>NC_137171.1:100675287-101875287 GCF_951804945.1 Podarcis cretensis
AGACAGCTCTGCTCAAAGTAGGCACATTGAAACAAATGAACCCAAGTTAGTTGTGAGCATTAATTTTAATAGGTCTACTCTGAGTAGGACTAGCAATGGATTTGTCATTTAGTCATTTAGTTGTGTCTGACTCTTCGTGACCCCATGGACCAGAGCACGCCAGGCACTCCTGTCTTCCCCTGCCTCCCACAGTTTGGTCAAACTCATGCTGGTAGCTTCGAGAACACTGTCCAACCAACTCGTCCTCTGTCGTCCCCTTCTCCTTGTGCCCTCCATCTTTCCCAGCATCAGGGTCTTTTCCAGGGAGTCTTCTCTTCTCATGAGGTGGCCAAAGTATTGGAGCCTCAGCTTCACGATCTGTCCTTCCAGTGAGCACTCAGGGCTGATTTCCTTCAGAATGGATCGGTTTGATCTTCTTGCAGTCCATGGGACTCTCAAGAGTCTCCTCCAGCACCATAATTCAAAAGCATCAATTCTTCAAGAACCAATTTGGTCCTTGGTTCAAAGCTTGGTTCAAGGCAAGGCAATGCTACCAATTTAAGGAAATAGAAGTAAAATGTGCATGCTGCCTTTTGGAAGCACTCCTCTCCTTTGCTGCTACAAATGACAGAAGCATTTCTCCGGCATTCTCTCTGCCTTGACATTTCACCCCAGATTTTCCCATCTTGGAGTAGAGCCATCCCCTTGCCTTGTGACTGGGTGGACCTTTCGTCCCAGCTGTTAATGGCGCTGGGGGTCCCTGCACCCATGTTACCGACAGTTGAGGGGGGAAGCCATCAATCAAAATACGATATCCTGGGGCTGAATTTAAACCTAAAGGAATGTTGTTTCCCAGCTGAATATTTGAGGATAATGCAGGAATTGTCTATTAGGTTTAGTCAGCTGAACCCCACCTCTGCCTTGTACAGCACAGGCATCCTGCTGTCGTTATTTTTATAAAAAGGTTTGAAGCTGACAGCTTTTGAAGAAAACTTGCGTCTTCTTTTTCAGTTTGATGCCAGCGCTGCCACCACAGATGTCAGCCACATCTGGGGGATGGAAAGCATTAGGGTGAGTCGACTTGAGAAAGCATTATTTCTGTTTCCTTTAGGAGTCATCGGGTTCAGTACTGAAGAGAGGTCAAAGGCAGCCATATGGACAGGAACTGGAGCACTCCTTGTTCCCAGCCAGTCACTGCGATGCAAAAGCACTATTAGTGTCACAGGGTCACAGCACATTCTCCCTGGTATTTTCATTCTGGATTAGTGTACAGAAGGAAGGTGGGTTTTTGCAAACTCAGTAATAAAGCACCCTACTAACTTTACAATAAGGAAGAACCTTAAACCTCATCCTGGACCTGCTTTCCTTGAACATGACTGTAAGGCAGGGATGTCCAAAGTCCATTTCAGGGGCCTAATCCTGCCTGCCAGTTGATTTAATTCAGCCCCTAATGTAGTATATGTCCTGGGGTAAAATCCTAAAAAAAGCTCAGCAACTTCAATTCCAAAAAAAGCTCAAGAACTTTGGGGTAGAATTGTAAAAAAAAAAAAAAAAATTGGGCGGCCCTCACGCATATTCACTTCATCAAATCTAGCCCTCTTTGAAAAAAGTTTGGGCACCCCTGCTGTAAGGCGTTCATGGTGGTTGGGTGATGTAGAAAAACTGGTGGCACCAATTCTTTTCTCAGATGGAGGAATGAAAGAACAGAGATCAGAAGGGTCAGGGCTATAAGAATCAAAGGTGACTCTCACCTGAGGTTTGGTTAATTAACCAGCTTATTTTTTAAAAAAAACCTGGTGCAGCCCAACGGCTGAGAAGCAGAAATCCATGTTAGTTCATATGTAAGCATACGATTATGTAGGATTTTATTTATTTAAATCGCCATACCGTAGCCTAGCCAACACCCAGAGGGTAAGGCTGATTAATAATGACGCCTGTTTCAGTGGGTGCTTGGCTCTCCCATATTGATCTCTGCAGTCACATAAGGCACTATAATTCTCCAGCAGTTTCCTCCATTGTCTCCTGAAACAGACAGATGTCAACCAACAGGTTGTTGTTAAAAAATTATATTTGTGCACAGTCCTCCTGAGGTTAAGGTAAAGGTAAAGGGACCCCTGACCATTAGGTCCAGTCGTGGCCGACTCTGGGGTTGCGGCACTCATCTCGCTTTACTGGCCAAGGGAGCCAGCGTACAGCTTCCGAGTCATGTGGCCAGCATGACCAAGCTGCTTCTGGTGAACCAGAGCAGCGCACGGAAACACCGTTTACCTTCCCACTGGAATGGTACCTATTTATCTATTTGCACTTTGACGTGCTTTCGAACTGCTAGGTTGGCAGGAGCAGGGACCAAGCAACGGGAGCTCTCCCCGTCACGGGGATTCGAACCAGTGATCTTCTGATCGGCAAGTCGAAGGCTCTGTGGTTAAGCCTCCCAAGGTTAAGCACTTTTAATTCTCTCTGATTTTTGCGAGAGAGCCTTAAACCATGCTCTCCAGTTTGAAATCACGTGATCATAAATGGCTGGATTGTCTTTAGATTTCATTTTGTTCTGGCAAGCATGCAATAACATTGATTGGTTTATTTAACAACACACAACACACACAACACACACACACACACAAAGAGAGAGAGAGAGAGAGAGAGAGAGAGATGTCAGGGCCTATAAAATAGTCCTGGAGCAGCTGATTACGGCTGAGGCTAAGCAGGTGTACATCTGACCAGTTCCCCCCGAATGATAGACCACTGTGAGCCCCATATGAGAAGAGGATGCAAATTGCTTTTAAAAATAATTATGCAGTTGTCTATAATAAAATAAAATCAGTTGGAGACTGTCATGCGGGATTATCGTTTTCCCCCATAGGGTTTTTTCTCCATGTCCGTTTTTCTCAGACGTTTTGTATTTCTTTATCCAGATGCCCAAGCACGGCTGGGGGATTTTATGAAGTGCATCTGAGCCTCTACTGTGCCAGAACCATTAAGCTAGTAGCTCTGCACAGTTGGTGGTAAGAGAGAGAGAGAGAGAGAGAGAGAGAGAGAGAGAAGGTAACTAGAGATCTGGTGCAGCCCTGTGCCAATACAGGCAGGGCAGGCACACCTGTGTCAATAAGAGTATCGCCTACGTGTGAAAAGTACGGTCCCACAAACAGCTGCTTACTCTTCTTTCATTCTTTCAGAAAGCCTAAGATGATCTTGCGCACTTGAAAGAGCTCACACGGCTTTCACAGAGATCCGAATGAACTCAACGTGCATGTGTCACATGTTATGTAAAATCTGCTTGGAGGTTTTGATGATTGAGGGGTATATAAATCCTGTTAAATGAAATAAAAAATAAAGCAAAAGGGGTTTGAATCCCAAAAAGAGATTACATATAATGATTCCTTCTCTTTCTGGCGTTCAGGTGTGTCAGAAAGACATCACCCTAAGAAGGTAGGTATGTCCTACAACCTGGGTGGTTTTAAGAGAGGATGAGTGAAATTCATGGAAGATTAGGCTACTGGCCATCATAGCTACACTTGCCTCCACAATCAGATGCAATATTTTTTGTTCCCAAAGTTGTTGAGCTTTTTTGGCAAAACTTGACATTTTTGAGCTACTTTTTCCTGGACATTCTGCCGATTTCTGCCCGGACAACGCTGCTGGCGCATGGCAACCCTATGGGAATCACAAGTATGGAGAGTGCTGCTGTGCTCAGGGCCTGATTGCAGGCTTCCCATAGTCCTCTGGTTGACCACTGTGAAAACAAGATGCTGGACTAGATGAGTCATTGGCCTTGAACCAGCAGCCTTGTCTTACGTTCTAATCAATAGACTTGAGAGAATCCTGAGATTTGCAGAAGTACCATGCAAACCTCCCAAACAATTCCAGTCCAAAACAGGACTAGGCATGCTCAGTGGCTGCAGAATGCTGGCTGGCCATTGGGAGTGGGGCATGGAATGGCACGTCCTTCAGGAGGGCATGGCTGGCTTGCTGAAACACCAAACAAGACCTCTCTGCACTGCAATGTTCTAGTTGCAGCTCCCATATGTTAATTTAACCTCTAAAAATCAGGAGAAGGGAACGAATCAGGGGGGAGGTGTGTTTTCTCCATGCCCTGATTCTAAGTATTACTCAGAAGCACTGACTGACCCCTGCTCAGAGACCCTAGCCCCAAACCAGCTTTCCCCAACCTGGTGCCCTCAATATATTCCCAACTACAATTCCCATCAGCTCCAGCTGCCTGTAGCCCAAAATTACATGGAGGGCACCAGGTTGGGAAAAGCTGTCACAGAAGGTTAGAAGGGAGGTCATACTTTCATGACAGCACAGAAAGATTTGTAATAAATTCTGCATTAGGTCATGCAGCTGCACATAGTAGGGGTGTCACACTGCGGTTCTGCTGTTAGCATTTTGCCTCGGATTTGAGTTTCTAGGAAATGTAGCTTTCAGTATCCGACGCATGCCTCTCGCTGCACGCTTGTAACGAAGAACAGCTAGGTCAGCCGTGGGGTGAGTCAAGCTTTGGCTTGGTTGACATCAGTGGGGATGGCAGGAGTAATATGTAGGCGAGATTAAGCATCCTGGGAGGTTGGGAGGATTAACAGTTTTAGGGGAGCCATAGAGCATGATCTCATTCTCACTCCTGCGGTCCAAAGATGTAGTGGAAAGTTCACTCCAATTATGACTCCTCTTGGTTCTTCTCCACACTGCACTGCCTGAGTGACAGCTGCTAAGTCCCCTTTAGCACCTGTTTGCACCACTTCCAGCATAATTTGCGCGTGATTTATTCGGTGCATTCGCCCAAAGTGCTTTACAACAACAGGCAATTCAGAGGCTTGGTTCTTTACCTCTTGGTTCTTTACCTTCCACCAGCCTTTTTCAATCTGTGGGTCCCCAACTGTTGTTGAACTACAACTCCCATCACCCCTAGCTAGCAAGGCCAGAGCTCAGGGATGATGGGAGTTGTAGTCCAACAACCTCTGAGGACCCACAGGTTGAGAACCGCTGCCTTCCACCAAATCTGTCCTCTTCATTGTACCAGCTTTGTGCAAGGATGCATGGAGAGCGTTTCACCAAAACCAGAGCCTGATTCTGATATTCAGAAAGCATATATGGTACAGTTATCCAGATATTGTGCCTCTTCAAAATTAAGGTAAGGGACCCTGTGTTTAAAAGGAGACCCTTATTTCCCTCTCAGAGCTTCAGCTCAGTCGGTAGAGTGTGAGACACTTAATCTCAGGGTCATGGGTCATGGGTTTGAGCTCCACATTGGGCAAAAAGATTCCTGCATTGGAGGGGGTTGGGCTAGATGACCCTTGTGGTCCCTTTTTGCTCTACAATTCTATTGCTGAAATTCCTGGAGTGGCTTAACAGTCCACCCCTCCCCACCAATTCTGAGAATCGTAGCTCAGTGAGGGGAATAGGGGTGCCTCCTAACAGCTCCATACAGATTTAGATTTTTCTAAAAAAAAATGCAAACAGCATCACCGGGAGAACAGATAATTAGTGGGAACAGAGCAGGCATGAAATTCCTCCTTGGAAGTTGGCCCTTGCACTGGGAAGAAATCTCGCATAGGTGCCTATAAAAGAGTCTGACTTTGCCCAATCAAATACCAGCATCATAATACCAGTGGCTATGAGTTCCCATATAGAAATCATTTGCAGCATTAGTTGGGAGGAAAGCCATGACACCCCCCCCCCATAACAGTTGGCATCTTTGCAGCATATCTGCTGCTGACCTAGCACAAGTGTGGGGAACCTTTTCCCCTCCAGATGTTGGTGGACTACAACTCACTCCATCCTAGCAAGCATGGCCAATGGCCAGGGATGATGGGAGCTGTAGTTCAGCAACATCTGGAAGGGCAGAGGTTCTCCATACGTGACCTATCAGCAGCCATTTTATTCTGAATTTGCCACTACAATATACAGTGGTACCTCAGGTTAAGAACTTAATTCATTCTGGAGGTCTGTTCTTAGCCTGAAACTGTTCTTAACACTTTAGCTAATGGGGCCTCTCAGTGCCGCCATGCCACTGCTGCGCAATTTTTGTTCTCATCCTGAAGCAGAGTTCTTAACCCGAGGTACTATTTCTGGGTTAGCGGAGTCTGTAACCTGAAGCGTCTGTAACCCAAGTTACCACTGTACTTCTGTTCTTTTTTCATAAACCGCCTTGTTATTGCACATGAAAGGTGACACAGAAACGTTCCAATAAAAAAATGTTTAAAACCTCATGAGGGTCACGTGGATTTGGCCTGGCAGATGCGCCAGCTTGCGAGAATGACTGGGGAGGGGCAACGTTGCACACGTGATGTCTGGATGTCAGGAGGAGCTGGGAACAGAGCCAAACATGGCAGCCACATGGTTTCAATGGCTGCCAGCTTCTCCTACACCTCGTCTTGGCAACGCCACCGGCAGGAAGCTACTTTGACCCTCCTTCCCCTCCATGGCAGGAGGAGGAGGAGGAGGAGAAGGAACTCACGTCTGGGCTTGGCCCCTCGAATCTGGCGCCCCTGTGGCCCAGGAAAGCTAACAAAGGTTAAGAACCCTTGATCTAACATTGACTGAGCCCTGTGTTGGATAATCCTGCACCATTTTATAAGACGACAGTGTTTTGATAAGGGCTCTTACAAGAAAGGATTCAACCGGCCAATTCAGTGAGTAAAAGGACTATAGCAAGGAACTAGATTACAGTATTAGTCAATAGGTAAACACAATTTGGAAAGGGAGAGTCAACAGCGCTTTCATAAAGGAAAGCCATGCTTCCTACAGCTTTCTCGCCAAGTGCCAACGACAACATGAAATAGAGCCAACATGTCAATATATTGTACATTCAGGGTCCCCCCCCCCTCTCCAGAAGCCTTTGCAGGAAAGTCTTTCAACAAAGGCCTTTAAGAAGAGATGTTGGGGATTGAGGTGATGGATTTTTGCGTGTACAGTTTTGCAATGCCTTCATAGCCGGAAAGCAAAGAAGTGGGATAAGCGCACAAAGGCATTTTGTGTGATAGTTAAATGATACCCGGATCCTAAACACATCATCATTTGGCAGCCAGCCCTGTGCCTTTCAAAGGCATTTAGGGCTCGGGTGTTTCCCAAAGCCTACATTGGGTACAAAGCAGGAAAGGGGGCTTCCAAACAGTTGTGGAGAAGAGGCTGTTTCTCACCCGGCCATAAAAGCTGCACCTGAACAAATTACCTGTTCTGCGCAATAGTGCAAGAGTTGGGGCAACTTCCAACGCCATGTGATGTGGATTCCTCTTCCTCCTGCTGACTCCAAGCCTTCCCCAAATTCGCTTCCCCAAAGCACTAGGGCCAATACTGAGGATATATGAGGATCTGTAAGGGATGATGGAGAGCTCATTACATTGCTTGCGTCCTACTCACTGGCAGACGGACACCTTTGGTCTTCACCCTTACATGTTTCATGTGATGTATATGCTTAAGCAATGCTCAGTGAGGTCACAAAAGAAACGCAAAAGATAAAATCAAAATTAAACTAAGGGGGGGAAACCGTATCATAGCTAATAGCTATCAATCTACCAAATATCTGTAAATTTGTCAGTTAATAAAAATAATATTGGAGTGGAGCTCAGCAGGTACAAAGTTAACCCTATAAAAAAATTGTCTGCCAGGCAAACAAAAACTTGCTGGAACAGAGAAGTCTTCTCCTAAGGCAGATGATGGCATGGGAAAGGGGGCAAATGGCCGCCACAGGTCAAGGTATTTTATAGTTTGGGTGCAGCTGCTGAGCAGACCTTTTCTCTTGTTCCAAAAGAGGACACCTCCATCTTAGACTGGACACAGAAAAGGGGCCTTTGAAAGCCATCTTTCCTTTTAGAACCAAAGAACAGTGGAGTTGTAAAGGATCCTGAACCACTGCAATGCAGGAATCTCAACCAAAGCATCCATGACAGTTCACCATCCAGCCTCTGCTTATAAACCTCCTTGGAAGGAGAGTCCACAGCCTTTCTGAGGGAGGCCGTTCCACTGTCCAACATTTCTTACTGCCAGAAAGTTTTTCCTGATGTTTAGTTGGAATCTTCTTTGGCCAGTCCTGAGGCTACTGCCAACCTCCTCCCCACTATGCCCCACTTTTGATGCTCTGTTCCATCACGTGGCTTGGAAACCACTGTGTTAATGGTTGTGATAAACAAAGGGAAAAATAAATAACTGGAACACCCATGTAGAGAAATAATTTATCTTAGAAACACCAGGTACTGAGGACAAACAAGAGGGGAATGGCATGCTCTGCATTTGAGCTTGCAGAAGGACATCTGGTTGGGCACTGTTATAAAGAGAAAGCTGTTTTAGGTAGTGCTTTTGGTCTGATCCTGCCAGACTCGTGTGATGTGTTTTTTTAAGACAAGCCACTCTGTGTAATGTTCAGAGCTGCTGTGGTCTGGATTAAGTCTCTTTGTTTTATTAATCAAACCCGGTAAGCCAGTCACATGTGCGCGTCTTTGGGAAGCGCTAAAAATACTATGCAGAAATATGGCTGCCACATGAAGAAAGCTCTTCATAAAAAGGGCTCTGTTCTATCTGTTTGAAGGAATTATTTATGGAGCCTGCCGTGTCATTCAAGATTTGCTATGGCCCATTAAATATCCACCTGGATGTTGCATCATTTAACAACTGGAATGTGTAAGCTTTTTGCTTTTTCTAACGCTGCACGTGGTGGAGGTTCTGTGTGTGTGTGTGTGTGTGTACATATACAATATACACATTTGCAAAGTCATCCGAAATGACCCACGCAATGGAATTAAACTGAATCCTTCCACACGGTGAGATGGTTATAGATTGCATTACTCATTGTGTAAATTCGCAGACAAACTGTTTATCACTACTATCGCAGTCCATCATTTCAGTTTGTTATCTCATGACAGCAGCATGAAGTAGGGCTTACTTAGATCATGGCACCCCTGCACCAACCGCAACAGCTTGAAGATGAGACAAGAATGATGGGGTGGGAATGATGCAGAGGTACGTGGTCTCTTCAAGCCCCCAGTCTGCTTCCATCAAACTGAAAATAGCTGAGCTTTTGAAAGTCAAACTAGCTACTAGCCATGGGTGTCACATGGCTTGCCCTTGTATGGTTGAATTTCCACCTAACCATTAGGAAGCAATGGTGGCCAAGTCTGATGGTTATGTTCTCCTCCACGGTCAGAGGCAGTAATGCTTCTGAATGCCAGCTGATGGAAACAGCTGTTGCATCTGGTTGGTCGCTACGAGAATAAGATGCTGCACTAGATGATCCTGCAGACTGTTTCTATTTCCTTCTATTTCTTTAGCAAATAACCAACTCGGGAGGAGGGGGCTCTGAGCCAGATCAGCCTCATGGTGTGTAGGGAGAGGGGCTTTAGATCCTTGCCCCCCTCTTACAGGCCCACAGTTACACTCTGGATATTCACATTGGGGGAAAGCCAATGGGCACTGGTTGCAAAGTGGTCACCAGTACAAAATGAATAAGCCTTTTAAAAAAGCTTTATTGCAAAATAAAAATCTTACAGAGCTTAAGTACCCCTTTGTGATCAACCACCATCTATTCTTAATAAGTACCCATAATTATTTCACATTTATAGGAATAGCTGTATCTAATATACCAATTCGCATTTGTAAACAAAAAATTCCTCTGTGCCAACCACTGATATATTTAGTATTACGCTTTCCATTTTTAATAGAGTAGTTGCTTTGGAAGACGATAATCAGGCATCCTCAAAACATGACCAGTCCAACGAAGTTGGTGTTGAGGAATCATTGCTTCAACACTGGTTGTATGGAAGACACTCTTCCTCAGCTACGAGTGATCGGCAAAGAAGAAGGAGATATTTAGTACAAAACTTTCAACAATAATATTCATCCTACTAGGTGATACTTAGAGAAGACCTATTAAAACCAGTGGACTTAAATCAGTCAGGTCCACTAATCTCAGTGGAACTAGTCTGTGTCAGTTGGATAGCATTCCACATAACTAACTAACCAGAATTCTTTTCAGGTTAATGGAGAAAGAGAGTAAGGGCAAACACTATCCTGAATTTTATCATTCCATTTCCTGCCCCATCCCTTAAGCATCATTTCTTCTTCCATTTATGCATTAAGCTAGTTTCATCATGATACCAGTGTCCCACATTTGGCAGAGGGGGGATCCCCCGCAATAATAGAGGACTGACTAACAATATTTCCCCCTCCCTGAAAGTTACAGAAATGTTCAGAGCGAGAAGTAAATTAATTACCATTTCTATATCATTGCTTTCTACACAATCTTTCACATAATTCAGCAGCCATCTCAAAAGACTTTAGGAAACCTGGAGAAGGAGGACTAAGATGTGGAGATATGCTCCAGAGATCCAGACCGTGGGGATCCCCAAGAAATTAATAAATACAATTTGGACTATAATTTGATCTTTTTTTATTTTAGTTTTTTATTTTTAATTGAAGCATTATGATTAAATTGGATGTTTTTTATTGGAAAATCAATAAAAATGATTTTAAAAAAAAGACTTTGGGAAACCTAAGAAGTTGCCTGATCAGGAGACCCTTTGTCAATCTAGGTCAGTATAATAAAAAAAATAAAAGCAATAATTTTATTATTTATACCCCGCCCATCTGGCTGGCTTTCAGTATAGTAAAAACCCAATAAAACATCAGACATTAAAAACTTCCCTAAACAGGGTTGCCTTCAGGTGTCTTCTAAAAGTCAGATAGTTGTTGATTTCTCTGACATCTGAAGGGAGGGTGTTCCACAGGGAGGAATTGTCTGAACTCATTGCCTGCTCTGATTGGTAACAGCTCTCCAGCGTCACTGGCAGAGGTGTGTTTCTTGTTTGTTTGTTTGTTTGTTTGTTTGTTTGTTTGTTTGTTTGTTTGTATGATTGATTGATTTTACTCACATACATACAGTTTTTATTACTTTCCACATAGCTTTTGTTCCTTTCCACCCAGAGTCTTTGCACATCGAAAAGCTACAGGAACACATACAGGCAAATACATCAATGGTCAGTTAAGTTACACTTTTCGCTGGCAATCAAATGTACAGATCAGCACTCAGAGAGCCAAAGGAAATTCACTAGCAGCAGCTGCGTTTGGTGGAAGGGAGACCTCAGAGCCAGTGTGGTGTAGTGGTTAGGAGTGGTAGACTCGTAATCTGGTGAACCGGGTTCGCGTCTCCGCTCCTCCACATGCAGCTGCTGGGTGACCTTGGGCTAGTCACACTTCCTTGAAGTCTCTCAGCCCCACTCACCTCACAGAGTGTTTGTTGTGGGGGAGGAAGGGAAAGGAGAATGTTAACCGCTTTGAGACTCCTTCAGGTAGTGATAAAGCGGGATATCAAATCCAAACTCTTCTACTCTTCTTCTTCTTCTTCTCCTCGGCAGGTAACAGTCCTGGGCACACTTGCTGCTGCAGCCCACCAGACTACAGGAATAGCAACTCTGCACGGTTTGCATTTGCAGAATGTTTTGCAGTTTTTGCACTGATCGCTATTGCCACAAGTGCATGCACCACCACAAACACACAGACAGTCCTTGATCTCTCCGGAGACTGAGCCACGGTCCTGGTGTGTGGTTAGGGGTTCATCCCCTTTTAACTGGAGATGCCCAAAATCAAACCTAGGATCTTCTATGTGAAAAGCAGGTGATCTACCACGGAGCCCTGACACCTCATTTCCTCTCCTTTAAAAAGAAGAGATGATCATATTGAATGAATTGAGTCCCGTCAGCATATGTTAAAATCTGAACTGGCAGCCAGATTTTTCCATTGAAATCAGCTGCTTGAGGGTGGGGCGGGGGGGAGAGAACAGCAAAATAAAATTCCTCCAGCAGCTTTCGTTCATGCCTTGAACTTTTGGTCCTTGAGATATTAGTGGGGGCATAATTCTTTCTCTTCCCCCACTCGTTATCTTTACTGTAATGGAGGCTCATGATTAAACCATTTTACAATGCCTTTGAGTTATGCTGGGCTGTATTCTGGAACGCCTTTGTGTTTGTTGCTCAGCTAGATTCTAGAATGCCTTCAGATTTTATTTTATTTATTTGGATTTATATACTGCCCCTCATCAAAAGATCTCAGGGCAGTTCACGAGATAAAACATGAGATAAAAGCACAAATAAATAGCTGAAACAGAAACAACAAAACAATAACCCCCCTCTCTTCCACAAACATATTAATGTTTGAAGAGGAACATTTTCACCTGTCACCTAAAGATATGTAATGAAGGCGAACCTTCCTGCAGAGAGCATTCCACGAATGGGGAGCCACCTTCTGGAGCTCTCATGGAGAAGGCACACAAAGAAGGACCTCAGAAGATGAACACCGAGTCCAGGTCAGTTTATATGGGGAGAGGCAGTCCTTGAGGTTTTGCGGTCCTGAGCCACGTAAGGCAAGTTGTGCTAGAACGCTTTCAAGTTTAGTTTTGATACAAGCTCAACTTATCCAACTACGCATACAACAGTACAAGATGGAACATAGCATAAGGAAAAAGCTAAAATAATGCCCTTCTCCAATTTGCCCTTGGGAAGTGGGAGCCATTTTGCGTAACATAAAGCGGCTCCAAATGAATGGGCGTCTTTATATTAAGCTCAGTGTGCTTTGGATTCAACCCCAAACCTAAGTTGTCTTTCCTTTTGATAAGCCTTTCATGTTCCAGATCCCCACCCACCTTGTCAGATATCAGCAGCACCGGAGGAAACAGAAGTTGATAAAAGTTCCTTTGTAAGCCGAAATAATTTTTATCAAGGTTTTTCCTCTTGAAAGCGGCCCATCCCTTTCCCTGAGATTAGCGAAATCCCTGTTTGCAGCAATTAACTTCAAAAACTATGGAAGAAACGTGGGGGAGTCCAGTCCTTTTGTTTCTTTAAAAATGTGTGCTTTAAAAATACAGAATTGCTCTGAATAGTGCTTGGAAGTGTGTGAGATGAGTGTGTCGACTTGCAAATGCTCAAATATTATAGTACATTTTCCTGCTAGCTGCACCTGTGCTGGCTGGCTGTTGCTACTCTATGTTAGCCTGCATTCACATGAACAGAGAGAATGAGCTGGTAGGGGGATTTCGAGGTGTGACTCAGGAGTTCAGTACTATTTATGTATGTTTTGGCTTCAGCTTCAGCCCAGCAGGGCTGGATCTGAGTACGGAAAGAGCATTCTGAAGACAGGATACCTCTGTGTGACATTGCCAAGGCAGATGCAAAATCACTTGCACCTCCACCACAGTCTTGCATGATGCTCAAACAGTCCATAATATTACCGATTTTTGCATAGATTGTATTGGGTGGCCACTTATGCCCGGGGGGGGGGGGCAGGGGGGATAGGAAGAGGAAGAAGAAGAGTTTGGATTTGATATCCCGCCTTTCACTCCCTTTAAGGAGTCTCAAAGCGGCTAACATTCTCCTCTCCCTTCCTCCCCCACAACAAACACTCTGTGAGGTGAGTGGGGCTGAGAGACTTCAGAGAAGTGTGACGAGCCCAAGGTCACCCAGCAGCTGCATGTGGAGGAGCGGAGACGCGAACCCGGTTCCCCAGATTATGAGACTACCGCTCTTAACCACTACACCACACTGGCTCTCAAGGAGAGAGGGAATTGATCATACACACCCCAAAAAGAACTCAAGAGGATGCAGAAGGTTTGCATGAAATATATTCATAGATGGAAATTTAGAAATCGTTGCTATAATTTATTTATTTATTTATTTATTTATTTCATAACATTTATATACTGCTTGATTGTAAAAAAAAAAAAACCAAACAGCAACACACACACACCCCAATGTGGTTTACAAACAGATAAAACAACAAAATCAAGAAAAATGTGCAACCATGCTTTAAAACATACAGAAGTTAAAATACGGAAACAGATTAAAATTAAAACTTTCTAAGCATCTGGGTAGACTTATCTAATCAGAAATGTTTCTAGCAGGTGTCGAAAAGAGAGCAGTGAAGACGCCTGCTTGGTCTCAATAGGCGGGGAGTTCCAACGTGCAGGAAGTCTATAGAAATTTTAAAGTTTTTTTTTTTAATGGCATTAGATATAACAGCAAAGCGAGAGATTTTCATAGAGGAAAAAATGTGCAAAGGTAAACAGCAGCAGGGTAACCATGACATTCCAGTTTTCACTTTATTTTAGTCTCCTGAAATGTTTGTTAAAGAGAAAAGGGGCCCGTTGTTTGCTGTTCAATTGAAATCTCACATTCAATATTTGCTTTTTGTTGCCTCCTTGTGCTACTGACTCCAGACGGGTGGTGCTGCGACTTGAGGAATCCATGTTTTGGACTGTGGCTGTGAAAAGACCCATCGTGCTGCTTTTATCCCGGGGGGTGAAGAACCCACTGCCATTTCACCCATTATTCAAACCGCTTCACTTTCTCCCACTTCTCCTCATACTCTTTCTCCCACTCCCGCCAACCCTGATGACAGAAAACAAAAGGGTGGCTCTCTCTTTCCTCACCCCCACCCGCAGTGTCGGAATCAAATAGTCAAGACACTGAAATGTTCTTAAATAGTCTGAACCCTGGTTCCCAGAAGCAGCTATGGTGGATGCATACACATTGCCAAAACAGAAGATATATATCCGCAGAAAAGAGGAGTAAAGAGAACACCGATTTTCTTCTTTCTTTCTTTCTGTCTTTCTTTCTGTCTTTCTTTCTTTCTTATATATATTTTTATTGATTTTCCATTTAATGTTATACATTCACATCATCATTATCCACTATACCGTCCTGGCTCTTTAAAGCCTGTCAACTTCCTTCCCTCCCACCTCATGACTTTCGAAATTAACCTTTATACTATTGTAATTTATATGTTTTCCAGTTCTAATTAAACTCATTACAGAATGGCTCGAAATTTAAATAAATGTAGAAGGATTGAAAATTTCTCATTACAAGTCAGTGGCGTAGCGTGGGTTGTCAGCACCCGGGGCAAGGCAAGTAATTTGCGCCCCCTAACCCATGGATTTGCGCCCCCTAACCCCCAGATGTTGCGCCCGGTGCGCCCGGCCCCCCCTGCACCCCCCACGCTACGCCACTGTTACAAGTCATCAGACAACCCAGCTAGTGATGTTAATTGCTTACAATAATCTTTCAGATATCGTATAAATTTACTCCAATCCTTTTGGAATACTTGATCGTGCTGGTTTCAGGTTTTTCCTGTCAACTTTGCCAGTTCTGCAAAGTCCACCAATTTCATCTGCCACTCTTATTTCATTGGTTCTTCTTGCTCTTTCCATTTTTGGGCTAAAAGAATTCTTACCACGGTTGTTGCATACATAAACAGTCTTTTATCTTCCCTTGGTATCTCTTTACCCACTACAGTGGTACTTCTGGTTAAGAACTTAATTTGTTCTGGAGGTCCATTCTTAACCTGAAACTGTTCTTAACCTGAGGTACCACTTTAGCTAATGGGGCCTCCTGCTGCCGCTGTGCCGCCGCCGCGCGATTTCTGTTCTCATCCTGAAGCAAAGTTCTTCACCCGAGGTACTATTTCTGGGTTAGCGGAATCTGAAACCTGAAGCTTCTGTAACCTGAAGCATCTGTAACCCAAGGTACCACTGTATACCCAATAAAAAGGCTTCTGGTTTTTGAACAAAAAGTATTTTTAAACATTTTCTTTAACTCATTATATACCGTTTCCCAGAAAGCCTTTACTTCTTTATAAGTCCACCACAGAGAACACCGATTTTCATAAAACGTGCATGTGCCAACACACAGAGACACACACAAATGTGCTGAGCTCCCTGAACCTCAACCGCTCTCCCGCTCAGCAAGGGACAGCAACATTCAGTGTTGAGAAGCCATGGAAACAATGCACTGGACCCTGGCGCTACCCTGCAAGTCGCTACTATATGTGCGGAACATAGGAAGCTGCCTTATACTCCATCAGACCATTTGTCCATCTGGCTCAGTACTGCACAGACTGGCAGCAGCTGTCCAGGGTTTCAGGCAAGGTGCATTCCCTACCTGGGGATCTCTGGAATGGAACCTTCTGCATGCCCTGGGGCCTGCTCAGCCGGCCCCTCTTATTGTCCGTTACCTTTAAACTGAACTTGGAACAGAACTCCTTCAAACAGAGGACTGCAAAGAGAGGGTGGTCCATGGCTACTAGCCATGATGATTGTTTTCTGCCTTCACGGTGGGAGGCAACTACGCCCCTGAATGCCAGTTCCTGGAAAGCACAGGTGGGGGAGAATTCTCTTGTGCTCAAATCCTGACCGTGGGTACAAATTTGCCATCCGGATATGCGCATCAAGTTACAGACGTGTTAATACATTCCATTCCATTTACCATTTTTAAAAAAATAAATAAGGTTCAATGTATGTTCGAGCAGATTCTAAAACTGCCCCCAAAAGCGGGGATGTCAACCTAAACAAACAATTCCTTCCGCAGAAAAAGCTCGTAATAGCGTAGCCAGGGAGGATGCGATGCAAGGAATCTCCCCTTCTTGTTCATAAAGCAGCCACAGGAGGGATGCCTCGATCTGGATTGAAAGAGCAGCACTGGGGAGGATGTTATTGGGTGGTTGTTTTCATTTCAATTATATATATATTGTGGTTTTTGAGGTTGATCTCTTCTGTGAACCACCTAGAGACCTCCGGGTATAGGGTGGTATGTAAAGTCTAACAACAACAACAACAACTGTTCAGTCACTTTGAGAAAAGGACATTGGACTGGGCAGGTCATTGGCGTTATCCAGCAAACTCTTCTCATGTTCATATGTTCTTACGACTGTCCTCTACAAAGAAGGACAAATGGCCAGCCTAATACTATTCTGCTGACTTGCTGCTACCAAGGAGATAAGAAACTGTATTTTGCCTGAACTAGCGCTCTCTCTCTCTCTCTCTCTGTGTGTGTGTGTGTGTGTGTGTGTGTGGTTCACTCCATTGATTTACTGGCATTCCTTCAGTGTATATCCTGCTGCATTAATACCCCAAAGGTTTCTCAGGACAAAATGGACAGGCTACACCCAATGACCCTCATGGCAGCGGAAGAATCAACTGAGAAGTCCCTTCTTCTCAGAGCTGAACCCCAGGGCCTGGGAAACCGACAGGTGAAAATGGCTTCGGAGCTTGTTCTGTTCCTTTCTTTCTTTTTCTCCCCCTGCGGTGCTAAACTACACCAGCCGTCCCCGCTCTGACAGCTGCGTGCTTTATTGCTGTCCCACTTTTATTGCTTTGCTTTCTTCCCTTCCTCCTGCTTTTTTCTTTTTAAAGCGGGGTGGGGTGGGGTGGGGGGTGAGGTTGGCAGTGTTTAAAATTTATAGCCAGCAGAAATAACTGATTACTCTTGGCAAATTAACTGAAGGGATCAATTGTTCCATATGGGAAAAGCCAAAGAACTCGGGGCTCTATTCACGAGGGAAGACTGATGTGCTAAAGGGCAAAGGAATGCCACTTTTATTGTGTGGTAGAGAATTTTCACATTCAGGTCCAAATTCCAAAAAGAAAGCGTGGTATTCAGGGACCTTTGCTCCACGAGGGCCATGACTGGACTGCATGGGTGAGCAGACAAGGGGATGTCCCTGAGCACAAAGGTTCCCCGTTCATATCTTACTATCTTGTGGAATGTAGGACCCTCCATCAAACAACCCTCCCAAGTGGTGCTCTGAGTGTTGGACAGGGCAGTTCCTAGCACAGATGCCATCCAAACAGAGCAATACGGGGCATATTAACTTAATTTCCAATCTCCATCCTTCTTTACATGCAATAAATACAAAGCCCTTGCTGCGTTTATAGTGAGTGACACATCTACAATATGCAGATGGTTTTTAAGTGCTCTGCTTTTATGATACACAGCAATTGGTTCCTAAAAGAGGTGAGAGGAAGGAGAAGAAGAAGAAGAAGAAGAAGAAGAAGAAGAAGAAGAAGAAGAAGAAGAAGAAGAAGAAGAGGAGGAGGAGGAGGAGGAGGAGGAGGAGGAGGAGGAGGAGGAGGAGGAGTTTGGATTTGATATCCCACTTTATCACTACCCTAAGGAGTCTCAAAGTGGCTAACAATCTCCTCTTCCCTTCCTCCCCCACAACAAACCTAACAGACTTCAGAGAAGTGTGACTAGCCCAAGGTCACCCAGCAGCTGCATGTAGAGGAGCGGAGAATCGAACCCGGTTCATCAGATTACAAATCCACCGCTCATAACCACTACACCACACTGGCTCTCAAGGAGGTACTTGGAGTGAAGGGTTTGTCTTCTCTCTATGTTTTTGGTCAATGCAGTTTGGCCTCTCTTTTCAACATGTGTATTCTTTTACAACTGCTTTTACAGTTGCTATCTGTTTACCCCGTGTGGTCAGTTAGCTGGCGGATCTCTATAAACCCAAGGCTTCCTCCTGTAGTGTTTATGGCAAATCAATTCCTTCATTGTAGCTAGGATTCTAGGGGGAAAAAATTCTGAATAATTTGTCCCAGGCCTTACAGTGATTTGCTAGGAGGATAAGAGGACACTTTGGAGTGAAGGAAAGGAAGCATTCTGGCTGTATTCCGGTGTAGAAACAAGGACATTAAAATGTCTGTGTTTGCCTTTGAAATTATCAGTCACACAAGAAGAGCCCATGTACTCCAGCATTATGTCCTTACAGTGGTCAACCAGGGAAGCCCATGAGACGCCAAAAAGCAAGATCTGAGCAGGTAGCACTCTCTGCAGTTGTTATTCTCAGCTCATGGCTAATGTCTCTCACTGGTATTTTCTGAAGGCTAGAGTGCACTAGGACACACACTTCCCAAATGGGATAAATGTATAGGTAGTGATTCTGAGCTGAAGCGATCCACATCTGACATTGTTTTCAGCTACAGAACAGTCCCAGGATCAAAGTGATTAATAGACCCGTTTTTTGTTTGTAGAGCCCATGTGAGTGTGTGATTGGGCTACGATACAAAGCACAGATTTTGGCTCACAGCTCAAAAATGCTATTTATTTTTTATTTTGTTTATTATTTATTGCATGGGTGCTCGAGGTGGCACACATGGTTCTCCACAACTACCCTGTGAGGTAGGTTAGGCTGAGAGGCCCAAGGTCACACCCAGTCTCCCAGGATCCTATCCTGACACTCTAGCCACTATACCACACTGGCTCTATTAATCCACTTGGCTACTATTTATCCCTTTCATACTCCTTCTCTCATTTGGATAGTATGGTTAAAGAACACCAGTGTCTGTGGCACACAAGGGAGTATATGTCCAGGACCACGGTCAATCATTTTTAAGACAGGCAGTAAACAACAGCTTCTAGAGACAGTGCTCAAATGACAAAGAAACCAGAGGGGTCCTGGCCTCTTTGTCTGTTGTGATGGCCTCTTAGCTTTCAGCTGCTGCTTTTTTGAAGACTGGGGTGGCATAATTTGGATTGAATTGAAGTGTGTGTGTGTGTGTGTGTGTGTGTGTGTGTGTGTTGGGATTTGTGAATTTGACTGAGGGCTACCTACCTTTTCTCCCATCCTCTGGGCCTTGCTGTCATTCTACAGATCCTCTGCCAAGTCACCTAGCCTACAACCAGAATCCGGAGATGGGTTTATTGTTTGACTAGGATGGATGCTTTAAAGCCCTAAATGGCCTTGGCCCAGGATACCTGAAGGAGCATTTCCACCCCCATCGTTCAGCCCAGACACTGAGGTCCGGCACCGAGGGCCTTCTGGCGGTTCCCTCACTGCGGGAAGTGAGGTTACAGAGAACCAGGCAGAGGGCCTTCTCGGTGGTGGCGCCCGCCCTGTGGAACGCCCTCCCGTCAGATGTCAAGGAAATAAACAACTATCCGACTTTTAGAAGGAAAGTTTTTAATGTTTGATGTAGTTGCTTTTTTATTATTGTTGTTGCTTTTATTATTATTGTTATTATTGTTCAGGCTTAGCCCTAGCTATTTCACCCCCTGAAGGGATCCCTCTATACTGCTTTACAATTCCTTCGGAGGCTAAACGAAGGGCCTTTACCTGTGCCCGTCTCAACTGTTTTCCTACAGCAGTTCTGTCGGGTCGTTACTCCAGAGTTTCCATCGCAAATAGAACATGCTCCTGCAATGACACGGCTCTGGAGACTATGGAACATGTAATGCTCTTCTGTCCCAACTGGACAGATGAAAGATCTCAGTTTCTAACTCCTCTCGTGAACAAGCTTCATCTCCCAATCCAGCCTTGGATAGTGTCCCTTCTTCTGCAGGATTCTGACTGTTGGATTACCGAGATGACAGCTAATTTCCTGCTTAGTGTGATGAAGAGGAAAGCGGCACCAACTCCTTCTTTAATACCACAGATGTAGTCGATATGCCGCACAATCGAACCTGTTTTTTGTATTCCCTGTCACTCGATGTTTTAAATCCCCCGTTACTTTTGTTATCCCCATTTTCTCAAAGTATTCGCCCAGGACGACATCCACTTTTATCTCCCCACCCCCATTTTATGTTGTTATTTCTATGTATATTATGCTATGGCCGCATGGCTAACGCAATAAAATCTATTAATTAATTAATTGTTATTGGTGTTCTGTTGGGAGCCTCCCAGAGTGGCTGGGGAAACCCAGCCAGACGGGTGGGGTATAAATAAATATATCATCATCATCATCATTATAGAATCCTGCTTATGTAGGCCCATATAGTAAACTGCATAGGCACATTCAGTTCTGATTTCCAGTCCTACGCATGTTGGATTTTGTACACACAACCATCCTATTCAGATGTTTACATCTATGCATGGATATCTACTGAGACAGACACGCCTGTTGAACAAGATAAACAGGTGTTGTATTACTACCTATCACAATGAGAGACATTAGCAGGGATTATTGTCCGTTCTAGGCCTTGGATATCACTCAAGGAAATGTTTATTATATCATATCACAGGAAGATCTCTTCTGCTGCTCTGGATAGTGTGTCGGTGATTTGCTTGTAAATTTTAAGAGAACAGAAGTGCTCCACATAACTGGCGTGAGATTCAAAACTAAAGCGAGAACTTATTGTCCACCAAAGCAGGAGAAGGAAAAGAAAAGGCGTTGGGAGGGAGAAGGAAAGACTGCAGTTTATTCAGCACCAAAATCAAAGGCTTGCCTTTTTGCAGCTTTTCCCATCTGGGAAATAGAATATTTTGGGTGGTGGTGGAGTTGCTTTCATCTGCAGTACTGATAGTGCTTTTGGAAACCCAACAACACAGATGTCCTGCAGTTTGGGCGACTAATTTTAACAAGCTGCTCACAGTGTTACAAAAGACAGATCTGTTGGCCTTTTTACTTCGAACCACCTCATTTGGACAAACAGTCGCCACAAATAGCACATATGTCATATGGGATGGTCTCACATGCTGGAGAGAAGAATGCAACTGCTGAAGAGTTCGAAACTGTTTCTCGGGCCAAGGATTACAGAAGTGAGATGGGGGAGTTGAGTTTTCAGAGTTGATTTTCAGACGATCCATCACATTATGCATTATTTTGTACTTGTGGAAGAGCCTCTGAACACCAGACTACCCACTCACAACTTTTTGCTTTTCTTCGTGGCAGACAAGGGTACTCTGAGAACAATCCAACCAACCTTTTTAAAGATGCACTGAATTATTATTATTATTATTATTATTATTATTATTATTATTATTATTATTTTACCCACCGTGCAAAGACATTTCACATTTGCATTAGAGTACTCTGGCAACTCTCTTTCCCAGTAGTAATGTATGGAAGTGAAAGCTGGACTATAAAGAAGGCTGATCGCTGAAGAATTGATGCTTTTGAATTATGGTGCTGGAGGAGACTCTTGAGAGTCCCATGGACTGCAAGAAGATCAAACCTCTCCATTCTTCAGGAAATCAGCCCTGAGTGCTCACTGGAAGGACAGATCGTGAAGCTGAGGCTCCAATACTTTGGCCACCTCATGAGAAGAGAAGACTCCCTGGAAAAGACCCTGATGTTGGGAAAGATGGAGGGCACAAGGAGAAGGGGACGACAGAGGACGAGATGGTTGGACAGTGTTCTCGAAGCTACCAGCATGAGTTGACCAAACTGTGGGAGGCAGTGGAAGACAGGAGTGCCTGGCGTGCTCTGGTCCATGGGGTCACAAAGAGTCGGACACGACTAAACAACAACAACTCTGGCAATGGATTTTGCCATGCAGTTTGCAGAACTGACCCCACCAAGGACTCATCTGGGCTTATAGAAGTTGGTTGCTGGGGAGTTAAGTGGTACATCACCTACTTTGTATACAAAAGGTGCCAGGTTTCAGGGGTAAAACCAGGCTTTGTTTCACCTGGGTCAAAGACCCAGTATGGAACAGACACCCCATGGACATTTCTGTACACATGCAGACTGCGAGCCTCAATGGACACTTCACCCAGGGCAAAAAAAACCTGGCTGGCCTCCTACGGCTCTGCAGGTTTGATCCCTATTTTCTCTGATAAAAGGGTCTTTGGTAGGTGTAGGGCATGGGTCAGCAAACTTTTTCAGCAGGGGGCCGGTCCACTGTCCCTCAGACCTTGTAGGGGGCCAGACTATCTTTTTTGGGGGGGGGGGAATGAACAAATTCCTATGTCCCACAAATAACCCAGAGATGCATTTTAAATAAAAGGACACATCTACTCATGTAAAAACATGCTCATTCCCGGACCGTCTGTGGGGAGGATTTAGAAGGCGATTGGGCTGGATCAGGCCCTGGGGCCTTAGTTTGCCTACCCATGGTGTAGGACTTGCAATGACCCTTGCTTGAAAGGCTGAACTGCTTCAAGGTTGGCAGGTCGTAATGTCTCCCAATCTTTGCTTTTCCATTTCAAGCAACGTGGAGAATTGCAGCTGAATTTTTCCTAATTCAGGGATATATAGAGAGCTTGTGTGTGTGTGTCCTGTCTGTTATGTCCTATCCACAGTAGGTAGCTGTGATATAGCAATGTAGTTGAGGAAGGAACAATTCCCCTTTAAGAAATAACAAAAAATATATATATTGCACCATTCCTTTAGTAACTTTTTGTTTTCTAAAGGTAGGCTAAAAATGTTTTAGCAGTAATTGCAACATGAGGGAGATCAACAGGCTGTTAAAATGGCACAGGCTGGAAATGCTAGCTAAAAGGGTTCAGCCTGTTGTTCTGAAGGCTCTGCACCTCTTCACCTGTGAGAGCCAGTGTGGTGTAGTGGTTAAGAGCGACGGACTCGTAATCTGGTGAACCGGGTTCGCGTCTCCGCTCCTCCACATGCAGCTGCTGGGTGACCTTGGGCCAGTCACACTTCTTTGAAGTCTCTCAGCCCCACTCACCTCACAGAGTGTTTGTTGTGGGGGAGGAAGGGAAAGGAGAATGTTAGCCGCTTTGAGACTCCTTCAGGTAGTGATAAAGCAGGATATCAAATCCAAACTCTTCTCTTCTTCTTCACCTCCCCATATCTCAATGGCAGAGAGAAAGATAAGCTTGTGACAGATTCCTGCTTTGAGAATCATGATGCTTTGTCAGAGCAAGGTACCACTTAGTGATGCGGAATCTGGGAAGAACTTTATTTTCTCCTTCAGTTCATACCTTGCTGGGTGCAGGGATTCCCCCAACCTACTGCAAAGTATGCCTGATTACGCCCAGGGACTCCAGGCATAAATCACAGACAATAACTGGGATGTACTCGCCATCCAGGCAGGAAGCTAATCAAGTTGCCTGCCCTCAGGTTGTTACCCTCACCAGGACTAGGATAATATAGGATAATTTTTGAAAGCAGTGTCATTTGTGTCACACCAGAGTACATTTTTCCAGCAGGTCAAAAACCCAGCACTTATTTAACATGGGTTTCAAAGCCATTACCTGCTCCAACATCTGGAAATGCTTAGACCTTCAAATCTCTTCATTATTTATATGGCAATCTAAGCCACTAGCTCAAAATCTATTTTAGAGTTCCTGCTACCCTCCCTCCTTCACAAAAGGTGCCCAAACTCTCCCCAAAGCAAAAACAATGGGACATTAACTATGGTCACATTTGCACATACATGCTTATCATTTTAAACCCGTCATCACATGATGGCTTTCTTTGAGTCATAACGGATGAAACTATACAGGCAGGGCTTCCACATCACGCAATTTCTCTCAGAGGCAGTGGATTGTAACTGATGTAAGTCAGAGTGGAACCCAATGAAGTTGATAGACTTAAGTAACTTGTTCCTTCATTTATGTAGTGAGATTCATTTGCATATTCATCTGTCAATCATTGACAAATGAGGAATCAGCCAATGTACGTGTTATATGTGGATTGGGGCTTGATAGAATAATCAGAATCTGGGGGGAAATTAATTGCTAAAAAGAAGAAAATCTGCTTTTTACACAGCAGATAAAGTGCCCTCAACAAAAAATATCACAAAATATCACATGCCATGGGGTCATTTATTTTTCTTAAGGGTTGGATTCATATAAGCTGTTGAGTGCACAGAATGGGGTCCCCTCATGCGACAGGACTTTCCCCCCTCTCCTCCCCCTCCCGTGTCCCCTAAATCTACTCTGGAGGGTTGGGGGGAAACCCAGAACAAATTTAGGGGCATGCAGAGGACACACAAGAGAGGAGAGGGGGAGAAAGTCTCATTTTGTGACTGGGACTTATCCCCTCCTGCACATGCCCCACTTAGTGCTATGTTGAATTCCACCCTAAGTACATTATTATAGGTATTCATCATATTATATATTTCTCTTCCACATTTCATGTTCTTCATTCAGTGCCGTGCTCCTAAATACAGAGGGGAGAGAAAATAACTTTCCCCTAAGGAACCAATAATTCACACACCGCGGCTTTTCTACATATATATACAAAACTCTATTGCTAGATGTAAAACAAAAGTGGTATATTATAACTGGCAACTACATTGTTTGAACTTCACAATCTAAATACTCGGGCTGCAATGTGTAATTGACTAATTGACTGAAAAAAGTGTCCCAATCATTTGTGTGTGTTTGTATAAATACAAGTACTTTTAAGAACTGGAGAGAGCAAGCACCTTCTTAAAATAACCATACTCTCCTTTCTTGCACACAAATTCATTTTCTAAGACGATGCCTGCCAGACAGATGTGTGCATTATCTAAAAGCTTACAAACTATACTCCGGGGATGGGGAACCTGTGGCCCTCCAGATGTTATTGGACTCGGCCCCAAACGAGAATGGCCAACGGTCAGGGATGAAAGTAATTTTAGTGCAAAGACATCTGGAGGGCTGCATGTTCCCTGTCCCTGCTATCGTTCTTGGGCGGTATCCAACCAACTCATTCCATCATCTTAAGGAATTTCACTCACACAGTGGAACTTTCATCCATGTGCATACCATGCCCTCTTCAAATCTGCCCCAGAAGGTTGGGAGAACCTCAAAGGAGGGGGGAGTACCATTGCATAGCTGAAAATCCCAACTCTATGATTCTATGATGGGTTGCTTTCTACAGGCTCCTTAGTCCTATTGCTTAAAGAAGAAGGTACCTTCCATCAGATGATGTGACTGGCTATGTCAGTTGATGGGCAGGTTGCCTTGAGCTGAGGAAGATGGCTTTGTGATGGGCCGAATGTGGCCCATGGTGCAACTGCAGCTGGCTAGGTTGAGAATTTCCTTTTTTGGTACTGCTTTCAAGGAACAGTTTCCTTCCAACCACAATGCAGATGCAGTTTGGACAATTTTTTTGTTGTTTAGTCATTTAGTTGTCTCCGACTCTTCATGACCCCATGGACCAGAGCACGCCCAGCACTCCTGGCTTCCACTGCCTCCCGCAGTTTGGTCAAACTCATGCTGGTAGCTTCAAGAACACTGTCCAACCATCTCGTCCTCTGTCGTCCCCTTCTCCTTGTGCCGTCAATCTTTCCCAACATCAGGGTCTTTTCCAGGGAGTCTTCTCTTCTCATGAGGTGGCCAAAGTATTGGAGCCTCAGCTTCAGGATCTGTCCTTCCAGTGAGCACTCAGGGCTGATTTCCTTCAGAATGGATAGGTTTGATCTTGCAGTCCATGGGAGTCTCCTCCAGCACCATAATTCAAAAGCATCAAGTCTTCGGCAATCAGCCTTCTTTGGACAAATAGCTCATATTATAGTTTGGCTTGCATTTCCACCTGTGAATGTTACTGCGCTTCCCTTCCATACCCCTCCAACAATTAACATATGAAGCACGCATAGTGAAATGCCGTTGTTAGAATCCTTATCTCCACACGCAACCGATGTTCTTTATCATCAGTTTATACTACTGACACCCAAATAATATTTATGGCTTTTCTCAGGTGCTCCAGTATTCTTAAATGGCCTAAGCGCTTCTCTCTTCCCGCCAGGTATTGAAAAGAACTTGGCTTGCTCCATTACTAAGGTCCAAGGTGAGGATCTGGAGTTCACGTCACCTTCCCTTGCCTTCTGGCAGCTTGCGTAGCAACCCACGTTTTATGTAAGATGGAATATTGTCCTCCGCCAGAAATGAGTTCATTTTGGCAAAGGAGCCACTCTCAGAATGTTGACGCTCACCATTGCTTTCCACGAAATCACACAGCTGTGTAGAGCATCTGACCTTCTCAGGACCCTTGCAAGTGACCAGCTGGGCCTGGAGTTGAGCCCAGGGCTGTTTTTTTGCCAGTGAGGAATCTTGCATGGCAGTCACAGTGATAGAACAGAGAGCCTGTAACAATGTTTTGCTTCTGCTGCAACTAATAAAAAAATGCCACCAGCACACAAAACAACTCATTGCCCTCCTTTATAAATAAATGCACCCCCAACACATTCCTCCTGTTTGGAGCCTTTTAGCTGAATCATTGCAGCTTCTTTGCTTTTATTATTGCTTTAAATTTGTGTGTGTGTTTTAAATGCTACTGGGGGGCGTGTTTTGTTTTTTGAGCAGCCTTAGGAGCGTCTATAGATTTTATATATATATATAATTTTTATTTATTTTCAATTGTACATTCACAACATAATTATCCACTATACCGCTCTGGCTCTTTAGAGCCTGTCAACTTCTTTCCCTCCCATCTCATGACTTTCGAAGTTAGCCTTTATACCATTGCAATTTATACGTTTTCCAATTCTAATTAAATTCATTACAGAATGGCTCGAAATTTAAATAAATATAAAAAGATTGAAAGTTTCTCATTACAAGTCTTCAGACAACCCTGCTAGTGATGTTAATTGCTTACAATAATCTTTCAGATATTGTATAAATTTACTTCAATCCTTTTGGAATACTTGATTGTGCTGGTTTTGGATTTCACCAGTTCTGCAAAGTCCATCATCTTCATCTGCCACTCTTCTTTCAGGAGCATCCATAGATTTAAAACATATACAGATATTTGAAGCAGAACATTGGGAACTGCAGGACAGAAAAAAGAAAACACTTCTTCAGGCAGTACATAGTGATACTATGGAACTCGGTCGCATAGGAAGAGGTAATGGCCACCAAATTTGTCTAAAAGAGCATTAGACAAATTCATGGAGGAGAAGGGCTAATGACTGCTATTACTTTATGGAAGCAAATAGGATTAAAGAATCCTTAGACAGTTCTGTAGTTCAGAACTAACCAAACTGTATATAAATGTATTCATGTATGTAACTACAGCGGCAAGAATGTTACTTGCAAGAATGTTTCTTGCCCAAAAATGGAAAGAAGAAGTCCCAACAAAAAAAGAATGGACACAAAAACTTTCAGAATATACAGAAATGGTGAAACTTACTGGAAAAATAAGAAATCAAGATAGCAAACCTTATAAAAGAATGGAAATTGTTTATTGAATATTTACAAATAAACTGCAAACAGATAAGAACATTGGCAGGATTATTGTAATAACCTGCAGTTTTATAAGAGTTTTTAAAACTCTTTTAAAATATTTGTGAGGTGTTATCACTCAGAAGTATTACTCCCCCCATCACACACACACTTTAATCATTACATGTCTTTGAACTCTGCCTATAAAAAACATTTCGCAATTAATTGTAATGATACCAGTTAGTTTCAGGAGTTATTCCCCACATACCTCCCAAGGGAGAAAATCTCCCAGAATCTTAATTATTTCATCTGGATGACCTGCCTTTGTAAATTCAGCTGCAAGCCTTTATCCATTATTGCAAAATTGCTGGACTTTTAACATACACACATACCCCTTTAAACTTAGCAGATTGGCATCCTGTCTTCCACTATTTATTTATTTTTTAAAAAAAACAGCAGAGGGGAAAAATAATTGTTTGAATAAGAGGCTTATATTAGAACCACTTCAGTATTTATAATTAGTGTTTCCAAGTGGTCTAATAAGGGAGGGGGGGAAGTGTTTGAAAAAGCCCATTTAGTTTTGTAGTTGTTGTTGAAAGCAGATACTGAATTTCTCACAGGATTCTGCTCAAAGATCTGAAGATAAGTGCAGTCTGGCTGAAGTACATTGCAAGTAGATATGCTAGAATGAGTGGAGGGCTGTGACCCTCGATATGTTGTTGAACTCCAGCACCCACCAACCCCAGCCAGCATTCATTTCGCCTTGAAAGTACGGGCACCTTGAAATTAAGAAGGCTGTGAAAGAGGATCTAACTCTCTAGGTCCACATTTCCATGCATAAGCAACAATGCCACTTGAAATAGCAGACTAGGGCTGAAGCAGTACTTTTTTCTGGCGGTACTCGAGGGTATGCAGTACCGGTACCTCTTTGTTGTTGTTAAAAAGTGTGACAAATACTGTAACAACTTCATTGTGGGTAAATGTAAAGGGTAAAGGGACTCCTGACCGACTCTGGGCTTGCAGCGCTCATCTCACTTTATTGTCTGAGGGAGCCAGCGTACAGCTTCTGGGTCATGTGGCCAGCATGGCTAAGCCGCTTCTGGTGAACCAGAGCAGCGCACGGAAACGCCGTTTACCTTCCCACCCGAGCGGTACCTATTTATCTACTTGCACTATGATGTGCTTTCGAACTGCTAGGTTGGCAGGAGCTGGGACCGAGCAACAGGAGCTCACCCCGTCGCAGGGATTCGAACCGTCAACCTTCTAATCGGCAAGTCCTAGGTTCTGTGGTTTAACCCACAGCGCCACCTGCGTCCCTTCTCATGGTGGGTACCAGCACCTATTTTTCAGGGGGAGCAAGCACTGGGCTGAAGAATACATGGTATGGCAAGGAGAAACATGCTAAGAGGAAGGCACGCTTGGCAAATCCACACTGCCTGGAAACCAATGTCCCCACTGTGGAAGGATGTGTGGATCCAGAATTGGCCTCCACAGTCACTTACAGACTCAGTGTTAAAACCGTGTTTATGAAGGACAATCTTACTCAGCTATGAGGAGGAGGAGGAGGAGGAGGAGGAGGAGGAAGAGGAGGAAGTATGGCAAGTTAGAGGTCTTTCATCAGGCAGATCTGCTTGTGAGTCAGCCATCTGAGATGGTAAATTGGGCTGCTGGCTTGCAAGCTTTGCATGTGCGTAGGAGGAGCCAGGTTTCTCCTCGTTCCTATTATTTATCTCCTTGGCAGGCATGGGATTTGCCTAAATCATGTTATTGTTGCAGCCTAAAATGGAAATAATAATAATAATAATAATAATAATAATAATAATAATAATAATTTTATTTATACCCTGCCCTTCTGGCTGGGTTTCCCCAGCCACTCTGGGCTGCTTCCAACAAAAGATTTAAAATACATTAAAACATCAGTCATTAAAAACTTCCCTAAACAGGGCTGCCTTCAGATGTCTTCTAAACGTCAAATAGTTGTTAATTTCTTAGACATCTGATGGGAGGACATTCCACAGGGCAGGAGCCACTACCGAGAAGACCCTCTGCCTGGTTCCCTGTAACCTCACTTCTCGCAGTGAGGGAACCGCCAGAAGGCCCTCAGCACTGGACCTCAGTATCCAGGTTGAACAATGGAGGTGGGGACACTCCTTCAGGTATACTCGGCTGAGGCTGTTTAGGGCTTTAAATGTCAGCATCAACACTTTGAGTTGTGCTCAGAAACGTACTGGGAGCCAATGTAGGTCTTTCAAGACTGGTGTTATGTGGTCTCGGCAGCCAATCCCAGTCACCAGTCTAGCTGCCGCATTCTGGATCTCTTCAAACTAGTTATTTGGGATCTGGCCTAAGTGTTGAGAATTCCATTCCACCTTAAGGGACAGACGGGTGGAATTGTTGCATGTCACATGTCTGTAACACATTCCAGCACAGTATGCTGGGAACTTCCGTTTGTGTATAGTTTTCTATTTTGCTTTGGATGCGAAGGAGATTAGACATGTTTTCCTTTTGTCCTGATCTACGCTGAATAAACCTGCTTGTATATATGCTCACACAGCCTCTCGTGCCACTTCTGTTTGTGCAGTGCTTTCTCTGCTGAATAGTGTGCTCAGTATTCTGAAGCTGCAGATTTATGCTGCACCAAAGATTGCCCAGCACACTGGCGGTGGGCTGGAGCCAGCTGGGGGCCTGCCAATTGCCCCCATTTCCTTGGGTGCATGAGAGGAGACTGCTGGATCAGGCCAATGGCCCTTCTAGTCTGGCATCCTGTGGGATGCCTGTGGGAAACTGGCAAGCAGGATTCTCCTTTCCTGTGGTTTCCAGCAACTGGTATTCAGAAGCATTGCTGCCTCTGACAACGGAGGGACATGGTAGCCATTATGGATGTTAGCCTACTTGTGAACAGTTTCCTTTTCCATTGCTTTTAAAAAACTGTTTAATTTTACAATTGCCATTTAGTTTTCTGCATTGTTGTAATTTTACTACTGTTCTAGTAATTCGGGGGTTGTTGCTGTTGCTTAAAAAAGAAATGCAATATTGAATTGTAAGCAAATTATGTCTTGCTATTATTTATTAATTTGTGAGCCACTTTTTCCATGCGCCTCAAGGGGATTCACAAACATGGCATTAATCCAGCTAAAAATAGTTTTTTTTAAAAAAAAAGCAGTACAAACACAACTACTGAAGACAGGTTTTCTTAAAAAAAAAAATCTGGCTGGAAACATTTGCTAAAACAACGATGCCGTCAATAATTTTTGGAACGTTCTCATACTCTGTGTCTGTTGTATCTCAACGGGGAAGCTGTTCCACCGAACAGGGGCAGCTGCACTGAAAGCTCTGCTCCAAGGTGCTGTTTGTGTGGCACAAGCTTCCGATATTTGAGGTGCTTTAAGGAGAAACTGCTGCAGAATGCAGTGACCTGCTGGCTATGTAAGAGATATGGCAGTTGTCTCAAGTAACTGGGTCCTGAGCCAGTAAATAAAATTTGTGCTCCTATTTTTCTACTCTGGTGAACAAAAATCAAAGACACGCAGAAGGGAAGTCGAGACAATTGGCCTATTCTTTTGGCAAAATGAGAGCTGGTGAGGGTTAGGGTTAAGGTTATGGTCCGCTGTAGCATGAGGAAAGCTAGGAAGAATATGGTATGTAAAAGCTTAGATTCACATTTTTCTCTCCAACCTACCCCCACTGCCCACCATCTGTAGTCTCCATTCAGTGCAAATTCTCTTCCCACACTTGGTCTTCGGTTTGATTTTGAGAACTGAGTTTTCCTCTTAAACCCTTTAATGCAGTTTGATTTTGTTTAGGGGAATGGGGCGGTTAGGTATTTTTAGACCCTAGATTTAATGGTCCTATGGCAGGGATTGATAGAAGCTCTGCAGATGTTGGTGTTTTTTATTTCACATACTCCAACTTGTTGGAAGCTCTCCCTGCAATGCTGGGGCCCCTTTTGTTCCTTCTGCTCTGTAGAGTCCCAGACTTCTGTCCCAAAGCCTTGTCCTGACAACACCTGCGTTTTAAGACCATTAGAACAGAAAAACCTAATATCTGTTCATTCCCTTGCTAATGTAGGGAGTTCTCTGTGTTATTTGTGCCAGTTCCTTAATTTATTAATTAAATGGTGGCTATTAGGTTAGCCTTCCCCTTATTCTAAATGATGAAAATGAGCTATTTATAAGTTAACTTGATTCCAGTTTGGCTGATCTATGAAAAAGAAGACCAAACAGAGCACCAACTGAATTACAGTATATAAAAAGCTTTCTTTCTCTCTGTGTGTGCTTATATTCCACCCAATCTCATTTTTCGTAATGCTAGAACTAAGGGACTGATCTAATGAATCTGAATATTGGAAGATTTGGGACAAAAGAAAGTACTCCTTTACACAGCGCATAGTTAAGGGTGTGGAATTTGCTCCTATGAAAAGCAGTGATGGCCCCAACTTGGGACTCAGCTAAAGGTAAAGGTAAAGGTACCCCTGCCCGTACGGGCCAGTCTTGACAGACTCTGGAGTTGTGCGCCCATCTCACTTAAGAGGCCAGGGGCCAGCGCTGTCCGGAGACACTTCCGGGTCACGTGGCCAGCGTGACAAAGCTGCATCTGGCGAGCCAGAGCCGCACACGGAAACGCCGTTTACCTTCCCGCTGGTAAGCGGTCCCTATTTATCTATTTGCACCCGGAGGTGCTTTCGAACTGCTAGGTTGGCAGGTGCTGGGACCGAGCAGCGGGAGTGCACCCCGCCACAGGGATTCGAACCGCCGACCTTTCGATCGGCAAGTCCTAGGCGCTGAGGCTTTAACCCACAGCGCCACCTGCTACACAGCTGCAAATGAAACATTTTAAGTGCAATATACAATGTGACACTAGATGGCGATGGTGAGCCTTATGGAAAATTCAATGTATTTTTTAAAATGCTTTTTTTTTTTAAAAAAAAAAAAAAAGCATTTTCAGAATGTTTTTTTATTCTACCTTGGATGGCTTTTAAAGAGGATTAGACAAATCCATGGAGAAGGCTGTCAGTAGCTACTGGCCATGATTTGCTGTGTTCTGCCTTCATCATTGGTGCATCATTGAATACCAGTTTCTGGGAATTGCAGGTGGAGAAAACTGTGTTGTCCTCCGGTCCTGCTTGCAGGTTTTCCAAATCTTTGCCTCTGTGAGAACAGGGTGCTCAACTAGATGGCCCAGTGGCCAGACCCAGCTGGCTTTCTTATGTTCTTAATCTTCCCAGAAACACAATACTCCAAGGAACATCTCTCTCCATATGAACCTACCAAGACCTTGAGATCATCCTCTGAGGCCCTTCTTTGTGTGCCTCCTCCTTGAGAGTTCTGGAGGGTGGCAACATGAGAACGGGCCTCCTCTGCAGTGGCTCCCCATCTATGGAATGCTCTCCCCAGGGAAGTTCACCTGGCACCTTCATTATACACCTTTAGGTGCCAAGGGAAAACATTCCTCTTCAACCAGGCCTTTGGTTGACCTGATCAACATCCCATACCCTTTTAAAATGTGTTGTAGAAGGGGGATTAGATTGTTTTTGTTTTTGTTTTTTTATTATGTATTCTGTGTTTTTCGTAGTGTGATTTTATGTCGTGAACCGCCATGAGATCTACGGGTATACAGAGTGGTATACAAATTAATTAAATAAATGAATGAATGAATGAAAATAAATAATAAATCTTTGAGCAGGTCACAACATATTATGAACGTAATTGTAGAACATCCCATCCCTACATATTTTTTCAGCAGGCCTTGAAAATGTATCTGCTTTTACGGAAAGGTTTTAACTGGGTAGTAGAAATTTGTGGTGTTTGTTTGTTTTGATTACACCATGTTTAATTGGGCTAATTGCTCTTTTTTTAATGTGCTTTCTATTTTAATATTAACTACTCCAGTTGTTTCAGAGCTTTAAATGATACGTGCATATAAGAGCTATCCCATATTTTATTTTGGTTTCATGCCTTGTGAGGATTTTTCTCTCTCTGGAAATATATATATTTATTAAATAAGTAAATAAATAAAATTAACCTGTGTTTGATGTCAGCCTCTCCACATTTCGGAACGAAGTCTGAGCAGTGTCACTTCACATCAGGCCTAGCTTTTGTTGGTGGTGGGGTGAGTCGCAGCCAGAAAGAACCCCCACCTCTAGTTTGGTCAGTCAAGGAACAATGCTGGTTTGGGTGGTATCTCCACAACAAATCTCAAATGACTCGGTGTGTGTGGTTCTCACGTGCAACATCATGGTAAAAGCCAGAATGGGAAAATTAGACATTATCTAAGTTGTGCTTCAGGTTCTTTACAGCATTTGAATAGCCTCCTAAAACCAGGTTGGAAAAGCCAAGGTCTATTCCTATGTGTCACGTTAAAGTAGCATCTCCAGGAAAGCTGGACTATATGGGCCATTGGCTTGATCTAGCAGGCTCTTCTTTTGTTCTTTGTCCCTCTCATTCTCACTTATTGCCTTATCTTCTTCTCTAAATCCACACCAACGTTAGTGAAGACATGATCTGGTGAGGGCATGATCTTGGTAGTAAAGGTAAAGGGACCCCTGACCATTAGGTCCAGTCGTGTCCGAGTCTGGGATTGTGGCGCTCATCTCGCTTTATTGGCCGAGGAAGCCGGCATACAGTCATGTGGCTAGTATGACTAAGCTGCTTCTGGCGAACCAGAGCAGTGCATGGAAACACCGTTTACCTTCCCGCCAGAGCGGTACCTATTTATCTACTTGCACTTTGATGTGCTTTCGAACTGCTAGGTGGGCAGGAGCAGGGACCGAGCAACGGGTGTTCACCCCGTCGTGGGGATTCGAACCGCTGACCTTCTGATTCGCAAGTCCTAGGTTCTGTGGTTTAATCCACAGCGCCACACAAGTCCCTATGATCTTGGTACCCTTCAGCATCTCTTCAACTCCACCAGTGCCTTTCTAGTGAAGCGTTTCTTCTTGTCAAAGTCATTTGTTGCGAATAGGTCTCTCTAAAAGCCACTAATGCAAAACTATTTCTGGTAACTTTTTTTTGATAAAAAATATTGAAATGTTCTTGGTTTTGGCACCCTAGGAAGGAAGGCAGAATCGCTAGTAAATTCATGCCTGCAAGAGACAGCGTTTGGCAGGGGCATGGAATTTTCTGCCTCACCTCATTCCAAAACAGAATCTAGCAGGCAGGTCTTTTATTTATCCATTTCAGCCATACGACCTTGTAAAACACAATTAACCTTTTCATTAAACAATATCTCCCAAAGCAAAAAAAAAAAAAAAAAGGACCATATTTTTCAAAAGTGGACTGTTCTGTGTTAACCGTATGCTGCAGTCCTTAAACAAAATATTTACATAAATACTTGGAAAAGGTAAAAATGTCAAAACACTTGGTGTTTGTTATTAAAAGTCTCGGCTCACCGTCAGCTTACAACTAAATTTCAAACAAAGATTGTATTATGCAGGCTCCATTTATTCAAGATTTCAGTGTTTAAAAGTTGGGAGATGATTCCAAGCAAGGGGATCCAACTGCAGGTTCGTTTTGCAAGAACTGAGCTTCATCTGAACAGAGCCTTATTTTAGTATCTGAAGTCATTTGATTTTCTTGTTTTCAGATGTCGCTCACATCCAGTAGATGGGGCAGATAACTCATGGCAGGCATTTTCTGCCATTGTCCTTGCACTATGGAATGCCCATCCCTTTGCCTTTCATGAGGAATCATACATAAGTTGCTTCAGATGCCTTGAAGAGATGCGTCTTTGTGCCCAGGAGTTCCCTAATATATTAGATTGGATCTCGTTATTATAGCACTGAATTTTAATCTGCTTTTTAGAATACAATTTTACCAGTCTTTGTTGTATCACCCCAGACTTCACATTAGGCAGTAGACCAGGCATCCCCAAACTCGGCCCTCCAGCTGTTTGGGGACTACAATTCCCATCAACCCTGACCACTGGTCCTGTTAGCTAGGGATGATGGGAGTTGTAGTCCCAAAACAGTGGAAGGGCCAAGTTTGGGGTGCCTGCAGTAGACTATTGTAGTACACCCCCCACCACCACCACCCTGATTTACATGAATCGTACTTGAAAATTAGGAGTCAAGTGTGAACACAAATAATTACTCAAAACAGGAAGTCCTTCATTTGCTTGTTCTATGAAGACTGCAAAGATATATTTATTATTTAGCACTCAAAGAAAACAGACAGGCGGCTACTTGTTTGGGGTGCCCCTATCATCATCATCATCATCATCATCATCATCATGGCTTTTTCCCCAGCCGGAACTCATTGGAACTCAGTTCTGGCACCTCTCAGGTGGGCGCCATTGCCATTATAAGTTCATGGTGAGTTCCAGCACCTCTTTTCTAGAAAAATAACTCCTCCTCCTCCTCCTCCTCTTCCAGCATCTCTTTGACTCCATCAGTGCCTTTCTAGAGAAGTGTTTCTTCTTGTCAAAGTCATTTGTTGCGAAAAGGTCCTCCTCTTTCTCCTCCTCTCAGAAAGCACCTAACATTTTCCAAGTTCAGTACATGTATTAAAAGACAGGTCCTGCCTATGTGCTCACAATCTAATAGACACGATTCAGAAGGGAAGAAGGAAGCAAACACTGGAGCAGCTGCTCCTTCACTGGCGAATGAATGGAGCCAGGTTGGTCTTTCCCTTGCCATGATGTTCTTCCTGGAGGGCAATGGGTGTAGCCTTCTAGTGATCCTTGGTACCCTGGCTGGCTTCAGAGTCCAGTGTATGTACTCCCCTTTGGTTCTGCCGTTCTAGAACAGGTGGCAATTGGAACAGAGGATTCTTTTCTTGCAGGCTGGGAAAAAGCAATTCCCTGTAGCTCCTTCTCTGACCAATGGATGCCATAATGTTCTTCCTGGAGACGATTCACTCTCGCAGTGGCCTGAAGTCACTGTGGTTGTAGCAAAATCCTGCGTTACTGGAATAGCCCCAACATGAGAGTGTGGTGTAGTGGTTAAAGTGTTGGACTAGGACCTGAGAGGCCAGGGTTCAAACCATGAAGCTCACTGGGTGAATTGTGAGAGCATTCTGGGTAGGCATCTGTAGCCCGGGAACATTATCTTTTTGCTCTTGATCTACGTCCAAAATATTATCCTTGCGGTTCCAGCCAACTGAACAGGTTGGTCCAGTTCTAGGATTTGTTTCAGATCTGTGTTGGGAAGCAACTGCATTCTGTCCTTTACACCTTTCAACTCCCATCAGACAATTCAGCTTTCGAAACTCTCACAGATCTTTTTGCAGCGACCGTTGCAGTCGCCATCTGCCTCCCATGCAAGGATGTGGAGAGGCAAGCTTTGCCAAACATAAGGGTAACAGCACGCAGGCAAAAAGTGCAAAGCACTCTGGGGTATCTAAAGCCAACAAAATCATAAACTTAAGACGCCCAGTCAGAAGTCATGTGCATCCTTTGATGTCCTAACTCCTAGTTAAAAAGAAAGAAAAAGAGAGAGAGGGGAGAGAACAAACGCAACAGATTTAACAACAATCTGTGGACTTAAGCAGCGCGTCCAAATTTAGGAGAAAGAAAATGAAAAGCTCTGATAACCTGGCTTACTCCCCCCACGTTTGTCGTACATTTAGAAAAATATAAAACCACGGGGGTGGGGGGAAGGGTGTTATAAGCATGCAATAAATCTCAACGCGCTTAGGGAGGAAAGCATTCAGATTATTAGAAAGAGGAGCAGCAAGTCCTGGGAAATGTGACAGTCTTATGAGAAGAAATAGATAATAAACTGGGGCAAAGTGATACTGGTTTGCAGCAGTGGCACACAGGGGTGGGCAGACACAGTGCCATCCTGGTGGTAGAAGGGATGCACTTGTCAGGAGCAAGTGGCAGTGAAGGTGGAGGATCTCAGGGCTGACAGCTGGGGTGATGCCGGAAGCTTCCTTGTTCTATTTAACTAGACTACAGGGCCACAGTTGCAGTCCTATGTTAAGGGTAAGTTGGCCATTTTAACAAGAAATCAGGGAATAGATTCGTACACATCGCAGTTAGAAATGGATTCTAACGACTGATTTGAAACTTGGCCGTGTAGGAGGTATGTCTGAGAGCGGTCCCATGCCACATCTGGGGTGGATAGGATTGGAGATACCTTATTTTGAATGGGTTTAACTTTTTGATGAGAGACTTCAGCCATTTGAAAGAACACTCATTTTCTTCCCACATATTTATGTGGAGGTGGTTTGGGCGGGGAGGAGATTTTTCAAATTGCCCTGTGATTTTTGAGAAGCAGGTGGTTGTGTTAGGTCAAGGGGAACATCTAGTATGTGTGCTATAACCCATAAGTTGTGTAATAACATGTGCCTAATTTTTTTAAAGGTGTTTTTGTGGGCAATGTTAGTCGAGGGGATTTCCTCAGAGTGTTGCATGCACATGCTCAGTAGAAACCTGTCATGAGAGAAGGATAAGTGGAAGGATTGAGTGGAATGCTGGCTGTTATGAGAGGGAGTGACATGGCAGAGGACAGTCAGCTGGAAAATGATAGTCGAAGTACGACTGTGTGAGGGACAGAAAAAGACAGAGGGAAGGAGGTGTGTGAGAGAGATTTATTTATTTATTTATTTATTTATTGACTGAATGACTGACTGACTGACTGACTGGCTATAGTTATGACCCTGGGTGAATAAGAGTAAGTTGGCTGAATTGCATTCCGCCGTTAAAATGAGCAATCCAGGTGGTAGAAGGTTCTAGGGCTTCTAGTTAGAAAATGGCTATGTACAGGCACACAAATGACACAAAACAGGGTGAGAGGCATTGTGGGAGATGGGGGGATATAAAATATCCAGGCTAAAATACTACAGGTACATTTTCCCCCAGTGCCTTGCTACATACAGTTGGGCCTGGTGAGCACTCAATATTCCCATCCCCTATAGATATAATCCGTGGGTTGCCATATGATTTTATTCTGCTCCAAATTTGATTTTAAGCTGTATTTTAATCGATTGTTTGATTTTCTGTTTTTAATGTATCATACTTTGATGTTGGACAGTGTTCTCGAAGCTACAAACATGAGTCTGACCAAACTGCGGGAGGCAGTGGAAGACAGGAGTGCCTGGCGTGCTCTGGTCCAGGGGGTCACGAAGAGTCGGACACGACTAAACGACTAAACAACAACAACTTTGATGTTAGCTGCCCTGAGCCTGGTCCTGGCCAGGGAGGGCGGGGTACAACAACAACAACAACAACAACAACAACAACAACACAACACAGCTAAGAAATCCTTTAGAAAATGCCCTATGTTTCCTCATCACAGCAACGTGGGGTAAATATCAAGGCAGAAATTCTGCAGCTGCCACTTGTCCAAATGCTTGTTACATACATAAGACACTGTTGATGATTTCTTCATGTTCCCTTTCAGCGGGCTTTGATGTAAGCTTTATTTTTCCTGATTAGTGTTAATTTTATCTTTATTGTACACCGCTGAGAGTCTACAGTGTTAAGTGGCATATAAATTGTTGAAATAAATGCACAGCTCTTGCCCTGAGGTGGCATTTGAGAGTTACTGCTTGAATAAGCTGGCCTTTGCCTCTTCCCAAATGTGCTCCCTCACGAAAGTCCCTCAAACCCTGCTTATTCCAACAGAGAGTTGCTGCTTTTTTCTGCTGCTTATTAGCCAAGCTTCTCTCTCGCTCTGCCCTCCCCCCTTTTTTTTCCACGTAGATTAACTGGCATTAATGGAACTGGCGACACATTCTTCTTGGTTCATCCTCCCCTTTTATTTCTCACTGGCTGAATGGCTGCAGCAGATGCGCAGTCGTCTTTGAAGGCCCTCAGCAGATGAGCATGATAAATCAGTGATGGATTGGAGCAAATGAATCACAATGTGGGGAAGAAGATGAAGCAATGCTTCTTGAACAGCCTCTCCTCACGTTTTCACACTTGAGAACTGCAAGCTTTAAAGGGCCTGTTTTGTTTTGCCTCCTCCACTCACCCCCCCCCCTTTTTTCCTCATTTCTTTTCAGAAATCTGGTTCTAGTTTCTGCAGTGACTTTGCATGTGCTGGGAGGAGGAGGAGGCCGGGATCTTTTGCATAGAAACCCAGGATCTAGCTTCTCAGGCAATAACGAGGCATTGTCATCAAATAGCTGGGGAAACCACTTCAAGGACCTTGGAAAGCAACTGGCCCGCTTCAGAAAGAAGAGTTGGCAAACCAAGCAAGAACGTTTAAAACTCCAGCATAATGAACTAGGAAAACACAGCTGGTTTCCTCAACTAGCTGCACTTGTTGGGAGAATTGTTTTTGTTTGTTTTTCTTAGGGGGCTTATTGGTCCAAACGCCACCTTGTTTGACACCTCCGCTGGCTTGCCTCTTCTGATAGGCGGCCATCTCTACACATCCCACAACCACCATGTCTGTCAAGTCTGCAACACTGTACAGTGGTACCTCGGGTTACATACGCTTCAGGTTACATACGCTTCAGGTTACAGACTCCGCTAACCCAGAAATATTACCTCAAGTTAAGAACTTTGCTTCAGGATGAGAACAGAAATCACGTGGTGGCGGCACGGCAGCAGCAAGAGGCCCCATTAGCTAAAGTGGTGCTTCAGGTTAAGAACAGTTTCAGATTAAGTACAGACCTCCGGAACGAATTAAGTACTTAACCTGAGGTACCACTGTACCTTTAAACCCCCCCCCCGGGTGTATTGGAAGACGAGTTGCCTGTGGGTCCTCCCCCTTGTTCATTCCTTCCCACTACATCCTGTTGTCCATCCTGCTCCCTTAGTGCTGCTTAGCTCTAGGCCAAAGTTGAGGGATGGGGTGGACAACGGGGCTTGAGAAAGAATATGCTGCAGAAGGCTGCCACAGCATCTCCCGTGGCTTCAGATAATTTTAAAGTACAGCGCTGATCTTCAAGATGCAACCTCTATGTTTTCAGGGCTGCTTTGGATACAGGAAACAGGGTGGGATTCTCAGCCTGTTGAAGTGAGCTTTAGCAACTGGCCCAAGATCACCTTGTGAGTTGCATGGCTCCCCCCCCCCCAGCTGGAACTCACCAGAAGTGCCAGAGCTGTGTGCTGGTGAGCTCTGGCTGGGGGGGGGGGGGGAGCCCTGGTTGGAAATTTTATTTTTTAAAAAAACCAGGTTGTTTGGAGTAAGCTGCCTCAGCACAATAGTCAAGAGTATCTAAGGCCTGTTGTGCATTGACATCTCATTTCCAAGGAGCCGTTCCGCTACTTTTTGTAAGTTCATCCACAGGCGCTGCTTTCAGATGCCTCCATTGTAACACAGTGGGGAAGATCTAGCCTTCGACAAAACTTTGTTCTTCTGCTAAGTTACAGGAGGCCGGCTGCCTTTGAAGTTTTGTTTGCATTCCACTGCTTGGTCTCTAAAAGGAGCTCTCCTTGGTAAGGGTTTGTGTCGGACATGTTAAGAAGTGAATATGATTAATTGCCCCTTTTACCCAACCATTCAAATGCGTGAGATTATCAGGGATGTTTTGGAGTCGTATAGGTAGTTGTGCTATGTTAGGATTGACAATAATGTGAAAATATCTCACAACTTTTACCTCATTTCTCTACATTTAAAACACACACACACACACACACAAAGCCCATGATGTCACTCTGCTTCCCAGTTTAAGCAGATGGCAACAGCAGCTACAAGATTGTGACTTGCGCTGGTAGTTGATGGCGAAACAAGAAATTGACCCAGGCTAACAATTCATGTGCGGCTCCAGAATACCCTGCATTGGGTTGTGGAAGCAAGCTGCATGCTGAGTCCATTTCACTTCCTGTCTCTCACCTGTGAAACTTCAAGGCTTTTTCCTTGGGAGCCTTTGTAAGCCTGTTTGCACAACTACCACTGAATGAGTGAGAAATGCCACTTCATGATTGACAGCCCATCAAGAGCCTATTGTACCAGTCCTCTAGAATCTGTATTGGCCATAGGATTTCAGCAATAACTGAAAGTATTGTTTTGAGCAGCAGAGCCCTGTAAAAAAGCATAGTTTTTGTGTTTAAAAATAATAATGTCCTATTGGTTTTTCAGTGGTGTACTTATTGTATAAGGTCACAAGACAGAAATTAAATATAACAAGAAATTCAAAAATAAACAACAACAAAAGCCCCCCCCCCCCCCCGCCGCCAGAAGCCAGGTGTTCATTCTTAGGTACAGTCACTTGCCTGTTTGGTTCATTTTCTGTGCTGTTCTTGCAGAGACCTTACAGACTGTACTGTCAGGATAACATCACAGTTTTCATTGGCCAGACTGGACCAAGATGTCCAAGGACGGTGTTCAGAGCAGAAATATAATCCTCACATCCAAATTTACACTGCTTCAAGTGTTCAAAGCCCTTTGCATGCATTATCAAATGGTAAACTTTACTCCTACCCTGTAGGGAAATCAGCTATATAATCCCACTTACTGCAATTGGGGTGGGTGAGTTTGAGTCTTGAGAATATGCAGCTTGCCTAAGGTTTTTCATTGAATACCTGGCAGATGTGAGATTCAAGCATCTCAAGGAAGGGACGTAGCTCAGTGGTAGAGCACCTGTGGCAGGTCCCAGATCCAATCCCTGGCATCTCCACCGATGGCTGAGAAATTTCAGCTACCTGAAATCCTGGAGAGCCACTGCCAGCCTGTGTAGACAATACTGTGTTAGAAGGACCAGTGATCTGGCTCAGTATGAGGCAGCATCCATTGATCCTATATTTCCTAAACCAAGGCCCCTCCTTGGTAGCTCAATGTCTTAGCCATTTCATCAAAATTAAGATACCTGTCAATTATGGACATCTTTCAGACGGCCACTCATTCTCCAGCTGATGAAATCACAGCTCAGCAAATACCAATGGGAATCCTGCAAAAAGAAAGCAGAGCACCCCTCCCTGCAGCTGTTTTGGCTTGGGGTGTGTGAATTAGGCTAGCTGCGCATTAAAACGCAACAAGATCTAATTTCTCTCCCATCCCCAAGGAGGATTCTGCCTCCTCCATGGTTTCATTGTCTGGATGGAGGATGGTCTGAACAAGGCTGCTGCACCTTCATCATCTATGAACATGAATGGCGTTAGGACTTTCTGAAATAAGGGCCATATCTTGGCTTACAGGCTTCAGGTATCTCAGAAAGGTGTGCTCCTTTATTTCATCCATGTGCCAAGTCTGGAGAGCAACTTTGCTTTGCACCTTCTAGATCAGCTTGACCCTGTTTTGTAAGCATAGACCTCTTTCTTTAGAATGGACTTTTTAACTGGGTGGTGTTTTAGTGTTTAGAGGATTGGACATTCCAGACATCCAAATATGCAAATGCCAATCTTTTACTTCCTTATTATTCATTTCTCATGATTTAAAGAGGCTAGACACCTTAAAAGTGCACTGTCCTTGTTAGCGTTCATTTAAGGAAAGAATGCACAGGACATGCTTTGGGAGTGGAAACACATCTGTTAGGTCAAATAGGAACCAGATGCTTAAAAAAACACACACACACTGGTAAGTGGAAGCCAATCAATTCAGGGGAAAGACTTCAAGCATGCCTTCAGACATCCCAGTTTGCAGGATGGGTCAATATTTGACCCACAGCTGGGAAAGAACTCAAGGGGTAAGGATCTGCTTGCAGATGGTACGTTTTGTGGAAACCAATCTATCCATTTCCTGTTGGAACTATACATGTGCCTACAAGACCTATTGACTCTCTTTGTATCTTTCTAGCAGTCATTTCCCTTATGCATTCCCCCCTCCATTTATTTACAGCAGTAGCTGGCCTCCTTTTTCCATCAGCCATCCAATCCTCTTGTGATAGCACTGTATATCATTAATAAGGGTGTGGGGCAATTGTTGGGATGCCAGGTGAAAAGTTGAGGGACCTGAGTTCAGACCTTCACTCAGCCAAAAGCTAGTCAGTTGACCTTAGTCCAGCCCTTCTCCCTTAGCCTGACATGTGTCACAGCCTGGCTGAGAGGATAAAAGGGGTTGGCAAGAACCATGTTTGCTGCCCTGGAGAAAGGGTGGGATATTAATGTATTAAACAATAGTCATTAATAAGAATCATAAGAACAATAATAATAAACAAATGTATTGACCACATCACAGCATAAAACCGCTTAAGTGGTGCAAATGGTAAAAACAGAAAAACACACAGACATTATTAGTATAAATCAAATAATAACTAATAATGCATTATTATTATTATTATTATTAGTCTGACCAGAACCTTTCAGAGTCTCATAAAAGAGGTTTTTTTTTTTGGTAAATATTTATATTAAAATGTTTCAACACAGAATACAATAAAAGCCAAACTAATCTTTAAAAAAGGAAGAATAAAGAACCAAAATAAAAATAAAAATCAAGGGATTTTAATGAGGCGCTTGAAGGAAGGGGAGGGCAGCATATTCAGAGTGAGAATTATTAGCATAAGGGACATGTACACAATATTATATGGCAATATAATACATGCAATACAGAAATATGTGCCATATGAGGAACCACTGCAGTTTCGACTAGGGATTCACAGAGGATCCAAATCTGAGCTGGCAGAAGTGGTAGCGGGGAGGTAAACAGCCCTGCCGAATGCACAGGCATTACAGCTTCTTAATGTTGCACTTGTTCAATGTCATCTCCAGAGCTATGAAGGAGGAATAGCCTCATATCCCATTAGCCAAATACCCTCCAGCCCTGTGAACTGGTTTACTGGACAGTGCACCGTGTTGTGGCAGCCTCCAGTCCTTCACACGACAACTACAGATCAATGTGTGTGATCAAAGGACTCCTCTTTGCCCCACTTTTGGTGCCCCTTCCAGCTTGATAGGGCTGGCCCCAGTGACATCCATCTTCTCACTGTGATAGACTCCTGGCTGGGGCTGATGGGAGCTGTAGCAATCCAAAACATCTGTAGGGTATCAGATTGGGGTAGAGCTACCCTAAAGCAGTGGTGAGTAACCAGTGGCCCTCCAGATGTTGTTGCAGCACAACTCCCATCATCCATGACCACTGGTTGTGCTCCGGGCAGTTGTTTACCAACAACATCTGGGGAATGAAAGGTTCCTCATCCCTGCTCTGGAGTTACATTCTGTGTCAACCACTGGCTGCAGGAAGGACATGATCTATTGTAACATTAGGTTTTCCCAGTTCTGAAATAGCCTAATCATTGAGGACAATATCTATTTATGGACTTTTATATGTGGTTTGTGTTTGGTTAGAACGCTTTTGTTATTTGACTGATGACCTGTTTTATTGATCTGGAAAGTGCTTTGTGACCACTCATGGTGAAAAGCGGTCTATAAATTGTTGGAACAGATAGATAGATAGATAGATAGATAGATAGATAGACAGACAGACAGACAGACAGACAAAAGCTTTTGGATTCTTAACAGGAAAAGACACGTAATATACAGATGGTCTTCTGTTTCCTTTCCCTTGGAATCCCAAGCTACAAGTTTGACGGGATTTGGCAAAGGCATTGAGTCTCCCACACCTGGGGAACAACAGCTAAAGCAGAAGAAAAATGAAAAGCTGGGATTCCATCCAAATGGGATTGCCGCTTTCCCAGCTGCTTGAACTCACCTGTCTCAGACTATGAAATCAATAGCTTTAGGGGTCTGAACTTTTTCAGACGCATAACTGGTGTGCTCATTTATTTCAACTGCTGTTTGTTTTATCCCTTTTTTATTTGAGGTGGGGGGGGGAACCCTACCAAGAAAATAACCAGCACTCTCAATATTTCCTAGGGGGGGGGGAATGGTTTTAAGGACCTGGAAGGAGCAAATAAACAATGTCTCCTGCCCTTGGGCCTTAGACTAATGACAAACCTGGATTTTTGTGAGTTTGATTTTTTTCCCATGTTGAAAGTCATCCTTTCAACTAGAGTCTTTTTACTCCTTAAAAAGAAAAGAAAAGAAAAGAAAGAAAAGTTATATGTGAAAACTCTGTGGGTTGTAGCCAACTAAACTTCCCCTCAGAGTAGACTCATTGAAATTAATGAACCTATGTTAGGCCACATTCACAGCATACCACTTTAAACAGTCACGGCTCCCCTCCCACCAAGCACATGAGCTGTGGTTTGTTAAGGGTGCTGAGAGTTGTTAAAAGACCCCCTGCAAATCCCCCCTCACAAAGTCTTAGCAATATTAGCAACCCCAGAGAGGTTTCTGCTGATATTTCATGCTAAATGTTTAAGCATGGTGCAGATGACTCCCCACTTCTGCAATTCAGCTTCAGGGGGACCCACCCTATTTGAGGGGAGGGGTTGTAAATTTTAATTGTGTAAGTTTACAAACTGTTTTTAATGCTGTATTTTAAATGGTTGCCACCCTCCCTGGGACCTTAGGGTGAAGGGTGTGTAATAAATTTAAATAATAATATTGTTCCCAATTTCCTGATTTTTTAAAAAAGGCTCAGAGCCTGAGGAAGTGCACAGACCCTCCAAGTGTCCTTATTCTCCAGGGACAGTCCCGAATTTACAGAAGCCACCCCAGTTTCTGATCTGACCCCAGAATGTCCTGTTTTTCCTTAGGCTATCCCTATTTTCATCAAAGAAACGTTGGAGGGTATGGAGTTCTGCGTCCCCTGAACCAGGGAGACAATAAGTAACCGTACAACCTTTAGAAGGCAGCCCTGTATAGGGAAATTTAAAAAAAATGTTTAATGTTTCATTATGCTTTTACATATGTTGGAAGTCGCCCAGAGTGGCTGGGGCAACCCAGTCAGATTGGTGGGGTATAAATAATAAAATTATTATTATTATGGAATAGGATGCCCTTATTTTTGTTAAGTTGTGAGTGAACATATCAGATGACACATCAATTCTTCAAACAGCTCTTGATTATTCACAGGCCAGAACAGAACTGAACTGAAGGGTTCAGCCAGCCTGCTTATATAGAGCTCCACTACAATGCAACAGAAACCTTTTCTGTAACTAGCCAATCACTGAACATCACTTTCAATCCCTTATTTGCATATGTGGACCTGAGTGCAAACTATCTACAGCATCCCCCTGCTGGCCCAGGGTGAAAACTTCAGTACATAACAATTTTCATCAGAGAGGGTATGAGCATATCACCTGAATAGCTTGCATAGAGCACCCAAAATCCAGTCTGGCACCATAGTTTGCTGAAAATCCCTAAGAAGAAAGAAGAATATAGCATTAATTCCCCACCCCCACCCCCGCTTAGTTGGTCAGTATGACAACAGGAGATATCACACCATGGCAGTTTATCCACTGAAGCCGTCGGAAGGGAAGCTTTCATCTACAGAAATATAATCCAAGCCAACACTTAAAACAGGCCCACGTACCTGTTTCAATCAGGAAGCAGCAGCACACTCCTTAATACTTGGCAAGGCTTTCAAAAATGTTCCCAGAAATTGTTTAGCACTTTGGCTGCAGTGCAAAAGGGAACAGGCTTAACGTCGCCACTTAAAAAATAGAATAAAATCACGTGCTTTAAGCCTATTAATTGCACCAGAGTCGTGGAAATATTCTGTTGCTAGACAAAGAGGCTTCTTGAACACAGAGCTTTTTCTTTTAGAGTCTTCACCCCAGTAGGTGACGGTTTTCATCATTGCAACCTCACTCCAGCTTGTTTAGGTTTTTTGGGGGGTGGGGAGCCCTGAACAAGTTGCCCTCAGTGGACCCCACTTGGCAGCACCTTAGACACCCACCCACAGGTTGCTGGCGCCACAGGGGGCGCTGTAACAATGATGTAGAATGGAGCGTGAAAGGAGGGGGACCAAATTTTAGTGTCACACAGGGTACCACTGAAATTTTAGAGCCCAAAGTCCGCTGCAGACCAGAAGGCTACAGCTAGAGGACCAAAAGGAGCTAGTGCTGGTGCTGCTCTTTTGGCATCTGCCACACGAGGCGACCAGCTCATTCTGCCTAATGATAGGGCTGGTCCCAGTTTGCACCCCTAGCTCTTGGGGCTTGGGCAAAGCGTTCCCTTCCTCCACTTGGATTGGGCTCTTTGGCAGTGGCAATGAAAAGCTACTACGCCGCCTCTAGCCCTTATGTATCCAATGATTCTGTATCCAATCGCAGCTGCTTCGCCACTCTTTGGTGTGGATGTGAAGGACGACAGGAACACTCGAGTTACATTTTCCATGCAGGTGGAGGGGAGAACATGGGCTAAGCAGCTGATGGTTTGATGCTGCAAGCAACTGGATGGGGAATCGGTTGTTCCAAAGCTCTCACGTCCATCCATTCCTCCACACCAGGGAGCCGAACAGCCCAGGTGCAGTGTGTGGGAAGCAGTTGACTCTTGTGTTTTCCCCACAAAGGAAACAGGACGGGCAGCAACTCAGAAGGCGAGGGAGGAGGAAATAAAGTCACAGTACATGCAAATACTTAAGCTATATGTGTGTGTGCATGTGTGTGCATTTCAGGGGTTTTTTTAACCCTGTCTCATCAAAAATATTTTTCTTCTTAAAAAAGCTTCACTAGAAGACTAACTGCTTGGTGAGTGGGTGAAATATACTCAGAGTTGAGTGGGGATTTCATGCTCTTTATTCAGCTCATAGTAGTGAGGAGGAATGGAAGTTCCCCTGAAATGTCTGCTTTATGTACATTATTTACACAATGGGCCCCACGTGATTGGCTAATTCTGGGATTCTCCTGTAGGTTGCGGATTCACTTCCACCTGGAGCTGGATTGGGTGGCTCCTGCGGACCAATCAGACTGCTGCATTCTGGATCCTATTGTTCTAGGACCAATCAGACTGCTGCATTCTGAATCCTATTGTTCTAGGACCAATCAGACTGTTGCAATTTGGATCCTATTCAACTCAGTACGTAACAGTGTGGGTGAGGATGTGCTCTGTGAGCAGAAAAGCCTGTGTCTCACGTAACACCCAGCTGCACAGGAGAGCCATCTAGGAGGGTGCCAAGGTGCCAGGGATCCCTCAATATTTTCAAGAAAGGGCCTGGCCCCCCCAAATTCTGCAGTGATCCTCAAAAGGACATGCCAGGATAAAGATGCTTGGCCCTGCAACATCCTTTTGAAGATTGCTAGGGATGAAGCAGGGTGAAGTGTCTTCGCCCCACATGTCCCTTTCACAAGGTAAGGCAGCTGGCAGTGGGTGGGTGGGGAAGGCAGACAAAGTCAGCCTGGCCGGACTGGGGGGAGACATCATGCATGACATCGTGAACACACAAAGCCCTGCCCCCCATTTTGCGCGCAATTCAGCATACCTGCAGCTGCATGTCTCAAGAAAGCGGGCAGCAGAACCACTCTGAACCCAAATATAATGCAAGGATGCAATCTGGACAAAGGCTGGGATGGTAGTTCATTTAAAGAACATATAACATTCAGGTTATGATTTTGAGGGCTGTTCCTGATACTCTAGTTTCCCGGCTTGGTGTGCATTTATTTTATGCATTTATTATAAGCTTTATATCTCATTGTTCCTCCAAGGAGCTTAGGGTAGCATACATGGTTCTTCCCCTTCCTCATTTTATCATCACAACAACCCTGTAAGGTAGTCAAAACAAAATAAAAAAATTCCTTCCAGTAGCACCTTAAAGACCAACTAAGTTAGTTCTTGGTATGAGCTTTCGTGTGCACACGAAAGCTCATACCAAGAACTAACTTAGTTGGTCTTTAAGGTGCTACTGGAAGGAATTTTTTTATTTTGTTTTGACTATGGCAGACCAACACGGCTACCTATCTGTACCTGTAAGGTAGGTTAGGCTGAGAGATGGTGACTGGCCCAAAGTCACCTGTGAGTTTCATGGCTGTGTGGGGATCTGAGTCCTGCTCTCCAAGCCCAACATTCTAACCACACTGCCTTCTGAAAGAGAACTGTAGTGTAGCTTACAAAGGACATAATCATGAACCAGTGCTACTCCAACCTCTACTCAGAGCATAAGGCACATTTTGAGCCTACAGGCTGCTGTTGCCCTCAGTCATGATTTGCATTAATGGGATTTAATAGGACTCCACTGCAGGTGTCTTGAACCTCTCTGGATTAGGCATGGCACCGAGTAATTAAACAGCTAAATTAATTTTTTATCAGGAGACTCAATCAATAGAAACAATACAACAACTGTTTAAGAAGCAAAGCAGCAGCCCAATTAATGCACTACTGATGAGGCTCTATGCTAGAGGACTGTATCAGCCAGTTATTTATATTTGCCTCATGTTCTGTTGGAGGCAATTCACTTTCGATTTGGCACAGAGCAATCACAAAATATGATGCACGACGGGGAGAGCAATCTTCCTTTGCTCCGTGCCACTAATATTTTCCACGAATCTCAATCAGGCGTTTTGGTGAAGATTGGAATTTAGATTGTGGTAGAAAAGGCTCCATATCACATTGCCCTACTGTGGAGATAGGGAAACTTTGGCCTTCCATATGTTGCTGGCTACCCATGCACCCCAAAATGTGACCATTGGTCATGTTACCTGCGGCTGGTGGGAGTTAGCACCCCAACATTTATAGGTCTACATGTTCCCCATCCCTGCCTTACTGTGAGATCTGTGTATTTAATGTTATTCACTTATTCTCCCCAATCCAATGGGGTCTAAAGGTAAGTAAAGTGGTATGTAGCAGAATCATTATAAGAACTGAGCTTACTCCCTCCTTGATTCTTGTAATCTTGTCTACCTGAAGGAGCATCTTCACCTCCAACATTCAGCCTGGACACTGAGGTCCAGCTCCGAGGGCCTTCTGGCAGTTCCCTCATTGCAAGAAGTGAAGTTGTAGGGAACCAGAAAGAAGGCCTTCTTGGTAATGGTGCCTGCCCGGTGGAGCGCCCTCCTGTCAGATGTCAACAATCATATTACTTTTTGCAGACATCTGATGTTTGGTGTTTTGGTGTTTCCCTTTATACGTTGTTGTTGTTTTTGTTTTGTCTTTCATACATTTGATATTGTTGCTTGTTGGTTGCAAAAGGTTCAGGAACATTGTCTGAGGGCGAGTTCACCTGATAAAACTGTGCCATGTTTCAAGACATCAGTCTTGGACGTTCAGAGATATTCTGCTCCTGAAAATGGATGTTCCATATAGCCATTGTGGACTTCGGTAGACCTACTCTGCATGTATGTCTCTAATCCTTAAAAAAAAAAAAATTAATCTCCCAAAGTTAGCGGCCTTTGCCCCACAAGTTAAGCCTGCATTCTGTGAAATATACTTCATTTTTTCCATTCTGAACATAGTTCCATTTTTACAGCAAGATATCCTGAACTTTCTCCAAGATAAGTCTAGGGAAAGTATTTTCCCAAACACTCAAATGCTTCCTCTGAGGAACAGTATAAGGATGAATGGTCTCGCTCTGTCTCCGAAGCCTGCTCAATTCTGTCCTTCTCCTTGGAGAATTTCGCCTTTTTTACTGGGAGGAAGCACCCTTAATTCCACAGGTAGCAGGTGCTCTAAATCAGTTCTAAATTCTGTCTTTCACGTTTGACCTGTCATTCATGACTGTGTCTAATGCATTCCTCATGAGCTAGGATGTTCAGAGCTTCCATCCCAGCCCAGAGGTGAAAGCAATTAAACTGACACTAACTATAAACCTTGAAGTATAATTATACTTGAGCTGTGCAAACGATGTCTTCATAAAACACCTAGCGGCTGGAGTGACTAACGTTTTACCACCAACTAGTAACTTTTCCGCTAGGCACGGGGCGAAAAACGAGATACAAACCCACACATAACAAATCTGAAATTAACTAGCAAAATCTGGATCTCTCTTTGGAGCTTTGTGGCGGTTTTCTCTACAAGATAAGCAAAGAGACCGCAACCCTTGAAAAGAAAAAAAAAGCAGACATCAAATTTAACAATGGTATACTTCTGCACCTATGCAAACTGCTTACTAGCTCCCAATCATTTCTTGGATGGGAGAAGGGCAATGTTATGTTGTGGCAGGCCATATTTACTGCCTTGAAATGGCTGGAGATTCCTCTTCAGTTATTCTGGCAGGTTGGAACATGCTTCACTTTGACTCTCTTGAACATCTGTAGCTGCAGGATACAGTACATCTGCAGGTTAAGTGTCCATGGAAGAGGTAATTGTGCTCTCTGCTTGTGTCTTGTTCTGGATAACTCAGGGCAGTTAACTCAGGGCTAGTTGAGCAAGGATTTCAAAATTATTATTATTATTATTATTATTATTATTATTAATACTCCGCCCATCTGGCTGGGTTTCCCCAGCCACTCTGCGTAGCTTCCAGCACATATAAAAACGTAATAAAACATAAAATATTAAAAACTTCCCAATACAGGGCTGCCTTCAGATGTCTTCTAAAAGTTGTGTACAGTGGTCCCTCGGTTTATGAACTTAATGTGTTCCGGAAGTCTGTTCTTAAACCAAAACCGTTCTTAAACCGAGGCGCGCTTTCCCTAATGAGGCCTCCCGCCACCGGTGCCCTTCCACCGTTCAGATTCCGTTCCTAGACTGAGGTAGAGTTCACAAACCGGGACACTACTTCCAGTTTTGCAGAGTTCATAAACCGAATCGTTTGTAAACAGGACTGTTCTTAAACCGAGGTACCATTGTAGTTCTTTATCCCAAGTCTCCCTGGTCCCAGTGCTGCTTTCTAGCCATTGCACCAAATTGGTTCTTTTCATGCAATCAGAGAGAGCTATCATAAACTGCAGGGCTAGCCAATTTGGCACCCGCTAGGTGTTGCCAGACTACAGCCCCCACCATCCCTGTCCATTGGCATGATGCCGAGGCTGGAGTCCAAGAACCACAGAATGTTTCCCCTTCAATTGTTCCACAATTGGGGTCACAGATACGGAAAGAAGAAGTGAGCCATGCTAAGTCCTTCCTGGCTAAGTCAAGTCCCTACATAAAAAGTGACACAGATGCAACGTAGTCTCAAGTCACAGTAAGCTCTATTTGTTAACGTCATGGACACAGATTTGTGCATCTTTGATCAAACCTGACATGGAGGTATAGGCTCCAACCCCATACCCTCTTACCTGAACTCAATGAGACTGAAGTAGAACATAAGAAGAGGCTGCTGGATCAAGCCAGTGGCCCATCTAGTCCAGCATCCTGTTCCCTCAGTAGGAAATCAGATGCCTGTGGGAAACTTTGCCCACCTGTGATTCCTAGCAGCTGGTACCCAGAGGCTTTCTGCTTCTGACAGTGGAGGCAGAACATATCCCTCGTGGCAAGTAGCCACTGACGGAGTCCTGTCTGAGGTTGCTCTGTTCATAGACGTAATATTTTTTTCCACCTGGTTGTACTTGACCATCAGAGAGATGAATATGATGGGTTTGCCTTTCCAAGAGTGCAATGAGCAATGTATCTACTGTATAGCTGAATTGTCCAAATTTCTCCATTGCTTAGCTAACCTTTTAGGATCCAGCAACACATTGGGAAAGCTGTGAAACTATTCCTGATGCCACAAAATGCCTATTTTACTGAGGGGGTGGGGTGGTACTCTCCCAGCTAGAAAAATAGTTTAAAACTTATAGAGAGAAACAGAAAGAGCCAAAGAACAGCTCCTCAAAATCCTCAGTTTAAATATAGGAAATTAAATTGAGAAGCACAGAGGGGGTGGGAAGGCACCAAGCGGGTGTTGGAGTCACATTGAGAGGACCCCAGCGTTAGTACATACCAGCAAACACAGAAGCTCAGCAAAACATTCCTGGCAACAAGCATCTCAAATCAAAAGGCGCTTGTTGGTGGAGACTGCCACCATAGAGGGAGGTAAGTTCCCTTTTCTGAACACTCATGCCAACAATGATATGAGATGAAGGCAGCGCGGCACTTCAGTGTGTGGCTCTTTAACAGGCATAATATGCCATCTATGAACTGTTTTAATTGCATTTTCCCCAATAAGGGCTGAGCCATTTGAGGGGCGGGGTTGCCTACTTGCTCACCATGGTTCTTAGGGAATTGTGTACATTTCCGAGCACAATTCAAAGGGTTGGTGCTGACCTTTAAAGCCCTAAATGGCCTCGGTCCAGTATATCTAAAGGAGCGTCTCCACCCCCACCGTTCTACCTGGACGCTGAGGTCCAGCGCCGAGGGCCTTCTGGCAGTTACCTCACTGTGAGAAGCCAAGTTACAGGGAACCAGGTAGAGGGCCTTCTCGGTAGTGGAACACCCTCCCACCAGACTTTTAGAAGACATCTGAAGGCAGCCCTGTTTAGGGAAGCTTTTAAAAATACTGCATGTTAATATTTTGTTGAAAGCCGCCCAGAGTGGCTGGGGAAGCCCAGCCGGATGGGCAGAGTACAAATAAATTATTATCATTATCATCATCATATTGCATATCCTTTGTCTTTCTCTCATACTATTCTGAGGCCCTCTGAAGTTTTCTCACTCACATCTAACAAACCATTTGTAGTCTTGAGATTAGCCTCCTTGCATGAGTGCTTCAAATGATGTGTCAGTGATGCCCTCCCTTCCTTTTGCATTCCGGGTTTGTTTACCTTCATGCCACTCCTCCCCACAAATTCTGCTCAGAGACAGGCTGCCCCCACTGCCCTGCCCTGAAGTGCTTCAATCTACAGGGACCTGTCAATTATTATTTATTTATTTTTAACTTTTTAATTGAGTTTTATAAATACAAAAAGCGAAAAATGTAAAATAAAAAACATAGAAACACATACACATACAAAAAATAAACTGCAATTTACACAAACAAGAATCATACCCACCCCCATGACTGCCTATCACCATGACTTCCCTCAACCCCACCTTGACTGTTGTATGTTTTAAATTTAATACCAAACATTGCAATCTTGTGGTTTGTTGCATTTTGTTCTCTTTATAATGTGATTTATTAATAGGTTCTATTACACTTTACTCCTTTAATCTAAGCAGATCAGAATGCTTTCTTTGGAACAGTGTTTATCCATATATTCTTCAAAACATTGCCATTTTTTGTCTAGGTTGACTGCATTCTTATATATGCAGTTAGCTTTGCCATTTTCATAAATTCACTTATTTTGTATAGCCAGTCAGCTTTTGTAGGTATTATCTCGCTCTTCCATTTGCTGGCAAATATAATCCTGGTGGCTGCTGTGGCATACAGTGGTACCTCGGGTTACATACGCTTCAGGTTACAGACTCCGCTAACCCAGAAATAGTGCTTCAGGTTAAGAACTTTGCTTCAGGATAAGAACAGAAATCGTGCTCCAGCGGCGCAGCGGCAGCAGGAGGCCCCATTAGCTAAAGTGGTGCTTCAGGTTAAGAACAGTTTCAGGTTAAGAACGGACCTCCAGAACGAATTAAGTACTTAACCTGAGGTACCACTGTATAGGAAGATTCCTTTCTTATTCTGAGGTATGTCTTTCCCCAACAGGCTTCTTTTGTACAAACACTTTTAAAAAGTTCTTTGTGAATCATACCCCAGTATACCTTAGATTTTTCACAGATCCACCAGGCATGAAATAATGTTCCTTCTTCTTTGCCACATTTCCAGCATAGGTTAGACTTCTGTTTGTAAATTTTGGCTAGCTTAGATGGTGTTAGGTACCACTTGAAGAACATTTTCTTAAAATGCTCTTTTATTTTGTAACAAGCAGTGAACCTAATGTCTATTTGCCAAAGTTTTTCCCACTGGTCCAAGTAGATTGTATGGCCGATGTTTTGGCCCCATTTTACCATCGCTTCTTTTACTTCTTCTTCTTGTAGATCCAATTCTACAGTAATAGTAAATTATAAACTTTTGACCTGCCAATTATTGAAGCTCAAAGTATGTGCCAATATATTTAGCGTTGAGACGCCTCACTCATTACTGATGGGATGCACTGCCTATCTAAGTCACACACATAAAATATGAATTACAGTTTAATTCTCCGTTGGCAAATTGCTTTCCAATTAAAACACACCGAGGTCCAAGTGCAGCAATTAGTATAACGGTAGCATGTTAATTATCGCCCGACAGATTCTGCATGTGGCCTGCAATTATCTTTCGTGGCTGTGTTTTCTGAACGGAGCCCAAGCCTATCAAAAGCCTCTGGGTGTTGTGGCTACTCATGCATCACTAAAAGAAAAAAAGCGGGAGAATATGTGAAAAGAGAGAGAGAGAAAAATGCATCAACAAAAAGCCAAGGCACCGATTTCTTAAAAGTTGCATATGCAAATTAATATCTACAGCTGTTAAGTTTAGAAACAAACACCATAGTAAAATAGAAATACAACAAGGAATCGTGCTAATTTGATTCTTGGAAAACCCCAAATTCCCACTCTCCATGAACTATACTAGGTGACTGTATTCCAGACACTCTCAGCCTAAGACCTCACCACCTGCTTTCTGGGAAACGTAGTTTGTTAAGGGTGCTTGGAATTCTAGTTTTGTGGTGGAAATAAACAACATCTCCCAGGATTTTTTTTGTGGGGAGAAGCCACGTGCTTTAAATGTGTGGTGGGTGTAATTTAAAGTTACGGTGCCTAATGGTTAACATCTGAGATGGAGAAGCTTAAATGCGAGGAACAATTGGCTGATCTTGATATAGCGTGGAGCCAAGGAAGAGTCGTAAACAGAAGATGCAAGGGGACCATAGCTCTAAAAGGCTATTTTATTTGATGATTTTACAACATTTTAAAAACGTCCTGAGAAACAAATGATTGGGTATGGCTGGCAGGCATTAAGCCCTTTTTGAATGAAAAGAACCAACATCTTCTAAAACTAAAAAGAAGCTCGATATTTCGTACATCATATTTCATTTAAAGCTGATTGGACCTGAAATGAAATGAAAGCTTGTTTCTAAAGTTCAGATCTATAAGACAAAGTTAAAACTCACTTAAGAAATCAGGAAACATTAGTTTTCGGAGACATATATGCTTTTAGAAAGCTGTAAAGCTTCCTTGTCGTCATCCACCCCCCCCCCACCCCTGATGCTGTTATAGCATTTGGGTGTGATGTGGAGCATTGACAGCGCAGAAATGAAGTTTTCAGATTTAGACATCTTTATAGGAATTACATTTGGCATGCCAAAGTCCTTGGATATGTGCCAACTTCATTCCATTGATTTCCGTGGCACTAAAGCAGCTAAAATCCAAGTAATTTGTTTTAAGTGGTTTCTGGGTAAGTCTGCCAATGCAATGCATTGATGCAATAAGCATCTCTCTCTCTCTCTCTTTTTTTGTCGTGTGTCATGGGAACAGAATCCAGACATTCAGGGATAAAAAGAGGAAGATCTACAACCTGAGCAATCTTCTCAGACTAGGCTAAAGAAACAATCCTTTGTTGCCCAGCTGGAGATAGAATACTCTGAAGGTGATGTTGGGGCATCAGGAATTATGGAAATTGTAGTCCAGAAACATCTGAAGGGCCAAAGGAACTTCATCAGTGGTGTACATGAACCCTTACACAGAAACACGGGGGCTGTTATCTGAGAATGAATAAACAAACATTTGGGTGTAAAATTAAGAGTGCCTTTGCTTTTAATTTGGAGGGAAAGTATGCCTGAACTATGAGAGATTGGGGGGAGGAACACAATTCTAATATTTCTACTTAATTGGTTCATGTGTTGAGTGGTACTTCATTTTGCAATCTTTTATAGAAATATAGAACTGCACAGTTGGAAGGGACCCTGGGGTTCATCTGGTCCAACTCAATGCAACGCAGGAATCTCAACTAAAGCATCCATGACAGATGGCCATCCAACCTCTGCTTAAAAACCTCCAAGGAAGGAGAGCCCACCACCTCATGAGGGAGTCCGTTCCACTGTCAAACAACTCTTACCTCCAGAACGTTCTTCCTGCTGTTTAGTCAGAATTCTTGAATCGGCTGGGTCCATAGGTTCAGATCCTACCCCTGGGACAGGAGAAAATGAGCTTGCTCCATCCTCCAAGTGACAGCCTGAGATGGCTATCATATCTCCTCTCAGTCTCCTCTTTTCCAGGCTATACATACCCAGCTCCCTCAACTGTTCCTCATAAGGCTTGGTTTCCAGACCCTTATCACCTTACTCTCCTCTGCACATGTTCTAGCTTGTCAATATTCTTCTTAAATTGTGGTACCGAGAACCAGAAAACCCCCCAATGAGGTGTTTCATTATTAGGAACCGGGCCAGCCCAAGATTTTGCTTCCTGAGACACAGGACTTAATGGTGCCTCTTCCTTTCCATTTATGGAAGCTGGCTGGCCTGGCTGTTGCATCTTACTTCCATTCTGACAACAGGACAGTGTTTTCCTGAGTACCTGAGGCCAGTAGGCTGGCTTAGGGTGTGTGTGGCAGGACTATGGAACACATATCTAGTCTCCAATTGAGGGGAACAGCTTGAGGGCTCAGAAGGAAGAGCAGGGAGGCTGCTGCTGTCCCTAACAGGCAATGCTGCCTGAGGCAATGTGGTGTAGTGGTTAAGAGCGGTGGACTCGTAATCTGGTGAATCGGGTTCGTGTCTCTGCTCCTCCACATGCAGCTGCTGGGTGACCTTGGGCTGGTCACACTTCTCTGAAGTCTCTCAGCCTCACTTACTTCACAGAGTGTTTGTTGTGGGGGAGGAAGGGAAAGGAGAATGTTAGCCGCTTTGAAACTCCTTCGGGTAGTGATAAATCCAAACTCTTCTTCTTCTTTTTCTTCACTAACTAATGGTAGGACCAAAGGGTTTATCTATCTCAGTATTGTCTCCAGGGTTTCAGACAGAATAATTCCCAGCCCTGCCAGGAGATGCTAGGGATTGAATCTTGTGCAAAGCAGATGACATTATGACACCCCCGCTTCTTCTTCTACTTCTTCTTCCTCTTCTGTGGAAAACCTTGTACTAAAGCTACCCACAGAACCAATACCCACATTGCAGCTTGAATCAAAATCTAATGCTCTTTCCACTGGACCTCCCTGGCTTTTTCTGGAAAAAGCCATGTGTGACAGCCAATATATTCCAAGGGCGAAAAAGGGGGGAAAAACACCTCCTTCCTGATCCCAAATAATACGGTCAATGTGAGACCCTGAGTATACACAGGGCAGAACCTGCCAGCCAAGCCCCCTGAGAAAAATGCAGAGTGGGGGGACAAGCCAAAGCAGCAGAGGCCAAACCATCAGGGAGGACGAGGCAGCCAATTAAATGGTCTTGACGCTGATGGGTTAGGAGCGCAGGTGGTGCAGTGCCTTTCACACGGCGCAAAAGGCAAAAATCCCAGAAAACTCGCTGTTGGTTTTGGCTTGGAAGCATCCTCCACTGTGTGTGTGGCCCGTAGGTAAAACACTAGCACCAAAGACAGATTGCTTGACTGTTTGCCAAGGTCTTGAGATGGAAAAAGAATCACCTGACTTTGCACATATCCAGTATCTGAGCACCAGCTTACTTGCTTAAATCGACACATTTTAAGTTAGAAATGCATGTGTTTCCAACTCTATGCTCCTTGGCTGCTAATTGTCATTTAGCCTCCTACAAACCCCTTCAAATTATCAGCGTCCTCATTTCTATGCTAAAAATAATGGGAGTTAATGTTGTCAGAGTAGCCACACTTCCTTAAGTGGGTATGAAGAGTAGACATTACTTAATGTTTGACTGGGTCCCTTGCCAAGACCCAAGACCCTTTTGCCACCCTGACTTTTTTCAGTACAACACTAATTTTTTTAATACAAAAATACTCTGGGCTCCACCCAATTCATGGCAAACTAACCACTGAAGATGGTTTCAGAGCCAAAATCATAAGAGTGTTATTATTTCACTGAATGGAGCTATTAGGAAATTTGACATATGGGTTTGCAATTTTTAAAAGTTAAAATAAGTTTTAAAAGACAGAAGCAGTGTTTGACATCAGTGGTTTTCAACCGATGGCTGGGACTCATCAGCCAAACATGTGTGCTTAAGCTTGGTTGCCAGAATGAAGACAATGGCTGCTAGGACAGTGTGACAGAAGTAAACGTTTTTTGTTTTTTACAGTATTTATTTTTTATACACAAGTAAATGTTAAGTATGAATGAGTAGGAGAATTCTACTCATTTTTGCTATACATCCTAAGTACAACTTCTGCCCTGAATGCAGGCAGGCTGCTTGAATACCACTGATGTCTTGATGCAGATTTTGGATACAGTACCATGAATCTGGCAGCTGTGCACTGAGCAAGGAAGCTCTGTTACTTTACATGGGAGACATTACTTTTACTGTGCACACATTCAAGACTCAGTGTGCATGAGCACAATCCAAGATAATACTTCTGCTGCATTTCAGAACAGGCAGAAATGCCCTCTCTACATTTTTTTTAATTAACAAAATGTATATACCACCTGATTTAAATGTCAGATGGGCAGCATAGGTAAAGGTTAAGGGACCCCTGACCATTAGGTCCAGTTGTGACCGACTCTGGGGTTGCGGTGCTCATCTCGCTTTACTGGCCGAGGGAGCCGGCGTACAGCTTCTGGGTCATGTGGCCAGCAGGACTAAGCTGCTTCTGGCGAACCAGAGCAGCGCACAGAAACGCCGTTTACCTTCCCGCCGGAGCGGTACCTATTTATCTACTTGCACTTTGACATGCTTTCGAACTGCTAGGTTGGCAGGAGCAGGGACCGAGCAACGGGAGCTCACCCCGTCGCGGGGATTCGAACTGCCGACCTTCTGATTGGCAAGTTCTAGGCTCAGTGGTTTAACCCACAGAGCCATCTGCGTCCAAATAATCAAATTGTTGTTGTTGTTAAAATTATCAATAAAAACTGCTAAGAACAAGCAATTAAAAGCATTTCTGGGGGGAAATAATATCACCAGCACCATTAGTAGAAAATAACCTTGTGCTGGGATCTCAGTGCTGAAATTCAACAGGGGCAGCCCTTCAAATCAAAACCCCTTTGTGTCAGGAAAAGCTGCATGCCTGTTGAATATCTTCTTCACAGGTGGCTGTGGAGGCTACACATTCTGGTCATTCTACGTGGCCATCCTAACCCAACCTGGAACTTTCAGCCTTTGAGCTAAAAAGCCAGGCATTTGCCCATATATTAAAGACACAGATAAATAACTGCGAACGGGGCTAGCCCAAAAGCCAATAATATGTGGAGCCTGATCTGAGAAGTGAATATATTGTATAACCTAATTGTAATTTCATTGGGATTCTCTGTGGGCAAAAGGTTCCAGCCTGAACATAAGTGCTTGTCAGGATCAGATGTGCAGTGGGAAATGAAAAGGAAGCTTTCTTTCCTCCAGATGGTGCTTAAGGCTGATCTGATGCCCATTGTTTGCATCCATTGCATGAATATTCTCAGGCACAGAGCCCAACACATATTGGAAAACACAAGGGGTGTTGTCTTCTCTTTAAATGGTACATAGGGATAACCCAGACCTCAAGGACTACAACTCATTCTTGTGCCTGACCCATGATGGAGTGTTGAGAATGTCATCTCTATAGCATATAGTAACAACTCCCAGCCATCCATCAATATCTGCTCATCAAGCCCCTGGCCTAAGTCCCACCAGTTAGGGCGTTTAGATTGATCCTGTTGCCATAGGTACCTAGGTCATCTAGGTCTGGGTATGGCGAGACCCACTTCCTGCTTTTCTGATTCATTTCCACCTGGCCAAGGAGGGTGCTATCCTTACTGACTCCATCTACAAAACAGGACCAGCCCACTTGTTAGGCACAGTGAGGATGCTTCAGATTCTGGGTGACATGAAAGAGCAATGGACCATTAGTTACAATATGCCGAAGAAGAAGAAAAGTGTAGATATGCTACTGATTTTTCCCTAGGCCCTCCTCCACTCTAACCCTTACTACCTTCGGAGGCGCACAGTGAAGGAATGGGACATAGGAACCAACTTCTAGGGGCCATGGGCTCTTCAAAACTTTTGGGGGGGTCGGGTCCCCCAAAGATGATGGGAACTACCATTGAAGTAGTGTGCTTGAGCCACGTCATGTGATCTATTATGCAGGGCGGGGCTTACCTGCCCTCCCCCCTAATATTTTATTCAAATCGACCCCTCTGTATTCCTATATGATCCTGTCCTTCAAAATTAAAACACAAACCATTTGATCGCATCCTTTTATCGAATGCGTATGCGGGACAGGACTTACCTGTCTCCCTCCTACCAATATTTTATTCAAGTTGGCACCCGTGGAATGGGGAATCAGCAGCGGGGAGCGGGTTCGGCAAGGCTAGGAAGGGATCCCAGCCATAGCTGTCAACTTTCAGATTTGAAAATAAGGGATCAGCAGCCTCACCTGTCCCGGGGACAGTCTACGGGATATCTAACAATCCGGGATAGCAGCGGGAAAAGGCGCTGGAATAAGGGAATTTCCCGCAAAAAAAAAGGGAAGCCCCTTGGCCAACTGCACTCCGCTGCCGCGCAACCCTCCTCCCCTTGCGCGCTTCTGCTGAGCAACTTGCAGCTCGCTCCAAAAGCAGCCCCAGAGCGCGCACCGCGCCACAGCCTTTGCTGAGCTCTTAGCATCGCTGCCCCACAAGCTTTTGGCGTGCCTTAGAAGTGTGGGGCGGTGGGGGGGAAGCGCGGTCCTCCTACTAGCAGCCCGGCTCTTCCCACTGAAGGGCCAGGAAGGGAGATCCTCGGGCAGCAGCAGCAGCAGGCGAAAGAGCGGAGAAAAGGAGCGACTCTTTCCAGCTCTCTCTCGCGCGCTCTTCCCCTTTAAGAGGCGAGCGGCTGCTGCCGAAGCGGGAGCGTCCCGCTTTCACACCTTGGGTGGGAAAGGGAGGCGGGACCTGCTCTCTTCTGATTGACGGCCTGCCAACCTCAATGGAACGTTGTGTATCCGAAAGGCGGCGCGCGGGTGGTGGGGCGGAGAGGGGAGGGCCTCCTGTCCAATCGGGAAGCGGGCGGGCGCGCCGTGGAACGCTAGGCAGCCAATGCGGAGCGAGAGGCGGGCGGCTTGGAAGAGGAGGAGGGGGGGGATGGAACGTGTTGCAATGTGCCCAACGTGGGTTTGAGTCGGGGAAGCGACGCTTGCGGGGAGGGGGCGCTGGAAAGTGGAAGGGAAGGCGAGAAAGAGAGGGAGAGATGGTGGCCGGCAGGCTGTGGGGGCGCCCCGAGAGGATCGCGGCTGGCAGCGCTCCGTGTGGGCGCTAAGGGCTGCTGGCTCAGGGTAGGCGGGAGTGGGAGGTGTCGGGAGGGGGGAGGAGGAAGAGGGGCGGCCAGGGAAAAAGCCCAAGCGGAGAAAGTTGCGGAGGTGGAGATAAAGCACCGCTTCCCTTCCACCCATCCATCTCGGTTCCTGGGAAAAGGTGTCTGATCCCCGGGAGAAGGAAGAGGGGAGAGCAAGGAATCGGCCCCGCTCGAGCAGCAGGCGATGCAGCCCTCCTCGCCGGCTCGCCCCTTGCAGCGCTGAGACACTTCCCGGGAAGCGGAGGCGAGGCGGAATCTGCAGCGGGGGGAAAGGAGAAGGAGGCGGAGGGACTTTTCTGGGGGACGCCGAGCCTCTTTCTTTGCAGCAGCAGCAGCAGCAGCAAGAAGGCGCCCGCCTGTGGGACGGGGCGCAGGACTCTGTTATTCCCTCCCCGCGCGCCACCCCTGCCTTTTCCAGCAGCAGGATCCGGACCCTTATTTATTGCGCGAGTGGCGATCGCTGAGAAGGAAGAGGAAGGCTTTTAAAGTTTGGCGCTGGTGCCAAGAGCTCGGGAGGCTCCATCCTGCCTCGCTTCCTCTCCCTCTCTCTTAGTGGCACTGAAATTCAGCTCTCTGGATGAGCCGGTTCTGGGCTGCTGGCCCCCCGACGAGTGAACTCCAGACCGGCCCCCGGAGAAACTTCAGGAGTTGCAGCTGCAGCTGCAGCCTCACTTGGAGCTGCCATGGTCTGACTAGTAAATGTCGCTGGAGGCCTAGAGACTTGGTGCAAAAGAGATCTGGGCTGAACGAGAGTGACGAGTTGTTGGCACTTCCTTGACTTTTCCTTTCTGTCTTTAGTACTTTATTATTATTATTTTTTAGTTGGTGGGATACCACCAACTCTGTGCTTCTGGCCTCTTATTCCTAACCCCCCCCCTCCATCCAGGATACAAAATGGCGCTGCCGGGATGGGGAAAGTGGGGGTCCCTGCTCTTTTCAGATGCCTTTTGGACCTTCTTCATCCTTTCCCAAACGTTGGTGGGGTTCGGCTGCTGCTCGGAGCGGCAGGCCTGTGACGTGAACTGCACGTGTAGCGGTGATCGTGTGGACTGCAGCAACCGGGGGTTGGAAGAGGTTCCCGAGGTGCTGCCTACCTGGGCAGTCTATTTGTAAGTCTCCCGCCTCCGAAGTCAAAAGTTCTGAAGCTTTCTTGTGCCTTTTATTTCTCTCCCAGTCAGACCTCCCAACCTCCTTCAAAGTCTTCGCTGAAGGCCAGTTCCCAACCCTTTTCTTCACTGCAGTCTGTGATTAATGTAATATTCCGTCTTCCCTTTATTGAGAGATCTAATTGTAACCGGTTGCCGAGCAACTAACTCCTGGGAGATCCCTTTGGGGGTAGAGAGTTCTCATATCCTTGTGGAAAGATCCCGGTGGGAATAGAGGCTGCTCATTCCCCTTGTAGTTAGGGATGTTCTGCAGAATGAGATGTTCGGCCTTTTAAAGGGAAAGCTTCAAATTCTGATCATTTAAAGGGTTTTTTTTTGGGGGGGGTTGTGTTTTTGTGTGTGAAACTTTGCCACCCAGGCTGTGGGACCTCCAGGTCCTTCTTAACCAGATCAACTTTTTGGGACAGCAGCCTGCAAACTTGCAGTTTTTTAAAATATTGTTGTCACTGAAGATGTTGGCAGCGTTCTCACTGTGTCTTGCAAAGGTGTGGGGAAGAAGGGTTGTGTTTACTGTGTAGAAGTCCCTATAAGACTCAGTTTCATTTAGGCTTAGAAATGTCTGTAGAGTGGCACGGGTGTTAGCCCTTAAGAATCAGATCAGTAGTGGAGCTGAACATAAAAGTGGATGACAGGCTGAAGATTTTCAGAACTCTTAAAAAAAAGAACTTTTACTGACTTGTGAAGCATTTACTCTTGCCATGGAATATAAAAGAGTTTGATTTAATAGTCCCCTTCTTAGATGATTCAAACACCTATGTAGGACTTTGAAGACCTAAAGAATTGGGACTCTAAAGTTTCATTCTTAAACACACACACACACACACACACACGGTAGCAAGTAAGGCCCTTTCAAGTAAACATTGATAGAATTTTACTGAGTCTTTATTATGCACGAGATCAGGTAGTTAAGGCTTGCCAAGGGTGTTATAAGAGTAAAACAGATCCTCAACAACTATGACGGTGTGTATCATCACTATGTAAACAGCTGCTGTGGTGTATTGGTGTTGGGTGTATGTGTATAATCTCAATATTTGAGATACGTGGGGTTTTTAATTTAAAAACTGCCTGTGCTTTCCTGCAGACATTTAGAACTAGTTCTTGAAAACTCTCTCTACCCCCCCCCCCTTTCTTCCAGCTCTGTGTGAGATTACATATCTCATGTTTCACCTCTAATTCAGTGGTGAAAGTTGGAGGGGCTGTGAATAAAAGGTTGCTGTTTGCCTCTTCAGGACAAAGAATAATCTTACTACTTGTTCGACCCACTTCCTTGTGTTTCTAAGGAATTAATAGCTGCACCCCAAAGTGGGGAAAACTTAACATGATGAACTTTTGGAGGGAAAAAAAAGAAGTCAAAATGGTTAGCAGATGTAGGCCAATCGCCCCTGGTTGCTGCACACTAGGCCCTTGTTATCTGTTAGAACAGTTTCACAAGACTCTCTTATTAGTTATTAAGTGATTGAATCATGTTTTCTTCAGAATTGGGACCCAGGTGGCCAATTTGAGGTTAAGGTATTAAAATATGGATAAACTAGCCTGTGGTTGGTGCCTGACTTTGTGATTTTCAATAGCACTTGTGTTCAGATCCTGATAAATCTTCACATTTGGGATTATTTCCCTTTGACTCCAGCAAAGGGAGTTTTACGTGAAACTAAATGTGTTTTAAGATTACAACCTGTGGTTTGAAACCTAATAATAGCGTCACACTTTATCCAGTCAGAAAGTGGGAGTGTAGCAAAAGGTTACCTGTATATAGGTGTTATTCATAAAACATATAGCTATATTGGTTTCTTAGATGTAAATTATTACTGTTGCTGTTTTTAAGATGGTATCAGGAAAACTCATTCTTCCCATGTTCCAGTCGCTGCTGCAGGTTAAAGGGTTTTTTTTTAGCAAATAGCAACATGAGTTAAAAGTAGACACAAGTCAAGTATGGTACTCTACTTAAATATGTTAGAGTAGTTTAACACACATTGTACGAGAAATGTCAGAATAGGGTATGTTTAAATTATGGAATAGGGTATGTTTAAATCTGGAATGAAACATATAGGTAGTCTCTGGATGAGAATTCGGATAAGTTCATTTTATTGGCCACCACATTGTGCAGCAGCCTAAAGATCTGTGTATACGTATCGTGTACCCAAATATTACAAAGCGTCTGCCATTGTACATATGGAGGACTGGAATTAAAGATGGGCAATATTGTGCCATTAGGGGTTTTATGCTGAAAGAGACCTGAAAATGCTAATAGGTTCTGTTTGTATCAGAAAAGAGAGTGGTAGCTGAGGTATTAACACCGCTATCTTCAATTCAAAGCCTTGACTAGAATTCTGCGTTTCATAGGTTGTAATGTAGGGTAAATTCTCCCTCTGAGATAGGGAAGATAAACATTCAATTGTGGTCTGCTTAGTGCTGTGTCAGTGTGAATGTTTAATTCAGATTGATGTCATTATAATTTAGCTGTCAGCCTCTGGAGTACAATTTATTTACCGCCACCATAATTATATCGCTATCTTAAGTTATTTACAACTGTGCTTTACAGACGTGTGAAACTGGAGTATATCATATGTTTAAAATTTGCTGCTGCAGAGCTGCAAGTTGTTGATCTTTTGAGTGTGTGAAGCACAAATGTGATTACTAGCTGATCATTACTTTACCCTAATTCCTATAATCCGCCATACTTGTTTTTTTGGAAGGATTTCACATCTGGAAACCTGCACTGTTTTCTTTCTCTGTCCATGCACGCACAGAGTTAAGAAGCTGTTCGGTTTAGGGCAGCTCATATGCTACCATAAGAGGACATCTCGATGACACTTCTCTTGCTTTTCATATATGCCAGCTTCATTTTAACAGTAATTGCAGCACTGGTGATGATATCACCACCGATGTTGAATATTGAATGTTCATTTGATTAAGCTTTACAGTGGTGATAATTATTGTACCACATGAAGGGTGAAGCTCCTTAGATTTTGTTTCTTCCAGTATTCATACCATGTTCATAATAACTCCTATATGGGTCACAGTTAGGGACCGTACTGTAGCTGCCATACTAAGTATCAAGAGCAATTTATAACTCTTCTGTTTACTCTTCTGGATATCTGTGCAAGCTGTTGTAGCAATACCGGTCAAGAGTCCTGTAGCATCTTGAAGAGAAGACCAACTTACTGATTGAAGTTTATGCTTTTGTGGGCTAGAGTGCTCTTTGTTGAATGCGTGAAGCATTCAAGGAACTCTCTAGAGTCCATTCCATTCGTTTTGACAAAAGTGAACTCTAAACCCATGAAAATCCTTAGTCTTACAAAAAATAGAAAATCGCAGAATGTTGTTTCCTTAGAATAGTTGTATGTGATTTATTCTAAAACTATTGATAATGTTGCTCTACTAATGCTAGTTTTGTTGCTAGAAATCTTCACTAGAAATTAGTAAATTGGCCATTTTAGAAAGTAGTGTCATGAGATCAGGTAGCAAGAGCTTTTAAAAAAATTGAATTATGAAGTGTTGTGATTTCTAAGACTAAAACTGAATTGCCTGTGAAACACTAAACTGGGGTATCCAACATGGTGCTCTTCAGACGTTTTGGACTATACCTCTTTCCTGATCTTTGGCACACTGAACCGGGATGAATGGGAGCCCAGAGTACACAGCAACGAGGGGGTGAGGAGGAGGCACTACAATGGCTACCCTAGAAAATCAGTCAATATGTTTGAATTCTCTCTTTTCTATGAATTTTCATCAGCACCTCGGCCGAGAGAAGATAAATATGAACTCTCACTTCTCTCGAGGAGAAGTTAGGACCAGAAGAAGAATGGAAAAGTATCTTTCGTCTGTTTTGTTTCCAACTCAAGTTGAACAATTTCAGTTGTTTTAAAAGCTTGTCACTGCCAGGGGAATCGCATCCCTGAGATGGATTTTGCCATGACATTACCTTCTCTCAAATAGATTTTCGTTAGAACTTATCTTCAGGGAAGTTTTTAATGTGTGATATTTTAGTGTATTTTTGGACTTCCGGAGGCGGCGCGAACGGCAATGGCGGTCCTCTTCCTTTTGTGAGGAGGAAGCTCCGTGGAAACTGGGTCGTCCGCTACGGCGAAGCGGAGACCCACATCGGAAACCCACAGGCAGCAAGAGCCTGTGGTCTTGAGACTCGGCGGGCGCCAGAAGCGGCTCCCGAAACGCTGAAGGAACCCCGTAAGGGGCTCCGGAACGTGGAGGGGGTAGCGGCGCTGTGAGTCGTTTCGCAATCTACGGAGTGAAGCCGCGCTGCTGCTGCCGGTGAGCGCTGACCTCTTTTCCTGGAAACTTTTGACTCGGGAAAGCAACAACCCGTGAGTAAAGAAGGACTTTAAAAAATCTGAGACTAAATTATTGAATTTGGCTGAAAGCGGAGCGACGCAAAACAGGAAGTCCGTCTTCCGCTGTCACTGAACTTCAAAGCAAAGAGCTGGAGGAGTGGAGGCTTAAAAAGAATCTTTAGCCTAACTGATCTGAGCACCCACTGAACTTTTCCTTAAACAAAATAAGGACTTTAAGCATTTGATTCTCTGATTTTTATTTGTACTGTGATACCTTTCTTCTATTGGAACTACAACTTGAATGAGAAACCCAGGTGCTGGAGCTGCCTGAGCAACTTGAGCTGTCAGTTCTGCAGATCTGGCTATTGTGTATTAGAACTTGCAACAATCTGAGGGGGTCTGGACTTGTTACTTTGAAACATAAATTGAAGTACCAGTATGCACTGTCTGAAACAATGTGGCTGTTAATACTAACTCTTCTTAAAACCTGCTATTGAAGGTTCTTGGACATTAAATTTGATTTTAGTAAATTTACTAGAATTGGATTCTTCCCTTAAGACATTTCAAGCTCCCCCTAGAGGAGCTGGGATTTACAGCAGTGACATCATTTCACTTTCCTTTTCCCCGACCTCCTGTTTGACTGTTTTCCTCTGGGCCGCTGCTTTCTCATGGGAACAACTCAGCTCGACCTTGACTTTTAGATAACTCTGGAATGAGTGGCGCAAGAAGGAGGGGAAGAACTAGACAAGCAACTTTGACAACTTTAACCTCAGTCTCGCAGACACGTAGATCATCTGTACCTACTTTGCCTTCAGAGGAAGAAGCTGCTTCTCTGCCAAGGGCAGGAGAGGGAGAAACTGAACAGTTACAATTGGAAGATATGGCCTCAGGAGCAACTGCTTCTATTCTAGAGAAAATCTATGAAAAATTGGAATCTCTGGACAAGAGAGTGGAATCTCTGGACAAGAAAGCCGATGAACAAACAGCCAAAATTGATCAAAACACAGAATGTCTAAATAGATTAACTGGACAAGTATCACAGAACGCACAGGCAATTGGGCAGTTGATGGAGGCCACAGTAGAAAATCGGAAATTGGCTGAGGATACTAGTCAAAAATTAGAAAATTTAGAACAAGAGGTAAGACCACTCTGCAAACAAGTAGGTGGACATCAGACCTATCTATCTATGATAGAACTGTGGAACCGGGAGAGTAATTTAAGGATAAGGTCAATACCAGAAGTGGAAGAAGGCAACTTAGCTGAGTTTCTGACTAAAGAATTTTCCAAGTTCTGGAATTTAGAGGAAAAGGACTTTAAAATTGCGTCTGCTTTCAGGCTTGGAAGACTTGTAAAGAAAGAAAAGCCCAGAGACTGTTTGATAACATTGAGATCAAAGGAGGAAAGGGATAAGATTTTGGGCTTACATTACAAAAAGTCACTGGACATTTTGGATAGAAGAATTGAAATTTATAAAGATATTCCTAAACAACTGTTGGACCTTAGATCCGACTACCTGGAATTGGTTAAACTGCTTAGGAGCAATTCAATTATCTTTAGGTGGGAATTTCCCCAAGGACTATCTTTTACCTTCAGAGGGAAGAAGGTTAAAATTAGAACACTGGAAGATAGAGACAAATTTCTGACCACATACGGAGAGGACCTTCAAAAAGGAATTGAACTACCCTTTGGGCCTGGAGCACCGGCGGTACCGGCACCCTTGGAACCTGAAGATTCAACGAATAAGATACCACCCCTGGAAAAATAACCAGATTATTTCAGGATGTCTCTGCAACTTCTGAGCTGGAATATAAATGGCTGTAACATCCCGGAAAAAAGGAGGAAAATATTTCATATATTAAAAAAAGAACAATTGGGCATTATTTGCCTGCAAGAAACACATGTGACTAGGCTCCACAGAAAAGTGCTAATAAACAAAAGATTGAGCCAGGAATTTATATCTTTGGACAGAGTAAAGAAGAGAGGTGTGGTCATTTATGCAAAAGAGAGCCTGTCACCCAAATTCCTATTTAAAGACGAACATGGAAGAATTTTGGCAATTGAGATACAACATCAAGGAGAGAAACTTTTGATATTAGGAATCTATGCGCCAAATGAGGGGAAATCGGAATTTTATAAGAAGTTGCGTGAGACCATGCTGGATTATCTGGACTACAACAACATCATTTTGATGGGAGATATGAACGGGGTCGTATCAACCAACATGGATAAGTCACAAAGCCAAAATGCTACAAAAGATGGCAGACTACCAAAGACCTTTTTCGAAATGACAGACAATATGGATTTGATTGATATTTGGAGGATAAAGAACCCCTTGGGAAGAGAGGGAACATTTTTCTCTGAAGCCCAACTGACCTGGACAAGAATCGACCAAATATGGATATCTAGAGGTCTGGCACCCAAAGTCAAAAAGGTGGAAATCTGCCCAAAGACCTGCTCCGACCATAATGCAGTAAAGATGGACATGACACTAATACCATCCGGCTCCTTTAGATGGAAGATGAATGACAATTTGTTTAGAGATCAGGAGATTATTAAGAAGGCCCAAAAAGCTCTAAAGGATTATTTTGAGATAAACATGAACACTACGGTGGAAAAAAGAACCATCTGGGACGCAAGCAAGGCAGTGATGAGGGGGTTCTTGATACAACAGAATGCTGTAAAGAAAAGGACACAAAATGAGAGGAAAGATAAAATCTTGGAGAAAATTAAAGAATTAGAAAAGAAGCTAAGATTAAACCCGAAGTCACAGCCGACGCTGAGAGAAATTAAACTTCATCAAGCACAATATTCTAAATTGATAAACCAGGAAATAGAGTGGAAGATTAAATTAATGAAACAAAAAACTTTTGAATCGGCGAATAAATGTGGAAAACTGCTAGCTTGGCAGTTGAAGAGGAGACAAAAATTAAATACAGTTACAAATTTAGAGATTGAAGGAAGAAACATTCAGAACCCTGTGGATATTAGAAAGTGCTTCCAGAGATATTTCAAAAAATTATATACCCAAGGGCCGCAAGATGAAATTGAGATTAAACAATTTTTGAAAAAAAATGGATTACCAAAATTGTCACAAGAAAATAGATCAATCCTGAACTGCAAAATAACACGACAAGAGATTGAACAAGCCATTCAGAATATGAAATTGGGCAAATCTCCAGGACCAGATGGGCTGACCTCCAAGTATTATAAGACACTAAAAGACTATCTGATACAACCACTGATGGAGGTTAGCAATGAAATTATGGAGGGGAGGAGGGCGCCAGAATCGTGGAAAGAAGCCTTCATCACATTGATACCAAAATCGGAAGCTGAAAAGACACAACTTAAGAACTATCGTCCCATCTCTCTTTTAAACGTGGATTACAAAATATTTGCAGATATTCTGGCAAGTAGATTTAAAAAAGTTTTAAATGAGGTAATTCATAAGGACCAGGTGGGCTTTCTCCCAGGTAGACACTTGTTTGCTAACACAAGGAACATTATTGACATTTTGGAACTTTTGCAAACAGACATAAATACAAAAGCAGTGTTAATTTTTATAGACGCGGAGAAGGCCCTTGACAATATCTCCTGGAAATTTATGAAGGGAAATTTAAAAGAAATGGGAGTGGGACGGGGTTTTGAGAATGGGATTGATGCAATATATTCAGAACAAAAGGCTAAATTGATAGAAGAAGAAGAAGAAGAGTTTGGATTTGATATCCCGCCTTTCACTCCCCTCCAGGAGCCTCAAAGCGGCTAACATTCTCCTTTCCCTTCCTCCCCCACAACAAACACTCTGTGAGGTGAGTGGGGCTGAGAGACTTCAAAGAAGTGTGACTAGCCCAAGGTCACCCAGCAGCTGCATGTGGAGGAGTGGAGACTCGAACCCGGTTCCCCAGATTACAAGACTACCGCTCTTAACCACTACACCACACTGGCTCTCTGATAGTTAACAATGTGGTTACAGAAGAGTTTAAAATTGAAAAAGGAACACGACAAGGCTGTCCTATCTCCCCTTTGCTATTTATTTCGGTTCTGGAAGTGCTCCTGAATATGATTAGAGGGGACCGGTTGGTGGAAGGAATTCAGGTCGGAGCGAAACAATATAAACTCAAAGCTTTTGCAGATGACCTAGTTTTGACCCTGCAGGAGCCAGAATCTAGTACGAAAAGAGTACTACAATTGATCCAAGACTTTGGTCAGGTGGCGGGATTTAAACTAAACAAACAGAAAACCAAGGTATTGGGAAAAAATTTGACAGATACAGAGTCAGAACGGTTTCAGAGAAAGACAGAATTAAATGTGGTTTAAAAAGTAAAGTACCTAGGGGTAAATATAACAGCAAAAAATCTGAGTCTATTTAAGGATAATTATGAAAAATGTTGGTCAGAAATTAAGAGAGACTTAGATAGTTGGACAAAATTGAAACTTTCTTTGTTAGGCCGAATTGCTGCCATTAAGATGAATGTATTGCCAAAAATGTTGTTTTTGTTTCAAACACTACAGATTGTGGACAAGACGGAGTGCTTCCGGAAGTGGCAGAGAGATTAAGTTTAAGATATTAACCGACGCGAAAGAGAGAGGGGGCTTTGCCCTGCCGGACTTAAAGTTGTATTATGTGGCCGCAGCTTTCTGCTGGCTAAAAGATTGGCTACTTCTTGAAGACACTGATGTATTGGATTTGGAAGGTTTTAACAATGCTTTTGGGTGGCATGCATACTTATGGTATGATAAGGTTAAAATCACTAAGGCCTTTAAAAACCATATTGTCAGAAAAGCAGTGTTCAATGTCTGGACAAAATATAAAGACTTATTGGAAAACAAAACTCCAAGGTGGCTATCACCTCTGGAAGCTAAGGCCCGAAAAAGACCCAATATGGAGGCCAAATGGCCAAAGTATTGGGAAATTTTAGAAAAAGATGGAGACAATTGGAAATTGCAGAGTTTGGAGAAAATGAAGGATAAAGTGCGAGACTGGTTACACTACGCTCAGATTAAAGAAGTTTTCAAAAATGACAAAAAGTTAGGGTTCCAGGTGGAGAAATCGAAATTGGAATCAGAACTGCTAGAACCTAAGACTAAGGTACTTTCAAGAATGTATAACTTGCTGTTAAAATGGAACACACAAGATGAAATGGTTAAATCGGCTATGATAAAGTGGGCACAGGACATTGGGTATAATATCATGTTCGAGGACTGGGAAAGGTTGTGGACCACTGGGTTGAACTTCACTGCATGTAATGCTTTGAAGGAAAATGTAATGAAAATGATATATAGATGGTACATGACCCCAGTTAAACTTGCCAAAATAATACCATTTGTCTGATAACAAATGCTGGAAATGTAAAGGGAATGAAGGAACATTCTTTCACCTCTGGTGGACGTGCCCTAGAGTGAAGGCCTTTTGGGAAATGATATATAATGAGTTGAAAAAGGTATTTAAGTATACTTTCCCCAAGAAACCAGAGGCCTTTCTCCTGGGTATTGTCGGCCAGAGGGTGATAAAGAAGGATAGAACTTTTTTCCTGTATGCAACAACAGCAGCAAGGATACTCATCGCCAAGCACTGGAAAACTCGAGATCTACCCACACTGGAAGAATGGCAGATGCAACTGATAGACTATATGGAATTGGCTGAGATGACCGGCAGAATCCGAGACCTGGGAGAGGAGAGGGTTGAAGAAGACTGGAAGAAATTTAGGATTTATTTACAAAAATACTGTAATTTGGTTGAATGTTAAGAAGGATGCCAGACCATAAATAATTGAGCACCACTAAATTAGATGTAATTTGGATGATAAGTGAGATTGAGGAAAATATAAACCTTTTGGAGAATTATTAGATTAAATTAAATGAATGAGATTTAAGAATGTAAACAAGATGATAAATTGCTGGAAAAAGTTTTACAATGATGTAAGTGGGAGCGGGAGACGTGAGGGAGTCCAAAGAAGCTTTGAAAATATGTTATGATACATGTCATATTGTTTATTATTTTTGCATTTTGTATTTAAAAAATCTCAATAAATATTTATTAAAAAAAATATATTTTAGTGTATTTTTGGTTTCTATGGAAGCCGCCCAGAGTGGCTGGGGAAACCCAGCCAGATGGGCGGGGTACAAATAAATTATTATTATTATTATTATTATTATTATTATTATTATATTTTCCCTCTTGTTGTGGCAGATCGCAACATATCCTTGTCACCGTTCACACTTGCAAGAGACCACTTATAGACTGTTAGGAGAAACATGGTGCCTTTCTGAGCATACTTTAGAGCCTAGGAACTAGTTTCCAATACTGGTACCAGAACTGAGCTTATTGCATGGTCCTTCTACACAACGGTCCATTCCTGCTTTGCTTTCTTGTTTTCACCAACCTAATTTTAGGTGCGGAAAGAGTCATTTTGCTGTGGGCTGTTGCTCAACACTTGTGAGTCTGGAACCCTTGCAGATCTCTGCTGATTAGAGTGTGGGGCAGTTAATGCCATGGCTGCAGGTTTGATTCAATCCCTGTACAGTGGACGCTTGGGTTGCGAATGTGATCCGTGCGGGAAGCATGTTCGCAACCCGCAGTGTTCACAACCTGCAGCGCCGCGTCTGCGCATGTGCGGGTTGCAATTCGCCACTCATGCGCAAAGTGCGATTTAGCGCTTCTGCGCATGTGCAAGCATTGAAACCCGGAAATAACCCGTTCCGGTACTTCCGGGTTCAGCGCGGTGCGCAACCTGAAAACCACACAACCAGAAGCATCTGTAACCCGAGCTATAACTGTATGGGAGACAACTGCATATTCCTGCATTGCCAGGGGGGTGAACAGGATGATCCTTGGGGTCCTTTTCAACTCTACAGTTGGACATGTAGAGCTATGTACCTGTAGATCCTGATCTCCTTTCTGCCCCCACCCCTGCTTCAAAATACAGGAAAACGTTTAAGCAACCAGGCCAGAGTTTCCCATCTTCAGTGCTTTCACTCCTTGTGTAAGTTGTGTGTGTGTGTGTGTGTGTGTGTGTGTGTGTGTGTGTTTAGGTCTTTGGGACAATGTTTGGATGGGGAATCAAAGCTGTAGGTTTCTTTAAAATCTCCTGGTGCAATTGGGAGAGGGGCATTTTCTCCCACCCTTTGTTTTTTTGGCCATGCTTCTTAACTTTTCAAGGAGGGCTATTCTTGAGAGCCTAAACCCTCCTGTGCAGTCCTAAGCACATCTACTACTAGGGAACAAGCACCATTAAACTTGATGGGAATTACTTCTGAGTAAACAAGCACAACGTTTCACTGTTTGAAAGTCCACACTTTGTGAATGGAAGATTGGCTTTGTTTATTTACTGAATTTCTAACTCACCCTGCCCTTCAGCTCAGGGCAGATAGCAACAGCTTGAGATGTGTATCAGCACTATAAAATTTCCTATAAATGCAGTTAAAATGTATACAAGAAAACATCCCCATCCCTGAAAGGCTGCTAGTAATACTTTAAACAAATAGTCTCACGGCAGGCTCGTGACAGCTACAGAATTAACTTGGACGTTTTTATGTTTTGTAAATAGTAGCAAACGGTTTCAGTGTTAGTATCATATCTTATGAACTTGCTTGGTTGTTGTGGTGTTGCCAAGACCTCCTAGAGAGTTTAAGGATTGTGTGTGTGTGTGTGCATATTATACATATTGATTTGCCTTGTGGGGCGTGGAATATAATTCAATAACCTCTGGCACTAGCATGTGCAGGGAAATGTATTTTGTTTAAAAGAGCCTACAGGGAACTGGAACTCTGCACATGAGACTGAACTGTGTCCTTTCAGTGCGGTGTGTGACAGTGGTTATATAAGATTATTTATTTGAACTCTTAACTGCTCTCTGTGTAATTTGCTTTGCACTCAAACTCCCATGTGGTTTTGAAAAACCGAGAATAATTGTGTGTGGTTGGGGAGGAGAGGCCATAGCTCGTGTGTGTGTGTGTGTGTGTGTGTGTTGCAAGGTAGTGGAAGATCTTAAACCTAGCATGCAATCTGAGGCTCCCCACCTCCTTTTGCCTGCCCACAATTTCTTGGTGCCTGGCTTTGAAGCTCAGATAGGCAACAAAAGATATAAAACGTCTGAAGTGTGATTTACTTGAGAACATTATCCGCAGTTAAAAAAAAATGTCTGCAAGAGTATAGGAAACCAAACGCTTGCTGCCAACAGATGCCAGGTGCAAAGTGTGGAGAACGTCAAAATGGGAATTACAGGCCTGGCAGCCCTCCCCCCCGACGGACACGCACACACACACTTTTTAAAATTTAAAGCCATAAAACCCTTTCCCTTTCTCTTGCTCACTTAAGGTTGATAGAATTGCTTTGAGAATTTAACTTCTTCCCCAAAATGGAGGAAGGGAAGAGCGAGACTCAGTGGAAAAGATTTTGAAGCTGGTCTGTTGGTAGTCTGGTTGCACCTCATAGGCCTCACAACACCACTTCTGATTGTGTGCACATAGGATTAAAACATAAGACGAGCCCCAGCCTTCCAGTCCTGTACAGTGGTACCTCAGGTTAAGTACTTAATTCGTTTTGGAGGTCTGTACTTAACTGAAACTGTTCTTAACCTGAAGCACCACTTTAGCTAATGGGGCCTCCTGCTGCCGCTGCACCCCCGGAGCACAATTTCTGTTCTCATCCTGAAGCAAAGTTCTTAACCTGAGGTAATATTTCTGGGTTAGCAGAGTCTGTAACCTGAAGCGTATGTAACCTGAAGCGTATGTAGCCTGAGGTACCACTGTATTCTCATTCCTCACAGTGGCCAGCCAGGTGGCTCTGGGGAAGACTGCAAGCAGGGGCTGAGGGCAGAATTTGTCTCCTGTTGCTGTTCCTCAGCAACAGGTATTCAGGTCAGGTGTGGCATGCCTCTGATATCGCAGACACCATGACTAGAATCCAGTGAGGGCTTTATCCACCATGAATTTGTCTTTTCTGCTTTTTTTGAAGTTGGCTCGTGGTAGCAAATTCCATACGTTTTAACTCAGGTGCCTTGATAAAAAACTGCTTCCTGAATCTCCCACCATTCACATTTGCTGAATGACTCTGGTTTTTAACTAATAAAAAACCCCTCTATCCATGTTCTTGTTAGTATTATTGGGAGAGGGAGGAAAACTGTCCACTTTCTCCACACATGCATTATTTTGCACGTACTTCTCCCCAACCCCGTTCACCTGCCCCTCCAAACTAAAAGTCCCTGAACACTTTTCCTCAGGAAGGAGTTGCTGCAGCCCTACCAGAATAATGGTTGCCTTTTTCCAGCTCTACAGCACCCTGTTTTGAGAGGTGGGGACAGGAACTACATGCAGTGCTGTATTCAAAGTGTGGTTGTACCATAGATGAATATATTCAAGGCATTTAGGTGCTGGGAGATTTATATTAGATCCTTTCCAAATGATCTTTACCATGAGAACTTTTTTCACAGTTTCCATTCACTGGGTTGAGGTTTTCTACCATGACTCCGATATATTTTTCCTGGTCAGTTGCCATAAGCTCAGATCCCATCAGTGTATATATGTGTCCTTAGAACCAATGTGCATTGCTGTATACTGGCATTGGACTGCATTTGCCATTTTAATGCCCATTGCTCCAGTTTTGGAGCCCATTGCAATTCCTCCTTCTTTCATCATCCTGAATAATTAATTGGGTTTCATTGGCAAACTTGACTCACTCCAAACTCTGTATCATTTATGGATAAGTTAACAAGTACTGGTCCCAATACAGTTGCTTGGAGAACCCCATGTCTTTCTTCCCTCTGTTAAGAGAACTGATCATGTATTCCTACCTATTGTTTCCTGTTCTTTAACTTGTTAGTGATTCGTAAGAGCACTCGGACCTCTTTTTTTTGTTTGATCAAGCAAATCTTTTTGAAAGTTCAGGTAAAGTCTTCTGGATCATCGTTTCCACATACTTGTTGACACAACTAAGCACTGCAAGATTAGTGAGACAAGACTTAACCTTTGCTGAGGCCATGTTGATTCTTCTTCAGCAAGGCTTATTCTTCTATATGCTTGAAAATTTTCAGGCTGCTCATGCTCTTATTTCCCTCTTAAATTGTCATCCAGAGCAGGAGCAAAGAAAACTGAGGCTATCAGCCCAAATTGCTTCTCCTTTCTACCTGTTCCTTGCAAATCTCCCACCTCGATTAAATTGGCTCGTACCTAATCTCTGTTGGAGATATCAGATTGTGGCAATGTGTAAAAGGTAAAGGTACCCCTGCCCGTACGGGCCAGTCTTGACAGACTCTGGGGTTGTGCGCCCATCTCACTTAAGAGGCCAGGGGCCAGCGCTGTCCGGAGACACTTCCGGGTCACGTGGCCAGCGGGACATCGCTGCTCTGGCGAGCCAGAGCCGCACACGGAAACGCCGTTTACCTTCCCGCTGGTAAGCGGTCCCTATTTATCTACTTGCACCCGGAGGTGCTTTCGAACTGCTAGGTTGGCAGGCGCTGGGACCGAGCAGCGGGAGCGCACCCCGCCGGAGGGATTCGAACCGCCGACCTTTCGATCGGCAAGCCCTAGGCGCTGAGGCTTTAACCCACAGCGCCACCTGCGTCCCATGTGGCAATGTGTAACAGACCCCTAATTCCTGTTGAAAAAAATGATCCTCTGTGAAAATTTAAAGCAGTATGGATGAAATGACGTGATCCCTGTAGCTGCTGATGTTTGTGTGAGAAGTGTGTGTATATACACTCATGCATGTGAACAGAGACATTACACCTCCGTGTTAACTGAATTCAGGTAATAAATGTGATATTCCTGAGTGTTGCTCAGCGGTCAGCTTAAAACAGACAAAATATCCCTATTCTGTTGAAGTCAGAAAACAAGATATGAGATGTCTAACTATATGCATTAAGTCTTTTTCCAACTGTATACGGTAATCTCTTCAGAATTGGTGTGAGTGCATGAAAGGTGTTTATGGACTGTTTAAAAACTCTTTGCAGATTAAAGTGGTGTTTTTTAGTGTAGGGAATTTGTTAACACTAAGGAGACTTGGGTTCAAATCCTTATTCAGCTGAGAAACTCACTGGGTGACCCGTTTAAACTGTTTTGAAAACAGCCAAGAGTCAGGGCAGGGGGTTGTTGTGACCCTGCAAATCAGGACTATAGATTCCACATTTCTGCTTTTTAGTTATGTCATTATCCCCCCACCCCCGCTTATTCAGAGTAGGCTGACTGAAATAAATAATTTCAGTGGATCTACCAGGAATATAACTGACGTTGAATTTAGCCCTATGGAAAAGCAGTGTACAAATATTTAAATGAGATCTTGGGTGAGAAAGTTCTGTTCTCTCAACCGTGCCCTGCCTTACAGGGATGTTGTGAAGATGAAATGGTTGCAAGCAGAGGACTGTGTATAGCAGGCATAGACAAACTCAGCCCTGCAGATGTTTTGGGACTACAACTCCCATCATCCCTGACCTCTGGTCCTGTTAGCTAGGGCCGAGTTTGCCTATGCCTTGAGGGGAGGTCAGGATAAGCATGAAATATAGAAAGCAGTTAATGTATTTTTGCCTTAAAAATATAACTGTTGATTATCTGCTGACCTGAATACATTGCTAGTAAACCACTTGATAGTTTGGGTTGAAGTTTTCGTTTGTTTATATGAACACATAAAATAGAAGTACTCATTGAAATGAACAGAGCAGTTGACAACAAAGCATATCATTAAATGCGCAGCGTAAATCAGTGATCCCCAAACTTTTGCCCCCATAGACCACTTGAAAATTTATGAGGGTCTTGGCAGACCACTTAATGATTTTTCTTTTCTGCCTCTTTTAGCAAACGTAATGTGTTGCACTAAATGCAGTATGATTTAATTGTATTTTTATGGCTTCATTTTTTCTTCAGTGTTGAATTTAATTGTGTTGCACTTTGAAATCAAATTGTAGTAGCTTCAGATAAAATATAATAAGCAAACGAAGCAATAAAAAAGACAAAGTCAATATGAAGTGTCGATGCCTTGGGTTTGCTGCTTCCCATCTTCAACCACAAATCCACAGACACATCACATAGACACATATCCACAGACCACAGTTTTGGAACCCCCTGGCCTAATTCACGACTCTTTGCTTCCAGCTCTCCAGTTGTTGTTTTTGTGTGTGTGTGTTTTTGGAATAAACATTTCAAGTGACACTTGCACGTGTTTTTCAGGGGGGGGGCATGCTTTGTCTCTTGCAGTGGAAACAGAGTCTTGGGGGCCTTTTAAAAAAACATTTTATTCTTATGGCGTGGACTTCTGTGGATTACACTCTGTTAGCAGTTTCTCTTGATTAAGACATGACATGTATTCTTGGAGTTGGAGGAGCCTTCCAAAAACATTTTAAAGAACTTCTTAGTAATTAGCGGAGCTCAGGATAAGTGGTGCTGCCAGGAGGTGCTTAGACAGTCTGCTTTGTGCCCCTGATGAAATACTTTTACAAGCCCTAAATTGGAAAATGTCTCTCTGTTTGGTTGCGGGGGGGGAGGGGGAGGGGGTGGACTTGAGGGAAAACAAAATGCCAAAGTTGACCCTCGTAAAGAAGAGTGTGTGTGTGTGTCTGTGTGTAGGCAGCTCACTCAAGCTTGGCTATTATGGCTTCATACCCCTAAATCCTATTCAGTATCGCTGAACAAATGGAATGGAACTGAGAATGAGCTGTAATCTCCAAAGGCCAGCTTGTTGCATAGCTCAGCAGGACTGAGGGAGAGCATAAGGATTTCTGTTCTCCTCTGTACTCTCACCCGTGCTGTGCTTCCCACCGAAAACATTTCCCGCCTCTTTAATTTTAGCATTGATCAGCTAACTCCCTTCAGCAGGCTCTCTGAACCTGCCGCCCCTATTGTCCGTTGTTCCATATCTGGCTCTGTTCCTATTAGAATGCCTCGGGCCCTATATTCTTCGTAATTTGTAGTGTTTTGCGACTCACAGGGATTCTTGCCTCTTCCCAACTGAAAGGCTTTGCAGTCTGGCCCTAAACATGTTTACTCAAGGGCAGAGCCCCACTGTGTTCAAAGAGATTTGCTTCCTCAGGACATGTTCTTAAGATTGAATTTACACACCTCCCCGCCCTGCCTGAGGTACTGAGCTCTTCAGGACCTTTCAGACTCCCCTGTTCCCAGCATGGGGGAACTGTGTTTGTTGTTCATATGGGAGCCATTCACACAATCAGAGGTGAACATGTCTGAATTTGTGCAGTGGGCTTGTTGTGTGAGTGAGCTATGGGCTTGTCCATTATTTATTTATTACTTTATTTATTAAATTTGTATACTTCCCTTCATCCGAAGATCCCAGGGTGGTTCACAAAATGAGAATAAGAAATGAGAATACAAAATACGTAATAAAGCAAACATCAGCCAATAACCCCCCTCCCACAAACACATTTCAAAGGCCCTAGAACAGGGGTAGGCAACCTAAGGCCTGGGGGCCAGATCCGGCCCAATCACCTTCTAAATCCGGCCTGCGGATGGTCTGGGAATCAGCGTGTTTTTACATGAGTAGAATGTGTCCTTTTATTTAAAATGCATCTCTGGGTTATTTGTGGGGCCCACCTGGTGTTTTTACATGAGTAGAATGTATGCTTTTATTTAAAATGCATGACTGGCTTATTTGTGGGGCATAGGAATTCGTTCATTCCCCCCCCCCCCCATATAGTCTGGCCCACCACATGGTCCGAGGGACGATGGAACTGCCCACAGCTGAAAAAGGTTGCTGACCCCTGCCCTAGAATGTTACTGCCTGATTACAGAGAAACGGTTTTGCCTGGTGCCTAAGCTATGTAATGAAGGTACCAGGTGAGCCTCCCTGGGGAGAGCATCCATAAGCGGGGAGCCACTACCGAAAAGGCCTGTTCTCAGGTTGCCACCCTCCAGATCTCTCAGAGCGGCACACAATGAAGGCCCTCAGATGACGGTGTAACTCAGGCATAGGCAAACTCGGCCCTCTAGATATTTTGAGACTACAACTCCCATCATCCCTAGCTAACAGGACCAGTGGTCAGGGATGATGGGAATTGTAGTCTCAAAACATCTGGAGGGCTGAGTTTGCCTATGCCTGATGTAACTGGACGGATGCTGCTCTTAGTTCTTTGGGGCAGCTTCTGATTTTCACAGGATTCTTTCTTCCTCAAAGTTGGGGGCTTAATTTTGCCTCTGGAGCCATGGAAGAGAGAGAGCTAGAGAGCGCACTACGGGTGAAGCTGACTTGGAGTTGCAACCAACCAAATTACTGGGTGGGACTTCCTCCCACCAGGAATCACTTGCAGTGCCCCCCCAAATCTGCTGTAGAAGCTTGGGGGGAATCGCCAGAGCAATGCTCACAGAAGTTGTTTTGGACGTGCAACGATTTAGTTAGACACAACCCTTTTTGTTTTTCCTTGGTTGCATTCAGAGAGCTTTGAACACCCCCATGGCCTCAGATTTTAGAGGGATGGCATGAATACTGGGTGTAACCACCAGGGAGTGGAAGACATTACCGTTGTGTTCCCATTTAGTCCAGAGCATCCTGTTCTCATCGATGCCTATGGGGAATCCACCAGCAGGACACATAACACACAGCAGTGGTCTCCTGCTTCTGATCTTCAACTACAAATTGCTACTAATCTTCCTTTAATCTCCTGGCAGCGAAGTTTAAAAAATGGGAGGGTTCCCCCCCCCCCCAAGAAGGCGACACAAAGTGCTGAGAACACTAGAATTTCTGCAAATCCTCAATTTTCTGAGAGATTGCAGTGAAAACTGAGAATGGCACACTTCAGATCTTTCAGACACTGGGTTTAATTAAACAAGAATACATCAGTAACTTGTGTGAGTTAAACTTGTTCCTAGGGTGTCTGGTTTTGATTACAGCTTAAGTGTGCAGCTGTGGCTCAATAGCATACATAATAATAGGTATACATGTCACTATTATTTGAATGAGAATGCTGATAAGTAAAACATACTCAGCAGTATTCCTTTCATGGTAGCCAAACGATACCCCAATAGGTATAGTGTTGCATCCACATTTATGTGCTTGTGAAAATTTGTATAAATGCAAATTTCAAGTCGTAAGGTTGTATCCGACATTGTCTGTGAGCTGAGGGAACAGGCTTCTTCTTTCTTTTGCCCCTATCCTGGTCCTCTGTGTGCCTTCCAAATCTTTTCTTGGTGTTTTGGGTCTCTCTGGAGCCAATTTGCAGGGCACATGGGTGGGGGGGCTGCAGGGGGAGATGAGAGGAAACTGAAGTCCCATTGTGTGAGCAGATGTCCACTCATGCAGCATTGAATTCCTCCCATGGCACTTTTAAGTCTTTATTTTAGTTTTCTGTGTGAGAGCCTCCCCCCCCCAAAAAAAAACCTGTTTGCCATTCAGGAGTTGTCCCATATTATGCCATTTAACTTAGCTTCCCCAGTAATGCAGTCCACAACACACACACAACCAGTAGTTTCCCCAAGTGTTGTGATAATCTGTGACACTTGTTGTCATTGCTTTCTAACTACTACCTTTTTGAGTTTTATCAGTGTTTGTTTCAATTGTTGCAAGCCACCTTGAGTCATGGTTCTGGGGGGAAAGGTGGGATGATATTATTATTATATTATTATTATTATTATCATCATCATCATCATCACCATCATCATCATCATCCAGGGATTGTTAGTTTGGGAGGGAACCACTGAAGCCATCTGAGGAGGCTTAATAAATGGAGTTCTCCAGAACACCCTGGAACATTCCTTGAAAACAGAATGTATTTCCATTCAAAATGTGCAAAGGCATGCCATTTGGGTTATTGGATGTGTTCATTCTGGGCAGAGTCCAATTGTACATGTGCCTGCTTCACTTTGTATTTAAATCACGCTTTTGTAAATTCAGCTTTCTTAACGCTGAGGCCAAAAGCCTTTTCTTTTATCAGTGTATATGCGCTCCATCAGCACTGATACACATTTTTCAACTGCACCTTTTGTTTTGATTTGATGGCTGGCTTGTCATTGGAGTGCATGAGTGCTCTGTCTTCTCCCTTCAGCACCATTCACAGGTTTGTTTTTTGTTTTTTTGGCATGCTTTGCTTTGCCTTCCCTGTCCATGGGGGGGGGGGGGGGGGAGATGATTTTCAAAAGCTTCCCCTTGTTAGGATGCCGATTCGCTTCTCTGTAGATTATCAGCAATTTTGCTGTTTCAATTTTGTTGTCTCAGTTTGTGGTGCTGCCCGATAACTTCTTGTTGGTGCTTTCTGAAGGGCTTCAGGACCCCAGAGTTTAAGCCTCAGGACCCCCCCCCCTTCCTCTTGAGAAGCTGTTTGCGGTCTTTAATTGCCCTGCTTGGCTTTCCCTCCCCATGGTGACAGCAATTTGAAACGCAAGGGCCCGCATACAATGGGAGCCACTTTTCAATAGAATTGTGTTAATAGTCAGAACTACTTACAAAGGGGGGAAAGTTTGAATGAATGGGCTTGTGGAGGGGGTAGAGAGAGTGTTGGGGGAGGGGCAGTAGGGAACATTTTCAGAGGTAGGAAAAACAACCTTCTATGAAGAAGTCTGCATGCACACAAAAGCTCATACCAATAACAAACTTAGTTGGTCTCTAAGGTGCTACTGGAAGGATTTTTTTTATTTTGCTTCAACCTTCTCTGTAGGCAGCTGAGATATGAATCCTCTTGGCACTTTTGACACAATCCACAGTATTTCTTGTAGACACAGTTCTCGCAGATTAGTTAGGTTCAACATGTAGTCAGTATTCCTAAATACATCTTTCTTTCTTTTAAAAAGTTCTATGTATCCCAAGGGGTTCCTCCAAGTGGTTCAAAGCATTATGGATGGTTCTTTTCTCCGTGTTTTATCCTCATAACCACGTTGTTGAGAGACACTGATGGACCAGGGTCACCCAATGAGTTTCATGGCTGAGTGGAGATTCAAACCCTGGTCTTGCAAGTCTTAGTTTGATGCTCAAACCACTATGCCACACTGGCTGTCATCCCAGTTGAATGTCCTTATGCCATACTTTTGGCTAGAGGAAATACCTGATTTTAGGCATGATGGCCTAAATCAGAGCTTTCCAAACCTTTCACGTTGGTGGCACACTTTTTATAGACATACATCGTTTCGCGACACAGTAATTCAGTTTCACTAGCAAGACAGGTGTTAAACTAACCCCTTTCCAGCCCCGGGAAGAGCATGGGGACCGTTCGTGCGACACACCTACACACTGCAGCCGACACACTCAACGTGTCGTGATGCACAATTTTGGTCTAAATTGTGTTGGCTGGTTGGAATTTGACTCGTGTAATGCTACTTTGGCTTTTCTTCTCTTTTGCGCCTCTTCCCAATTGGCCTCCCAGAGTTAAGTTTTGAAGGCATGTGGGAAGTGTGCAGCGAAAGAGGAGAAAGGTGCCGTCCTATACCACCCTGTTCCTTCCAGGACCGGAGTCAGTATGCTTCTCAGTACCAGTTCCTGGGAAGCACAAGTGGGCGCTAGCGCTGTTGTGGCCATTATGCGCTGCTTGTGGGCTTCCCATAGGCATCTGGTTGGCCACTATGAGAACATCAGGTGGGCTTTTGGACTAGCCCAGCAGAGCTCTTCTTAGGCCTTGGAAGTATGAAAAGTACCCAGTCTACAAACCGAAGTAGCTGCTGCGGTGCTTGCTTTTCTCTTCCTCCCCAGTTCCGCTTTCCTTTTGTGACATGACCGTGGGCTGGAACTGTATTACCATTCAGTATACGTACGGTGTGTAGGCTGTATCGAACGAAACAAAACCAAATTCATTGTAACCATGAATCAGCAAAAAAACCCCAAATTGGTCATTTGTACAGTGTTGTTGGAAACCACCAGTGAGAGGTGAAAGCATTGCCTGTTTCTGTTTTATTAGGAATGGTAGTGATGCGCTATTGGTTGCCACTCATGTTATAGCCTACAGTGCTTTAGCTAACAGTGGTGTGCAACCGATAGGTAAAGGTAAAGGTACCCCTGCCCGTACGGGCCAGTCTTGACAGACTCTGGGGTTGTGCGCCCATCTCACTTAAGAGGCCAGGGGCCAGCGCTGTCCGGAGACACTTCCGGGTCACGTGGCCAGCGTGACATCGCTGCTCTGGCGAGCCAGAGCCGCACACGGAAACGCCGTTTACCTTCCCGCTGGTAAGCGGTCCCTATTTATCTACTTGCACCCGGAGGTGCTTTCGAACTGCTAGGTTGGCAGGCGCTGGGACCGAGCAGCGGGAGCGCACCCCGCCGCAGGGATTCGAACCGCCGACCTTTCGATCGGCAAGCCCTAGGCGCTGAGGCTTTAACCCACAGCGCCACCTGCGTCCCCCTGTGCAACCGATACCTTCTGTTTAATAGAAACAGCCTTCCATTCACAGTGCTCCGCCATGGATTGATACTTCACCATAGATTGAGATTATGCACAACTCCTGCCAGTGTTGCAGTTCCTGTGAAAATGTTGTATTTAAGGTCTGCGACTGAAAGGTCCAAGACCTCTCATTCAGTGTTCGAAATTCTAGGCACATTTTGCGACAGGGAATTTCATTAGCGTGAGCAGTTTCTGAGCGCTGGGCGCAGTACTACGCCTAAGATTTCAGATTAAAACTACACAGTGGAAGGAAAGGGGGACTTTTTCTGCCTCCCCACTTCTGGCTACTCTCTGAAGACTGGAGAAGAGACCCTCTTAAGAATATTTGGGGGGTGGACAGGGGAAGGACTAGACCAGGGGTCAGCAAACTTTTTCAGCAGGGGGCCGGTCCACTATCCCTCAGACCTTGTGGGGGGGCTGGACATATTTTGGGGGGGGAAATAACAAATTTCTATTCCCCACAAATAATCCGGAGATGCATTTTAAATAAAAGCACACATTCTACTCATGTAAAAACACCAGGCAAGCCCCACAAATAACCCAGAGATGCATTTTAAATAAAAGGACACATTCTACTCATGTAAAAACATGCTGATTCCCGGACTGTCCGCGGGCCGGATTTGGAAGTCAGTTGGGCCGGATTCGGCCCCCAGGCCTTAGTTTGCCCACCCATGGACTAGACCATGTGAAAAATGAGCATAATATTTTAGCTGCAGTTCATTCATTTTCAGCTTTGTATTCTTGTTATAGAAATGCACGCCTAGACATTTCGTTGTTGCGCCCACAACCTAGGTTTAAGGTGCCACTTAGCTCCTAGCTTTCGTATCTCAGTTACTAGCACTGCTCTCATTTATTTTTAGCAATCTCCATCATCATGAGTTTATCTCTTTGATGTTGCTTACAGAGTAACGTGAGAGAGGAAGAGAGGGTGGGTTATTGCCCCCAAGTGATTTGAGGTCTAAATTTGACAGAGGGCGAACAGAACTTGGGGGTGGGGGTGCCAGAGGCAAAGGATGAATGTTTACTCATTGACAAACTAGCACTGTTTGCTCAAATTGTAAAAGCTAATACAGTAATTGCCATTGCCGTGTGAAAATCTTGGTCCTCTGAATCCTTTCTTGAATTGGCATGTCTCCAACCAGCATCCCTACAGTCCCTCTAGCACAGTGGTGGCCAAACTTGGCCCTCCAGCTGTTGTTGGACTACAACTCCCATCATCCCTAGCTAACAGGACCAGTGGTCAGGGATGATGAGAGTTGTAGTCCCAAAACAGCTGAAGAGCCTAGTTGGGCCACCACTGCAGAACCTTTGATCCTTCAGATGTTGCTGGACTACAACTCCCATCATTCCTGACTATTGACTCTGCTCACTGGGGTTGATGGGGGTAGAAGGTGATAAACATTTGTAGGGCTGTGGGTTAGCTCCTGTTCAGGGAAGTTTTTAATGTGTGACATTTTAATGTATTTTTAATCTTTGTTGGAAGCTGCCCAGAGTGGCTGGGGAACCCCAGCCATATGGGCCGGGGTACAAATAAATAATAATAATAAAAATAATAATAATAATAATTATTATTATTATTATTATTATTATTATTATTAGCCATCCCTATTCTAAGGCAGTTTTTCCCCAACCAGGTGACCCCCAGATACTTTGGACTTCAATTCCCATCATCCCAAGCCAGTATAGTCAATGGTTGGGGAAAATGGGGGTTGTAGTCCAAAATATGTTGGGGGAACCTGGTTGGGAAATGCTGCTCTATGGAGAAAGAAGAAAAACAAAACAGCATCTTATGGGCCTATTGTAGTCAGGCTTGCAATCTCTGCCCATGCCATCTCAGTGTGGGGGTTGGATTTGTGAAGGGTCTGAATACTGCTAAGAACCTTTGTAAGTTATCTTGGTTTTATCAGTGAACTTTTTTGGGTGGAGTGGGTAGCCATCGTGGTGCCACCAGGATGTTTTAGACTGCAACTCCTATAATCTCTGACCATGCTGGCTGAGGCGGATGAGAGTTGTCCACAATGTGCTGGCTTCGCCTTATCTAGCTAGCCTTACGTACTGTATAGGTAAGAGGTCCTTTTGCAGGAAATGGGGCCAAAAGTAAACTCGTTGGTGTAATCTAGGAATTAGAGGAGGGTAGTGAAACTTGTTGCCAGCCATTGTAAACGGAGGAGTTGTTCTCTGTTGTGATAAAACACTGAACTTTAAACGGAACGGGTCTATTTTTGAATGAGCCACTTCAGATAAAATGCAAATCAAGCTTCTTTGCTGGCCCATGGTGTACTAAACGAAACCTACGGTTCAGTGATGGGAAGAAAGTGGTCCGTCATTAATTGCTAATGGATCTTACGTTGTTCTGCTGAGAATGGTAAAAATATATATATTAAATGCCTGTTTGTGGCCATGTTCTTCAAACTGGTCACCACCTCGTACAAGCAAAGAGAAGAACAGTTTGTGCCCCAAGCCATTTACCCCAATGCAAGATGTAGTATTGAAAACTGAGCAAGATTCATGGTTGCAGTGGCTTATGAGCATTCTGTTGGGCTATGAAAGCAGTGCATATTGAAACCAGTGTCTAGCATATTGCACCTTGACTGAGGAGAGAACTGGGACTGGGTTCAAATTGCAGTTTTAACCATAAACTCACTGTTGCCTACCTATGTTACAGAGGTTTGAGGATAAATGAGAGCAATGAAATTGCTGTAGCTTTTTAGTAGCAGTGAAAAAACTAGAGAGAAGCAAGCTGTGTGCATAGATGTTTGGGTGTGCCAAATCACAGAGCCAGAGTGTTGTTGTTTTTTAATTGGGGCTTAAAAACACACACGCTAGCCCCTTGCATCTCCTTTCCTCTTCATCAGTTTGTGTCGGTGCTGCTAAAATTCTGCCTGTTATTACAGATGAGGAACCTCTTTCCCCTGTTTTAACATTCAAGGGTAGCAGTTGCAAGGAGAGTCAGATTTGCCCCCCCCCCCTTTCTTAGCTTAAGAGACGAGACTGTGGAAGGTATAGCGGACTGGTGAGCCTGCAAATACTATCTGCGGGTATAAAACGGATATCATAAGAAACCAGCCTGGTTGGAGGCTCTGTGAAATACAACCCCGTTAATGTCTTCCAGTTGTCCAAACACGGCTGCTTCACCCTCTCTGTGCGTGGATGTGTAGGAGAGGCTGGTTTCATTGGCCGGCAAAGGGAAAATGAAAGAAAATTGGCTTTGGGGTAGAATTAAGCACACTGTCCAGACAGCCTAAGCCAGTAGAAGCTGGCGTGTCTTGCACAGGTTCACTTTCCAATGGCCTGACTGCCTTGGGGGTGAATAAATGACAGAATCCGCTAGGGATGTTTGAGTTCAGTAGACTTTCTACAGTCCTTCTATATAGTTTTGCTGAGGCTGTAGTCTGTTGTGCACATATTTAAACCATTCTGTTGAAAAGAGCTTTGGGGTGTGCTAGCTACCCTTGCTTAAACGAAACAGCAGGGCCATAGCTGACACCACTAAGCAAGCAAGCAAGCAAGCAAACAAACAATGTTGCATTTGGTGCATAAAGTGCTGAATTCAAGTGTTCTCTAGGCTGAGCATGGATTCCTGCCTCTTCTCTATGGTCTTAAAAAATGTTTTATTTATTAAATTCATATCCTTCCCTTCCTTCCAGACAGCTGAACTTGTTTGGGACCCCACGTCCCCTTATTCATTCAGGGGCTTCTATCATTGTGACAGATGATGAGCAAGATTTTATTGCACGTTGGGTGCAAATCTGCAGTGAAAAATGTGTTCCGATGGTCAGTGTTAGAAATTAGCTGGGCACCAGGCATGTTTTGTTACTGGTACGTGTCCAGTTGCAACTACGTGGAGATCTCTGGGCACCAGGTTGGCGACCACAGTTTAAAAACCTCTGCTTTAAAAAAGGGACCCCTGACCGACTCTGGGGTTGTGGCGCTCATCTCGCTTTATTGGCCGAGGGAGCCGGTGTACAGCTTCTGGGTCATGTGGCCAGCATGACTAAGCCGCTTCTGGTGAACCAGAGCAGCACACGGAAACACCGTTTACCTTCCCGCTGGAGCGGTACCTATTTATCTACTTGCACTTGGACGTGCTTTCGAACTGCTAGGTTGGCAGGAGCAGGGACCGAGCAACGGGAGCTCACCCTGTTGCAGGGATTAGAACCGCCGACCTTCTGATCGGCAAGTCCTAGGCTCTGTGGTTTAACCCACAGCGCCACCCGCGTGCCTAAAATTAGTTCATAGCTAATACCATTTCCATTTCCAGTGTGTGTATTTCTCCTCCTTGCATACTGGGACAAGTGAATTGTCGTAAGAGCAAGCTACAGTCGAGCAATGTAGTTGATGACATAGAATTGTAGAATTGGAAGGGACCCCGAGGGTCAACTAGTCTAACTCCCTGGCAAATAGACATTCCGTTGTGGTAACTGTAACCTAGGTTTAAGATGCCATTTGGCACCTAACCTATATACAGTGGAACCTCGGGTTAAGTACGTAATTCGTTCCGGAGGTCCGTTCTTAACCTGAAACTGTTCTTAACCTGAAGCACCACTTTAGCTAATGGGGCCTCCTGCTGCTGCTGCGCCACCAGAGCACGATTTCTGTTCTCATCCTGAAGCAAAGTTCTTAACCTGAAGCACTATTTCTGGGTTAACAGAGTCTGTAACCTGAACCCTATGTAACCTGAAGTGTATGTAACCCGAGGTACCACTGTATCTGAGTTTCTAACACTGCTGGTAGTCACATCTGTGTACACCATTAGCATGCCTGAATTCCGTTCTCCCCCTTGTACGCTGTGATAATAGTTAGAGGATATGAGCATTCTCAAACTTCAGTTTTTCTCTTCCCACGAAGTGACGTTGAAAGTGACAAAATTGCTCTTTTAAATAACTGTTCCCTGACTTCTGTATGTCTGTGTAGCGAGGTATAACATGGCTTTATGGAAGTCCAATGTTAAGTTTGTGTGTATGTGTTTGTGTGCTTAAAAGAAACACCACAATCTTTGATGCCATCCCACACTACTGCTTTCTTGTGGTCCAGTCATTTCTTGTGGTTTTGCAGTTCTGCTCCAGAGCACAGTGCTTTGATCAGTGTTTCCGCAAGTAATTTGGGTCATGTTTATCGCTCTTTCTTTTTTGTTATTCTCTTAGAGTTATGCAAGATAGCAGGTCTCAACTCAAACACTGCCCCAAGCAATGTCGATAGCAGCTATCGCAGCAGTATATTTTAGTGTCCTTAAAAGTAATTGGTTGTGACTCAGTGAGTATTTCATTTTGTTCTGGCCATACCTGAGGAGTTGTTATGTTTCTGAAGATGTAAACAAAACATGTATAATAATCTTTGAAACTTTTCCAAACACTTTTTTTTTGTAGCCTGTCATATGTTCGTGATACTCATATGTAGCCAATCTTGAAAGAATAAAAGGATGTTCTCTACCGATACCAGAAAATATAGTTTAAAAATAAGCAAGTGAATTTAAAGTTGTTGTTGTTTTTGAGGGAAAGGGGTTAGTTTGTGTTTTGTTTCTTATTTGGATCACAGATCCCCTCTGGATTATGCCTTGGGACAGCAATAAATAAGAAACGCAAATCTATTCTTTTAGAAGCTGTAGTTTAGAAACATTCTATCTATACCATGGCTGGTCTTGTATAGCATTCTTTCCCCCTGGAGCACTTAATTTTGTTTGCAGTGCTGTCGTAGAAGAACCGGCTAAAACACATACAAAAAGTTCTAGCCAAATGAACCATTGAGTCCAGTTCAGCCTCCCTGGATGTCGTGTCAGAAGTGAAATGTGCAGATGTTCGCGTAGGACGGCCTTCCTTTTTTAAACTGCTGGCGATGAGGCATCGCTTCTAAGACTTCATTTAGTTCAGTCAGGCTGATTAAATCGGCACAGTTTTTCTATTCCTCCAGCCACCTGGATGGGGAGAGGGGGTGGAAATTACCTCCTGGCCATTGGCTAATGTAGCTGTTCTTCAGAGGACCACTGAGATTCAATTGAAGCCAGAACATTCCTCAAGCCACTTGAACCCATGACCCCCATACCTTAGCACCATAGGGGGAAGGAGGGAACTATGCAGGATCACAAATGGTTCGGTTCGCTACCTGTTGTGGGAAGCAGTTGGGGGGAAACTTGGTTCAGTTTTCCTCGAGGAAAAATAAGGGCCAACATGAATGAAAGCAAGGAAATACTTCATTCTTGAATACAAGCAGATGCGTATGTGTGGGTGTTTGTTTGACACAACAGTGCTGGTTGTTTTCCCCAAGGGGCAATTAGTATTGGGGGTGGAGGGGGGCTTAGTTCTGGGAAATGTTGCCCATCGACTCCCATCAGTCCCAACCACCATGGCCAATGGTCAGAGATTGTGGGAGTTATAGTCCAGCAGCACTTGGGAGGGGGGCTACAGTTTCTGCAGCCCAACATAAGATCATTGACAACCTTGTTCTGGTGCAGCCTTTGCAATTTACACATTTGTCGTCTTTTGCTGATTGGTATCATCGTTGGTCTGCACTGGCCATTCTGGTGCAAAATGAGCCATTTTAAGAAGCAGAGCTTTGCTATATCTCTTGGAGAGAAGGAACAGTCTAGCTGTACCCAGCCCTTGGGAGCTAAGGAGGTAATGGAAATTTGTCTCTGTGACATGAGGAAGTGGCTCTAGTAACATATGCAGACCAAGGTTCCAACACCGCAAGAGGCGACGCCAGGAGCCATCTGTAATAGTATTCCAGTATAGGCTCCCTGGCACATGGCTGACACAGGAAAGTGGATTGTACTCACACCATTGGTCCATCTGACTCAATATGGGCTATACTGACTTGCAGCTGCTCTCCAGTGTTCCTGTAGGGCAGAGCTGTCCAAACTGTGTGCCGCGACACATTAGTGTGACAGCTGCAGTGTGTAGGTGTGTTGCACTAATGTTCCCTGCGTTCCTTCCGGGGCTGGAAAGGGGTTAGTTTAACCTCTGGTTTGCTAGTAAAACTGAATTACTGTGTCGCGAAATGATGCATGTCTAAAAAGTGTGTCGCCAAAATGAAAATGGGTACTTCTCAGTCTGGAATGAACCTTTGACCTTCTGCATGCAAAACATTACTTATATGGAGAGACATCATGCATTGACCAGGGAGCTAAATCCATCCTTAGCACCATGTGTCTAAGCTAACACCCCCCCCCCCGGTGTCTGCATTGAGCATGGATGTTAGGGGTGAAGCTAGCCCTTCCACCTGGACATACCCCTACATATGAGTAACATGTGAAGGAACTTGGGTTCCATTTCTAGAGTGTAAACAGAATCTACCCTAATTAGACTATGGGATTTCTCCAATGTGCTTGACATTTTGCTGGCACTGTGGAAAAGTTCAGGGGGCTGGCGACTTCTAACTAAGCAAGAAGTGTTGCTGTTGAGCAGGCAAGTTTTTGTGTGTTGCCCATGTGAAGCTTTTGAACATGCTGGCTGCTTTTCCCTCCCCCTTTTGGCAAGACCGGCAGGAGAAGATGCCGGAAAGACTTCAACCAACTGCATCGATGTTTATCTTTTCTGAACGGTTCTCAATAGATGACTTCATTGGTTTAGCAATATGCATTTTGTGTGGGTTTTTAATAAGCCATTTGTTTCGGTGGTCCCTCCTGATTGTTTAGAAGGAGTTCCTGGCTTAGTGTGGGATACATGAGCCTAAGGTGGATTTGAGGACACTATTCCTACTCTTCCCCCTTCCTTGCCACCAATGCATAGATCTTGCGAAAGAATATATTGCGAAAGAATATAGTGCTCTAGGAACTGGCCCTGTGCTTGATTAAAACACTTCAGCTTGTCAAAATGCAAAGAAAGCACGGCCACTGGGCTGTGTAAAGGTGGAATGTTAATTGGCTAAAGAGACACATATATTTTACTACAGGGGAAGTTGGTACATGTCCCCTTCTGCCTCTGAATTCATGGAAGTGCAGTGTGGAAGTTGCTTGGTCTAATAATTTTTCCTGCGGTTTCCTCTATGGCTTCCTGGATCCTTCTGACCTCTTGCCACTTCAGAAACATCCGTCTTCATTGTTTTGATGACTTGCGTTGTCCCATTACAATTTATTTAATATAGCGTGCAGCAGTCTGCACAGTCTGGTGAATAAGATCTTTGCAATCCTGGAGATTTTTTGAAACGTAAATTTGTTTTAATCGGTTTGCGCAGTCGAGTCACGTTTTATAAAATGGAACGTGTGTATACCACCTGTTGAGAATTGGTTTCAAGAAAGTGGTTTATGAATTTTAAATAAATAAATGTGAGCGTCCCCCTCCCCAGTAAACAAATGTTTAGCCTTGATTTTTGAAATGAATGGCTAAATTAGGCTCATCAATTTCAGTAGGACTGCTCTGGTAAGCTTGCTTGTTTACCTTCCTTGCCTTCTGTCCCAGCTCCACAGCTTGGGGGGAAAAGGACCAAGGAAAGCGGAAAAAGGATGTGGAGTCTAACTGGTTAAGGAAGCAGTACTAGGAGGCATGTTCAACATCCTACAGAGTCCAAATGTGGAAGATTCCTTGAGCATTTAGCTGTTGTTTCAGGGAAGGAGACTGAATGTGCAACCCAGATTATCGAAACTGCCTTTTGTCTCAATGTGCCACCGGAACGCCCTGTAATCATTGAGAGATTAAGGGCCAAACGACACACAACAAGTGTCCCGTCTGCACTTGGAGAGGCAAGGCATTTAAAAATGGAAATGGTGTCTACTGAGTGCATGTATGTTGTTATTATCTGGATTGCAGCAGAAGGTGAAATGGAATGCTAATTGGGGATTTCCTGGTTTTTGCATTAGAAGTTGCAGGTGAGGGATTTTCCTCAGAACTGCAACAGGGGTAGAAAGATCTCGCCTATTATTCTCTCTCTTACGCCCATACCTCCCAGATGCTGTTTTCATTTTAAAAAACCACATCTGCATTTGAAATGCAATCACCTGTTTAATTTCATGCCTAGTTTGGCCCTAAAGGTGTCATGTCATTGGTTTTTATTCAGAAATGGAAGTAGAGGAAGGTTGAATGACTCAAGCCCTCAGAAGAAGGTTTGTGGGCAGGGAGCAGAGTTGGTTCCTCTTGATCTGGGGTGGAGCATGTGGTAATATTGGGGTTAGGGCCAGGGTACCCACATCACCTTGCCAACAAAGGTCCATATAGTTAAAGCTATGGTTTTCCCAGTAGTGATGTATGGAAGTGAGAGCTGGACCATAAAGAAGGCTGATCGCTGAAGAATTGATGCTTTTGAATTATGGTGCTGGAGGAGACTCTTGAGAGTCCCATGGACTGCAAGAAGATCAAACCTCTCCATTCTGAAGGAAATCAGCCCTGAGTGCTCACTGGAAGGACAGATCGTGAAGCTGAGGCTCCAGTACTTTGGCCACCTCATGAGAAGAGAAGACTCCCTGGAGAAGATCCTGATGTTGGGAAAGATGGAGGGCACAAGGAGAAGGGGGCGACAGAGGACGAGATGGTTGGATAGTGTTTTCGAGGTTACCAGCATGAGTCTGACCAAGCTGCGGGGGGCAGTGGAGGACAGGAGTGCCTGGCGTTCTCTGGTCCATGGGGTCACGAAGAGTCGGACACGACTAAACGACTAAACAACAACAACAACACCCAGTCCCCCTACACATTTTGCATCCCATTTCCCCCCCCCCTCCAATGCATGAAAGAAGGCTTCCATGCTTCTGGAACTCTGCTTTCTCCTGTGCAAGTTCGTGGTTCAAACATACGCAGGTGCCATCCTAAAAATGATCCTATGAAGTAGGTATGCTTAGGATTGGGCTGTGAAAGAATACTGTGGCACTGGTGTGAGTTCTCAGAGTAGCAGTTTCCTTCATGGCTTGTTTTCCCAGAGGGGAAATTGGGCAGGCGATGGGTGGGGTGGGGTTGGGGGTTGGGTCTCATCATGTGATGAGACGTTTGTGGAATTGGGGTTTTTTTTCTTTTCCTTTATTTTCCAAAACGGGTTTGAAATGCGCTCTGAAATGCTGCTTGGTGAATGTTATGGTCTGCTGTGTCCCAGATTTCCTCTGAACATTTCCCTCCCTCGTCTTGTGTGGGATTTGTTTATTTTTCCAGACTTCCAGGGCAGGATTCCTTTGCCTCCACTTGTTTGGGTGGCTTTGTGGCTACTGGAGCATGTCAGCTGTAACGCAGGAACATGACTTACCCCCATCATGTAATGTGTTTGTTTTGGAAGAGCAGCACAGCAGCACATTTGCTGGTTACATCTCTTGTCTATAGAGAACAACTCCAAAACCAAGAATAGAAAAAAAAAAAAAATCCCTCCCTTTTAAACTTTTACTACTGGGTAATTTTGCCTCCTCTTAAAAGTCACATCATGTACGGAACTTCACTTCCTCTTCCTACACGGAGCTGCAGGCTGGATTTAGATGTTTCAAGTCAAGGTGAACGAACTCGTGTCAGCTTCTTGTGTTTTATGTGCATGTGCACACAATGTTCATGTACACCAAGCAGCCCCCGTAAAGCCAGCATGGATAAGTGTTTCATGTTGTATGTTCTTGGGTTGAAAGCAGATTCCAGGGTTCAGATTAAACCTGAGTATCAACTGTTGAAGGGATCCTTTCAATCCCATTGCCACACTCACAGTGACTGTACCTGAGGTGTATATAAACTGAAGGATCCCCCCTTTTTTTTAAACCAAGGTCTAGCACTGGGGAATCTAGTCTATATTGCATCCTTTTTGGATAATTGTTTTACTTACTGCATATTAAATGTGCAGCTGCTGCTTGGTTGTTCTATGAGTATGCGTTTCTTTAGCATCCCTTGTGGGAAAATAGAGGGTAGTACCCAGACAGTTAATTTCATGGATCTACTTGGTGTAAAGCTTAGTTGAATACCACCCTGCATTTTCCCAGCAGCACACCCCACCTCAAACACCTACCAGTTGCATTTTGAAGACCGTGTGGAAAACAGCTATATGAGTTTCATCGGCATCTCTTTGATAGTGCCTCTCAAACGGTGATGAGAAACTCCCGCTCTGTTAATGCAAAGGGTTTTATTATGAACTTTCAAAAAGATTTAAAAAGATGCCTTCCTCTTTAAGGAGGAGAGCCTAGAGGCCACATGCTCTGTTAACCCTTCCTCTGCTGCAATTTGCCACAGTTTCATTTAACTGTTGGCGTTATTTTGATTTATTACTCTCCTTTCACCCTAAGGTCCCAGGACAGTTCACGACGATTTAAAAGGCAACATTAAAAACAATGCTGTTGTTTTTTTGTTCTTATTTTTTTTGTGTGTATTTTATATTGCAATTTTATGTTGTGAACCACCCTGAGATGTATGGATGAAGGATGCAATAATAATAATAGTGATGGTGATGATGATGATGATGATAATAATAATTAATAATAATTTTATTATTTATACCCAGCCACTCTGGGCAGCTTACAGCCCATATAAAAGCATAGTAGTAATAGTAATAATAGTAATAATAATTTTATTACTATTTATTTTAAAAAAATTGCAAAAAATTAGACTGGGTCCTGAAAACATACATCTTGGATGTCAATGGTTAGGGGAAGGAAGTGCATTTTCAGCATTTGCTGAAAGCTGTATATTGAAGGTGTCATGTACCCCACAACTTTGGGACTGCTACATGGAATACTGTCTCCCAGGCCACTACCAACCAGATCATCTTGGGGCAGTGGAACTGCTAAGTTGGCCCCCTCTCCTGCTCTTCACAACTGAAATGGTCTGCAAAAGAAGGCAGTCTTTCAGATATCTACGGAACCCTTTCTCTTATTTTATTTTTGTAAAAATCATATACCGTATTTTTCGCCCCATAGGACGCACCGCCCTATAGGACGCACCTAGTTTTTTTTGGGGGGGGGGAATAAAGAAAAAAAATTATTTCCCCCCCAGGCACGGGGCTGGCACGGGGGAAGCCTGAGCTTCCTCCGACCCCAGCCCCCAGAAGAGCCTGCTATCCGCAAGCCTAGGGAGCCGCGCCGGTCTCCCCAGGCTTGCGGACAGCTGTGCAAAGCCTGGGCGCGCTGAGGTTTCCTAATGCAGGCAGCTCTGCGCAACCCTCCGGAGCCCGGCGCAGGTTGGCGCCGGAGGGTCGCGCAGAGCTGTGCGGACCCCGGGAGGGCAGACAGCTCTGCGCAACCCTCCGGAGGCTGGCGCAGCTTTGCGCCGGGCTCCGGAGCGATGCGCAGAGCTGCGCGGACCCCGGGAGGGCAGGCAGCTCTCCGCGACCCTCCGGAGGCCGGCGCGGCTTGGCGCCAGGCTCCGGAGGGTCGCGCAGAGCTGCGCAGACCCCAGGAGGGCAGGCAGCTCTGCGCGACCCTCCGGAGGCTGGCGCGGCTTGGCGCCGGGCTCCGGAGTGATGCACAGAGCTGCACGGAGCCCGGGAGGGCAGGCAGCTCTCAGTGACCCTCCGGAGGCCGGTGTGGCTTGGCGCCGGGCTCCGAAGGGATGCGCAGAGCTGCACGGAGCCCGGGAGGGCAGGCAGCTCTGCGCGACCCTCTCCAGGCTTCAGCAAAAGCCTGTATTCACCCCATAGGATGCACCCACATTTCCCCTTCATTTTTGGAGGGGGAAAAGTGCGTCCTATTGTGCGAAAAATACGGTAGGTTGTGTGATCCCCATTTCCACCACTGTAATGTAAATATCCCCTTATCACAGGTGATTTCATTAAAGCATCTTCCCCCAGACGTCTCTTCTGTGGTAGGGCAGGGTGTTTATTTACTGTGGGCCCACAGGACCATGGGGTGATCATTACTGTGGGCTGATGCAGTACAGAGACAGTGTTCCTGAGCACATCAAAGAAAGCTGATCTTCATGTTGGGTTAAGGAGCACTGGAGCAGAAGAAAGAACACTCTAGCAAATGTAAAGCTGTCCTTGGAGGAATTGGTTGAAAAACTTGAGCCATGAACATGGAAATTGGGGGGTGTCCATCCATTTCAGTATCACCTCTCCATAGAAATATTCTTGCCAAGCCCACCAGCCTTGCTAGGCACACAAGGTTTTCTTGGCGTTGCAGAGGAACCCAGCTGGAAAAATGTGATTTTTGGGTGATATTTGAGTTTCAACTGCTTGTGAAGTCTTCTTGCTAAACAGAAAATAATCCTCATTTCTACATATTGATTTTTCCCTTATATTTTTAAATGTAGAACTTTACTTTGAAGCTATTTCAGAGAAATGGTTGGGTTTTCTTTTGCCCATGGTGCAAGCATTCCTTCTCAAGGAGACAGTTTGCATTTGCCGAGGAAAATTTTCTTCCTCTGAGAAACACTCTGGCTAGATTTGAGGTTTTTGCAAACTTCCGAAACTGATTAGGGTGGGTTAAGTTCATGAGCTAGTGTCCGGAATGCTGAATCTTTCATCCTAGCCACCCTAAATTCGTATTTCATTTCGGCACTATAGTTTCTCTATGTTATAATGAGTCAATGCCTCTAGGGCTGCTGCTGCTGCTGTTTTAGCTAATTCCTGGAATATGCTAAAGGCTAATATATGCAAGATTTATTTATAACACTGTAAGGTAAAGTAAAGGGACTCCTGACCATTAGGTCCAGTCGTGGCCAACTCTGGGGTTGCGGTGCTCATCTTGCTTTATTGGCCGAGGGAGCCGGTGTACAGCATGACTAAGCTGCTTCTGGCGAACCAGAGCAGCGCACGGAAACACTGTTTACCTTCCCGCCGGAGCGGTACCTATTTATCTACTTACACTTTGACGTGCTTTAGAACTGCTAGGTTGGCAGGAGCAGGGACCGAGCAACGGGCGCTCACACTGGCGCGGGGATTCGAACCGCCGACCTTCTGAGGCAAGTCCTAGGCTCTGTGGTTTAACCCACAGCCCCCCCCCGCGTCCCTTTATAACACTGTAGTGTTACTTAAATATCCTGTTAGCACAAGGATCAACACTTTTATAATGGGACTACTGTATTTTTCATCCCATAGGACGCTCCGTCCCATAGGACGCACCTAGTTTTTTGGGGGGAAAATAAAGGAAAATTTAGGTCGGGGAACAGCGGGATGGCGGCATCTAAAAAATAGGTGTGGCAAATTTATTTTATTTTGTGGGTTTGGCGTATGCAAGCTGTGGGTTAGCCACCTGAGGTAGGCCTTCGGTTTGCTCCAGCAAGGATCTCCTTAGGTTCTTACTGCTGACCTCTTCAATGCATGTTTTTAATCTGATACCTTTATTCTGCTTGTTCAGTCGTAAGATGCCTTGTTAGAACTTGCCCACAAAGGTGGGGTGGAAATAAGTTTATTAAATAAATAAATAAATAAATGTTGTTCTTCAGCACAGGTGAATAGTGTGGGGTGGGAGAGTGGGGTCAGCTTGATTTCCCTGCTCCCTTCTGATGATCTGAGAATAATTTTGAATGGTGATATGATAGATAAGTCCTCTGCACCCTTTGTAGGACGTATCTGCACAGACTGAAGTTTAGGGTCCGCTTTTGGTCTATATATTCCAGCAGACCTTTTTTTTTTTTTTTTTAGAACGAGCAGCCTGTTCCTGTGATCTGAACCTAGCTTATATACTCCTCACAAAACAAATAATTCTCATTCTCATTCTCTCGCTCTCGTTCCCCCCCCCCCCCCGTATATATACATCTTTCGCTAGTTCTTCTGTTCTTAATGTTTGTTTTGTGGGAAAAGTTGAAGCTTAAAAAGCTGAAATTGCTGATTGACTCCCCTCCGCCTCTTCCCTTCCCTTTCTGTTAAAAGCCGAGAACCACTTCAAAAGCTGTGATGAGTTGGTGCCAGACGCCACACAGTTATTGTTAGAGGAATCTGAAATATAATTGAAAACAAACGTTTGTTCAGCTGAGCCAATCAGCCTGGCTTTTCCTTTCCTTTCTTCCCACCCATCCCACATCCCCCTCCTCAAAAAGGAGAGATACTTTCTGAAATTGCCTGCACCCAGATTTCATTGTCTATGCACTCATCAGCATGATAGATGAATCACTTACAAATTCCTTTGCATCTGGTAACCATTTGTAGAGTTAGGAATCTCATATTTTTAAAAAGTCCTGTTAAAGACACACACACACACCACGTTAAAGTTTTGGGCATATTCACATACTTTGTGCATATGGTATCAAAACATCTGAGGCTGTTGAGATAAATTGTGCTGAGAACACTGAGAGTCTTAAGTTATGGGTTTCCTGAGTTGCCTTTGTCATTTTAGTCTGCAAGATACACTTGTGATATTAAGAACATCTAAGTCAGGGATGGGGTACCAGCGGTTGTCTGGATGCTACTGCCATTAAACCCCAGCTTCTAAAGTCCCTGACCATTGGGCATGCTGGCTGGGGTTGATGGCAATTGGAGACGAAGATGACTTACAAAAAATTAGCTAAAATGGTACTTTGGTTGATAGCTACATCTTCAAATAATGGGCCCTCAAATATAAATGCCAGAGATAATTTTCTTATTGCCTTGGCTCTGTGTTTTTATTGGTGCATTGGGTCACCCATTTGCATGCTAATTGTCAAATATACAATATCTGCTGCAGTCTTGTGACATGTGTACAAATAAATTGGACCTGCACACTTTGCAGTGGTCCAGTGTTAAGCAGTATGTGAGTTACATATACTGAACTTAGCTTAGTGCAAGGATCCAAGATCTGCTTAAAGACTTCTTAACCTGTGTGTTAAGAGGCTGTAAGAGGCTACTCCATCTGAGGTTACCGATGAATGAACATCTGTATGTAGGTTCAAGCTAACACAAATAAGCATGTCAAACAAGACCCTCCCACTTTAATAGTTTGGAATCTAATTATTTCTGTATCCACATACTTGATTCTTCATGTTCTGATTCTGGGTTTTGTTTGGATCGTAAGAAGAGCCTCGTGGATCAGGCCAATGGCCCATCTAGTCCAGCATCTGGTTCTCACAGTGGGGTGCCCCAGTGACTGTGGGAAACCCTCAAAACAGGACCCAAGCACAGGAACACTCTCTCCTTCTGCGGTTTCCAGCAACTGATACTCAGAAGCATTGCTCCCTCTGACTGTGGAGGCAGAACATTTCCATAACGGCTACGAGCCATTGATAACTTTATCCTCCATGAATTTATCTAGCCCTCTTCTAAAGCCATCCAGACTGGTGGACATCACTGGCTCCTGTGGAAGTAAGTTCCTTAACCATGCGTTGCATGGAGAAGTCCTTTCTTCTGTCCTGAACCTTCCACAGTTCAGCTTCATTGGAGGTCCACGAGTTCTAGTGTTAGGGTGGTTTTGAAACTATTCTAGCATATATTAGATCCCCGCCCCACCTTGTTTTGGATCTAATGATTTCTATTTCCACATATTTGATTCTCCATGCTGTGACGTGAGCTTCGTTTGAGATGGTGCTTTCACAATAATCCTACCATAGATGAAGTGTTTCAGTGTGGTGGCCCTCATGTAACTAAAGTGCAAATTAGATCTGGCCCCGGAGCCATTTAGTGTCTCCACTTTCTCTCTTACCTTCTGTCCTTGCTCACTATTGCTGCTGCAGAGCCATGTGGGGAGTAGTTTGTCTCTTGATTGTTTGGAGCAAAGAGTGGGCCCATTGTCCATGTTAGGAGCTAAATCCAGTAAATCATTTATAAATATAAAGCATACTTTTGGGGGGTTTAAGTGCTGTTTTCCCCCCCTGACCCTGCGCTGCACGTGCATGTTTGGCTAGCTGATCTAATGTAATCTCTCCATTCACATCGCCAGATGTTGAACAGATCGTGGTGTTGTTTTTATCCCAGAGAGATGGAAAAGGTTCATAATGTGTTTGTGCTGGGAAGGTCATCACGAAGCCCCCAAAAGATGAAAAGTGAAGTGGAAAGGAAGCAGACACTTTTTTGTTCTGTTTTTTTAAATCGGAGACTAGGATGGCAAGAGAGCCCCACAAAGTGCTGTGTTTAATCTGTTCAGGCCAAAAGAATGGGAGCTTCAATGACTCTCCGTAACACAAATGCCCCAAGTGGGGCTATTCATTGGGTCAGAAAGCGAAGAGTCAGGTGGGGGTTGTGTGTGAGATGGAAGCACGTGGTCAGGTGTGGATTTGGGCGATTTCATGGGTGCTGGTTGCACACTCACCCTTGCAAAACCCTCTTTGACATTGCGTTATTACGGGGAAGGTCATTTCCATTAAACTGTAGCTTTAAGGAGTCTCAACCCTACACAAATCCGAAGTGGGGTCTTGGATGACACCCTTCTGGAAACTCGCTCAACCAAGCTGGTGCCAAACGTATTGCTCTGCTTTTCTCTGGGCCGAGAGAGGGGGCTTGTTGTCTGGGCAGCCCAGGAACTCCATACACTCTGCCCAGGTAAGCGAAAGACTCCTGTGTCTTTCAAGATAGATGGCTGCCAACAATCGCTTTAAGGAACAGTTTGACTGTGGAAAGAGTCCTGAGATTATGTGGGATATTCACTGACATGGGTATCAGGGCAAAAGTATTACCTCAGAGAGCTTATTTCAGTCATCCACAGAAGGCTAACATCTCAATCAACCTCATGATAGCATAGAAAAAGAAAGGTGGGCTAATTCTTAGAAAGCAAAGGCAAAGGGGCTTATGGTTTGGAGCCGGTCCTGCTGACCGACAAATGGAAACAAAAATTTAAACAGTGGAAATGGATCCAGCCAATGCTGAAATGAAGGCTAGGGCTGGATCTAGACACCTCAAAGAAGTGTTTCAGTTCCTAAAGCGTTGTAAATTTGAACAGGGAAAACAGGTAGAGAAAAAACAGGACTCCACATCGCCATCTGGTGGCACAATGTTATATCGCATATGCAAAGCGTATAAATCACTTTTCCTTTACCAGTCTAGCTGAGTCCCTGGTCTTCGCTGTTTCCCCTCCCTTGCTTGCTTGCCTCCTTGGAGATTCGAAAGGAAGTGCTCAGGATGGAGAGTGAGAATAACATGATGAGGCTTAAAAATAATAATAATTGTACAGTCTGCTTCAGACTGAGTTTGTAATGAATCCTCCTGCTAACTAAACTCATAGCAGGGCAACTTTCAAGATGCACATTCTGTGAGAACACTTGTGTGGTGAACTCTGGCCTTTGCCTTAGCCAAAATGGCTGCCTTATTAGTCTCCCCTCACTGGTGGACTTTGGGCTTCAAAATTTCAGTGGTGCCCTCTTCGCCTCTCCCCTTCCATCATTTGTCATTGTTACAGTTCTCCCTGCAGTACGCTCTGGCTTGGTACCCAGTGTGGACGAACCAGTCATGCTCCCCCAAATCCACCTCTGCTCCCATTCATTCTGTAATACAGGACTACTCCATCCTATGCAGCTACTGAAATGCTGTATATGAATGTACATATGTAGAATGCTCTGAACATGCAAAGCGTAAATGGGTCAAATGAGTCAAAAGCTCCCTTTATTATTTTCCCCCCTTTACAATATATTTCTTTAAAAGTGCTGTGGTGTAAATTCCCGTTTTCCCGCCAAGACTTGACGTTTCATGTATGCCAGTCGGTCTCCACCCCCCACCCCCCAAAATACAGCAGGTTCTTCGTGGGGATCGAGAAAACGCTGCTATAGCCTTACTCAACTTCAGCAGGCCATAATGTGTCCTTGTGGAACTCCTGTTTTATTGCTGAAAAATTTATGGCTCTTTGGTTATCAGTACCAACCTTTGAAAAACACCACTTGCTGTTCTCAAGGTGTAATGGAATACGGATCACTTTTCAAGTGGAAAATAGCCTCAGTATGCCTGTGGTTCTTTGGAGTTTTTTTGGACTGGTGGACGAGTTGTTTCATAATTTTCCTGCTTGTGAGACTGAACTGAACAAGAGATCTGCTGCCTTTTCTGCTTTCATCTATGGACTCTGTTCCAAATAGGTAGTGTAACAAATGTCACAGCATTACATGGGTGTGAATGGTTTTAAAGAAATTTAAATCTCCTGTCAAAGTGGGCAAGAGCAGCATGGGACATGGCACATCGCTGCAGACTGTGTGGTAAAATCTTTTATCAGGGTGGAGGCTGGAGACTGAAATTCTGGGTTAAATCTTTGCGAGTTTGCTGGTTTAAATGGTATGTGCTGGTGCCCGTGATTTTTATGAGATTGCTTCTCGCAATAAAGCCAGAAAAGTGTTCTTTGTCTCGCACAGAACCACCACCAGTGGGGATAAACCCATTAAAACACTCTCACACATCGCCCTGTCTAGAACCACAGAGCAAAGCCTTTAATGTACGGATTGCGCATTAATGAACAGCCAAGCAGAGGCGGTGGTTGCCAGGAGCCAGCAAGTGGGAGAGCCAACAATATCAGTGTGGCGAACTTTGCACTCTGCAAAGTGTGAAGTGATCTTGGTGAAAGGAGTTTATTGCACAAGTGGATGTCTTTGATGCCTCAGCTTCTGCTCTAGGGAGCCAAAGCTGAGCACATCCAACTGTGCCAGTAGACAGTTCTGTTGAGACCCAGTGGCAATTTATTGTGTACTTGAGACCTAAACCTGGGTGCAAATCCTCTCAGTGCTGCATCAGGCCTAGGAGGCCATAGTATTGCGCATATATATAACCTAAAAAACCATGCACAGGCCTCTCTACCTGGTACATAAATGGTACATCTGGTTTGGATCACCTTGAAGTATTTTTACTGTGCAGCTGTAATATGCAGACAGGATTCTTTTCTGTCTTCAGAGGCTTGTCTGGAAATATCAGGTAGACCAGAATCAGCCTGGAATATCTACAAAATGGCTTAATATAAATCCGTTTATGTAATAGAGCTGTGGTGTCTGTTACCCAATATGGACATAACTTCTCTCCTAAATATGTGAACTTCAATTTCTTTCTGGGTAACACATACTTTTTAACAAATATTCTTCTTAAGCTGCCATGAAGAAATGGTGGTGTTGGTGTACCGTCCACCCCCCCCCCCAAGTGGAGGGAATTCTTCTTGGACTTCAAAAGGCTCAGGTTGATTCCTTTCTCACCCTCCCATAGAGATTTCCTGTTTCAGAGTCTTGAAAAATCTCTGTGCTCTGGAGTTGTGGATAAGGGTGTCCATGTCCGATAGCCTTTCAGGAGCTATTTGGCATTTTCTTTTGTGGTAAGGTATGAGAGATGTGATTGCAGATGTGAGAATTCAGCGACTTTCAAAATGGTGTCTGAATTCACATAGCATCTGAATCCGCCTACTGTGGCTTAGCATTAAAAATGGCCAGCGCAAATCAAGATTAGAAATGAGGCAATTTTTGAGTTGCGATTACTTTTCTGTTAGGATGCTCACTGAACAACCAGTCTTAACTTGGCGGTGTTGAACAACTGTCAGCTGAACCTGTCCCATTTGTTGTTACCTGGCATCTGCCATTATATTAGGCTTTAGCAGAAGGCAGAAGAGAAGGGACGCAGAGCCACTTCCATCAGCACCGCTGAGAGCCCAGCAGCTTCTTACTTCTCCTCTTCCTCAGTTTTTCTTCCCCAGCTAGTCATTGGAAGATCTTGCACTTGAGTTTGCATATATCCTCCTCCCTCTCAGTCCACTCTTCCTTTTGTGCTGTATCTTTTATAGATTCTACGCCTGCCTGTCTTGTAGTGATCCGTAAGCCACCAACCTGGGAGCCTTTCTTTCGCTCAAGAGTGGCATGAAAATTCTTTAAATTGATGAATCAATTGTTGAGTCTACAGGAGGTGTAGATTGAAAGATTGCCAGTGTCTGTCAAACCTTAATTTTCTACTGTGTGGGTTGTGCTATCGCACAATCAGTTTGGCTTTCGGTATGGAAGCCAATTTGTCCGTAGGATTCCTAAGAGCCCACACTCTGTGAAATGTATGCTTTCTTAATATGTCAAATGCAATGGGATCTTTAGAAAAGAGATTTTAATGCAGGGATGGGAAACCTGTGGCCTTCCTGATGTTTTGAACTGCGATTTCCATCATTATTGGCCATTGGCCATGCTGGCTGGAGATGCTGGGAATGGTTTTTCAAACTCCTGAGTTCCCCATTCGTGCTCCGCTGATTAGAGAGAGAGGTTTACATGTTTGTTCTGCAAACCTTCCTCTGCTACATTATACAGTGGTACCTTGGTTTATGAACTTAATCCATCCTGGAGTCCGTTCTTAAACCGAAACAGTTCTTAAACCGAGGCATGCTTTCCCTAATGAGGCTTCCCATTGCCGGTGCCTTTCCACTGTTTGGATTCTGTTCTTAGACCGAGGAAAAGTTCTCAAACCAAGACACTATTTCCGGTTTTGCAGAGTTTGTCAACGAAATCGTTCTTAAACCGGACTGCTCTTAAACCGAGGTACGAATGTACAAGTGCCTGCTCTTTCGCCCTTTCCAACTTCCTGTGAGTCCAACCTGTTCTTCCCTAACTACTTCTATCTTTAAATGGAAAGTAACACCTGCCTTCAAATTATGAAGGAATTGCTGCATTTGCACCATATATTCTGAGGTGCAGTAAACTTGCAGAAATTAGCCTTCAGAATGGCAGAATTCTGATCTTTGACTCCACATAGGTGAAGACCCTGCACTGAAGTTGAGTAACTGTTGAAAACTCTGATCCAATTCACACGTTAAACCAAACCTGGGCTTGTGCCCAAGTATACACTCAGCAGGGATACACTCCCTGATGAGTGTACCTACACGTCACACAGGATGACACTTAAACAACCCAGGTGTGCATCTTTAATGTGTGAAGTGGCCTAGAGGTGGGGGTGTTAGGCGAGCAATCCATTTCCTCCCTGCTCAAACTTGGCACGGTTGCTAGGAATCTCCGGAGGGCTAGTCACGATAGTCTCTTGCAGCAATAACGGCAAAGTTCCTTGAGGCGCCTTTAAAGACTTGACGGATTTTGTTGTGGTGCAAGTTTTCCTGGAATCGAGCCCACTTCGTCAGAGGGAAGTCTGAGGGAAGTGGGTGGCGGTTGACGAAAAGCTTTCGTTTTGTAATACGCCCGTAGGTCTTTACGGTGCCCCAAGACTGTTGGGAATCGGTGCTGTGGCGACACCCTAAAGTCACCACGCCGTGTTTGGGAACATGCCAGAGCAACCGTGGGGCTGGGAGCGTTGGGGAGAAATTGACAGTCAGAGGAGGACCTAACTTTGCTCTCCTTGCTCTCTTTCAGCTCAGCAAGCAAGGCTGTGCAGGCCTCTTGTGTCTTCTCCCCATTGCCACACTTCTCCGGCAGCTTTCATGTCCCCCCTCCCGACCACCTCTGCCCCCGGGGCCAGCCTGCTGTTCCTGTTGTGGCTGCACCGGCTATAAATTAGACTGCTGTGTGTTCTCAGGCCTATCTGCGCTGAAGTAGGGTAATTGCTCTGGACAGCTTTACAGTAGGGAGGTGTGAAGGGCCTGCTGTCTGTCTGAGCTTCGCGGAGGCAAGAAGTGAGGCCCAGGGAGTGCGGGGAGGAGGCGGTCAAGCGGGGGACGCTGATAGATTCCTGAATGCCCGGCAGTTGAGATACGGGCAACTGGACTGAGATAACTAATTGCAGTTGGAAACCTGTTGTTCCTGCTTTGCAGGAGCTGGAGGTGTTGCTTTGGGTTTGCGGGATTTGCTAGGAAATGGGCCTGTATCTTTCATTCCAAATAGCCAGGAACTGTGTGCTCCATGCCCTTGGTGCTGGGCTGGTTGCTCTGGTAAGGATGGGGTGGGTATATATTAATAAACATTCTCAGCAGGACCAATGGCACCTGCTGTTCCCACCTTGTGGGCTGCCTTCTGCAAGCCTGGAGAACGACTGCAAAATGCTCTTGTACTGTGAAGCGTTCTCAGCATCATCCTAGAGGTTTGCTGGCTTCTTGAAATGCACCCTTAGTTTTGATTTCAAAAGTCCTGCCCCCCCCCCCCCCTTGCTGTAATGTTGGCATCTGGGAGTGAGGCTTAAATACCCTTGCAAGGGCTTGTCGAGTAAATGGGCTTGCAAATGTAGAGTAAATGGGCTTGCTTGCAGTTGGTGCACATTTAAAGTTTTTGGTTAGCAGCCTGGTCAGCTAGAGTTGAATGGTAGGGTCAGTTCCTTTTTTCCTGCTTGCTGTGGCACAGATGTGCAGTTCAAGATGCGCTTTAGATTTGCCACACAAAGCAAGCTGGAAGAAATGTCAGCGTGCATCGCCGTGAGAAACCACCTTTTTAATTTGAAGACAGTTAAAAAAGTGAAACAACGCTCCTGTTCATATATGATAAAACAGTTCACAATAGCAGGAGCATCATAGGGACCTATATTGACATTTCATTTCCAACTTGCAAATGACTGATTAAATCGGTCATTTCCAAACCATGTGCTGCAGAAAACAAACACTGCAAAAGCTCTTGGGAGGAGCACAAAGTCCCCACTTTGGAGGAGGCTTCTCCCTATATATAAATGCATGAGTTGCTCGCTGCTTTGTGCTTTTCTCCTTCTGACTGAGAGTAGCGTTCAAACAGATGGCTCACCTAGAAATGTCAAGGGTGAGCTTTGAAATGAGTCACCTCTCAAAAGTTCATATTTTGAGAGCATTTAAACGCTGGAACCTGGACGCTTTTCAATTGGGGCCCAGCAGTGACAATCTTTGCATGGTGGAATGGCAAGCTTTTCCCCCTTTCTTCCACCATGGAAAGCGGAGGGAAGTGTCTGAACTGCCATTTGTCTCTGCTTCTCTCAGGAGCTACATTCACACATTAGTCCACCAGCCTCTTAGAGGATTGGGGTTTGGGTGCAAGCGCGGTGGGAGAAGTGTTCGAAATTAGCCGGGCGCATTTTGCACTTGGCTTTCGACCACTTGCGACCAAGTGAAGATGCCTGGGTTCCAGGAGGGCACCTGCCATCTCCACCATCGGCGGATCTTTGGATCTTGGCTGTTTTCACACACTAATATGCCATCCTGTAGAATCCTATCAGTTATGTTTTATCTGCACAATTGGAATGAATTTCTGGAACCAAATTGCTTCTTCTGTGCAGCTTGGGGAGGAGCAAAAAGAAAAAGAAAAGCAGCAGCAGGAGGCCCCATTAGCTAAAGTGGTGCTTCAGGTTCAGAACAGTTTCGGTTAAGAACTGACCTCCGGAACGAATTAAGTACTTAACCCGAGGTACCACTGTATATATGTCCCTGGATCAGATACCTGAAGAAGTGTGAATGCACACGAAAGGTTATACCCAGAACAAACTTAGTTGGTCTGTAAGGTGCTACTGGACAATTTTTTATTTTTTTATTTCGACTGTGTCAGACCAACACGGCTACCTACCTTAATCTTTTCTTCTTTTAAGTTCTCAAAGCTCTTAACCTAGCTCAAGGTTATCCTCTGAACTAGCCAGATTTTTAACTAAGAATCAATCACAGTCAGTCCATCCTTTGAAAAAAAAAAAAAAGGACTTTAGAACTACCTTACCCCAAAATGACAAGTAGACATTATGTTTTGGTGACTATAAAGGTAAAAAGGTAAAGGACCCCTGACAGTTAAGTCCAGTCGCAGACGACTCTGGGGTTGCGGTGCTCATCTTGCGTTTGTCCGCAGTTTTTCTGGGTCATGTTGCCAGCATGACTAAGCCGCTTCTGGCACAACAGAACACCGAAACCAGAGCAGAGCATGGAAACACTGATTACCTTCCCGCTGGAGTGGTACCTATTTATCTACTTGCACTTTTGAGCATGCCTTCGAACTGCTAGGTTGACAGGAGCTGGGACCGAGCAATGGGAGCTCACCCTGTCGTGGGGATTTGAACTGCCGACCTTCTGATTGGCAAGCCCAAGAAGCTCAGTGGTTTAGACCACAGCGCCACCCGCGTCCCCTGTGGTGACTATAACCTAGGTTAAAGGAGCCATTTGGTGCCTAGCTTATATACCTGAGTTTCTAACACTGGGTGGGAGGTGAAGGAGGGTGGCTGGAATGGCGCTGTCTTATACTCTTGTTGAGAAGACGTCATCTTTCAGAGTCTAGGGATGTGGCAGAAGGCTGTGTTGTGTGTACTGAAATCAGGAAGGCATTAAGAGTGTCCATTTTCCAAAGGAGGTGGTAAAGCTGTGATTCCCACATCATGTCAACAAAATGGTGTACAGTGGTACCTCGGGTTACATACGCTTCAGGTTACATACGCTTCAGGTTACAGACTCCACTAACTCAGAAATAGTGCTTCAGGTTAAGAACTTTGCTTCAGGATGAGAACAGAAATTGTGCTCCGGCGGCACGGCAGCAGCAGGAGGCCCCATTAGCTAAAGTGGTGCTTCAGGTTAAGAACAGTTTCAGGTTAAGTACGGACCTCCAGAACGAATTACGTACTTAACCCGAGGTACCACTGTATTACTAAATGGGACCACCCGTCTCTCATAGATTGCTGTTAAACGCCTGCTAGGCTGTGGTGTTTATGGCACCTGACATGTGAAGTTGTTTTGCATGTAATGTTTGGGTGCCAAGTTACCATTGTGTGCGTATTTGCTTAATGAGTTGGTTACATCACTTTTGTCGCCAAGGCGCTTGTGTTTTCCTTCTGGATATTAATTTGAAAAGACTGTGACGTTAAGTAAGCGTTCCCTGTGTCGCAATAGCACAGTTCTCCAGAGGCCTGTTAAAATGAGCCATATACTTGGATAGGTTTTTTTGTTTTTGTTTTTTAATTAAAACGTCTAAAGTTGCTAGTAATACATTTCTCTGTTTTATTTAAATATATCTGAACCATGCTGGAAAGGATGAATGTTTATTGTTAAATTAGCCCAATGCGTCTCAGCTTAAGTGTCCTTTCGAAGGACTTGTTTCTGTACAAACTGCTGGAAAAAAACATCAGTTTCAGAGACCTTGCAAGGCAAAAGCTCCTAAAGAGAAGGCAAAAAAGCTAGAAACAAATTAAAAACTCGTAGGTTTTATTTTTCATAGATTTGCCATACGTAGCAAATGAAATGTCAATATATGTCATCATAAGAAACCTCCTTGGTAGCCAGACATTGGATTGCAACTGATGAGGTCATCCTGTTAGTGCAAGGACTTCTGCTTGCACAAAAGGGCTTCCTCTCCTCTCTCTCCCCCCTCCAAATCCAGACAGAAGTGGGGACCCCCCCCAAACAGATTTATTTAGGGGTGGGGGAGTTACAAGGCGAGGAAGTCCTGTTGCACAGGCAGATGTCCTTGTACTAAAAGAACAAGTTCATTGGATGCATACAACCAGTGCTTTTTTTCTGGGCGAATGCAGGGGTACGCATACCTCTGTACATATTGTGAATCTTTGCACTTTTGTCCATTTACTGTATTTATTTTCCCTGATTTGAACTATAAAATGGTGGTTTTCTTGAGTCAAAATTAGAGTACCCCTAAACATTTTTTAAGGAAAAAAAATAGCTTTGCATACAACCCATTATTTATGATTGCCACCAAACCCTTCCCCTGTGAGTATATGGAGAATGTAAGTAAAGGCAGAAGTCTCCCACTGCTTAAAAGGGAAACCTACTGCTTCTTAGCTGCTTGGAAAATGCAGTGGACATAAGACCTGCAGGTTAAGGGTCTGTATGGTTGCTGGTTATCCTGCTCACCAAGGTGCAGCGGGGTTATTGGCAGGTGAACCTGTGGATGCTTGGAGATGACAGAGCTTTCAAAAATATGTCACTCTAGTTGAAATACGAAATAATGAAGTTTACAGATCTGCCTCCAGAGTCCTTCCATCTCATTCTGTGTTATGCGTAGATCAGCTTTTGCAGCTCGAGAGACATACAAGACAGTTCTCATGCTTGATCAAAAGGGCTCCCTATTGGCTTCATATGAATGAAGGAACTTGAAAAGGAGGCCCAATAATTTTTTTAAAAAGGCCTTTGGAAAGTGTATCGTTATAGCACTGGCTGCTAGTTGTTCTCAAATAAAGATTCAAATTTGCCATTGTGGTTTCCCCAGCTGTCTGAAAATGTGGGCAAGTTTTTGAGCAGCACGGATTTCTTTCATGAGAACAAGGTTGGGCAGCCCCATAAACTAGCTGTTCCATCTGCACTGCAATCTGGACCATTTGAGATCCTGTTCATTTGGGAACTTAGGCAATGGTCCATCTAGCCCAATGTTATCTGCACACCAGGGTTTCAGGCAGGGGTCTTTCCCAGTCCTACTTGGAGATGCCCGGGTTGGAATCTGAGACCTTCTGTGTGGAAAGCAGATGGTTGACCATTGAGCTGTAGCGCTTCCCATGTTCAAAACGTGGTGTGCCAAAGGGGACTGTAGGCATAGCTGCATCATGTGGTTTTGAACTGATGTGAGCACCCTTTGTCATTCTGGAGACTTAAGGTTGTATCCAACAAAGTTCTGCTTAGAGTAGAACTGAAATTATACTAGTCATGTCTGTTAATTTAAATGGGTCTTCTCCAAGCATGAGTCACGTTGGATACAACCTACATGGTTAGTTGAGAAACCACCATGTGCATTTCTTTCCCACCCACCCTATTTCTCATGTCTAGCTTCACTTCTCGTTGTACAAGTATATCTCACCTGTGTCGAAAATGAGACGTGTGTTCCAAGGGACTCCTAAAAACAGATCCAGACTAGAATTCCTATATTATCTTCCCACACAGTATTAAAATTTTGTGCTGCTGTGACTATCTCCCATGAAATCTGGGGTCTAACATCCTGCTGATTTTTTAATACTTATTTTAAACTTCCCAGTCCTGATCAGATATCAGAGAACAGCTGCAATGACAAACGATCTGTTAACTAATTTATGCTTGTGATATATACACCCACACACAGGTGTCGAGATCCCTCAAGGTATATCTATATTGCTATATATCAGCTTTGACATTTTTAAAATAAATGGATGACTCAATATAGAAAGGGCTGGGGAAGAGGGGGGAAGCCCTTGCATTCCTTTTTAGGTTTCCAAGCCAGTATTCAACTTCTGATCCTGCTAAATGGATCCTGTTTTAACTTGATTTATCTTATGCTGATGTGCTGCCAGGATTTTTTTTTTAAAAAACACAGTACTTTGAAGGAAGCAAAGGCACAAAATTCTCTACAAATTAGTTTGGGCTAAAATGAAATGTTAAATAGCTGGTAATAAAAGGGAAAGATTGTGATTCAGGAAAACCTGCCTTTCAAGATGGCAAGTTTTTCATTGTGTTACATGAGATATGACTACAGAGATGTGTGTGCAAGCTCATCTCACGGTTTTTTTCCAGTAGCTTATGCAGCTAACTTATGCTGGTTTTGTGTACGGTGGCATTGCTACTCTTTTTAAAAAGGAGGGGGAAGCAATAATTCCACAAAACGATTGGTCTGAACAACAGTGATCAAAGGGTATGTGGGGTGATTATTTTGTTCAGGGGAACTGGTATTCAGACTGTTAGCTGCAGTTCTTCTGAGTGTGTGTATTTATTTTTTAAATAAACTGTTAAGTATCTATGTGATATATATATATATATAATAAAACATAACATAACCAGGTATCCTGGTTTTATACCGGCATATAAAATAATAAAACGCAGCAACATAGGTACTGAAAACCAACTTTTAAAAGGTAAAGGGACCCCTGACCATTAGGTCCAGTCGTGACCGACTCTGGGGTTGCAGTGCTCATCTCGCTTTATTGGCCGAGGGAGCCGGCATACAGCTTCTGGGTCATGTGGCCAGCATGACTACGCCCTTCTGGTGAACAAGAGCAGCGCACGGAAACGCCGTTTACCTTCCCGCTGGAGCAGTACCTATTTATCTACTTGCACTTTGACGTGCTTTCGAACTGCTAGGTTGGCAGGAGCAGGGACCGAGCAACAGGAGCTCATCCCGTTGCGGGTATTTGAACTGCTGACCTTCTGATCAGCAAGTCCTAGGCTCTGTGGTTTAACCCACAGCGCCACCCGCGTCCCGAAAACCAACTTTAGGGTTCAGCAAAATATATACGTTTTCAGATGGCACCTAAAACAGATAAAGGTTTCATGAATTGGGGAGGAAAGGGTGTTTCCAACTGGGAGGGGGACCATGGAAAACTCCTACTTCTGGGTCACTGCCCTACAATAGTTGGTAGGGCATAAAACCACCAACAGACTCCCCCCCCCCCCCCCCGATCGTCCATAAGTGGTTGAGCAGGTCTGAATATGAGGTGGCTTTCAGATCCCTTGGTCTCAAGTTGCTCAGGGCTCTGTATGTCAATAACAAGACCTTGAACGTGGCCTAGTGGATAATTGGCAGCCAGTGTAGTTCCCTCAGCTCGAGAGTAATGTTTGTGTGTCCGGGTTCTCCACTCAACAACCTGGTCTCAGCCTTCTGGACCAGTCACGAGGGAAGTCCTACCTACATTGTGTTACCATAGTCCAGTTATGAGGTTACTAAGGCATGAGTTGTGGCAGAAAAGCTATCCATGTCCAACATAAATTGATGTATGTGTCTGTCTGTCTGTCTGTCTGTCTGTCTGTCTGTCTGTCTGTCTAGCTACCTATCACAGTGTTGCACTTAATCTGTTACCTAACTCCCATAATGCAAAGAATGAAGTTGATTAATGCAGACGTTGTTCATTATATTGCAGATAGGCTCATAAACATAAGATATATGACGAAAAGCCCCCTAAGGATAAATGAGTAAATGGAAATATATTAATCCCCTTTGGAAAAACAGCAACTGGGGAAAAAGTCACATTGGTAGTACCTTTGGAAGGTAAAGAACAGAAAGCTCAAAATGTATTAGTATACATATTAAGAAAATTCTTTTTCTAGTGTAACTCTATCTCTTCATGGAGCTTTCTACTTCTAGCGGTTTTTTTAATTCAAGGCTTTCTGGGGGGACCATCAGGGGGGTGGGATGAAAATTAGTAAGGTTCCTTACAATTGCCAATTTTCAGGATTCTTTAAATTGCCTGGTGCTTTATTAGTAATAAAAACCCACCACAACTGTGACTACATTATTGGGCATCGATTTCTGAAAAGGAGACAAGGTATACAGTTGTAGAAGCTGTACACCTCCATTTAAGACTGCCAATATTAGGGTTTCGTTTCTTAATCAGAGAAAATCACAACATACATGTTTGGTCATCAAAGTCCTGTTCATAATTGCGGAGAGAGAGAGAGAGAGAGAGAGAGAGAGAGAGAGAGAGTGCATGCTTTTAAGGAGACTGGGATTAAAACCTTGTACCTCCCCATGTGCCGTTTATTATGGTTTATTATGGTATGTGGTTTTCAGCATAAATCACGAGCAGCCAATCTGTACCACAAATGCAACAGGGACTAATGGTTTGTGGCATGCCTGGATGTGGGTGGGAAGGAGAGAGTTTACAGACCAGGGCCCCATCTGCACTATACATTTAAAGCGATACCATACCCCTTTAAACCGTCATGGCTTCCCGCCAAAGAAGAACTCTGGGTAGTGCTGTTTATTAAGGGTGCTGAGATTTCTTAAGAGCAGGGTTCAGCAAACTTTTTCAGCAGGGGGTCGGTCCACTGTCCCTCAGACCTTGTGGGGGGCCAGACTATATTTTGAAAAAAATAATAATGAACGAATTCCTATGCCCCACAAATAACACAGATGCATTTTAAATAAAAGCACACATTCTATTCATGTAAAAACACGCTAATTCCTGGACCATCTGCGGGCTGGATTTAGAAGGCGATTGGGCTGGATCTGGCCCCCGGGCCTTAGTTTGCCTACCCATGCTTAAGAGGCCCCTACTCCCCTCTCATAGAGCTACAGTTCCAGAGTGGTCTAATGGTTAATCCTCTTTCCCAGCAACTTCTGGAAATCGAAGTTCTGTGAGGGGAGTAGGAGTCTCGGCGCCTTTAACAAACCACACTTCCCAGGATTCTTTGTGGGAATCCATGACAGTTTACAGGGGAATGATGCTGCTTTAAATGAATAGTGCAAATGAGGCCCAAGACTATACTGGGGTTCAGGACTGTCTGAATTGGTACTGAAGAATGCACTAGCGTAGTGCTATCTTTGGTGTTAACTTAAGCTAGCTTTCACTGATACAGGCATTATGCACCCTGCCTGTGATGTTTAAAGTTACTTCTTCTGCATTGGTCTGCATTAGTTGCTAACATTTAGTTTATGTTTTAAATTATTGGCTTTATCTGTTATTGGGCACCCTTGGAACTTCTCCTGGCGTTCTCAAGTGGGGTCGAAATACTCAGATGGTTAGGTAAGTGATGAGGCCTTCATGGTGTGGAGCACCATGAGGAGGAGCAAAGTAGGGTTTTAAATCTTGTCATATCTGCTGCAGGTACTTTTTGTCTGATTTCTCCTCAATGCTCAACGACCGCTATGTCCATGCCTTTGAAAGCAAGAGCAACAAATCCAAAAGCCTGGGCTTACCATGGTTTGTGAACCTCATGGTTTGATTCTGACAAAACAAGCCACAACCCGTATGCCATGGTTTGTCCTCAGTTTACCGCTCATGGTTTGTCTTTGGGGAAAACAAACCGCCAGTGCTGGTTCACGTCCCACAGCAAGGCCAGGCTTGTGGTTATTGCTTCTGACTCCAGAGAGGTAAGAGGGAATAGAGAGTGATTTGGCAGCATGCAAGCAGCACAGTGCCTTGTCCGTGGTAAGCCAGGCATAGGCAAACTCAGCCCTCCAGATGATTTGGGACTACAACTCCCATCATCCCTGACCACTGGTCCTGTTAGCTAGGGATGATGGGAGTTGTAGTCCCCAAACATCTGGAGGGCCGAGTTTACCTATGCCTGGTGGTAAGCTGTGGTTTATGGCTCACCGTGAAGCATTGGACAACATTGCTGCAGGCCCGCAGATGTCCTAATGAAACCTTTTAAATTTCAACATCATACACCACAACAAAGCCTGGATTAGGTTGCAGAATAGAGGGAGAGATGAAAATCAGGCCTATTCTGTTTCCTTGGTTGAGAGACCAGCTGCCTTTGGCCATCTCTGAACCTGTTGCTTAGTGGCTGCCCTTCCATTTACAGTATCTGATCTGTTTCTACCCTAGCTGGTCATTATAAGAACTGCCGCTTTAAGAACTGATCCCTGAGCTTGCTTTCCCCCCTTCCTCTTTTTCCTTTTTTCCCTCCGTGTTTGTGTCTTTTAGAGTGTAGGCGGAGACTGTCTTCGTAAGCTGCTCTGGGTGCCTTCTTTGGCTAAAGAAATTGGGGTAGGAAGTCTTAAATAAATAGAAGGAGTGACACGTTCCAAATGAGAAATTGCCTGCATTGGCACACATAAACAAACAAAGTCAAGTCATCAAGCAGTACTTATTGATTTAAAGTGTTTCTGCCGCAAAGTGACAGGCTAACAAGCTGAGAGAAGTCAAAGCAAAAGGATGAAGCCATGAGAACGCAGCGACAAAGAGCAAGTCAATCACAGTCAGCCTGTCTTTTATTACGGCCATAAGATCTGTTCAGGTTGAAATAATAGACCACAAATAATACGGAAGAAAAGCAACAAAAAGTGCTGCATTTCCAGTTTAGTTAATGCTGGCAATCAGCTGAGCTCTTAAGTGCATAACATTTTTTTATATAAAAAAAGGCAGTCACTTCCTTGGTAATATATGGGACTTTATCTGATATCCTGTCTTGGCAGAAGCTTTGGCATGCGGCTCCCAGAGGATTTGATTCAAGGCAATGCAGTCCTTGCAGCCAAAAAGGTCAGCCATTTCTCTAGCAAAGTGTACATAAGCTCTTACCTGGATGCCTCAGTGAAGGGTGAATTATAAGGTGTTTTCAGTTAGAATAAAAAAGCACCATATTAAAGGTGCAGGTGTTACTAATTTCAGGGACTCCCACCTTAAACGGATGCAATCTGTATTGGAAAAACAAATCAAAGTGGTACCAGTTGCTAACAGTAATGCTAACAAAAACTAAGCTCCTAAAAACTACAGCCCATCTGCAAAAAGCCATGGCGGGCTTGGCAGCCTTCGTCTGATGCTTTTGGTAATCGGAAGAACCTCAGTGGGAGGGAGTTCCATAGTTCCATAGCCACCACTGAAGCAACTTTGTCACTAGTTGCCTTGCCTGCAGAGATGAGAACAGCTAGAGCGAAGGGCCTCTGAAGATAATCACAGCTGCCAGTCAAGCTGAGAACGCAACAAGAAAGCATATTTATAGTTGTAAAACTTCAGCGAGCTGTTTTCACGAATCTTGTTTACAAATACAACCCTTCCCCATAGGTGTTGTGAATTTTAATCGATCTTATTTTGTGAGTTTTTTTCATTCCACTCTTTTTTTTCCCCTGCGGAGGGGAGGGAGGCTCAAGCGAGACCTTTCTGTATTAATAGCTAACTAAGACCAGAAAGAGAGAGAGAGAGAGAGAGAGAGAGAGAGAGAGTGTCGCTCCCAGAAAGATGAATAAACACTCCTAGTAAGTACAGTGCCTGCTCTCGAAAAGGGTAATAATGATTGATTGCTTTGCGGTTTCACTTTCACAGAAGTCCATACTCAGTGATTGGAGAAAAGTTTGGCTGGGGCCACAGTTCTAACTGAAGACAATAGCTTTATTCCGACTTGCCAGTGTTGTAACGATTAAACTATGCTTTGTGCAATAAATTTATTTGCAAAGTAGGTGGCTTCGTTTTGTTCTTGTGGGGTTGGTTGTTGGTTTGGATATCTTGGTTTGTTTTTAACATACGGATCAGACATCCTGTCTGCTGACTTTGGGGGTAGTTAACATTGCAGCTTCTGCACAATTAAAACCCAAATGGTCCAGCTCCTCTCCCCTCCCTATTTTCCCTCCTGAACTGTGTCACTATTTATGATGCAATAGCGGGTAATCCGGCAAATTTCTTTTTATGTAGAGGTTCATGGTGGAAAGCAGCTTTCTGACAGATATTATCAGCATTGTTCTTTACCTTTTGGAGCAGAGCTGCAACCGATCCAGGTTGCTGGGTACTTTGCAAACTGAATGGGCATGCAGCAGGGAGGTTTCTGAATGGGCTTTCCTTTATTAGCTTTGCTGATAACCCCAACCCCGCCCCCTCCCAAGTTCCTCATCCTGTTTGCCAGTCATCACTGGGTGAATAGAAATCATTTTCTTTAGGCAATGCAGATTAACAGAACTAGCAATTTTTCACTTTATTTGCTGCAATTAAGAACGGGCAAATGTATGCCTCTGTTCGCCGCACAATGGAGTCTTTGACTCTGCTCTGGTTTCTGAAGCAGAGGAGCGTGGCGTCCTGATGAGATGTCTTTTGTAGCTCGCAGTTAATGGCAGCCTATGTTTAGGGCTGTTATATTGTGAGCAAAACAGGAGATGGAAGGTCTCTGGTAGTATAATCCCATGCCTACTTTTTCTTAGGTTTGCCTGTAAGCCTCTCTCTTTGGTCTTGCTTTGTCCTCTTGGAGTGCAGAATCATAAGGCATTTTGCTCTAAAGATGCACCTGTGTTTCAATGGGTTTCACTTGTTCCTTCTAGAGAGCCAGTGTGGTGGAGTGGTTAAGAGCGGTAGTCTCGTAATCTGGGGAACCGGGTTTGCGTCTCCGCTCCTCCACATGCAGCTGCTGGGTGACCTTGGGCCAGTCACACTTCTCTGAAGTCTCTCAGCCCCACTCACCCCACAGAGTGTTGTGGGGGAGGAAGGGAAAGGAGAATGTTAGCCACTTTGAGACTCCTTAAAGGGAGTGAAAGGGGGGATATCAAATCCAAACTCTTCTTCTTCTTCTACAAACCTTACTTGCTCCTATACAAAATTCTGCCTACCTATACACAAACACATACAATTTTCATGAACCCTGACAGATAGAGTGTCTGAGCCCTAGTGACAGATCATCAAGGTAGCAAGCGAGTGAGTAAGCTGTGCTCAGTGGAAGAGTACCTGCTTGTGGTACGCAGAAGGTCCCAGGTTCAATCCCTAGCAGGTAAAGGTAAAAGGTAAAGGACCCCTGGACAGTCCAGTCAAAGGCGACTATGGGGTTGCGGCGCTCATCTCGCTTTCAGGCCGAGGGAGCTGGTGTTTGCCCACAGACAGCTTCCCGGGTCATGTGGCCAGCAGGACTAAACTGCTTCTGGCGCAACGGAAACCAGAGCACACAGATAGACATTTACATTCCTGCCACAGTGGTACCTATCTATCTACTTGCACTGGTATGCTTTCAGACTGCTAGGTTGGCAGGAGCTGGGACAGAGCAATGGGAGCTCGCCCCCTCGTGAGGATTCGAACCGCCAACCTTCTGATCAGCAAGTCCAAGAGGCTCAGTGGTTTAGACCACAGCATCATCCGCATCCCTAGCATCTCCAAGTAGGTAGGGCTGGAAAGAGACCCCCTTCTGAAATCCTGAAGACCTGTTGTCAGTAAGTGTTGACAAGATGGACCCATGGAGCTAGATTGACCAATGTTCTGTGTATAAGACAGCTTCCTCTATCCAAGGCCTGCCAGATCAGACCTAAGGTCAATTTAGTCCAGCAGCCTTTTAGCTATTGTGACAAGTAGTCATTGAGGCCTTATCCTCCAGGAATTTGGCCCGATTGGCACCATACATTTAAAGTACACACAAAACGCGTTTAAAGTACATCTTCCCCCAAAGAACCCAGGGAATTAGTTTATTAAGGCTTCCTAGGAATTGTAGCTTGGGGGTGGGGGTGGGGCAAGCTACATTGGAATGTGCTTTAAATGTAAGGTGTGGATCTGCGCTAAGTCTAATCTACATTTTGGTGACCATCTTTGGTTCCCGTCTTGTGGCAGTAAGTTCCATATCTGAACTATGTGCTGTTTTAAGAATACAGTCCCAAACACTTTTTAAATCCTCTGATAAGTGGAAGAGAAAATGAATCAGATACGGAAAAGGCCAGGGGGCGGGGGGGGGGGAGATTCTGTAGGATACTGGAAAAGGACTATATGAAACAGGACAATGGATGGAATTGAAACTTCTTTCTTGCTTGCCATCCACATATTCAGGGATATTTTGTTAGTAAAAAGTGAAGCATTAGCTCTACTTCAACACAGGCTTTCAGAAGCTCTGGTTGTGGATTCATTCCACTGGACTAGACTGGAGGAAGTCATTTTATCCATAGACTTTATTGTTCTCCAGTCCCAAAGTTCCTAAACCAGTTTTAGAATGACAGGACCTATTCTGGGTTGGATCAGATGCCAATCAGTTTTTTATTCTTTCTTTCGTGCTCAATGTGCAGCTACCGAGGGGTGGGGCAGCCAATGCCATCTCACTATGCCCTCTTTTATGCTTGGATCCATAGTTACATGTTTAATACAAAAAAGGAGACTCGCAGTTTTGCACTGAGTCCTTTCCCCCCTTGTAATCAGTGTGCATCTGTTTATTGTGGGATTAGCGTTTAAGCACTGAGCTGGCTAGTATAAATGCAGGAAACCGCAGGAAAGTGCATTGCAGGATATTGGGGGAAGAGGAAAAGCAGCAAGTTTATTTTCTAAGGCGAACTTTCACCAGCCTGACTATTTCATGTACCTGATTACGTGATGTAACTTCGAACCAATGTTAGGGTCTAAAATGTATTGAGCACCAATTCTTTTCTTGTTACCCTGCAATTTCCAACAATTCAGATTTGGCCAAATTAGGTAACTTCTCCCCATGAGCCGATCTGTCTTAAATTCTGCACACAGAATCTTTTTAGGAAACTTTTCGAGGGTAGCTTGTTCGACTACTGTATGCTACACATTTTTTTTTATTATTTGACAAAAGGCATGCTTGCTTTCCCTACAGCTTCCCCTTTTCCAATTTTACCCTGCAGTAGGGAGTGGGAAAGGGAATTTATACCTGGCCTCTCTGAATCTGTGAACGGGTTTAATAGGCTTGACGTTCAGCCACAGTCTGTTTCGAAAAAGCTTTTCCAAGAAGGGGTTCTTGTTGGCTTTCCACTATGCGCTTGTCCCTTCATAAGCAACTCAGTGACTTCCCCTCCCTTGTTCCATTCAGATCCAGCCATGTGTGCACAGTGCTCTGTTTTGCCATGCTTAAAGCATCTGCAAGAGATTGTTTTTTGGGGTTGGGTGGGGTGCCTATTCAGTAAAGCTGCAGACTAGGCAGCTATCTTTCGACAGATTAGCCGGAGGAATTTCTATTGCGAGATTTTGATTGTTCAAGGGCCCTTTGGTTCCTTTTGTGTGTGAAACGGTGAAAAGTTGTGTTAGGACAAAGGCTGACAAAGTGTTTAATGAAAGCTGCGTTTGGCATTAGCAGACATTCCTAGACTTTCCCCCCTCCCCCTTTGCTGTCTCTCTTCTGTTAGCAAAAGGTGCCAAAAAGTTTTGGATAAAGTGTGCTGAATTAGCAATGACGGGTACATGTCTGTGAGCTAATCTGATGAAACCTTCAACTTGTTGAGTCAAAAAATAAATCCAATAGAACTATGACTTTATGGATCCATGCATTTTGTACAAGAAATACAAGATATGAGATCTGTGTGTGTCTACATGCTGTATTGAGTTCCTGGTTTTCTCCAAATGAAAACTAAAAGAGATAAATTCATCTCATACTGTAATTACTCATAGGAATCCAGGGCATATAGAATTAGCTCTTTTGTTATTGGCATAATTTTATGTAGAAATTCTGCAGAAAGATATGACAGTCTTTTTCTTCCAAGAATCCTTTTCAGTCATGCCACTATTTCATTCCCATTTTACAGACTAGAACCTGGGTCTGGGAGGCTTAATTTGATGTTTTTTACTGCTTTGCTTTAGGATTGTTATTCCCCCTATGTTATTCTAACTGAGATCAGGACATCTAATTTTAGTAATATATAAGTAGGCAAATGAATAAAGAAGCCCCTCCACCTTTTTATGGGAACAAACAAACATTTCTGTTTCTTTTGGAAACTTGGAGCTTAATGAAGTCATTCAGATCTGTGAGACATATGAATGAAATTGCAACTCTCGGAACATCTGTTATTACTTACACAAGTGTGTCTCACTCTTTTCTCATGTTGTGCATTCTTTTGGGGAGAATTATTGACTCCAGGGCTGATATGCTCCCTTACCTGCCCATTTCCCTCTTTGTCTCACTGACGAGCTCAGACTTGACTTTGTGGTGTGTGCATATGCATTTGAGGAAGGCATTCTTTGTCATCGTAATCTGGATAAATTGCGTTTTTTGTTCACTCTCATTTCTTGGGATGTATTGATTTAGGTTTCAAAGCACCTTGGAGTAATTGGGTGTCTTTTGTTACATATAGAAATTTCTCTGAATTCTGCTAGCCATGGTGTCTGTGTTCTACCTCCACTGTCAGAGGCACTATGGCTTTGTAAACCAGTTGCTGGGGAAAGTGCTGTTGAGCTCCAGTCCTTCTGGTAGTCTTTCCATATGCCTCTGGTTGGCCACTGTGAGAACAGAATGCTGGACTAGAGGGGCCTTGGGCCTGATCCAGCGGGCCATAATAGTGCTGCCTGCTTCCAGCCTGGAGAGGAAACCCAGTCCTTTACATGAAGTATGGATGGGATGGGGGGGGGGGGAAATGACATGCGCAAATCCCCTGCTTTGAGCCAGCTTCTGGCATTAATGCTGGTGTAATGGATTTCCATTGCAATGTGATTTAAAACAACAACGGCAGCACCCACTGTTTGGCACCTGGGATGTTATATATTTTTTAAATAACGCTAGATATGCACGTTTGTTTCCTGCACTTGATAAGGCAGAAATGCAGGGTGAAGTTGGGAGTTGTAACCAGAAGGCAGAATGCAAGATTAGGCTGCAGTCTACTTAACATTTCATTCTGGTGGATCAACATTTTGCAAAATAACTTGCGTTTATCAGTTCTGAAGATACCTAATACTGAAGCTAGTTGCTTATCCCTTAACCTTGCTTTCAATCATCCTTGCTGCTCTCTTTTTTTTCCTGCTGCCCTAGTCTACAAGGATTTATTGTTTCATACCAGGGGGAATAAGACTGGCTCAGAATGTCACACTTAACAGAAAATCTGAAGTTATGCTGTCACTGGCCAGACGAAAAGGATGTAGAAGGTGGAGAAAAGGGACTGACTTGAAAGTACACACACAAGAGGTTGCCAGGGGGATAGCCACCACTCTTTCCCTGGTGGAATTAAAAGCCTTTCCTTTGGAAATCTAACCCCTAGCTTTTGTTATGGCTGACCAAGTTAGTTGAGGTAGGGGGGGAATTAACCTTGGGTACAAATTCAAGTAGGTGGCACAGGAAGTTGCAGGAGTAGTTTGTGTGGTGGCTTCCAGATGCTGTTGGACTACAACTCCCATCATCTTTCACTATTTGCCATGCTGGCTGGGAGATGGGAGATGGAGTCCAGGATCATCTGGAAGGGAACCACATTGGCTATCCTTTGAGTCAAATGCTTGTATTAAACACTTATCTTTGAGTAAGCAGCACTGGACACAGGGGGATTCATGTCTAAGTAATTACAGACATAGGATTGCATTGGTTCATAGACAGACCCGCATGCACGGTGGTTTTTTAGAGCTAACATTAGAACCCTTCACCTCTGCCCAAGCCCGTTACAGTTGAAATTCATTATAGTGTTGAAATTAAGAGTGGCTCAATCTTTGTCTCAGTCATGTCATGATTGTGCAGCTTTTAATATAGATAGATGATAGATTGAAAGATAGAAAGATAGAAAGATAGAAAGAAAGATAGAAAGATGATAGATAGATAGATAGATAGATAGATAGATAGATAGATAGATGATAGATAGATATAGATAGATAGCAAGCAAAATTCTGGTTGGTTCCAGCATACTAATGAGAATCTTTTCCTGTATGCCTGCTGTCTTTAAGGTAGATGGTGACAGTCTTTCAGTATCTCCTGCATGCTATGCTCTGACAGTGAAATCATGTAGTTTATACCTTTGTCTTTGGTCTTCATTGTGGTAGAAGTTTGATGGATGTCTGGCCGACTCCCCCCCCTCCCCGCTGGAGATGATTACCTGAAGTTAAATGGGCTTATCACCAGGTCAACAGTTCTTAAGGAACGCAGATGGGAAATAGCTGATGTTCTAACAAAAATATGCGGCCATCACAAAAATTGGTGTCCTTGATGGGAGCACTGGAAAGTTGCCAATGTAACACCAATTTTTTAAAAAAGGTATTTGCAGAGAGCCTGGAAACTGCGAGCCTGTTTTGTCTGATGTCTGTCCTGGGTAAATGATGGAAAGCATTATTAAAACAAGAATTTTGAAGTACATAGAAGAAATGTCATTCTGGGAAAGAATCCACATGGCTTTTGCCTCTCCAACCTTTTGGAGTTCTTCTCCATAGAAGGGGTTATTTGGTAGATGTATTTGTGGACTTGTTGAAAGCTTTTGACAAAGTCCTGTCATACTGGGCAGTAGGTAAACAGTCCACAAATACGTCTATCAAGGGCTATCTGCCATGGTAGCTAAATGGAATTTCATTCAGAGGAAGTCAGTCTTTCAATACCAGGTACCAGTGTGGGAGGCAAAGACCTGCTTGAGCCTCCTAAAAGCTTTAGGATGTCCACCTTTGGTAGTATGTTGTTGGACTAGAAGGACAATTTTATCTGATCTAGGCAGGACTCTTAGGAACATAGGAAGTTGTCATATATGTCATTATGCTCTTGGCAGCTTCACAGCTGCATGATCATGCTCCCTTCGGTGAGAGACTTGAGACCTTTTCAGAGAGAAGCATAAAGACTTTTTAAAATGTTAGGCTTAGCTTTAGGTGGCTGGGTATTGAACCGGTTTCAAATAACGGAGCCTGCTTCTCCACCTGTTATGTAGAAGGGCCAATCTGGTGAGCAGAGTGCATTTTCCTCCTGTGTGCACTCACAGGTAAATCCCCGTATATAAAACACTGCTAACTAATCTTGCTGTGCAAGCCCTTAATAATTAAAATTGCCACATTTTTGCTGAGTGAAGTGACTGCCAGGTATGCTGATTTGACTGTCTCTTTATTTTTAACAGAAACCTGAGCCACAACAAGTTGACGGAGATTGATCCTTCTGATTTCTCTAACCTGCCAAACCTACGGGAAGTGTAAGTATTTCCTTCAGAAAGGACTTTAATCTTGGCTTCTCCCCTCCCCCCCCCCCGCGCCGCCTTCACTTCGATTCTGGCTGGGATGGCAGCAGCAAAATGTATACTTTCCCGTGACATGCTTTCATTGTATTGCTAGCTTGCATCAGCAGATTAAATCTGAGCCATTGTTTTTCTTTCATACTGTACCTGTATGCTTTTTCTTTTTTAATTAAGCAGTCAATTAGCAGAACACAACATCTCAATTAAACCACAATACATTTATTGGAAATCATTGATGTTTTGTCTGCCTCCTTTTGTCTCTACCCCACTCTGCCTGTGCATTTCATAAGTTGGAATCAGCCAGAGTAGTTCAGGTAACCACACCTGGCTGTGTGGATGCACTTTCATCTGGCAAGGCGGAATGGGCTCAGCTGTGACATCTGATGCTAACCTCTCTCCCCCCCCCCCCCGAATCTCTCGGGGAAACAAAGGTGTAGTGTACTGTACTACAGAATTATTAACTCGTTCTCCTCCCACCTTCTGTTTGCTTGTCTGCGAGACAAGGTGGAGATTTTGGCTTTAGTGGCATGGTGGAAAGATTGCCTTGGCACCAGTTTGTGGTAGTGGAAGCCAGGAAAGAAAAGAGAAATGTTAAGCTTGCTTGTAAAAGTTTATTCCCTTACCAGATCGTGGTCCATTTCTCTTACTGTAGCTTATATTCAGGTGGAAGGCTGTGGAAAAGGCATTAGGTTTATGTAAGGAAGGGCTGTACAGTGGTACCTTGGGTTAAGAACTTAATTCGTTCTGGAGGTCCATTCTTAACCTGAAACTGTACTTAACCTGAGGTACCACTTTAGCTAATAGGGCCTCCTGCTGCCGCTGTGCCGCTGCCGTGCAATTTCTGTTCTCATCCTGAAGCAAAGTTCTTAACCTGAGGTACTATTTCTGGGTTAGCGGAGTCTGTAACCTGAAGCGTCTGTAACCTGAGGTATCACTGTAGCTCAGTGGTAGAGCAATTGCCTTGCATGCAGAAAGTTTCAGGTTCAATCCCTGACAGCCCCAAGTAGGTCTGGGAATGTCATAGAATTGTAGGATTGTAGAGCATCTATGACAGATGGCCATCCAAACCTCTGCTTAAAAACCTCCCACCTGAAACTTTGGAGAGGTGCTGCCAAACCACCATAGACACATTGCGCATGACCCAGGGAGGCCACTTAAATTCAGCACCCACATGTTGAGCTCTTGCTGTCTCTCCCCTGTCACCTTTAGGATCACTTATGCAGGGATGGGGAACCTGCATCCCTGCAGATGTTGATGGGCTACAGCTCCCATCATTCCAGACCACTGGCCTTTCCGGGTGAGGCAGATGGGAGTTGGAAGTCCCAACAGCTTCTGGAGGGGCGCAAGCCAAGTTTTGACAGCCATTGATGTGCAGCATAGGAAGCCATCCTGAACATTACAGGACCAGGGTGTGGGTGTGTGTCACCTGAATGTGGAGGTAATTGTCTTTGCCATAGTACCCCTATATGGCGGTAATATGGGGTTCTAGCGTAAGGAAGCACAGTGTTCTGTTTCATAGATGAGAAAAAAACCATGTTTGTTCATATATATATATATATAGAGAGAGAGAGAGAGAGAGAGAGAGATTTGATTTTCTGCTATCAATTTTTAAAAGAAATGAGTAGCAAATTGAGTAAAGCTTCTTTCCCAAACATTTCTCTTTTTACAAAAAAAGAGAGAGAGTAAAAATAAATAAATAAATCTAAGTGCCTTTCAGCGAATCCTCAAGAGAACTGTGCTATTTTTGAGCAGGATCCATTTCAGCATGACATTAGCCTGGCAACTGGGCTGTAAATATTTTATACTGAGTGGCACTCCCACCTCCCCTTCTTTACCGCACAGAAGAGCACGATCAAAGGGGCTAGAGAAGACAGCTTCCAACCAGACAGCTAGTGGTCACCTTTGCTTGCTTGCGAACGTGTGTTTGGTTTTTTTTTTTTTTTTTGAGGGACATTGGAGACCAGATGCTAAAGCCACTTACCCAACGCACTTTACAGCAAAACGTCTTGTTGGAACAATGTAAAATAACAACCAAGGTCTTGAAACCGTTTGTTTTCGTGGCCCAAGCTCTAGGATATATGGGAGATTGCCACGTTCTGACAAAAATGCAGACCGACTCCCGGTGCTCTGCACCACCAGTCTCCTGTTTGTCAGATGCAACTAAAATCCTCTCCACTTCTGTAGCCTCCAACAATGAAGCCGTTTGACCCAGTCAGAAGCGCCATACGTGCTGTAGTGCTCACATGGAGCTCCTCCACAAACAAGGTTCCCATATACAGGGGTACCTTGGGTTACATACGCTTCAGGTTACAGACTCCGCTAACCCAGAAATATTGCTTCAGGTTAAGAACTTTGCTTCAGGATGAGAACAGAAATTGTGCTCCAGCGGCATGGCAGCAGCAGGAGGCCCCATTAGCTAAAGTTCTGCTTCAGGTTAAGAACAGTTTCAGGTTAAGTATGGACCTCTGGAACGAATTAAGTACTTAACCCGAGGTACCACTGTATTTTGATTTTGTGTGTGTGCGCATCCCTTAGTGCACAGTTGCTCCTTTTCACAGACAAGGACGTCTGTATGGCCAGAGGAGCTGCATCAGACCGCTGGGCCATCTAGTTAGCCACACTGGTCTCGCAGGGGCCAGGCAGATGCTTGTGGAAAGCCCGCAAGCGGAGCCTTAGTGCAACATCAATCTCTTCCTATTTGTGATTCCTAGTAACCTGTATTAATTGTCCTACTACCTCTGGCAGAGGAGGTAGAACATAGCCATCGATAACTGCCTCCTCAGTAAAATTGTTTAATCCTCTTTATTTAAAAGCCATCTGAGTCGCTGGCCATTACTGACTCTCGTCGGATTGAATTCCATAGTTTAATTATGTTTCATGAGCAGAATGTATAATGCATACACCTGCAAGGGAGAGCTGGATTGAAGCAACAATGTCTTTAAAACATTATTTGAGCAGTTACTGAAAATTGGTTACGTGGTTCGGGACACTGTGCACTATTCCCAGGGTTTCCAAACCTGTGGCGGTTCTTGGGGCAGTTTCCTTGACTTAGAAGAATTGGTTCGCATTAGCACAAGCCCATTTTGATATCCCAAGCAGGATTTTTGAGTGCTAAGTTTCTGAAGGATCTATTTATTTGTTTATTTCATAAAATTAATGTAGCGCTTTTTAAGCACCAAGCTTCTGAGGGAGTTATTTGTTTCTTTTGTTTCTTTTATAAAATTTACACACCGCTTGATTGTTTAAAAAACCCTCAAAGCATAAAGATTAAAAAGTAAAATCAAGAAAAAAATCACAACCGCACTTTCAACCGTATGATAGTTAAAATACTAAAACAGATTTAAATTGCCTCAACTTTCTAAGCATCTGGACAGGCTTGTCTTAAAGAGATTAGGGGGAAAGAGACTTGAAATTTGTTTACATGAGGCCTTCATTCTCTCTTTCTTCAGACTTATCTCCCTAGAGCTTTTAGGATATCATGAGCCATAAATCCAAACAAACAACTTTTAAGCTATGTGGATCTGAAAACCTAAAGGGTAAATAAATGAGAACCAAATATGCATTTCCTTGTTAGAATTAGAAGCTCTAACACATTCTGAGGCAGAAAGTCAAAATATTTCCTCTTGATTCCTCCACCGCTGCTCTCCATAATTGCTGGTCAGAGGGTGAAGGCCAGGAAATTTAGGCAATTTTCAGTCTGCCAGACAAGCAACTGTTATTATGGTAATTAATTGACTAATTCGACACACAAACAAGGGGTTTTTAAACCAAGAACAGAGCATGCTATGTGACCCAGATCAGCTTTCACTCCACTCACTGACAGAATTTAAATCCTGTGCCACTGAGACGGATGTTCTTTTCTGTCTGGTAGCGTAGCAATGGAATGACAAGTTGTGAAGCTTCTTTCTTAACAAATTCTGCACACACACACCTTTAGAAAAGAGTTGCATATTCATCCAGTCATTCCACACAGACCCCTTACATAATCCTAATTTGCCTTTGTTTGGATGCAAATGTCTTCAAATCATTTCCAGAAGTTTATACAGCTTATTTCAGCCTTTTACCTAAAGACAAGGAGATACAGCTTTGCACGAACATTTGCTTGTGAATGTGGAGGTCTGTACAAAAAGAATTCCTGATTGAGACATATAGATTCCAATAGTGAATAATTTCAAACATATTACAGTTGTACCTCGGCTGTAGAACACCTTGCTACTTTTCGGCTCTCGAACGATCAAAACCCGGAAGTGAGTGTTCTGGTTCCCAAACTTTTTTTGGAAGCCAAACATCTGATGGGGACGTTCCACGGCTTCTGATTGGCTGCAGCAGCTTCCTGCAGCCAATCAGAAGCCGCGCTTTGGTTTCCGAATGTTTTGGAAGTTGAACGGACTTCCAGAACAGATACTGTTCAACTTCCAAGGTACGACTGTAGTTTGTTTTAGAAAATGGGCTGCAGCACATGTACAAGGGCATGTGTCTTGCATCCAGAAGGTCCCAGGTCATTTCTTCTCCCTGAGATCCCAGAGTGCTGCTGCCAATTGGAGCAAGCTGCCCCCCCCCAACCTAGTGTCCTCCAGATGTTCTAGACTCATAACTCCCCTAATCACCAGCCAGCGTATTCAGGGGGCAACGGGACCTATAGTGCAAAATATGTGGTGGACACCCTTGGCTGTAAGGGAAAACTCTGGTTTGTTTATTTATTTAATTACATGCATATTCCAGCTTTCATCCAAGGAGTTCCAAGTGGCTTTCATGGTTCTTCTTCTCCCCCATTTCTTCCTCACAACAACCTTGTGAGGTAAGTTGGGCTGAGAGTGAGGGACTGGCCCAAGGTCACCCAGAGAGCTTCATAGCTGAGTGGGGATTAGAATTCTGGTCTCCCAGGTTCTAGCCTGAAATGCTTAACCACTACACCACAGTGGCTCACCACACTGGTTCCTTCCCTCTCCTGGGTTCCTAGGATTTCACCAGTTATTGCCCTGTATACTTTGAAGCCCACGTCTCTTGCAACTGGAGCGATGAGTAACGGCCGAAATGAAGCATTTAAAAAGTCACGGTCGCTTTACATGCCCATTTCCCTTTGAAATAAGCAGGATTTGCACTGGAATCCTATGCATGTTTACTCAGAAATAAGTACTGCTAGTTCCATGGGGCTTCCTCCCAGGAAAACCGAGCTTTGGATTGCAACCTTCAAATTGACTGACTCATGTGCAGGGTTAAGCCCTGTGAAGCTTGTGCTTCAACCTCTCCTGTTGAAACCAAGGGGGCTTTTAAAGTGAGGGGCCTGCTTGCGTCATAGTTGAGCACTTTAAACATGAAGACTCTGACTCTCAAGTTGCTCAAGCCAGTGTCTCAAATTGCATGTTTACGGGATACAGGCAGAGCAACACCGACTGTACGCAGCCAGCGTGGGCCCAAGACACTTTGCTTTTCTGCGATTAGGCATAACCATCCCTTCCATTCAGACACTAGTTCCAGATTTCATCTGTCTGCCCTCCTCATGGTGCCTCCCAAAGCAGGTTGCTTTCATTCTGCCAAGTGGCAGGGCTGGTTTGGCTCACAACCCTGCTTACGGGATAACACTTGAAGGGGGCACAATAACTCCTCCACATGTGGAAAGGCCATGCAGAGAAGATTGCCAGACTGCATCGTTCTCTTATATCTTTTGTCATCCAACGTGCAGTGGTACCTCTGGTTACGAACTTAATTCATTCCGGAGGTGCGTTCTTAACCTGAAAACGTTCTTAACCTGAGGTACCACTTTAGTTAATAGGGCCTCCAGCTGCCGCCGTGCGATTTCTGTTTTCATCCTGAGGTAAAGTTCTTAACCCAGGGTACTACTTCTGGGTTAGTGGAGTCTGAAACCCGAAATGTTTGTAACCCAAGGTACAGTGGTACCTCGGGTTAAGAACTTAATTCATTCCAGACCTAATGGGGCCTCCCGCTGCCGCTGCACTGCTGCCACACGATTTCTGTTCTCATCCTGAAGCAAAGTTCTTAACCCGAGGTAATATTTCTGGGTTAGCGGAGTCTGTAACCTGAAGCGTCTGTAACCCGAGGTACCACTGTATTTGTAACCGAGGTACCACTGTACACCAATAGTTAGTCATACAGCCCCCTTCCCAGCCCCTCCACCCGAATTTTCTGTCAGGTACCACAGAGTTTGTGACTACTACTCAAACACATTCTTTGCTGTGTGTAACTCCCACTTTGATTAAGTTCATGAGTAAGATGCCATATGGGGTTACAGTTCTCCCCTCCTTTAAAAAACAGGAAAGGTTGCATGCATAATACGGCAACAGGAGCTGCGCTCTGAAATCTCCAGGAGCTGAATGTGTCTCGTGATCTGCAGTTTGGCCACCCTTGATGGGGACCTGGCATGTGCTGCCGTTCCATAAATATGTCTTAGCAATAACTGAAGTAGGCATGGAATGTGCAGCTGGGTTTCTGTTACAAGTGTTCTTGGCAGAGACTTGGCTGGAAAGTCGCAAAGATACAGGAAGCGCCGAACGAATAGTTTTCTGCAAATAATCAAGCCTTCAAGGTAATGCAGGTGGTTGTTGTTGATGGTGACAGCCGAAATCAAGCTTCATCCTTACAGCAAAACGACTACCTGAGGCTCGCCAAATGGGCACACCTCGTTTCAGAGCTGCTTGTTTTTAAATTCGCCTCAGGGCAGTTACCACCAATAGTGTATAATAGTGTGCGAAAGGTTCTCTGAATCCCTTCATCCAGACTAGAGGGTAAACAACTCCCCTGTGAGGAAATATTAGAGCACTTGGGGCTTTTTTGTTTAGAGAGAAGGTGACTAAGATGAGATTTGGTAGAGGTGTATAAAATTAGGCATGTTGTGCAGAATGTGGAGTGAGAGAAGTTTTCACATAACTTCAGAACTCGCGGGCATCCTGTGAAGCTGCATGTTAGAAAATTCAGGACATCTAAAAGTACTTCTTCAGATAGCGCATAATTGGCCTTGGTTGCACCGTTTGATAACCACCTCTGGGAGAGATAAAAGACAGTACTTCTTCACGGAGCGTATAGTTAAGCTGTGGAATTTGATTCCACAAGAGGCAGTGATTTCTACCAACTCAGATGACTTTAGAAGAAGATTGGAGGGCAAGGCTGTGCTCTGCCTTCATGGTCAGAAGCAGTAATGTTCCTGGATACCAGTGGAGAGGGCTGCTGTGCTCAGCGCCACCTTTCCGTGCATCTGGTCCTCAGCCATCTGGTCGGCCCCTGAAAACACCGAATACTGGACTATAGATAGGCCATTTACCTGATCTAGAAGACTCCCAGCTCGTTATGTAAACTTGCAATGATTTCTGTGTACTCAAAAACTTGTGTGTTATTTTATGACATCTTGGTTTCCACCTCCACGAGAGGTCTTGGAGGGTGGCAACATGAGAATGGGCCTTTTCAGTGGTGGCTTCCCGTTTCTGGAATGCTCTCCCTAGGGAGGCTTGTCTGGCGCCTTCGTTGCATATATTTAGGTGCCAGGCAAAAACCTTTCTCTTCAACCAGGCCTTGGGTAGATTAAACATTATATGACCTTTTAAATGTGTATGTGGGAGGAAGGTTATTGGTTTGTTTTGCAATAATAATAATAATAATAATAATAATAATTATTATTATTATTATTATTATTATTATTTATACATACATACATACATACCCCACCCATCTGGCTGGATTTCCCCAGCCACTCTGGGCAGCTTCCAGCAAAATATTAAAATACAATAATTTATCAAATATTAAAAGCTTCCCTAAACAGGGCTGCCTGTTTTATTACGTATGTTGTGTTTGTATTTTGTATTTTTATGATGCGAACCACCCTGGGATCTTCAGATGAAGGGCGGTATGCAATTTTAATAAATAATAATGATAAATGTGTTGGTCTAATGAGATTTTTTAAATTTGTTTTTCTCACGGGCTGGCATAGGTACCATTTTGCTCTTTTGTTTTAAAATTATTGTTCTTTGTTTCTTCCAGGCATCTGAATAACAATGAACTGACAGCCATTCCATCCCTGGGAGCAGCTTCAGCCCACATAACTTCTCTGTACCTGTAAGTCTCAGTTTAGCATGCCTGTTGATATATTCTTTCTTTCAGGAATCTGTGCAGGGTGTGTGTGTAGAAAGCTGGAGCTTTCTAGAGCACTCTGGATTCAATGTAGGTTTCTCATCCCTATGTTCCTGCCTCTTAAAAATGCTGTTGGACAGGTGTGACCCTCCAGATGTTGCTGAACTTTGACTCCCATCATCCCTGCTTAATGGGTTGGACCAACCCTCATGACCCCTAATCATGGACATGATGGGTAGGGCCAATGGGAGCTGGAGTTAAACAGCATATAGGAGGGCTATCTGTTCCTCATCCCTGATCTAAAGGGAGACCTCTGACATTTCCCTCATCTGTATGTGACTGAAGAAAGATATGCAGTATCAGCTTTGGACCTCAATAAAACACATTTCCATAGATTCATTGCTGCCACCACCCTAATCGTATTCCGGCCCTTCATTGTGCACTCCCAGATTTTATTGTACCCGACGTTGCTCAGGAATTCTAAGGAACCCAAAGAACTTGTGCGGTTTTGAAATGGGTGGTTACCATCAGTGAAAGGCTACATCCACCATATTGAGTCAAAATGGTGTCCTCTTTAGAGAAACATAGATGAAAGCTTGCCCCTTTTTCTCGGGAACCGTCGTGAAGAATTTGGGTTACTATATCTTCAGGGTGCCCAAATTCATAGCAAGCAGGACAACAAGCTTCAGAAATATAAAGTTGATGTTGCTTCCATTTGCCCCCTATATTGATTGAAGGTTGCAGTTGAGCCCAGTCATTTTCATACTTGGTCAGTGGCTGTTGTTATTCAGTTCCTCAAAGGAGGCATGCAAGGTCTTGGGAGAGAATATGATATTGGAGTGGAACGTGCAGTATACATGGTGTCCATCGAGCCCAGACTGTACACTCAACATGGTATGGAACTAAGACCTAGACTTGGGCATGTTACCCACTGTTGTGTGTCACATGACTGAGGCATAGGCCTGTTCACATCCACACACCCCTCCCAAGAGATGATCGAGTGTTGTTGCTGTACCACCTGCATTGATTAGGCGCTGCTTTTTCTCATTTTTACTTTGTGATTCCATGGTTCCGCCGTTGGGTTTAACCAGGCTTCCTCCAGATGTTTTGGACTACAATTCCCATCATCCCTGACCACTGGTCCTGCAAGCTAGGGATCATGGGAGTTGTAGGCCAAAAAGATCTGGAGGGCCAAGGTTGAGGAAGCCTGGGTTTAACTGTTGTTGTATTGCTTGTGGGCTAGCGCATTTGTTTATAATGCTGAGATATCTCCTGCAAGACAACATGAAATCAATCAGTAGGCATGAAAGTGAACACTGTTATTAAAAGGGGGGGAGAGGAGGCTCTTAATAAGATAGTTGCACAAGGGTGCAGTTTGTCAGCATCATTGCTTAGCTCCCTCACATCTAGCCACTGCTGTCAACTTTAGTCCTAGTTAGACATTTCCAGCGCTGGGCTGTCCTAGCTTAAGGCTTCCTACAGCCTGCGAAATATTGTGCACTTCTGACTGATGTGAAGTGACCTTGATATATTTGTTTAATCCCCCACAAATTACATGGAGTACATAAGAGAGCAAGACAAATTGGCTGCATTCCTACTTTTCCATTAAGACTGTGCTAAAATATGGAAAGCTGCAGAGTTCCATCTTTCAGGTCAAAATTGGCAGCTGTGATCATGTCTTCCTCCCCCTCCCTCCCCAAATAGTTCATATTTCAAAGAAAACAAAGTCAAATCTAGATACTTAAGGGTCCATTATTTTGAGCGTATTTTGCTGCTCCCCCCATCTCCCGCCCCAATATGCCACCGCTGAAGGGCAAACCAGAGGAAGGCTCAGATGTCTCCGGCTTTATTTCTCCATTTTTTGCAGAGTTTAAAGTTTTGCTGTCACCAGAGTGAGTGCTTAAACTACCTTTTATTCTTCAGTGGCAGTGATTTATTATCTACATCAGTGGTTCCCAAACTTCACAAACTACATGGAAATTGCTGAGGGTCTTGGCAGACCACTTGATGGGTTTACCTCCCCGATGTAGCTACGGTAATTCTATATAATTCAAATTGTAATACAGTAAGATGCCACGTAAGGAATAAAAGAAGCAAGACAAATACAATTTTTAAAAAATCAATGTGAATATTTAATGTGATGGAGGTGTTGTCTTCAACCACAAATCCAGACATGTCGCAGACCACAGATAGTGTACAGACCACGGTTTAGGAACCCCCCCCCCCCAAATCTACATTATGGTTTAAATTTGCTGTCCAGGTGCTCATTGGGACTGATTTGGTTCCCAGCCCATGCAAGGCACAACCGGCCAACCCTTTGCTTTTCTGATTAGTACTCAACCAATGCATGTGTTGCTTGTGAGTTTTGAGACTATTTTCCAGACTTGGGTGTGAAATATAAACAAATTAAAGCCCTGCACAATTCCAGCTAAACTCTCACCACCACCACCACTGCCCATACTGCTTCCTCAGATAAAAGATTGGGGTTTGGGGGGGTGGGTTGGCCTGTTGTATTTTCTGGCCTGATTTTGATGATCCTGCAACTTCTCATGTTCAATTTGCTGCTGAAAGTCAGGTGTTGCTACTACAGCCAGGCATCCCACATGCATCTGTGCTGCAATGTTTTGAGACTTAGCATAAAGTTTAATTATTCCCTGGGGAGCAGATTTTTATATTTCTCCCTTTCTGCTTTGAAAACATTGCCAAAGCGGTTCATCTCTGACACCAGCAAACAGTTGGGGAGGGTTTTCATGGAACAGAAGAAAACAATTTGTCTCTGAGTTAACCAAAGTCAGGCCTGTGAAGACATTTAAATGCTAACAACTGCTAATGCTACACAGTCACTGTTCTACCCTAGGAAACTCAAAGTGTAGGAACCAGATTCTGATAGCCATCTGTACTAATTCTAAAGTTACACCGGCAGGAGCATTTTTCTCATTCTTCTCTCGCAGCATTTTTATTTAACCATAGTCCACAGAAGAGAACATGTGGGAGTTATTTACAGCTGTTTTCAGGGAATGTGTAGCTGTGGAATTCCCTCTGCTACATTTATTGTTCCATCTTCCAGTGTTTTTAACTCCCTAGGTCTTTTATTAAGGGTCCCGGGGGACCCTGCATTTCCAATACTGTTGGCAGTGACGGTGGAAAGCTGAGCACCAGAATCTAGCTTCCAGACTCAGAAACCAAAATAAGGCCTAGAGAAGGACTCGGAAACCTTTCACTGCACCCTGGATGTGGGATAGGTGTGGGATACCACATATCCCTGGTTGAAAGCTGGCGGAGTCTGCATTGCAGGAGGGGCTGGAGTCAGACACACACAGTCACATGATCTTAATACACACATACACACACTTCACATGCACAGGTGCTCACACATGGGGACTTGTACACAATTATGCACGCTCACACATTCTCCTCGCTGGTGCAATTAAGGCTTTTTGCTTGGTTTTTTAAAAACCTCTTTTCAGAACCCATAGGAGGCGTCTTTCCGAAGTCTAAATGCTGCTGTGTGTATATTTGAAAGGGACGGGATTTAGGCTGGGGGGAGGAATCCCTTCTATTGGCACCAGTAGGTCCTTTCTCCAAACCTAAATGCGGGGTGGTGGCGGTGTTTTTGGCGTTGGTGTGCAGCAGTTGTGAAGCAAAACGTCAATCTTTCTTCCCCCAGTTGTATTACCCCATGATATCAAGCCTTGGCCAATTGGCTTAAAAATCACCCTATTGACTTCAATAGCATTTTTGGAAGCCTAATTGAAGTGCTAGGAGGAAAAGCTGCAGGTTGGTCTGGATGGGGAGTATCTTGTCTGTGGGAGCTCAGTTACCTATACGTGGCCTAGAGCCTTGTAAAATTAAGAATGGCCCAGAGATGCTCAGACTGTGATCCGACAAGTTAAATGAAACTGTTTTGAATCTTTTGTGTGGCTATCAGATGTAAAGATGATGCAAAGTAGTCAATCTGCTGTTCCCCAGCACACACATACATACACTCCTGGGAGACCTAAAAAATGGTGTAAGAGCCATTTGTTACAAGGGCACTCGCATCTGAAGAAAATTATTGGGAGCAGAGGAATAGGAGTTGCTGCTGTATGGTACCTGCGGCAATGGGTAGGATCTGTTAGGGTGCTTGCAGGATGGAAAAGGGAGGGGGCTGCTGAAGAGAAAGCAATGCCCTTCCCTACCTAACTCTGCATCCAAAGTTTCTCCACGCTTTTACCAATCTTTCCCCTTCTGCTTTTGTGGTTACGGCAACAGCTTTGATATTATTATGGGTGACCTGAGAGGATGTTTCTTCAACTTCTGTCGCTGTCTTTTCCTTTATCTGTTCCCCGTTGTCCTCTTTGTCTTCTTCCTGCCATTGTTAAATCAAGGTATCTATTGCCGCATTTCCTCCATGTTGTAAATTGGGGAGAAATAATAAGCTGATTGTTGTTGTTGTTGTTTAGTCATGTCCGACTCTTTGTGACCCCATGGACCAGAGCACACCAGGCACTCCTGTCTTCCACTGCCTCCCACAGTTTGGTCAGACTCATGTTTGTAGCTTCGAGAACACTGTCCAACCATCTCGTCCTCTGTTGTCCCCTTCTTCTTGTGCCCTCAATCTTTCCCAACATCAGGGTCTTTTCCAGGGAGTCTTCTCTTCTCACGAGGTGGCCAAAGTATTGGAGCCTCAGCTTCACGATCTGTCCTTCCAGTGAGCACTCAGGGCTGATTTCCTGAAGAATGGAGAGGTTTGATCTTCTTGCAGTCCATGGGACTCTCAAGAGTCTCCACCAGCTGATAGTTACTTTCAAAAGTTGCAGACTCTCAATTCCTTGATATGGCTTAAGTTTCCATGATGATGATGATGATGATGATGATGATGATGATGATGATAACAATGACAATAGTAGTGATGTTTTTTATCGTATGTCTCTGGAGTTGAATGCTAGCTGCCTGTCCATTTTTCCCAGTTGGGAGGAAAACGAAGGTGAGAACTTGCAATTTTCATTGAATTACTGCTAGTTTCCACCCTACCACACCCAAGTCCCCAAAAACCATGTGACAGAAGATTATTATTTTTTAACACAACCCACAATCTTTGGGAAAGACTCTTACCTATCTTATTGTTTCACCTATTGGGAGGCTGACCGATGTTTCGCATGGCAGATGTGTTCGCTATGCATATATGTAATGGTAAACACTCTGAAGACCTGCTTTCCACTAGGTAGGAGCCACATACTGGGGAGCTGTAGCCAATGGTGACTTCTTCGCCCTTCCCCACATCTCCTTTTCACCCTCAACAGCAGTCGCCAGAGAAACATGGATAAGTTTAACATTGGTGTTCATTGCTTTTGTAGTAGGGTTGGAATGGAGAATCTACCTAGACATTTTTTTTTTACTGCAGTCATCAAACACAAAGGCATTTTATGACCCAATACACCCAACAGCTTGCCGGTTGTAATCCTACATTCTTGAGCTCCTCCAGCATTATGATCCTGCTAAGAGAAAGCACTGGGTAGGAAGAAGTCACAAGCAGAGTTAAGAGCGTTTCCAAGTTTGTTTTGTTTTTGACCAAAGGAGTGGAAAACAGGATTAACTAATTTGTAAAGAACACAGCGGTGCTCTGCAAAGTGTTCAGTGCCAGAGTGAGATCAATAGGGTTGCACAGCTGCCAAACAGAGCATAGCTCTCTCTTGTAAAACATTAGTCATCTTTGCAGACTTGTTAGTGTAGAGGTCAGGCATAGGCAACCTTCGGCCCTCCAGATGTTTTGGACTACAATTCCCATCATCCCTGACCACTGGTTCTGTTAGCTAGGGATCATGGGCGTTGTAGGCCAAAACATGTGGAGGGCCGAAGGTTGCCTATGCCTGGTAGAGGTGCTTTCACATTAAGCTGCAGTTACCAGAGAAGTAATAATGGGAGGTAAACAATCTGTTCTGCCATTGGTATTTCAAAATACATGGGTGTGAAGCTTTCTTTTATACAAAGACCTTTTAAACAGAGCTTCCAGGCTCTCTATGCAAGTATCAGTATCATAGGAGAGCCCATGTGGGGAAAGATCCAGGGCAGAGGTAGCAAACATGGTGCGCTCTAGATGTTGTGGACTACAACTCCAATCATCCCTGATTTCTGACCTAGGGGTGAAAGCCAAAGTCCAAATCCTAGGAAGGAAGATTGAAGGAATCCAGTTTGATTAGCCTAGAGAAAAAGGTTGTTTGTTTGAAATCTGCCAACTCCACTTTTTATTTAGAAGGATCTTGGGGAAGAGAGGGAGCCTATGAATGATTTTAAATAGCAGGTTTAATGGCTGATCTCTAAGGTTTCATGCGTAGCACAGATGCTGAGGTGTGGTGCATTGAAGGCTAACCTAAACAACTTGTCTTGTCTACTTAAGAAAGAAAAAGTCCAGGGGGGAATCTGGGCAGATCGAACCTGGTGTACAACTGACTGTGAACGCTTACTTCATTGTGGGCTTGATCCATCCAATCCACAGTCATCCCATTTCTTTCAACAGGAGAGCTTATTGAACCCCTCTTCCTTTTGGCAAAAAATAAGTGAATGGCTATTTATCCAAGACAGAACTTTGCAACCCATGGATAAATTGCATGAAATTTGCTGTTTTAACCACAAGTGTGATTAGTAAATTACAAGGAACATGGAATGTGCAGCTTTTTCTGCTTCCCAATTCAGTTTGGGATGCATAAGAAACAAAAGATCCCATGCTCCCTGTCATGAAATGATGGTCTTGAGCATGGTCAAGAGCATCTTTTCCTGTTGAAGAGAAGCTAGAAAAACCTGTCCTGTCTCCCTGTCACTGTTTCACACACACCAGCAAATCGTAAATAACTCCTCACCCCGACACCCATTTTCCTTTCTTTGGAAGTACTCAGGAAGAAGGTTGAGGGGTTTGTTTTAGCTTTCTTGGAAAACCTTGGATAAACTTGAGACACACACCCCCTCGCATTTCCCAAGAACACTTAAATACATATTTTTTAGTGGAGCCCTCCCATCGCTAGTTTACAGCACACTAGCTCTACCATCAAATAAATCAGCTCCTCTCCGTTGCAGCTGTCGGGTGTGGTAATTCAGCCTGTTACATATCAAGTGGTGCCTGAAAGTTTCAACAAAATAGCCTGGCCGCATCTCGCTTTTTAGCTTTTTTTTGGTTTTTAATTGATGATCTTGCCCGGCTACCATTGTAGCAACAAGTTCAGTTCAGTGCATTGTGGCTTTCCAATGGCGCTCGGAGGTTGTCACGCTGCTCTTGTGAAAGCATGGTTTGGGCACCTGGGCTTGGTTAAGGCAACAGGAAGACAAGGGGGCGCAGGGAGGCTTGACCTATTACAAATTCGCAAGCAGCCAGTCCAGAAGTCCGCAGGATGGTGCACTTCCCACCGTGGGCTCCATTTGCTGTTGCACAAAGTACTTCTTTACCTCTTGGAGAATGTCTCCCACCGTGTACGCCTTCTTGCCTGCTTTCTCAGCCAGCAGCGGGAGCTTAGCAAGTTCATTGTCGTTTTCATTAATGAAGGTCAGGTTGGGCACGTTGAGATGAGAAGCCACCATCCACTGGAGAATAGCCTGCAGCTCCTTGTTCACGGGGCTGTCGTCCGCATTCTGGTTGCCCACGATTACTTCGGAGTCGGTTAACTGTTCGCCGTTCGCCGGCGAAGTTGATGTTTGGCCTTCCGAGAAGGAATCGCCAGAACCATTTTGTTTGTCTGGTAAGTCGTCGGTTGCTGTCTCGGAGGCGTCGTCTTTAGCCGTGCGTAAGGACAGCTTTGTGACAGATAGTGACAGTTGATCCATCGGTTGGTCGTCCGTCTGGTTCATGTTGTCACTTGCAACAGAACCACCCATGGCCTGTTCTGGTACAGCCCTGTTGGATTGGGATGAGCTCTCAGGAGCAGCTGTTGTTCCAGTGGAGCTGTGAGACATATTTGCAGCAGCTCACTAGACAACCTTACCCAGGGCTGTACAGAGTTGCTCTTTTGAGTTGAGCAGGTTTGATGACCCAGCCGGACACGAGATGTTTGCCTGCTCTCTCAGATGCCCATGCTCTTAATACTGACCTGATAGCATTTTCACTCCTGTGGGCACATAGTTCCTATGCCAACGGTGACATCACAAATCATCATTATTAGTCACCAGCCAATGGTATGCTGGCAGTGCTTTATTTATTTAGTCTTGTGTTTCCCAAACTTGAGCCTCCAGCTGTTTTTGGACTACAACTCCCATCATCCTTAGCGAGAAGGACCAGTGGTCAGGGATGATGGGGACTGTACTCCAGAAACAGCTGGAGACCCAGGTCTGGGAAACATGGATTTGGATGTTGAGCCTGCCTGATTCCAACAGCTCTGGGCAGTCTATTACCCTGTATGCTACATAATACAATAGATAATTGAAATCCATGAACAGATGAACTCCATGACTTGTAATGCTTCCTGATTTTTCCAAGGTTTTGGAATATTCCCAGAAGCAGGAGCTCTTCTTCTCAGAGAAACCACCAAGAATGTATTTGTACTTTCCTGACTAACCCACCTATATATCTATTTTTTTAAAAAAAAATCAAGCCAGGTGTGGGGAACCTTTGGCCCTCCAGATGCTGCCAAACTACAACTCCCATCAGCCCCAGCAAGCATGGCCAAAGGCCAAGGGGGATGGAAGTTGTAGTTCGGCAACATCCAGAGGGCCCAAGGTTCACAATGCCCAAGCTAAATCATTGGGGAAAAGCAGAATAACAACAGTATAAAAATCCAGCATGAAACTTCAACCAAGCAGATAAAATTGATATTACCTGTTAAAGAACTGGGCAAATGAAAATCTGTTTGCCAGGATTTGGAATGACATCACAGTTGCTGCCAGGCCAGCTTCCATGGAGAGGGGATTCCATAAGCAGAGTGCCACAACTGAAAAGTTCTTCTTCTTAAGTCATTACTTACCTAATTATAGGTGGTGGCAGGGAAATGTAGTGGTTAGGTAAACTCATGTGGGATGCACATTTCGTCCCACCAAATTAAGTACTGTCTGAAACTCCAGAAAGTGGCTGCCAGTCAGTTTTGACAATACTGAACTAGATGGACCAATGGTCATGGTATAAGGCACCTTCCTATGTTCTGTGAAGAATATTGCATTTGGTAGCCTCCAGAGTGAAAAAGCAGCGTATAAATTTAAATCCCTGAGGCTATAAAATTAGGATCTTAAAACTGAAAGGCCCCTAAAATTCCTGGGATTTTAAAGCCCAATAAGCAGTTTGTGTTTGTTTGTTGCATTTGTATCACATCTTTTTCTTCATTGAGCTTATGGTGGCATTCTTGGTTCTTTCCCTGCAAATTGTTTCCTTGCACAATTTGGTTTTATGGGGGTTTTTTTTGTTTTGTTTTTTGGTGTGGTTTTTTTGGTTTTTTTGCGTGTGGAAATATCTGTGCCAAGTGAAGGATTGATACTGGGGTGGTTTGCAACTCGTAATATCTGATTGCAAAGCAGCCTCATGCTTGGCTTGTAGTGACACAGAGCAATCTTTCTACCTGCCAGGAGATTGTCTAATCTAATATAAATATCAGCTAGGACAAAGCGCTTGCAAAGAGAATTCCTCCGTAGCTCGCTCATAGTCTGGGTGGATTTCAAATGTAAATACCTGTTGAATTTTATAACAAAGGTGTGTTGTCGCTTAGCATACTGGAGGTGAGAATTCTCTCGCAGCTCCATGTTATTTCAGATTGCTCTGGGCGAAATAATAGTAATAATGATAATAATTTCAAGATGCACAGTCCTTGATTTTCTACGGCCAATATTTTAATAAAAAAACACCTTCAGGTGCTCTGTATTGATAAAGAATTCTTATGGGACTTGTTCCTTCCTGTCTGCAGCCAAGCTGCGTCATGCATCTACATCAAAGTATATCAAGAGCAGAGAGAGGTTTGTTTACACAGTGAAAATGGAATAGCGGCATTCTTGGAACAGTGTTTACCTGCCTTTGTCAACGTCCCAGTTCTCAACACTCTGGCCCGCTTGAGTGTGACCCAGGAATGCCATCAGGGGCACACAGATCTAGGCTTCAAACTTCGGCCGTAGTGGTCTTGGGCCCTCCTTTTCGCCCTACGTAACTTGAATGGCCGCAGTTAACTTATAATATTGGAAAAAGTAAAGCACATCTTTCTGGTTGGGAGAATCCACTGCCCCTGGGTAGCCACACACCCCTTTCAGAAATCCTGATGGGGGTCTGTCTTTCAATATAGAGGCCTGTCCTCCACACAGTGCCATCTCTTAAAATGGCCACCCGTTTTGCTAGTGTATAAATCATCTTGCCCTGCTCATAGGGACAATCAAAAGGTTACTTCAAACACACCACACACCCTGAGAAGAAAGCCGAACTATCTCTTGCCTCAACACTTGGTCCCCCGTATGCAACTTTCTTGTCAGTAGCCCATCTATAGGGCCCCACTTTTAAAAGAAAACAAAGCTGCCGTTTGATGTGGTCTCGTTTACTTGTTTCGTTTAAATCTTTGAAACCATTTTGACCTGCTGTCATTTCTAAACTGGGTATCTTGTTTGTTTCATTATTTAATACTGCCTCGTTCTTTGGAGAAGTCTAAAGCAAATTGTTCGGTAAGAAACTTGAGTATTTAACTGTTGTAGAGGTGCATGTATTTTGAATTATAATAGACTTTTTCACCCCCACCCACCCCCCCCTCTTCTGATTTTATTTTAAAGCTGTGGAGGTGGGGGTTTTTTCTTCTTTCCTTCTCTTTCTTTCTTTTTTTAAATTACTTGTAATTAAGGCCCTGGTCCCATATTGGTGATGCTGAAAACAACAACAATATTACCCAGTATAAGTTGGATTGTGGGAAAGCAAGTGTGGCTTGGTGTTTAGCTCAGTGTGGTGTAAATATCATGTTGTGATCTGTGAAACGTGAAGTTTTGCAACGTCAGAAACAGTTGGAAGTGCAGGCTGTGAATGTGAAGGAGAGAAGTGATAAGCTCATGCCCGTACATAGGATCTTTTTTTTTTTTTTTTTCCCCAGGCCACCTTCCCCACCCACCGCTGAAGCAAGTGCATAATGCTATTGGTGAGAGATATGTACTGATAGGGTGAAAGTGGCTGGAAGAAAACATGTTGTGCATGTCAAGCCCATTTAATGTTGAATTATACACTAGGAAAATAAAATATAACATTTCCCCCTGACTTCACGTCAAAGGTACAAAATATTTAAGGTGTGGAAGGGCTGGCAAGTTGTGAATAAACAAGTGGGAATTGCAGCAAAGCATTGCATTGTAGAGTGCTTCTGTCAAGGTGCAGCACCCACCCATGCCCCTTTCCAGGATACGCCATTCCTTTTCCTTCTTTGCACCCCTCCCTGGAACACACACAAACACTGCTTCCAGCAGTCAGCAGTTTTTGTCCAGTGACTATACTCATACCCTCCAACATTTCTCTGATGAAAATAGGAATGTCCCATGCCATAACGATAATTTTATTGTTTATGCCCCACTCTGGGCAGCTACCAACATACATAAAAAACATACATAAAAAAAAAACTTCCTTGTACAGGATTGTCTCCAGACGGCTCAGGGGTCGGATAACTCCATACTCTCCAACATTTTTGCAGTGACACCCTAAGGAAAAGCAGGGCATTCCAGGATCAAATCAGAAACTGGGACGGCTTCTCTAAATCAGGGATGTCCCTGGAAAATAGGGACACTTGGAGGGGTCTGTATGCTCAATGTTCCCTGGGCTGTTTCTCTCTCTCTCTCTCTCTCTCTCTCTCTCTCTCTCTCTCTCTCTCTCCCCTCCCTCCCTCCCTCCCTCCCTCCCTCCCTCTCCCCTGCCTAATACACACTTAAGGTTCCCCCCTCCCCTAACATTTTGTACTTCTGCAAATTTTGGAGTTCTGCCAATCTGGCTGATACCTCGCTCCTCTGAGCGGACAGTGCCGTTTTGGCTGCATAAGGTTAAGCATCAGGAGAATGACTTCTCTGTTAGTATGTAAGATTTTAAAAAGTCAAAAGTACATAGAAGCAGCAGTCGAACCTTTTTTAAAAATTATTTTTAAGAGTAAGCCACAGTTATGCCGGTCCATTTATTGCAAACCCACGTCTTACATTACAACGGTTTTGTGAAAGAGTATGACTGTTTGCTTGAGTGTATGTGGAAAGTATTCTGTGTGGTCATGTTGAATAAACGCTAGCCTCCCCATCTCTTCTCCCCCCCTCCCCCCCATATATGGCCTTATAGCAACTAACACATTTCCTTTTCGGAATGGCAACAGCTAAAGAAGTAATTTTGTGTAGCTGTTCCAGAGAGATTTCTGCTGGATTGGGCTGCTGGTTCATGCTTTCTGAAGCTTTTGCAGAAGTCCCAAGTTGGGGACATTCTGTTACATAGATCTGGACTGTATGGTTAGTGATTGTTTTCTCCCAGTTCTAAACTCGCTTAAAAGATTTCTGGAGACTTTTTTTGCACAGGCGTTGGAAGGATGTTAGTTTTATAAAGGAATGTTACTCGTGGGTCATTTAACCCATTTTCTATGGTAATAGGACTGTTCTGCTCCAAAAAGAATGTGTGCCCCCCCCCCTCAAGTTTGAATGCACTCAGCAGGGCTGTAGAAAACTCAGCAAAGATGGCCTATTCACTTGCTATGCTGTCTTGCAGTTTTTCTGACAACACTCTCATTGATAAGGCCTTTCAACAGCCTGTGAGCAGGCCCCATGCTATAGCTGATCAGCTAGCCACGTTTTATCTTGTATGTCCTGAAAGTGTTAACAGAAGCCTAAAGTGATTGAGATAGTATTAACAAAGCTGCAAACATGGAGGTAAATCTCTTTCCCCCCCATCCCCCCAGCCTATTCTTACCTGTATTCGTATCCTTGGTAGTCAGAACAGTATTCAGGAGACTAGGCAAAATCTTTGAAAGCTAATATTTTTAAAGATGGGCATGCAGTCCACTTCCTCTTCCTTCAAAGAGGATTGGCAGTTAAAAAGAAAAAGGTATCCTTTGATTGATTTTGATCTAAACCAAGATAGGAGACCTGGCACCCTTGTTTTGGGTGACTTGCATCCGAGGTTAATCACTATATCTGCCATAGAAATGGTGGCGAAGTCACCAGCTGTTCCCAACTTTGCACCTTTCAGATGTGTTTGGACTGCAACTCCCATCAGCCATAGTATGGCCCAACAATCAGGGATGATGGGAGTTGTAGTCTGAAACAGTGGTATTCAACTGTTAACAGACCCAAGACCCAACTCATGAGTCTCCGAACCAGAAACACAGGACCCACTTTCACATATTAGTTTTTGGTTTATATTTAATAGTGCCAATAAGGCACATTATCAATCTTAGAATGGCAATTCGCAGAACAATATATGTAGCATAACTTTAGCATAACAAAATGGAAACCAGCAAGGAACTACCCCGTGACCCATCCCTATTCCAGGATGCAGGGAGTGGACTGAGGGTGATGTAGAAATATGTTGCCTTATTGAAAAAGGCTCTTTCCTTTCTCCTGCCACTTTGCAGCACTCATGAAAATTGATAAAACAAGTGTCTCATTGGAAGAATTTGCTCTTGCTCAGACACCGCATGTAGTCCTCTTTTGGTCAGCCTCAGTTGGAGTCCAGCATGACAGCAACAGCTGCGATAGCCTCGTGATCCGCGAGTTGGAGACCTACAGTCTTAAAACATCTGCAGGGCACCAGGGTGGCGAAGGCTGCTATACATCTTAGCTTAGTAGAGGCCTTCTCACTGAGGTAGAAAATCTAAATCTTCTCTCTGTTCTACACTTGCTCTCCTAAATAGGTGCATATTGTGCCGCAGACTTCTCTTCTGCAGCAGAATACCCATCTCTTCTTAACCATGTTTCCTGCTCTCTGAACTTGTGCTAGTTTGGCAACACCTTTCTTACAAAATCAAGTTGGACATCTGGTGCAGTATTTCGGCTAGGCCTCTCCATTTCCAAGCGTAATGGAACAGTCGTGCTCCATTGTCTTTGGAACTAGGCTTCTGCTGCCCAGTTCCTAACAACTCAGCGTATTACCTCTGATCTGGTGGTGTGTCAGAAATAAGCTAGAAAATTTTTGCTTTCATTGTTATCCATTCAGTCTCTGAGTCTAACTGTACCTTCCAAGCACATTAAATTGTGTGGGGATTATAGCAAAAAAGGAAGAAGTTTGCCTGAGATTAGAATATCTAGCATACCCCATAGATTTCACTTCCGGCTTCAAAAATGCTTGTTCTTTTAACTTAGCCACGTTCTGTCTGGCCAAGCAAGAAAGCCCTGCAAATATTCACGCTGGATTTTGTCTGTGTAGAGTTTCACCCTCCCTGCCCCCAGTCCCAAAGTAGGCTCTGGATATGAGTCTGCATGCCTGATTATGTAATAAGAGCCTCTATCCACAGCAATCCAAGAAAGAAGAGCCAATATCCTGTTAGACTGAGTAGTGCATAATTGTTCCTAGAGCTTGCAGAGTTCCTACTTTGGAAAGAGCTTGAGATTCCAGCACAGTGACATGTACCGAATTTGGCTCCCTCTTATATGATATATATATGATATATATAAAGCACCTCCGGGTGCAAGTAGATAAATAGGGACCGCTTACCAGCGGGAAGGTAAACGGCGTTTCCGTGTGCGGCTCTGGCTCTGGCTCTGGCCAGAGCAGCGATGTCACGCTGGCCACGTGACCCGGAAGTGTCTCCGGACAGCGCTGGCCCCTGGCCTCTTAAGTGAGATGGGCGCACAACCCCAGAGTCTGTCAAGACTGGCCCGTACGGGCAGGGGTACCTTTACCTTTACCTATATGATATATTAAGGGGTTGGGGAGGGGGGAAATGGTGTGTAAAAGTTGTCTAAGCGTTTTGTCTCAAGCTCATAGAACAGTGCCTCTTCTAGAATCCAAAAGCAGAAGCAGCCTCCCCAAAAACTTTGCTTTTCAGTTCTCAACTGGGATAGCCCCCAAATTCTGTATCTTCAGCTGAATGTAGCTACAGTCAGGCGGGGCCTGTAGGGAACGGAGTCTTGTTTTTGTTTTAGCTTTTTCCTTTTGATCAGTGTCTCCCCCCCCCCCCTTTTACATGAAATCTAGTTTTGTCTAGAGAAATGGTGATTGAGCAGTTGAGACACTTGATTAAATCCCTGGAGGTTATGAGTTGCTTACACAGAGATTCCTTTTGCCTGTGAAGGGCTGCCCTTTAGAAGCCCCACCCTGACTATCTGATTTCATCAGGAAAGCCTACAAGCAGCTGCTCAAAAAGAAGCTCAATGGTGATCACCGAGAGAGGAAAATGTGTGCTGGATCTGCCCCATTCAGGATGCACGCCTGGACATGTTTACTAAGGAGTAAGCTCCACTGGAGAGGCTGGTGCCTTAGCTAAAAAAACCTCGAGGATTGCAGAGCAAATGTTCAGGATTGCAGCCTCATACTGTTCAACTGCCCTGAAAAATCCCAGGACCGTCCCCAAAACCATTTAGCCATCACGGCTTCTCACGGTGACATGGAGATCCCGATTTCCCTTCAGTACAGCATTTCAGAGTTCAGATCCATGTGTCTCTCTTAACACATTTCTTAGCTCTATGCCTCCCTCTCCCTCCTCCCCCACCCAATAAGCAGCACTTCCTGTTTGTATGAAAACGAGATCCGGGTCACTTGAATGCCCCTAAGAACGTCTTGGCTCTGGCTTGCTTAATTTGGCCTCTGTGTCCCTGCCTTGGAGGCAGCGGTGGTGGTGGGGACAACACTATTTTTATCTGAGGTATGTTGGAGGGGGTTAGTGGAGAAGACCTAATGTAAGCGTACCAGATACTTCCCATCCCTCTTCCCTTCCTCCTTGTTTCTCCCCTGTGCCCTGTGTATCTGCTGGCTAGAGCATGGTATGTCCATTAACTGCCTTCTAACAGTACATCTTTGGATGATGAAAGAGAGCGAAGGAGTGTTCACATGCGCAGTCAGCTAAGATTTTGCAACTTTTGAATTAACCCCATAGCTGTCCACACTTAGCTTGGGATCTGCACCTTAAGCATATCATGGTTCATCTGTCAGAGAAATATATTGTAAGCAGTCCCTTCAGAAAGCACTTTCTGCCCTCTTGGGTCCCAAGTGGACCTATATCAGCTCCTCGATAAGAAGTACAATGAAAGCAGCTTCACCCACAACAAGCAAAGTAATTATGAGTGCAAGAGAGGCATCATAATTTGCTTTGAAATTGCAACAGGCTTTGTAATTTTGTGGTAGATACATCTCTCTTCTCCTTGTTGGTAGACTAAGGCTCTGCCCTATCTCTACACACACTTTAATCTGCGCTAAGGGCAACAGCGGGACAGATTGCTAAAGGCTTAGAAAACTGCTTCCCATAAAGAAAAGAAATAAAAAAAAAGTTTCAATTATTTAAAATAACAAACACTGAAAACCACGTGACATTGTAGCTATAAAGAAAAACGTGGATATTTGTTGGAATAACTATATATTTTTATTGGACCAAACAGGTTTTAAAAAGTGTTTTCCCCCAAACTCCACAGGTTTATGATGAGAGATTTAGTTTTTGTTCACAACTGAAAGCTATCTGGTTATTCTTCTCTGAAAAATCAGGCCAGTGTCACTGACTTGAAGCTTACTAGGCTTTACCTTGGAGATTTCTGGTTGTTCTAAACCCTTCAGAAGCAATGGAGCCGATACAATTCTTCAGCACTGAGAACAATACCTTTCGAATCAAGCCTTTTCCTGCCTTCAGGTCAGTTCAGGTTTCGTGGTGCCATTTCAAGTATGGCCAAGCAAAAATGGTAATTATTTGAGTTAAGGGTGAAATCTTGTCCATGCTTTCGCAGAAGTAAGACCTGTGAAATTCAATGGTGCTTCCTCCCAGGTAAATGGGCATAGGATGTTACAGCCTAAAGGTGATATTAACTGGAAGAAGAGCATAGTTGGCCACTCATTCAACTGGATTTTTTGTTCATTGGCACTGCATATTGGCTTTCAGACATGCATTTGGTGCAATGCTCATAAACTATAGGGAGAGGGGTCTAGTGGGATTTTCTCTAGGCAAAGAACATAATAACCTGGTGGATCCGGCCAATGGCCCATCTAGTCCAGCATCCAGTGGCCAATCAAATGCCTCTGGGAAGACAAGAAGTAGAACATAAGCACAAGAGCACACTCTTCTCCCGTGGATTCCTGCAACTGGTATTCAGAAGCATTGCTGCCTCCAGCTGTGGAGGTAGAGTACAGCCATCATGGCTAGTAGCCATCAATAGCCTTTACCTCCATGAATTTGTCTAATCCTCTTTTAAAGCCATCCAAGTGGGTGGCTTTCTCTTCCTCCTGGTGGAGCGAGTTCCATAGTTTGACTTTGCCCTTGATCAATACCAGCCTGCCTTCTGTAACTCAGTTGGTAGAGCATGAGACTCTTGATCTTAGGGTCATGGGTTTGAGCCCCGCATGAGGCAAAAAGATTCTTGCATTTCAGGGGGTTGGACCAGATGACCCTCTACAATTCTATGATTCTATAGGGCAGGCATTGCCAAACTTGGCCCTCCAGATGCTTTGGGACTACAACTCCCATCATCCCTAGCTAACAGGACCAGTGGTCGGGGATGATGGGAATTGTAGTCCCAAAACATCTGGAGGGCCAGGTTTGGCCATGCCTGCTATAGGGTGTCAGACTACCAGCTATTATGCTTTGATATAAAAATGTGTAAACCTAAGTTTGGTGGAGTCTAATGGTATAACTGTAGTTTAGGGAGATGGCCCTGGGGGGGGGGGGCGGGTCGCCTGGAGTCAGGGCCCTGAATCTACATATTGAACCAAGAGGGCAGGGGAGAAGAAGATGCTCTAGCCTCTAGTCACCAAGGCCTAGGGATGCTTGGCACAAATCATAGTAGGATTTTTGTTTTATTTTTTTAAATCACGGTTCTGAGCAGCTGTTCAAATAAAGTGTGAATTTCATGTTGGTCAGATGAGGTTGGCAAGGCAGGTGGGGATGTGAACGGAGTCAATGTGTAGGCTCCTGTGTGGTGGCTTGCCACACATGGACTCTGGAAAAACATTTGGGCTGCTGGCCCATGAGATGGACACCTGAGGCTTCCTGTGTAGCTTGTTTGGCTTGCGGTGCGAAGGCTACAGTGATGTAACCCAGGAATGAGGTAATCGATGAGCTTATGTGTGCGTGCATGTGCTCATACACTTACTAAATAGCCAGGGGTCCCCCTAATGGAGGATGCCTCAGATACAGCGACCTGGAAATAGAAACGAGCTTTTGTTTACTCTTGTCAAAGTCAAGAGAGGAAACGCTGGAAACTCATCATGCTTAATTGGGCGCTGTCAATGCTGTGTAGTTGCTGACAGGCACCCAGGGAAGGTAGCCTGACTAGGAGATAGGATTTTGGTGTGGCGTTTTTTTGCCAGGTTTGTTGAACCCCATCTATTGTTGACCTGTGGGCCAAACGGAAGATCGTAGTTGATGGCTCAAATCCATTTTCATCAACAGGGGACCCATGCTCAGTTTGCAAACTCAAGGTTTGCCTCGGTTCCTGAATTCTAAAATAGGAATAACAAAGGTTCACTGCAGAAGAGCTATGCCAGAGAAATCAGTAGCCATATTCACACCTGGCCCTAAACCTGGGTTTATTGCTATGTGCTCAAGCTGGAGGGATTTACTTCCAGACAAAGGATTTGCTTTCAGTTTACCTGAATCTTGGTTTGTCTTGTCATCTTGATCCGAATAAACTGGCTTGTCTGTTGAGCCAGCTCAGCCTTCTAACAGGCTTGCAGGAAGTTTGTTGTGGCTCATTTCTTCTAACTTGCAGGAGGATCCTGTTGTGCCAGGTGCCAGGTGCCAGGAAGTAAACCGAAGTATGAAATGTCCCATGCTATCAGTTCATTGACCTAATTTTCCACCTCCTGTTAGTGCCTGTTGGTGTCCTGTCGCCACCCACTCCCTTGTTCCTGCTGTGGACTTTAGCTCTGCCTAGCAATTGATGGTTGGAATTCCCACTTATGCAAAACGTATTGATTTTTCCTGTGCTGCGAAATGCATGAGGTTGGCGGTGAAGCTGTAGCACGAAGGTGATACTCACGTAAGCAAACAGTGTTCAGCAGTCCTCCACAAGCTATTCTGGCATCACTCTGTAGCAAAGACTCTTGTGGCACCACAAAAAACGATGCACGTGCTTTTGTGGATTAGAGCCCACCATGCCACAGTAAAACCACAACCCTAGGACTCTGATAATGCCTGCTGGCTGCTTGGGGATAGCATAGAGAGGAATACGTGTGAGAGTGTGTGTATATCCTAACCTACGGTACAGAGGCAAAAATGTACATAGTGCATCACACTGTTGATTCATGTTAAGCTTGTGATTCACCAACACCCCTGGATCCTTTTCTTATGTACTGCTAGTAAGCCAGGTGCTCCCCCCCCCAAAAAAATCTTATATTTGTGCATCTGGTTCTTCCTGCCTAAGTACAGAACTTTACATCTGTCTCTATCAAAATTCATTTTGTGAGTTTGGGCCCAGGTCTCCAATCCATTAAGGTCACCTTCAATCTTGGTTCTGTCTTCTGTGACATTATCTACTCCTCCCAGTTTGATGTCATCTGTGGATTGGATGAGCTCCACCTACTTTTGCCTCTAAGCCTTCCCAAACACTGGCATGTAGTCCCCATGTGTTTACCTGGAAGGAAACGTGGGCCTTGGGGTGAAAAAATGTCCCCTGCCCCTGGTTATGAGGCAGTGCTAGACAATGAGGTGGGTGGAAAATCTTTTCTGCCAGAGCTCAGTTGGTTTAAGCTTCACCCCTTAACATCAACCCTGGTCGTATTTGTACTGCTGTGTAGGCCGTATTTACGGACTGTTCTTTTCCCATCTTATGGAGAGGAATGGTTCCTTATGGATAGGAGATTAGGGTAGGAGCTGGCCTGCTTCTCTCCCTTTTGTTACAAAGCAAGCATATCGCCCATCTCGCTCCAGGGCCAGTGCTGTAACTAATTAAGAAACTGGTGTACGCAGCGTACGTTGAGTTTCACAGCGGCTGACCCAAGCATGTCAGGAGTGCATATCCAGCCCCTGGCCTGCTCTTGTTATGTATTTGAGTTCCACCTGAACAAACAGCCTCTCTGCAATGGGGCTTGAGAATCTGCCAAGCTTTCCCTTGGGAACTAGTGATTCGGTGGCCTCAGAGCACAAAGTGGGGGCTACTTTTACGGATACTCACTTCCTGCCTGAAGAACATACTTAAGAGACTGCAGTTTCCTTTCCGAAGTGTTGCACTCTTAAAGGGTCAGCAGAGGCTTTCAGTGTGGGGCAAGGATCATTGTTCGTAGGTGTTTTTTTTCTTAATGCAGATCAGTGGGAAACATATATATTACATTTACCCACTATTGCAGCTGGTAGAGTACACAGATCTGTGTCCTTCAACTAAGGGATAGCCAACGCGGTGGTCTCCAGATGTTGCTGAACTGCAGCTCCCATATTGATCCATCTAGAGTGCCTCATGTGTGACCACCCTCAAGTATGGATTAGAGACCATGCAGGAAAAAAAGAGAGTGTGCACCTCAGGGATGCTTCTGCTTTCAAAAACTTGAATGGGCTTTGTTGAGAAGCTTTCCCTCAGATGATGGTCCCTGTTTGATGTTTCATCACCCAGAGCCTATAGAGGCTGAGGAGCTGACTTTGATTCCCTTGATATCCATCTGTAGTACCATACACATCTGACATCAAATGGACTGAAATGGTTTGGGAGCTGTCATGTGTTTCCTTAGCTGATCATGAATATGCCTCTCTGCATGCTGATCAGTTAAGATAGAGTGGTAGATGCAGGTTTGAACATTACTTAGGTTGGAAGTATGCACAGACTGATGTGTTGGAACCAGTCTCAGCTGGGCTCAGAGGAAGGACTAGCTGCTGCTGCTGCTGCTGCGGCTGCTTCCTCTCCTCCTCCTCCTCCTCCTCCTCCTCCTCCCCCTCCTCCTCCTCCTTCCAATTATTAACAGTTTCTTTCAAACATTTTGCAGCACAACTTCCTATCTCTACCTTTCCCTCACCTATTTCCCTCCACCTGCCCATTTTCCAAGGTGGGCTTAGGTTTCGGGATAGCGTCTCTTACTTACATCCATTACACTTATGAAACATAAGCAGAGCACCGTTAGGGCATTTTTAACGCACCAAATCATAAAAGTAAAATAACAACACCGCAAACAAAAAACCTCTCCCAGTGTGGTCATAAATCCTGAATTCTTTCTTGCACCCTTCTTTTATCTCAGTTGGCATGTTGTTGGGATGGCTACCTCTTGATGCAAGGCTGATCTGGATGGTTTTTATAGAATGTAGAAGCTGAAACTGGCTGTGACTAAGCAAGCGACTGCTTAAGAGACGGAAAGCCAGAAGGCCCATTCCTAGCAGCAGTGCTTGATTCATCTCATGTGACCTCTTTTTGATCTAGATCTCCAGTCATGGTCTGGCAGCCCTTTATAACACGAGACCTTGCATGTCCTCTGGTAGAAGGCATTTCTAGGTGGTTTAATTGTTCTCCTTCCGCATGTACATATCTGAATATTAATAGAACGAAAAGGGAGGTGCAGAGCTCCCCTCTCGTTTGAAGCTTCCTTTTGGTTTTGATGCTTATAGCAGGTGGTGCCTTAATGGGGGTTTTGCTGTATTAAGGCTTCCTTCCACCCCCAACTCCCTAAATTAACAAAGCTGAGCCAATACTGAAAGCTGATACTAGATGAAGGCCAACCGTGCAATTTTCCCCTGCCTCCCCGTTCTCCTCATGGCAAACCAAAAATAGCCTTCACCCTGCGGAAGGAAAGTCTTCCCCCTCCCACTTGTACTTGTGGAAAAGGCTGCCAAAAAGATTTATCAATAAAAAAACCATGAAGACGTTTAGCACCGGCCTACCCACTGGGATTAAGGTGTAACCTTAGCTTCTCTTAAGGGATACTCCAGTATTCCTAGAAAAGCCATGATCCTTTTGAAGTAGCCCCACCTGTTTTGCTCTGTCATTTCTCACTCCACCTCTAGTTCATGCGCACCTTTCTTACCTTTTGTTTTACTATGCCATCTGCTTCAAATTGTGAACAATAATGTAACACCTTATTAAGAAATAAGTACATTGATATAAGGAGGTTTGGAGGGTGGAGCCTGCATGTCATCTGTGTTCCCCTTCTCCCAAGAAAGTGCAAGACTCACCAAGGCTCTCTTAGCTGAGACTGAGTCGCATTGAACTCTGCGGGGCTAACTGTCAGGTTAACGACATGTAAGACCAGGTTGCACATTTTGAAGGGCAACAGTATATATGTGCCTCTTGCACAAAGTGTTCAAGGTCAGTATGCTTCATCTGTGGAGATGTTAATTGTGAATAGCGTATACTGGAGGACTTCAGTGGAACGCTTGCCCATGTGGAGTAATCAGAGTTTCATGTAGTGATTGCTAAAAAGCCCCAGCACATTATTATGATTGGATCCCGAACGCCTTGGAAGTTGAACATTTTGGCCCCCAAACGCTGCAAACCCAGAAGTGACTGTTCTGGTTTGTGAACGTTCTTTGGAACCCAAACATCCGATGGGGCTTTCGATTGGCTGCAGGAGGTTCCTGCAGCCAATCAGAAGCTGTGCTTTGGTTTCCAAACATTTTGGAAGTCGAACGGACTTCCGGAATGGATTCCGTTTGACTTCCAAGGTACAACTGTTTTGGGAAAAGGTATGGTGTTGCAGAGGCCAGGAAGGTTGGGTGTTTCTTTGCCGCAAGGTGCAATCTCAACTGTCACCCTACCTGATCTTCCCTATGATGCCAACCGATGGTGCAACTTGAATAGGCTCTAAATGGCAAGTAGGTGGACCAGTGACAAGATAGAAATCAATGTAGTTTGGGCTATGCCCAAACTAGCATGGTTGTAGTCTTGACTGATTTCTTTACCCCACTCTGCAAATGGTGGTGGAGCTCTTTTAATTTAACAGCTCCATCTCCTCTAAACGATAACCACAAAAAACCCCTCACATTTAGTATAATTTTCTCCAGCCAAGTGAGACCATAACTAGGTCAGTTGTTGAGCTTGGTGGGAGTGGGGGAAGCTGTTGAGGCCCACCTAGGACAGAGGTTGGCACTGCAGCGGGTCCCAGCTGCCTATGGGTCTGCTTTGTGTGCCTATGACAGAAATGGCGCTTGAGTATGGTTGGTTGATTTTACTTAAATGGTCCTAGATCCCTATAGTGTGGCCAAATCAGGTTGATGAAAGTGGCTTATCTGACAGTGGTGACAAAATAAGATTCTTCTGTGGACCCCTGCTCCCTTGTATGGGTACTGTTTCTTCACACTACTCATTCCTGGCTTCTGGTCTCCGATCAACACAGAGAGTCAGTTTAGACTAACTCTGGTGCTTCCGTCAAATGCAGGTAACCACACACTGATGAGGATGGAGTTAAAGACCGTTGGCTGATATGTTGCAAAATTCCAGTAGGTTTTACTTACATACACACCTGCCTTGTGTCATTCCATCTGGGCAATGCATAGTTTTATATAGCGGAAGTGACTGAAAAGAATTTACATTACTTTGCTCCGTTTGACTATATCCCTCACCCTTCCCCAGCTTGTAGGTAGGAGGCCTCTCGTATGGCCTTGTTCTTGTATTACATCTAAACGAATAGCTTTGCAGTCTTCCTCCTATTCTGCCTGGTGAACTGCGCTGTGTAACTTGAAAGCTTGTCTGTGCCAGCATATGCCTGTCTAATAAAAGGTATTCTCATACCTTTAAAAAGAATAATAATAATAAAAAATCTAATCCAATTGTCTCCATAAAATGGACTGCATGCCATCCTGGAGCCAAACAAGTTAGGAGAGACTTGTTTATTAGATGCTAGTACTTATTTTTAACACAAGGGAGGGGAAAGTGGATTATGTCAGATTCTCCTCCTTTCTGTATTGTAGGAATCGCAACAAGATCTCCAGCATTGAAGCGAGCCAACTGGAGCCCTATATTGCCCTGGGAACGTTAGATCTGAGCTCGAATAACATCACGGAAATCCGAAGTGGCTGTTTTCCAGTGGGGCTTCGTATAAAGGATCTGTAAGTTCCTCCCACACATATTTTTTTTATTTAAACATTTTATGGGAAAGTATCTGTTTATACACCAAAGGCTGACTTTTAAAACCTATTTCTTTTAAAATTGGATTACAGGGATGGATTATAAATCAGTTGGGTGTTGCTTTTGTGTGTGTGTGTGTGTGTGTGTGTGTGCGCACGCATGTATATGCATATTATCTCAGTTCTTTAGGTGATCACGTTACGTATGATGCAGGTTGAAAAAAGTCATTGTTGTTCCTTTTGCTTGCTCTCTTCTGACGGTTTTAAACAGACAGATGATGGAGCAAGAAAGCTGAACACAGCAGTAATCCAGGGCAGGGGTCTTTGGTCCCTAGGCTGCTGCATTCTCTTATTCCCACTTGCTGTAGCAAAGAGAACAGGGGGTTTTTTTTGGGGGGGGGGTAGTGGAGGGCAGGGGTTGGGGAAGAGAATGAGCTACAGAAGCTTGATTGTGCACAACTAAGAGAGAGGCCAAGTGCCAATTATTTATATGGGATTTTTAATCAAAACTTCTCTGCTCTCTTTTTACTGCGTCACATATTATGAAAATGCTCGTGCTGCAGGGTTGTACACGGTTGTAAATGTCTGTTTTTATAAAGAAAGGAGAAAGACAAATTGTGACTTCTGGCTTGGATTATGTCACAGCTGAACTATACTGAACGTTGATGTGCGGCGGTTTTCTGATTTTTATTTTCTACAAAGTGGTCTGCAGCAGAAGCTCAGAGGCAAAAATTTGTACTGGTAAAGGCATATTTTTGTAAACATTGCTTTATGTGACCCTCAAGAGGTACAACGTTTAATGCTGTGAAATGAAACCGAGTGCTAAGAATACTGTGTCTTTCACTTTTCACTATGCATTATTGAAATTGAGTAGGGGTGGACAAAACACAGATTGAAATACCACTGGTTAGATTACTGGGTAAATTCCTAGGGATTCTGATTGTCAGTTGTTCAGCAATAGCAACAACAAAAGGCTGTTCTCTTCCCACACCTCCTTACACACATACAGGCTAGGCTATTTGAATCGCCTGATGTGTAGCAAATCAGATGGAGATTTATACTTGTTTATCCTAGTTATCCCAGTTGATGGGTTACTTCTTCTTCTTTGGAGATCACTCATAGCTGAGCAAGATTGTCTTCTATGAACACGGTCTTAACCGTGAAGTGAAGGCCAGTTCTGGATCTGCACATCCTTCCACAGTGGGGACATAGGTTTCCAGGCAGGAGTTGATCACGATGAGGGTTTGCCAAATGTGCCTTCCTCTTAGCACATTTCTCCCTTTTGTCCTGAGTTTGAGCGTCTTCAGAGTCCCTGACACCTTTGGTAAAGGCTGTTCTCCAACACTGGCTCACAGGCCAGTGTTTCTTAATTGTCGGTGTTTATACAGGTACTGTATTTTTCGCTCTATAAGACTCACCAGACCACAAGACGCACCTAGTTTTTGGAGGAGGAAAACAAGAAAAAAAAGATTCTGAATCCCAGAAGCCAGAACAGCAAGAGGGATCGCTGCGCAGCGAAAGCAGCGATCCCTCTTGCTATTCTGGCTTCTGGGATAGCTGCGCAGCCTGCATTCGCTCCATAAGACACACACACATTTCCCCTTACTTTTAGGAGGGGAAAAGTGAGTCTTGTAGAGCAAAAAATACGGTAATTGACTGTTCCTCCTGAGTCAGCCTTTTGCATCTTGCTTTGCCATCCTGCAAGCCCTCATTTTGCACTTGGCTCTGTTTGATGGACTTTGGGTTCTGTTAAAACAAAAAACAAAAAGCATCCAAGAATAGAAGCTATGTAGTATGAGCCAGTATTTAAGTCAAACTGAACATAGCTGCTAAATTCCAATAATTGCACTCTTCCTGCTAGGCTATAGTATATGTTTGCTCTGTACCCCTTCACTTCTGACATGGGATGTATCAGCTACTGATTCCTCTGGGAGGTTGAAGGTGCTGAGGTCCCTCTGGGGATCTCTTATCATCAGCTGTCTAAATTGTGCTAATGGAAAAATTGGCTTGGCTTGTCTGTGGAGAGGGAAAAACATTGGATTTTTTAAAATAATAAAAAACACACAATGTGTCTAATGTCACCAGCCACTCAGATAAAGAGTGAACAGCCAATACCTCTGACATAGCCGTTTAAATGTTCTGTGATGAATTATTGCAGGCACCTGGGGAGCAACAGAATCAGCATCCTGGAGACCAAGGCTTTTGATAGCCTGTCACGATCCCTTCTAACGCTTCGCCTGAGTAAAAACAGGATCACCCAGCTTCCAGCTAAAGCATTCAAGCTGCCCAAGCTAACACAACTGTGAGTAGAAATGTGCAGTTTAATTATGGGCAACCAAACTTTATGGAGACAAACGTTCCCTGAGGACATGCTCACCAAATGCAATCCTCCTTCACGTCCATAAAATGTTGGATAAACTATATTTTAATGGCCCTATGGTGACACCTAATAAAGCAAATTAGGAATAGGTTGGGTTTTTTCCTGGTGGTCCTGCATGGCCTTGAAAAAGCCCTGTTGGGAGAGTAATCTGAAAATAATAATAATAATAATAATAATAATAATAATAATAATGGCATTAATTACTTAGAACATACAGTGAAGACCACTGCACTAGTCAATCCAGCCAGTGCATTTATTTTTCTCGTTCCTTTTTGTTACTCCCTTTGTTTCACAAGAGGGCAGTGAAAGTGAATTAGGTCAGAGGGCTTTCTCGAAACCCTGTTTTCAAGACCACACACGGGTCTTTTATTTGGTAATAAAACTACAACGAGGGAAGGCTGTTAAAGTGTGCGGTTGACATTTAGATGGGCAAAATGGTGCTTTTGATGAGTTAGCGCACACGTCGTTGTTTGTGCAGTCAGAGCGTAGTGTGGGCTGCATTTGATCACAAATACACATCTGCATCTGCGAAGGTGCTTTGTGCTCAGATAATTGACCTTTGGCTTCAACATTTGTTTGCTGCTTTCTAAACGCTTGGAACCCGACTCAAAAGGCTGGATCGCGCACCATTTAGTATATGATTTCAATTGACATTAAAAAAAAAACCACAATGGAGATTTTTATATGAAGAGACAAAATAACTTATGAATCTCTTTTAAATTTTACACAAGCTAACAAGTAGGATTTTGGTCAGGCACTTCCCTCCGGTGAAAGTAACTGGTCACCTGTTCAAACAGTGGATTCATAGAAGATTCCTATTTCCTTCACTGCAAATCCTGTGCAGAAAACGGGAGTTCAGTTTTCCTCTGTGATAATCTTTCTTCTTCGAATATTTTTAGGGCATTCGAAGATAACAACCCAGCTTCTAATGCTGTGCAGCTATGGAGGGGCTACCGTATGTAGCAGTAGTGATCCGTAGGGCAGCACAGGTGGGGCAGCGTTGCTCACCTGCCTTCTGAACACAGGTGAACTTTACTGCTGGTTCCTGCGAAGGAGAGGGCTTGGGGATGGAGCCAACCTGACTTTTCTGCCACCACATTGCTCCCTACTTCCTATCCCTTTTTCAAGAACCAGCAGCAATGCTCACTGCTCAGAAGTCCACCTCATCAGCAGTGCCCCTTCACCAGCCTCTTCTGCTAGATTTATAGTTGCACATTAAATATTGTTCTCTGGGCAACCTCAATTAAATTATTTCTGTAGCTGTCCAGAGACTCTTAATACAAAAGCTCAAAGTAATGTTGAGAGTGGTCTTGGTCTCAGTAGGGTTGGACCCAGAAGTCTCTTCTGTTCACCAATGAGTTGTGTATACCTTGCACTTGGATACAATGCTTCAGATCCAAAGTATAGTCACTCTCTTGTTTCATGTCCTTCAAACGATGCGTGTTAAGAGCAGCAGAGGTTTTTGGTTCTTGTTCCCCCATCCTCAACCCACTGGAAAACAATGGTCTTTTAACACCCTTCTGTGCTGTTGGCAATTTTAGGGAGCTGAACCGGAATCGCATTCGTCTGATAGATGGCCTGACGTTTCAAGGACTGGACAGATTAGAAGTTCTGAAGCTCCAGCGAAACAACATAAGCAAGCTGACCGATGGTGCTTTCTGGGGTCTGGCCAAAATGCAAGTTCTGTAAGTTAAAAGATGGTTATTACTCATAAGTTCTAGGCATGTACTGCAGATGCCTGGTGGGTAATTTCTGGCGTGCAACTTACAGTAGCATTGGTGTACCAAGGCTTTTGTAGAGATGCACTTTGACTTGATAGCCAAAGTGCACCTCTGTCTATAAAGATAGGATAGCCATCTTCAAATATCTTAAGGGATGTCGCGTGGGACAGGGAGCTTGCTTGTTTTCTCCTGCTCTGGAGGGCAGGCAGGCCTTGAACCAATGGCTTCAAGTTGCAAGAAAGGAGATTCCGACTAAACATGCGGAAAAACTTTCTGACAGTAAGAGCTGTTCGGCAGTGGAACAGACTCCCACGAGAGGCGGTGGACTCTCCTTCCTTGGAGGTTTCTAAGCAGTGGTTGAATGGCCATCTGTCTTGGATGCTTTAGCTGAGATTCCACATTGCAGGGAGTTGGACTTGTAAGAGTCTATGATTCTATGACTTTTACTCTAAAGCCACAAGCTTATGCATGCATGCCCATTGAACACAGTGAAACTTACTTCTGAATGCACCTGCCTGGGATTGAGCTATTAGCCTAGAAAGGAGGGCATTAATGGGAGATTACTGTGCTTCTGGGACCAAATCCAAATAATGGCATGCTAAAGCTGGCAGCTGGCTTTGGAGAAGACCAAGGTGGCATGTTCTTGGTCTTAAGAGGTATTGTGGGCTGGCGGAGTGGGGGTGGGGATTAAGAGTCATTTTTTGGAAATAAATGTGGCATTTTGTACATGGGTTGTTTTTTGCTTCTTTAAGTACATGCATGTGAGATGTGAACTGGTGTGTAATATGTTTAAACTGGCCGTGCTTCCAGGAATCTGGAGTACAACGCACTCACAGAGGTGAACAGCGGCTCCCTGTATGGACTTGGGTCCCTCCAGCATTTCCATCTCCGTAACAACTTGATTTCCCATATCAACCCGGCTGGATGGCGCTTCTGCCAGAAGCTGAGCGAACTGTGAGTTGTCTCTCCTGAAGTTGCTAACGGGCGGCAGTGAAAGTAGCTATTAATGGGCAAAAGCACCCAGTGCCTGGCACGTTTTATCCATGCTCTTGTAATGTCCTGTTTGGATTCCTGCAGTGTGCTGTATGTGTACGGCTGCCTGTGGAAACATTTCTGAAACTTCAGTTAGTGCAGAATGCGGGCAGCAGCCATAGTTTTGACTGGCACTTGCTCATACACATCACATCACATCATGCCCCACCAGTTTTGAAAGAAGTTCACTGGCTGCCTGTTCATTTCTGGGCCTAATTCAGAGGGCTGTTGCCGAATGGTTTGGAACCCAAGAAGTTGAAGGGCCGCCTCCTCCCATGCCATCCTACTTGCACTCGAAGATCATCAACAGATGCCTTTCTCCATATATTCTCTTCATCAGAAATGATAGCTGTTTCAGCAAAGGAAAATGTCTTTATGGTGTGACATGCGTTCTACAAGGTGGTATGCCCAACACCAATTTTCTTGTCCTTGAGTTGCCAGACAAAAACCACCTTAAGTATTTTAAACTCTCTGTCTTTTAATTTCCATTCGCTGCTCATTTTTTTTTAAAAAAAATTTTGCTTGTTTGTTTTTATCGCCTTGAAATTTTGGATAAAAAGGCAGTATATAAATATTTTAAATAAATCTCCCCCTGGCTTAGGAACCTGCTGCCTTGCCCACTGCTCTGGCAATTGCCCGCTCTTGCTGCATTTCAGATATGCAGAAAGAGTGGCGAAAGCAGTGTTAGAATATGTGCTAGGCACATGCATCTTTCCAGTTGGCTACAGCGATAATGATGGATATTCTGAAGTGATATTCTGAAGTTTGCTCTTGGCTATCTGCGGATGACATCAGGAAAGAAACATGCCTCTGCCAGTTCTGACAGGAAACACCTATGCAGAATATCAAAGGGAAGGTTCCCCCCCCCCAAAAAAAAATCAAGTTTAGCATTACCTGCTGGCATTGGATTTCTTTTTCTCCCTTCCCCTGCCCACCCTTTGAAACATTCTTTCATCGCAGGTGAAGAAATAATTTTGACTGGCTGCCATTTCTTCATAATTCAACACTCCAGCCTCTTTAGGAACCAAATGTATGTTGTACCATGCCTTCTTGAAAGCCATTAATCTCTCCTGAATTTCTTCCAGTGTTCCTCATTGCACCACTGCTGCCTTTGCTCATGCTTACAAAAGACAGACAGCTTATTTGCCAAGGAATGACACTCTGAGTACTTAAAAATGTGTCTGTTTTGACTTAGGCTTTGGCATATGCTGTTAACTTTCATGCACACCCAAGATGCCTTTTCTTCTTTTTCATGCCAGCAGTGGTGAGGGGCAAATCTGTAAGAGAAATGCAGAGATCTAGAAGTAGGCAAAATTAATATTAATATTATTAATAATAATAATACACTCTGAAATAACAGCGTGCTCATGAAAATAAAATGCTTCTTATGTTGCTTTGTAGAAATAAGATGTTGCTCTCAAAATGTAAAGGTCCCCTCCTGCTTAAGGAAAGCCTTAAGACTAGCAGTAAAACCCACTTGGTCTCATGTTTGCAGCACTTGTGTATGACCCTAGCTTATATTATACATCCAAGGGCTAAGTGAAAATGTAGCTCTTCGAGGCTACAAGAGAGCCTGCTTAACCCCAGAACAGATTGATTTCTGTACTTGTGGGGCCACCCCCAAGGAAGACCCTATTGCGATACACTTTGCCTATTTGAGGTAGTTTAGACCCTTTCCCCCGCAGTGTTGATGGTGTGATTTACATATCAATTCTTGTCAGAACAGAGGTGCTGCGAAGCAGAGTGGAGCCAGTGGGAAAGAAACAAATGACAACTTACACTGATATTCTGCTTCTTGTTTTCAGGTCCTTGTCGTTTAACAACCTAACCAGACTGGATGAGGGGAGCTTGGCAGACCTGGGGGGCCTGCAGATGCTTCAGCTGAGCCACAACTACATCAGTCACATTGCCGAGGGAGCGTTCAAAGGACTCAAAAGCTTGCGACTTCTGTACGTGTTTCAGTTTTACCTTTTCTGTCCCGTTAGATCGGCCCCTGGGGCAACAAAAGGGACTGCTTCTTATATTTGCTTGCGTCCTTTTTCTTCTTTTCTGTTTCAATAAGACACAAAGCCATAGCATAAATAGTGAGGATTGCCATTGATCTGAAGCCCGCTTGGTGTAGCATGGGAGATTACTTGTCTCTAGTACAGCTTTCCTGCCTGAGAGCAAGGGTCCCCTTTCCAGTTTCCCATGCTTAGTGTGACTAAACCCTGTTACACTACTACTGTCTTTGATGGAATACTTCATTCTCAGCTGGAATATATAGGAGCTAGCGATGCTGTGGCTGCTTCTTTCCCACAATTTATCTTGGCTTTTAATGCCTTGTGATTATGCACGCATAATTATTAATCCCCAGTGTCATGAAATCCTTAGTGCCAGTTTTCCGGCATGGTTTTGCGCTGTGGCCAGCATCTATGGGATTAATTTTCTTCTTTTTTTTCCAAAAGGAAACACACACATTTTATTTGAGACAAATGAACAACGCTCGTTGTTGTTGTTGCTATTATTATTATTATATTCTAAGCTTTGTTGAGGCGCTGGCTTATTTGAAAGGAAGCAAGAACTTCCCTCCTTAGCTACCGCGCTGTGCAGCCATTTATTCCTTTTATCGAGCAGAGGGAGGAAGCGCTTTTATGTTCCTTTGCCTTTTCCGAGAACCACTTTTCGGTCCCATGCATGCTTTCAGAAAGGCCCTTCTCCTAGGCAGCTGGCACCGAAAAGGACGAAAGGCTTTCCCAAAGCAAAAAAAAAAAAAAAAAACTGTTTTGGATTGCATCTAATTCGTGGGTCGCCTTTTGTGTCCACTGCCCAGAGAGAAAGTGAGGGTGGGAGAGCAAGTTCTAATTGAATCAAGAAGAAGGCCCATTGGGTCCTGCACCTGGTGAAAAAGAGCCGGGCATGCTTTAATTACAGCCTATTGTTGACAAGCCTTTGGTGGGTGTGAAACTGCTGAAATGCGAAGCTATTCAAATAGAGGTCAGGCCCAGGGACCTCACAGCAGAATGATTAACAAGGCAGTGTGCATTCAGGGCCAGCCAGCCAGAAAGAATAGGAAATTGGCAACAGGGGCTGGGAGAAAGCAAAGTTGAATGCAAGGAAAACTGGGCCGGAATACTGAATCCCTATACTTTGTGTGTGAAAGTACGCACCCCCCCCCCCAACTTTTCATCCCTTGGCATTAAAAGACATTTCAGGTTCTTTTGGAAGAACCAGCATAGCAACAAGCTATGTCTTTTCTCTCTCTGTCCTTTTATAGAAAATGCAGTGTAGAGGTCAACCAACCAACCAACCAACTAAAAAAGTTTGCTGCAGAAATCTCACTCATCATGTGCAAGGTTCCCAAAATGTCCTTAGCCAATATGGCATTACGAGAGTGCGTCTTTTCCCACTCCTCCAAAGATAAATTTGCAAAAAGAGAAGTGGGGGAATAGGGAGGACCTTTGATTGGAGTAAAACTGCCTTTGTGGCATGTGTAGAACCAAAGACAGTGTGGCTCAAAGAAGTTTGCTGCTAATTGTGCTGATGTAACCTGGTCTCTCACTGAGTGAACTTTTTTTTAAAGACATTGCCATATTTGCTTAGGCGCTGCTTCTTTCCCACTCACTGTTTCACCACTGTTTATACGCTAGCCAGGTGTGTTGATTACATCATTTATTTATTCTTTTGGCTTCTATCTGCACAGAATTCTTTCCAATAGCCACATCTGTGTCGACACACCCAGCAAACACCCTGATGCTTGGGATGCAATCTCCGTGCTGTTCTGGCACAGTGATTGTGGCTTTGATTGTTCTCTTCCTGATTTTTGTCTGATTTGGAATAAAGCCCCAGTCCTTTATTGCTCTGACAGCAAAAAAGGAAAAAAACAACAACCCAACTTGGGCACCAGAAGGAGAGAAACCAAAATCTATTTGAGGCACAGAGAGACAGGAAGCTTCACTTTGGATTTTTTAAAATTATTATTAAATAAAACAGTATGGAAGAGGCTAGACCTATTCAGTTAAGGTTAATTTTAGCTTTTTCTGCAAGTACTGGGCCGTCCTGATAAAAGCCTTATGCCTTGGGGACAAAAGAAGAGCCCTTTGGTAAACTCTTCCTAAAGGTTACCCTTAGGCTCTTTTAACATTTTGCTCACAAACTGCGAAATTGATTGCGGGTTTTCTTTTGTCGTCTTCTCTCCAGGGATCTGGACCATAACGAGATTTCAGGCACAATAGAAGACATCAGCGGGGCCTTTACAGGGCTGAAAAACTTAAGCATGCTGTGAGTGTCTTAATATGTTTTGTTTTTTTGTTTTTTGTAAAGGGTGGTTTTTGTACAGTCCTTTATTCTTTTTGCGCTAAACACAGCATAGCATATCTTTTAGCAATGGAAGGGGAGAAGGGGAAGAATCTGTTGAAGATCATGTTGCACGTAGTTCCTGGGTGCTCATTAAATGTTTTCATTGTGCAGCATATGTCTTGGTCACGGTTTCGTTTCTCTGAATGATTTTGGGTTTCTTAGAATTGCACGCGGTTCTTTTATTCGTATCAACCTTGAACTGTAAATTGGTTACAAAACCCAATATCTTTTTATACTCTTATCGAATTTCTAGTTTCCTGCTGTTCAGCATCTGCCAGTGTGCTAACAAACCTGAGAATGCTGTAGACTTTGTGGAAATTCTGTTTTCGGTGTTCAGTACCGATTTTATCAGAAATGTACTTGGGATGTGGACTGTAGGCACAACACTATACTTGAGATCCATTAGTAAAGAGGCTATAGGGTTTGGCAGAAGTTTTAGATACGCTGGTGGATCACTTCAGGCTGTATAGCTGCCCTGTACTGTTGAAATGGGTGTAGTTGTAAGTGGAACATCGCAGCACATGGGAGATGCATCCTTATGTTGCATCCTCTGCAGTACACAGTATAGATTGAAGAGGTTTAGGACATGATACAATTGTGCTCCTCCCTTCTATGGCCATGCCCTCATTGACTTTACACCAGCTCCAGTGCAAAGCATTTCCCTCCTTTTAGCTTTAGGGTAAAAGGTAAAGGTAAAGGTACCCCTGCCCGTACGGGCCAGTCTTGACAGACTCTGGGGTTGTGCGCCCATCTCACTTAAGAGGCCAGGGGCCAGCGCTGTCCGGAGACACTTCCGGGTCACGTGGCCAGCGTGACATTGCTGCTCTGGCGAGCCAGAGCCGCACACGGAAACGCCGTTTACCTTCCCGCTGGTAAGCGGTCCCTATTTATCTACTTGCACCCGGAGGTGCTTTCGAACTGCTAGGTTGGCAGGCGCTGGGACCGAGCAGCGGGAGCGCACCCCGCCGCAGGGATTAAAAAAGCCCAGATACCTCTGTGTTGATGACTGCCCTGCCCATTTCACCACAGCAAAGCATACGATATGGTGAAATTCAGTATCAACTCCACCCATGCTTGCCAGTGGAAATCTCAACACGGTAGTGGATGAATAGCTTTCTCTTCTTTTCATGTTGCAATTCCGAATCCAGGACAAGCCACGAGCCTCTCCTTTGTGTTGAGATTATTATTGTTAATTATTTTTTATTAAATTTATATGCTTCCCTTCATCTGAGGCTCACAGGGCGGCTTGCAATATACAACAAAAACAAAACCATGCCATAGTAACAAACAAAAAACAACAACTTTCTCCCCCACCCCCCATGTCACATAAGGATGGTAAAGAGTTCAAGAAGAGGGATCACTCCCACTGTTTCACCCATTCTTCCAGCTAAGGAGTAGGCAGGCAATGGGTCAGTTTCTAGGAAGATTCTTGAATTGTACTGTAGTAACAGAGTAAGGCTCAGGTGCTTCTTAAAGCAGCACCGCCGCAGGGCAACATGGAGACTCCAAAACGATGGTCCCATTTTACAGGGCCTCGTGTGTAGGTAGGAACCAGGTGGCAGGAAGTAGCTCCCGAAATGGTTGCAGGATGGGCCTGTCGCAAGAGGCTGGACAGGTTGAGTTTCACCCAAGATCAGGCAGTGAACCGAGGGGACTTGGTTGGGATTAGAAAACGGAAGGGATCAGATAAGCTAAGTATTGGCCTCTCAAAAGCCACACATCCTGCATGCAAGCAAGGGAGGCTTGCAGAGGCAACCTAGCCGCTGGGCCTGAGGTGGTTGGCTTCCAGCTTCCTATTTCAGAGCGTTTAGACCCCATTGGAACAGTCTACAGCTTGGCACACTTGGTTAGAAATAAGTATTGCCATTGCTGAAAGAGAGGTGTGTGTGACTTTCTTCCCTCACTTCAAATTGGAAGTTGTTGGAACCCTTTAAAACAGTTGCCAAGCAACCACAAAAGGCCACAGAACCCAGATTTTGCCAACTCCATAAACGGACTCTGGCATTTTCTCCTTCTCTGGGAAAATGCATAGCCGTAGCCTAATATGTAGCCATGCCAGCAAAATCATATTAATACCCCCACTTCTTCCCACCCCCTCCATTTTGGTGTAAGTGCAGTATTTTAAGATTTCAGTGAATTGTCAGCCGCTGATAAGCTCAGAGGAGTCCGTGGTGTCAAGTGGTATAGTTTAAGAAGCACATACACACGCACTCACTCTTTGGCTCACGACTTATTTTAGACCGTAATTGTTAGATTATTGGTGGGTTATTTGCAGCTATTCATTAAAAAGTCATCAAAGATTAACTTGGGTATATGATAAGCATTATTTTTCCGTCAGGCAGGGTCCTGTGTTTAAACTGTCGACCAAATGGATTAGCATAAGGGGGAGGCGTGGGGTGGGGGGGTGGGCAGACACTTAGGAGGAAACCTTCGAATGAATTAATAATTACCTCAGCACTTTGGAGATGGCTTTAAAAGCTGCTCCCCTTTTGATCTGTTGTGGATAAGCTTCTGAAAGGGTTTCTCAACGAGCCCTGCAGTGCCTTGTTCAGCATATCGGAGGTGTTAAACGGGGAGAAAGGGGCAGGCCAAGTCGCTAGCCTTCCCTGCATTATGGATGAGGCCCTTCACACTGCGGGGGGTGGGGGGTGGAGCGGGCCCTGCATTACAACAGTGCATTATTGAGACTTTGTATTCAAAATACCCACCTCACTTCTTAATAGAAGGCAAGTGGAAACCAGGCCAAAATGAGCATAAGAAATGCAAATCTTGTTTTTTCATTAAAAAAAAAATATAATGCTACGGAACACAGTGAAAGAACTAAAATTCAAACGATCGAAAACTCTGAAGGAGAGCAGAAGAACCTTCAATTACCTGTCATTAAAAAGTCCTCCAGATAAGAGATTTTTTTACTTGGGAGCCAAACTAAATGGTGCCAAGTGGATGTCTCTTGGGAAGCTGTTCTACAGCTTGGGTGCCACCACTGAGAAGGCCCTGTCCCTGGTAATCGGCTACTGTTCCGTGGACGATGACCTCAGTAAAAAGGCAGGTTCACACTGGAGGAGGCGGCCATCACTGAGGAACTAAAACCAGCTTCCATTTATCTGGTATTGAGCTGAGGATGCGGTCTAACCTCTCAGCTAGGCCACACAGGGCTGTGCAGTAGGGTCTCAGCCAAGTTCAGAGAAAGCCTTGCATAAAGTTCAGGCTTAAGAGCGAAGGAGAGGAGTCTGAGTCGAGTCACATAATGCTTTGGACTACCACGTTTCTGTTTGGACTGCAGCCAGGCAACAGGGTGCTTCCACATAGTTGGCTATGTGGACTAGTTTCCTTCTTTCCCATGAGATAGCTATTGTGTTTACTTTTTTGGAGCAGGGATGGGAAGAAGCATCAGCTAGCAAGCAGCCAACATGCAACCAGAATTAAAGCTTGAAATCAAGGGCTGGCAGAAAATAGGTCAGCTACGTGGGAAGGACTTGTCCAACTAGGAAGCTGCTTTATACAATGTCAGACGATTGGTCCATATATTACAAAAAGAGACAGAAGGCAGTCTAATTATTCAGGCTGCCATAATGACTTTGAAAAGGGGCGTTGGTTCCCTTTTCAGTCCCCAATGATAGAGCTGCCTGTTAAGGAACTCCTGGAAAAACTCAGGAAAAAAATTCAGAATACTCTTGTCAGAAATTTGGCTTTCTCACACCTCTGCAGTTCCCAGTGCTCCGTTGAGGGAAACCATGGCAATTAAATCCATTTCTTATGATTTGAAGTGAGGACATGACCTAACTCCATCACATCTCAACAATGGATCAGGAAGAGCACAGGCTAACCCTAAACTGTTTAGAGGGGGGGAGGGGTTCCCAAACATCTTTGCCAAGCCCCTCAAAAGTTCAAGCCGCAATTAGCTCCTCTCGTCTGGTCATCATATATATATATTTTGTAATTATTATTTGCCCTCTTGAGACACAGTTTTGTGAGAATGCAGTACTGGGTTACGTATAGCATACATACCTGTCTTGGAGAACAGACGTATGAGCTTTTTACCCAAATGCTGCTTTTAAGGACTAAACCGAGAAGAAGCACAGGAGCTGAAGTATTGACAAGGCTTGGGTTGGCATACGTGGGATAGTTACGGGTAGTTCATGCAGCCAAGTTGCCGTTTCCTACGTACTGTTTGCCAACTCCTCGTCTGATCCACTAGCTTTGGCTAGTTGTGGCTGAGAAGCAATGTGTCAGGAAAGGCATATCTGAAAGTTGCAAGGTGTGTTCTTTGTGGAAGTGGCCACATGTGCGAGTTGCTTACATAAACTGCAAAGATGTTCCCAGCTCTGGAAACGACAGGCCATTTGCAAGTAGCACCACATGTTTAGTTTGCCCAGGTAGAACTGTCTGTCCACGTGCAATTTGCTTATGGAAACTGAATTGCTATGAGGTGACCCTGCCCAATGTTTTATTTCCGGAATCAGTTCCAACAGTGGGGTCTCGGTTTTACAGACTGGAAGATCTTTAGTAGGGTAGCTTTCTCTCACATCTGTTCCAATCATCTGTGAGCTTTCTCTCACATCTGAGGGTGGAATTCAACTAAGTAGTTGCATCCACAGAATGAGGTCTACTCGTGTCTCTTCCCCCATGCCACCTAAATCTGTTCTGGAGGAACCCCTAGAACGGGTTTAAGGAGGGCATGGAACACACAGGGAGAGGAGATGGAAGATTGCACCTTCGGCACAAGCATTTCTGCTTGCCCAGTGGAACAGTCTTAACTGCACAACATTGAATTCCACCCTCAGTTTGGATTCAGCCTGTTGTCTCCAGTTTTCAGGACATTGCCAGATGTGCAGTTTTGTTCTGAAATAAGAGAGCTGCATTACCTTTCCCGCCTGTTTGCTCACCACTTCTAGATACTGGCCTTGATAAAGTAATGCCAGAAGCCGTATAGATTCTGAATATGAGCAACTAAGAATACTGTGTGATAAATCTAGCAAGACAGAGCAGCATATCTAAAGAAGACAGCTTTGATCACAGGTGAATTCCTATCCCAGAATCTATCCATTGCTCCAGTCATAGATTCACAAGGTGGGGTGTCTTCCTGACTCCCATAGTCTTCCATATTCTTGGGCATGCTGTCATGCTTCATCACATCTTTATTCAGGGTGGAGAGTTACCAGGATACTCTTAGTGAAAATTGAAATGCAATGAGCATTCCAGGACTCATCATATAATACTCCTGAGTTGATTTATTGTAGAATTTTAATCTCTTCTGTCATCAGGAATCAGGATGAGGCTACATTACATTAAAAAAACAACCCAAGGAAAACACTAGAAATCAGATATAAATAACAGGATACCTCTGTGCCAATTTAGTCCCAGCTATTAAGACACCAAGCAACATAAGAAAGTCCTTAAAGCGTTTCCCAGATTGTGGGAATCCAGATTTGATTTCATGACCAGTCCAGGTCTAATGCCTCCATACTTCATTTCTGTGTTTACGAGGAGGGTGGAACCGAGCAGCAAACGCTTCCTCTTGGAACTTAATGTAACTTGAATAGCTTTTACTTTTAAAGTAGACCTGCTAGCTCTCATGCTGCGGAGGATGGTTGAGGATGTGGCAGCAGCATATTGCAGAGTCAGAAGGCTAAAAACTAAACCCACATGATATGCCACAGTGGGACTGTGGCTTGCCAAGTCACATGGATTTGGGGATATAATGACTCAATGTTTTGAACGGCAGAAGCTAGCAATACCAAGCCTTTTGGCCATCATGGCTCTTTGGCCTGGACTCAGGTAGCCAGAAATGAATTAAGGCTGAGCCAGAAATGAGTTTTCTATATATTAAAAAAGTGCAGGCTCCCACCCTGGCTCAGTCACAGGCTCAAGTGCATTCATTTGGAAACAAATTAATGAGGATAAAGCGGGGGAGAAATGATCTACCAAAAAACACATTGTGTGTTGTGTGGTCACAGAAATCCATATTCAGCTGCCACACAAATTGTCCCCTCTTTAATTAACACACCTAATTACTCCATGCAATTCTTCACGGGGAGGAAACATATGGAATGGTTAGGGTCCGTTATTTACCATCAGATGGGACGCACAGAAGGAGCTCTTTTATCAACTGCTTAGAGATTTTACTGACAATTAAAAGGTATAGTACATTTTGTTAAATAAATTTAAAAAACCTAAAATAAAGGGCTTTATTAGGCAGCGGGCATTGCTCTAAGACACCTTATATATTTTAATGCTCTAAAGTGCCTAGTTTGTTTTAGGTGCATAATAAATAGTCTCTAGAGGGATGAGGGGGATGTGTGCAGGACAAAGATACCTTGTCCCTTGGAGCATCACCTAAATCCGCTGTGATGGTTTTAGCTGTTTCTTCAGAAGGCTCTCAGGGCTTCTCCTCATCCCTGCCCACCTGATGTGTGGCAAGGAAGTCACAGGATTATTTGGGTCTCTATTGCGAGCCATTTATTACCAGCTGCGAAAAGATCAGGAGTGAAATGAGGCGAGTCGAGTGTCTCGTTTAAACCGTGTTCTTTCTGATAACTGAAGGTCAACTCATATTCTGACTCCCCTTTCCCCAGCAAGCCGAGCGAACCTGCGTTTCTTAATTCAGCACAGCGTGCCCCGTGTAAAGCTATCATCACTATTAAGTTCTAATAAAGATAAAAGTATTTAATTTCAGGGAAGGGGGGAGAGAGAGTACGCGTACTTCGGCTTCCTTAATCTGCACAGATCGTATTTCCAGTGCCTTACATGGGGATGTTTCATCAGATAGAGCCACGCTAATTGGGGTCTTTTCATTTTCTTTCCTTTTTTCTCCTCTCTCTCTCTCTCCCTCCCTCCACCTCCCCAAACTGCTTATCTGACGCTGGGTGTTTTGAAACTGCAGAACTCTGTTTGGAAACAAGATCAAGTCTGTGGCCAAGGAGGCATTCTCAGGCTTGGAGGCCCTGGAACACCTGTGAGTAACCCACAATGCTTTGCAGTTTTGAAGAGAAGTGGCTGGGTGGGAGAAGGGAAGCCTGCCAGAAGTGGCTGCTGGAGAGGCCTGCGAGCAATTTAATAGCATCTTTGTAAGCTGAGAAGCCAGTCCGTTTGTGAGAGCCAGCTGCTTCCTTCTCATTATAAGTCAGCTCCAACGTTGACTCTTTTTTTCTTCTTCTCCCTGCCAGGAAGAAAGTTATAGAACACATGGCCAATTTGCATGCTATTATTTTATTTTATTTTTTAAAAAAAACACAATGCACAGTTGAGTATATCTTATTTATTAAGACAAGAGGCACAGCAAAAATTCTAACCTACTGGGAAATGTGACCTGTTATTATTCCCTTTGCTCTCACGCTCCGTTTTGCCTTTGCTAATATCCTGGGGTAGTATCCTTCGCTCTGTTCTTCCTCTCCACCTGGGTCTCTGTGTTTAAAATGCAAGAGGGAGTGGGGGAACAAGTTCCACAGAGTCCCTCTCCGTTTATTTTGCTTGTAAAGCCAAGCAAGCTGTAAGACAACCAGCAGCAAGGAAATGGTGCACATGTGTGTTGCTTTTGCTATGACGGATAACCTCTCTCTGTTTGAAATGAACTCTCAATATCGCAAGCAGTATCGGCTGGTAACATTGACTGAGTGGCATGTTCATCTGCATTGCCTCCATGTCTGCATTATGGATCCTTTCACTGCCATATTGTAGGCTTGAAACGTTTCAAAAGTTCAGCCCCCACCCCATATTTTTGTCTTCCCTTCCTCTCCCTTTCCTGGCATTGGGAACATGACAAATTTGCAATAAGTTGTTTGACCTAAAAAAGCCAAACTGTTCCCAGTTAATTGGGCAGCGGATTTTTTTAAACAAACAAACAAACAGAAAAATATACTTATTATTTATTGCAAGTACAGTGGTACCTCCGGTTGCGAATGGGATCCGTTCTGGAGGTCTGGCCAGATCCTGTGGTTCCTCTCTCTGCAGGGAGAGGAAAGTGGAAGACAGTTTCATTTCTGCACGGAATCTTTTGGCTGCAACTCATCATATTAGTAACATTTAAATCATCAGTTCCCTTCGCAGTGTTTATTCAAAGCAGGTATAAACCATACAATGAGAAGAACCCAGCATAACCATAATAGTCAGCCGCTAAAGGTCATGGTGTAATTAAGGTTTCTTTAATCGGGCATCAGCAGAGCTGGTTTTCTTACTGAAAATGGCAAGCACTCTGTTTCTTTGAGCTGATGCTGGATTTTTTTGGTGGGGGGGGATGTGGTGGAAGTAGCTCTTCCTTTTCTTATCCCTACATCTCGTCAGGAGTTAGATTCACTGGGGATCTTCTTCAAATAAGGAGAGTTTTAGATGGCCACATAAGCTTCTTATCTTAAATGAAGCTTTTCAACCGTTGGTCAGATAAAATCTTAAAGACATCTTACAGATGCCAGCTGTTTTAATGAACACTTACGATTCAGGAACAAAACAATTGCACACATTTAAAACGACTATCCACAAGAAGTCATTAACATTGTGATTAGTTCAGTTAAAGACAAACTGGTCTTCGGTTCACACACTCCATGGGAAAATCTATACAGTGGTGCCCCGCAAGACGAACGCCTCGCAAGACGGAAAACCCGCTAGACGAAAGGGTTTTCCATTTTGGAGGCGCTTTGCAAAACGAATTTCCCTATGGGCTTGCTTTGCAAGACGAAAAAATCTTCCGAGTTCCTGCGGGGTTTTTTCCCTTTTTCCCCCCTTTTCCTAAGCCCTAAGCCGCTTATCAGCTGATCCGCTGATAAGTCGCTTATCAGCTGATCTGCTAAAAGCCGCTAAACCGCTAATAGCGCTAATCCGCTAAGCTGTCAATGGGCTTGCTTCGCAAGACGAAAAAACCGCTATACGAAGAGACTCACGGAACGGATTAATTTCGTCTTGCGAGGCACCACTGTACTGTCACACTAATTATAGCAATTAGTATACAGTTGTCCCTCAGAAGTCGAATGGAATCCATTCCGGAAGTCCATTTGACTTCCAAAATGTTCAGGAACCAAGGCGCGGCTTCTGATTGGCTGCAGGAAACATTTGCTTTTTTTTTTTTTAAAGCACAGTTTAGCATTACACCTGAACCCAACAAACTGTGGTTAATCTTTGTGTCATGTATCACGAGGTTCGCTCATTTCAACAAACCATGGTTTAGATGCAATGCTAAACTGCGCTTAATCTTAAACAGAAGCAAAAACCTCGGATCTCATCATGGCCAGGCAGGAGGGGTAGCGGTGGGGGTGGGAGACTCCAAACCTCAGAGCCCCCCATTCCTGTCATGATAAATCATTGTTTACGTATACTAGTTCACTTGCCTGATTTATACACAGCCTCTGATTAGTAGGAGTAGAAATATTATGAAGGAGCGCAGACCTATAAACCATTTGACAGGAAGTAAACTGACATGAAATCTGGTTGAGTGAAAAAAACTGTTAACACTTATATGTATTGGTTTCTTTTAATGCTTTATTTTCTGTAGGAATCTTGGAAATAATGCAATACGTTCTGTTCAGGAGGATGCATTCGCTAAGTTGAAGAACCTGAAGGAACTGTAAGTAATGGGGAGCGGGGCTGTTAAGTTTTATCCTGTAATCTTTGGGCCATTGTTGCGACATGCCCCCCCCCCAGCGGCTGCTCTCCCCCTCCCCAGCTACTCTCCCACTATTGCTGCTTTCCACTTGCCACCCCCACAAGCTATTTTTACACTGGAGCAGATGTCAGAGACTCGTCTCACATTCAGTAACGAGTGAAACAGGATCTTCTCAGCAGTCCTTTCATTGGGCTGCATCTGTGCCCTTATCCATCTCCGTTCAGGAAATCTAGGCTCCTTTTCTCAAGCCTTACAGAGCATTCAGTGACTTACTTAATTTCTGGTGGCAAACCAGTCTCTCCTTTTATAACTACATTTCGGGTATGCTGACATTTCAGTGATAAGCAGGTTTCAAATTTGATCCATGTGCCCACTTATTCTCAGGGATGGGAAAATTACGTTAGAAGATCTAACACTTCAGCTGCATCAGTGGGATCTTGTTTAGTACATTGCCAAACATCCTGTCTCATGATAATCTCCAAACCGGCTCCCCCCTTCCAATGTTAATACACTGCTTTATGCTCTACCATATGTTCAAGCAATATTAGTTGTCCAGGATCTAAATTTATTAGCTCACTTTCCAGGTGAACATGTGTGTGTGCACACTTACACCTGTCCAAGATCTTATGAATTGTACCAACCAAGAACTTTTCCATTAGATGCCATTTCACTTAAAACATAGTTTAGAGAGGCACTCACCATCATATTCAGGATCTGTAAGAAGTAATTGCTTGCTTCCATTTGACGAAATAGCAGTAGCCATGTCCCTAGACCTGAAAAGAGGCAACTTGGCTTACAGAATTTGCAGCCAGAAGATGCGGTGATGGACAGTGTCTTAGATAGCTTCCTCCCTCCCCACAAAGGACTTTTACGGAGCGCTTACTCTCTGTTAAGACAGATGGTATATCTGCCTTATACAGATAGATATTGCCTCTCATAGGAAGCTAGCAAGCAAGTTAAAAGCTATTAGCCTTTTTTTCCTAGTTCACGTATACTAACTTTGCGGCACAGGATGACCTGAAAGAAACAAATAACAATTCCATCTCCGGTTTAAAAAAGGGTTGTTCACCTGCGGTGAATTAATACTCACCCCAGGTGACCAGGCAAGCAGCTATTTATAAAGGTCATGTGCAGGGTCAGATTAATGTCTCATATATTATTCCCCCACTCTCTCTTCACCCTGAATGCTCAGCTCAAGGCCAACGTTTTGTCTACTATACCACCAGCAGACAGTCTCCGCCATTCTGTTGCCTGGGATTCCTTTGGGATCAGTGTACAGTTGGTACCTCTAGTTATGGACTTAATTCATTTCGGAGGTTCGTTCTTAACCTGAAACTGTTCTTAACTAGAGGCGTGCTTTCACTAATGAGGCCTCTTGCTGCCACTACACCACTGGCACACGATTTCCATTCTCGGCTTGGGGCAAAGTTCTCAATTCGAGGTAACTCTCCCAGGTTAGCGGAGTTTGTAACCTGAAGTGTTTGTAACCTGAGGCGTTTGAAACTTGAGGTACCACTGTATATATAAGGCAGGAAGGCTGCCCTACTAGCATCCATTATTTTTTCGTTTGTCAGTATCTGGGTTGCCATTTACATTAAAATTCCCTTTCAAGTTTCACAAGAGACCTTTTTTCCCCTTTTGCATTTTGTTTGCTTCCCTCTAGCCGCATAAACAGCGAGAGCTTCCTGTGCGATTGTCAGCTGAAATGGTTGCCGCAGTGGTTAACCAACAGGGAACTGCAGCCGTTTGTGGAAGCTACCTGCGCCCACCCAGAGTCATTAAAGGGCAGAAGCATTTTCGATGTGGCTGCAGAAAGTTTTGTGTGTGGTAAGTCTTGGCTGTAGCTTGGTAATCTTGAGGTTGCTTTGGAGGGCAAGCCCTGACGCAGGAATGTTTGTATATTTTGTGGCCGGCTTGTTCTTCTGTACGCAGTGGAGTGGAGCATACATAGGATTTAAATTCTTCACTGGGCAGAGCTGGTTTTATATCAGAACTGCACTTAAATTGGCAGCGTGTGGCAGCATGTATCTGGAGCAGTGATTTCCAAAGGGGGGCAGGAGGCATTAATAAGACATGGGGAAGTTTTTGGTAGAAGTGGGAGAGAGCAACTTTAGACATTCCCGGGTGTCTCCTCCATTTCAATCTTGTTTTCATGAGACGGCGATTGCCTGGGCATAGGATTTTCATGTTGTCTCTTCAGCTTTAGGAATTGTTATTTTGCACTAGCTTTCAGCAGCACAAGTAGACCTTCAGTGTGTCTATAGGAGGAATGTTCACTCAAGCTAGTTGACGTTGTGTTAACACTTTTCTCCTGAATAGTCCTTCTCTGAGCCTTTTCATTGCTGCTGCTGCTGCTGCTGCTGCTGCTGCTGCTGCTGCTTCAGGAAAAGATTGCAAACCAGCGTGGCAAATAGAGAACAGCTGAATATACACGTGCTTCATTTTTTGTCTTTTAAAATGGAATAGTTTAAAAGCGTAGAACCACAGCCAAAGTCGCAGTTGTTCATACTTTCCTCCTCTTAAACTGAAAGGGTCGTGGGTTCTCCCCGAAACCTTCCCCCTCTGTTCACTTGTTTATTGATGTAGAATTCAAACTGTCGCGATTTGTCGGGTATTGCTAGCTTTGCATGGAGAATAGCAGCTTCAGGAGGATCTCTCCACTTTCGTTGAAAGCCCCATTCATCATCCCTGTTGGAGTATGTCCATATTGTACTCTGCAATCAGATAGGCGCAAATATACAGACACCTGCTCAGAACACAGGAACATCTCATCTGCTCGGATGATCTCATCCTCCAGCTGTGCGTGTATTAAAAGCTGATTAGGAAATCCATAGGCAGCAGCTCAGATAATGCTACAGTTCTACCCACCCATAGCAACCAATGGCAATGGCCGCACCTTGTTTACTGCATGAAGTTAAGGTCACTCTCTGTTGATGAAAGCAGCAGCACTCGGATTAGGAAACCAAGCCATGAATAAGAACGTAAATGAGAGGTTATGGTTATGCTTCCCAAACTCAAGAGCAAAGGGCCTGTCATAACCTTTCCCAAGCTGGTGTCCTCCATGCGTTTTGGACTAAGAACAGCATGGCTGTGCTAGGTCGGGCTGGCAGTTGTAGTTGAAAACATTTGAAGGAGAATGTGGGTTAATACAGAACTTCACTTCTCAGCAACAGGCAGCTTTATGCTCTCAGCCCTGGCAAATCCAGATGTACGTAGTTCTGGCATAATGCCTGGCTCAGCAGCAACTGCCAGGATTGCTCTAACTGGTGGGAGCTGGGAGAGAGAAGGAGAAGATAAATTCGGAAATAGTGTTTATTTATTTTTTAAAAAATGAATATTTATTAGGATTTTCAATAACAAAATAAAAACAAAAATAGACAAAAAATGACAAAAATACAAAACTTAAAAACAATTAAAAACACATAGAATTTCAATTGCTTATTTTCCTTTAACTTGTTTCTCAGACCTCCTCACACCTCCCCTTCTTGTATTCCAATTTAAATTATTAGCTCAGCAAATCCTTATTACTTATTTCTCAACTTTACTTAATAATTTATTTTAACATGTTATTATTTTACTTTTTCTCTTTCTTCCATTTCCTTAATTTATTTTTGCAAACCTTATCTTCATTTAATTTTGAACATTTTAGAAACCAGTTTTAACTTATCCAAACTTAAACATCAATACTTATACATCAGTACTCATTCTTAAACATTTTTCCTAATGTCGACCAAACTTCCCTTCCACGACTTTCCCAATTTTCATACCAATAACAAAACAATATAAAAACAGAACAAATTATAATTGTATACCCTTTGGATTCCCAGACTCCACCCACCCCTTTCCCGGTTTCAGTCCCCAGCAAGTGTCCATCAGTCTCAATATAGTATTAGCCTGGAGATCTCACATCCGAGGCTCTTAAATCTCTCTCAGTTCCTCTCTGCCGGTTTTTTTGATAGTCCTTAATGTTGAACCCCAAATCTCGGAGAGGCTCCGGCCCAACAGGATCCATGTTTCTTCCAGCCAGACCTACATACTTAAAAATAAAGCCTATGGGGTATTCCAAATCTTGTTTCATACTCCTTTCAAGTCCAAATGTCCCCAAAGCTCCAACTTCCGCCTTAATCAAATTTGTAATCCTTCGGTCTTCAGATCTCCACATAAGGAGATCTGTCAATTTTCCACTCTCCAATTCAGGCCAGACTTTCCACATCAAGTTTTTATTTTGCTTTGTTGTCATCATGTCAGGCCTCAAGTTACAGCTCTCCTTTAACATCTGCAAAATTACAGCTCCTCCTTCCTTTTCTTCAGGGGCAACATATGTTTCCTTCTCCATATTTTCAAAGCTCTCAGGTTTCTCTATTTGTCCAATTGAATAGGCTTCCTGTTTCAAATCCTTATCAGATTCAACAATGTTATTTACTGTTAATTCCAGAGTTGTGACGTTTATAGCCAAAACATCAATTTGGCCTTGGAACTTTCCCAAGAGAACAAATGCTCTGTCCAATTCAGCCTGGATTTTCCCTCCTCCAGCCATTCTTGTAATGTCCCTAAACCCCCTCTAGGAGGATTTTGGTTCCTTAATGTTCCTTTCAGCTCAAATCCAAAAATCAAGTTAGTTTGTATCAGCCCTTCCTTATTTTCAACAAATTGTAACAAATATAACCAGCAGAAGCAACAGAAACAAAGTTCTCTTTTTCCTTCTTGACAGCTAACTTGACAGCTGTCAAACTCTTCAGTACTTCATCAACAGGCTCTCTCGCGGAACTCTCCCGGGTCCAGGGGGGTGACACTTCAGCTCCCAAAATTAGTTCTTTATCCTCCAGTAAGATTTCTTGTAATATCAAATCGTGAAATTAAAATCTTTTACAAAAAAGAAAGAAAGGATTCTCTCGACCTTAGTTAGCAGATCCTTTGCTTTAAATTATTTACAAAGGGGGGGGACTTCCTTTTTAAACCTTCCCCGCTCGTTCCTAATTCCTCAAAATTTTCTTTAAAATTCCAATTTCCGTACTGCTCACGGGTTGTTGCTTTAGAGTCCAATTGTTCAAAGGAAAAAGTCAGCGCTCTCCAATAATGGCTTGCGGCTTCACTCCGCAGAAGAAGCAGTCTACTCTCAGCACCGCGCCACACCCCGTCCCCATTCCGGAGCCTTTAAAAAGGCTCCTTTGCAGATTGGGGGGGGCGCAAATGGTGCCCGCCGAGTCACCACGCTCACAGGCTTCCGCGCCTGTGATTTTTAAGGGTCCCCGCGTCGCCGCAGCGGCAAGACCCAATCCTGCGGAGCCGATTCCCTCCGGAGCTCGGAGGGAATCCGCCATTAGCCTATGGCGCTAACCCGGAAGTCCTAAATTCGGAAATAGTGTTTAGAGAGCCTTATAAGCTGGGACCACATGCCAGAGGGTGAATGGGCAGGCAGAATTTTTCTCTACTCCACCTGAGGCTTCTGTTACAGTCAGTGTTACTATATTGAACTGTACTGACCATTTGCCTGTCTGCATGTGGCATTTACTACATGTCATAGCTGATCGGCCCCTGACTTGCCAAACTGATGTTAATTCAATTAGGAAGTAGAGAAAGATTTTGAGAGTAACGCAATCTACTCCCTCTTCAGTAGAAGGCTTCCCTGCCTCCCTTGACCCCCAAGTCAAACCATTTCAGTGGGTCTTCATCCATTAATGCCTTTAAAAAAAAATATTCAATCCTGGGATGGAGATTCCACAAGTAGTCTCTTCCATTGTTCAGCTGTTCTGAACCGTCAGGGGTGAAGGCAACAAGAAAGAGAGCACGTCCGATGTCAGTTTTCTGCATCCCTCACATGAGTCACTTGTAGCTTTTCTTCCATTGGTGTTGGTGAATCTTAAAATCACCTTCCTTTATCACACCTATTCAGGTATTTGGACGCTGACGTCATTGTGAGCTCTGTAATCTTATTTTCTTTTGTATCGTTCCCACAGGGCTAACTCAGATGCACAAAAATACCGTGTGATCAATTATGTCATGGAGAAGGCTAGATGAAAGCCTTTCCCTCTGACATGCCAGCCTTTTGGGGGATTGTCCACACACACACACACACACACACACACACACACACACACAATGTAATCTGAAGTAATGCAGCTGGAGTGGGAAAACTAGCCTTTCCTATCAATATTGGACTGCAACACCCATCATTCTTGAGTGCTGACTATCTTAGCTAGAGTTGATGTCCAACAACATTTGGAAGGGTGCTGGAGTCCACACTCCTACTGTTTGGGAAGGGGAAAACTGTACCATGTGCTTTCTCCATCTTTCAGAATTGCTCTCAGGCTGCCTTTAATAATGTAATACGTTGGCATTCCAAACCTCTTTCTTTCTTTGCCACTGAATCCCATTCAGATTTAATCTGCCCATTGAGTTTCTCCATTCCATTGGTAATGGCTGTGTTTTTTTGGGTGCGGGGAAAACGTTCAACATTGAAATCAGAGATGCCTTTAGTGTGACTAATAAATTAAGCTGCTTGGAACTCAGCTAAACCAAATAGCCCTCAATGTCAGGCCTCAAGAGCAGAAGCCTCTTTGCCTTGGAAGGGTGACAACCAGCTACATCTGCCGTTCCTTCGACGTCTTTGTGCCAGGATGCTATCCTGCCTGTCAGCACTTGTCACTGGTGACATTAATTGCAACAGTTGCTGTAACTCTTAACAAATTAACATTGTCAGCCTGTGGTAGCAGCACTTGGAGGGCATCTCTCAGGGACCAGCTGACGGAAGATGGAAATAAGGTGGCGCGTGCATGCATATATATATATATATATATATCTGCATACCTTGGAATTTCCACGCCCCCTTCCTAAAATAAATTGGCCAGATGGTTCAGTTGTAAGTCAGTAGAAAGCACTGGTTTCTCCTTTCACCCAAAGGATTGATGGCAATCCTTTTTGCCATATGTCTCCCATTTGGTAATATATCTAGCTCACGCCAGGTTATTCCATGCACCAGCCCTAAATTCGGAAGATTTGCTTTGGTATTCCTTTTGGTATTTTGGGTGCTGCCTATTGCTTCATTTTTGCAAATGGGCAATCACACGTTTCCGTAAACCCGAGAATTGTTCAGTTTATAATTACGGTAAAATGAGGCTACAACACTCAATAGGCAACCACCCAGGCTCGTATTATTTGTAGGTATCGAGCATTTTGCTGCATTTGAATTGCACGACCAGGAATTGGATGAACAGCAGCTTTTCTTAGCACTCTTCCACGTAGGAAAACTTAACGCCTTGGGAAGGTGTTGAGATTTGAATGCCCCGTGGCCACGGCATCTATCTAAACCGAAAATGCTGTGGCATTCTGTTTTCTTTCCTCAGAGGATTTCCCCAAGCCCAAAATTATCGTTGAGCCAGAAACTACAATGGCTGTTCTTGGCAAGAGCATCCGCTTCACCTGCTCGGCAGTCAGCAGCAGTAGTTCCCCCATGACCTTTGCCTGGAAGAAGGACAATGAAATTCTGCACCATGCCGAGATGGAGAACTTTGCCCATGTCCGGACCAGAGATGGTGTGGTGTGGTTCACCACCATTCTGCATCTGCGCCATGTCTCTTTCAACCACAAGGGGTGCTACCAGTGCATCATCACCAATCATTTCGGTTCTACCTATTCTCACAAAGCTCAGCTCACAGTGAATGGTGAGTAAGAATTTCATAAGGTAAAGGGACCCCTGACCATTAGGTCCAGTCGTGGCCGACTCTGGGGTTGTGGCGCTCATCTCGCTTTATTGGCTGAGCGAGCCGGCGTACAGCTTCCGGGTCATGTGGCCAGCATGACTAAGCCACTTCTGGCGAACCAGAGCAGCACACGGAAACGCCATTTACCTTCCCGCTGGAGTGGTACCTATTTATCTACTTGCACTTTGACGTGCTTTCTAACTGCTAGGTTGGCAGAAGTTTCATAGCTAGGGCTAAAATTACATAACCTTCTAAAATTTTGGAGATTTATTTTAAAGCATGGTGACCAAAAGAGGGAGAGCACAGATGCCCAAAGGGCAGGTCAGCCTGTGTTTAAAAAACTAATGCCCCGAAGAAGAGCAATGACTCAAAATGCATCAGGATGCTTCTATAAACCACAGCTTGCACCCTTCCCTGATGCACGATAGTATTACATGTCATATTCCTTTTGGAGGTAGTTTGTTCACCTTTGGTCCCCACCCTGCACTCAGCTCTCACCTGTGACTCCTAGGAGTTGTCAGCATGCAACAGCAGCCACATCTCAGGAGCAGTTTTGACTGGCCAGCTAAACCAAGTGAGGGTAGCTGATGGGTCCCAAACCCTCAGTGAGTTAGGGACTTCCCTGCATGCAAAGACAGCCTCCTGCAGATTGTGCAGATGAGACCGATAGTGGGTGCCGCGGTCAAGGTAGTGGTTTCTGCACATGCTGGAGAGGGGAGAGAGGGGTAGGCGGGGCTTATCCTGGGAAGGTAGCCAATCTAGAAGGAAAACTCTGATCCTAAACCTCCACGGCCTTACAGGATATTTTGGGGGAAAGAAAAGGCAAACCCTATACAAATCCAGAGTGGAGGCCCTAAGATGGTTGGATGGCGCTTTTTACGCCTCCTTCCGGCAACTCCTGCAGCCAAGCTGGTGCCAAACCTATTGCTCTGCTTTCCTTTGAATTACACCAGTGACGTTGAGAGGGTGGTTTGGGCATCTGGGCAGCCTAGGACCACCATACACACTGCTTGCAGCCCAGGGAGGACGCTTTGGCACTGCTAACACGGTGGTTTGACTCCATTCCCGAAGGCACACTCCATTGTCTCTCGAGACGGACCAGATGCCAATGATGACGCTGGATAGATTTTAAATTCTAACATTGGAATAATGATGGCTGCTGTTCTTCAAGAATCGTTGCTACTCTCAATTCTCCTTGTCCCTCACAGTGTTGCCATCGTTCCTCAAAACTCCCCATGACATTGCAGCCCGGACAGGGACAACAGCCCGGTTGGAATGTGCTGCCGAAGGTCACCCGACCCCACAGATTGCTTGGCAGAAAGATGGAGGCACTGACTTCCCTGCAGCTCGCGAGCGCCGGATGCACGTCATGCCTGACGATGATGTCTTCTTCATCACGGACGTAAAGATAGAGGATATGGGGATGTACAGCTGCACTGCTCAAAATTCTGCTGGTTCTGTGTCAGCAAATGCTACCCTGACTGTGCTAGGTAAGGAAATTTGCTTCCTTTGGGAGGGGAAGTCTGAGCCATTCATTGCAGATGCATTAAATTTATACTGATGTCCCTTGAGAAATTTCAAAGTTGTGGTGTTTTAAGACACCATTGTCAATAATGGATGGGCGTAGATAGCTACAGCAGAGAGGACCCAAGTTAACTCTGTTTGGGATGGGCAGAGGGTGATAAGGAAGGGTTATAAGAATTTGTAGGCTGGGGCCTGGGGGTTTTGGACAGTATTTATCAGAAAACAAGTTTGGTTTCCTTGGAATATAGAACCTTGGAGACATGTATCAATACACCAGAAGCCCGAAAGTTACAATACCAGAAGTCTCGGACGTTTCTGCTGCTATATCACTGCCAGTTCCCTGTTGTTAGGCTTGTAACCTGGCTGATTTATAGTATCATGCCTTGCTTTTCCTTTGGGGCTAGGTGGGAAGAGAGTTGTGGCACTATTATTGCAGTCTTTTTGAATCTGTCATGTTTGCATACACTTAGATGCGCACACATACACCTGTAGCTGAATATTTACTGGGGAAAAAGTATACCTCAGCCGTTACTATTTGTTGCAAGGAAAGGCAGAAAGGCAGCCCAGAACTGAGGAGTTCAGGTTTCTTAAAGAACACAGTGTCGTCCGAAGCCTTCGTTTCATAACTGTGCTGTTGAAGTCGAGAGGCTTAGCCCATAGCATGAATTTTCCGTAGACTTGACATCTCTTTCTCTGGATTCTTACAGAGACTCCGAGCTTGGTTCACCCACTGGAAGATCGTGTTGTATCTGTGGGCGAAACTGTGGTCCTGCAGTGCAAAGCGACAGGAAGTCCACCTCCACGCATTACATGGCTGAAGGGTGATCAGACTCTGCTGGTCACTGAAAGGCATCACTTTACCCCAGGCAAGCAGCTGCTTATCGTCCGGAACGTTGTGATGGAAGATGCCGGGAAATACACCTGTGAGATATCGAACACTGTTGGGACCGAACGGGCGCACAGCCAAGTGAGCGTGCTGCCCTTGCTTGGCTGCCGAAAAGACGGCACCACCGTTGGGATCATCATTATCGCTGTGGTCTGCAGCATTGTGTTGACGTCTCTGGTTTGGGTGTGCATCATCTATCAAACCAGGAAGAAAAGCGAAGAATACAGTGTCACAAACACAGGTAGGCCCAGAGTCTTTTCTGGGGTAACCAGAAACATATCAAAAGGGGCTAGTTTTTGAAGCACACCCCCCCCCATCATATAACCAGCATTCATAGATGGCTTACTTTACTGCAGATACAGAGAGTGCTTCCAGGTATCCCAGGTGGAATTGTTCACCATTTGCATGGTTTACAGGCAGGCTCCTGGTTCTCGCTCCTCTTCATACTGCCCAGGAATTTTGCAAATCCAGAACGTAGCCTCTTGTACTGCCAGCATTTTTTTTTTTTTTTACTTTTTTACCTGTCGCTTGGCTAAACGCCCAGCATTTCCCTAAATGTTCTTGGGTGTCTGTCTCTCCTCCAGAACACCCAGTTTGCTTATTTATTTATTTATTTATTTATTTATTAAAACACGCGCAGACTTCCCTTAGTCCTGTTGGGTTTCTGGGTGGCACACCCAACAAAAATTAGCATCCTAAATGCAAAAAAGCAAATGCGAACGATAAAACATAAAAAAGTTCTTATCCTCCAGGTTTTTGGAGTTGGGGCACAACTGCAGCTGCGGTCAAGTTCCTGCCTGAAATCGTACCAAGGAAACAAGCCGCTCAAGCGAAAACTCAAATGCAGTGTTGCAACAACTCAGATACAAGCACTGCCAGAAAGTTGCTGTCAGCTAGCCGGACAGGGCCCTTCTGGGAGCTCTTCCTGGAGGCCATGCCTGTCAACCGAAAGGGAGGTGCTTCTCAGAAGTGAAGGCTGCACCATCCAGGAACCACTTGAGAAACAATGACACACGGCGCATATTTTAGAACTGTGTTGGTACACTCTAGAATAAAATCAGCAGAAATAAGTTGCTGGCTGCATGACCTGTAATAAAACTTTTTGGCTCCAGCTCTTGAAACACGATCCCCGCATAAGATGGCATGCTAAGTTTTGAAGGGAGACACATCTTGTTCTCTGACATACTCGCTGAGTGCTCGTCAGCTGTTTTTGTGGGCCATGATTGAGCCAGCAGGTAAAGCTAACTGCATGCCCTCTTTTGAACCAAAGTAGTGGGAATATCTCAGTGACTTAAGAACACGAGACTCTTACTGAATCAGACCAAAGGCATCGCCAGACCAGCATCCTTTTCCCAGCAATGGCTAGTCATAGCATATACCTATGGGATGACTGAAAACAGAACAGGTTTCATATACATAACTGGTGTTGATATTGCTGACTAAAAAAACAAAATTGGGCTGAGGAGCTTGGAGATATTCCCTGTGATGAAATGTTAGTATCTGTTCAGTCAGAGAACAGCTGGAAGATTTAACAGGAGCAAAAAAGTTTGAGCATAAAAGTGATTTGGAGGAGCACCAGGGTACCAGATATGTTTCCAGAATACTGTTCTCTGCATATACTAAATCTCTAAAGAGGACCAAGGGCAAATTTTCATTCAAAGAGCAAAAGAAGTCCTCCTATGTAGTCTCCCAAACTTTATCAGATGGCTCCTGAATAGCCTGGTTCAAAGATGGAGTGTAACCAAGTGCCCAGAGTCCAAATCTAGTCTTTTCCCTAGTTTCAATGCCAATATTGTGCTCTAACGCTGGCCCTTCACTTTTGTCTCCTTTCCCTGTATTTCCAGATGAAACCATTGTGCCACCTGATGTGCCAAGCTATCTGTCCTCCCAAGGGACACTTTCAGAACGGCAAGAAGCGGTGGCCAGGGTGGAAAATGGCCAACAGCCCAATGGACACATACAGAGCAATGGTATGGGAAGAACTCTGCTGTCTGGCTACACTGTACTCCTTTTGCTTCTCTTATAACGCAATCCTATACATCAAGGATGGGGGCCTTATAAGTATTTGCTGGATTATGGCTCCCATCATCCCTGACCATTGGCCATGCTGACCGAGGCTGATGGGAGCTGGAGTCTAACCATTTTTTGAGGGCAAAAAGTTTGTCACCCCTATGATATATGTCTGTCCACTTAGCCCACTGAGTTTAATTGAATTTAATCTCAGGCAAACGGGTATAGAATTATAGTCTTAAGGGACTATCTGCACATTCACTGAAATTACATGGTCAGGTCCTTCCTGGACTGTCCCATTTCAGACCGAAGGTTGGGGGGTGACTTTTTGGGTGTTCTCTTACGACAAATACTCATGCACGTAGAGAACTAGCTACATATCAAGGGCAGAGCTAGGCTTAAAACCTTTCTCAAAACTGCTGTTTTTCTGCATGAAGAACTGTTGGAGCACATAAGACATGCTTCATTAGACATCAAAGAGCTCCTATAATTTTTATAAACATATAATTCAGCTTACAGATAAAAGATGACCAAACCATGACTTCATGAGCACATGTTCCCGGCTACACTAGCTTTCGCTGTGTGTGCATGGAGATGTTTCAGCACCAAACTGACCTTTGCGGTTTTGTGGACCTCTGGTTTTCCCTTTCCATAGATTCGGACAGCTAATGTACAGTGGTGCCTCGCAAGACGAAATTAATTCGTTCCGCAAGTTTTTTCTTCTTGCGAGTTTTTCGTCTTGCGAAGCACGGTTTCCCATAGGAATGCATTGAAAATCAATTAATGCGTTCCTATGGAGACCGCTTGCCAGGCTGGCGGTGCGGAGAAGGGCTTTTCTCCCCACCGCAAGCCTTCAGGACAGGTACGGGAACAGAGGGGAAGGCGTGCAGAGCTTCTCCTCTGTTCCCGGGGCTTGCGGTGGGAGGAGGGTTTTTCCTCCCCACGCCAACATTCAGAACAGCATTCTGAAAGTTGGCGGTCGGAAGGAAAACCCTCCTCCCACCGCAAGTCTTCAGGACAGCCATACGAAGGCTGGCGGCGGGAGGAGGTCTCTCCGCCCCACCGCCAGCCTTCGGAGCAGCCTTCCAAAGGCTGGTGGTGGGGCGGAGAGACCACCTCCCGCCGCCAGCCTTCGGAGCAGCCATCCCAAGGCTGGCGGCGGGAGGAGGTCTCTCCGCCGCACCGCCAGCCTTCGGAGGAGGTCCGAGGACAGTGGGGAAGACGCGCTGCGCTTCCCCGCTGTCCCGGAGATTTCCCTATGGGCTTTCGTCTTGCGAAGGAAGCCCATAGGGAAATTCGTTTTGCGAAGCGCCTCCAAAACGGAAAACCCTTTCGTCTAGCGGGTTTTCCGTCTTGCGAGGCGTTCGTCTTGCGGGACACCACTGTATTTATCTTTCTTATCTGCAAACATTTGTACATCTGGTCAGTTTGTCATTTTGTTGCAGGGGTTTGCCAGACCGATGCAGCAAGAGATACAGAAGTCGATTCTCACCCTGTTTACCGACAGCCAAAGCTCTGCTTAGGATACAGCAAAGATGTTTGGAAAGGAGATGATGTAGCTGACAGGGCACTCGTCGCAGATAAGACAGGTATGGAACCTATTAATCTGCGAAAGCATTTTGGAAAATTCACTTTAATAAAGACCACGAGCACATCAAAGGAGCCTTTTCTTAGACATTCAGAGAATTTTTTATTTATTTTATATTTATTGAAACAGTTATATACACACTTCGTTTAAAATCCCACCTTTCCTGGTTTCCAACTAGATTTTCGTGCCACCTTCATACATAAGTAGCAGTTGTCTTAACAGCTGTGAAAGCATCATATTATTATTATTTTGTCTGAAAGCTGGGTAGAATCTAGAGAGCATGAATTGTTTAGGGAGTTACTCGCCAAAATGAGTAAGAAGCTATATAAGATTATTCCTCATGCCTATTTGTGGGTCCTGCCCCTTTTAGTGACAGTGGCATGAGAGAATCTCTGTAAAGGCTGTAATCCAGAATGGCTCAATAATACCTTTTATTGACTCACTTCTCCTTGGCAAGGATAATCAGCCTTTGGGCTGTGCTGAACTCTTTAAGTGTAATTCTCAAGTTTGCTGTCCACAACAGCACACAAGGTTGTATCGGCCCGTGATTGTCTACCCAATTAATAGGTCACAGTTGAACTGCAAACAAATCAAAATGTAAACATGCATTATATATTGGCAAAGATGCATTATATATTGACAAAGAGCAGCAAAATGGCAGAAATGGGCAGAGAAGTTGTGGGTAGGAAGCAAGGTGCTTAAGACTTGTCCTGTGTACCAGTTTCCCCTCTTGCAGTCCCTTCCCTTCTAAACACATATATTTAATTCCCCCTTGAGGGGAAAAAATCAGCACAAGAAGAGTAGCCGTTGAAAAGCAGCAGGCCAGTGGAGGACTGGAGTTTTCCTGCTTCACATCGTGCCCTTCCTCTACTGTTTTTTATCTGACCATCAGAGAACCAACTTCCTGAATCAGCATCTATTCATTTCCTTTCTTATGCTGTGATGGAGATGATGCATTAGCATTAAGGCCACCCAAATCCTGCTTCACCAAAAGCTGGGTTCTGTGACGTGCGCCGTTTTGAAAATTAAGTGCAATACGTGGCTTATTCTTTGTAATTCAAAAGGAGAGGCAAGAAAGTTCAGGGTATTGTGATCCCGTGTTTGACCTGTGCGGATTTTACTCAATAACTCCCCCGGCTTCTGATAGTTCACTAGAGCAGTAGCTTCATAGCATTTGCCATCATGAGGGACAGAGGCTTGCTTTTCGTTTAAAATAATTTAGCATCCTAAGAAGCTCAGCTTTCAGAATGACAGCATATGCCTAATCCTGGCTATGGTGAGGAACAAAAGGGCATACAGTGGTGCCCCGCAAGACGAACGCCTCGCAAGACGGAAAACTCGCTAGACGAAAGTGTTTTCCGTTTTGGAGGTGCTTCGCAAAACGAATTTCCTATGGGCTTGCTTCGCAAGACGAAAATGTCTTGCGAGTTCCTGCGGGTTTCCCCCCCTTCCCCCCCTTTTTCTAAGCCGCTTATCCGCTAAACCGCTAATAGCGCTAATCCACTAAGCCATCAATGGGCTTGCTTCGCAAGACAAAAAAACCGCTAGACGAAGAGACTCGCGGAACGGATTCTTTTCGTCTTGCGAGGCACCACTGTATAATAAGACAAGTCAGTCATTGAAGCTACCATTGCCTATTTTGTCTGAAGCATCACTGCCCCCAAAGTCATGGTTGCTTTAAAAGAATAATAACCTGCCTTTTCTCCCTCTAGGCTACAGCTTGCCAGTTGTGTGTACTGATTGCAGCGGGAGCACTGACAGCATGAGCGTCATCATTTACCCCAAGGATCCAGATTACGGCCCTCTGCCTACAGAGACTGTGCCTCCAAATGCTTCTAAAAGCAGAGAGTCCAGCAGGCAGGACAGCATACCTGCTGCTAACCGTCAAGGCCCTCTAAAGTGCAACGGGAGTGCAAGCAGCAGAAAATCAGATGGCAGCAGTACCATCTACCCCAGTAATCACGACAGGATGCCAGCTGCTAGCCCAGGAACACCGCCTCAGCCGGAAAGCAAAGGTGCGTGCGTGTTTTAATCTCTTCGACATGCCTGCTACTACAGTCAGTAGAGCATGAGACTCTTGGCATCTCAGGGTCGTAGGTTCAAGCCCAGGTTGGGCAAAAATGTTCCTCCATTGCATGGGGTTGGGCCAGATTGTCTCTTCCAATTTTACAATTCTATTGATCCTTTTCCAGGTGCTCCAGTAAAGGGATGGGAACACCTGTGGCCCTCCAGATGTTTTTGAACTCCAGCCCTAGTCAGCATGGCCAGTAATCAGAATTGATGGGAGCTGGTGTCCAGCAACATCTGGAAAGCCCACAGGTTCTCTTTCCTCCTCTAGTAAATTGCACCTGCCTGTTAAGGTTTTGGAAAATGGATGTAATGTATCGTATTTTTCGCTCTATAAGACACACCTAGTTTTTGGAGCAGGAAAACAAACAAAAAAATATTCTGAATCCCAGAAGCCAGAATAGCAACAGGGATCGCTGTGCAGTGAAAGCAACGATCCCTCTTTCTGTTCTGGCTTCTGGGATATCTGCGCAGCCTGCATTCGCTCCATAAGACGCACACACATTTCCCCTTACTTTTTAGGAGGGAAAAAGTGTGTCTTATAGAGTGAAAAATACAGTATATTTGCTCCTAAGCCAGGCATGGTTCTTTAGCCTTGATTCTTATACGCCCATATTGCTCTTGCAAACGATCCCCTTAAGAGTCGCGTTCCAGAACTTGGGTTCTGGAGTCACACAGGCCGGCAGGCAAGCAGCCCCAAATATATTTCCGCAGGACCTTTTGTGGAAATATAGCATGACGCATAACCAGGACACTCTAGTCTTGTAGCTTGGAATCTTGTGGGGTGGAGGAGCATCCAGAACATTGCTGGTTGGGAGGCATGGGAGAGGAGTGCCTAAAATAAGAAGACAGTGGCTGCATCCCTGCAATGTCACCAAAGAATCGGGTGCATTCTGACTTGATGGTGGCCTTGGTGAGTCTAGTGACCAGTGTTTGTGTTGCATCCAATCTGGAATGCAGCTCACTTCCCAGAAACACTCGCAATGAATTGTGTGGTTTGTTCTAAATTGGCAAACCATCCTGCATCATGGGAAAGCCAAGAGATCTCTGCTTATGGCTCCCAACAAATGCAAATAGTCGTGGAGGCAAAAAGTCTAAAGTAGAGATTTACGGGCGTTTGTAACTAAAATTACTTTTTAACTAAGTTTGGTTTAGGTCTAAATGTGCTGGTGCGTGTACTGAATGTGTGTGAGAGAGCTAACAGTGGGTTTTTATTTTTTTATTTTTACAGGTTCTTCACAGCCTTTAGCGAAACCTTTGGAGCCTTGTGGCTTTCTACTGCCTTGTGAAGGCTCACTGAGGCTTCTGAAAGGAACTGCTGAACTATCGCTATCAGAGAGCGAAGCCAAACAGGCGCTTCTCTCCAACGGACACTTACCAAGGTCACGCGACTCCCTTCACGAATTGAGCCACTGAAAAGATTGCAACAGACTGAGGAAAACTGCTATGTGCAAATTAAAACGGAGCATTATATATATATATATATATATATATATATATATATATATATACACACACCTACAGAATTTCTTTCTTTGCACGAAATTATCTAAGCTACTTCTACCTCAAGTTCTGAACTGATAGCTCCTCAAAGAATAGGGAAAAAAAGAAAGACAGGAAACAAGATGAGGTATAAGAAGCAAGCTTGCGTGGGGGAACGAAGTCTTATCAACGCAACACCCGCTTGTACATAGTGTCAGAACTTTCCTGGAAATATCCGTGGCTCACACGCTGGCTTGCATTATAAAGCACAGAAATGCAAAAGGTTCTTGTGTAAAGTGAAAAGTATTTGATAACAAAATTGTACATAAGAGTTTTCATATATAAAAATCTATCTAAATATATAAATATATATATATTATATTATATCTTTTAACAGAGGTTATTTTATTCCTTGGTGCACGATGGAACTGAGTGAACTTATACAATGACAACATACAATGTTTTTCTCGCTTAGAAGGTTGCTGTTAGGTTTCTGTGTTCTGTTTTGTTTTGTGTTGTTTTTTTTAATTCCCCAATCATTCTGGTGCCTTAGGTGAAAAAAGAACAGACTCATACATTTTTCTTACTGAAACAAGACCTTGTTTGTGAAATCTCCCCCCCCCCCCTTTTAATAGCAAGTACTGAATTGGTTTGCTAGTTCAAATATCCCCATAGAAATATTGCACTTACAGCACAATCCTGTCGTCTACTCAGAAGTGAGCCCTACTGACTTCAGTGGGGCTTGCTCCCAGGTAAGCGTGCAGGATTGTTGCCTCGGATGTTTTAAACTGAGCTCTGTTGCTTTAGTATTGCTTAGGCAGAGGTGGTGCAAAAGTGTCCCGGAAAGTTTGAAGAAGAATATGTTCCTTGAAACAAAAGGAAGTTAGACAAGAGTATGGGTACCATTATTAAACAGATGTACTTTGGCGCGGTTCCCATGCCGCGCAGTCGGGCTTGTGAAGGGAGAAGAGGGCTGCAAGTTCTTTCTACATCCTAGCTCCTGTTGTGAATGCCGGGATACAGACACACACATCCCATTGACTTCAAACAAATGTCAGCATGCATGCAGCCTTGGAGGAATGTAAGCAGCTGTCTCCTACTTGAGGCAGACCTAGCTCAGTCCCGTTTACACTGACTGGGAGTGGCTTTCCAGCACTTCAGAAAAGGGTCGCTCCCAGCCCTACCTGAAGATGCCAGGGATGGAACCTGGGACCTTCTTATAAGCCAAGCAGATCCTCTGCAGCCAAGCTACAGCCCTTCCCCTCTGCAGGATTGCAACGTTTGTGTGCCTATCTAAATGCGAACTGTTCATCGCACTAGTGCAGGCATAGGCAAACTCTGCCCTCCAAACGTTTTGGGACTACAACTCCCATCATCCCTAGCTAACAGGACCAGTGGTCAGGGATGATGGGAATTGTAGTCCCAAAACATATGGAAGGCCGAGTTTGCCTATGCCTGCACTAGTGGAAAAGCATTAAAACAAGCATAAGGAAGAAGAGGATTGATTGGCAGACCATATTTTGCTCTGAAAGCTACAATTTTTTTTCCTTCTGGCATTTTAGCACGGTCTATGGATATTTCAAAAGGCCTGGTTGCTTTCTTACGCAGTAATCTGACACACAGAATAATCCTTTTGCACACAAAGACCCGGTTTTCTTTTTCTGGATTCTGGCTTTGAATCTAGATTTTTTAGCTAGTTGCTCTTTTTGCTTTTAAAGAAACTTCTCTGAATTTTGAATCGTCTTTTTTTAGGTCCTCCAGGGCATTTTTTTTTATTTAAAGGATGCAACCAAACTAGGCTACTGCTTTCATTTTTAAAGTAACACTGCTTTGAGAGCTGTCATTTACCTAAAGCACTATTAAAAAGTAAACATAGAAAAACAATGTGAACACACAGGGAAAAGTTCTACTCAAAACTTAAATATAGAGAGCGTTCTTTTTGTCTGTAGAAGTGCTGCTGCTTCTCCTGATGCTTATTCACCTGGGTGAATAAAATTTCTCCCCTCCACCCCCAAGTTCTGTAGTTCAGGCTCTGCTAATATAAAGTTACATTTAGGTTGTGAATTAAGACGGAGAGGGGCAGAATGACATTTTGTGTTTTCTCTTTTTTATTATTCGTAGCCATGACTTGAAGGCCAGTTTCAGAGGAGCAAATGTGGGAAGCAAGAATATTTAGATTATTGTAGGCGCTTACGTAAGATTTCTGGGCCCAGTTCTGCCTATGGGGCAGGACACAAGTGAGGGCTTCAGCTAGCTCTAAACATACAGAGTCTGTGGATTGGTTCCCTTGCTCAGATTGTTCACAGTTCTAAAGAAGGCATTGTGTTATTTTCTTTCACCAGCAACAACAAATACCATTGAAGGTGGCGTTGCAAGGCCAGATTAACATGCAAGTTGCTCCTCACCCCAGTGTTAACGTTGCTTCATTCTACCTAGGTTACCCTCTTCTACTGCAGCTCCAGAGGAAGCAACTAGATGTTTGTGGCCTGGCTACTGTGGGTATTTTACTATATATAGTTTTGTGCGTGTTGTGGGCTTTCCACGAAATGGAAAAGCCAGTGACACACACGCTGCTCTCTTAAAGGCTGGGTAGTGCCTGCAAACATCTGGCTATTTTGCACCTCCAATAAGAGAGGTCCTACTTCCCACCCAGCCCATCTGGAGGAGACGATGGGTTTGTCAAGCAAGGACCCACAAAACCCAGGAGTGTAAGGAGAAAGGTAACAAAAACAAAAGACTCGAGACGAGTTTTGCCATCTGCTTTTTTAGCTGAAGCTGGCCGTTTTGAAGCAATGCATAACTTAGCCAGCTACCTGTCTCTATCACTTCCTGATGGTAGAGTCACTTGCACTTTCTGGTAGGTGGCTAATTATGTGAAGTGCCAACTTGTAGCTAGTCAGTGAATTTAAAAGGAAAAGAGTAGCCAATGGAGGTGGGAATCAGACTGCATTTTCCCTCTTGGTGGTACAGAAAGGGAATGCGTTATATGTTTTCTAAGAAGAGGTAAACTCATAAAGGCTAAGTTGATAGAGAGATGCAAGGGTGGGGGGAGGTATCATCATCGGAAATGCAAAGCACACTTGCCATGCTGACATTTTGAAAAATATTGTATTTTTGCATACTGTTAACTGTTTAAATAATATTGTTACTTCCACTAAATATGTGAATCTGCTGCTTCTGAGAGGCATTGTGAAAGAGGAAGTATTACTTTTGTGTACAAAGTTATTTATTTATTAGAAAATTTTGGTACAATGTTGTACATTGACAAAGTACATTGTAAAAATATTGGAAGTGTCCTAACAAATGGCATTGAAGTGACTTTAATAAACGCCCATTTATAATATCAATGGTTTCTGTTTAGATTAGGGTCTGTGATTATTGTTGGGTGGGTGAATGGGGTTAAGAGAAAAAGCCACATTGCTACGTGAGTGGAATTTGCAAAACTCCTTTTTAATATGCAGTCCATCCTAAAAACAATTAACTAGAGAACAAGTCCCACTGAGCCAAAGTGGAACTTGCTTAAGAGCAAATAGGCAGAGGGTTGTACAGTGGTGCCCCACAAGACGAATGCCTCGCAAGACGGAAAACCTGCTAGACGAAAGGGTTTTCCATTTTGGAGGTGCTTCGCAAAACGAATTTTCTATGGGCTTGCTTCGCAAGACGAAAATGTCTTGCGAGTTTTTTCGACTTTTTTCCCCTTTCCCCCCCTTTTTCTAAGCTGCTTATCTGCTTATCTGCTAAGCCGCTAATAGCGCTAATCCGCTAAGCCGTCAATGGGCTTGCTTCGCAAGACGAAAAAACCGCTAGACGAAGGGACTTGCGGAACGGATTAATTTCGTCTTGCGAGGCACCACTGTACTTTCATTATCATTGATAAGTAAAGCTTTTAGGTGGTTTTACTAACACCTCTCTCTGTCATCATGGGCCAATCTTATGGGCAAAAGCGACTGGGGGATTTGACAGTGTGCCGTATTGCCACCATCAATAGTGTTATATGGCATGCCCTACTCAGCTTTCTCTCAGTCTCTCTCACCCTATGAAGTGGAATCCCAATTTTCAAGTGTCTTGGAAGCCGAACGATTCGGAAGCCGAATGCCAAAAACCCGGAAGTGAATGCTTCTGTTTTTGAACATGCCTCGGAAGTCGAATGGCTTCCAAGGATTGTTTCTCCATTTTCTCCATTGACATTGCCAACCACCCATTGCGCCTCGGTTGTCGAACGTTTCAGAAGTTGAACTGTCTTCCGGAACCAGTTCGCTCCCAGCTTGGAGCTCCCCTTCACCCTCTTCCTTGAAAGATCCAACACTTATTCTAAGCCTCCTTACAAAGCCTACGTTTGCTCCCAGACAATGATATGTTACCTCTTAAACTGGGCTGAAAGTTCACTTGCTATGAAGAGCAATCAGAAACATTGTTCTAACACCCTCACAATATATGGGAATACTTTTGAAATAAACTGCTAAATTATTGGCTTTTTTGTTTTGTTTTGTTTTGTTTTGTTTTGTTTTGTTTTGTTTTGTTTTGTTTTGTTTTGTTTTGCAGAACTGCTATAGAATGAGGGGATGTCTCAAGATGAAGGTTTGTGAAAATATGAACTATGAGCAAAAGGAGAATTTGCAGGCACACACGCAACACATTTCAAGCATTAGTGGCAAAGCAAGAGAAAGCAAAGCAAGAGAAAGCAAAGCAAACTCATCTCAGGTTTGTGTTGATACAAAGGACATACAAAGCACATAGCCAACTAGGAACAGGTCAGGAAATGCTTGATTGAAAATAACTAGCAGCCATGGCTTCAAGTGGGCATGAAGCAAATTGGACAAAAAAGAACTCTGGGCTTCTCAGGCATGCTTGAACCCTCAGTAGATATCACTGTAATCCAACACAAGCTCACTTAACATATTTGTAATGGACATAATTCGGGGGGGGGGGGGGGGAGGTTGACAACATGGCTTAATTCACAGGGTTCTAAAAATTACATGGCACTGAAGAAGAGTTCTATGGCTATTGCCCATGAGAGCTGACAAGTACCTCCATGTTTGAGAGGCAGTGTAAATCCAAGCATCAGACGATGAGAACAAAACAGGATGTTTTCCAGGAGACACAGAGAGAGAGCTGTTGGAATGCTGGAATAGACAAGCTTTTACTCCGAGCCAACAAAGCAGTTCTTGAACGTTCCATCTGAAAATCTGATCCTGCTTTGCTGAGCAAGATTATTGGCACAACATTGTGTCTACAAGAAAACTTAATTAGTAGTTATGTCTCCAACTTAAGCATCTATATTATGTGGGGGAATGGTGTGTTTCCCAGGAACTCTGGAACTTTGGATTATCTCCTGCCTGGGTAGAACATGCCACAAACGTTATCTAGATCATTGCTTTGTGATAAGGGCAGGTGACAAAAATTATTCTTCAATGGCTTCTTTCAGTTCACTGCCAAGACTGTTTAAATATTAAACTTTAAAGACCTGATGAACATTTTGCCCTGTAATCTGCGTTATTTCTGTTTGCTTTTCCGTAAGTGGCTAGAATTCAATGAGACACTGACAAATGTTCTGCCCAAGCAAGCATTTCAATTGCCAAGTATGATAGTGCTGGATTTATGTATAAGCTAAGCAAGCTATAGCTTAGGGCCCCACTCTCTTGAGGGTCCCAAAAAAAATTAAAGAAAAAAATATAAGATGAAAAACAAATAAAATAAAACCTACACATAGCAACAGTGTTTTGTGTTGTGTAGGCTCCTATGATATAAGTAATGGGCCCTGCCTGCTAGCCTGCTCCCTAAAATATCACTGGTTTGATAATTTCTATATATAGGGTGCCTATATTCTGCATGGACTGGTTGCAGGGCAACATGTGCAAATGGCTTTAGATACCTGTTAGGTCCATAAATTACCATGTAGCATATATTCAAGACAAAAAATAGTGATCATTTGTTGTTGACAAAGGACATCTGGATATATAAAGGGCCCCATTACCTTCAGTAGCTTAGGGCCTCATCAAACCTAAATCCGGCCCTGGGCATGATCCCCCAGCATGCAGTTCTCCTGACACACGGACACCCAGCACAGAGGGGAGAAAGCCCCTTTGGGCAGTTAGAAGTCCTTTGCACATGCCGTCTGTTTGGCAGGGTTCATTGGGTGAATCCCGCCCAGTATATTTACACCTGAGTGTAGCCTTAAGCTGCAAAGCGGACAGCATCTCTCAGGGACGGCATCGGAGACATGCAAGTAGCAAACTTTGCACCCAGCTTTCTTTTGTAAGCAGCTTCGCAAGCTGCGCTTACAGGTGGTTACCAAGCAGTGTACAAAAATCAGAAGCCCAACTCACTATGTTACCCTGAGGACCAGAGGCACAGACTGCAACCCATCACTCCCTCCAGGACAGGCCCACCAATTCTTGCTTTGCTTGCTGCACTATTCCCTCAAATAAAAGGGGCTGTAAACGGCACCCTTACCCATCGCCCCCCCCTTTTTGTTGGTCATCCCCCTCCCCTTCTTCGCATTCTGCAAGACTGTGCTGCTCGTGAGGTGGGAGGCGGGTAGGAAAACCAAGAGCATTGTTTCATTTTCATAGGCAACCTTGTTAGACAGTAAAATAATACAACATTGTGCTTTTACTGGAGAAATCTGAGTCTAATTAAAAAAGGCAGCCTTGCTTATCCAAGCAAGAATGCTTGCTATGCACCTGCAGGTAGGAACAGTGGTCTAACCTTTCCAAATGGGGTTCAAACCACACACACACACACACACACACACACACACACTCTTAAGGAAAGAAATCCCTGCGCCTGTCCTCTTTTCTTCTGTCCTCTGGAGCATGGCAGGCTTGGGGTAACGTAAATGCTGTGATGCCGGTCTCACAAAACAAATGAGTGCTCCTTTTATTCCTTCCATGCCGTGCAGGCCATGTTCTTCTCATTTGCACATCATTTTCCCTAAATGAGTTCTAATAATAATGCCTTTCAGGCACAAGGCTTTCAGGCCCATAAAACGAGTCGTTTGCCCCCCAAAGTTGCCTTTCTTGGCATGCTCCTTCCAATGAGCTCACCACTCGAACAGGGGTTTCCATACAGGGACATTTTATACTAGGGAAACGGAATTAAGGGTTTTCTTTTCTTTTCTTTCTTTTTTTAAATAATAGTGAGAATAGAGTCCAGGCTGTTGAACAGCTGCTGAGCCACAGGAGGCAGGACCCAGGGCCTGCGGGGAGATAAACTTGTGGGAAGGCAAATGAATAACTTCACAAATGTGCATTTTTTTTTCCTTAGGAGAAGGGGGGAGGGAGCAGCTCCTCAGCTGTTCCTTTTTGAGTCCCAGAGCCAATTCACAAGAGCAAACGGCGTATCTTGTCATACATCCCCAGAAAGATAAAGCCTCCAAGACTGATGGCAGATATTCGAGGGACAACGCCTGCAAACAACCTGAGAGAGAGAGAGACAGAGAGAGAGAGAAGCAAAGATTATTTTAAGTCTCTTACCAAGATGCATACAACCACATATGTTTGGATTTAGGTTTGATGAGGCCCTAAGCTCCTGAAGGTAATGGGGCCCTTTATATGTCCAGCTGTCCTTTGCCAACAACAAATTGTCGCTGGTTTTTGTGTTGAATATATGCTATATGGTAATTTATGAACCTAATAGGTATCTAAAGCCATTTGCACATGTTGCCCTGCAACCAGTCCATGCAGAATGTAGGCACCCTATATGTAGAAATGAGCAAACCAGTGATATTTTAGGGAGCAGGCTAGCAGGTGGGGCCTGTTACTTACATCATAGGAGCCTACACAACACAAAACACTGTTGCTGTATGTAGGTTTTATTTTATTTGTTTTTTATCTTATATTTTGGAAATGTACACCCAGTGTTTATTTTTCCTTTAAAAAATTTTGGGGGCCCCCAAAAGAGTGGGGCCCTAAGCTACAGCTTGTTTAGCTTATACGTAAATCCAGCACCAATCTGTTGGATGTAGCTTCACAACTTAAGGATTTCCATCAGGCGTTTCTTAGACTACGGTACCCAACTCGACAAAGTAGGAAAGCAGTGAAGGAAGGCCAGATCTGGGGACAATCTGCTACTGAACAAATCTAAAGGGAAAGAGAAACGGTACCCCAAGTCACCAATAGGTAAAGGTAAAGGGACCCCTGACCATTAGGTCCAGTCGTGACCTACTCGGGTTGCGGAGGTCATCTGGGGAATCATAGTTGCCACCTAAAACCACAACCAACGCATAATTGATTTATTTTATTTTATTTTGTCACCACTAGTGGTTTTATACATAACTGAAATTTGTATTTGCTGTTGTTTACTTTCTCATTGGGACTGTGCACATTTTTGGCCCGCATTCTTCAGGCAAAGCGCATATTGTAAACACTTTAAACAGGTAAATAGTAACAGACTTGACTTTTTGCATTTCATTGCTATTTTACTCCCAACTTTCACATCTCTCTCCGCCACCTTTACGCCCGTCCAGATATATCTGCCACCCAAGAATCTGCATCTGCTGAAGTGCCCCAATCCAGGAAGGTTTATGCCATAATAAATCTGTCATTCTTTAAGGTGCCACAGGGCTCTGTTGGTGGTGGTGGTGCACAAAACTAACGCAGCTACCGGTCTGGAAACCGATACAAAGGCTAGTGAGGTATTTAAAAGGTACAGCTCTGCCATTAGTAAAGACTTCGTTCAAAGGGCAGGTGGCAGCATTGTGGACTGGGAGGCTACAGTCCTTTCCTAATCTTGGGGAAGAGGGATGGAGAAATTCAACCTGGCAGTCAAGAAGCAATTTGTCACTCCTACACAATGGGGCTGTTTGCTTCTAGTCCAGTTCATTTGGGTCCAGCTTTCCTGTGAATTAACAATTTGCCAACGAGAACACCAAAAATGCAAAAAAAGTGTGGGGATCTGTCAGGCTATATAACACTGGCTCACACCCTACCCCTTTGACATAAGAAAGAGGTTCTCCCTAATTCCAAGCACATGTTGGCTGATTGTGACCCACAGAGTGACGTAAGGCAATCCTTTATATGATCAGCAATATATTTCCTGGAATGAGCCGGCGGCACTAAAAATAGATTCTCACGTTAAGCTCCAGTGGTGGATCCTGGCTCAAATGAAAAGTCCTCTTTGGCTGAAATAATTAATTCTTTCCATTCTGGTTTATGAGAGACTGAATGAGTATCTGTTCAAAACCTGCTGGGCAATAAGCAGCAGGTGCTTCCTGACTTTTAAAAGCTTTGCTGTATGTGGCGAATTTAAATGCGGAGGATGGGTGTGTCTACGCATTCTCCTAAAAAATGCATGAATTCAATAACTGATTATGCAGGGTGACTAAGTTTCTACATGAGAGGTGCTGGGGGTTCAACTTTCTCTCTCACCAACAAAGACAATCTGTCTTTCTGCAAGTGCCAGGTGCTGTTCAGCAAGGACACAATGGCACAAAATAATAATTAATAAATAATAATAATAATAATAATAATAATAATAATAAATTTGTACACTCTGTACATGTTCAGTGGCACTCATTCCTTTACATATGTTGTAAGGAAATGTAGGAAGTGCAAGACCTGAATTCCCAGCGCCTTAAAGAGCAATCAGCCATCCTTGACCTCGCTTTGACCGCACAGCTTAAACATTGAAATCCATTTCAGAAACGATATTGCAGAGCGAAGAGGAAATGTGGATTAAATGTCAGCAAATAAATAAGACTAGCATTTGTAAGAATATTGCTATTACTTATAGGTAGCAATAAAAGTAAATTAGAATTGTATGATGACAATACTATTATAATGATGACATCGTGTAGATTTCTTTGTTAGCGTAGCACTGATTCTGAAATAAACTAATCGGGAAGCAACCCTGAAAAAGAGCAGCAAGCTGGAGACCTCTTCCCATCAGGAAAGGCTGCTGGATTCAAGGTGTTTCAGTGCAGGAAAAAGGTGGCTGGAAGGAAGAGGGGAGGAAGAAGAGGCCATTGGAGAGAGCTAGTGTGATATAGTTGTTCAGAGCAATAGACTCGTAATCTGAGGAACTGGGTTCGCTTCCCTGCTCCTCCACCTGCAGCTGCTGGGTGATCTTGGGCCAGTCACACTTCTCTGAAGTCTCTCAGCCCCACTGACCTCACAGAGTGTTTGTTGTGGGGGAGGAAGGGAAAGGAGAATGTTAGCTGCTCTGAGACTCCTTCGGGTAGTGATGAAGCGGGATATCAAATCCAAACTACTACTACTACTACTACTACTACTATTCTTCTTCTTCTCCTTCTCCTTCTCCTTCTCCTTCTCCTTCTCCTTCTTCTTCTTCTTTCCAACTCTGTGAGGTGGGTGAAGCTGAGAGAGAGTGTGTCTGGTTCAAAGATGCCCTAAACGAGCTTCGTGGTTTTGTGAGGATTTGAAATCTGTCCTAGCCCACTCAAGTACCGTATTTTTCGCTCTATAACACGCACCCGACCATAACACGCACGTAGTTTTTAGAGGAGGAAAATCCGTAGGCATGCCACCCGTAGGCATTCCCTCCATAACACGCACAGACATTTCCCCTTACTTTCTAGGAGGAAAAAAGTGAGTGTTATGGTGCAAAAAATACGGTATGTCCTATGCTACTTGGGTTCTGGTGTGGAGAAAGTGGATGGAGCTGGGAGTTTTTTTCTGGTCCCCTGGATAAGGAAGTTCAGGTAATCCAGGGACACTGATGGACAGGAGATACAACGCAGACAAAAGGAAGTGCTTCCATACACATCAAACAAGGGAGGCAGAGACTTTGTTCCCACAAGATAACAGTGGGGGCTGTTGGCTTAGACGGCTTTAAGGGGGATTAGGCAAATTCATGGAGGATAGAACTGTCAATAGATATGAGTCATAGCTGCTCCAGGGAACAAGCAGGTTCAGAGGCAGCATACCTAGAATTACTAGCTGCTAGGTGGCAACAATGGAAAAGGGATGTTGCCTTCATGGCCTGTGTGAGAGCTTTCTAGAGGGATTTGGTTGGCCACTGTGAGAAGCAGCGTGCTGGACTTGATGGGCCAATTGCCAAACTTAGCAAAGCTCCTCACATGTTCTTGTGCTTGCTATACCGTTCTGTTGTGCCCTGGGGTCACGGGAGGATATGGGATTACTTTGATACATCCCAAAACTCTTGAAACAACCTTCCCACCATCACAAACCCTCTGTAAAAAATACCCTATGTAGGTATTTTTTAAACAAATACCCAGTTTACCCAGGCAAAAAACAATGTTGCACAAGGAAAAACCAACATTCCTCTCCTCTCCTACTCCAGTGTGGTGTAGTGGTTAAGAGCAGTGGACTTGTAATTTGGGGAACCGGGTTCGCGTCTCCGCTCCTCCACATGCAGCTGCTGGGTGACCTTGGGCTAGTCACACTTCTCTGAAGTCTCTCAGCCTCACTCACCTCACAGGGTGTTTGTTGTGGTGGAGGAAGGGAAAGGAGATTGTTAGCCGCTTTGAGACTCCTTAAGGGGAGTGAAAGGTGGGATATCAAATCCAAATTCTTATTCTTACTCTTCTCTACTGCAGTCTGGCACCCTCCAAAAATCTACACTGGAGGCCCCCCCCCAAGCAGATTTTAAGAGTCAAGGAGGGCTGCAGGGGGCAGGGGGGAAGAAGCTCTGTTGCAGCAGCAGAAGTCTGTTCAGTTTGTGTTACAGACAGCTTTGGGTGCACCCCAAATCTCCCGACTCGAGTTGCTGCAGCAAATTCTGTAGTGTGAGGCTGTTCCACCAACAGGAAGAAACGTGGTCATGTGTAAGCCCTCCATCTCACAATCAACTGCCCATCAGCCTCAGGTTTTCTGCTCATGGAAGGCAAATTCAACTTGGGAAAATGTTGAGGGGTAGGTCTGGATTTCAGCACTTCTGAAAGAGGATATAATTCTCTATGGGGATAGTTTTTTTATGCCTCCAGGCTGCTCCAGTAATCCTATGCACAGGCCATTCACTGCCCCATTACATATGTAATCTTTACCTCTTCCCAACTGTACGCCTTCAACATGCTCCTTTAAAGAAACCAGGTTCTCATAATCCTAGCAGAAAACGTCTGCTCACTAGACTTAGGCCAAATGTTACGGCAGTTCTCCCCGCTTCAATAAAAAATAATCATCATCAGCCTGGATTTTCTAACCTGATTAAATTCTTCCAATAGCCTTTCAGCATGGAAAATTACACATCCCTATTGGATTAGAATTCTTCCTACAACAAAGGTTTTAGTGAGCAATGAGACAAAGCTCCTTGATAAGTTCTGTGGGGCTTTGGAGACCTGCTGCCAACTCAGGAATAGATATTGGTGAGTTTTCTCTCTCCTCCACTGCTAAGTCAGATGCAGAGCTCAGTTCACCTCCTTCCTGCACTTGCACTTGTCTGTGGTAATGATCTTTGCTTCGGGGCTGCGGCAGGCAGATGGAAATGTTTTATGGTTTCACTAGACAGCAATTCGGTCTATTACCATAATTACAGCTTTAAAGCCAAGTAATTTGTAACAATGGGACGCAGGTGGCGCTGTGGGTTAAAGCCTCAGCGCCTAGGACTTGCCGATTGAAAGGTCGGCGGTTCGAATCCCTGCGGCGGGGTGCGCTCCCGCTGCTCGGTCCCAGCGCCTGCCAACCTAGCAGTTCGAAAGCACCTCCGGGTGCAAGTAGATAAATAGGGACCGCTTACCAGAGGGAAGGTAAACAGCGTTTCCGTGTGCAGCTCTGGCTCGCCAGATGCAGCTTTGTCACGCTGGCCACGTGACCCGGAAGTGTCTCCGGACAGCGCTGGCCCCTGGCCTCTTAAGTGAGATGGGCGCACAACCCCAGAGTCTGTCAAGACTGGCCCGTACGGGCAGGGGTACCTTTACCTTTACTTTAATTTGTAACAAGGCAAGTACCGACAGAGCACTCCATGGGCAGATATTGTGGTAGAGCACCATTGTTCCCTGTAGAAATGCTGTCATCTTCCTTGGAGGCTGAGGCAGTTTAATTGGGAAAGACCATCTTCTTGAACAGGCACCTACTCCTTGTGAAAGATGATGTCATTGACAAAAGAATGGCATATTATTACTTCATTATCCACACACTAAACCACCCACATGCCTCGCTGAATCTCAAAATCACAAAGAAAGACCCTGGTTTCATTCCGTCATCGGTTAACCATGGCCATCTTCCATACAGGGATAACTTTAAGAGGACTGGCACCTGAATTCTAAGCAGAGATGGACAAATCAGTCATTTTCAATCTCCCTCAGGTAATCATTTTTCAAACCCTAAACTCATTTTTTACATCAATTTGCGAAGTTTTCTTTCCACATGAAAGTGACTATGTATTTTCGTGCCAATTTCTCTTAATATATGCATTCATGCATTCATTTTTGCAAGTAAGATCTTCTGTTATAATATAAGCTTTGAATTTTATTTTCATTTACCTATGCAATCTTTTTATTTATTTTTTGGCACACATTTTAGTTGGAAAACTGGGTCATAAAGTTTGGAGATGTGTGAATTCTGCAAGGTCACTGTCTTTTGGTTTCTGCATTGTTTTGGGAAACGAAAATTACGCAGGTTCACACAAAAATACAAACCAGACAAATTTCTCCCCCAAACCTAACACTAAGGCCACGTCTAGATTTTCCCAATTGCAGGTTTTTATGCTAGTTGATATGAGATGCAGCAGACCACTATCATTTGCAAATCGTTTTCCGTGAGACCACTTCCCACTCCTCATTCCAAGGCAGACTGTGAAAATCTATTAAGGCTACCACCCAAAAGCAAGCTCACTTGGAAAAGAAGGCCTACTGAAATCACGTCTAAAAGTCTCAGTGTTTGGGTGCTTGGGTGTTGCTCCCTCAGACACTAAAATGTGTTGACAGATCTTTATCCACCCACCCAGGTTTATGTCATATCATAGGTTAAAAATCATTCTCATGCTTGTCTCCAGTACTTCATTGGCAATGCTCTCACTACAGAAATGCATGAGTCACAATTCTTGGTTTGGGTGGGTGCCCCAGTCTCAAAATGGAAGCGTCAAAAGATGCATCTCAGTGCCAGATGCTGACACTATAGATGTGATCCACGGGAGTCTTCGTGGGGCTACTTCCCCAACAGCATTTCCCAAGAGCAAGTCTCTTTGAATGCCCTGCTGAGTTGAGAAAGCAGTTTAAGAAACTTCCAAGCACGTGTAGACCACTGTGTGGATGGGCACGCAGTTTTGTAAGAAGAAGGAAAAGAAGAGTTTGGACTTGATATCCCACTTTATCACTACCCTAAGGAGTCTCAAAGCGGCTAACATTCTCCTTTCCTTTCCTCCCCCACAACAAACACTCTGTGAGGTGAGTGAGGCTGAGAGACTTCAGAGAAATGTGACTAGCCCAAGGTCACCCAGCAGCTGCATGCGGGGAAGTGAACCCGGTTCACCAGATTACGAGTCCACCACTCTTAACCACTACACCACACTGGCTCTCACTGTAAGAATGCACCTACCAATTGCAGCCTACAACACTGGACTCCAGCAAACATTTCCTTTTTTTAGTTGCTTAACTATCCTTCTCAACCAGTGCCTCCAACCCTGGGCAACTCCTACATCCACCAGCTAAAGTGAACGAAGTCCACAACACCACAGGGAACTCCACTGTCCACTACTCAGTTCCAGTTTTCAACAACTCGGCAACACAGCAAATGGCGTTCCATGGTTGTTGGTTGTTGTTTTTTAAAGGTACAAGAGGCTTTGAGGGACATGTAACTTGAAGCCCGTCTCTAAGTTGCAACCTCACAACTAAATATGACCCATACATTCTGAATCCGATATCCAAAACCATGAGTGCTCTAAAACTGGAAGAAAAGACTCTCCAGATACCAAAAGGCCACATTAGATTTCTGACTCTGCAGAATGCAGACAGCCTGGAGCACGACGCAGAGAAGTGCCAGTGTGAACGAAACTGGGGAGCAGCCTCTCATCTGGAAGAAGAAAACCAGCGCAGGCGTATGTCTGCTTTACGCCCCTCTGATCTCCTGTTATAATCTCCTATTATATCACTGTCAAGACACCTATCTGCTGCTGTTACTTCTCTTTCTCTCTCCCCTGACAGGACGGGATGTTAATTTGCTGGCCCACAGTGGAGGTGCCAACAGGAAGCCCAATGCGCCCTTCTGGTTTTAATAAGGTGTCAGTCCGCAAGATAAGGCATTTGTCATTCTTGGTTTCAGACAGGCACAGAGCCTGACACTTTTACTGTTCTGATTAATAGATTTATAATTGGCAGCAGGCCTGGCAGAACTGGTCTTTCCTATTTCCCACCCTTTCCAAGACTTTTCTTGATGCTGCCCCAGCTTGCCACTTCTCCCTGCCTAGAGATTAATCAGAGCTATATTTTTTCCACCAGCTATAGAAATTTAGAGAAATTCTGAAGACGTATATTTAGGGGGGGGGGGGTGATTGTAGGTCTAGAGCCTTTCAACAGAATTAATCAATGAAATTTAATTTTCAGCTGCAACTGTGTGTGCCTGTTCTTACAACCTTTCTTATTTACTGTGCTACAGCCAGTCTAGAGAGCCATGAAGTCCGGTGGTTTCCTTGGATGGCATTTTGCAGTGAATATAATTCAGAGGGAGCAATGTCCCAGGCATTTATGGACGCTGCATCTTTGCTCGGGTGGCTGGTCTGTGGCCTGCCGCACCTCGACAATGCCAGCAACTTCCAAAGGTCCCTGAAGGACATTACACGTCTGTTGATGCGGCCTAGAATAGCATTAGTCTTTTTTTTTGCTGCTGCATCCCACTGTTAACTCATGTTAAGCTTGCGGTCCTCTAAGACCACTAGATCCTTTTCACATGTACTGCGAGCAAGCCAGTGTCCCTCATATTATATTTCTGCAACTGGTTATTCCCGCCTAAGTGTAGAATCTTGCAGAGGTGTGGTTTTGCTTAGGATCATGGAGGGATGTGCCCCACCATCCATGGTCCTAAGGCTGCTCAGCCTTCCCCAAAGCTCATGTTGACACAACAACAAAGTGTGCACTCATTAATTGCATGAATGAGTGATTGGCTCAGGACCGCAATACCTCAAGGACCACCTCTTTCCATATGAACTTACCCGGACCCTGAGATCATCTTCTGAGGCCCTCCTTCATGTGCCGCCTCCTTGAGAGGTCCGGAGGGTGGCAACACGAGAAGAGGCCTTTTTTGCAGTGGCTTCCCATCTGTGGAATATTCTCCCCAGGGAAATTCACCTGGTGCCTTCATTATACACCTTTAGGCGCCAGGCAAAAACGTTCCTTTTTAACAAGGCCTTTGGTTGACCTGATCAACATCCCATACCCTTTTAAAATGTGGCTTTGGGGGGGGGGTATTATTGGGTTATTGCTTTTATTTTTGTTTTATATACTGTGATATTTTTATGTGAACCGCCCTGAGACCTCCGGGTATACAAATTCAATAAATGATGATGATGATGATGCAATTAATGTTATATCAAAGTTTGGCCCTAACTTAGACTTCTTTTTAAATGAAATGTTTGTAAGAGCAACGTGGCTCTGTCCAGAGGAGTCTACTTGATAATCTCTGAGGTTCTTCTAATTCAACAAACCTTTGCCTCCACAGAAGCTCACAAGCAGGCCTGCTCCAGAATGATTATTAGCATTTGCTTCTTTTTCCCAGCTTTCTATTTGTTTTTAGAGTGAAGCCTAATATCAACCCCATTACTTATTCTCTGGCAGAGAGGATAGAAAGAAAAGACTGTTATTACTCAGTAAGTTTTGCAAAGCAGAGGGTGATTACTGATTGAAAGAAAGGAGGCAGCTGGAAAGAAAGGCTATTCAGGGTCTTCTCCTTTTAACCCCCTGAACTACTAAACCTACAAGTAAACCATAATACATATAAATATACAAACAGGGTGCAAATGACAAGCAAAGATTATGGACCCACTGTAGTATGTTATTATACTAAACCTATTAAATATAAACTCACTAATCCAAGCTAGAATTTGAACCCATACCCCGCTTTGCTGATCACAACTCCATGGAAACCCTTTGGGCCACTGCAAAACACTGATTTATTTATTTTTTAAGTAACCCTCTTCAAAACAAATACTAGCCACATAATATTTGTTGTGTCGAGCTGTTGGGTCTTCCTTCCTCCCCTACTTCTCATCAAGTATTCTTTATTATTATTACTTTGTGTACATTGTTGAACAATAAAAACAGCTGAATCTTTCTTGTTTGCCCACATTTTGCTCTAGTGCTGTGCCTGCTGCACACTCAGTGCCCCCCTGGCTTGAAAAGTACTAATTTAAGTTTCACTCATTCCTCTTACAACTTATCTGTCACCAAGCAGCACAGATGAAAACATTAAACAGAGGGGGGGGGTGCCTTTCTGCAGAAAAATATAAAAGCCCCCAGTAATTCACTTGCGTGTTACAAGTGAAACCCACCTTCTTCCTAGGCAGCGTTTTCAAATGCTACATGCTGAGACATTTCCCCTGTGTCCAATCCATCCTTACCCAGAAATCCCTTGGGTCCTCCATACTTGATGCAGAGCCGACAGCACATTCCCACTTGCAGTTCTGGAGCCGGTCTGTATAGAAGAAGCACACAGATAAACATTTGAAGCTGCCTCATATCAGGTTAGACCACTGGGTTGTCTTTCACACTACCGTCTACCTCTACTCCAAAGTCTCAGGCAAAAGGTCTTTTGCAGCCCTTTAAATTGAGAAGTTGTGCATGCAAGGCGCATGAACTACCACTGTGCTCCACAGATATGGAATGACTGCTGGTTTCCTTTTTACGCCACCAAGCAGTCCTTCCTCTTCAACTGCATTTGGCGGGTGGGCATCTTCTCCACACCACCACACATCCATGAAGGACTGAATATAAAAGCTGCAAGTCAAGGTACTTCTTCCAAGACAAAGTTCTGCTCCCAAGATGGCTTGTTTATATATATTTTTTCTTTCATTATGCGTCCCACCTTCCCTCCAATAAACTCTAGGTGGTGTACATGGTTCTGTCAGTTTGCAGTTTGTAGTACAGTAAGTATTGATCTGATGTGTAGAGATCTTTCCTGTTCTGCTTAATTCAGGAGTGTTCTGGAAGGTTTCTTTCTATGTGAAAGAAACAGACAGAAGGTTCTTGTTTGGGTTATTCCTTCTGAAAAGCAACACAACAAACACCCTGTGAAGTAAGTGAGGCTGAGAGACTTCAGAGAAGTGTGACTAGCCCAAGGTCACCCAGCAGCTGCATGTGGAGGAGTGGGGACGCGAACCCGGTTCACCAGATTACGAGACTACCGCTCTTAACCACTACACCACAGTGGCAAATAATGCACATGTCCACTTTGTCTCTCTTTTGTTGAAGTGCAAGATCCTGGTGCTTAGTGCTGTGGGAGCACAGTGCTAAGGCTATTTTTCTCAATTCAGTCTAAAAAAAAGAGGTGTCAGGCTCAGATGGGCAGAGTGGCATGATAGGACCTGGGAGAGCTCTGGGCTTGACTCCCAGCCTAATGCAGCACAGCTTTGGGCAAGCCACCATCACTCAGTCTCTGTTTCTCACTTGAAAAACAGGAATAACACTGGTCCACCTCGGTGTATTGACTCAAGGATAAATGGGATTAGGGGAAGCAGTTGCCAGCCCCGAGTTACAGGAACGAGCCAAGCCTATAAATCTAAATTAATAGATCAGTTAATAAGCACCAACTGGGGAAGCCCTTTGGGGAGATGCAGCAGCAGCTGAGTGGGAAAAGAAACGAGAGGTGGCAGGGAAAGCCAGAAAAAGGGGCACCAGAGTTGGAGAGACAGAGACCCCAAACTTAAAATGGAAGAAAAGAAACCATTAGAAGGTGCTGGGTTCGATTTTGTTGCTACTACGCAAACCCCCCAGTGCTATTAACCTGCAAACCTGTCAATCAGCCTCGCACTGTTCTCCGAGCTCTTACCTTTGCCAGCATAATTCTTGTCTTGGCTACATCCAGAGGGGTGGTGACTGCAGCTGCAAATCCACCTGAGCATATAAAAATGCCGAACACAAGCAAGACTTTGTTTGTTAAATATGCATGCTACACAGCCCCATAGTTCCCACAGCTTCTGCCAAAACCACTTCATTATTAATGCTTACAGCTTGTTTCTCACTTCAGAATCTGGGCATAGGTTGTCTGAAGCCAGAGTCTTGTTGGATTGCAGGGTCATCAATGCAACACATTTATTTTAAAAACCTTTTGTTCAGACTCCTTTGTTTGGAGCCCACAAAGAATCGTAGAATTGTAGCATTGTCTACTCTGAGCAGAACTTGGTTGGCTACAACCTATCAGATGCTGCTTTCTACTAATCTGTCCATCCATCCCAGTGTTGTCTACTCTGACTGGCAGTGTCTCTCCAGGGTTTCTGGCAGGGGAACAGCTGTTCCATAACTTGCTACCTGATCTGCAGATTCCAGTGACTGAATCTGGGACTTTCTGCATGCAAACCATGTGCTCTACCATTGAGCTATGGCCCCAGGTTTAGAGGGTACAAGGTACCAACTAGAAGTTCACAACCCAGACTCTGACTCTCCCTAATCAGCTGATGGAGCAGGTCTGCTTCCTCAGTTCCTCCTCCATTCACAGACATCCAAATGTGTACATTCGTGGACTGAGGCTATCATTAGAACAGCTAAGTAAGGAGCAGGAAATAGCAGAAACATTTTTGCAATGAGCCAGGGACAAGGTACCACTTCATTGACCGGTGTAGATAGCACTCAGCAGTTATAGGGATCTGAAGACTGTCCTAGCAGTGTTTTGTTAGAACTCAGCTCAAACATATGGGTAAAGCAATCTGCCACAGACTGGTTGGACGCAGAGCAATGGTGGGAGGAACCAGCTGGGGAACCCCCAAGGGAAGAAGACTCAGGGCCTGAGAATTGGTGGTGGGACAACAATGAGGGGCCATAGGAAGAAGAGACAGAAGCCTGGGAGGAGGAGGTGTCAGAAGCTGAAGGGGTAAACAGGGCTTAGTGAGCAGGAGGAGTCAGGCGGAGATTCAGAGGCAGAAGCGGAAGGAGGAGAGGAGGAGGCCAAGAGGCAGAGATGAGTTTGGCTGGTGAAGAGGCACAGGTGTCTCCCTCTCCCACTGCCACAAGCTCCCCACCCAGCTGGTCTCCCAGAACCAGCAGGGGCATGAAGAGTGTGGAGAAGTTAACTTCATGCAGGCATAGTCTCAGATTGCTTAGGAAAACCCCTGGAGAGGAGGGGACTTAGTGGGGAGGCAGGGACCTTCAGTCTCAGCAACTGCTTCATGGGGTCAAGACTTGCTGGAGATGAGTTGCTGTGCTCATTAGGCCTGGCACTTCTGTGCAGATCCTGCATTTGCTAATAAAGAGTTAACTCCAGTGTGTTCAGTGTGATTTACTGCTGCTTTGCTCCTGACACAACTGGATGTGTTGAAAGAAAAACAGCAGTGAGGCAGGTCCCCTCTGGGTGGGGCACAGGACAGCATAAACAGGAGGCATAAACTTCTAGGAAAGGAGAAGAGTCTGTGGCAGCCAGAGACAGAGGCCTCCAGAGATTTAACCACTGTAGCCACCCAAACAGCTAGGCTAACCCCAGAAGCTGTGGAGAGGCAGAGAACACATTACACCAAGCCCATCTTAGAAACATTTTTGCCTTGTGCCTAAAGATGTATAATGAAGGTGCCAGCCAAGCCTCCCTGGGGAAAGCATTCCACATACAGGGAGCCACCACAAAAAAGGCCTGTTCTTGTGATGCTACCCTCCGGACCACTCATGGAGGAGGCACATGAAGAAGGGCAGCAGGAGATGATCTCAGGGTCTGAGTAAGTTCATATGCAAAGAATAGGCCCTTGAGGTATTGCAGTCCTGAGCCCTTCCCATAAAAAACATGTAGCATGATGCCAGGAACACAGATCACGCTTCTGGCTGCAAGAAACAACACGGTGCCGAGAGAAGTGGGTTGTTGCTCCCACAGCAATAGCACCACCTCTCCCAAACCAAAGGTAATGTAATGCATGCCAAGATGTTCAGAACCTAGGAGATGAATTCTTGGCTCTGTCACACTGGCAGTGCAGTACCAAAGCGCAAGCTATTAAACGGACGAGCGGTAATGAACAAAAGGATAGAGGAGAAAAGCAGTGAGAGGTTAAAAAAGCAAGATCCTTTCTAAGGAGTGTGCAGAAAATTCAGAGCCAAGGTCAGAGTACATGTTCCAAAAGGTCCAGCCCAGAGCATTGTCTTGGGAAGTAGCTATAAATAGTTGTCTTTTCCTCCCAGTTTTATGGAATATAGAAAGCTTGTTCTTTTCCAAAGTGTAGGCAGGAGACAGATATTTAAATCTGGAAGTGATTGAAAAGCATCCCCCCCCCCCGAACTAGGCTTTGAGCAAACCTGGAAGTGTTCCTGGTCTTGCAAGCTTCATATACTCAAGTTTCCACCTTCAGACAGGTAGAATAAACTGTAAGGGGCAACGAAATGCAGCTCATGTAGCCAACATGCATGGAACATGGTCAACGGAGCTCAGACCCTAGGTTTCCATGACGCTGTGGATAATCCAGTTTACGTGTATCAGAAGATCAGGGAACTTACAAGAAGTCCACAAGCAGCAGTTCCTGGGATTGTATTCAAAGTACTGCTAAGGGGAACAATCTGCCGGTGCATGTATGTACTTTTGTTACTCGTGAAAAATACTGTAATAAAAACATATGGTGGGGGGAGAAAACCAAGGAACAACAATTCTAGGTAAGGAGGGTCTCCCCCCCCCCCAAATCTGAGGCATAACCTGTCTGTCTTCCTGAGCAGACTCTGTCAGGACACCTGACACCACGCCACAGTGTAGCTTGAAAGGAGATACACCCCACACTTTGAGACACCCCCACACTTTTGAGATTCCTAGAACGAGAGCAGAGCAATATCTCCACCTGCACTGGTTGTAGATCAGACTGAAAGCTCACACTCCATAAGAATAGCTGCATGGCATCCTTAAGACATGCAATCAGTTAGTCAGCAGATATGGCTAGTCTATAAAAGGAAGATTCAACTCATAATAGAAGGAAGAAATCTCAGGATGGGGCATTTCATCTGCAATGATTTAACCAATTTAGGTTTGGAAGAACCGTCTTGGGCATCTGTAAAGAGTCAGTTCTAAAAGAAGATTTCATCATTGCCTTTATACCTTGTATGGGCAAGGAGACTCTCAAAACGAAGCACTGTAAACTTGTCAGAGCTAATTAGATCAGAAAGGGAAACCAAGGCAGCTGTCCAGGTTTATTGCACAAAAAAGCCTTCGCTAGCATTGTACTGTTCGCAGTCTTCACTTCCGATACATTTCTGCCTCGACAAAGATGCCCGTGATTAATAAAGGCAGATGGCAGCACGAAGCAGGGAAGACAACAGGTTTTAACACAGTAATTTCTCCAAATGCATCAAAGTAACGCCACAGATCTTATGCAATGTAAGATATACCAAGATGGACTGGATCAATCATCCCCACCTGTTGTACCAAAACAAAACCCTCTGGGAAAACAGTATTTCAAAGTACAGTGGTGCCCCGCAAGACGAACGCCTCGCAAGACGGAAAACCCGCTAGACGAAAGGGTTTTCCGTTTTGGAGGCGCTTCGCAAAACGAATTTCCTATGGGCTTGCTTCGCAAGACGAAAATGTCTTGCGAGTTCCTGCGGGTTTTTTCCCCTCCCCCTTTTCCTAAGCCGCTAAGCCGCTTATCAGCTGATCCGCTGATAAGCCGCTTAACAGCTGATCGCTAAAAGCCGCTAAACCGCTAATAGCGCTAATCCGCTAAGCTGTCAATGGGCTTGCTTCGCAAGACGAAGAAACCGCTATACGAAGAGCCTCACGGAATGGATTAATTTCGTCTTGCGAGGCACCACTGTATCCTGACTTCCTTCAGCAAGTAAACAAAACAATTCCCTTATTGTATAAGACAAAGGTCTCTCACCAGCAGCCGTGAGTTGCTGCTGACCATTCACAACCAGAGCATGGAAGAGAGAAAGTTACAATATTTGAGATCTTTTAGTTTATGGCTTTAGAAAAGATGTATTGTATTCCTAGACCCGTGAGCAAAGATAATCAGCTGGTCCCATTAAATACATTGCAAACAGCTGAGGCTGCTATCGAAACCCCACTCACCTGGGAGCAAGCCCCATTAAATTCAATGGGACACACTTCTGAGTAGACACGGTTAGCACTGCGCTGCAAAGCATCGTAGAAAGTTTACTTCAATCACCACTGCAATTTTGCAAGCATTTAAACAAAAATATAGTGTTGGCCATTTAACTTAACACTAATGTTTGTTTTCCCTCTGCCAAGTAGACAACATTACGATTAGGGGGCGGGGAAAGGATCCAGTATTTTTTCTTGGTTAACACAACAGTTCAAAACAGAAGGCTGTGTTTATCGTGTTTAATGTTTTTTCTCTCCTCTGACCTCTAAAAGGCTTTAAGTAAATTTTGTGGTAACGCAAAGAACATGAGCAGCTAGGGAGTCTCAGACAGTTATAGTGTCTGAATACAGCCTTTGTGGTATTGGCAACATAGCCGTGATTAAAGATTGGCTAGCGGCTTGGGCTTATAAACTTTTATTTTCCTTCCAAGAGACCTGCAACATGGTGATAAATGTAAATAACTCTCACGCAATGGTTTGACTTACTTTATGCTTATAAACCATAATGTTTACGTATGGTTTTACATTGGCGTGCGGGTGTGTGCACTTTTCCTCTCCACAAATGCTATAGACATGTTGCGTCTGAAGGAGCTGGATGTGTCAAAGGGGGAAAGGGGATCAACAAGGATCTAACCCAAGTAAAACAAAACAAAACAAAACAAAGGAGGTCCCGTCCCCGCCCCCCGTCTTCCAAAACATATTAAAAGATTGGGACAGTCTGGAATTTGTTCCAGGGGGACATGAAAGTAGAGATAGGTGGGGAATCTGGCTTGTTGCTAAGCAACCATTAATATACATTCCAACTGCTTCAGGAAGTAATTTGGAAAGGCAGCATTTCAAATCCAGAAAGGACTTTCCACCCAGGTCATGCCATGATCCCAGCTTGGTAGCACCTCTTTGTCTTGTGTAAGCAGTAGGAAACCAACAGGCCAAGTTAATCCTGAGGGGGACATAGCAAGTCTGTTAGGGAGGAATTCAAGGCACCTCTAATGCTGAAGTCCCCTCAACATTGTTCTAGTCGCACTAGCTGAATGGCCTTTGCAAAAGAAGGAGCAGGAAGCCGCTGTCGTTCTTGTGACTCATTGTGCATCAGATTGCTATGTCCCGTTCACCGGATTTCATTTTGCACATCCATGATTCTCACTCTTACATTAACACAACAGCCCTTGCACGGGAAGTCAAGAGAGCACTGTCTCTGAGCCTATTGGTACAAATTCTAGATTTAGAGTATGGCAAAGCTACACGTGGGCAGGAGAGTCACATAAAGCAAGGGGTCTGCTTCTGCATCAAGAGAGCAACAGAGCACTGCCTCTCCATTCTCCCACTTTAAAGCAATCCCTCACACTCCCACCATTTCAGGCTTCAGATTGGTCCAGTTCTGGAATTGCAGCTAGGACAGTGCCTGAATTTGTGGGGGCATGAGAAGATAACATGGGAGATGTTTGAGTTCCCATCGCCAGCATATTTGGTGTTAAAAGAAGCCAACCCCACACCAAACACGCCCTGATTTACATGCCAACCAGGCAGGCTATGGCCAGATCCAGCACCTGGAATCCATGGACAGCTGCTGGGGCCACAGCATTCTGGCAGAGAGCACAAGCGATGACTGCCCCCCAGCTAACCTTTAAGAAAGTAACGTCTACACAACTTCATGCACATAACACAGCACTTTCCACAAGACGTACCGGGAAGCCCTTACAAGATCTCAAAGGTCTTAGCCAGGTATTTATAGTGAGAAAGCCTAAAAGCATATTGGGGGAGTGTGGCGTCAATGGAAAATGGTCAGAACGGTATCCAATCATCCACAGGTTTGCAAGGAAACTATAAACAAAAATCATACTGAAACTGTTTGCTGATCCTATAGGCTTGGGAAAGTGCTACAGAATATTCAGCATGTGGTCTGGTTTTAAAATGGCAGGCGTAATGCAAAATGACAGCTAAAAATGTTCCTTTCCCCACTTCTGAGGCCGGAAAATAATGGTGGAGCCTTGAAACAAAATCAGAATGAAAGCCAGGGCTTGAGGTTACATTTAACATAATTTTATTGCCTGAAATATTGGTGACATTTGATGTTATTTAACAAATTTGAAATGCCTAGTGCTTGTCAGGATGTGGAAAGCAAACAGGTAAAACATTACCTGTAGAATTTTCCTTATATCTTTCCAAGTAACAGAACTAAATACCTTTTTCTTTCAATGAAAGCTGAAAATTCACAGAAGGGGCCCAGAATACCCCTAGGCCATCACTCCACATGTCACACTGAGCTATGACCCTACACCAGTGTCTATTTACAGAGGATGGTTCTTTCAAGGCAATTATATGCCACACAAGAAAGCACATGAATACTACTGCTAATGATTCCAAGTGCAATTAAGTATATAGTGTCTGAATACATCATCTGGCCATCCAAGCAACTCAGACCCAAGACATATTTACTCTAGTTTTTGAGGTTGTGGAGAAAATCTCGAAAAAATGTCATCCACACAAACACACACAAATGTTGAGAACTGTTTCTCAGCTACTTTCAAATGCCTCCAAACACTAGTGGAGTTGCTCCAGTGGAAACAACACAATACAAAGACCCCCCACCCCCAAAAAAACCCAGACGAACCAAGTGAACTGATATTAATATGACTATAAACAAGTACAAAGGGGCGCGGGTGGCGCTGTGGTCTAAACCACTGAACCTAGGGCTTGCCGATCGGAAAGTCGCGATTCAAATCCCCGCGACAGGGTGAGCTCCCATTGCTCGGTCCCAGTTCCTGCCAACCTAGCAGTTTGAAAGCATGTCAAAGTGCAAGTAGATAAATAGGTAGAGCTCTGGCGGGAAGGCAAACAGCGTTTCCATGCACTGCTCTGGTTTCGCCAAAAGCAGCTTAGTCATGCTGGCCACATGACCCGGAAAAACTGTGGACAAACGTTGGCTCCCTCGGCCAGTAAAGCAAGATGAGAACTACAACCCTAGAGTCGTTCACGACTGGACTTAACTGTCAGGGGTCCTTTACCTTTACCTTTAAACAAGTACAAAGGTGGCTGTTTTCAGGGACAATCCCAATAATTATAAAGTGGGAAGAAGGGAATTGAAGTGGTAATAGCTACAAAGGGCATGTAGCTACCAACAACAAGTAGAACTGCCCAAATAGAGGTGTCACACGTAGTAGGTAACCTGAACGCACTGAAGAAATTGGAAATGAAGCAGATGACGGTGGCAATGGTTCAAAGCAGAAAGGGGGGGCTAGCATTCCTGGATGCAAGACACCATGACAGCTAGATAAGCAGGAGGGTTCAAGAAGTGGAATAAAGGGACAACTTGACTGCAGGAAACAAAGCACAGACACTGTGATTCTAAACATGTTAATAAGGAAAGAAGGCCTTCTAATTTTAATAAAACATATGTCCACATTAAAGGAGAGCACCACAGGAATGTGGTCTGAGTATACAGAAGCAGCAACAATAAGGATTTGGAATGAAATACTGTAATACCAAGGGGACGCGAGTGGCGCTGTGGTCTAAACCACAGAGCTTAGGGCTTGCCGATCAGAAGGTCGGCAGATCGAATCCCCACGACGGGGTGAGCTCCTGTTGCTCGGTCCCTGCTCCTGCCCACCTAGCAGTTCGAAAGCACGTCAAAGTGCAAGTTGATAAATAGGAACCGCTCCGGCGGGAAGGTAAACGGCGTTTCCGTGCGCTGCTCTGGTTTGCCAGAAGCGGCTTAGTCATGCTGGCCACATGACCCAGAAGCTGTCTGCGGACAAACGCCGGCTCCCTCAGCCTATAGAGCGAGATGAGCACAAAACTCCAGAGTCGTCTGCGACTGGACCTAATGATCAGGGGTACCTTTACCTTTTACTGTAATACCATGGGGTACAGATAGACAGACGAGGGATTTTCTAAAATAGGCTGCCACATGTTGTCCTAAACTGTATGGGTAGGTTACCAACTCATTTAAATGGCTATTTCTATGGCTCCACTGCATACCTTGGAAAAAGACAACCTTTTATTTTTTAATTTATCATAAACAGGCCAATATATATGTATGTATATGTATTTAATGGTGTCTACTTTACTTTGGGTCAATCCAAAAGTGCCTATTCACAATTTGCCATTCACCATGACCACTTTGGACCCTCGCACTGTACACACTCTGGAAAGAAGATTTTTGCCACTCCACCCTTAGCAGCCACTAACCTGAGATTTCTATCAGACCATTAAGTTCCCCCTCCCTGCTCCTTGTCAGACGTGTGGGATGAGCCACTTGTGACATCTTAAAGGAAGTTATTTTAAAGCAGGCTGTTAGAATAAGGCAAGGTGGCTCTTTAAGAATTCAATTAACTTCCAGCTTGTTTTGCAATAAATCGCCCAAAAGCACGTCCTGCCACTCTTCATTCCAGGGATAGTGTCCGGAGATTGCCCAGATGTTTCAGCCTCCGGTTCTCCTCCGTGGAAAGTTTCCGCCTGCAGGCTGCTGCATTTAGACATTCTGTTCTCCTGACTCTACTTAATCTAGAGTGCTGTCAGAGCTGTCACATGAACAGTGAATCATGGGCCCTTATTGAAAACCCTCAAGAGGAGCTCAGGGCAGACAGCTGCACAAACCCGCACCCAAATGCAGTCTCTTCTCGCTGAGGGTTTTACAACTCAACCTCTGGATAATCCCAGAGCTTGACTGACAGGGACTGTTTGTTCAATAACAGAAATTTGTTAAAAACAAATTGGCTGTCTTTCAAACAGACACCCTTTCCTGGGTTCCCTAACCTCACCTTTTTTTTTTTTCTTCCCTTTCTTTCCCCCTCTTCCACGCACAGCAAGATCCATTTTCTTTGCTCTAAACAAACTGGAATTATAAAAGAATGCTGCTGTGCTGCTCGCCTTAATAGATTTGCACATTTTCCCTCCTCCCTTCCTTTCTTCTTTAGCATTTCCCAGGATAACATATAATCCTTTGCACCTGCAAAAGCTCCACAGACTGCAGACTGCCAAGAATCGACCACGTGTCCTTGCTTCCATGACCAGAGATCCTGTGTTTAAAGAGATAGGAGAGGGGAAAGTTATTAAAAATTAGTATATCTGCCCGGTCTTCCTCGTTAACTTGGGGGGGGGGGGTTTGGAAACAGGAGTTTTAAAGAGCTGTTTGTGGCATTTTCAATTATGTAATAAGTCACATACACATACACATACTGAAGGACCTTATGTGCTCAAAAAAAGTAGATGGTCTGGGAAAGATAAATGGAACAGCAAGAGCGAAGGCATGTTTGCAGAGAGTTAAGTACATATTCATTTCAGCCTGGAGCAATGCAATTTTACAGATACAGCCTGAATCTTTCTTCCTCTTGGGAAGATAAAGCAATGCAAAAAGAACACTGGAAAAATATCAGGAGCGAGTTCCAATCCATATGTACATGCCAAACAAAAACCATTTCCAAATGACTTCCCTTTGTGTTACTTCATACCCAGACACAGTGTCCTAAAGCTGCTGAGAGGGGCAGCAGCAACAGCATTTTGTCACCCACTGCTAAATTGCCCAGTCTTGAAACCAAGGTGAACAACACAGGCACCACTAACAAGCGTGGCCTTATTGACTTACGACGTAGGTCACTAACACACCCATTTTACAGATGTGGAAGTATGACCAAGGCAACCCTTTGAGCTTGCAGCTACGTTTTGAACCCAGAGATGTACATTTCTTTGAGCAGTGGATCTATACTCTACCCCCACCCCCACCCCCCATTTTAGACAGAAACTTCTAATCTGATTGCCGGCTGTGCTGAGTATCAATAGGCTGCCCCTTGTAACAACTGTAAAACAACTTCCCCCTGCTCCCCACGCCCCCAGACGGCTGCGCATAGAAATGACTTTCTGGCCCTTGTGCCAATCATGAAGAACAATGGTTGATTTTTAAATTGCTTTAAAGGGAAAGGGTGCAAAATCTTTAATCAAGTACAGTGGTACCTCAGGTTAAGTACTTAATTCGTTCCGGAGGTCTGTACATAACTTGAAACTGTTCTTAACCTGAAGCACTGCTTTAGCTAATGGGGCCTCCTGCTGCTGCTGCGCCGCCGGAGCACGATTTCTGTTCTCATCCTGAAGCAAAGTTCTTAACCTGAAGCACTATTTCTGGGTTAGCAGAGTCTGTAACCTGAAGCGTATGTAACCTGAAGCGTACGTAACCCGAGGTACCACTGTACTGTGTTAGTTGGAAAAGCAAAGGCATGCTGAAGCAGAGCTTGCTCCATAGCTGGAGGAAAGAAGCACAAACAGTCATGGATGGAAGCATGCCTCTATCTGGAGTTGGGCTCCAAGTTCCCTGTGCTAAACTGTAAGCACTGGGCTACCCATGACTAAGGTGTATGGCAACTACTTACAACAGGTCTAAATGGAGAAAAACAAGAGCCATTAATAATGGACTACTCTACCCTACAGCCAAACTCGGAGCAGTCCAGGGGACGAAGGCCAAAGGAGAATTCAAGTTGGCCAAGAGGAAATAATCAAATCCACTCGCAGCAAGGCCAACTTAATTGTGGTGTGGTCTTCCCCAGGGAAGCAGGGAAAACCCTGTTTTCTGGATCATTTAAAAATAGACCATAGCAGACAGCACTTGAGAACATACCACAGGGAATAATCCTACACTGGAAGAGACTGGACGTGGATGACCTAATAAGTTCCATCCCATCCCTCCTTTTCATAGGGAGGCCCAAAATGAAATGTGCGAGAGAGAGGAAATGAATGCATCGAGTAACGAGAAGGAGAAGATTATAGAATAATAGCTGCATCCCAACCGGCTAAGTCTACGAAAACCCAAAGTAGAATATTTCAATTGTCACCCATTTTTGAGATTATCTCTCTCTAAAAAAAGAAAAGGTTCCTGCTTATGTTCAATGCTCCATATTTTATTGGTTAGATCTGGATGATTTTTTAAATAAGGTGCATATTATTATTTTGCTTGTTTTTACCATGTTGCTGTGTTTTCCCGTAAGATGAGGATATAAGCACAGCCTGCTGGATCAAGTCATTCACCCAACTATTCCAACACTCAAGGGTAACCCACAAGCAGGACCGGAGCACAACAGCATTGCCCCCACTTGCACCTCCCACTAACTGGCATTCAGAGGCGTACAGTGGTACCTTGGTTCTCAGACTTAATCTATTCCGGAAGTCTGTTCCAAAACCAAAGCATTCCAAAACCAAGGCACGCTTTTTCATAGAAATTAATGCAAAATGAATTAATCCATTCCAGACTTTTAAAATCAACTCTGAAAACAGCAATTTAACATGAATTTTACTATAAAACGAGACTACTGATCCATAAAATGAAAGAAACAAACCATGTACTGCGGTCACACAATCAATCAATCAATCTATCTATCAGTAGCTGAACTGGGTTCCACACAGTCACAAAAACAAAACAAAAAGAGCTGCAAAAACAAAAACGGAAAATGAATAGCAAAAAAAGCCCGACCTCAGCGTAACACTCAAAACGGAAGCGTAGCACTAAAAACGGAAGCGTAGCACTAAAAACGGAAGCGTAGCACTCAAAATGGAAGTGTGGCACTCAAATTGGAAGCATAACACTCACAAGAAAATTGGATTCCAGGTAGAAAAATCGAAATTAGAAACAGAATTGTTAGAACCTAAAACTAAGATTTTGTCAAAGATGTATAATTTGCTGCTGAAATGGAACACGCAGGATGAAACGGTAAAATCTGCAATTATTAAATGGGCACAGGATGTTGGACATAACATTATGTTTGCTGACTGGGAAAAGTTGTGGACCGGTTTGACTGGGAACGGTTTGAAGTTTACGGCATGTAATGCCTTAAGAGAGAATATAATGAAAATGATGTATAGGTGGTACATGACTCCAGTCAAGCTTGCAAAAATTTATCATTTGCCCGATAATAAATGTTGGAAATGCAAAGAAACTGAAGGTACATTCTTTCACCTTTGGTGGACGTGCCCAAGGATTAAGGCTTTTTGGGAAATGATCTATAATGAAATGAAAAAGGTGTTTAAGTACACCTTCTTGAAGAAACCAGAGGCCTTTCTCCTGGGCATGGTTGGCCAATTGGTGCCAAAGAAGGATAGAACTTTTTTTATGTATGCAACAATAGCAGCAAGAATACTCATCGCAAAATACTGGAAGACACAAGATTTACCCACTCTGGAAGAATGGCAGATGAAGATGATCGACTATATGGGACTGGCAGAAATGACTGGCAGAATACGAGACCAGGGAAAAGAGGCGGCGGAAGAAGACTGGAAGAAGTTTAGAGATTATTTGCAGAAATATTGTAAAATTAAGGAATGTTGAAATGATGTTGGACAGAAATTACCGTATTTTTCGCTCTATAACACGCACCCAACCATAACACGCACGTAGTTTTTTAGAGGAGAAAAACAAGAAAAAAAATATTCTAAATGAAACAGTGGATGTACGATTTTTGTGGTTCATGCTGTGGCCACAGACATGTGATCTGACAGTGAGTTTGGAGTAGCCCAATGCAAAAATCCTGAGGATCCATGTGGATCCATGCTTTGTAACCATGTTTTTGCACCACTGCGGCCCCAGGCAACAGTGGGTGCGTGATTTTTTTGGTGCAAGATGTAGCCATGGACATGCTATGTGATCTGATGGTGAATTTGGGGTGACCCAGTGCAAAAATCCTGAGAATCCATGTGGATCCATGCTTTGTAACCACGTTTTAAGTGGGGAGGGAAGGAAAAGCATTCAAGGGACAAGGAGCACGCATGGGGTGTGTGGAGAAGGATGCTGCTAATAATGCAGAAGAGGGGTTTAAGGGGAGAAGAAGCATGCGTGGGGTGGGTGGAGAAGGAGGCTTCTAATAATCAAGAAGAGGGGTATAAGGGGAGAAGGCTCCTCTCCTCTCCCACTTTGCTCCTTTAAAGCAAGCGGGCTCTGCTTTTCTCCCTCCTCCCTGCTCATCCCCAGCTTAGCGAGCTGAAAAACTTTGCTGCTATGTAGCGAGCTGAGTGGGGAGGAGAGAGGGACAGAGAGCCTGCTTGCTTTAAAGGAACCAACCGGACAGGAGCCGCTTACACTCATGTAAGTGGCTCCTCTCCTCTCCCGCTTTGCTCCTTTAAAGAAGCAGGCTCTCTGTCCCTCTCTCCTCCCCACTCAGCGGCTCTTCTCCCGCTTTGCTGTTTCAAAGCGAGCCACGGAGGAGGGAAGGAAGGGGAACCATGGATCCTTTGCTCACGACTGCAGCAGATCCCCCCCGCCACCCGTAGACATTCCCTCCATAACACGCACAGACATTTCCCTTTACTTTCTAGGAGGAAAAAAGTGAGTGTTATGGTGCAAAAAATACGGTAAGTGGTTACCAGCTGTAATGCAAAGGATGAGCAATAAGTTAAATAAGTAATAATAAGTTATAATAAGGATTTGCTGAGTTAAGAATTTGAACTGGAATACAAAAAGGGGAGGTGAGAGGAGGTCTGGGAAATAAGGTAATGGAATAAGTAATGGAAATCATATTTATTTTGTTTTTTCTTTTTTCTTAATTGTGTATTTTTGTATTTTCGTTATCTTTTGTGTATTGGTTTTTTGTATTAAATTGGAAATTCTAATAAATATCTTTAAAAAAAAAAAAAAGGAAGCGTAACACTCAAAACGGAGCATGTTTGGCTTCCGAAAAAAGTTCGCAAACCGGAACACTTACTTCCAGGTTTGCAATGTTTGGGTTCCAAGTTGTTTGAGTACCAAAGCATTCAAGAATCAGGGTACCACTGTACTGTCTCCAATAGTGGAGGCAGAAAACAGATGCTTAGATGCTTTGCTTGGGGATAAATGCAGGAGAAAAATATCAATTTGTTTCCAGTTTACACTATTTTCAGCTTCTGGAAGTTACAAAAAAAAATGCACTTTAAAGCACTGCTTTCACATATAATCCTATTCTGCAAGTAGAAAGCGGAGGTCCCCATGAGATGTGCTCCCATCTTTATTATCACAAACACACGATAATATATGGAAGTCTCATTTTCTAACTCTGCTAGTGGGAATAAGCATGCTGCAGTTCTGAAAACTAAAGCCATTAATGAAGTAATTCCTGCTAGATAAGAGAACTCTCAGCTACTGCAATTCTCCCCTTCTTACTGCTAGTGGTTTGTGATAGGATGGCATTCCTAAGAAGCTCTGGCCACATACGTATCTTGGCCCAAATGTGGCCCAAGACCAGGCACCCCCAAACTCGGTCCTCCAGATGTTTTGGGACTACAATTTCCATCATCCCTGTTAGCTAGGGATAATGGGAGTTGTAGTCCCAAAGCATTTTGGTGACTGAAAATCCAGGCAGCACCCTTCCTGATGATTAAAATATAATAATAGACTATATAATAAAAGACAATTAGAACACAGTAAGAGTCTGTTGGATCAGACCAGACCAGATTTGTTTAGGTCAGCATCCTTATTTCATACAGAGGTCAACCAGATGTCAATTCTCTGCCCTTTCATAGTATCCCAAACTCTGTGGCTGCTTCACTCTACCAAACAATAGGACAAGCACATCCCTTCTAATAAGAGATGTTGCTTTGTCTTAAATACATTCCTGACAAAGGTTAATATAATTAGCAGAATGCCAACAGTGAAAACAGCTAATGTCTACTATATTGAACTGGTGATATAAAAATATGTGTCATGGCACTGAGAGATTTGGGTTCAAGACCCCAATCAGTCAGTGGGTGCCATTCTTGGGTGGTTCCAATCTCTCATCCTCAGCACCACATCAATAATAGGAAAGATGCAGAGTCCAACAAGATACGAATGCAAGTCAAATGTATAATCTGATCAACTGTAGAGCAATAATGACCTTCTATATGAGGACCTACACAGTTGCGCAACAGTACAATTACTTTGGCATCCTGAATAAACCCAGGGAACACAAAAGCATTTAGAGGATAAGGGAATTGGCAGTGCATCTCATTACGGAAGTTTCCTTTTTTTGGGTCCAATTAACTCTGAAATTGTAACTGCACCGACAAGGTATCAGTGTGAGTACACAAGCCTTTGGTCATCTTGTTTCTCTCTAATGATTCCCTGTCTGATTGCTCCAGGCATGCGCTATTAAAGACAGCAGGAAATAATTAGCCGTGTTTTTCTTTCAGGGCAATACCCATTCCCACCAGCATTCCCAGTACTGGAAAGCAAAGATGACAAGCGCTGCACTTTTAAAACAGGCTGTGATGCCAAGCCTGTGTCATGTGCATTCTATTAGACCCAAGACTGAATAGAAGACTTTGTTTTCCACTTCAAAGGACCCATCCCAATCTTGCGCTCTTCCCTTATGAATAACAAATTGGAAATAAATCTTCTGGCTGAAACACATGGAAACTCATACAACCCTGGCCCTCCTTAGCTTCCTAGGTCACTTGTATGCTAAGTTGTGTTTGCTTGTTGTTGTTTTTTTAAAAGAAATACCAAAGTGAGACCTTCATATAAGTTCATCTTCATCATTCAGCCTTCCGAGGGTCTTCTGGCAATTCCCTCACTGTGAGAAATGAAGTTACAAGGAACCAGGCAAAGGGCCTTCTCAGCAGTGGCACCCTCCCTGTGCAATGTGTCAGGGAGATAAAGAATTACACAACTTTTAGAAAACATCCGAAACATTGGGGGGGGGGAGAGTTTGACTTCACCCCAAGGGGAACTCCTCCATTGTCTCCCACGACAGATGGATGCCAACAACAAATGAAATGAATTTACTTGAACACAATGGAGGCCTAGATCGTTACGTTAGCCATCTTAGATAGCAACTACAACAACCTAGGTTCTTTTGGGTGACCTAACTCTCCTCTCACCATAGCATTGTTTACATACACTTTGCCACCCACATCAGGGCAGAATTCCCAGTAGAGAGGTGGCAGTGAGCTATGTCTACTGGCACTGAGTAGCCCCTCCCCAATCTCAAATTCTGCACATGCTCAGAGGCCCTCTCCTCCCTATTTATGAACGTATCAAAGGGTTGTGCCGGGCTTTCAATTTCATCTAGCACTGGGTGCTCTACCAAGGCTTGCTGAAGTAGGTTGGCCCTGCGAATGCAAAGGGCTGGGCTGGATTCCCCCACGAGATCTCCTCCAAGCGTCTGCCTACCATCCTGAATACTGAGAAGCTATTGCATTCACCTCCCTGCCCCCTTTCGCAGTGTGGAAACTGTTTTCTTTTGGATACTTTTGCAAAGAGAAAAACAATACTCTTCATGGAGAATTCCTGCTCAGGAGGAGGAAAGAACTAATCTGCCTGCCTTGCAGTCCTATCCAAACCAGTGTTCTAAGGAAAGAAGCACTCTAGGGAGAGCAACAGGCTTTGGAGCCTAGAATGAATTCAGTACATATTTGGAAGGAGGCATGCACAAACTTTCTAGAAATCGGATCACTTCCCATTCTGAAAACAAGGCTCAAACCAGCGAATAAACTTCATGTGCATCCACCCTCTGGGAGCCTGTTTTCAATGTGCTGCCTGTTTCCAAACTCTTGAGCATTTTCAAAGGGTGTTTTAACTCAGCCAGCAAAGCAATTCCTTTCCTTTCACTGTTCCAAGCGCACATCAGCTTACAGATGGTGCGCAGGAATGTCTTTGACAGTATTCTAAAGCCACTGTGAATAACAGTTATTGTGACACTGATAAAGTAAGGTTTGTCTGCTGAGCAGCTGTGGCTATATTGTTCTTTTTTTTCCTGGGGTGGGGGTGGGGCAACCATTCGGCAAATGGAATGCACACTCCCCATTGGCTGGAAGTGACGTCACCTGCCTCGAAAGGCTGCACTAGAAATCTGGTTTCCGTGAAGGAGCACCTCAGCAAATGGCAGACACGTTAGTGTAACCAAACGATTAGTGCTTAATCCCCCAAAGAAGCAGAGTCGTTACACCAAGAAGGAGAAGGGAATGGTAGAACGCTTACTGCACAGCTTGCAAGGAAATGGGTTTAAGGCCCTGTCTGGGTTTCATCTACCCTGGGCTTAAATGCCACTAGGAACAGTGAGAAGAGAAATGAAAAGTTACCTTGGGGGGGAGGGGGAGGGGAGCTGTGAAAAGGGAAATGGAGGGGGGAGAGAAGGAAAGAATGTGGGACAAACTTCACTTGCCCACCCAGTAAAAACTATTTTAAGGCTTTTAAAAACGGATAGCTACATATACAGCCAATAACGCATTTCGCTTAAAAACGGTGTGTGTGTGTATTGGATATGCTAAAATTTCAAAAACCAACTAATAAATAAAAACTAACAACAGAATAAAAATACTAATTGGTGCGATACCATTTTAAAGGAATTTGCTTGTGACACAGGAGCATCTGAGAATGGTTTTGCCTAGACTTTCAACATCACACTCTCCTCTAAACTTTAGAATACCTAATTAGGTTAGGACAGCAAAACACGCTGTCAGGGACTCAGCGGGAGCGCAGGGAGGAGAGGAGATGGAGAGCGAGGGGGAGCAATCCGAGGGCAGCGTAGGAGAGGACAGCAGCCCAATAGATTCCGTGAGCCTCTCCAGCGAATCGGAAGATTCACAGAAGGGGGCGCCGATGGGCAGGGCAAGGGGGGACCCAAGGGGGACACCCCAGAAACAAGGGGCCAGCGGGGACTCCCAGAGCAGCAGTTGGAAATCAGGACCAGCTTCCCCACCAGAGCGTAGTGGGGGGGAGGAGTCCCAGGTATCAGAGCCCACATATTCACCACCAGCGAGAGAAGATGAGTCAGGGGTGGCCACGCCTCCATCGGAGAGCGAGGGAACGGTCAAGCGGAAAGTTGCAGGCTGGGCGCGCGCGCCAAGTTCAAATGTACAGGCGAGCGGCACAGAAGGTAGCCCGGATAGGGAACCAGGTCCTAAAGCCCGCCGGAAGGAGGGGGAAGAATCATCAGGGTCAGCGTCAGAGGAGTCCAGAAAGGATGAAACCCTAGCGGGCAGGAGGGCCCAGAGGAGAAAGGAACTTAGGAAGAGGTGGAGCAAGGCGAGAGTCTTAAACTGGTGTGGAAGGGGCGGAGACTCAGACGGGACTTCGCCGGTCTAGGGTTGAGACGTAGAGCTGCGCGCTGCGGCTTTAAAATGGAAACTGAACCTCAATAAAGACTTTTGTACATAACTACAGCCTAGCGTTGGTCCTCTGTGAGCTGGGACCTAGAGGCAGCTCTGACACACGCCGAATCCATTTCTAAGCATCAGACTGCATATGCTCAGACCACTGAAGGGGAAGAAAAAAGCAAAAAAAGAGGCTTCCAAGCTGCAGCTGAACCTATTTGGGCTGCATATCAAGAACTGCTGTACATCTTAATCAAATGCATGTTTATTCAAAAGTACATGCCACTGAATTCAATGCTGCAAGTCGAACAGAATCCGTTCTGGAAGTCCGTTCAACTTCCAAAACATTTGGAAACCAAAGCGCGGCTTCCGATTGGCTGCAGGAAGTCAGGTTGGCGGCATATGGGAGCCAAAATGTCTGAGTACCAAGGCGTTCAGGATCCAAGGTATGACTGTAATGGTACAGAGATGGAACTGCCTACCTGAAAATGTTTGTGGTCCACTTTTACATTCTGTTAAGTTACAGCACCTATCCGTCCTATATCTAAAAGGGTTCATATAAATGGTTCATATTAAAATCTACTCCTTGCCTGATTGTTGACCATGATATCTAGAAATATCTTTTTTTTAAAAAGTAAAGTGTCTGAAACACTTGAAAATTCATCTTCCCTGGCAGCAGTAATTTTGCAGCTCAGAAGCCCACTCTACAGATCTTCTTGCCCAAATGGACTATAGTAACAGCCAGGGCTTCAGTGTTAACACCTGCAAGCTAAAATAATATGTGAAATATTAAGCCTCTTCATAGGTCCATGCAGCCATTAGATCAACATGTCGCAAAAGATAATTTTATTATTCATTTTACAGATTTATAAACTGTCTTGTGATATAAAAAGGTTATCCCAAGCCATCCTTTCAAAGATGATAATAAACATCAGTTAAGACATTTATCAGCATTGAAAAATAGACAATAAAATATAATAAAAAAGCAGTAAAAGCGCAATAGAATCATTTCAATTTAGTACCCAATTTAAGCATAAGATCTAAACAGAGCACGGAGAACAATATAGTAAAAACCCAACCTTTACTCTAAATTAAAAGCATAGAAATGAAATAGAAATGTTTTCTCTAAATCGGACCAATTGCTTGACCCATAAATTTAATGAATTAAAACATAGGTATATGGTTAAGTGGGAAAGGGTTTTACAAAGGGGGTGCCCAGAAATATGGAGTTTCTTACTTGGCTTCAGCTCAGATTTTAAAGTTGCTATGAACGACAGAGAAACCTGTACTAAAATGAAGTTACAGTGGCATCGGTCTCCATGGATAAGCAAAATGATGGGGTGGGGAATAATAATGGGAAGTGCTGGTTTTGCAAGAAAAGGAAAGGGTGTTTCATGAAATAAAGGCTGGCCCGCACAGAATACACTGCAGTAGCCTAGCCTGGATGTAACCAGAATATGAGTAATGGAGGCATGAGCTAACATATCCAGAGAGGGCTGCACCAAGTATACCAGTTTACGGTGATAAAATGCACACCTAGCTACTGTAATCTCTTGAATTTCTATGAATTTGGTCTTCCGGAGGGAATGCAACCCCATCCAGACCCAGCTAAATACTGGAGCAATTGACACATAGCACCTCTGTCTCTTTTGAATGAAGCTTCAGTTTGTTTGTCCTCCTCCACCCCAAAACTGCCTCCAGACACCGGCTCAGGAATTATTACTCAAGTTATCTGAATTTTACTGGCAATAAACTGTTTAGATTACACTCTCTCCAAACCCCCAATTGCCTATTTACTTTGTGAGCTGAATTCCACCAGTGTACTTCATGCCCTATGTTTATAATACATTTCCCCTCCAGAGTATCTTGAATGTATCCTAAAGCAGCCTTGTATTCTGAGAATCACTACATCACACTCCTGTTTTTAAATGTGGTTGGGGTTTTTCTTGGAAAGCACACGGTGGCTCTTTCCCTCCTCCCCTTAATGCTGTCATCTCCATTGTCCAGAACAAAATTATACCCAAAATTACTGTGTCGGGCTAGTTCTTACAGTACACAACTTAAGAGAAAGCTGCCACAACACTATGGTATCACAGCAGACTCCAAATAAGGCAAGTGAAGTTATCCTAAAGGTTGAGACGATTCCCAGATGCCCGGATGACAAAGACACCTTTGCCAAAAAGCACTTCATAAACAAGCCACTTGGGTTTCATAACACCTGATATGTTTGTTAGTAATAGATTCAGCAGTTCCCAAGTAGGTGCACATCACTCTAAATTGGAAATCTCGCGGTTTTGAAGCTAAGGCCTGGTCTGGTGAGCTACCACAGACTGTGGGTGCGTAAGCCACTGGAGCCCTTGTGAAGCCCTCAAGGAAATGAGGATGTGAAAAATCAACCACACCGTTACAGTCATACCTTGGAAGTCGAACAGAATCTGTTCCGGAAGTCCATTCGACTTCCAAAACATTCAGAAACCAAAGCGCGGCTTCTGATTGGCTTCCTCCTGCAGCCAATCGGAAGCCGTGGAAGCCCCATTGGATATTCAGGTTCCAAAGAATGTTTGCAAACCGGAACACTCACTTCCGGGTTTGCAGCGTTCAGGAGCCAAAACGTCCAAGTACCAAGGTATTCAGGATCCAAGGTACGACAGTACTGGCAAGTACAAAATCCCTGGATTTTTGAGATAAGTACTAGAAGCCTGGTCTCCGTTCTTTGCCTAGCCAAAAGAGTAGAACCTCCAAAGATGAGATTGGGATACTGCCACTCAAGGCATTGATCTAGCCCAGGCATCCCCAATCTCGGCCCTCCAGATGTTTTGGGACTACAACTCCCAACATCCCTAGCTTACAGAACCAGTGGTCAGAGATGATGGGAATTGTAGTCCCAAAACATCTGGAGGGCTGAGTTTGGGGATGCCTGGCCTAGCCTTTTAATCTTCTATGTTTTTCATGATGTGAGGAGGCAAACAGGTCAAAGATGCACCTCTTTGCAAAATATAAATAGAAAACCATCAATCCATCAGCAATTGTGTGGGCTGCATAATTTGTAGGCCTGACTATTCACAAGTTAGAAGAACGCAGGGACAAAACATGTGAAAAGTGTCCCCCATGCCTGGCAGTGCAATCTCCTGCTCTGAGACAACTTTCCTCTACACCCTATTTACCAAAGCATCTTCAGCGGTATTTCAAAATGTGTGGGGAGCCTCCATGAATAACTCCTGCTTCAGACTGGAGGTTAACTGGAAGAGCAACTGAGGTGAAGCTACTGAGCTTGTCCATACACTCTCCTGTATGTTTACACTCAACCTTAATGCAGAATTCCTGAATGGGGCTTATTTCTTATTTTTTTACTGAACACAGATGAGGTAGCTGGGATGCTGAAGCAATGCTTGAGCATGGTAGTGGACTGAATGAGGGTGGATAAACTGAAACTCAGTATAGAGAAGACAGAAGTATTGTTATGATTCATCTGTCCAGGTGAGTTCAGCCAGGAGGATGAGTTGCAGACCTTCAGAAGTCCACAGTTTCAGGAGCTCTTTTATCCTTTAACAGTGCTTTGCCAGTTTCACTGGCTCCCATTCTGTTTCCTGGTCCAATTCAAAGTGCTGATTGTGACACTCAAAGCCAGGCTTCCTCAACCTCGGCCCTCCAGATGTTATGAGACTATAGTTCCCATCATCCCTGACCACTGGTCCTGCTAGCTAGGGATCATGGGAGTTGTAGGTCAAAAACTTCTGGAGGGCCAAGGTTGAGGAAGCCTGCTCAAAGCTATTCGTGTTTGGAGCTAGGATTCTTGAATGATTGCTTGCCTCCACATGCACCTACTCATACTTAAGATCATCTTCTGATGCCTCCGCTGCGTACCCCACCAGAGGGTGCCAGTCACAAAATGGCTGCCATGGGGGGTGTGGCATAACACAATAGAGAGAGTACAATCATGGTGAAACTTTTTCCATAACTGTTTTTCTATACAAGAAAAGGCTTAACATGTTGAATTTCTGCCTTGGAAATAAGGCCGTAGCAGGAAAAGTGTATTAAAGAGCAAAAGAAAACAGCAGCAGTTTAGAACCCTTGTGTGCAAACAATTCACTTATCAATCGCATCTGTAGCTTCACTCATAAGCTAAAAACACTGACAGGCAAAAACAGCCAGGCTGGCTCATCCCACAGAAATGGCTTAAAGGAGTTCATGCATATTTTGCCACATAACTTTATTTCTAGAAGGACTCTAGGCTTCTTTAAAAAAAAATAAAAAATAAAGCTGGGGCCCTTGCCCTGGGGCACTAATGAAGGCCTTAATGGGCACCATGGCATGGCATGTGTGGGCACTGGACTGGGACTCCTGCACTAAATTACTATGAGAATTGTTTGTGGCATTTTCTTATAATCCATCCATACTGAATATTCAATCAAGAATAAAGCAAGCATGATTAGAAACACTATTCTCTTTGAGTTATGTGAAGCTATAGTTTTGGGCTTCTTCCAGCAGGGTAACTTCGAACGGAAAATATATTTCACGTTTCTTTTCATGTCCCTTGAGAAAAGCCTGGTAGTGGATGAAATTTACGAGCATCTGACAGCAGTTTGGTGGTTTATGTAAAATTATTTTGTGGTCTCAGTCAAGTTCCAAGTGGGCCAGTGGCTTCAACTCCAAAACCACCAGTACAATTTAAGTTAACTATGCCTCAGAAGATAGCGCAATGCCTCATTTAAAAGAGGAACTGGCTTATAAAACCACCCTAAACAAAAAAAAATCTCCCCGGTACCACAGATAATAATTGATGACGTGTATTACTACAGGCTGGGCGGGCAGGATTTGCAACCAATTCCTTTCCCTTTGGTTAAAACCCAAATGATATAACACATTAAGCCCAGAATAAACAGCACTGATCATTTAGCTTACACTTAAGACCGTGGGCAGGAGTTACATCCAGGAAGGAGGGGAGGAATAAGGGCTGAAGGAATATGAGTAGAGGAATATTGGCAATTTAATTTAGCTTCAAACATTCTAGGTTGTTTCAAGCATTTACAGGGTGCGCATTCTGAAGCTGCCACAAAGAATTTGTCTCCAATCCTATACAGCCTGCAGCTAACCTGCCCCCTTCCTGGCGTTGATGAACTCCAAGTTCCATCAGTGCTACTCAGCTTCCCCCAACGGTCAGAGATAATGGAATTTTTCCCTCAGAGCTGCCACTGCCATTATCTTTTCTGTCCAGCAACATCTCATTGGGAAGGCCAAAAGTTAGCCACCCCGCTTCACAGCCTTGACTGGGAGTATGTCCCACTGAACTCAATGAGAACTGAACTTCTGAGTAGGCAGCACAGGATGGTGGTGCCAGTTTCTTTTATTTCACCCAAACTTCACAAGAAACTATGAGAAACGGTAGTGAAGTATGGTGTCAGTAATGCAATTCTGTCATAGGTACAGCCCAGTGTGTTAGAACAGTGACACTTGGAAAGAAAATAAAGTGGTGTATGATCAGACTGTGTCCATCCACCAAACCTCACAAGCAGGCTTTCAGTTTTTCCCTGAGATATCTAGCCAAAATTTACGTGCAACATACTCATAGGTTACATTGATCTTACATTCACCACCTCCCCTTGTTCCTGTATTCATTTTTCAGGGATAGTCTTTCTTGCTCTTAATCACCATTCGGCCATTGGTTTGTCCCCAACTGAATTTTGCATTGCATTTATTTTACCTTTTTTTAAAAATGGCAATATTCACATTTATATTTTTCACTTTCAAAACGTTTGTATGAGAGACTTACCTTTAAGGATTCCCACAGAGGAAATTGTACAAGGGAGAAAGGAATCTGGAAATGGAGAGAGAAAGGGGAAAAAACACCTGTCACACAAGCAAAAATTATGCTGGCATGTTAGTCGACTTTCTAAATTGGGAAGTTACTGTTCACTTGTTGAACTGTAGCTTATTAAATTTATAAATCCTGGAGGATTAAATTATGCACACGCCTTGTTAGATGGCTGGTTTTGCTACAGAACCTTTGACTCTGTTTAGCACATTCCCTGCCGAGAGGTTAACGTATTGTAATGAGGGTGGGCTCTAAGAGTAATAACTGGCACCATCTTAGTATGGTGAGTTTGAAAGTTTGACTCAACATCTGGGAAAGCCATACAGAGGATGGTTTAGAAGCTATGCACAGAAATCTAGCTCGCCAAACAACTGCCAGTTCTTTGCTCTGCAGTCACAAAGGCTTAGGTTAAACCGAAGACTTAAAGACACTTTATAAGGGAAACTTTATTTATGATATCTGGCTCACCTCAATATTGACCACTGGAAATAGAGTCAGTCCCAAAAGTTATTAATAACTTGGGAACCAAAGTTGTCAGCGCTTGAAAATGCAACTCTGGAGGTTTGGCATCTAACGTTTCCATCACTCAGCCACGGCTAGGCACCCAAATACTTGTCTGCCCCTCTTTTCAACTTCTGGTTTCAAAAATATAAATGGTTGAGGTGAAAATTTTCCATTCCTCATCCAAATATTCAAGGGCTTGACTGACAGTGGTAGAAGCCTTGGAAAGGTACCAATGACTACCACCACATGACTTTCTATAGCCTCTTTTAGATAGATACTCAGTTCTGCGAGCGGACACAACAAATGCTTGGTTGCTCATCACTCCTTGCAGCTCCGCAACCCATGGCCCAACAGCCAGTCTCCAAAAAGAATTCCCTCTGTGCATGCATGAAATCCATTCATAAAATCCAAGACCACCACTTTATGGTGTGGAACAGAGATTGTGTGAATTCACTCTGGGCCAGTGAGGCTGTGATGGGATATCTGGTTTACTGCACATTTAGTAAACCTTTATTTTCTGCTGGAAGATTAAGATGCTACAGATAAAGACATTAGGTTCTTGCCATTAAATTGTCCAGGGATCTTTCTTCACAAAACAGTATGAAATAATCCCACAAACTTTAGTGAAACTTTCTCTGTTCTATCTTATTATTAATCCTTACAGGCAAATCCTTGTTTGCTGCTTCTATGGGACGCCATCAACATAAAGGTACATTTGTCTCTGTCCCTCTGAATTCAACAATGTTTAAACATTGCCTAACTGTGCACTGGGGGGACGCAGGTGGCGCTGTGGGTTAAAGCCTCAGCGCCTAGGACTTGCCGATCGAAAGGTCGGCGGTTCGAATCCCTGCGGCGGGGTGCGCTCCCGCTGCTCGGTCCCAGCGCCTGCCAACCTAGCAGTTCGAAAGCACCTCAGGGTGCAAGTAGATAAATAGGGACCGCTTACCAGCGGGAAGGTAAATGGCGTTTCCGTGTGCGGCTCTGGCTCGCCAGAGCAGCGATGTCACGCTGGCCACGTGACCCGGAAGTGTCTCCGGACAGCGCTGGCCCCTGGCCTCTTAAGTGAGATGGGCGCACAACCCCAGAGTCTGTCAAGACTGGCCCGTACGGGCAGGGGTACCTTTACCTTTACCTTTTTAACTGTGCGCTGGACTGCAGCCATTGTTATTTTATCATGTGCGTTATTTTATCATGTCCATAATGTGTTTTTCCAAAAACTGGTTTCTATAAAGGCGCTAGAAACTTTAAATGTAAAACATTATTATACTATGACTGTCAACATGACAGGCTTCAGCTCATACAAGTTTACATCATAGATTGTAGCTGTCCTATTAAATCTATACAGACTTACAACAAGGAAGAGTACAGCTGAGAGCCAGCCATTCATTGTGACATTTAATTTAGCGTTATTCTAAAATGCACTCAAGAGGCCTGGCATGCATTGTTTACGCTTTCTTTCTTTTTTTATGAAGATGACTAACCCAATACATACATTTTTAACAAAACAGCAAAGAAACAGATGTAACTGCTTAACATTAATCTAATATATTCACTCAAAAAAACCACTTGCATCTGGCTATCTGTCCACATCACCATCTGCATGTGTCTCAATTTCAACTTCCAAAAATGGAAAGCCAGCATAATAAAATGGGAGTTTGTTGTGATGCTAACTCTTATTTTTCATGGCTATGACTCTCTGTCTTAACTACCGTAGGTGAAGAAACAGGCCTTTCTGCAACAAATGAATCTCATGCCTCTAGTGACATTGTGGTACATGTGGTATTGAGGTTTCTCAACTGCAGTTCAGAGAATGAACATAACATTTCTAGTTCTGAAAGCTTGTTGTTTCCTACCAAAATCTTTGCAATATAGCCAGGCAGTGTCCTGAGTAAGGTCACTCAGTGAAATTCTTGGGAGAAAGCGGTGTAGTGATTGATCCAGCTACCAGAGTAAGAACACCCTTTAGTGGCCGGAGAGATGCACTCCATGCCTACTGGTGAGGCAACACTGGTTTGATTCCTTTCCCTCCCATACAAATGCCAGTTCCCAGGCAAAGTTGGGCTCAACACTCAATAACTTGGCCTCAGTCTTTGAGGTAAGAGGGTAGCCTTCACTCCTTTCCCTGTCTTCTCCACATTAGCACCTCAGGGGATCTCTCCTTGGTCTTGCACTTTCTGCTGCAACACACTTCACACCAGTTCGCCTAAGAAAACTACTCCAGTCCCTGTAGTTACCCAACCGTGTTAGCCGCCCCTTCTTCTGGAGCTAATTTAGAAACTATAAGAGAGCAGTTGCAGTGGGATGTTGCAGTTACTTATTTTTCACCCCATTTTTCAAGCCGAAAAGGTTCTGAGAGCAGCTTGCATGACATCAGTAAACAAAACATGGCAGCTCCTCCAACCAGCAGACCTATTATAATCTAAAAGGCCAAGGAAAGTGGGATGAGGAGGGAGGATGAAAAGAAGCAGACTCAGGCACCAATTCTGAAAGCTGTGTGGTGGTTCAAAAATATCCACCTGGAATAGGAGCAACAGAGGGAGAGGAGGAGTTAAGTGGCATCCCATCTTCTCATCTGCAGCAGCCTGAGGGAATATCTCCTGCTGGGTACAAGCTTACAGAGTGCAGATTTAACCTCCCTATGCTTCTTGTTAAGAACTGAGCCAGTCATGAAGCTGTCCCAGACTGCATATTTCAACACTACCCATGTTTGAATCATCACACCATCTTATGAAGGTCTGGACTATAACCCTTTTCTGGATCACAGAGATGAAGTTGGAAGGGGTACTTTGACTCTCTCTGATTTTCATAATCGACAGTTCTCTAGAGAAACCTGCCCACTAAAATAGGAGAAAGCACACTTTTATAGAGTATACAGAGATGCAAGCAAGTTCTGAAAAAGCACTAGCAACTTGTATTTGGTCTACACCATGGGTAGGAAAACTAAGGCCCAGGGGCCAGATTCGGCCCAATCGCCTTCTAAATCTGGCCCGTGGACTTTCCAGGAATCAGCATGTTTTTACATTAGTAGAATGTGCCCTTTTATTTAAAATGCATCTCTGGGTTATTTGTGGGGCCTGCCTGGTGTTTTTACATGAGCAGAATGTGTGCTTTTATTTAAAATGCATCTCTGTGTTATTTGTGGGGCATACGAATTTGTTCATTTTCTCCCAAAAAACATAGTCCGGCCCCCCACAAGGTCTGGGGGACAGTGGACCAGCCCCCTGCTGAAAAAGTTTGCTGACCCCTGGTCTATACATATAATTTCCCTCAATAAACTCCTACCATGTAGGCGGTAAGGTCCCTATCACTCTACATCCTCCTCCATGTTTTTCAACACCACAAGAGTTAAAGATTATTGTCTGGTTCATCATGTTGCAGCTAATGATTAATAAATGAGTCTACACCACTCCCCTGCCAGGCAAAACTTAGCCTGACAGACACCTGCCATGGGAAATTTGTTATCTAGTCAGGCAGGAAGTGGCAGTGAGAAGAAATCAATGTCACTGCTGTACATTGAGCTGACAAACTGAAATCTCATAGGAAGTTTGTCATCGCAAACAAGGAAGAATTTCCCTTGTGGCATCTCAAAGACCCGCAGTAAAGGTCAAACATGGTTCTTATTTATCAGGGCCATGAAACTCAAGCGCTGAGATTAACTTTCTTCCTGCCCCCAATTTCAGGTGCCAAAGCCCTGTTCACTTTACAGCAAAAGGCGTAATATATTTATGAGGAGATAGAGACTTGCAAAAGGATGCCTTCCCCCTGAACAAGAATTAAGTGGGTGATTACCTTGGGCCTGAAAAAGCAAATGCAATATTATATTTTTTATATAGGGGGTGCCCAGGCTAGGGTAGAAGAAAAAACAGTTTTGCCCTTGCATGGAACCAGAATGAGGTCAAGCCCAATTCCAACATTGCACCATCCAAAATGAAAAATTCAACATCCTGAGATTTTTGGCTTACAAATATTTTTAAATATTTCACATTCTAGCCATGTGGGCTTACAACCCAGGCTTGAAAATGAATGGGCAATGGATGCAGGCTGGATTTCAGAGGACTAAGGCAAATGACATCCAAGCCAAGGATAGATCCTTAAACTAGCCCCAGAGCAAAAAGATACAATATGTTTATATAAATCGCACACTCACACAAGGAAGCTGATTCATACAGAACGAAGTCAATGGTCCATTTAGCTCAGTATTGTCTACAATGGTAGACAACAGTTCTCTGTGGTTTCAGATGATACATTCCCGGTCTGAAGATGCTTATAAATGAACCAGAGGCCTTTTGCATGCAGAGTAGATGCTCTACCAATGAATTGTAACCCATTCCTACTATTCTCCATGTGAATTATGGCTTAACTTGACACAAATATTAACATTTTTAATCCATCTCTCTCTCATGTCTTTGGCCACTCTATCCTAGCCTCACCAAAGAACACAACTGTGTAATTCTCTCTTTCCCCCTTTCATTTTCCTCAGAAACAAAAGAACAAAAGCACACACACAAAATGGCCCTTGAAGTAAATGTTTCCTGACGCAGACAATAAAAGTCACCAAGTAGCAAGCTCATCAGTGTTCGAAATGGAGGACAAGACAGGAGGGATTCCCTACTAACCCCAATAAACCACAATTCCTTAAATAAACCGTGAATCTCACGCTGAGCTTCCCAGACAACAGGGAAATGCTAGTTTCAAGATGAAGATGAAGTCGGTTGCCATGGAAGTTGAACAGGTTTTATTTCCATGGGGTACTCAAAGGTACATAGTACCAGCACCCCTTTTTGTTGTTGTTAAAAAGTGTGGCACTTACTGTAACCACTTCATGGTGAGTACCAGCATCTATTTTTCTAGAGAGAGACAAAGCACTGCTCGCAAGCTATCTACCCAACAGTGAGAATGTTAAGAACGTAACCCTGTTGGATCAGACCAAAGGCCTATCTAGTCTACCATCCAGTTCTCACAATGACTATCTAGAACTGATTGAATTCACTTACCATGTGAGTTTGGAATTCTCCAACAAGCAAAAAGAGAGGAGTGGCTTCTGAAGCCACAATGACCCAGAAATCCAGATTGAGAGCTGTGGTGCTGAGCCGATGGGCAGTCTTCCCAAGCTAAAAGCAGCAGGTTCTTTACCCACCAACATGACCTTCTTATCTACCTCAGACTTTTGATAGGTCTTCACCAGGTGATTCCAAGTGAAATTGGGGGGAGGGAGAAGTAGACCCACTCACATTTGTGTGCTCACAGACATCTGGGACATTATTATAGAAATTAATTGTTAATATACATACAGTGCTTTCCCTAAGTGTTCGAAAAGTTTCACATACAGGAAGAATAAACTAAAATAAGAATCTAGATGCATTTCACAAACTGCAATCTCACACAAACCAGGAAATTTAAGAAAATGTTGCATTTTCCAAATCTTTTTTCATTATTATTTAACTACCCTTTACACCATCTTTGACAGAGAAAAAAGTGGAGGCTCAAATACAGAGTCACAGATACAAAGACCGCTTTCTTTACGAGGTCATTCGAAGAGTGACAAAAATTGATTGGATTCACCGCAAGCCTTTTACAGCTCCACCACAATTAGGGTGATTAAAATGTCTTGGGGTGGTTTGTGAACTGATTGCATTTTGTGATTATTTTCCTAGAGAAATCACCGAAACAGAAGATCATCACGCCCTGCCAAGCATTGATATTTACACCTGAAATATGTTAAAACAACAGTGAAAATGTGTTCCGCACATGTGGATAACTTTCTGCCAGCAAAATGCTGGCTGGCTCCATCAACTCTCCTACAATGTTCACAGAAAACAGACACCAGAATACCAGCTCTCTCTGCCTGTCTGGCTTGATGTTATATAGCTTTACTGATTATTCAGCAGAGTTGACTAACACTAGAATTACTTCCAGACGGACATCAATTATCCTAGAATGTTTTACAGATTAACATTGTCAATTTTCTCTTAGATACATATACTTTAACTCTGTAATACTGATAATAAGAAATAGATTCATCCCACTCGTGGCAACAAATGCTGCCAGTTTTATTGCTTTTGTTGTTGAGAATTAACTCAGTCTTGTTTTATATATGGTAAAAAGGTAAAGGTAAAGGTACCCCTGCCCGTACGGGCCAGTCTTGACAGACTCTGGGGTTGTGCGCCCATCTCACTCAAGAGGTCAGGGGCCAGCGCTGTCCGGAGACACTTCCGGGTCACGTGGCCAGCGTGACATCGCTGCTCTGGCGAGCCAGAGCCGCACACGGAAACGCCGTTTACCTTCCCGCTGGTAAGCGGTCCCTATTTATCTACTTGCACCCGGAGGTGCTTTCGAACTGCTAGGTTGGCAGGCGCTGGGACCGAGCAGCGGGAGCGCACCCCGCCGCAGGGATTCGAACCGCCGACCTTTCGATCGGCAAGCCCTAGGCGCTGAGGCTTTAACCCACAGCGCCACCTGCATCCCTTTTTATATATGGTAGCACGTGGTATATGTTGTTTAAGATTATATTCCTATACTCCCCAACTGTCCCTGCTTCAAGAGAAACAGCATCTATTTCTGAAGCATACCAAATTTGTGTCACCAAATTAGCACTTGACTATTGAACATGCTCTCCGGCTACAGCAATTTGGCTGGGCCAACAATATCTGCCTTTCTCTGAGCCTAATAGTAGGGTTTCAGGATTTCCAGTCCTGAAAAAGAACACACACAACACACACACAACAAACAGTCTTCCCTTTGTGACAAATTCCAGAGAGGTAGCTGTATTATTTTAATAGAGAAAAAACCACATGGGTCCTTAGATGTTTGTTTACGCTACTCATCTTGCTATGAAAATTTATCTCCACTAGTTTCTACATGGGAACAGGTCTCACTACTCATTCTGATCGAATCTTGTATTCTTTTGGTTGGATTTTGTACTCATTTATGCTTTGCACAGGAACGTGACACAGTCTCTTGCATTGCTTGTCCTTTTGTTCTCATTTTGTAAAAGTTTTCTCCTCCTACCCATATATACTTAGAACCAAACCAGACATGATGCTAAACAAATCAGTTCAAGTGTTATGTCTATTTTCACAACTTTATAATAACCAGAAAAGGGGAGGATTTCATCAAGATCAAGATCCTTTTTGAGGTGGAGCAACCAGAAATGTACAGAGTATTCCAAATGCAGTTGTGCCATAGATTTGTATAACAGCGTTATGAAATCAGCTGTTTTGTTTTCAGATTCTTTCCAAATGATCCCTAGCATGGAATTTGCCTTTTTTGCACCAGTCACAACACTGGTTCAGCATCTTCATCGAACCATCAACTATGATCCCAAGGTCTGCTTCCTGGACAGTCACCCCTAGTTCAGACCACATGAGCATATATATATATATATATATATTTGCCCCAACAATATGCATCACTTTACACATGCTTACACTGAATTGTATTTGCCAGTTTGGAGATGCCCTTTTTGACCTCCTCACAATCTCTCTCTTTTAAACAACCCTGAACTATTTAGTATTGTCAGCAAACTTGGCTACTTCACTACTCACCCCTAACTCTAGATTGGTTATGAAAAGTCTATTTATTGATCTACTTATGAGTGATCATTTATGGCAAACAATTTATATTTCAGTGGAACTATAACCCACAAGCCTCAGAGGTGCCTTTCACTGACCTCTTACCAGGTCAATGAAACACCAATGGTCCCCAACCTAGGACCTATATATTGCCTCAATCCCAATTTAATCCAGATCTCAATGTTTGCACGGGAAAGTTTATTGCAGTTACGGGAAGGAATAGAACTGGAGAAACTCTCTGGTGCATTCTTATCGACACCTAGCAGGAGACGGGAATTGAATATTTATTCATTCTAGCTACGCAAGTTTTCTACGCTTTACACGGCATGTTGACTTAACAATACAATACTGTAAGGAGCCTCAATTACTGCTATACCATTCGACAGTAAAGTTTGCGAACTCAGAAGAAAAACTCCAGGGATGCTCAAGTACGAGAAGATGCCGCTGCAGTCAGTTTACACAAGTGAGAAAAGAAGCTGGGAGACAATTTGGAAACCTAACTTACAAAACGGGTGGATAAACAACATGGCCTAACAAAGGGCTTGATGGACTGCAGAGCAGGGCTTGGAAGGAAGGTAGCAGGCAAAGCATGTCGAAGAGTAGCAAAAGCAGGAGAAAGGCAGACTCATTGAGAACCGAAATAGCCTCCGAAATGCTAGAATTCTTCCACATCAAGAGGAAACAGATGTCCATGGCTGGAATCTGCATGTGGCTTTATTCTCTTCTAAGATACAATAAAACTACTCTTCTGCTGAGGCATTAAAACTTAAAGTTAAAACAGTGGCATGTCATGCCCAGTGCAGCTGCACCTTCTTCCCCCATCCTTTGTTACCCTTCAAAAAAAAAAAAAATTTGAGTAAGGGGGGTGGGGTGGACAAACAAGAGCACAAAAAAGAGAGGGGGAAATGGTATGTGCTCTCAAAACAATCTAAAAACTACAGATGTTCCTACTAATCTGCAGCAAGCATTTGTTTATTCAGGTTCTGTCTGTTTCTGAAGCAGGACAGCTTTGCCCTCCAAATTATCTCCCTTTGCAAAACTCTAAAATAAATACTGGAAGAGGAGATCTGTATAAACAGCCTCAGGAGAGAACTAGCTCACCTCGTAGTACTGAAGGCCTTTGTTTAGTCCAACAGGTGTAGCTTTGTTTTTCTGTGGAGATCCTGAATACCTCATCCTAGCAGTTAACACATGGTTAAATTAAAACAAACAAATGGTCTCAATTAAAGCAATGGGTGAGAGGCAGGCAGAGGGGCTGGCTGCCCCCATATGGTCAAGAAGCGTTTCCCCCTCCCCACTTTGCCCAGAGGACATCAAGAAAAGAAGAATTAAAAGGGAAGAATTAGGGGAAAAGGAACAGAGAGTGACTGCCAAGACCCAGAGAACTTCTTTTAAAGTATCACAAAATCCACTAAGCGATTTCTAAATTAGTTCTTCTAAGAGAACTGCACAAGGACATTTTTGCCAGAAATTAAGTAAAGTGATTAAGAGTCAGGTATTTTTATACCCTGTCCTCTTCTTCCCCAGCTGATGGCTTGCAAAGCTCAACCACAGCCAGTAGCCTCTTCAGTTTTGCCACAGCTCTCTGGTTCCATCATGTCAGGGGATAACAATGGGCATGAACATGATGCACATGGTTTCCACTGGATTCTCATTCCAGCTTCTTGCACCAGTGTTGGAGCATGAGAAACACACTTTGCACATCTAAAAAGCAACAGAGAAGTAGCATGGCACAGGCAGAATCTATACTGCACTTCCCAGTATATGGACTAAACCAAATTATCTAGTACAGCACTAACAGCTCCCAACCTTTGGAATGCAGAAGGGCAGATCAACAAGTCCTTGAGTGGCTTGCAGCAAACCAACCCACAGTGCAGCTGATCTCTGGTTAGGAGTGAAGAGAGTAGTATATGTTCTGAATCTTGAATTATCTGCTTCATGTACAGAACAGGGCAAGACACCCTGCCGGCTTCCTGAAGAACTTGACCTTCATGTAAGTACAGCTGTAATTGTATTTAAGCATTCCAAGAAGTTGCAAGGCTATTCATTCAGGCATTCAGATCTTGCTTGTGCAAAGACTCCATAACGTCATCATCACAAAGGCCGGAAAACAATTCAAAGTGCACGGCTGTTCAACCATCTAGGAACAGAACAAGAAGCCTGAAGACGACGAGATGGCAAATGATTTCTGACAAGTAGATACAAGACAAGCCACTGCCACACACCCTTCCCAATTGCCTCATGGCCCTCATTCAATTTGCAAGGTTGCAGTGTATAGGAAGAAGCCACTCCATTCTTAAACGTTGATGAACTCTTTCAGGATATAGACCTTTGCTCTTCAGCTAACTGGATCACAGTGAGCTTCACCATAATCCCACCTTTCCTCAATTTCTTGTCTCCCAAGAAATTATATTTAAGGAATGGGCCATATCTTAGAGGTGGAGCATCCATTTTGCCTGCAGAAGATCCAAGATCCATCTCCAGGTAGGACTGTGAGAGATGCCTGTCCAAAACCCTGGAGAGCTACTGCCACTCAGGGTAAACAACGCTGAGCTAGATGGGCCAATGGTGTGACAGAGTAGAAGTCAACTTCCTGCATTCCTCTTGCCAGAACCTTGTATTTAGCCTACAGTTTAGTTCAGCTTTCCACAATCTGGTGGCCTCCAGATGTTGTGGGATACAACTCCCAGCAGCCCATCAATGGTTAGGACTGATGGAAGTTGTAGTCTGAAATGCCTAGAAGGCTGGCTGGGGAAGGTTGGTCTAGTTTGTCAAACTTAATCTGCCATAGGCTTTCAGCCCACATCCTTGTGCAACTGGATCTCATACACAACCCCATGCCACCATCACTCCCCACCCCTTCTCCGCCAACAGCATATATCTTCTGGCCTTCAAGTTGGGAGAGATCAGCACAACCCCTATTTGGTTTGTGGGTTTCAGACATGCTCAATTAGCATACCTGACACTCTAAATGCCCTCCATCTGGCAATGCTTTGACTCTCAAAAATATTTTGGAGGGGCGGGGGGAGAATCAAAGGTTTCAGTTCAATTCCACGGAATGCCCTAGGACACAGAAACCTCACCAACCAGATGTACTATTCACGTTTGTGGTGATTTTAAAAACACCAAGATGGAATTTTGTTTGTTTGTTTGCTCCTGTTCACCTGTCCCTTTTGGGCCACATAACATTTTTCCGCAACTTTTTTTTTGTATAGAGCAACATCTCATTTCAATTATCATGTCCCAGTAAATATGAGGCAGTGTATATTTGGTACTCCAAGTTCACCTCTTCACCCATAATAGGATTAAAAGGTTAGTTTAAAAAAAGAACAGAAGACAGGTTGAAGCAACTCTTTAGTGAGAGCACAGAAATAAATAAGATGCTAGATATCAAAATATCACTGTATATATACCTCCCAGTAAGCAGTCCAAAGTCACTAGTCAAGATCATTTGAGCTGAAATTTCAATGAGAAACCCCTGCGTAACAGTTTCATTGAACTATTCAAAAGAATAACAGAAAGTGAAACCGCAGCCAAGGTCACTGGATAAGATGAAGACACTTTACTTCACTTATTTACATGAATAAAAATGAAAATATTTCACTTTTATTCAGAGAATTTGAATTGGAGGATTTTATAGCAACCAATAATGTAGCCGAAACCAATAATGCAATGTAAGCAGAAAGGGGCTTATCCGCAAAGCATAGCAGGAGAACAATGCTAATGGTGGTCAGCTTCCCTCAAAGCACCTCTAAAAAGCCAGGTGTTAAGCAGGTGATAAAGCAGGTGACTTTAAGATAGGGTCAGCAAGACTTCCAAGGGGAGAACATTCTACAGAACATATGCAGCGTGGTTTTATCTTCAGCCTAATGTGCAAGGACATAAGCAGCAACAGGGCGCAAGACTAGATCTAACCATGCACCACGGACAGGCCAATAGGCCCTTCCTGTTCTTGTCCAAGTGTGACACAAATCTCTACTTCCTATGCTACGTGTACTGCCCTTGCTGTTGATTGGTCATCTATGGTTTAGTCTGGCTCTGGTTTCTGACAGGGACAGAGCTCAGGCAATAAATATATTGTATCCTTTGATTCCCCCCTCCCAACCATTATCCAACAAGAGAAAATAAGTTGCATGAAAAATCAAAGGAGAAAATTGAGTGACATTTTCATGAGTGACGTGCAGTGGTTTTGATGTGTATTCCTTGCTTTCTAGCTAGCCAATGAATGTTTCTGGCTGTCTTTTCTTTCATTCTACAAATAATCCCACCAGCGGTCTTCACTCTGCAGCCTTCCCAGGTGTCTGCACTTTGATTAAAGCCCAGGGGAAAGACACCATGAGATGGGAGGAATTAAGTCAGGAAGTGTACACAGCCTAGGAGGCTTCAAGAGTGCTGGGAAAATATTTACTTGTGGGAAAAAGAAAACACACACAGTCTTGACCCATGCTAAAGGTAGAACCCAAAATGGGTACCCGCCAAAATTCTGAAGAGATTCTCAAGTGCCCAGAGAATGAAGCAGAAAAATGGAAGTCTCTTTCGCAGGAGGGGGACGGACAACCTTTGGCATAGTACTAAGATAAAATAAAAATACAACCTTCCAAACCTTATTCAGCAGTTTTGAAATAAGTTTCCAAAAAAGAAGAAAAATGTAGTTAAAATAAATCTACAAATGATGGTGACAGAGATATAGCACAGATGTTGAAGGAATTCTAGCTCAAGCTAGAGCTTCTCTTTGACATCCCCTAGTGTTAGAGAAAGGAGGGAAAGCAACTATGAAGCTTTACAATTTCATGATTTTCTTAAACCTAAGTATTAAGATTTTTTTTCTTAAGTACATAAAATACAGGCAACTAGACTTGTGATGCAGCCTAACATGATAATTTTGAAGCTTTCATTTGCAGTCTAAAATATTGGCAGATTTCTAGTCACAAATCACATTTGTAAAGTTTTGGATCGTTGTGGAGTCAGTACAATGCGCCCCTGATTTCACGAAGCAGCCTATGAAATGTTACCAGGGACACGCCTCCAAAAGATGTAAATAAGCTGTAACCTTCTAAATGATTATGCATTTTCAGCATGTTCCCATGGTCACTTACAACAGTGTGACAATATGCAGAGAGGGAAAAGAGCCCAACTGAGAAACTGAATATACAGCAATCCACTTGTACTTGCTGTTTTCAAGGCAAAGATACAAATCTCATAGGATAACAGATGAGTTTAGCAGCTCTGGAAGAATGAAGGTATTGTTTAACAGGAAGCAGATGTATGTCAGATGGCAAACTCATTAGAGTGTCCCATCGTTAAAGGAAACAGGATAACAATGAGCCATCTGAAAAAATGTGGAGGGATCAGGAAATATACAAGCCGCAGCTAATCTCCTATTTATTGGTAGGTAATGCCTTTAAGTCATGCACATGCATTGAGTTTAGGACCATGAAGGACAAAACTTTGTTCACAGCAGAGAGAAAAAACCAAAACCCTGTAACAGCCAGCCCTTTGAGCATCGAACACGGCATGGGGGGTGGGGAAAGAGAGACTTCTGAAGCACAGATGTAAGAGAAGAGGGCAAGGACCTTAGTATTTGAAGATGAAACCCATTATTTCTCACAACCAAAACGTTTCCACCCAAAAAGCTTTACATTAGAACCATCTTCTCAAAATGAGCATTTTGAGGACCGCAATCTATTGCTCCATTTGGCCGTGTCCAACACTTCAGTGGAGATTTTGGATTTGATTAGATATGGGAAGTCATTCTGATTTCAGCAGAAGAGTTTAAAGCATGTGCTTAGCTCATCCACTGAAGCAACGGGCTTGGGAAAGGGCTTTGCTTTGATAAGGTCATGCTCACTTAGTACAACTGCGACAGGCAACACCAGCAGTCCAACCCTATGCAGACTTGGGCACACCTTAGTGAAAGGAACTTAAAATGAAATCAATGGTCTTGGCATGCCAAACTCTACTCAGAAAAGCACCCCAGATTTTAAAAGACCAAAATAAAAATCCATCCATGTCCTTATTCTGTTATACAGTGGTACTTGGGGTTAAGTACTTAATTCGTTCTGGAGGTCCGTTCTTAACCTGAAACTGTTCTTAACCTGAAGCACCACTTTAGCTAATGGGGCCTCCCGCTGCCGTTGTGCCGCCGGAGCACGATTTCTGTTCTCATCCTGAATCAAACTTCTTAACCCGAGGGAATATTTCTGGGTTGCGTAGTCTGTAACCTGAAGCGTATGTAACCTGAAGCATATGTAACCCGAGGCACCACTGTATATTTCATTAATGGTCTTTACAGCCATAGCACGCACTGTAACTCTTCAACTGTTTGACTTCACCGCCTAAGGAACATTCTTCCATTGTCTCCTAAGACAGACAGATGCCAACCTAACCTAAAAATGTTAACAATACAAGTGGAAGGGACCCTGCCACAAAACACTACGTGCAGTGCTTCAGTTCAGGGCTATAGTCATACCACTCCATTCTCTCCCCCACCCCAAGCTTGTCAGCATTCCGTGATCACTGAGCATGCTCAGTCATCACTGAGCATTTTTTGGGGAGTGCCTCCCCCTTAGTGTTTTTTTCTAAACAACTTCTCCACACTTCAGGGTCACCCCAAGTCTGCTGACACCTCCCCTGTTTTGGGTGGCCAGTAAAATAATAATTTCAAAGGAAAACAATTTCAGTTTTAGAATGATTCCGAAGGCAGGAGCAAAGTATCCCAAGAGGCTGCACTGATTCTGATTGTTTATTGCTATCTTTTCTTGCCTGCGCTGATGTAACTGAATTATGCGCTAAAAAGAAAACTGAGGAGGAAGGCAAATGACTACACGTGAGCCCTGCACAATAGTGGATAGAATAAATCCCAATTCATTCCTTGTCTAAGACTTTTTTTTTTACCTAGAGAAATCATGCTGATTTTATCTTGCACCGTCATCTCCATCATGTGGCAGAGAAGTTTATCGCAGAAGTTTTTTCAAGCAGTGAAAACAACACGCATTCCAGTGTCATTGGCTTAACTTTCACATCTCTGGTCTGCACTGCGCGAACACTGCCAAGTAATGCATATATCACTCCGAGAGCAATTCCCAAATGCTGAGAATACCTTCTTGTTTATTTATTTCTTAGAATAATTCTATGCCCCTATTGCAACGGTTTGCAACAATATCAAAACATGAAACCAGACAGTAAAATCAGAAGAAGTTAAAAACAAGTTAAAACCAAAAATGAGCACCAGTAGACCATTGTTGGGGTATGTACTCTTAATTGCCTCCAAAGGCTTGGGGAAACAGAAAAGTTTTCACCAGGCATATAAAAGTTGTAGAGTAGGAAAACTCTCTTCCTCCCCCTTCTTATTCTACAATCTGTAGTTTGGATCTTCTTGGTGTTTTTAAATATTGTTTTATTATACTCATGTTCTGCTCTTAAACAGGTTGGAGATATATTGAAGCCAAACAGTTATGAACCTAATCAAATGTGTGACCACTCTCCAACCTGTTTAAGAGCAGGATATGAGTACATATGAGGAGAGAAACAAGAGGACAGGAGAATGGACCCCCAACCACACAAAACAAATAATCATAGAGTTGGGAGGCAAATCCAAAAGTCTAATCTAAGTTGCTCGTGCTACAATAAATCCATTCCTACCACACCTGATAAGTAGCCAGGGTTCAACACAAGTCCTTGCTTCTCCCCCTTCAAAAAGAAATCTCCACTTCTGATCCTTTAGCAAATGACACACAAAATACAGTGGTACCTTGGGTTACAAACACCTCGGGTTACAAACACTTCGGGTTACAGACTCTGCTAACCCAGAAGTAGTAGTAGTAGTAGGAAATCCTTGTGGGCGGTGGGAGGATGTTACAGTGGTACTTCTGGTTACGAACTTAATTCGTTCCGGAGGTCCGTTCTTAACCTGAAACCGTTCTTAACCTGAGGTACCACTTTAGCTAATGGGGCCTCCCGCTGCCGCTGCGCCACCATGAGATTTCTGTTCTCATCCTGAGGTAAAGTTCTTAACCCGAGGTACTACTTCCGGGTTAGCGGAGTCTGTAACCCGAAGTGTTTGTAACCCGAGGTACCACTGTATTTGTTTCTGGAGATCATGGCACTGATAACCAACAAAGGGAATGAGGTGCAATACATTCATTCATAGCCAACCTTCCCTGTAAGCAGTTCAAAGCAGCAGAGATGCTTTTGCCTTAGTTCATTTTATCCTCACAACAGCCCTGTGTGTGAGACTGAGAGATTGTAAGTGACCCAAGGGGACGTTTGAATCGAGATCCTTCCAGTCCTAGTCCGACATTCAATCCATTAAATCACACCGGGACTGCTGCATTAGCCTTCTCTGCTGCCTGAAGCTCATAACTAACTCCCCCAACAACCCATTCATGCCTCCCTTGAGAGGTCCAGTTCACACTTTGAAAAGGCCACTTTGGACTACACAAGGAGCATTCATTCTGCTTGTCCAGACACTTCGAAGCCTCCCTGTGCAATTGCTTTAAAAAGAATAAAGAAAAAGACTGATCTTAAAAAGAAAAAAACATTTTACTTGCTTGCTCTGGAACACATAGTGCCATAAGATAAATGGCAAAAGCCTTTACTATGTCAGGACAGCTAAATAAAATCACAATAACATTCCACCTGCCAAGCTCCAAAAGCACCGCACATGTAGAATTTATACAAGCTGAACTGAAGTTATTCCAGGGCATGTCATAACATTTAGTCATTTCTGCAATGTGTACTGTTAAAAATGGTCTGGAGATGAAATGAGTGCCTACGAAAGGGCAACCACATCTCAAGGAAACCAGGGCAAGCAAAGAGTATATGGACATCTTCAGGCTCCCAGCTGCATTCCAAGGGTGTTTAATTTTGCCTCCTATGTTTTGGGCAACGTGTTTCCACAGTGCTTCTAAAAATTCTATAATCCAGTAAAAATAAGCTTCAGTGGGGCTTAATAGCAGCAAACACCCTTTGCGTTTATGCTGAGATTTTTATACACCACTATCCAAACCTGGGCTTGTTAAGGATAAGCAGGAGCCACAAACACGTCTTGGCCGCCATAAATTGTCTGCAGTTTGTCAGTTCCCATAAACTAAAGCACAGAGTTTCCATAATGACAGCATCAAATGAAATATTTTAAATGGTCATCTCTTCGTAGGGCACTTCAGCAAGTGCTGACCTTGAAAAGCAATATTATGAGAGTACCATCTTAAATTACTCTCCAGTCAAGATGGCAGGTCCTAACACTGCTCAGGGAAAGCATCGTCAAGGGACTGGCTCTGGCAGGCTTGGGGAAAGGCTTCTGTGGCATAACCCCAAAAAGGTACACTTTAGCCAAGTGCGAAAGCTGAAGCATTTTCCAGCTAGAGCACAGGTAGCATGCCACTGTACTTGGGCCCCGAGCTGTATTGTCTTATCCTTCAATAATATTAAACAACAGAGCACAGGGGCTGGCACACCCATGAGGCAAACTGAGGCAACTGCCTCAGTTGGCAGGATCCACAGGGGCAGCAGATCTGGCCTCCAAGGAATGCATTGGCAACTGCTGCTGCTGTGGTGACAGCAATGGCTGTGGTGCTCTCCTTGGAGGCCTCCTTGGCAGCCCACTTCCCAATGCTCCTTCTACATGGCCTCTTGGTGAAGAGGTGGTAGTGCTGGTCTCTTCCTACCCTTCTTCCCAATACAGATCTTTATTTCCCCCTTGTTCCTAATGTAGATCTTCACTCGCCCCTTCTTACTTAGCGGGGGGCATGGGAGCCATTTTGTGGCTCATCTCAGGGGACTAAATGTCTTGGGCCGGCCCTGACAGAGTATACCAGTGTTTTTCAAGCTTCATGAAGCAGCTGGTGGTAGCTCCCATGCATTTTGTTCTGGGACTGTAAAACTGACTAGCTTCCTTGGCCTGGATTTTCCAACTGGCGCTCTATGGCAGGGACAGGGAACTAGTTGCCTTCCGTATGATATTAGACTATAACTCCCATCACCCTTCACCACTGGCTGATGCAGCTGATAGGAGCCAGTGTCTGGAAGATGACAGGCTCCCCACTCCTAGGCTATACAAATTGTTTGTCCTGTAAAATGTTATTTGTCTGTTTGTCAATTTTTTTGCCATGACAGAAGTTTGCGGAAGTTAAATGTGTGCAGTGTGAAATAGCCAAGAGGTAGTCAGGTCATTCCTTCATTTATTCATTCCAAATTGCCTAGCAACTTTCTCCAGTCTTAGTTATACCAATATGGTTATTCTGAATATAGGTATAATGCATTTACGTATTCAGATTTTTCTTAATGAAAGTAATCTGAAATTCTGCACACTGTTACGTTCACAGGGGTTACGTTCTGGGGATCGCACGTAAGTTAAAATTTTGGACTGGGTGCAGTTGCAATTGCGATTGCCAAAGCCTCCCCCCCCCCCGAATGACCACCCCCTTTAACTAGTTTTTAACTAGTTGCATTGCTTTTGTCAGGCGTGTAAAGCTGGATGTGCACAAGTTAAATGCATGTAAGCTGCAGGCTTACTGTATTTATGTATTTGGATTTTGCATACAGGAGACTGATTTGAGATCTCCAGTCATAAGCAGTCTACAAATAGATGAAATGAAATGCATATCCTGCCCTTAAAATGCATCTGCCTTGCTAAGAGTGGTTTACACTAACAAAACGAGCAAACCTCTAATAAAATAACACAAAAACAGTTAGTGTTTTGCCTCCTAACAATGTAAGGTTTCCTCAGCTAGGAGTAATGTTATTATATATTTAGCATTATAGAGCCCAGCAAAACAAGTCTGCTGTGTCATGCTGAATTATTGGAAAAGACAACAGAGCAACACTCAAACACTTCCAGCTTTCAGACCAAACTAGCTAACTATCTCTATAGATGACACATTTTATAAAATAGCCTCCTTGTGATTATATGTGTGTAACTTGATTGCGCCCTATACCAAAGCTTCCATCAGTCCTGAACATTGGCTATTCTGGCTGTGATGGGAGTTGACCACCCCTGCAACATTCCAGTAGTAAACTTAAAGAAAAAGTTAAAACACTTTATTGAAACTCCGTATACAGTGGTACCTCGGTTTACGAACTTAATCCATTCCGGAAGTCCGTTCTTAAACCGAAACTGTTCTTAAACGGAGGTGCGTTTTCCCTAATGAGGCCTCCCACCACCAGTGCCCTTCCACCGTTCGGATTCCGTTCTTAGACTGAGGTAAAGTTCACTAACCAGGACACTACTTCCAGTTTTGCAGAGTTCGTAAACCGAATAGTTTGTAACCAGGGCTCTTCTTAAACCGAGGTACCACTGTACACACTTTGCCGTATACATATATTTGTCTTAGGCTGCAATCCTAAGTACCCTTAGTACAGGTATGTATATAGATTTGGCAAATTAAATATGGAGAAGCTTTTATTCTTTATGCTCGTACTGCATCTCCCAATAGTCAATACTCATTCATATTGTTCCTTGTGAAGCTTCTTCACTCCCTTAAATCAATTACCTCAACAGGACTATTTTGTTAACAACAGCTCCTCTCAAAATAATACCAGCTGTTAGCATTGGCTCAACTACTTAACCCAGCTCATTTTTAAAAAAAACCATTTCCTATAAATTAGCCTTCCAATAGATAGATAGATAGAGAGAAAGAAAGAAAGAAAATACAGCCAGCAAAACTCAAGAGGGGAAATCAGTACTTTGTTTTGATGCACTTTACAACAGAAAGGTAAACTTTTTCATCATTCCCACATCATTATTATTCTCAAAGGCAGCTTTCAAAAGCAGAACATTGTCATTTCGCCACGAAAAGCTGTTTTCCACGGCACAACTGGTAGTTTAGAACAAACACAGTTTTCCATTCTAAAATAGATTATTAAGATTTTATGTAATGTTGCTCTGAAATCTGTGCAATAATCTCCTTGCCCTCATACGCTGCTTAAGGTTTAGAGAATTGTTATTCCAGTATTGCGGCCCCTGTCTACATATAGTGGTTCAAATTGAAGCGAGACAATCCAAAGTTATCCATTCCAAAAAGTATTTACATATAGAATAGCTATAACATCTTAAAGGAATCGGACCCAGAATTCTGTTTTCTGTAAGTTCTCGACACTTTGTCCTACTAACCTGCAGCTGTAGCCAGGCAAGTAAGCAAAAAACAACAACAGGAAGCCTATTATGTATAAATCATTTAAGCACCTGCATGGAGATTCACTGCTCCTTCAAGATAATTGCGGTTTTTAGGAGCTCCCAAATGAACAGGGGCTGCAAATGAATTCCCAATTACCACCCTGCTGTCAGAAGGTGTATTTTATTGGGCAATTCATTACCTTCCACTGGAGTTCAACCCTTACGACAGCTACTTGAATGAAAATTTCAAGATTATAAGCTGCTGAAACTGTGGCACCTGTAGTTTTTGTTTTTCCCTGTAATTATCTAATGATAGGCAATTAGATTCCTTAAAGCTCAGGCAAAACACGTAGCATAACCCAAAAACTCTTTTCCTTCAGGAAAAAGACCTCAAGCTCAGTGGGTCATATTATATTCAAACGGATGACGCAAGCAAGTTGCAGGTAATGAAGATTAATTCCCAGTTCGTGTTCTCAGCAGCATTCACAGAAACAAAAGTGAATCCAAAAAGAGAGGCCTTCCTCATTTTTCCACCTGAATAAGAAGAGGCAAATAAGACATTCATTCCGCACAGCCATTCATGGGAACAGCTCCCTAGACTACAATTTGCAGAAGAACCAATTAACAAGTGAAAACTCCTACTGAAAATATCTAAGCTTCCAAACCATTTAATTACGAAATGAAAATGATCAGATTCCGTGAACTGAAATAAATTGAACGGTGAGTCTGAGATATTTCATCACTTGTCCCCAGATTCCAGTTCCTCTGGGTGATATCCAGTTGTCCTAGCGGAACACGCTTCTACTTGTCCAATTGGACTTTTATTTCCTCTGCTCCCACAGACCTACACCCACACAAAAGGTGGTGGGGGACTCTCTAGAGCAGTGGTTCCCAACCTTTTTTTTGGCCATGTCCCACCTAAGCATCTCTAAAAATCTGATGCCTGCCCCCTGTGACATACACCGTATTTTTCGCTTCATAAGACACACCAGACTATAAGACGCACCTAGTTTTTGGAGGAGGAAAACAAGAAAAAAAATATTCTGAATCCCAGAAGCCAGAACAGAGGGATCGCTGCGCAGCTCTTCTGGCTTCTGGGATAGCCGCATGAAGCCTCTTCAGGGCAGTAGGATGAAAGCTCTCCCTGCCCTGAAGAGGCTTTGCACGGCTAAGCCAGAAGCTAGAACAGCGAGAGGGAGCGCTGCGCAGTGATCCCTCTCGCTGTTCTAGCTGCTGGCTTAGCCGCGCAGCCTGCATTCGCTCCATAAGACGCCCACACATTTCCCCTTACTTTTTAGGAGGGAAAAGGTGCGTCTTACGGAGCGAAAAATACGGTAATTTTTATTATTCAAAAAGTGAACTCCTATTCACATGGAGGAAGCCTAAAAGGCCATTAACTGTTAATAACTCATTCTCGAATTGCCCCCCAAAGTACCCCCCCCCCCCGTGGGGCATATGCCCCAAGTTGGGAACCCACGGCTCTAGAGCATATTGGAGAAATGCAGAGGTCTGCAGGAAGTTAGAGAGGCAGGGAAGAAGTGCTGCTGAAGAATTGGAAGTCTGCTCATGCATGATTAGATTTCACCCTCTTTATTCCCACAACTCACCCTGCCTTCAAGGCGGCACCCAAGAAGAATTTTCTAAAAGCTACCCGGTGTAAGCAAAACACCATCGTACCGAGGCAGGTCTGTGACTCATCTCCTACCGACCCATTTCACTTGAGCACTAACTGTCCTCTCAGCTTGCAGCTCCGCTTCTACTGATGATTGTGGGTTGCATGCAATGCTAATCCTACGCAGAGTAGATCCACTGAAGTTAACAGACAAGACTAACTAAGGTTCATTAAGTTAAATGGGTATACTCTGACTCCCTGGAAAAGACCCTGATGTTGGGAAAGATTGAGGGCACAAGGAGAAGGGGACGACAGAGGACGAGATGGTTGGACGGTGTTCTCAAAGCTACTAACGTGAGTTTGACCAAACTGCAGGAGGCAGTGGAAGACAGGAGTGCCTGGTGTGCACTGGTCCATGGGGTCATGAAGAGTCGGACACGACTAAACAACTAAACAACAACAACTCTGACTAGAACTTTGTTGGATACAATTCTATGGTACAGGACTGCTGCTGCTACCTCAACCAGCTTTTGATCTTGCATGGTCTGCCATTGCGTAAAACTCCTGCTTGCTGTCCACTGTTGCCAGGAATCCAACTATCAAACCATCTCATTGGATAGAACGAAACGAACAAACAGCTGAATCAATACCACCTCCCCAGATTGCATACAGTGCCCCCAATTTCTCATTTTTCCTTGATATCTCCACCTGAAAAAAACCACATGTGCTTCAATGCCTTCCAAACCATTTAAGCACACACACACATGAGCTAAACGCAGGCTATACATTTTAGTTACTATATGTCCACTGAAGTGAATATAAACATTAAGTAAAATTTTAAAACAAATATATTTATAAGGCAGCAGCTGCTTTAGCCGTTGTGAAACTAAATAAAACGGCTCCAGATTTCTCCATTTATGGAGCCAGCTTGTGACAAGAGAGGACAGGAGCAACTTAACCTCTCTCTAAGCAAAAAGCACAAGAAGCAGCATTAAATTATTATTCGGTATCAAGGATGCTCAAAGATTTTGTTCAGTGCACGTTTTTAGGGGAACCAACCTAAGTTTCTTACCCGACCCTTCCTGGATTAATAAATGATAGTGGGCCTTCTAAGTAGTGGCACCTACCCTGGGGAACGCCCTCCCATCAGATGTCAAGGATATAAATAACTACAGTCATACCTTGGTTTTTGAACAGCTTAATTCTTGAATGTTTTGGCTCCCAAACGCTGCAAACCCGGAAGCGACTGTTCTGGTTTGCGAACTATTTTTGGAAGCTGAATGTCTAACGGGGCTTCCACGGCTTCCGATTGGCTGCAGAAGATTCCTGCAGCCAATCAGAAGCCGCGCTTTTGTTTCCGAACATTTTGGAAGTCTAATGGACTTCTGGAATGGATTCCGTTAGACTTCCAAGTTACGACTGTATAGAACTTTTAGAAGACATCTTAAGGCAGCCCTGCATAGAGAAGTTTTTGATGTTTTACATTTTGTTATGCTTTTATATTTGTTGGAAACCGCCCAGAGTGGCTGGGGCAACCCAGTCAGATGGGCGGAGTACAATTCCTCTTCTTCTTATTATTATTACACAGCTATCCTTCGGTAGTTGCACTTTTCCATATTTTGAGATGCCATTCCTGGCTGAGGTTGTAAGAAGGGTAGGCTATACGGGCCACTGGCCTGCTCCAGCAAGCTCGTGTTATATTCTTATGGTAGTCTAATCGTGAGGGTCTCAATGACCACCTTCTGATTTAGATGGGTATTATATTTCTGACTTGCCTGCAGTAGGTGTCAAAAATGTTATCTTCCACCTGCAGTCGGAAGCAGTACAGTGCATTCTACCATATCACCATTCAATTTCCTAATTCAGCTTTATGCATAGACCAGCATATCCCCAGGAAATTTGAAAGAATATGAGAATTCTCAGAAGGATTAGCTGTAGAGAGAAGGCAGCTTTCATGTGTGGGTTTGTAGATGGAACATCACAGCAACCCACACAGAGTGTCTGAAAAGTGGTCTTCTCTTTCTCTCTCGTCAACCTTATGAACTTGTTTGGTTTTATTTAAAAAATAAAAAATAAATCGCCAGTTCATGACCCTGATTTTTAACTCATCTAATGCTTACTGAAAGTTACATATTGTCCATGCAAGACATTACATAACCTTAAAATAATTAACTATCCCTAGCCAAGAGTGGCACCGAAAAATCCACGGAGAATTTTAACCCATGTTATGCGCTTTGAACATCAAACCGAACATTCTTCTCCCTTCCATATGCCCACATTCCCTGGTTATTGAAAACACATGCCGGCACTGAATCATTTCATGGTTCATTTCAGACAAACATGCAGAAAACTGTGGGAAACAAATATGCAGCCCCGTGAAACGGTGAGGAATAAAAGGGAGCTTACAGCAAATGAAAACTCGGACAAGCTGTTGCTTGAACCACAAGGAGCTACAGAAAGGATGCTACGTATGCAGTGGGAAAGGGAGAGGAAAAACTCATCAGAAAAGCATCATAAAGCATTATAAAAGGAAGAAATTTGATTTTATATGTGTGTGTATTGCTATGCGAATAAATCACCGAACTGAGATCTTGCAGCTTTCCGTTGCATCTCTGCTTCTATTACTGGAAATAGACATGGACAAAACTCAAGGAAAGTAGCATTAAAGCAACTGGCTACTGTACTGAGAAGCAGCAGATGTGTTCACATAAGGCACTTTCTAATTCAGTTATTAAGGGTAAGTTTAACCCTACCTGGGAGTAACTTTGGCCTACGTCCAGTATAATCACCTGGCAACTAATATAAATCTATATTGCCTGGATATGAAATAATAATAATAATAATAATAATAATAATTTATTATTTATACCCCGCCCATCTGGCTGGGCCTCCCCAGCCACTCTGGGCGGCTTCCAAAAGAATATTAAAATACTGTGATACATCAAACATTAAAAGCATCCCTAAACAGGGCTGCCTTCAGATGTCTTCTAAAAGTCCGGTAGTTGTTGTTCTCTTTGACATCTGGTGGGAGGACGTTCCACAGGGAGGGCGCCACTACCGAGAAGGCCCTCTGCCTGGTTCCCTGTAACTTGGCTTCTTGCAGTGAGGAAACCGCCAGAAGGCCCTCGGTGCTGGACCTCAGCGTCCGGGCAGAATGATGGGGGTGGAGACGCTCCTTCAGATATACTGGGCCGAGGCCGTTTAGGGCTTTAAAGGTCAGCACCAACACTTTGAATTGTGCTCGGAAACGTACTGGGAGCCAATGTAGGTGTCTTTCAAGACCGGTGTTATATGGTCTCGGCAGCCGCTCCCAGTCACCAGTCTGGCTGCTGCGTTCTGGATTAGTTGTAGTTTACCTACAGAGTCATTCAAAGGTAGCCCCACGTAGAGCGCATTGCAGTAGTCCAAGCAGGAGATAACCAGAGCATGCACCAGTCTGGCGAGGCAGTCCGCAGGCAGATAGGGTCTCAGCCTGCGTACCAGATGGAGCTGGTACACAGCTGCCCTGGACACAGATTTAACCTGTGCCTCCATGGACAGCTGTGAGTCCAAAATGACTCCCAGGCTGCGCACCTGGTCCTTCAGGGGCACAGTTACCCCATTCAGGACCAGGGAATCCTCCACACCTGCCCGCCTCCTGTCCCCCAAAAACAGTACTTCTGTCTTGTCAGGATTCAACCTCAATCTGTTAGCCGCCATCCATCCTCCAACCACCTCCAGACACTCACACAGGACCGTCACCACCTTCACTGGTTCTGATTTGAAAGAGAGGTAGAGCTGGGTATCATCCGCATACTGATGAACACCCAGCCCAAACCCCCTGATGATGTCTCCTAGCGGCTGCATGTAGATGTTGAAAAGCATGGGGGAGAGGACAGAACCCTGAGGCACCCCACAAGTGAGAGCCCAGGGGTCTGAACACTCATCCCCCACCACCACTTTCTGAACACGGCCCAGGAGGAAGGAGCGGAACCACTGTAGGACAGTGCCCCCAGCTCCCAGCCCCTCAAGACGGTCCAGAAGGATGTTATGGTCGATGGTATCAAACGCCGCTGAGAGATCCAGCAGAACTAGGAAACAGCTCTCACCTTTGTCCCTAGCCCGCCGGAGATCATCAACCAGTGCGACCAAGGCAGTTTCAGTCCCATGATGAGGCCTGAATCCCGACTGGAAGGGATCCAAATGGTCCGCTTCTTCCAGGCATGCCTAGAGTTGTTCAGCAACCACTCGCTCAATCACCTTGCCCGAGAATGGAAGATTTGAGACTGGGTGATAGTTGGCCATCGTGGCCGCATCTAAAGATGTTTTTTTTAAGAAGCGGTTTAATAACCGCCTCTTTCAGCAGGTCTGGGAAGGCTCCCTCACGGAGGGAAGCATTCACCACCCCACGAAGCCCATTGCCCAGCCCTTCCCGGCTAGCTTTTATAAGCCAGGATGGGCAAGGATCAAGGAGACAGGTGGTTGGTTTCACTCCTCCAAGCAGCCTGTCCACATCCTCGGAGGTAACAGATTGGAATTGATCCCACGCAATTTGACTAGACAGGACTCTAGCACTCTCCCGCCCCGGCCCTGCTCCCACGGTGGCGTCTACCTCTTCCCGAATCTGAGCGACTTTATCTGCAAAAAACTTTGCAAAATCATTGCAGGAGATCATGTGGCCCGTACTGGGCCCCGATGTAGCAGGTGGTTCTGCTAAATTGCGGACCACCTGAAAAAGTCTCCTGCTGCTGTTTTCTGCAGATGCAATAGAGGCGGTGAAGAAAGTCTTCTTCACCGTCGCTACCGCCACTTGGTAGGCTCGACATTGAGCTCTAACCTGTGTCCGGTCAGCTTCAGAATGGGTCATCCACCACCGGATGAAAGACACAAGAGCACACACAAGGTGCCATAACTACACAAGTTTCCCAAATGGCCAATCCTAAGTCACCACATGCGAGCTTTGGATATGTTCCTGGCTGGTCCATCAGTGAAGACAATGCAACATGAGGGAGTAATAAATGTCACTTCTGAAACAGAGGACCAATAAGAGGAGGCATTAAACAAAAGCAAATCCCTCCCCCAACTGTTTCATTTTAAGAACTCTGTAACACAACAGTTGGACCATTTTTAAAATAGTTATATTCTACTGAAGAGATGGATCTAAAATTAGCCTCCTCCACCAGTGAACTGCCAAACTAATGACCTGTGAGGGCAGCCCTCTTACAGTTCCCTGTACATAGAGAAAGAGATGCCCGTCTTTCCTATTATATTTCAGCTGCCTGATTCTCATTTATACGACTTTTCAGTTATTTTAGGAATTCAGTATAATATACTATGGAATCTGCTTTGACAGACAAGACTCTAGATTTGAATAAACCTTAGCCTCATACCTTTCCTGGAAATAATAATAATAAAAAGTTCATGAATTTGTTTATTTGAACTGCAGTATGTCAACAACATAAATTCCCACACTCCTAGTTAAATGACATACATATTATGGTCTCAAAGTTCTTGAGGACTCCACCAAGATGCATTCCAGTTACAGTAGAAACCAGTGTTCCCCAACTGGGGGCCATATGGCACCCCCAAGATATTCCAATGGGGCAACAGGTAAAAATTGCGTAAATGGGGAGGGGTTAGGGGGCCACAGAAGGAAGTGAGAAGTGATGGGGGGGGTCATTAAAAAAAAATCCTGATTGGTTGGCTATCCACTTGGCCAAAAAGAGGATTAGACAAATTCATGGAGGATAAGGCTACCTACAGCTACCTTCCGTGTCAGAAGCTCTGACTACCAGTCACTGTGTATTGCAGGAAGGGAAAGGAAGGGTTCATATTCTGTAGGTGGGCTTCCCACGGGTATCTGGTTGGCCACTGTGAGAGAAGAGCGCTGAACTAGATGGGTCTCTGGCATATAAAAATATAAAAACTGGCAATGGATTGGTACCAGACTTTTAGAAGACATCTGAAGGCAGCCCTGTTTAGGGAACTTTTAAAGTTTGATGCACTATTGTATTTTAATATTTTGTTGGAAGCTGCCCAGAGTGGCTGGGGAAACCCAGCCAGATGGGCGGGGGATAAATAAATTATTATTATTATTATTATTATTATTATTATTATTATTAGCGATTGGCTTACAGGTGACCTCAGGCTTCACCACGTTTCTCTGCAATTGCTGAGCTCTCCCTGCTCTAACACTCTTGGAACCACAAGAGTTCACCTTGTACAATTCGCCAGATTGCATCGCCTTTGTAAAAGAGATTCTGAGTACAGAACATTTGGTCTTAGATTGCTGGGATTTTAGCTCACGGCACACCACTGAGTAATCATCGCCAAACAAAATTCTTTCCTTTTACATATCTCTTTGACCACATTTTTACAGGGTTGGAAGTGGATGAAACGAGATATGTCCCCCTCACCACTTTAAGATCAATTATTTAGAGACACAGAGAGACAAAAGCAAACAGGCGTAATCCTCCCAGCTTTTCAACAGTTGGTGAACGCCTGTCTGGTAAAGATTTTAATTTGCCACCTGACAAACAGAGGCTGTAAAAGTTAATGTTCCCCCCCCCCCCCGGCCTAAGCGGTTAAATGGTTGGGGAAATAACCAACTGAACTGGAAGGAAGAACAGACATATTTCTTTTGGCACACTGAAAATATTTTTTCTCTACTTGCCCTGTACCTTATAATATATTTGCTTTACCTTACTGGAAACTTAACTGGGGTTCAAAATGAATCAGCTGCACAAGCAAACGAAGCTAGCAAACACTTTGAAAAGAGATACATTCATGCAGCTCAAAAACAGCCAGATTAAACAGACTTAAGGCCAAGCCACAGGGAATTTGGTTGCTATCACATGCATTGCGTCACACATTTCTCATGTAGGGAAGAATGGCATAGATTAGTCTGCTCTGCGTAGGAGTCTCTGCGTGAAGCATGCAGCACACACTGGGTGATAACATCAAGGAGGAGCAAGTGCCACCATCTCCTCTTCCACCTCGTGATCGGAGCCACTGGCCCAGTAAATTTAGAGCTGGGCTATAGCCATGTGACTCAGACCTTAGAAAACTCAATGGAAATCCTGGCACTGCTTGGCGGGATAGTTTGTGCACGCCAAGAAGCAAATTCTCTCCATTTGGTGACTTAGCACATGGATGTATTTGAATTAGACCCCAAGATGGACACACCTAAATTCTCTCTCACGAAAGGTTCAAACAAAATGCTTTTATTAAAACTAGTCATCATTCACCAACAGATTAGTACAGAGAACCTCTAGCAGTTGTGCAGATCACTTATCTCTACCCTGTAAAACAGGGGTGGGGTTTAAGGGCCATATTCCCTTTGAGACTATATCCTGAGGGCCATATGTCAATGACGAGCAATATGGATTAACTAATCTGGAATTAAAGCAGCCCTGGTTCAATTTTCAGTGTGGCTATCCCAAGTAAGAATTCACAATCCAATTCAGGTTTACACAGGGCAAAGTTCCACTGGGTTTGATGGGATTACTTTTAAATAAGCATATAAAGGACCAACAGGAGGTTGCTTTAGGAGATGTCAGAAGCACAAAATAAGGATTGGGGGGCACATGTGGTATCAGGGCTTCAGGTTGCCCACTTGAGCTATAAATGGTGAACTGGGAGTAACAGGTCTATGTCCCACAATTTAGGCAGTGATATCTAATTACAGGGACACGGGTGGCGCTGTGGTCTAAACCACTAAGCCTCTTGGGCTTGCCGATCAGAAGGTCGCGGTTCGAATCCCCGGGACAGGGGAATCCCCGGGACAGGGTGAGCTCCTGTTGCTGGCAGGAAGGTAAATGGTGTTTCCGTGCGCTGCTCTGATTTCGTCAAAAGTGGCTTAGTCATGCTGGCAACATGACCTGGAAAAACTGTCTGTGGACAAACGTCGGCTCCCTCAGCCAGTAAAGCGAGATGAGTGCCACAACCCCAGAGTCATTCACAACTGGACTTAACTGTCAGGGGTTCTTTACCTTTTTATATAATTACATGCAAAAATAGGAGCAAAGGAAATAGATCACACAATATCAGATAGTAGCAGTAATGGAAAAGGCAAATGTCAAATTTTAGCTGTAATTAAAAGTGCATAGTACAGCATGTTTTAAAATAGGCATCTCTTAGCTGTTTGATAAAATAATTTTTATTCATTTGTTTGCAATGCGCTTTGCGCTTTAAAAAAATGAAAACAAATTTTCACCATATTGATTGGTCTTAACTCACAATGTCAATTTGTTATGGATTGTAAAGTTATGTGAAGTCCAAATAACATGTTAACTTTTTCAAAAAGAATTACTATGAAAATTACACTGACTAGAGTCCAGTTAATCAAATTTATTTGCTAAACCCAATGGTCAGCAAATTTTATTTTGGAGGGGCAGACAGACACCAAGCTGAAAGATGCATTTTAAGATGATCACCAAAACACAAGACTCCATTTTACTCAAGTTTTCTTTTGGCTGCTAGAGCAAACGAAGAAACCTTATATAACCCCTCAGTCTGCATCTCCCTACAATCACATTTTCACAACTCTGTACTTCTCCATGAGTTCAAATACCTTTTCCCAGACTGCCCCCCTCCCCACAAAAAGTTATTTATCAAAATCCCCAAACATTTCAAAACATCTCCCCAAAACCCAGTTGGACAAAGAAATGTAAATTTAGTTTGTGGCAGGGGGCAAAGAGCTAAGCAATGACACAAAATTGTTAAATTTGGCTTTCGTGAATGCAAGATTCGTACATGACACCGAAGCTCCCCAGCAAATACGCAGACAGTACTTGAATCCTGACCTTGGCCCAGCCTTGAGAATGGCCCAGGACCCAACTGAATGGTGCCAGGAGGTGTGGCTTCCTACACAACAGTAGCATTGTAATGGATGAAGCTGTGCCTGTCTCTAGCTACCATACAGATATGAAAGGGACAGGAGTTGGAACTCCCAAACTGCAATGAAAGAGAGTCAAGAGACAAGGCAGACATATACAGAGAATGCAAGACATAATAAACTGACGGTGGAATTTTTCCTGCCAGATGCAGTATGGATTGAAGATTGGGGGAAACAAAAAAATCATGGTTGTACAGTTTAGAGAGAAAGCTTGCCTGTGTCCAGTAGATTGTGGAAGGTATTCATCCTGGCCTATAGACTGCATACATATTAGATTAGTTATGCCGAGATCTATCCAAACTGGTCAGCCAAATTTAAGCATGTGGATGACTGAAATAAGAGCAAAAATTATGCAAAATCTTCTGTAATTGATATAAGTCACATGCAATCACAGCAGCAAGATAAGGAATTGATGAATTAATATTTGCCGTCTTTCTCCTTTTATCAAAACCAACCTGAGCAGTGTTGAGAGAACTACATCTCCTACAACACACTATTGTAGATTGTATATTTTAGGAACATATTTGGAATTACTGTATGTGCATTTTGACTGTATACGCAGCAATGTCCACTGAGGTTACTTCTTGGCCTCTTGACAGACATTGGCATTCCAATTATGTGTGCCATAGTTTCCAATCAAGGATTCCCATCAAGTAGGTGAAACCGGGACTAATCCCACCCACACGAATGACTCACACAGAGAGACAGACACAAACTCATCAGCAGGAAAGGATGTCAAAGGTAAGCAATTTTAGGACTGAGTATGAACACCTTTGAAACGGCCTCAGCCAAACGAATCCATCAGTGACATATTTTGCATAACCATTGCGTCTACTATGAACACAGATCACATATCGGTCATAAAATTAATATGAAAGAAAAGATCTGTTTCCAAATTACTGAAACCAAACCTCAACCTACTGAACACTTTTTAAAAGCCGGCAGCGGTTCAGTAGCATGCTAGTTTTACCCATCTTCTCCCTCCCTTAGGAGAAACTGCTATACTGTGTGTGCACGCATGTGTGTGAGTGTGTGCACGCACACACACAACATGTTATCAGGTGGCCAGCAGATTCAGATGGAGAGCTTGGATTTACTTTAAAACAAATCCTTGAGAGATAGTATAAAGAAAACTGAAACCAGTGAATGGCAATGCTCTTTTCCTCCTACATGTTCCATACACATGACAACCTTCTGTATCTAAAAGCAGTGTGTACATCAAACAATGGTTGCCAACAGATGGGGGCAAGCTGGTAGGTCTCAGCCAACTGCTCTGCTGCAAGAGACTCGTCTCCTTACAGGAGGGTAGGAAACTCTGCAGTCACTTTCCTCAGATGCTCAACTTACTAGCAGAAAGCAGCCGAATGATTCCGCATATATAAAGATATATGGGAGGAAAATGGACTGCCCAGCTAATATACGTATGAATGTAAGGTTCTGCGTTAAGGCTGGAACAACCAGATGCATAAATATAAGATGGGGCACACCTGGCTTGACAGCAGTACATGTGAAAAGGATCTAGGGGTCTTAGTAGACCACAAGGTGAACATCAGTCAACAGTGTGATGCAGCAACAACAAAAAAGAGCTAATGCTATTCTAGGCTGCAGCAACAGAAGTAGACTATGCAGATCAAGATCTATTCTGCCTTGGTCAGACCACAACTGGTGTCCAGTGTCCAGTTTTGGGCACCACAAACATGTGGGCAACCAAGATGACCAAGGGTGTGGAAACCAAGCCTTATGAGGAACAGTTGAAGGAGCTCGGTGTGCTTAGTCTGGAAAAGAGGAGACTGAGAGGAGATATGATAGCCACCTTCAAATACCTTAAGGGCTGTCACATGGAAGATGGAACAAGCTTGTTTTCTGCTCCTCCAGAGATAGGACCAAAACCAATGGATTCAAATTACAAGAAAGGAGATTCTGATGATACATTTCCTCTTGAAACAAAAACAAAAATCTGAGTAACATTGCAAGCAAAGAACTAAATACCATAAGGTTGTGTATACAATCTCTACTGCACCCTTAATTCTTTAATGCAAAGGGAGAAGAGGTAGTACAACATGTAAGACAACACATATTTGCCTGAAAATCAAAACTGAATATACTTGGCTGCTCCTGCCTCTCTGGTTCCTGAAGTGCTCACATTCATGAGGCCCCAACAAACATATGTCATATTGCTTATACTCAGATTGTTGTTTTTGGCCATCAAAGTATTGGTTATTTTGCAAGAGAGTGATACCGTCATTGTTGATACTTAATGAGGACAAAATCTGACTAATATTTACAAAATGTTAGTGAGAATGAACTGGCTCATTTGTAATTAAAAGGAACACTATTTGCATGACACTAGATTTTAAGACCATGCTCTGGTCCATGGGGTCACGAAGAGTCAGACACGACTAAACAACTAAACAACAACAACAGATTTTAAGAAGGGAAATTTTCTAAGAAAAACAAGAAGGTCCAGGGAAAGGAGCCATATTAGTCTGTGGTGGAAGAATCAGTTTGAATGCAATGTTAAACCATGGTTTAGTACTATGTGCCTGAGCAAGAAGGAGCCGCTACAAGTCTTCGGCTCCTGCAACACCCTCCCAACACACACACTGATGGAGCCAGGATGAGGACTTCTTTAGCTTCAGTTTCCACAAAACCTTGCTTGCCAGGGTTTGCTGTTTAAAACCAAATTCTGGTTGATTTCACAAGCCAGCTTCATAAACCTGGGTTTGGTGTTAGCTTATTTAGATACTGAACAGTGTGTTTAACAACATACTTTCTGGTTTCTAAGTAACAAGCCAGAATTCATACAAACTGAAATTCAGCTCTGCAGGAGTCTTTCTCCTGGCAGTGTAAAGGCGAATGCCAGAACCTAAAGCTTCATGTGAGCTCCTTCATGCCCAAGCAAGCGCAACTTATAAGGATTATTCTGTTGATGAGTCCTTTCAGCCTTGAAAATAATTCTGGGGCATGTTCTAGGGTGTCAACTCAGCTTATATGGGGCACCAGTCATGTTTGTGGTGCCTTATGTGAAAGCGAGCGCTCTGTAGCTCACAGGTTAGTAACTGTGGATGAGCTGTCTTTTGGGGAAGGTTGTCCACCATTGCCCATCTTCACAGTGTGCAATCCCAGAGTTCTCAGAAATGCTTTGTAAAGGCACTGCACTACAGCAACCAAGAAACAGAACCAAGGATGGGGCTACGCAAAGAACTGGTCAGATTTCCTAGATAGGAGTAGGTTTTTCTTAATTGCTGGGCCATCAGGGGTGAGGGAATAGTTTCACACCCATCACAATAATGTCCCCAAGTGCACAAGTGTCACTTCTTTCAATGCAAGTGAATGGCTGTGTGGGCAGCACGAGAGAGGGGGGCAGGGGACAAGTGCCCCCTCTAAAACACAAGGCGCTTGCCCTCCCACTTGCCCCTCCATTGCTGGACTATGTCATTAACATATACTATCATTTTTCTAGAAATATGCTTTGTTCCTTCTGCGTGTGATTTTTCTTTTCTTGTGCCATCACTAAATGGCTGCCATTCATTCCCATGGGGGGGGGGAAAATCAAGTGCTACACTTGGATATATATATGGATATATATGGATGGACCATAAAGAAGGCTGATCGCCGAAGAATTGATGCTTTTGAATTATGGTGCTGGAGGAGACTCTTGAGAGTCCCATGGACTGCAAGAAGATCAAACCCCTCCATTCCGAAGGAAATCAGCCCTGAGTGCTCACTGGAAGGACAGATCCTGAAGCTGAGGTTCCCATACTTTGGCCACCTCATGAGAAGAGAAGATTCCCTGGAAAAGACCCTGATGTTGGGAAAGATGGAGGGCACAAGGAGAAGAGGATGACAGAAGACGAGATGGTTGGACAGTGTTCTCGAAGCTACCTACATGAGTTTGACCAAACTGCGGGAGGCAGTGGAAGACAGGAGTGCCTGGCGTGCTCTGGTCCCTGGGGTCATGAAGAGTTGGACACGACTAAACAACTAAACAACAACAACACTTGGATATAACATTGGGAGGCCTGGCCCTTCATGTACTAGATGGGCCATTGGCCTGATCCAGTTGGCTCTTTTTATGTTCATTTTGCCTGTGATATAATAAAAATCCAGACATTTTGTCAGGGGGGAAATGCATTAAAACCTAACTCCTTATAGCACACACCCCTGCTAGAGTCTGCCTTGTGTCATCTACATAATATAATCAAGCAACCAGAATTCTGCTAGGTGATACAAGCCACTGCACTTCTCAAGAAATCTGTGTGCTATCTATGGTGAACAAGTAGATGCATGTGTTTAAACAGTTTATGTGAAGTACTCTGAAAATGAAAAAGCAGGTTGCTAAGTGCAAGCAATCCAAAAAAGGAAACGAGTTGGGGGGGGGGGAGAGAGAATAAGGATCAGTTTAAGGAACATCACGAGACGCTTGCCCAGTTGTAAGGTGCATCATCTTTAAAGATGTGCTACTTTCATACAAACTAACTAACTTGCAACTGGCTTCTATCAGGTGTAATTCATAAAATACACCTGTTGAATTGGCTATCATGCGTCTAAGGCATCATATCTATGATTAAAATTTAACAACAATGGTAACAGTATGCAAAATACTTTCATAATTTATTAGAACATGCAAGTACAAGACGCCGTATGTGCTAATGCAGTATTAGGTGTCACTGAATAAGAACGTGTAAGTTATTCATTTGATTTTTATTTGTTTCTTTGCATTTGCTCTCCCCCCCAAAGTTGTTTTATTTAACTTGAATCGAAGATTATCAGGAGAAACTGCTATTGTGATTGATATTAATCATCTATTTTTTATTGTAACGAAGTAGGAAATTAGAAACTAATCAGTGACAATCTGCATAAATAATCAGCACCAGTTCTTTGGCTACTTTCAATGTGAGATTGCAATTTTGGCAATAGCTGGGGCAGCCATACCCCGCCTTTTTTTCCTTTTCCTTTTTACAAATTCCTTCTCTGTGGCATGAAACAACACCAAAAACCTTGATTCTATAGACTACTTCAATCACTGATTTGTACTGTAAAAACTATCTGAAGAAACAACATGGGGTTTCACCCAAGTAAGTTGTACTCAGTATAGACTCACAGAAATCCATGGAGTTAAATTAGTCATTATTAATTCTGATGGGTCTACTCTAAGTATGATACAACCCACAATCTGCGAATGCAATTTTTATATGTTCAGTCTCGATGTTGGGACTTCTTAGTGGAGAACAATTCTAATCTACAAAACCTATCCTACCGCTCTTTCCCCAATTGCAGGAAGTGAATGGTTAAATTCTTTGATGCCTAAGTTCAAATGAATTATCAGCATGGATGGATGAAAAGAGCCTCTACACAGCTGTACCATAAATGCTCGGAGGAAAACAGCTGATATAGCAAGCATCAAAGACTTGTAAAGCAAATGACCCTTCACTAGGCAAAGGCAAAGTGGTCCTAGCTGAAGCCCAAAAGCTGTACGCAAAGAAAATAAAGACCCCAATGACCAAATTAACAAGCTTGCACATTTTTCAATCCTTAGAGAAGCAGAACGTAGATGCTGGCACTGAGTCTGTCAACTTGCAAAACTCTCAAGAACTGGAGCAAGGCCTCTTATGGCTAGTTTCTACTATAGACTTTTACAGGGAAACAACACCATATTATGACATTCCCCTGGAATTCTTTCCTGGTTATGTTAGTTATAACACTACATACAGTATAAGGTTTCTGTTTGCATTAGCAGCCCAATGGACAAAATTTAGACAAAATTTCATTGGACAACATTGGGTCTGGCGTGCTAGGGATCAGTTATGCCAAAGCGTACCTCAAAATGGCTTGAATTTCTTTATTTTTGTGATGGCCAGTGGTTTTAAGCAAAAAGATTTGACTGACTGACTGACTGACAAGATGGGGTTTTTAAAAAAATGACCCCCCTTCAGCTAAATGTAAACACAGAAGCAGAAAATTCAGCTTCGCATAGCCTTGGGATTTACCTGCCATCCACTCATCTGATGAGACTTCCCTATAACAATTCCTCATATAAAAATCACAATTCAAATCGTTTTTATATTAAAGAGAAAAGGGAAATGCATTGTTAGTTGTTAAGGAACGCATTCCACATGGTGTTTCTCTTTCCATGCAACAAAACATGTCTTAAAGAAATAGAAGATTGGGGGGGGGTATGGTTCCCTTTTAGCTATTTGCTCCAGACACTGACAAGTGAAACATAAAAATAACATTGTGTTAAAACCAGAAGTGCAACCACTGATTTCAGCTATCCAAAGTCCATGGTTGTACCTCTCTTGTACACCTGGGGCTGTTTTACATAAACCTTACATCATGGAAGAATTCCAGTGAATCTGCAAAGGAAATGATTCCATGTGCTGATTCTCTTTATCAAAGCAATTTCCTAGACCTTATAAGCTACAAACTTTTCCAGTGTTCAGCTTTCACTATCTAATGGGATTCTCTGTCCCTCTTTTGTGACCTCGCTTTAAGCCCACCTCATCCAACCATCTACCATACTTTTCCTTCTGCTACCACTCCTTTTCAAAAATAAATGTCTCTCACACACAAACCCCCCAACCATATTCCTGGTTCAAATAAAGACCACCAATTTGCAACAGCCTTATAGTTACATTAGTAATTAGTTTCCAGTTACATGAATTAAGGATGTTTCTACCCAATTTCTGGAGGAGAATTCTCAGTGGAGGTGAGAACTGTGACAAATGATGGCTGAGGGAAATGACAGCTGAGAGGGAGAGACACAAAAAATTGGAAGCGGGGATGGCAGAGAGAGAAAAATGAATCTCTTACTCATTCCTGGAAAAAACCTGAGACAATCCATGAGAAACACCTTGAGAGGAACCCTCGAAACTCAAACCCAGTAGCTTGCAGGCCTTGCCTGCTTACACACATGGAAAAAGTCAATCTGTAGAAGAGCTTAGGAGCTGGGAGAGAATATCTAAGCCCCACCACTACTTAAATCCTTGACTTTCAGTCTTTCCATCTTATTTTGAAGGCAGAATCTTATTTCTTTCAGTCTTCTTTCTCTTTTCACTCTTTCCTTGCATACCATGTGCTGTGCTGTGTGTGTGTGTGTGTGTGTGTGTGTGTGGTGTGTGTATTCACACACACAAAATGTACAGGCACCCCTCTAAAGGTATTTTCTAAATTCTGTCCCCTTCCCCCACCTCCACCACTCCACCGTGAGATGGAAATGAAGTTGCCTGCCAAGCATAGCAGGTGTGAGATGAATTTGTTCCAACGCTGAAAAGAATTCTAACAGGATGACGTCACTCCAGAATGTTCCCTCTACTTGCACAGTTTTTCCCCTAGCTGCCCACCTGGCTATTACTTTGTAGACAATGCATTGTGGTATTTGTGGTACTTTGCCATTAAAAGAAAGAGAGAGAATGAACCGAAGCAAGTTCTAAGCATATTACCGAAACTTTGTTCTGGAGCAGGGTCAGCGAAGCAATTTGTTCTGAATTCTGTCCAAAACTTGTTAAAGAACTTATTCCTTCAACAAATCAAAATCAAACGGCAACTTTCCCATTTTCGAAGGAATTGTGAGGGAACCAATAAAAGGTTAACAGTTTCAAAAATTGCTTGGGCAAATTATTGGGAGCCTTACTGAAGCCAGATCCCGGGCAAGATTACTTTAAACATTAATTAATTTGTCACCTTTCTACAATATATCTGTACTCAATGTGACTTAAAACAAATGGCTTTAAACACAGGTTAAGTATAAGTTACAGGCTGAATACAGCCCAAGTATGACCAAATATGAACAACAGTATTCATCCTACCCGCAAAGCAGAATAAGGGCATTATTAGAACTAATCACCATACATGCGTAGATTCTAGAAGGGGACATTATACCTAGTACAGTACTTTCTTCTATGCTCAGGACACATCCAACAGACCACTTGTGCATTGCCCTGCCTAGCTAAGCATAGATGTAAACACAGATGAGACTAGAGATGTAAATATGGGGAGTTATAATTGCAGCTGACACGCTGTAATATGATTACCTCAGATGGTATACTGCTGGGAATAACAGTAAGAACAAAGACAGAACAGAGATGAGATCCAACCACTGGAAGTTAGCAGCAGAAAAACAGCACATCAGTTATAACTCATTGTAGATATTGTAATGCTTGTGGGGGGGTGTAATTTTTTGGCCAAAATCACCCAAATTAAAATACTGGAAATTCCTGGGGTGCAAGGGAAACAAAACAAAAAACAGGTTCCTGAATGTCACTGTTAATAACTCTCCAAAACACTTAGAGAAATCTTCCCTCCAGGTTCACCACCAGTGACCAGGGAAGCAAAAATTAGAGTCGTTTAGGATCAGCCAAGAAAGAAAGAAAGAAAGAAAGAAAGAAAGAAAGAAAGAAAGAAAGATCCAAACAAGTTTTAACCACTAGTGCAGTGTTCCTCAAACTTGGGTCCCCAGCTGTTGTGGGACTACAACTCCCATCAACTCCCTACAACTAGTCCTGCTAGCTAGGCATGATGGGAGTTGTAGCCCACAAATCGTTTGGGACACACATTTGAGAAATACACTGGCATACACTAGTGTTGTAAAATTCTTAACCCCAATCCACAAAATGCTCCAGTTCCACTAAAATCGACAAGAGCAGCTGAAACAAACCAAAGTCCAAGAACTGGTTCTCCCAAGCCTATCACTTTCGAAGCAAGCCATTATTCTTCATACTCAAGTTACCTTGCCTTTACAAAAACACAGTATTGCCTTAAAACTTTGGGGAACCTTCTTACTCGAGTGTGCACATCGCAGCAGCGCAGAGAAAGCCCTTAAAGGTCAGTGACCCACTCAATTTTCTGTCATCAGGAGGGGCTTAATCCTTTTCAAATTTTCAGCCCAAATCCGCCATTAAATGAAGGGCACTACTTTCATGAGGTAACACTTAAAGAAGATTCAAGAAAGCAAGAGCCAGTATGGTGTTAAGACTTGAAAGACCTACATTGGCTCCCAGTACGTTTCCGAGCACAATTCAAAGTGTTGGTGCTGACCTTTAAAACCCCAAACTGCCTCGGTCCAGTATACCTGAAGGAGCGTCTCCACCCCCACCGTTCTACCCGGACCTTCTACTGAGGGCCTTCTGGCCGTTCCTTCACTGCGAGAAGCCAAGTTACATGGAACCAGGCAGAGGGCCTTCTCGGTAGTGGCACCCTCCCTGTGGAACGCCCTCCCACCAGATGTCAAAGAGAACAACAACTACCAGACTTTTAGAAGACATCTGAAGGCAGCCCCGTTTAGGGAAGCATTTAATGTTTGATGTATTACAGTATTTTAATATTTTGTTGGAAGCCGCCCAGAGTGGCTGGGGAAGCCCAGCCAGATGGGCGGGGTATAAATAATATATTATTATTATTATTATTATTATTATTATTATTATTATTATTACCGTAGCCCTGTTTTCACTGTTTGCAAGGGGTGGGGGCAGTGATCACAGAGGGTTCCTGATCACATGGAATAAAAGTTATACATGCAATTGTACGTCTTGCACACACCTTCTGCCCCTGTCCTCTCTGGGTTGAGCAGAATCTCACCGGCAACCATGAGAGGGGAGAGTGCTCTTGCGCTCACGTTCTGCTCCCTGGTCTCCCCTACAGGCACCCGGTTGACACTGTGAGAACAGGATGCTGGGCTAGATGGACCATTGGCTTGGCCCAACAGGCTATTATTATGTTCTCATGCATTCTCTGCATCCAGCAAACATGCTTAGAAGATGAGAATAAGGCTTATGACTGAGGAAAACTGGGTTCACATCCTTTTTCAACCATGAAGCTCACTGGGTGACTCTATCTCAAGTCTTACCCACCTCACTGTAGGAAGAGGGAAGCATGAGCTCCTTGGAGAAGGGGGGGAGGTGGAAATAAAGATTAAGAAATAATATTTTGAATTTACCATCTGGCCTTTTAAACTAACAAATTGGGGGAAACATATAACACAGTACAAAGACATGTGCCTTGCATACTAATCCAAGAATAAAAAGCTTCTTAATTAAAATAAAAAATAAAAAATCCACAAGCACTCCTTGAAATCACAAAAACATGAATAATTTCATTAATATGGTTCAAAGCTGTGACATAAAATTAGCTCTAAGACTAAAAACAAAACTTTGCAAAACGTGTTTGAAGTATTTTGAGCCAGGCATTAAAACCCATCAGTTATTTACAGATGAAAGAAGGCCCAAGTGTCCTGGAACAATCAGAGTGAGAAATGCCAAAATCTGATTTCATCCATGTCCACATGTTCCTTTGAACTTGTAATTCAGAGAATTGGTCAGTGTATTGAACTAATTATCATGCTTAACGCTTGCCAATTTTGATGGCTGTGATCCTTTCTTGGTAAAAAGGGGATGAAGGCAAAAGGGGGGGGGAGGCAGGAAAAGGTGTAGTCATCTGTGAGGGGGATTTGGGAATAGTACACGTGCAAGGATATTATCGCATATACAAACATACAAAAACACATATAATTATACTGATGGAGTGCCAGAATGAAGTCATTTTTGTGCAGGTTATGCAACATTAACAGTACTCTTCCCATTAATTCTCGTAGAAGACATTGCCTTTCGCAGAATGCAAATTTTAAATCAATCTCTTTAAGCAATAACTTTGCAGTTAAAGAAGGTCCAGCCGCTCTCACAGTACAGATTTAGACCTTGTACTCGACAATGCTATTATTCAAGCAGAGATACATTGAAATAAGACACGTTGAAACATGGATGAAATTAATGTTAATGAATATAATCATAATCATAATAATTTATTATTTATACCCCACCCAACTGGCTGGGTTTTCCCAGCCACTCTGGGCGGCTTCCAACAAAATATTAACAATACAATAAAACATCTAACGTTAAAAACTTCCCTAAACAGGGCAGCCTTAGGAGCCTTCTAAAAGTCAGATAGTTGTTTATTTCCTTGACATCTGATGGGAGGGTGTTCCACAGAGCGGGTGCCGCTACCGAGAAGGCCCTCTGCCTGCTTCCCCGTAACTTCGCTTCTCACAGTGAGGGCACCGCCAGAAGGCCCTCGGTGCTGGATCTCAGTGTCCGGGCTGAACTGTTTTAGACAGTCTACGTTCGTGCCTGAAAGTGCCCTAGAATCCAATTACTTTCATTGCTTGGTCAAATCCTATACAGTGGTACCTCGGGTTACAGACGCTTCAGGTTACAGACTCTGCTAACCCAGAAATACATTGGTACCTTGGGTTAAGAACTGTGCTTCGGGATGAGAACAGAAATCGCGCAGCGGCGCAGCGGCAACAGAAGACCCCATTAGCTAAAGTGGTACCTCAGGTAAAAACAGTTGCAGGTTAAGAATGGACCTCCGGAACGAATTAAGTTCTTAACCCGAGGTACCAATGTAGAGTTATGCTGGCGAGCACAAAGGAGACAGGAAATTGGTCTAAAATAGTTGATCTATTGAAGCTTTCCAATATCCCCGGCAGGTAGCCAATCTTGTATTTAACTTGGTAGCTATAGTTGACTAAGAATTCCTTGCAGACAAGCAAGCACACCGGTTGAGGAAAAATTAGGCCACCTTATCCCTTCTCTGGGACGCAGGTGGCGCTGTGGGTTAAAGCCTCAGCGCCTAGGGCTTGCCGATTGAAAGGTCGGCGGTTCGAATCCCTGCGGCGGGGTGCGCTCCCGCTGCTCGGTCCCAGCGCCTGCCAACCTAGCAGTTCGAAAGCACCTCCGGGTGCAAGTAGATAAATAGGGACCGCTTACCAGCGGGAAGGTAAACGGCGTTTCCGTGTGCGGCTCTGGCTCTGGCTCTGGCTCTGGCTCTGGCTCTGGCCAGAGCAGCGATGTCACGCTGGCCACGTGACCCGGAAGTGTCTCCGGACAGCGCTGGCCCCTGGCCTCTTAAGTGAGATGGGCGCACAACCCCAGAGTCTGTCAAGACTGGCCCGTACGGGCAGGGGTACCTTTACCTTTACCTTTACCTATCCCTTCTCTACTAGCCCACTTCAGTTTCATGCAAGCCACAAGGAAGGAAAGACTCTCTATAACCATGATGGAAATCCTGTAGACTGATAGAAGACTGGGAGATTGCTCCATACACTTCCATCATTCTGTGTAATACAAAAACTGCTTGTTTTGTTTTTAGTGTTTTACTGCTAAGAGGCAAGAAGCAGGCATTTCTATGCTGGTCACAGGGGAGGGGGCTTCCCCTTGTCCTCAGTGGGCATGGAATTGCAGGAAAGTATAAAAAAAAAATTTTTTTTTTTGCAGGGTTGTAACTTCTGTGGACCTAGTAAGTCTCTCATGAGTTGTCACTTGTTGTTTTTAACTATCTCCACAGATTAATGCACCAGCTGAATCAGATGAGGCAATTTAGTCCAGATCAGCCTTTTTCAACTTTAGGTCCCCCATATATCAGCCTTAAATATCCTTTAAAGATGACTGGCAAGTGTAAATTTGAGGGGGGGGGATTTAAGGGTGCTTGAAATTAATTTTCAGTTGAAAATTGGCAGGTATTAAGATTACTTTTGAGGAGAACTGGCCAGACTACTTGAGTAACTTATGCAATTGGTTTCACACAAATTAGCAGCTTCTGAAACAACACCACTTTCAAAACATAAAAGATGTTTTTAAATCAGTATTTAGCAATTAATTGGCTTCTTAACGTTCACAAAATCTACCCCAGGTTGCACCGGGGATGGGAGCGGGGTGACCAGTTTCAAGGGAATTGTTGCTCACTAAATTTTTTTTTAGTGATTATTCTGAAAGACAACCTCAATTGCTCTACAGCTTCAACTACAGCTGGAGACAACTGAAAATCCACTTTACGGGAGGGGATGAAGCTCACAAGGTTTTAGGGTTGCCATATTTCAAACAGTGAAAATCTGGACAAAACAGCTGTTGAGTTTTGTTTTGTTTTTTTTTAAAGCAGACTAAAGATAAAATCATTTTTTAGCAGGCTAAAGGTGGCCCTTGCTATCAAATTCATCCCAATTTGTTTTTGTTTTTTTAGATCATCTGATTTGGGATTACTATCTAAATGGTGTTTCAAAAGTGAGGCAAGAACTAAAGATTTGGAAGACTCTTTTACCCGCTTCCCATGAAAATTCAGCTGTTTGAAAACCAATCAAATAAATCATAGTAATCCACATCTTGCTTGCTTTCTTTATTTCTAAAGCCCTCAGTCAAGCAAACCACAGTTGAGTTTGATATGAAGTTCTCTTCTACGAAAAGTAAAGCGAAGGATAAAGTAGCTTGAACAGGTTTCTCCAATGTGAAGATAAAGACCTTGTGTGGTTTAAGCACCTCCAAACAACGCAGACATCAGGCACCCTCTAGAGGATTGTAAAGAAATTGTCATTCAACCCTACTTCGTTTTCTTGTTGTTGTTTTTAGTGCAATGAGACGCCACGATTGAAAAGCCTTCAAACTGGCTTTACAATTAAAGATACAAAATTGTTGCCTTTAGCAAACAGAGCTAAATTTTCCATGTTGAATAAACCTCCACCTTCAAAATGAACTAGTCCAAACAAATTATTTAGGCACACTACAGACTGAATACAGAATTCACGGCTTGGCTTAAAAGTTGAGGCAGTGGGCATTTTACAAAGGAGACATTAATATATGGAAGAGCACATACAGTCATACCTCGAGTTGCGTTTGCTTCACGTTGCATTTTTTCAGGTTATGAATGCAGCAAACCCAGAAGTGTTTACTTCCGGGTTCGCTGCTTCGTGATCTCTCACGTCACGCGCACTAGCGGCGCTCTATTTATGGACTTTTCAGGGTGCGAACGGCACCCCGGAACGGATCGCGTCCGTAAGTAGAGGTACCACTGTACTTAGCTCATAAAACGGTTCCCAAATCTCCAGTTGAAATATCTTATTAAACAGAGCTGGGAACGAAGGAGTAGTAGACTCTATTGGGGTCACACCTTTTCCTTTTCCTGGTCAGCGATAATGGCAACAGGTGTCCCAGTGTAGCCAAAGGTTCTTCTAGATTGCTTCTAAACTAGAGACTGAAACCCAAATGAATATTCTTCAGGCTCTGGTTTAGAAGCTAAACTGCAGTCGCAGCTGTTCAGACATATTAAATACCGTATTTTTCGCTCTATAAGATGCACCAGACCACAAGATGCACCTAGTTTTTGGAGGAGGAAAACAAGAAAAAAAATATTCTGAATCTCAGAAGCCAGAACAGCAAGAGGGATCGCTGCGCAGTGAAAGCAGCAATCCCACTTGCTGTTCTGGCTTCTGGGATAGTTGCACAGCCTGCATTCAGTCCATAAGACGCACATACATTTCCCCTTACTTTTTAGGAGGGAAAAAGTGAGTCTTATAGAGCAAAAAATATGGTAGTTATTTCTAACCTGGAAAGGAAGTCAATTCACACAGGGAGGAGGATGGAGGGAGCAGTTTGTGTCCCAGTTGGGACACAATACCTATTTAAGGGAAGCTTCTGCACCATTTTCTTTTTCTGACAGTGTTATTTAGATTCCAAATCTGCCTCTTCAATCCACCCATCACCTCTACGTTCCTCTCTCAGTGTTGTGATAGTTGGTCTAAATTCCTTGGAAATCCAAAAAAATGTTGGTTGTTTGACAAAGAGTCTAAGGTCCCGATCCTTGGTGCATGAAGCAAGTGAGTATGCCTGCAGAGATAACTTAAATCTGAACAAAAGGAAGTAAACGGGAAGCTTTCCACCAACTTAAATCAAGAGCAAACATTGCTCCATGGAAGAAAATTCCTTTTTAAATCCCACGTATTAAGAACTCCTTGTGAACATGAAAAAGATGGTGTCACTGAAAATGAAAACTGTGTCTCTCGGCGCAGGAGGGAAAATGTTTTACACCAGAGGTAGAGAATCTGTTGTTGGACTACAACTCCCATCAGCCCTGACCACATGCTATGCTGGCCGGCACTGATGGGAACTGTAGTCCAACAACATCCAAAGGCCACAAACCTTCCTCCCCATTTCATGCAGTTATTTAAATTGTGGCACAATTCATGGGTGACATCAACATCATGTTAGCCTCTTGAAAAATGGAAATCAAGTGTCGGTGGTTCCAGTGTTTTTTCAGGTCAGTCATGTTCTTATAGGCACTCATAACCCTATGAGGGACTAAATTTGCGGTAATGAAATCCACCATACTGTATTAGAAGCTGCTTCTCCAAAGTTTTCATGTTTGAAGCTAATGTTATGTATGAAATAGAGCATGTGACCCTGAATCCCAGGGTTGTGGGTTTGAGCCCCAAGTTGGGGTTGGACTAGATGACCCCTAGTGGTCCCTTCCAGTTCTACAATTCTATGATTCCACAAAATGAGCCCAAAGCCAAAGTGGCACTGCACTGTTTGCCTTCGGGTCTTTGCACACATGCAACTCATATCAAACATAGTTATACAGTGGTACCTCGGGTTACATACACTTCAGGTTACATACGCTTCAGGTTAGAGACTCTGCTAACCCAGAAATTGTGCTTCAGGTTAAGAACTTTGCTTCAGGATGAGAACAGAAATCGTGCTCCGGCGGCGCAGCAGCAGCAGGAGGCACCATTAGCTAAAGTGGTGCTTCAGGTTAAGAATAGTTTCAGGTTAAGTACGGACCTCTGGAATGAATTAAGTACTTAACCCGAGGTACCACTGTAGGGGGACAAGTTTAGGGACCCAGCAGTTGTAGAGAAAGTCCTGATACAGGCAACCTGTTCAATGTGGAGAGGTATATTTAAAGTGCAACATGAGCCCAGCTCTCATTTCATGGCCCATCTGCATATGCTTACTATAGAATTCCACCGCACGTGTTGATCACAGCAGTTGCAAACACTGCATCTGAAAGATATTAAGTTGTAATAATCCTCCAGTGTTTCCTATTTGGTTCAGCCCTTGAGTATCATATAAATAAAAATCAAAGCCAGCCCGGAGCAAGCTATCATAGCTCACATCACTTTAGGAAAAGATTTTTCTTCCAAGGATTGTACCTGCTCTTCTGTTGCTCCAGAACAGGCATAGGCAAACTCGGGCTGCCAGATGTTTTGAGACTACAATTCCTATCATCCTTGACCACTGGTCCTGTTAGCTAGGGATGATGGGAGTTGTAGTCCCAAAACACCTGGAGGGCCGAGTTTGCCTATGCCTGCTCCAGAACCACAGACCCAAAGGAAAGCGGATTGTTTTCGTCTGGTGCCTTCCATACTCGGTCATACTTAAATTCCAATTAACAAAAAAACCTTCCGGATTAACATGTTGTGCTAAGGTCACCAACATTTTCAGGCCTGGGGGTGCATTTCGACTTTGATGCAAGTGCTGCGGACTCCGTCTTTTGGTTCCTTGCCTCCCACCTTACCAGATCACACACCGGGACACAGAAAAAGAAAGTACATGTTGACACACATACAGTGGTACCTCGCAAGACGAATGCCTCGAAAGACGAAAAACTTGCAAAACGAAAGAGTTTTTCATTTTTTAGTTGCTTCGCAAGACAAAAATGTCTTGCAAGTTTGTTTCCTTTTTCTTAAAACCGTGCATTCACTTCGAGGAGCAACTCATAGCACGCGGTGTGGTAGCCTTTTTTGAGGTTTTTGAAGACTTTGGTGATTTTTGAAGCTTTTCCAAAGTCCGTGCTTCGCAAGATGAAAAAATCGCAAGACGAAAAAACTCGCGGAACGAATTAATTTCATCTTGCGAGGCACCACTGTACTTTGGTTTTCCAAACAACCCTGTCAGAACCAATTGAATGAATATGAGCTTGGAAAAGCACAGAGAGTTGAAAGAGGAAATGGGGGGGAAAGAATCACTCTTCCAACTTCTTTCTGCAGCTTTACATACTTCCGAGGGGGGGGTACAGACAGTAACCACCCTCACCATTTCGTGACCAAGGGAACAGTGAGTGGGTGGGGGCAGGTCGAGCAAAGTTAGACCTGGTATGGGGTGGGGGTGAGAAAACAGCTCAGTAAGCCAGCAATAGTCTTTTCATTGCATTTCTGGAAAAAAATTAAAATCTTCTAAGTCACCGGGGGGGGGGGGACCCTGATAAGGCTTAATGCAGATTCGCAGCAATGGCTAAAGCAATTTAAATAACACAAGATGTGTTAGCGTTAATTGCATTATTACTATGCAGAATAAATCATTACACCTAAACCACAGTGAAAGCTGCAGTTGCGTAAAGGGCTAGTTTCAATGCTAAGTTTTCATTCATTATAATGTCCATTTCAGACATCTGTTAAAAGAATGTTCGCTTCAGAGGAAAAAAGAAAAGTCTAAGGAGAATTTAGGATCGGAGAGGGCTTCCCTCCTTTACCGCCCCCTTTTTCCCATGAACTAAATGTAATGGAATTTTAACAGATGTTCTCCTTGGTCATAGTTAATAAAATGAATTCTCCAGAAATGGAAAAGCCTGGCTCAGCTTACTAGGATAAACTTTCAGCAGAGGAGCTATAGATGTCATCACCAAACTGCAAGATCATGAATGCACAATTCCCTGTACAACTGGCTTTATCAGTATGCTCACACTTTGCACAAGATCTACCCCACACATCGCTTTGCTTTCGCAGTCCTGGAAATTCACGCAAAGCTGCGTCAAAATCCTTCACTTCTGTTGTATGCGATTGGGTTCCCAATGCCTACAGCACCATCATAAAGCACCCATTCTTCCCGAGCTCCATTAACTAAACTTCATTTCTGCGCTGCTGCATTTGCATAGGATTGGTTAAGAAGCGGCCAAAAGAACACATTTTAGGATGCTTAGGTATAATTTCATCGCCTTGTCATCTTCCAGGTTTTAACCATGCTGCTACAGAAGCCTGGAGAAAATGTTATCATCAGGCTCAGAGACATAAAAATAGATAAATAAATTGAATTACATGCAATGGGAGCTGCATATGTGCTGCCAAAGACAGCATCACCACGTTCCCTCTCCCGGTTTTGGCAACACCTACAAAATTGCACCACGTAGGTCAAGGTCAACCTTGTGGCAAGGTCTCCACCTCCACGACACTTCACTGGCTGCCATTGGCTGGGCTGCAGTGACATCATGCTGGATTTTGTTTCTCCTCAGATAAACAGGGACAGGAAAAAGAGGAGAAACATGTGGTTCCTGCCACATCTAGTTATGAAACCAGTGCGCAAAAAGAACAGTGAAGTATCTAACAGTTCGCAGCATGTCTCCCATTCAGTGCAGAAATCCCAGGGCAACAAGTGTGTGTGTGTGTGTGTGTGTGTGTGTGTATACACAAGTGTGTGCACACAACTGGTTTTGTTCATTACATGCCCAGTAAAAGAGTGCTATTTTGACACACAAAGCTGGAGTTAAATTTAAGAGAAGCTGGTCATTCACGATTTGTTTCAATCTGAAGTGAAGGTGAATCTCATTCAACCATAATTTGTTATTCATTCTATTAAGGTAGATGTTCAAGCTGCGGTGTGCGGGGAGCAATATTTTGACTGAAAGTGGCTCTGAAGGACCTTTTGTGAATTCACACAATGGAAAGGGCCCCAACAAAGTGTTGCCATTTTGAGTACCCAAGAGTTTTTCTCGGCAGGGTCACATACGTAACTGTGCTAAGAGACCCAACCAGAAATTAATTATGAACCTGACACATATCAAAAAATATATAATTTTTTTTGAGAGAGAGAATAGCATCCAGTAGCAGCCATGCATTTTATCTATCAGTTAGTATGCCAAATAATAATAATAATAAATCAGTATTCTTTGGCAGTTGCATTTTATTCATTTATTCAGAACCCCTCAGAGAAATCAAAAAGCCTTGTTGCCCTTTTTCTTTTCTTTTCCTTGCCTGAAACCAGATGAAATCGCAACAAGTAACATGTGCTTAGTGAGGCAGAAAATAAGTACAGGATGAAGATATAGCGGGGGTTACGTTTGAGAAAAGCAGGTGTCACCTCTTCAGACAAATAACTCTCCCCCCCCCCCCCGACACACAGAGGTACGAGAACAAAGAAACCCTCATCACCATTCCTCACCACCTAGAGCTAGACTAAGCGTGGGATTTCTTATTGTTATATGATAGTATTTACACAGGACATGGAGCTCCTGTTGTTTTGTTTGAAACCTGAGGTGGTCTGTACGTGCACAGAAGAAAGCATTTAAAGTAGGGGTAGTCCCTATGAGGCCCTCCCAAATGTTGTTGGACTACAACTCCCATTATCCCCAATGTGACCCATTGGGCTCGGGGAGGGGGGAGGGGGAGGTTGTAGTCCAGCAATTTCTGGTGGGCACCACGCTGCCTACCCTGGCTTTAAAGGAATAAATAAACTTTGGAAGGAAAGCTAGCAAACTGGCGCTTCAGACAACAGTATAAACTATGTGCTGGTTGAAGAATCGGGAGCTTGCTCAAGTTGTTGTTATTCCATTTTATTTTTCATTAATGCAGTATTATGGCCCCATTCTTCAAAAAAAAATGCAGGGAGAAAAAAGAAGGGATAGGGAAGAAACAACTTTTGAGATTAGGGGAAGCGTAGCTCAATTATTAGAGCGTGAAACTCTTAATCCCAGAATCATGGGTTTGAGTCCCACGTTGGACAAAAAGAAGAAGAAGAGTTTGGATTTGATATCTCGCTTTATCACTACCCGAAGGAGTCTCAAAGTGGCTAACAATCTCCTTTCCCTTCTTCCCCCACAACAAACACTCTGTGAGGTGAGTGGGGCTGAGAGACTTCAGAAAATGTGACTGGCCCAAGGTCACCCAGCAGCTGCATGTGGAGGAGGGGAGACGCAAACCCGGTTCACCAGATTACGAGTCCACCGCTCTTAACAACTACACCACACTGGCGCTGCAAGGGGTTGGACTAGATCAGCCTCATAGTCCCTTCCAACTTTATAATTCTATTATACTGGTACTATGCTCCTTCTCTTCTTCCAGATTGCCAACCTGCTGCCTGAATCTTCACGCGGTGCGTAGTTAAATTATGGCGCTCACTCCCACAGAAGCCACCCAGGTGGCTTTCAAAGAGGATTAGACCAATTCAAGGGGCAGAGGGCTACTGATTGCTACTAGCCACAATGGCTAGACTCTGCGCCCATGGCTGGAGGGAAAAAAATAATTCTGAATATCAATAGTTGGAAGCTACAGGAGGATGTTCTTGTGTTTGGGTCCTGCTTGTGGATCTCGCGGACTGGATGAGCCATTGGACTGATCCAGCAGGTTGTTGCTATGTAAGGTTTTAAAATTTGTCCCAGATGCCAAGCCAACTTCTTAGAAGCACGCTGTTCTCGCATGCTCCCACGGGCCTGTGTGTTTTGTTTCTTATTCACCTAGGACGTTACGAAGCATCGCCAGCGAGTGCCTGAGGAAGAGTTCGCCCTGGAACAATGAAGGAGCTTCCAAAGTAACAAGGAGCCCAAATAAAAGGAAAATGCAGTAGATCGTCCTAGAGATTACCATAGTCCCTAACAAAGATGGGAGCCGATGTTTGTATTGTTGTTTTTAATCGTACTAAAGGGGCTCATGGCACAATGGCGAGAGGTGCCATTTGAGGCACAGGAGCCCCTCCGCTGTCCTTTAGTAGCAGCCGCTCTATCAAGCTGCAGAATAGGAGAGTAAAGAAACATGGCCACTGCCTCACCTCTGCTGAGATACCAGCAGCCTTTGGATCTGCCCCAACTTTCACCCTCAGGCAATCTGAGCTGAACCCAGCTGGTCATTATAAGAACGACGGGTGGCCCTCAGTGCCAGTCCTATGCAGAGCAGACCCACTGAATGGAATAGAAATACATGCCCTTGGGTGGCCTGTAGTTCAGACAGTAAGATGATTCATGGAGGAGTAGGCTATCCACGGTAGATGGTTACATTCTCCCTTGGTTGTTGGAAGCGACATTCCTCTGAATACTAATTTCTGGGAATCACAAGTAGGGAGAGTGCCGCTGCACTCAAATGTCCTGCTTGCAAGCTTCCCACAGGCATCTAGCTGGCCACTGTGAGAGTAGGATGCTGGACCAGATGGGCCATGGGCCTGATCCAGCATAGGCTCTCCATTTCAATCTGAACTGATTCTTTCTCCCTATGAGATGGAAGTTTAAAGGAGGCATTGTCCGAGAGGGCCAGGTAAAGGGAAGCACGAGTGAGAACTGCTTACAAAATTTCATCGTTTCCATTTCAGATGTATTACTACCATAACACATCTGGAGAAAAAGAAATAACTGAAGGAAATCCAAAAGACATAGATCATTTTAAAAGGGGAGGGGGGAAACGTGTTACCTCTCTTAATACTGTGCTTTTATAACCTCGGTAGAGTCCCAGAATACCCTGCGAATAAACAAGAGAAAACTTCAGCGATCAGGAATTATGTTAGCAAAGACTGCAATTTACGGATGATTACATGGCAGGTATTACAGCTTTACTAAGCGTAATGCTCAGGCTTCCAGCAAATTGACAATATTGATTATAAACACACTATAGGTTGTCTCCCTAGCTTTACCAACATGGGAGGGCTTTATCCCCACTTTCAAAACTTGCTTAACGGCTACTAAAAAATAATCAGTCGCAGTGGCGCATCAAAAAGATAGTATATTGCATTCTTAAATTAGAAGAATGGGAAGGCATAGAAATATGTCAACACCTTCTTGCCATGCATAGCTGGTATCTAGAGCCATCAGGTATTCCAAATGCACAGGAACAGAGGAAGGGAGTCTTTGAGGCTGATGGACAGCCAAACATTTAATGAATAACCCATAATATTTAACAGATTTGGGTCATACCCACTCTGAAGAGCAATTAATTTTATTTGTTGTTCCAACCATCATGGTCATTTCAACCACCACCAAAAAGAAATACATGTCCTATACACACTATACAGAATGCTATACCACGCTATACCATTAAAAAACCAATTTATGCATAGATATATTAAAACAGAGGCCAACACAAATAAGTTACTATATTACATTGCCGATCAAACTTTGCAGCCCGCCATATTATCTTTGATGAACTTCTTCTCAGTTTCTGGTCTGCAACAGCAAATCCTGCAACATTAAGGTCGCAAACTTATCTGTGCCAGGGAACAAGTATGTGATCTCCACTTGGTCGTCCACATCAGGCATCTTACACAATAATTCCAGACCCACTCTGAAGAAAAAAAGGCTCTCAGAAGAGTGCCAGAATACTTTGTGTGCATTGCACAGATCTGGTCCACTGGTGTTCTTACAACACCAGCTTCCTGTCAGTATGACTTCTTACTTCCATGTCGTTGTCAATCCAGCCTCCTGCAGAACTGGCCGAGGGAGATCCTAGGAACACATCCACACCAAGGTGGATTTGTCAAGACAGAAGACGAGGAGAGCCAAGTCAAGCTGCTTCATTGCTCTGGACACATCACAGGCCTATCCATACTTCTTCACATGACCTGCTTATTTGCTGGTCTTTTGAGGCTTCTTGCTGATCTGTCTGGTCATCCTCCAGTTTCATCCAAAATTCAGTGGATGTACACAAGCTAAATCCTTGCCCATGACAATTCTAAAAACACACACCCAAAAAACTCCTCTTAGAAGACACTCTGGGCCAGGCATCAGCAAACTCGGCCCCCCAGATGTTTTTGGGACTACAACTCCCATCATCCCTGACCACTGGTCCTGTTAGCTAGGGATGATGGGAGTGGTAGTCCCAAAACATCTAGAGGGCCGAGTTTGCCTATGCCTGCTCTGGGCCATTCAATGAAGCTGAATGTTGGAATATTCAGAACTTACAAAACAAGGCACTTCTTCAAAAATTGCGTAGCTAAACTGCAACAATGCAAACCTCCCAATCTGCACACCCCAACCCAGAACAACTACTTTCTCAACTTGCCATTTTACACTTTTGAACGGGGGCTACTTTTAACAAAATGGCAATATGATCCCTGGGGTTTCTGCAGACTCCTTGGTAAGAGACCAACAGGGAGTTTGAATATCTGGTCCAGAAGGACTTTGGGAATCATTAACCTTCTGGAGCATACAGTAACATCTTTCCGTTCTCAAGGAATTAGCACTTATCTCCTTAACTAAAAACTGCTTTTTGGTTTATTTATCCACTGCCACTAATGCATATTTGTCCTTTACAGAGTAGAAAGAGGCCCTGAGGAGCTTACAAAACTCAATTTTGACACATGGGAAACCACAGCATAAGGAGATAGAAGTGGAGGCAGGGGTAAGCACAGGAATAATATATTATTGCTTCAGTTCATACCTCTTCGCATACAGTATTGGTAAGGATCCGTAAGGTACTGGAAGAAGGAGAAACTTGTGCTCTCTGTTTCACAACTTCAGAGGGAACCCGTATTAGACAAGCAACCTGCAAAAGCAACATAAACTTGAGTAAGAAGTTGAGAGAGATCAACCTGCTTCTAGATGCTGTTTTGTTAACCAGAGACCCTTTCTTGTTAAAAAAGGAAAAACAAGGTATGATTTATGTCTTTCCAAACAGCCTCAAGAAGCATTTTGTGTCTTTCTGCCAAGCATTCTATCCATCCATAAAGCCAATATGCTGGATTTGGAGAAAAGGATTAATTGGTTTTGTTTAAAGAGAATGGCAGGCAGGCAGCAAGTATGCACGCTTCTAATATTAGCAAGTACTTGGGAAGCTCTGACAGCTCAACATGGACACACTTCCATTTTCTGAGAACACAGGCAGGCAATGCCATCTAGTGACCGACAGACAGCAACTTTAATCAAACTTATAGCCTCAAAATGTGTGAGGGTATGACAACACCCTCGTCTCAAATATATTCTGTAATGCGGAGTATATCTCACACAGAATTAATCCGTACTGAATTATTCCTCCAGCTGTAAATAAGCCCTTTTACCAACCAAGACAATATTACCAAGGGGCTAAATTTGCCTGCATGTTGCTAAATTTGTTCCTAATATTGTCCCTAAATTTGTTCCTAATATTGCACAATTGCCTGGAAGGCTCCTTCTGCAGGAAAATATATTTACCATGACTCCTATCGTGGGTTAGTATCGCAGGAGGAGTTTCAAAGCTGAAAGTTTTGAGCTGAATCCTCACAAGCAAAACAGCTAGACTCCCTGTTAAACAAATACTATTCCAGGAAAACCTGGAATTAATTTTGTTTAATAAGGTCCTCTCCCTTCAGTCCTGTCCTGCCTTACAAACATGCTGCCCAATCCAACGTATTTTTACTCAGAGGCCTGTAATGGTGCCTATTCCCATGTCCAAAGAACTTTAGGCCCATACAGTGGGCCCATTTTGAATTCTGAGAGAGTGCCAGCGGTGACAGTCACAAAACTGATGCTATAAGGGGAACAGCACAACACAAAATGCCTGCCAAGGGCAGTACAGTTTATAACACAAAATGGTAGACACAGCCAACCCCGAACCACCTCATGCTTACCATGAGGCGTGTCAGCTGTATCTGGCTGATTCTGTTGTAGAGATTACACAATAATGCAATTTTGCGCGCGCACACACACACAATGCATTTGCTGTCTAATAGCATGCAGTACTGGAGGAAAATATACAAGGTGGTCACACCACAATCATTCTCAATCCGCATATATCGCTTAGAAGCTACCTGCACATTTCGCCCCATAGCTTTCTTTCTAGGAGGGCTAGAGACTTGTTTTCTTTTTTTAATGAAAGCTCAGGCTCTGGGGCAGCAGCCCAGAAAGAGCACCACTGAAAGCCTTGGGGGGGGTGTGTGCCATAGCCCCTGTGATGCCAGAGTGGCAACAGAGACTGTAAGACCTAAGGACCATGCTGCGATACTGATCAGTACAGAGCCAGTTACAAGACCAATATCAGGGCTTTTTCTAATAAGGGCTTTCACTAAGAAGGGGAGGGCCAAAGCTCAATGGTACAGCATCTGCCTGGTGTGCAGAAGGCCCCAAATAATCCCCACCATTCCAAGGTAGGGCTCTCTCTTAAACCCCAGAAAGCTGTTGCCAGTCAGGGCTACCCAAACGTGGGTCTCCAGCTGATTTTGGACTACAGTTCCCATCATCCCTAGCTAGTGGGACCAGTGGTCAGGGGTGATGGGAACTGTAGTCCAAAAACAGCTGGAGACTCAAGCTGGGGAAACCCTGTTGTAAGCAATACTGAGCTACATGGAACAATTGTATGACTTGGCATGAGGTAGTTTCTTATGCCAGTAAATATCTTCCAATAGATCAGCCAGACCCGAACAACCCAGATCCAATTGATTCATATCTCTCATACACACACACACATTTTACAGAAGATATCAGATATTCTTTTATACATTTGACATTGACATTGACTTCCCTCCCTCCCTTTCTGCTGTTACATAAGTTATCTCTTCTTTTTTTCTGCATTTCCAACATTAAAAACTAATTATAATTAATCTCTTACACTTAAAATTTCAACATTGCCATCTGCACATGTTTATATCAGTCCTGCTAAAGTTTTAAGCTGTTTACAATAGTTCTTTAAATATTTAATAAATGATCCCCACTCTTGATTAAAAATTCTCTCTTCTTGATTTCTTAATCCTCCAGTAAGTTTCATCATTTCTGCATATTCAAGTAGTTTTTGCTGCCAGTTCTCTTTGTTTGGAGCTGATTCTTCTTTCCACCTTTGGGCAAACACTATGGATTTCCCCCCCCCCCCCCATGACTGAGATGTTTCAGATACATTTGTGTTTTGTTTGTTTGTTTTTTTAAAAAAAACATTTTTCTTATTTTTTTAAGTTTGCACAACAGCATACGTTAGTTCAAGGGCATAGATTGTTTCATCAGCCAAAGGCCTGGTTATAGAGGAATGTTTTTGTCTGGCGCCTAAAGTTATTTAATGAAGTCGCCAGGTAAGCCTCCCTCGGGAAAGCATTCCACGCACAAAAAGTAACCCTAGTGCTGGAACCAAAACTCAACTCTATTTCCTGCTCAAAACTGAACTCATATTCATGTCCCACTAGGAGTAGTTCCCACTTCGCATGGGATCGTTGCAGCATCAAAAGTTTTAGAAACAACACCTAAGTAGCTTACACCAAGTTGGTGACCAACGAGGTGTAGGATCTGATTTCTGAGTCCAAGCTTTTTCAAAGTCACCTGTGAAATGAAATCAATTCATCAAGAGCCAGAGAGAGATGTGCAGATACCCAAATGTCATTCTAAAAAAGGTACAAAGCCGTGTGCGCTCTTCAATCCCAGTGGTCAAAAACACCAAAATGACCCCAATATGACTGAGAAAATAAGAACCGTCAATGTTTTTTTGTAGTTTGGCATAAATATTTATAGAACTTCATGCTTCATAACACACCATGTCCTTATATTTAAGTTGTGGTGTGGTTTTTTTAATGGTATTCCTTAATACTAGAGGGGGGAAAGACTTTAGAAATACTACAGATGAAAAACAATCTAACCTACCAAGGGGATTCAAGGCACCTACTGTGGCTTCCTGACTTCTGTGGCGTTGCAATCTTGGCATGAGAGAGGAAGCTACAAAGTAATGTGCCTCTCTCTATTTTCTCTCAGACACTTGCGGTGCCTTCCATTTTGTTTCATATTATACTTTGATGTCTTTTAGATTTGAATTTGAGCTACAAGGGAATTATTTCACTGCACAGGAACAAAGAGAGAGAGAGCGAAAGAGAAAAAGAGTGCAACACATTGTAGTGGTATGAAAGTTAATGTCATTCCGTTGTCAGGTTGGTTCTATATGGCACTCTTGTGCAGAAAGACAAGGGGGGTTGTTGTTCCATCCTAGACGGAAAGGTGACATTTTCACTTTACATCTGAACTTTGGACTTGCTGCGTTCTTCTTGCAAGCGCTTCTCAGAGACAGCCGACAGAGAGAAGCAGGCTTTGGTTTGCTTCCTCCTCGCAAGTTTGAAGTATGAAAAAGAAAAGGTCTCCTATTTGCTTTCAAGACACAGGGCAAAATGATAAAAAGGGGGCCTAACTCATTCCTCTCCCACTAATCTCGCACGTGAAAACTTCCACAATTAAAAGGGGGTGTGGAAATCGGCCATCTGTATGATACAAATTGTTTTCTTAACCATTATTTGCAAATGGAGGCCATTGATCTCCAGTCACGGAAAAATGAATCCAGTCACCGAAAAGGGTTCTGGGAAGCCATTTTCCGCTAAAGCAAAGACCCTCGCTGTGCTTTTCGCCATGCACAGAACAAATTATTGTTTCTTGCTGCTTTCTGTCAAGCAGCTGTATGCCATTTATAGCTGCTTGGCTCCACCGTAAACGTGTACATCTTGCCCTCGCAGGGCAGAAAAGTGTGCAGGCTTTTTTTAAAAACAGGGATAAAAAGTAATAAAGACTTTTTAGCTGAAGTTCCAAACCTAGTACAACAGCAACAAATGTAGTTTCTCTTTTCTTTCAGCAGAGCAGGCTTGTCCTGTAGCTTGTTCATTTTGCTAATGAGTCAATGGGAGGCTTACGTCATGAGTGACCCTGATTCTCTGCTTCTCTATTCCCCCTGACCCCAGCTCACGCGCTCCCTCTCTCTCTCTCTCTCTCTCTCTCACACACACACACACATATACAGACCTCATTCATATTTAACTTGAAAGCACTCTTCAGCAATTGCATTGGCTTTAAACTAAACCATTTAAACTAAACCAGCATCCTGATTGCCTCATGGGTGAAGTTTATCTCCCAGGAATCTCTGGATCCAAGTCATTTAGCCTAGCATCCTGTCAGACTGGCCAGCCTGAAGCTTCTGGGAAGCCCGCTGCAAAGCTTGAAGTGTACAACTCTCCTCCTCTTTCTTCCCCTTCTGCCTACACCCAGCAATTAGTACAGTGGTACCTCGGGTTATAGATGCTTCGGGTTACAGACACTTCAGATTACAGAAGCTGCTAACCCAGAAATAGTACCTCGGGTTAAGAGTTTTGCTTCAGGATGAGAACAGAAATCGTGCTCTGGCAGCGGCAGCGGGAGGCCCCATTAGCTAAAGTGGTACCTCAGGTTAAGAACAGTTTCAGGTTAAGAACGGACCTCCAAAACGAATTAAGTTCTTAACCTGAGGTACCACTGTACTCAAAAAAACAAGCAGGGCCCTGCAACAAAATAATCATGTGTGTGTGTGTGTGTGAGAGAGAGAGAGAGAGAGAGAGAGACCCGAACCTGCAGCCGAGAGGGTTGGGGAAAAAGAAAATTTGACATCCAACAAGGAGTCCCTGCTCTAACTTGCATCTTGTTTCAAGGGAGCATGAGGTTTCTGCATGAAACTGATTTGCCCTCCTGGAAGGGGGTCTGGGGGCACAATTGAACTAGAACAACTTTTGCTGCAACCTGAAAGGTAACCCCAAGGTTAGATTACTGTAATGCGTTATACGTAGGGCTGCCTCTGAAGACGGTTCGGAAACATCAGCTAGTACAGAATTCAGCAGCCAGAATGAGGCAAGACAGTCTCAGCATATTACACTGATCCTGGTCTGACTGCACTGGCTATCAATTCGTTTCCGAGCCCAATTCAAAGTGCTGGTTTTTACCTATAAAGCCATAAACAGCTCAGGACTGCAATACCTCAAGGACCGGCTCTTTCCATATTAACCTACTAGGACCCTGATAGAGTGGCCCTGAACCAGAGGCAGAAGTGGAGGCTGGAGAGGAGAGGAGGCAGGCTGCTGAAGAAGACAGGGAGTCTCCCCTCCGACGGCGGCCAGGGACTCAGCTACACTGTCACAATAATACGTTTTGAACGTGTTATAAACATGCAATACCAGATTGTGCCAGAGAGCAAAAATGAATTTATATGGATTTTTACATAGGCTCCCCCCCCCCCTTTGTTGTAACGATTTAATTTCTGACTTATTTATAGTGTTTTTAACCTGTGTCTAGATCCACCCCAGCTCACCTCTCCCTGGTCTCCCACAACACGAAGAGGAATGAAGAGGGCAGAGCAAAGAGAGACAAAATGAAGGAGTCTCATGTTGGTGGGGAAGGACCCAGGAGAAGAGAAGACTTAGGGAACAGTGGGAAGGCAGGGACCTTCAGTCCTCGCTACTGCCTCACTGGGGCAAGACCTACTGGGAACAGTTGCTGTGACCACTTGGCCTCTGCTAGTTTGGTTTCTTTGAATGAAGAGTTAACTTCACTGACACTGGGTGTTTTATTGCTGCCTGCCCCTGACTCTAGCTCCCAACACTCACTTGCAGTATTCAGTGTGAACAACATTGCAGAGTTGTCATAAGCCCCCACCCCACTCAACTGCAGCCCGTTCCAACCAGAAACAAGGAGAATGAACTGTATTTGCTTTGTAATTTGCATTAAACCAGTTTGGAGGGTTTTTTAAAAAAAAAAAAAATATTTTTTTAAATCGCATTAAACAGAAACCAAGCTGCTATTACTGTCTCTGAAATCGATCGTTCTATTTCATCACTGCAGCCAACAGCAGCTGATAAGAGTTACGGTCTCTAATTTGATCTAACCACGTAGCTATCGCCACATCTTCCAGCAGTGAAACACTTATCAATTATGAATTCAATGATGAGAAAAGTTTCCCCTTTTTCTTTTGCTGTTCTTGAATCTACTGAACACGCACATATGCATTCCTGGAGGACGTAGAAGTACCAACTCATTTCAAATACTATTTGGAGGAAAGTAACAAGCTAGAAAAGGAAAGCATATTTGCTTTTCGGAGCCGAAACATTTGTTCAGGTGTCAGAAATTGTTAATTAGGACTCATCCTTTTCCTGAAATGGGGATATGCTTTAAATACACAGGATCCAATAAGTGTACCAATACTGCCATCTAGTGCTCAAGACTGCACTGCAATCCGTTTAAAACAGATTACAGAATTCAGTAACATCAGAAGAAAATAACTTTGGTTTGTTTTTAAAAAACAGCCTTCAGTAAATACACACTTCAGCAGTTTGTGGCTCTAATTCAGTTGTGATTTCAAGTCTGAACTTGAAGGATGGGAAGTCCTATTAAAAATTTGTAATCTGGCAGAATATTTGGAATATTTAATGTGATTTGATTGGATTGTTAAAGTGGAAAATTTAATAAAAATGTTTTTTTTAAAAAAAAATAGATCAGTTGTGATTTGCGCTGTAATGATATAAACATTCCTCAATATCACTCGCCTTTCTGCAACATGAGGAAAAGAAACATTGGCCTACTTTACAGGACTGTTGTAAGGATTACGGATATGGGAACTGTTCGAAGCACTTAAAATGTGTGCTATACAAATGCCTGTACAGTATAATCACAGCTTCCAGTGAAGGCAAGTAAAGATTTAGGAATTCATCTGGTGGTGCAGGGGGGCAAGGAGGATATGTATCGCATGTACAAACAGCGAACTCCTTATCTATTTTATTTTATTTTTAAGACATTTATATGCAGCCTAACTACCCACAGAAAAGGGAACAGAATTTCATCATGAAGCAAAACACTTTCTTAAAATGCCTGCTGGAATAAGAAAGTTTTGGTCGTGTGCCTGAAGTTCAGCAAGGAGGGTGCCTGTCTAACCTCAGGTGGGAGGGAGTTCCACAGGCTTCGGCCAGCTACACTAAATGCACAACATCTAGTAGCCGTGAGCCTGAGCCACAGGGGACTACCGCCAGCAACTCTCCCAAGTATCTCAGTGATAAAGCTCATATGTAAGAGATCGGGTGGCCCTTGCAGTATCCTGGGCCCACGTTGTTAAAGGCCTCGGAAATTAATGCAAGGACTTTGAACCTGGCCTGGAAACATGGGTGGGCAGTCAGTGCAAGCTTTTAAGCGCTGTGTTAGCAGCAGGCTGTCCAGCTGCGGCGTTCTGTACCAGCTGAAACTTCCAGAGTTTCAAGGCGGAAGCGCAGCCTTTCTATGAGTACGGATCCTTATGTAGCTGAAATGGTCAAGGGAACACACAGATATCAGGAGGCAGGATTTAGAATCCAAAACCACCAGCACAAGAAGCTCAGTGGGGACTGAGCCTGCCCTGTGGTGACAGGACGTTGACGGGGGGGGGGGACCAAGAGGGGGTGGAAAGGAGCATCCTGAAATGTGCAAGGCTGCAGCTATGAGCAGAAGCATCCCACCCTGCAATATTCTGCCCCAGGTTCCAACAACATGTTTTAAAGTTTTCTTTGATGTTTTAATGTGTTGCAAACTGCCTTGAGATTTTTTTCCTTTAAAATATAAAGTGGTATTATTATTATTATTATTATTATTATTATTATTATTATTATTATTATTATTTCAGTGTAAAAAAAGTGCCTAGACATTCCATTGTGGCATCCGTAACCAAGGTTTAAGGTGCCATTTGGCAATTAGCTTATATATCTTATATATCTGAGTTTCTAACCCTGGCCATAGCTGTCAACTTTCAGATTTGAAAATAAGGGATCAGCAGCCTCACCTGTCCCGGGGACAGTCTACGGGATATCTAACAATCCGGGATAGCAGCGGGAAGCAGCAGGAAACGGCGCTGAAATAAGGGAATTTCCCGCAAAAAAAGGGAAGGTTGACAGCTATGACCCTGGCTAGCACACTAGCAGGTGAGGCAGCTAAAGTCTCATTACAGGCAATTAACTCTTGTCTGCCATTTTTCCTATGCCAGCTGTCTCTCCCGTAGCCTTTAGCGTATTCGTTCCGCAGGGATAGTATGATAATAGGAAGAGCTGCTATAAGTCTCATGCACAGGATAAAATTAAATATACACATTCTCTCCATCTTTCTCCCCTCTTTTGCGCCTTGCCCCAAAGCCACACAAGCAACCTCTGGCCCAGCGAAGCACCAAGCCTTAGCGTATCCTGTTACCAGTTGCCATCCTAGTGGCTAGAGTGGAAGTTGCTGAAAACACTGACCTGGTGACACAGTCTTGTTCAGCGAAGGCAAAGTCAATGCTCTGTAAGAACAGAAGCTGAAAGCTACAGGGATGCTTAGCGAAAGGGGAGTCATGCACCAAGAGGGACGAAAGGCGGAAGCAAAGAGAGCGCAGGTGAAAACGGTGTGATTCTGAGCTCCCATTGTTCTTCCAAACCATCCACAGTGCTACAAAGGGCACACCCAGGGGAACAAAAATAGCTGAAGCCGAATAAAACCAGGAAGAGGCGGGGGAGCGCCGATCAACATTTGGATAATAGGTCACTTGGTGAACACAGCATGCGAGAAAGAGGTAGCAGGCCAAATTGCAAAGTTACCTGTATTTTTCATTTTATAAGACGCACCAGACCACAAGACGCACCTAGTTTTTGGAGGAGGAAAACAAGAAAAAAAATATTCTGAATCTCAGAAGCCAGAACAGCAAGAGGGATCGCTGTGCAGTGAAAGCAGCAATCCCTCTTGCTGTTCGGGCTTCCAGGATAGCTGCGCAGCCTGCATTCGCTCCATAAGACGCACACACATTTCCCCTTACTTTTTAGGAGGGATAAAGTGAGTCTTATAGAGCAAAAAATACGGTAAATTTTTGTGACAGGAAGACCATTCCGAGTTTGCTTATGGATAACAAGTTTGGTTCCCTGCCCCGCACTCTGCCCGTTAACATCTTCGACCCTGATGTCAAAACATTTGCATTGGTCTGGGATGCCTAGACTAACAAATGGAGAAGAATGAGGCTGGACCACAGGGTGAAAATGATGTATTAGAATCACACACACACAATTGCTTGCAAGAGAAAAACTGCTAGCCTACTGTACTGTTTTCCTGCTTGCAAGAGTAACACCCCCAAACCTGTTTTCAAAAGCGATAGAAAACCCATTCTAGCCCTTCATTCAGCTGCAGGCGCAGGCCTGGCTTCAGACTGCGGCAACCAGGTGGAGTGCAATTGCCATCGCAGTCCCAGCCCTTGCTGTGCTTTTGCTGCATACAGTCAGGAAAGAAAGAAAGAGCAGGTACAGACAGGGATGTCATTTTCAAGCGCAGATATGCATCTCCCAGAAGAGGCTTTGTCCAAAAAAGCGGCCTACAGATAAACGAGCTAACTTAATAAATTCAGCTCAACCTAGAGGCACCTCAGCAAATAAGGACCCTCTCCCACCCCCACCCCTCCCTCTCTCTCTCTCTCTCTCGCGCGCGCGCGCACACACACACACACACATATATATATATATATATATATATACACACACATACACACTATAATATAAAGTTACCAATTTTGCCAGGGGCTAGAGGAGGCAGGAAATCTAATCCTTTCACTCTTATTAAAAACTTTAACACATGCAACGGCAGAAAACTCCAAGAACCTTTCAAAGTAAGTATGCCTCAAAAGCACCTTTTTTCCTCCTTCAAACTCCAGAATTTTTATCATTTTAACTTGTTTTATGTGAACTTGTTATCACAGGCTGATATCATCCATCACTCCTTTTTTATCTCATCGGCTCATCACCTAATCAGAGGCAGGCAGGTTGGGATGTGATCAGAAAGAATGATTCAAAAGACCATCCGCATTACAGCCGCCGCCTCATGACAGAGACAAAGATATATCTGCGCTCCTGTCACAGCGTGAGCCCACACCCTCGGCCTCCGAGGGAGGCAGCAGACACAGCCTGCAGACACATGGCTGACAGCGTCACCAAAGGTCTAATTCTTTCGCTTCTGACATCCTAAAAAAAATATGACCTAGCTTCCCTTTCATATTCTTCCGCAGCTCCTGCGGCAGAATCAGAAGTATGCAGGAATAAAACGTTCTGAAGTTATCCGCAGGGGAAAGAGATGAGGAAAAGATGGGCTGGACAGATTGCCGAGCTCGGACCAAGAAACTCTCCAGCCAAACTTAAAGCTTAGCCACTCAGCTTCACGTGCCGACTGCTTCTAAGCTCTGCTTCTTTTAAGATGGCGGGCAGTAATAACACGGCTTGAAGCAATTCGGATAGGGATTGCAAAACGCTTCTGCGCTTTAGAAAAAACTAACGCTGATTATTTGGATCACAGGTATCAAGGATTTTCCCTCAAGGAAAGACACTGCTGGGATGTTTTTTCCACACAAGACATAACCAGCTGTGTTCTTAGATAAATAAGGTATACCATTCATTGTATTAAATCATAAATTTCAACGGAAGTAACTCATAAAGTTCACCAAACGAACAAAGCAGAAGACCCAGTGGATCGGATCATTCTCTAATCAGTTCATGCATAAGGTCCATCCTTGTAATTCCACCTGTCTGTTCATAAGGCCCAAACAATCCACATGAAAGGTTGTTACAGTTCCACAGAATCCCTTCACAGAGTCTAAGACAAGGATTTCCAGAATATTGGCCTTGTTTCGCCGTCCTGGGCTTCATCAGTAGTTAAAGCTCATATGTGATATTACAGGACAGTGGATCTTATGAAGGACCGCAGCTACTACTATGCCCAGACCATGTTCATTCATATTTTCTTTTCATGGAAGTTATCATTAAGAGCTCCAACTAAACGATCTATTTATTTACCCAGAATCAGGTGATTGCCCCTAGTTCTTTTTTTTATGATACCTTGCATGTGCTGTTGATCTAGCGACAATACTGCCGTGTTTTTGTACAGATGGCATTCATATACAGTTGTGAATTCCTGCTCCCCCCCTCCCTCAGTAACGTAGAAAAGAGTGAATGTGCCATAGGACACACTTGCAAGTAGTAATTGTGGGAATGGTTGCTTACTGCATGCTACTTCCATTGAAATTTATGATTTGATACAATGAATAGTATACCTTCTTTATCTAAGAACACAGCCGGTTACGTCTTGTGTGTTTATTGAGTATGCTTTACGTGACCATAGGGTTGGTTTGTTTGTTATTGTTTTGTTGGGATGTTTTTTCCAGGCAGTGAGGAGAGAGGAAACTGGGGGTGTACGTGATTGCTGCCACTTGGCCTTCCCTGTTACCCAGAAACCCACTTCTCCTGGCATCACCTCCACCAAAACTCTTGTGAAGGAGGAGACTGGGCTTCATCAGAGTTGACTACCCAATAGCCTTATAAAATATGTTGGGGCACGCTGGCTTTGTGGAGGACCCTTTGATACAGAGTGAGAGTGTGTCTCTGGAGTGACAAGAGCGTTTTCCAATCAACCTCTTAACGAGTGGGCAAGCCCACAGGGGAACAGCCCTTTAGGGAAGTTTTTAATATTTAATGCTGTACTGTTTTTAACATTTGATTGGGAGCTGCCCAGAGTGGCTGGGGAAACTCAGCCAGATGGGCGGGATATAAATAATACATTTATTATTATTATTATTATTATTATTATTATTATTATTTAGATGAGGGCCAAGCTGAGCTGTTCATGGCTGCACACTTGGATAACTCAGGTAATCTTGACGGACAGGTCATTGTGCATGTTGCTGTTGCCAGCTTTCAGGCAAATATTGCATTTTTTTTATTGGGGAAGCCTAAACTGCATGACATCAGAACCATTTTAATCCATGGAGGCCCAAGTGGCGCAGGTAACCTTATGCTTGGACTACCGCAATGTGCTCTGTGTGGGGCTTCCCTTGTGACTGGTTCACGAAGACAGTACCATCCTGTTCACCAGTCCACAAAAAAGTATGCATTTATTTTTTAAAAAATATTTATAAACAACAAGGGTTTGCCAACAGGTCGGAGATCCAAGTACCATGGTACCTCAGGTTACATACACTTCAGGTTACATACGCTTCAGGTTACATACGCTTCAGGTTACATACGCTTCAGGTTACAGACTCTGCTAACCCAGAAATAGTGCTTCAGGTTAACAACTTTGCTTCAAGATGAGAACAGAACTCGTGCTCTGGCAGCGCGGCGGCAGCAGGAGGCCCCATTAGCTAAAGTGGTGCTTCAGGTTAAGAACAGTTTCAGGTTAAGTACGGACCTCCGTAACGAATTAAGTACTTAACCTGAGGTACCACTGTACTGGAGCAGCCAGGATGGGGTGGGGGAGTATGCACCCCAGGAAAGAAACACATGATAGTGTAAAAAGGTAGGCATTGGAGAGATTCCTTGGCTGGCTGGTTATGTATCTGACAGATTCTAATTTGCTGGTTTCAGCCTTTAATTGTGTGATTAATCTGCTGGCGGCATCTGCAGCTCTCTGCCTCTATTCATCTTTATTTACAGTTAATTTCCAGCTGCAGCCTGAATTTGAGCTTCCTTCCAATATAACTGCCCTTCTTCTCTGTATTCTCCACCAGGTCCTAATGGCAGGAAAACACATTTTCTCTGCAGCCCCCCCCCCTTTTTTTTGCCAAATGTGATCCTGTTTAGGAGCCCTGGCATACATCCAGCATTTGCATGACACAAAGAGTCTCGAGTAGTTTATGAATATTTCAGAAGCTAGCATGATTCATTCAAGAGACAACTCCTGCAGAGGCCTAGGTTCTGCAACTTGCAGAACATCACGATTTTGCAGCCAAGTGCTTCAATGACTTTACGACATGGCAGCTTAATCCCTGTACACAGAACGCATTCACGGAGCATGTGTTCACATGCAATTCACTCAAGGTACAGTGCCCACTTTGGAGATTGTTTGCAAATACAGGAGATCCAGCCAAGATACGCAGTCTGGCCATATTGCTCAAACTTTACAGAGCAGGGGTGCTTCCAACCTGCTCACACTTTGGAGATCCGATTCAGATCAGATGCCTGTCCCTATACGACAGAGAGAGCAGATTGCAATGTGGAAAGCTAGCATGAAATGGAGCAGTCTTGCCTATAACTCTTTGCACTGACACAACAGCTTTCCATATGTCAGAAATGTTTGTGATGGTGAACATTTAAACACAAAAAATGCTCTGTCAGCATTCTGAAGTTGTAAAGACCCCTGGATGGTTAAGTCCAGTCAAAGGCGACTATGGGGTGTGGCGCTCATCTCGCTTCAGGCCGAGGGAGCCGGCATTTGTCCACAGACAGCGTTCTGGGTCATGTGGCCAGCATGACTAAACTGTTTCTGCCGCAAAGGGGAACCGTGGTGAGTGCCAGAGCGCACGGAAACGCTGTTTACCTTCCTGCCACAGTGGTACCTATTTATCTGCTTGTGCAGGCACACTTTCGAACTGCTAGGTTGGCAGGAGCAGGGACAAAACAATGGGAGCTCACTCTGCTACATGGATTCGAACTGCCAGCCTTCTGATCAGCAAGCCCAAGAGGCTCAGTGGTTTGGACCACAGCGCCACCCGCTCCCTCCTGTGAAGTTGTACCCTTCCAGAAAGATTGGTGCCATTGTTATAAGAATTCTTAGGTCTCAAATATAGAATAAATGTTCATAAGTGCACAAGATGAACACACATACATAAGTGTATAAACCATATGTCTGAAATAGTACAGGAGAGCAATTCTGAAGCCATCTTGATTCTTAATAACATCAAGATGGACACTGGGGTCGAGCACCGAGGGCCTTCTGGTGGTTCCCTCACTGTGAGAAGCCAAGTTACAGGGAACCAGGCAGAGGGCCTTCTCGGTAGTGGCACCCACTCTGTGGAACACCCTCCCACCAGATGTCAAAGGAAAAAACAACTACCAGACTTTTAGGAGACATCTGAAGGCAGCCCTGCTTAGGGAAGCTTTTAATATCTGAAGAACTATTGTATTTTAATGTTTTGTTGGAGGCCGCCCTATATTATAATTATTATCATGCCCCTAATCACCTTTCCAACAAAGGTCCGTATAGTTAAAGCTATGGTTTTCCCAGCAGTGATGTATGGAAGTGAAGGCTGATCGCCGAAGAAGTGATGCTTTTGAATTATGGTGCTGGAGGAGACTCTTGAGAGTCCCATGGACTGCAAGAAGATCAAACCTCTCCATTCTGAAGGAAATCAGCCCTGAGTGCTCACTGGAAGGACAGATCCTGAAGCTGAGGCTCCAATACTTTGGCCACCTCATGAGAAGAGAAGACTCCCTGGAAAAGACCCTGATGTTGGGAAGGATTGAGGGCACAAGGAGAAGGGGACGACAGAGGACGAGATGGTTGGATAGTGTTGTCGAAGCTACCAGCATGAGTTTGACCAAACTGTGGGAGGCAGTGGAAGACAGGAGTGCCTGGCATGCTCTGGTCCATGGGGTCACGAAGAGTCGGACACGACTAAACAACAACAACAATATTTCCCTAACCCTCTCCAAAAAATCCCTGCATTACAGGGGGTTAGGCTAGAATGTCCCTTCCAACTCTACAATTCTATGATTCTATTACTCCAGTTAGACTCTACCGCTTGTGTCATTTTGCATGCAACCCACTAGTTCTCCATTCTTTTGTCAGTACCCTCAAGAAATACACTTAGAATCAGGAGCCAAAAGCTGGTGCCCTGCATAGATCTGGAGTTGCCTCTCAGTGCATCTACCTAGCCAGCACAGGTCCACGCTCTGCACTTGTAAAGCAGAAGAGCATGAAAACAAGAGGGCTGAGTCCAGCCGGTGGTAACCAATAGGATCCAAGAGCGTTGCTTCCCTACTCACATGAAATCCCATGGCTCTGAAGCGCCTCCAGCTTCAAAGCTGGGGAGATAACGGAGGTAGCGGCAATGACCAATTCTGCAGAGGCGGCTCTCCTGCAGGGGCACGCCCCTGTTTGCCACAGGATAGAAAATCATTTCCCCCAAAGGGGCCTAGGAATCCAGAAGAAATGGCAGACACAATAATCTCCTAATCAGCACTACATTCTAGAGAAGGGCAGCAATTTGGCAATAGCCCAGCTGGCCAGAAAATGCTAAGAGAGGTGTCTTCGCGATTCTGGCACACAACAGCCCTGTTTAGGGAAGTTTTTAATGTTTAATGCTGTATTGTGTTTTTCATATTCGATTGGGAGCCGCCCAGAGTGGCTGGGGAAACCCAGCCAGATGGGAGGGGTATAAATAAGTAAATAAATTATTATTATTATTATTATTATTATTATTATTATTATTATTACTTGTGCTTTTGGCTCATTCCTTGCAGAGCGACATTAGAAGCCGCTGGTTGCAACCAAGCAATTAAGACGTTTGGAGGGATCTCGAAATAATAGCCTTTCCCAGTGGTTACGGCTTGATTAAAAACCTAATGACTAATCAATAAAACTATAATTACAACTTTCACCATTTTGCGTGCAATTTGGGACACGCCAAAAGGGGGGAGGGATCAATCAAGTAAGAATCAATAGGGAGTGGGGAGGAGGGGAATGGTTCTCCCCCTCATTTGCCTCACCTCTGAGGAAACTGAACCAAACTCCAAATTCAAGTATTTTGCAGCCTGGCTTCTTATCAAAAAGAAGAAGAAAGAAGGAAAGACGTGTTAAAACCGCCACATACAAACATACGCATTTTAGAAGGCTTCTGCACAGTGCTGCATTAACAGGGAGACTGTTGCCCTGAAACGTAACTGATGTTCTAAGGGAGGTCTCTATAGAATATGCTTCCCTTAACAAGTAATGGGACCCTGAAGCCTCAAATAGCACAGTACAGTGGTACCTCGGGTTAAGAACTTAATTCATTCTGGAGGTCCATTCTTAACCTGAAACTGTTCTTAACCTGAAGCACCACTTTAGCTAATGGGGCCTCCCACTGCGCCGCCGGCACCGCACAATTTCTGTTCTCATCCTGAAGCAAACTTCTTAACCTGAGGTACTATTTCTGGGTTAGCGGAGTCTGTAACCTGAAGCGCCTGTAACCTGAAGTGTATGTAACCTGAGGTACCACTGTAGCTGCAAACTCTATCCCCGCCCCGCCCCGCCCCGCTAGAAAGAACATGGTGCATCTGAGACGCTGCAACTCTTTCTGAAGGGCTCAGTGGAAAGCAACAGATGCATAGCTGCAATGTTTCACTGGAGGGGAGGCCACAAGTGTCTCCTGCGTCTACCGCCAGAGGCTGTGAAGGACAGCAGCAGCAGCATGAGAAAGTCCTGGCCCAGGAGGACTTCGACGCAAACCAATTGCTAAAACTTTCAGGCCAGCAGAGAACCAGGGCAAAACGTATCACACTTTTCTGTGTACAGTGGGACCTCGAGTTAAGAACTTAATTTGTTCTGGAGGTCTGTTCTTAACCTGAAACTGTTCTTAACCTGAGACACCACTTTAACTAATGGGGCCTCCCGCTGCTGCCGCGCCGCCAGAGCACGATTTCTATTCTCATCTTGAAGCAAAGTTCTTAACCCGAGGTACTATTTCTGGGTTAGTGGAGTCTGTAACCTGAAACGTCTGTAACCCAAGGTACCACTGTATAAGTCACCCCCATGTATAAGACTATTTGGGGGGACTCAAGTTTAAGAAAATGGGGGGAGATGGCACAGAGTTGTTCAGCTTTTTTTGCGGAGGGTTCCACAAAGTTGTTCAGCTTTTCTTAGGGCGAGTTGACGAAAATCACTCACTCGCACACATTGCAAAATCTGCCTCTCGTCTGTCCCCTCACCAGCAGAAGCTGCCAATCGCCTGCCCAATCGTCAGCCTATCAACACCACCCATTGACGTAGCAACCAGTAACACGCACAATAGCTGCTAACAGCCGTGGCAGCAACCAATCAAACGTCCACCTATGCACTACCCATGTATAAGACGACCACCATTTTTTTAGCATGATTTTTAAAGAAAAAAACCTAGTCTTATTCACAGAAAAGTACGGTACGTAGAATTCCCCCCCCCCCCCAGAATAGTAACTCTTGTGCATTTTATTGCATTTTAAATATATTTTAAAGCTGCCTCAAGATTTTCAGTTAACTGGCAAGATATAAACACTCCAGATACTGAACCTGCCCTGCTTTAGACCTCGTGATACATCTTGTCCCTCTGGATATAGATCAATGCTACCAATGGGTTCGTTATCCTTCCAAAGCCTACATTAGGCAGCCGATGGTGGCAGAAATCCCTTGTAAAATGACCCCCCCCCATTCAGGCGTGCATCTGCCGACTCTCCCCCATCCCCCTCTTGTGAAAAACAGATTCAAACTTCTACTTACTACTTCTCCCAAGGAAGCGGCCAGCATGTGCGTGAGAGGAGATAAATATGGAGAGGCATCTTTGCGGAGCGTGGCTTTTGTAAACTCGTAGGTGGCAAAAAAGGCAGCAGCTGAAACAGAAGACAGAGTGTCCGTTAAGCTACTCAGGGGTCCCCCCTCCAATAGCACATGCAACTGTGGGTGCTACGTCGACTACACTTCAAGTGCTATAAGGTGAAGATCTCCAAGCATCTTGCCAAAGGCAAGTGTCCAGACAAAATCCCTGCCCCACCGCACATCATTCAGAATGAAAATCTCCAGAAGCAGGAAGAAGGCAGTGGCCTTTTCTAGCAGTGCTAGAAAAAAACCTACAGTGGTACCTTGGTTCTCAAACGCCTTGGTACTCAAACAACTTGGAACCCAAATACTGCAAACTCAATGAAGTTTTAAAAGAAAGGTGGGGAATTACACTGCAGACTGTACATGAACGAGCAATTCAACATTCAAGTCAGACTTCCAGGTGTTCAGAAACACCAACTCTAGTCACCTTTTATTGTAAATATTCCCTTTTACTTAAAAGGTAAAGTCAAAGGGACCCCTGACCATTAGGTCCAGTTGTGACTGACTCTGGGGTTGTGGCGCTCATCTCACTTTACTGGCCAAGGAAGCCTGCGTACAGCATGACTAAGCCGCATCTGGCGAACCAGAGCAGCACACAGAAATGCCGTTTACCTTTCCGCCGGAGTGGTACCTATTTATCTACTTGCACTTTGACATGCTTTCGAACTGCTAGGTTGGCAGGAGCAGGGACCAAGCAATGGGAGCTCACTCCGACGCGGGGATTCGAACCGCCGACCATCTTACCGGCAAGCCCAAGAGGCTCGGTGGTTTAACCCACAGTGCCACCCACGTCCCACCTCCCTTTTCCTTAAAAACCCACAAATCCAAAATACCAAAATGGTGGCATAAAAGTAAAGTTAGAGGTTGAAACCACAGCAGTAGCATATTTACTTGAGTCTAATGCAACATGAGTCTCACCAAACAACATGAGTCTGACCAAACTGCGGGAGGCAGTGGAAGACAGGAGTGCCTGGTGTGCTCTGGTCCATGGGGTCATGAAGAGTCGGACACGACTAAACGACTAAACAAACAAACAATGCAACATCAAATCCAATGTGCACCTTAATTTTCACAACGTAATTTGGCCAGAAAAGGTGCACATTAGATTCAAGTGAATACAGTACTATGCATGGAAAAGGGTCTAAAAATTTGCCTTCTGTCCAGTCAAAGGCCATATAAATTATCTAACTCTTACTGCATCCCAATAAACAGAAAGCAATTCAGAATGTAACACTGTAATCCATTTACACAACAACCTGTGCGTAAGTCCGACTGAGCTCAACTGAATTGAACTTCTGAGTCGATGTGCACAGGATTGTGCTGTAAAAATGCAAACGGTACAGAACAAAAGGAGTGAACTTTGCCAAGAGGAAGAGTTTTTAATTGTGTGACAGGGCTCCTCCATCTGTCGCCCTCTGTTGCTAATCAAAAGATGCTTATCATCTCCAAAAGGAGATAAGAGCAGAGACGATGGAGAAGAGAAAATTTTCATATCATCTTATGAAGGGCTGGGAAGGTTTGAAGGTGCCCGAGGATGCTTCCGTAAACTTTCAATAACATCCACCAGCAGAAGTCAAGCTGAAAGTGCTCAGAAAGAGTAAGGGTATTGCTTGACCCTGCTGCTTTAAGTTCATTCAACAGTTATAGCAAGCGTATTCAAATGTAACACCAAGCCATGTTCTAGTGATATGAGCTGGGAAAGCAGCAACAGCAAATTTGTAACTGCAGTGTGGACTCCCAGCATTTGAACACAGCAAAATTATGGTTTTAAAAAGCAAAACCACAGAGTAGACAATACTGGGCTAAATGTGAAACAGAGGGAATTCAACGAAGCAACAGAGGAGACTACTCTGTCAGTGTGGGCAGAAGGGCTAGCACTGACGAAGCAAACTCTCCTCTGCCTGCGCTGTTCTGGTTGTTCTCCAAACCCAGGCGGGGCATTCAGGGGAGGAGAACCAGTTACCGTATTTTTCACTCAGTAAGACGCACCAGACCACAAGACGCACCTAGTTTTTGGAGGAGGAAAACAAGAAAAAAAATATTCTGAATCTCAGAAGCCAGAACAGCAAGAGGGATTGCTGCGCAGCGAAAGCAGCAATCCCTCTTGCTGTTCTGGCTTCTGGGATAGCTGCACAGCCTGCATTCGCTCCATAACACACACACACATTTCCCCTTACTTTTTAGGAGGGAAAAAGTGAGTCTTATAGAGCAAAAAATACAGTAGTTGAATCCGGCCCATAGCAGTTAAGGGACTGAGCTACAATGAGGGTGTGCCCGGTCTGAATCTCCACTAGGCCATGAACTTACAAGGCAGTCTTAAGAATCCACTCTTTAAGCCTCAGTCCCCATCTACACCCTCACCTGCAATATGGAGACAATTATACTGACTTGCCTCTGGGTTGCTGCAAGGATTACAGCCATTTCATCACTTGTAAACATGTTACCTATTACACTGGTCAACAATAAATTTGTTGTCTGTGTTTTTTCAGTTCATTTAGGACGAATCTGATGCACTGAATCAAAAAATCACATTGGTTTTGCTCAGTCAGGTCACGTTTTTGAGCTATGGCCACATGTCACTTTTTTACGTTTTTGTTCGCATGTACGCTTGTGTGGAGCATTTTAGAAGAAGTTGGTGGGGGTAAAATGCCATGCCGAATAATTGTTTTGATTGGAAATGATTATTTTAATGACAAGAAGTATTCAGGTCTGATAGTTCTGGGTGATTATGTCAAAAAGGGATCAGTTTGAAGTCATAAAACCTCGAAATCTTCCATAAATTGGTGCGCTGTTGATGTGACTGGGATCAACAGAAAGAACCAGAGCAGCCTCAAGTATCCTGATCTTCAATCAGCACGTCGTCCTGTAGCTCATTGTGATGAAATTCCAGTGCGTATCTTCGGAGAACTTCCTGACATTAGTGACGAAGATGCCTCCAGTGTTGAAGGACACGAAGAAGAAGAAGTGGTTCTTGAAGATGATGCTCCACATCCATTTTCCCAAAAGGAGTTGAATGATCTAGTTCGCAACCTCAGCTTGTCAAAGGACTCTGCCGAACTGTTGGCATCCAGATTGAAGGAAAAAAACCTCCTCTCTGACAGTGCTCGCATCAGCTTCTTCCGCAACAGGCATCAAGAGTACCTCCGTTTTTTCTCAGAAGAGAAAGATTTGGTGTACTGTGCAGATATTGCGCAGCTTCTGCTCCAGCTTGGAGTGCCACAGTATGAACCCAAAGATTGGAGACTGTTCATTGACAGCAGCAAGCGATCACTGAAATGTGTTCTGCTACACAACGGCAACCAGTTTGCCTTTATACCCCTGGCTCACTCGAGTACACTGAAGGAGAACTATGAAGCGGTGAAGTATGTGCTGGAGAAAATTGGTTATGATCAGCATAAGTGGTTTATTTGTGTTGACCTGAAGATGGTGAACTTTTTGTTGGGACAACAGTCTGGCTTCACCAAGTACCCATGTTTTCTGTGCATGTGGGATAGGAGGGACCGTGCTCAGCATTACACAAAGAAGGACTGGCCTGTGCGGGAGGAATTGGTGCCGTGCAAAGAAAGGAAGGTCATCAACGACCTTCTGGTGGACAGAGACAGAATACTCTTCCCACTGCTGCACATCAAGCTCGGCTTAATCAAGCAGTTCACCAAGGCTCTGGACAAGGTTGGTGACTGCTTCACTTACTTGTGCCAGGTTTTTCCAGGATTGACCATGGAGAAGTTGAAAGCTGGCATCTTTGACGGTCCTCAGATCCGTCAGCTCATCAGAGATCCAGAGTTCGGAAACTCAATGAACGAAGTGGAACTGGAAGCGTGGAAGGCATTTGTTCTGGTAGTGAAGAACTTTCTTGGCAACAATAAGGCCAGAAACTACGTAGAACTTGTCGACAACATGCTGACTGCTTTCAGAAACCTGGGCTGCAACATGAGCGTCAAGATGCACTACCTATTTTCACATATGGACTGGTTTCCTGAGAACCTGGGTTCAATGAGTGATGAGCAGGGGGAGAGATTCCATCAGGACATGAAAGAGATGGAGACCAGGTATCAGAGTTGCTGGGACGCAGTCATGATGGCTGACTACTGCTGGACTCTGAAGAGAGACCTCCCTGCCGCTGAGCATTCCAGGAGTTCCAAGAAATGGAAGTTCAAGCCCTGAAGTTTGAAAAATGGTGAAGCAACATGCAATTTACGTGTACTTACCTTTATCAATGCCCACCATTCAGTTAACAGTAAACCTGACCTGATGGAGAGAAATGGATGCCATTTCCTGATTCAGCAGTGCAAAAATACCGTATTTTTCACACCATAGGACGCACTTTTCCCCCTCCACAAATGAAGGGGGAAATGTGTGTGCGTCCTATGGTGCGAATGCAGGCTTTCGCTGAAGCCTGGAGAGCGAGAGGGGTCGGTGCGCACCGACCCCTCTCGCTCTCCAGGCTTCAGGAGAGCCCCACCGCCAGCCCACAAGCTTGGGGGACAGCGGGGAGGCGGAACGCCGCCATCCCGCTGTCCCCCAACTTGGTTAGAAGGCTGACGGGGGGAGAAGCCAGCTCCTCCCTGTCGCCAGCCCCGCAAACTCGGGGGACAGGGGAGAGGCGCAGCGCGCCCTTCCCGCTGTCCCCCGACATGGCTAAAAGGCTGGCGGGGGGGGGGGAGAAGCCGGCTCTTCCCCGTCGCCAGCCCCGCAAACTCGGGGGACAGGGGAGAGGCGCAGCGCGCCCTTCCCGCTGTCCCCCGACTTGGCTAGAAGGCTGGCGGGGGGGAGAAGCCTGCTCCTCCCCGTCGCCAGCCTCGCAGACTCGGGGGACAGCGCTGGGCTCCCGCTGCTTGCGGAGACTTGCCTGCATGCTGAAGCCTGCGTGCGCTGAGCTCAGCGCATCCAGGCTTCACGGACCTCTCCGCAAGCAGCGGGAGCGCTCCCACGGCTTGCGGAGACTTGCCTGTTTCGGGCCTGGGGTCGGGGGAAGCTCGAGCTTCCCCCGTCCCAGCCCCACGCCTGGGGGGGAAATAATTTTTTCCACTTTATTTTCCCCCAAAAAAACTGGGTGCGCCCTATGGTCCGGTGCGCCCTATGGTGCGAAAAATACGGTACCCTAAATCAGTTGTAGAAATCTAGACAACATTCAAAAAGTAAAAAATTGTTGCCCAGTGTTATTATTATAATCATTACTTCTAGATCAGGGGTTCCCAAACTGTGGACTGCAGACCACCAGCAGCCTGTAAGATTCATTCAGGTGGTCTGTGGCATGTCTGTGAATAACCCTTACCATCTGAATCCCATAGAATTATATGGAATTCAAAATGCAATACAGTAAAATACAAGTATAAGAAATAAAAGGAGCAAAACGTACAACTGAAAACCATCCAGCATCTAGCACAGAACCTTACAATTCCCACAGTGGAAGAAAATAATAATTAAGTGGTCTGCCAAGACGCTCAGTAATTTCCAAGTGGTCTGGAGGGGGGGTAGTTGGAGAACCACTGTTCTAGATAAATCCAAAATTTTATCTGGTCTGATTTCTCTCAGAGAAGGATAATAGTATCCAAAAGGCAGCAGCATTGATCACAAATACAGAGCATATAAACGGCCTCCTTACCATTTGGAAAGGACCCTACAGCAGTGGAAGGAACACCAGCATAGATGCCACGGAAGCCACCAGCCTTCTTAAATCCTTGAGGACTCTGCAGTCTTGTCTTGACTGTATCCAAGGGGAACAATATCAGGTCAACACACACTCCAGCTATCCCACCAGCCTTCAAAACAGAAAAGAAAAATTTTCATGTTAACTGGAGTGGGGGGTGGAGAAGAAGAGGAGGAGGAGGAGGAGGAGGAGTTTGGATTTGATATCCCACTTTATCACTGCCCTAAGGAGTCTCAAAGTAGTTAACAACCTCCTTTCCCTTCCTCCCCCACAACAAACACTCTGTGAGGTGAGTGAGCCTGAGAGACTTCAGAGAAGTGTGACTAGCCCAAGGTCACCCAGCAGCTGCATGTGGAGGAGCGGAGACGCGAACCCGGTTCACCAGATTACGAGTCTACCACTCTTAACCACTACACCACACTGGCTCTACTGGCAGGTCAAGTTAAGGACACGCTGGGCAGGTTCACGTGATTAATTTCTCAGTTTAATAAACCAGAAAATGTACAAGTTGTGCAATGGCGCACAGAGCCTCATTTCTGCTGCTTTGCTCCTTCCTTTGTGCAAGCAACTGAACAAACCAGGTTTCAGGTTTTATCCCTATCTTCCATTTAAGGGCAGATCTGGAAACGCTGCTTTAACAGTTTGCAAGCAGAACAGGATATTAAGCCAACTCTAAGCCACAGTTTTAGAGCCTGAAGCATAGCATAACACAAAATCAGAGGGACAACCACCCCAATAACCTTATCCTTGCTGGTCCTGATTTTGGAGTTCACACAATATTAATTACACACACACACACGGAGGGGGGCAGTTGCTACCTAATAGCGGCAGGGAACATTCATCACTATCAGGAAAAATAGTCAAGGTGGCCACACCCCACTCACTTTCATTTCACAGAAATCTCTTAGACGATATCTGTACATTTTGCCCCATAACTTTCTTTCCACAAGGGTTGTAGAGGATTTTGATTTTTTTTTAAGAGTACTAGTCACCCACTAGTACTCCTGAACAACATTTTCAAAGACAGATTAAAACTGTATCCAGACCCTTGATCATCTTGGTTGCCCTCCTCTTGCACGCATTCCAGCTTGTCAACATCCTTCATAAATTGTGATGCCCAGAACAGGGCACAGTATTTCAGGTGTGGTCGGACCAAGGCAGAATGGAGTGGCACTATTACTTCCCTTGATCTGGACACTATACTTCTAGAATACTTCCTAGAATAGCATAAGCCTTTTTTGCTGCTGCTGTATCACACTGCATCACACTGTTGACTCATGTTAAACTTGTGGTCCACTAAAAACCCCTAGATCCTTTTCGCATGTACTATTAGTAAGCCTGGTGCCCCACATCTTATATTTGTACAGTTGGTTATTCCTGCCTAACATTTGCCCCTACTGAAATTCATTTTGTTAGTGAAGGCGCAGTTCTCTAATCTGTTACGGTCATTTTGAATCTCGATTCTGTCTTCCGTGGCATTAGTTACCCCTCCCAGTTTGGTGTCATCTGCAAATTTGATGATATGTACATATTATGTTGGAAGGATATGCCATTAGCATAAGAAATTGCTGTGGAATACAAGTATGCAGGAAGAGCTACAAAGGGACATGAACATATCGCTAATATAGATCGCTAATATTTATGAATTGATAGCATTATACTAAGCACCAAATCGTAAACAGGACCAGCACAGCCCCTGCGTATAGTATCTCTCTCATGCAGCCATTTTGAACCGATTCAAATTATTTCAAATCTGCAAAGACACAGGGAGGTCAGACAAGACTACATTACCAACTTGCCAAACAAAATATATCAAGAAGCTATTTATTTATTTAGAAGATTTTTAAGCCACCCTTTAGGGCACACTGTCCTCACAAGGTGGTTTTCACAAAGTTAAAAACAAAACATCACCCCGACCATTGCAACAATAAAATACTCCACCAACCCCTTAATTTGTAAGCAGCAGCAATAACATGGTTTAAAAGAACAGCACACTAAATTTAGACAGACACAGGCTGGAATAAAAATTATTTTAAGGGCCTTTGGCATTTCTCTAGGAAGGGAATGTTAATGGTACAGGGTCACAGCTGAAAAGGCCCTGTTCTTGGTTCCCTCCAATTTAACAGCTTTCCAATTTAACTGGTGGGCCAGAAAGAGCAAGGCCTTTGGTGCAAATCTTAAAGTTCTGGCAGGTTCATACAGGTGCAGAGAGTCCTTCAGATAACCTGGTCCAAACCATTTAGGAAGGAAGATGAACTTGTGGCCCTCCAGGTGTTGCTGAACTACAAGTCCTATCAGTCGCAGCCAACTTGGCCAATGGTCAGGGATGACAGGCAATATCTGGAGGGCCACAGGTTCACCCTCAATCACTTGTGCCCTTGAAGGCCAAAACCAGCACTTTAAATTGGGCTCAGAAATGAACAGGAAGCCAATATAAATAGTAAGGAATTGGTGCGATAGGATCACCTGCCACCCACAAGCATTTTAATTGCTGCATTCTGTACCAGCTGCAGTTCCCAAGCCATCTTCAAAGTGTAATGTGTATTAGGTGGGCTAATAAGGATTTCTACAAGCTACTAAAATGTTGATAACATACCTGCAAGACTTCATTACCACATTGCAAAATTAAATGGTGTTGTCTTAAAACACATACATACACACACATCAGCAGCATGTTCTTCCAAACCAAGGCCCAAAGATACATCAAATGTTCATTTTCTTTGAAAATTAATCAAACGGTAATTAATTTCAGCTCACAAAGTACTGATGAATATCTTGATAGCAGAAACCCAGGGAAGCCACCCCCACTTCCGATATTCTTTTCCATACCATTCAAGAGGGACTCACTGGCTACAGTTAAAGTTTTAATCAATAAGTTAATTACTCTTCTAATCAGCTTAGCTATTTTGCATGCATTGATTTTGCAACCCCCTGCAACTTATATCCTTCTAGCTTCTTCTCCATCACAATTCTTATCTGTAACAAGTGATTAAAAAGGGGGAAAACAAAATTGATCCGATTTTAATCTAGCCACCTGGCAAAAAGCATGAATCAAAAGTTACTAATTGCTTCTTTGGATTTCAAACTTCTGTATCTTAAACGTAATTTAAATTCATGAAGTGGCTAATGGAGCATCTGCAGGAGAGCACAAATATCTAGCTGTTTGTTCCATCTGTGGAAAACCGTAATGGTTTTTTGTTTTGTTTTTATCACAACAAGGGGATTTAGTCACCCCCTTTTGCAATGCTACATCTGCAGGTTGAAAGCTGATAAATAGAAGTATTTGCATGCAACTGCCTTTGCAGCTCAAGGCGAATGTGTTCTGTCACCTTTGTATGTAGGGTTTCTAGTCTGGGTCTGCTTCAGGGATGTGATGGTAAGGGGCCTGGACTTGTTTAACTTGTTTGAGGAGAGCTCATAGCACAATGAATGATCCGCTGCACGCTGTCAGGTTCAATCTCCATCATTTTAAAAGGAATTTAAGGGAAACAGCTTTGCCAAAACCTTGACAGTCAGAGAAAACAATAAAGGGCCAGCATCTGATAGGGTGTGACTATAAGTTGACCTTGCTGCTAAATAGTATACTGTAGCTCAGTGGCGTAGCGTGGGGGGTGCAGGGGGGGCCGGCTGCACCGGGCGCAACATCTGGGGGTTAGGATTAGGGGGCGCAAATTCACGTGTTAGGGGGCGCAAATCCACGGGTTAGGGGGCGCAAATTACTTGCCTTGCCCCGGGTGCTGACAACCCACGCTACGCCACTGCTGTAGCTTCATAAGAACATATTCTCAACTTACAAATGGAGAACTGAGAAATAGTGATGGTCAATTATTACTTTAATTAGTTGTTATACAGTTGACTCGCATCTTGCGGGCGTTTAACTTGCACAATTTTAGCTTTACATGATTGGTGGCTGGCTGAAATCGCACACACAAGGCAAAGAGCTTTTAAACTTACTATTTTCATTGAGGTGATACAATGTTATGCCAAATTTGCAACATAATATGTTCAATGTTTCTAATTTGTTAATTTTATTTTACAATACATTTGTTTTTCTAAAACTGGATAAAAAACATTGATTTACAAGGCAGGCTCCCATGCTGGCGGTTGGTTATAACTAAAAGCCACCAAATGCCAATTGTTTTCCCAAATGGTACAAAGAAAGAGAATGAAAACCAGCAGAATTAATCAGGAACCTGATAGTCCAAAATGCTCAGGAAGGAAGAGGCCACGCAAGTCCGTTACTGTGGGGGGGGAGAAAAGTCAGGCTAAATTATAGATTAGGCCTCTAGTACAGTATGGGGTTTGTTTGGGTTTGGGTTTGTTGTTGTTGTTTTGGTCATGCTATTTACTTATCCAGTTCCATGTTATTACACAAATATATGCAGGATGTGTTACAATGGATATAAAGCTACTAGTCTGTAATGGGGCTGATAAAATGTTGCTTGGGGGCCTGCAAATCCTCCCCAAATTTGCATGAAGCCTGCAACTGCAAGAAAATAAATTGTATTGAACTTCTTCCAAAAAAATATGCTAAGAATTGGATTGTTAAATCAAGGTGATTGAGCGAGCGGTGGCCGAACAACTCCAGGCACGCCTGGAAGAAGCGGACCATTTGGATCCCTTCCAGTCGGGATTCAGGCCTCATCATGGGACTGAAACTGCCTTGGTCGCACTGGTTGATGATCTCCGGCGGGCTAGGGACAAAGGTGAGAGCTGTTTCCTAGTTCTGCTGGATCTCTCAGCGGCGTTTGATACCATCGACCATGACATCCTTCTGGACCGTCTTGAGGGGCTGGGAGCTGGGGGCACTGTCCTACAGTGGTTCCGCTCCTTCCTCCTGGGCCGTGTTCAGAAAGTGGTGGTGGGGGATGAGTGTTCAGACCCCTGGGCTCTCACTTGTGGGGTGCCTCAGGGTTCTGTCCTCTCCCCCATGCTTTTCAACATTTACATGCAGCCGCTGGGAGAGATCATCAGGAGGTTTGGGCTGGGTGTTCATCAGTATGTGGATGATACCCAGCTCTACCTCTCTTTTAAATCAGAACCAGTGAAGGCGGTGAAGGTCCTGTGTGAGTGTCTGGAGGCGGTTGGAGGATGGATGGCGGCTAACAGATTGAGGTTGAATCCTGACAAGACAGAAGTGCTGTTTTTGGGGGACAGGAGGCGGGCAGGTGTGGAGAATTCCCTGGTCCTGAATGGGGTAACTGTGCCCCTGAAGGACCAGGTGCGCAGCCTGGGAGTCATTTTGGACTCACAGCTGTCCATGGAGGCACAGGTCAAATCTGTGTCCAGGGCAGCTGTTTACCAGCTCCATCTGGTACGTAGGCTGAGACCCTATCTGCCTGTAGACTGTCTCGCCAGAGTGGTGCATGCTCTGGTTATCTCCCACTTGGACTACTGCAATGCACTCTACGTGGGGCTACCTTTGAAGGTGACTCGGAAACTACAACTAATCCAGAATGCGGCAGCTAGACTGGTGACTGGGGGCGGCCGCCGAGACCATATAACACCGGTCTTGAAAGACCTACATTGGCTCCCAGTACATTTCCGAGCACAATTCAAAGTGTTGGTGCTGACCTTTAAAGCCCTAAACGGCCTCGGTCCAGTATACCTGAAGGAGCGTCTCCACCCCCATCATTCTGCCCGGACGCTGAGGTCTAGCGCCGAGGGCCTTCTGGCGGTTCCCTCATTGCGAGAAGTAAAGCTACAGGGAACCAGGCAGAGGGCCTTCTCGGTAGTGGCGCCCGCCCTGTGGAACACCCTTCCAGCAGATGTCAAAGCGATTAACAACTACCTGACATTCAGAAGACATCTTAAGGCAGCCCTGTTCAGGGAAGTTTTTAACGTGTGATATTTTATTGTATTTTTGCTTTCTATGGAAGCCGCCCAGAGTGGCTGGGGAGGCCCAGCCAGATGGGCGGGGTATAAATAATAAATTATTATTATTATTATTATTATTATTATTATTATTATTTCTAGACCTCCAAGAGCTACTCAGTATAGTGCCATGAATCGCAAATTAAAAAATTAATATTTTATATATGTTCTCCTCAAACAAGATAACTGCCAAGAAAAAAGTCAGGTATGCATATTCATACCCAGAAATCATCCCTTATTCATATACTTGCACACTTCTGCAATTTTATTCTGTAGAGATTGGTATTCTTAAAAAAAGGAGAACAATCTGTAGTGGAAAACTTGAGAATTTGCTCAAAGCAGGGTTCTATCCAACCTATCCTATGTTTATGGTTTACAAATGCAACCCTAATCCCAATTACCTGTGAGTAAACCCAACTGAATTTGATAGGACTTACTTCCTAGAAGACATGGTTAGAACTGCACTGTAATGCTCTCTACCTCACACTAAGCCATACATACTACTTTCCTGTATACACTGCTCTGACAACCTACAGAGTTAAGGTTGCAAATCCTGCAATCTTAGATTTCCAGAGATTAAGTCTTATTGAACTCAGTTGGGGTTACCTTTGAGTACACAGGCATAGATAGGATGGCACTGTAAGTGGTTTTTTAAACCATCACTTGACAAGCAACATCCTTCTAGCTTCTCATCACATATCTGTAATCAGCCATAACTACAACAAATAAAACTAGTGCTTCTGAGTGTTTTTTCCTTTGAATTCCTTTCCTCAATGCGTGCGCACACACAAACACAGGCTCCAATCCTAACCATGCTTACTTAGGAGTAAGCCTAACTTCTACCACCACCCTGCCATTCTGATCACCCACCACAAGATGGAGAACAAACCTGGAGGCTCCCAGAACGTTTAAGATTCTTCAGGAAGCTCACACAAACAAGCCAAGCTAGACACATTGGGGATAGTTAACAAAGCAAAACAAGATCTCTGCCAAACACACTGGCAGGACAGTTTGTACGCACAAAACCTTGAACCCAGTTTAGGATCCAGTTTAGGTATCTGAAGAAGCGTGCATGCACACGAAAGCTTATACCCAGAACAAACTTAGTTGGAAGACAGAAGTGCCTGGCGTGCTCTGGTCCATGGGGTCACGAAGAGTCGGACACGACTAAACGACTAAACAACAACAACAACAAAGGTGCTACTGGACAAACTTTAAAAAAAAAAATTATTCCAGTTTAGGAGGGTCAAATCTGTAAATGCCTTTAGGCTGAACAAAATCTCACCACCGGGTCGTTCATCCCCACCCCCGCCGCCCCACCCTTTCCTTAAATGAATCCGGCAACGCTGCTTGCGTTTCCTTCTCTCACCGTCAGGGAGACCAAGAAATCCCCTCGATCCATGTGCGCACAAAACGTCAGCCGCACGCTGTAAACACACCCGATACTCGTTCCACATGGGCGCAGCCATATTGAAACCTTCCGCCCCACCCCCTGGTCTGTCACATGACCAGCGCTTGCTCAATCAGCTTCCGCTAACGAAGAGTTCACAGGGCCGAGCGCTTGCAGCAGGCGCGTGCGCGGCGTCGGAAAGCGAAGCTGCGGTGAAGCATTTGCCCGCTTTTCTGTGCCCTTGGCACCTTCGTCTGTCGCTTGACTGTTCTAATGTCTCACTACAAAGGAAACTGATCTGTAGAAAACACAACTTGGGGGAAAAGAGACAGTGCACGTATTTTTGTAAACTAAGAAATATTTAATAAAAATATATTTTTTTAAATAGCAGAAGGATGATTGTAACCCATTTTAGACTGTAGATGAGAAATACCTGTCAGTCGTGTGTGTGGTGATGTTTTATTTTTTGTGTGTTATGGAATATTTAGTAGTGTGTGTATGTGTGCTATTAAGCAGTGTTTATACACCCTTTAAAAGAGAGCACGTTATAAAGGATAATTGATAGATAATGAAGCAGCTCCCACCCACCCTATTAAATTACAGTATGGGGGAAAGCTAACAGCTTGGGGAAATCTTTCAGCTAATAATGCTACAGAAGAAGCAGAATTCTAAAGTTTATTAAGCATAATAGTTAATTCCAACCTGGCTTCCCTTCTTGCAGCAATAATCTTGATGAAAACTATTCACAGGTAGTCTAAATAAAGCAAATTAGCAATAGCATGCAACTTTAAAAAGAGGACTTGGAATGTGTGCTGTTTAGGTATTTAAGCAAAGGTTTTCATTGCTCCTCTTCACAATTTGCAAAGATTGCGTTCAGTTACAGATACCATGCAGAGAAATGAGGCATTATAACTTCATAGCCTCACTTACCACACTGTAAAAAAATGAAAGCTAAGGGCTTTGCATTTAATTCTGTGTAGAATTCATTTGATGTTTAGAACTGAGACATACACAGGGTTTTTAGGAAGAAATTCTATTATAAGGGAAGCTGCCTTATAATACCAGGCCCAGATATGTGTCCCTGGAGCTCAGTATTGTCTGTTTTGACTGGCAATTGCTATAGGGTCACAGGCAGAGATCTTTTCCCATGACCTGCTACCTGAACCTGCTGATTTAAGATTCTGAGACTGAAGCTGAAATCTTGTGCATGCAAAATATATTCTCTGTCTCTGAGTGATGCTTCCTTATTCCCCCCCCCCCATGCTCTTGTCCATCACATTGACATAACCACCTTTTTTTTTCCTTTGGTCAGGGCGCAGCCTGACCCCCCTCCTCTGGCAATCTGCACAGAATTTTGCTTATTGGTTGCCATAAATTTGATTTTAATTAATTTTTATAATGAAATGTTTTTAGAATCGTTGGATTATTTTGATTGTTGTTAGCCGCCCTGAGCCCAGCTTCGGCTGGGGAGGGCGGGATATAAATAAAATTTATTATTATTATTATTATTATTATTATTATTATTATTATTTAACTTCAGTGCAAAACTGCTCTGTGTAGTTCTCCAGATACAGAGCAATCAATATGATTTATTTTTTTACCACAAAGGATTTTCAAAAATATTAAGTGGACCCTTTCAAGTTACTACAATTTTCTCTTCATTTTAAGACTAACTTTTTGTTATCATTTTGAGGTAAATAGTCTTTCTTTCCTAACCATGATTGTCGCTGACTCATTTTTCTGGTTTGCTGTGTGACGCATGACGATTTCGGAAAGGAACCTTTACCGCTCCTCGCTTCCTGATCAAGAAACACCAGCACTTGGGGCTGACTGACTGCTGAAAAAAACCCTTGGGAAATATAAAGGTAAAGGTAAAGGGACCCCTGACTTTTAGGTCCAGTAGTGACCGACTCTGGGGTTGCAGCGCTCATCTTGCTTTATTTGCCGAGGGAGCCGGCGTTTGTCCGCAGACAGCTTCCAGGTCATGTGGCCAGCATGACTAAGCCGCTTCTTGCAAACCAGAGCAGCGCACGGAAACGCCGTTTACCTTCCTGCCAGAGCGGTACCTATTTATCTACTTGCACTTTGACGTGCTTTCGAACTGCTAGGTTGGCAGGAACAGGGACCGAGCAACGGGAGCTCACCCCATCACGAGGTTTTGAACTGCCGGCCTTCTGATCGGCAATTCCTAGGCTCTGTGGTTTAACCCACAGATCACCACCTTTCTGCTTTTTGTAAAATGGTGCAAAGAGATCTGCACCTACTCCTCATCTTTCCCTTCCCAATGGCTCGATTTAAACCATAGGAATTCCAGGTTTATGTTTTAAGGACCACCTGAAAGCTGTCAGCTCAAAATTGAGGGTGTGGGAGCCAGGAGCAGTAACTGAGATCCTGCCCCTGTCTTCTCTGCCATTCAAGGCATCGTGCACAGCACCCATGCAGTGTCAGAACTGCGATAGGGTGAGTGGGGCCCTTGCTCCAAGTGGGAAGCCAAATCATGATTAATGTTATGTGTGTGTACACATTATTAAAATAAATAATTTTTATTTTCAGTGATACAGTGGTACCTTGGGTTAAGTACTTAATTCATTCCAGAGGTCCGTTCTTAACCTGAAATTGTTCTTAACCTGAAGCACCACTTTAGCTAATGGGGCCTCCTGCTGCTGCCGCACTGCCAGAGCATGATTTCTGTTCTCATCCTGAAGCAAAGTTCTTAACCTGAGGTAATATTTCTGGGTTAGTGGAGTTTGTAACCTGAAGCATATGTAACCTGAAGCATATGTAACCTGAGGTACCACTGTATAGCGGGTGATACTGAATGTTATTGGAGCTGGTGGTTAAACACAGTTGTTGTTGCAGCAACAACAGCAACAACAACAAATGTGTAAAGGTAAGCTGACAGCAGCTGGGCAGATGTTTCAAAAGCTGGGTAGAAGTGCAAGGTGCCTTTCTTATTAACTGCTTGCATCTCTTTTGTCAAAGTTTGGGTTCCTTTTTGCTCTCCTTATTTGAACAAAAGTTCAGTTTTTAAAGGAAGCTGCCCTCTTGCCACTTATTAACCATACAGGCATCCTCTTGGCCCTTTCTTGATCTGCAGTATATATTTAAATGTTTAAATGATACATGCTTGTTGTTTGCCATTTTATTGCAACCGTTGTTAGTCTTTTTTCTTTTTACACCATAAAATACAGGGGTTGGCTTATGGCAACTTTTCATGTTGTTTACCCTGGGTGCGAAGATAACCTAGTTCCATTTCTGCACCCAAGGCCAGCCAAATTATTCAGGCAGAAAAATTCCACAAATGTCTCTCCCCCTTCCTGGCAGTAAACTATAACAATAATATAGTAAATAACTAGCTAGCCATTTGCTACCCTTTCATGCTATTGGAATCGGCTGCCTGAGGCAGCCACTTCAGTCTGCCCAATGGGAGGACTGGCTCTGCAACAGGATAACAAGCTGTTCTCTGCAGAACAGAAAAGGAATTGTATCCTCTTCTTGGCCCAGTTTTTCATCATTTATCTCAGCCTTTTCAGCCGAGGATGACAGACATTGAAATTTGGCTACGACTCATTCGCTCAGCTCAAGGATCTCCTCCATCCCTCACTTCATATTTGATTTGGCTAAGGCATAAAAGGTTCATTCATAAACATACTGCATTAAAGATAATGAAGCCTGCCATCACTGCTGGCGCTGAGAGCAAATGTGTACACAAGCTAAGCAGCAATTTCTGTTGAGGAGATGACCTTTCATCATTGCTCTTGATTCTTATGCACATACAAAGAAGATTTCCATTCATCCTAATGAGCTATGCTGGAATCAAGCTCTTGTGAAACGTGACTTCTAATAGCTTCCCTGCATAGCAGATTTCCAGGGAGAAGTCTTGTTTGTCTGTGGAGCAAAACCAACCAAGAGTACTGCAACAGCTTACAGTGGGAGTGAGGAACCTATGGCCCTCCAAATGTTGCTGGACTTCAACAGCCATTATCCAGGTCATGCTGGCTGGGACTGATGGGAGTCGGAGTCTAGAGGAACCCAGGCTAACACATGGATTGTGTGGCAGGAGCATCCAGTTTTGCTGCACCATGGCTACTTGCTACAAGACCCTGATCCATTTTGTATGTGGTACAAATGCCAAAGCAAACATTTGCACACCAAAAGGGCATAGCTGTCAACTTTTCCCTTTTCTTGCGAGGAATCCTATTCGGAATAAGGGAATTTCCCTTATAAAAAAAGGGAAACGTTGACAGCTATGCAAAAGGGATTCTATGGTTTGTTTCTACTCAGGCACTGGGACGTCTGCCCCAGAGGATCCCCCAACCCTCCAGAGATTATTTTGAGGGCATGTGGGGGTGCTGGAGGAGCAGAAGATGAAGTTCCACTGCACCCACAGAAGCCTGTTGTGCCAACACAGCTGCAGTGTTGGATACAACCTATGGGTCATCATTCTCTCTTCCATATGATTCTTGTTATGTACTGAGTTGAATCCTAGAACAATAGGATCCAGAATGCAGTGGTCCGCAGGAGCCACTCAATCCAGCTCCAGGTGGAAGTGAATCAGCAACCTGATTGGCCTGCAGGAGCAGCCCAGAATTAGCCAATCATGTGGGGCCCATTGTGTAAATAATGTATATATAGCTAGACGTTTTGGGGAAAGTTTCATTCATTGCTATTACGAGCTGAATAAAGAGCATGAAATTCACACTCAACTCCGAGTATATTTCAATTCTGCAGTGATGAAATGCGTAGCTCAGTTTGGGAAATGCAACTGTGGATTCGCAACAGGGAAATTAGAAGCAGGAGGTATGTTGCAGGAACAACAGGCAGGCAGTAGTTGTTGTCAATTGAAGTGGACACTAAAGTCTTAACATCTGGCCTCTAGAATTTCTTTGGAATTCTCCTCTAGGTCTCAACACTTTAGCAAACCCTTTGGGCAAAGAGCTGGACTTGATTCTTGCAGTTTTGTGTTCAGGTTTCAATTCTGGCATGAACAAATTGCCCTGTATTGAACATGACGCTCTTTCTCAGATTCTGTCCTCTTGTTTTAAAAGCAACCCAGCTCACTTGCAGGGCTCCTCTGTGAAAGCAAACCCACTATAAAGCACTTTGCAAATGAAAACAGTGACACATGCCCTGAAGTGTTAAATAGAACTTGAGTATTGTCAGGCGCTGCTCACACAATTTCTGGCTATTCTGTGAAGAAGCAAGAGATAGGAACTTGGTGGTTGTTTTTAATTTAAAAAGTTAGGTTCTCACGATGCACCATTTTTGCTATAAATAATTGAAAACGACACTTTCGTGCCAATCCTAGAGCTATACAAAATGCACATCGTTCCAGTTGTGGTGTGCCACTTGCTACATATCAAAAGAATCACAGCTGTTTACAAAATCTCCTTGCAAAGAAATCTGGGAGTTATTAAATTTTCTAGGCGGTGAAAGGAAGGGAGAAGATGAGAGTGATTTGGCTGAAATGCTAATTGCTATAGATATAATCCAAACAGATGGGGGGAACAGGCAGCCAGAGTGCTAATGGCTCCTCAGAGTGCTTAACAGTAGAAACACCTGTTTCAGAATTCATTAAGAAAGAATGATTAATGAAGATGTCATTTTTTTAGTAATTATAGAAAGACTTGAATGGTGCAAGTTATTATTATCCCAGTTTGCTTTGGATTCCAATACTTTATTGGATGTCCAGGACAATCTAAGGCTAAAGCTGCAATCCTAAAAGCATACAGTACTTAGTTGTGCTCTGTTAAAAATCTATGCAATTGATCCACAAACATTTTTTTTGTTGCTGTTTGAGGTTAAGGTACCTGCCCGTTATTTTTAATTCAGCATGGATAAATGACACTATTACTTATCTAACATACAGTGAATTGGAGGATTTTCACGATTAATTTTTTTTAAAAAAAAAAAATTAGAGCTTTCTGTTTATAGTCCAAGAGAACTGTATTACATATAGGTGCATTTGTTTCTATGGGAGTGACCCTTATATGCCAGCAAAATGTGAGTGGGAAGGTTTACTCATCTCTTAAAAAGTGAAGTGAGATAAGATTCATCTCCTCTTCTATGGGAATCTGCTCACAGACCGACTATGAGTAGGCAACATCATCCATAGCACAACCATAATGGCTGAACATAGTCACCAAGACCATATAACACTGGTCCTGAAAGACCTACATTGGCTCCCAGTTCATTTCCAAGCACAATTCAAAGTGTTGATGCTGACCTTTAACGTTCTAAACAGTCTCGGCCCAGTATACCTGAAGGAGCATCTCCACCCCCATCGTTCAGCCTGGACACTGAGGTCCAGCGCCGAGGGCCTTCTGGCGGTTCCCTCACTGCGAGAAGTGAAGCTACAGGGCCTTCTTGGTAGTGGTGCCCACCCTGTGGAATGTCCTCCAATCAGATGTCAAGGAAATAAACAACTATCTGACTTTTAGAAGATATCTGAAGGCAGCCCTGTTTAGGGAAGTTTTTAATGTTTGGTGTTTTATCATGTTTTTAGTATTCTGTTGGGAGCTGCCCAGAGTGGCTGGGGGAACCAAGACAGATGTGTGGGGTCTAATTAGTTAATTAATTAGAGATGCATCTAGAATGAATGTCTTACTTAGGTGATGATTATCATTCTCTTTGTTTCTGCCTGCCAGAGGGGTAGTCATGTTAGTCTCTTGCAGCAAAAACAATAAAGAGCCTTGCAGGCCCTTAAAGAAGGCACAATAAATTTATTATGGCATAGGCTTTTGTGGACTGGAGTCCATTTCATCTCCTGAGCTGCAAGCCTGCAAATACGGGGTTTTGATGTATCTCTCTATGTTGTGAACAACGATGCCAGAAGGAAGGAAATGCAGGAAAGTACAGACAATGATGTTTATGTTTTTAACAGTGGTCATTCATATCACAGACATCCAGGCACTGGTACCACACGTGCTGTGTGATGAATATCCATTCTACCAGCCCAGTCCACAAATCAAGTGCTGAACCTCTTGATGTATTGCAATTCAGTGGGTTTCACATTGCGGTTTCCCTTTGATGTTCCTTTGCTCAAGGATAGCCACCTTAAGGTCAGCATGTCATACCCCCAGCCAACCGAGGAAGGATCACAACAAAGAGTGCAATCTCCATGCCTTCTGTGAACCACGCCTGGCAAAGGGATCACAAGAAACAGCCAGCTTGCATCTGGTCAGCTGTATATCAGGCTTAATTCTGGAAATGTTGTCCCAATTCCTCCCAGCTCCAAGCTCTTGTAGACCTCTTCTCCCCAGTGTTGTGTCCATGGTGTCTACATCTTTGGCCTCCTCAGGAGCAAGTCCTAACTGGCTGGGTTCCTCCCAGAGCTGCCTGAGGGTTCCCCAAAGGCTGTTCCCCAAAGAGGGCAGGGGTCTTCTGCCTCAGTGCCCCTGGCAAATTTAAATCCAGGGCTCTTGTGCTTTGTCAGGGAGCAGTGGGGGTTAGACAAGCCTTCCTCTGGCACTGCCCGATGAAGCTCAGGGGAAGAGCCTGAATCATCCAACAGGGAAGCAAGAACCACTCTTCTCCAATCTTTGTAAAAAGGTAAAGTTAAAGGGGACCCCTGACCATTAGGTCCAGTCGCGGACGACTCTGGGGTTGTGGCACTCATCTCGCTTTATTGGCCGAGGGAGCCAGTGTACAGTTTCCGGGTCATGTGGCCAGCATGACTAAGCCTTTTCTGGCAAATCAGAGCAGCGCACGGAAACGCCGTTTACCTTCCCGCCGGAGCAGTACCTATTTATCTACTTGCACTTTGATGTGCTTTTGAACTGCTAGGTTGGCAGGAGCAGGGAGCGAGCAACGGGAGCTCACCCCGTCGCGGGGATTCAAACCGCCAACCTTCTGATTGGCAAGTCCTAGGCTCTGTGGTTTAACCCACAGTGCCACCCTTCCAATCTTTGTAGAGGCACCTTATTTAGCCTGTGCCCTGTTTCTATACCCCTCCCAGTCTCCTCTCCCTCCCTTCTGCATAAGGCACAGCAGTGGGGTTCTTTCTTCAGTGGGGCAGATGGTGGAGAGTGACCCACCCTCCTTCTCACACAGGCAGAATCTCCAGGCAATGTCCAAATGTGTTCTCCTCAGGAGTCTTCTTGGTGCCTGCTAGTGCAGATCAGGGGGTCCAAGAGCCAGCAAAGGACCAGCAAGCCCTGGCAATCCATCAAAGTCAGTTACATAGGCTGCTAGGATTTTGAAATATTCTCTTACTGGTTTTTCAGTATTGTCATTTCGGACATCAGAGCTGGGTCCATTTATTCTTTTGCTTAGGACATCGCTTGTTTCTTCTGCTTAGAGAGCAGGAAGGCATTGTTGGCAGGTGAGGGCATATGTCACATTGGAAGAAAAGCAGGGGAAAGAATTCCTGATGGCGTGGGTCACATGGTTGGGTCCTGTAATAGTGTTGCCAGAGCAGACATGGGGACCGAGTTGGCATCAGGGTCTGCCACAGAGCCTGGTTCCTGTATATTTGTTGTGCGGCCTGTTATTGCTGTTGAGTAGCTGTTTTAGGTAGGGCAGGACTGTCTGTATGCAAGAGCAGGGCTGCCACAGAAATCTCATTGTCCAAGAGGGGCTGTAGATCATTGGTGATACTTTTGAGTGGTTTCAACTGGGAGCTGTAAACGACAGCAAATGATGCTCTGTCATTTGCTCCTCTAGGGCTGTCCTGCAGTAGATTGTTTCTGAATGATAATATGGCTTTGTTGATCTGTTTTTACTTCAACTGGATGGGTACTATAGTCTAAAGAATACCTTTTTCAGCTGTGCACCTCTGAGTCTGAACAGAAGTGAACAGAAGTGGCTTTATTGTCTTCTTCTTCTTTGGCAATAACTCACAGCTGAGTAAGATTGTCTTACATGAACACAGTCTTAAAAGTGAGTCCGTAAGTGACAGTGGAGGCCAATTCATAGTGCTTGGCTGTAGACTGATTTCACGGCGTGTTCTAGGTGGAAGCGTGTAAATATGTGTAGCAGTCAGTGAGTTCCCTATTTTATAAGGTGGTGCTTATATGTCCATTATATACAGTGGTACCTCAGGTTAAGAACTTAATTCGTTCTGGAGGTCTGTTCTTAACCTGAAACTATTCTTAACCTGAGGTACCACTTTAGCTAATGGGGGCCTCCCGCTGCCACTGCGCCGCCGCCACATGATTTCTGTTCTCCTGAAGCAAAGTTCTTAACCAGCGGTACTATTTCTGGGTTAGTGGAGTCTGTAACCTGAAGCATCTGTAACCTGAAACGTCTGTAACCCGAGGTACCACTGTAGTTGTATAGTAGTGCCCAGACGGGATGATGGCAGGGTGAAATCCTGGCACAACTGCACAAGTGCCTCCTATCCATAAATCCAGGTAGTAAAGATGTCATCAACACATCACAGGTAAAGGAGAAGTTTTTGGAAAGAGGAGCTTTAAAAAACACACCACATTGTTCTAAGTCAGCCAGCCATGTGTCCATCAGTCTGCATATGCTGTTGCTTAATGCCAAATTAATGTTTAATGCTTAATGTCGTTGCTCATCCTTGACTTGATCCTGGATGATGGTACTGATCTGGCATGTATTAGCAAGACCTGGGTGGGTGAACCTGGGAAGAATTGATCTGACTCCACTGTGCCCACCCAGATGCTCAGTTTAGCATCAGTACAGGCTATATGGATAGCAGTGAGGAGTTGCTGTGGTTCATGGATGTCCACGCTGCAACATTTGGTTTCAGGACTCACTTGCAGTACTCAGCAATGAAATATCCACCCTATTGTAATGAAACTCAGCTTGTAAGGCAATTATTCTTAACCCTGAACTCTCAAGCATTACTTCACAGGAAATGGCAGTGCCGATGTACAGAACTAGCAATTTGCTTGAAATAATACTCTTGCTGCAGGCCATCCCCCCCATTAAAAACAAGAGTTTGGAGAGATATTTGGACAGCTGAAATATCATTCTAAGCTAAAGATACACAAAGAAAATGTGGGTGGTACTGCTATCTGCATCTATGTGGGGTTCTGGGATTAATCATCACCCCATTGCACTTGAGTAGCAGAAAATCAAATGTAAGACTCGGATTTGGGTGACTAGAAATCCCTATTTCCTTTGTTGGTCCAGTCCGCCTTATTGATAGATTTAGGTAGAACTGAGGAAATGAAGACCATAAAGAGTTCTGCTGGATCAGATCAACATCTAGCATCTACTTGTTTCTTTCAAGATCCCACAACAGAAGAAATAAATGCAGGGTTTTCCATTGCAAAAACCACCCCCTCTGCAATACATGGTGTTGGTAGTGAAACAGCACTTGGGTTCTACCTGGGATTATGGAAATGATAACCAGGGTTTATAGTAAACCCACTAGGTGTCCAAGCAACATCCTTGAATAGCTTCAAGGCACCTTAAGCACATTATATCAAGGGTGGGGTGTGGAATTTGGATGGCAGGCCAGATGGCTATCTCTTCCATGGGCCAGGTGTGACAGGCTGGCTGATGGTTAAGCTGTGCATGGTGGCATCAGCAAAGCCCCTTTTGGGTGAGCCAGGTCGTTACCTGGCCCACACCTGATGCTCTGTATGGTATCAGGCATAAGGTAGGTGAGTGTAGCTTGGCCAAAATGGCCTCTTGGGCTGTCAGGCTTCAGGGAATCTGATCTCTCCCACAATGGGCAGCCAAGAATCAGATGAACAAGAAGAGTTCTTACCAAGTCTTTTATTAAATATTCAGTGAGTGGCTTAGAAAAGGTGCTTCTATTTCAGCAATGGCATTGTTCCGAGTAAAGCCCCACTCCCTCCGCCTCTCCTATTACACATCATCCCTATGCTGGCTGATCTGTGATTTCTGCCTCTGAGTTTTCTGTTCTCCTACTTTCAATACCCGCCAGCTGCTCCGGGTCTGCTGTTCTCCCCTCCTCTTCCCCCATTATCTCCCAGCTTTGTTTCTCTTCTGTCTCAGAGTCATGACCTTCTGCAAACCACTGTTGTAAATCTATACTGTCTCCCTCTTCTATGGAAAATGCAGTTGTGGGGCGGGGTCTCCTCCATTCCTCTCCAGCCCACTCCCTGACATGGGCCATAGGAGGAGGTTGAATCTCTCGAGTCAGTAGCACTCTTAAGAAAAAGGCAGCTGTGAAGGCTTTCTGAACCCTGTTAAAAACCTGTGCCAAAGGGATCAAGCATATATCAATCAGAAAGGGAGTTCCAAAATTGTGTGGCTGCAACTGAGAAGGTCCTGCCTCTCACAATGACCTTGGGATCATAAGCAGGGCCTCTGAAGCAGATCTTTATGTGCAGGTAGGGTCATATGGTCAAAGATATCTCTCAAGATAATCCAGTCCCCCAACATTTCAGGTTTATAGGTTAACACCAGCAGTTTGAACTGGTCTGGAAGCTAAAGCTTATTTGTTTTGGAAGCAGAGCCCTCTTAATTAATGAGTGCAAACCACCCACAGCAGCTTTGCGTGTTTTTCCCCTCCCTGTACATAGAATTAGCAATGTGAAGTTAGATACAGTGCTTACAATGATTTAGATGTAATCTATAACACACAACTCCCCTCTCTGTCTAATTAATTCCTCTAATAGAATTAATCAGCACCCTAAATACAAGACTCTCTGGCAATTAAAAAAAATAAAAGATGCTCTCTTTCCCAAAATACAATTACCCTGACAAACTCAATTACATGCCTGAGTTGCTTCGTAAATTGTGTTGCTCAGTTGCTTCTTCAAACCAACCTGCACCCTATTCAAGTTTTGATTGTTAAGAGAAATCGCAGCTCTCTAAATCAGATGGTGTTTACAAAAATATACGGCCATGATGTTTTATTACCCCCGTGGGCGAAATTAATTTGACACATCGAAGCTAAATGAGCAGAGCCAGGTGAGGGATAACTTCTGGGTGCTCTCCCACCCCAATTCAGCAGATGCAATTTATATCAGAACAGTGTTTCTCAAACAGTGGGAGTGGACCCACTAGTGAGCCTTGGGCCTCTTTCATAGAATTGTAGAATCCTAGAACTGTACAGTTGGAAGGAGGGTCATCTAGTCCAACCCCCTGCAAGGCAGGAATCTCAACTAAAGCATCCATGGCAAATGGGTAGCTGTCCTGTAAACACACAGACAGAAGGCAGGAGACTGGCAAATGCCATGTAGGGACACAATAGAGGTGTCTAATAAAATGCATGGTGGGAAGAAGATGGACAGAGGAAAGTAGACAGAACCCAGGGCCACCCAACGAAGCTGAACGTTGGAAGATTCAGAACACACACAGCGTGTAGTCAAAACTATGGAATTCACTGCCACAATGATGGCCAGCAACTGGGATGGCTTTAAAAGAAGATTCAGCGAAGTTGTGGAGGATCAGGTTATCAGTGTCTGCTAGCCACATGTTCTACCACCAAGGTTGGAGGCGAGATGATTCTGAATGCTGGTGGCTGGGATTCACAAGTGTGGAGGACCCCTCAGATCCTGCTTGCAGGCTTCCCATGGGCATCTGTGCAAACAACGCACAGGACTAGATGGGCCTTTGGCCTGATCCAGCAGGGTTCCTCAAGCAGAACCTTGTTTATCAAAGCACCTGTCCGCAGTCATGGTTCCTCACCCCAGCTCAGGTTAGCTAGTGGAGGCTTGTATCCACACATGTATGGCCCCGGACTAGATCAGGCTGTGGGAGGGGGCTGGGAAGCAACCGTATGCAGCCCCCTCAATGCTTTTTATATTTTAATCAGAGCTTGATAGAACAAAATCATACATCAAGCTGATAGCTTTCTTCGTAGCTTCGGTAGCTCAGGTGCGATATCCCCAGAGCCCATCCTTTGCTCATTCTGCACATTTTCCCAGTCAGCAATGATGCACGAGATGACACTTGCAAAGGCCTGCCGAGCTCATACAATATTAGATAAAAATTACAAGTGAGAAGCTATTTTACTGCTATTTATTTTCATCAGCTAAGCATCACTCTCCTAAATGTCATTGCGGGCTGGTCGATATTGGCTTTTCAGTCTCCTGAAAAGTTTTGTAATTCTTTTTTTCGCCGCTTATGTATAGGAATCAATAATAGCTTGCTATTTGTTGAAACTGTGAAATGGCCAAGTTACCACTAATGTGTTCCTGATTTCGCCCTGTATTATATCGCTGCTCACTCTGCGGAATGCAAATGGCTCGTTTTCAAGTTAAAGATCTATTTATTTGTTCACTTAAAAGAAGCCCTTAAAATTCACATTAAGATTTTCTGCCTTCTTCGCATCCTACATCCAAAAGCATTATAGAAGATAACTAATGATGCCACCGTGGTCTATGAGGATACCAAGCAGCTGAAATCTGCATGTGCAGGTAGGTACCTAGAGATTCTACGGTGCGGAGACATCAAGGGCAGAGTGGACCACACACTATATGTGTATTGGGTAGGGGGTGGGTTCTGACTACAACAGCAAACCTAGCCACCTCAACCTTGCCTCCAACTTACATGCATTGCCCAATGGCCTAGGCTTGTACATACTAGCGCCAAAGCAAATGGCACACACAGATCATAATGTTGGTCTCTCCTATGTAGTGTTTCCACGCAGGGCTAGGAGAGACTCTTGGCTGAAATCCCAAAGAGCTGCGGACAATACTGAGCTAAATGAACCAATGATCTGACTCAGTATAAGACAGCTTCCTATGTTACAGTGCTCTGTGCACTGAACATGGATGTGTATGGGGAGAATTGCCGAACACCTGATCCCACAGCTCTCTGAGCACACATTGGAATTTCACTGAGCTTAGAATTGGATCAAAAGGACTAGAGTAACACTCTGTGTTTTAAAACCTACAATTGGGGCAACAGCTTTAGGACCAACCAAAATAGCAACCAAGCTTTCAGGTTCTCCGAAATTCTTCATCAGGTTGGATATTTAGCAAAATAGGAGGGTGGAGAGAGAGTAAAAAAGCAGCTTGGTGGTGTAGCCACAAAGTTTGAAATGGTTTTAAGATGGAGAAGATGGCAGATTTAATTGTGACTAGCATGCACATATCTGCTCAGATCCACTCCCCATTGGCTTCAATGGCTTTCCCCCTAGGCAAGCGTGTATAAAGGTGACCAAAGGCAGATATGCGCTTGTATCCCAAGTGTTATGTGGTGTAGACCCAATGGGATTAATAGATCTAAGGTAGTCATGTCCATTAATTTCAATGGGTTTACTCTGAGTACAACTAATGCTTTATACAACCCACTGTAGCCATAACTTCCAAGTCAAGTTTTATCTCTTCCACTTTCCCCAAACTTTATTTAACATCCAGCCTGGTTTTGGAGAATTTGAAAGCTTGCTCACTATTTTGTGACATTTTGGTTGTTCCTAACAAATCTGTTGCTGGACTGCATGCGTTTTAAAAAAGAAAGAAATCCCCTTATAGACCAGCACAGCTTCCTTAGCCTTTTGTGTGTCATCAGATTTTATTATCCTTCTTTGCAATTGGTGCTGTCGTCATTCACTGAGCTAATCTCCATGTAGCAAGTTCTGTACACCCTCACTTATTTTCAGTGAGTGAAGTGCAAGTAATAAATGATGGTAATTAAGTGATGATGAAGGGCAACACAAGTATTTATTTGCCAGGCGTACACAGAACAGGAAGGTTGCTACCTCTTCCCGGTAACCACTTTGGTTAGCAAAGGGAAAACTCAGAACTGTTGCTTAATAAGCCCCAGTTTTACTTGGCTGGTCTGAGTCTGCCATCTAGCGTTCTAGTGCCAGGCTACAGATTTTCCTTCTTAAAGGGCTGGCAAAAAGTTAGTTAGAAAAAGGGCCGTGTGGAGAAGTCCTTTTTTTTTAATGAACTTTTAACCTAAGACTCTACAACTGCAAACACAATGTCAATATGCCCTATACTGGGAGCGGGCAGAACTTCAGGTTTGCAGGATTTATGTCTTCTTATTTTTTTTATTAGAACCCCAAGATGCACCAGCCAGGTGCAAAATGGTTTCTCGCAAGTGGAGAGCAACATCCTCTTGCCGTTAAGAAACAAGGTGCCTCTGAGCCACATACTCAGCCCCAGAATTGAGTCTCATATGAAAGTCCACTCCTGCCCTTCAAACTTCCTTCATCTCAGCAGCCTCAGTTTGAAGCAAGGCAAAGCTCTTTTTGGTTTTGCTATTGTTTGTTTGTTTTAAAAAAGGGAGGCAGAAGCCTTGCTGATCTATTGCAAATTACTCAAGAGATCTAGCAGTAGATCTAGCAGTAGAAAGTAATGTTTATTCTGCTCCCCCCGCAACAGTGGCAAATGAGGCTACCCACAATCCTGCCTTCCAAATGTGCCACGTTACTACTGCTTACCAAGAGGGAAGCAGAAAACAGTAGGAACTTGGCACTGAGTGGGCACAGTTCCTGAGGCTGCTGCCTTGTTCCTTCCCTTCCTGGTAAGCAGCACTGATCTGGAATGGTCAGAAGGCTGGAGAGCAGTGCAGCCTCACCTGTGCAGCCCCATTGGCGGCTACTCTGAGGCCTAGGGCGTGTGGACTGAAAACCAATATTCCCTCTCCTTTTCTCTCAGGGACTACCGCTTGCCCAAGGACTTGTGAGAAGCAGTGGCATAGCATGGGTTGCCAGTGCCCAGGGCCGTGTGGCGTGGCAGAGGGGAAAGGATGGAGTACTCATGCGCATTCAACTGCCTAATGGCATATGTGTCACCCAGGAGATTGCAGCTGCAGAGATAAGAAAATAAGAGTTATTCCATTGTATGGAGAAGTCACTTACTGGTTCACATGGAGAAGCCGTTTTTCACAAAACCCTGCGACGGAAGCAAACAGCTGCATTGAGGCAGCAATAGGTGTTGAGATTTTGCACCCCTAATAATTTTGCACCCGGGGCAACCGCCTCTTTGCCCCCCCCACACACACTACGCCACTGGTGAGAGGAGTTGGTCAAACCCCAGCAATCATCTATTACCAGAACATTTACTCTTCCCTTAGTTTAATCGCCCATCTGTATCTTTTGAAAGGTAATCATGACAAGTTTAGATTCTTTAATCCTATGAGGAGTTAAAGTTGGAGAAGCCTTTTAAAAAACCCAACAACTTGTCGAGTGGAACCTAGCTTCAAAGGAAGCAGTATATTATCCCTTGGACTTTCTGCTCACCTGAATTCTTCTAGCATTGACTCTTTCTAAATTGCTTAAAAAAAGGAAAAAAACACCAGTGTTTAGGATCCAGGCAGGTGCAGAGGAGTGCCTATGGAATGTGGTCTACTGTTGCCCATTCTTGGAACTACTGACAGTCCTTTATCATGATGTGATCACCCAGCTCAGTAGCTCTCAAGCGTTAGAACCAGTAGAACAAGTTGAACAGTTAGAAGTATTTTATCCGTTTTCATTTTCCTTATCTCTGCCTGTTCTCCCTGATGCTTTCTATTGCCTGTTTCTATTAGCAATACTTGCCTGTGGCCAAGCCTTCTAGATTGGTGTGGTACTGCACCTCTACAGTTTCAAAACCCGCACTCTCCATTGTAAAAACAAGACCCACTGATATTCAGGAAGGAAGTGCATGGACCCACTACAGCAGGGATTAAAAATTCAGTCTCCAAATGCATGTTTAGGACAAAGGTGGGTCCTGGGTCTGGGGGGGAAAATGACGCTAAGCACAAAAAAGGTTGAAAGAATTGATAAGGGAGACTTGGCACAGGTACAGTTGCTGAAGGATGACACACAAGCGCCATACATCAGCTCTGTTCCGTTATTTTGTTTGCTTCTGTTTGGGTCCTGGTTGTATCTGTGGAAATGCCAATTTGAGAATCCCAGGTCAGCCATGTAGCTCAATTTGGGCAGCCATTCCTTTTCCAGCCCAACTTATCTCAGAGAGTTTTGTGCGAAGATATACAGTGGTACCTCAGGTTACATACGCTTCAGGTTACATACGCTTCAGGTTACAGACTCCGCTAACCCAGAAACAGTGCTTCAGGTTAAGAACTTTGCTTCAGGATGAGAACAGAAATCGTGCTCTGGCGGCGCGGCAGCAGCAGGAGGCCCCATTAGCTAAAGTGGTGCTTCAGGTTAAGAACAGTTTCAGGTTAAGTACGGACCTCCGGAACAAATTAAGTACTTAACCTGAGGTACCACTGTAATGGGATTGCCCCCAACTAATGTAGGGCAGGGAGTGTTCTGTGGAGGGCTCAGGATCAGCACAATATAAATGCTTGAAAGTCTTGCATTGACCGTGTAAGAAAAAATGATCTTAAGAACATTAGACCTTTCTGTGAGGCATCTAATCATAAGCCTGCATTTTTATCAAGCTTATATTTTTTGATCAAGGTTGTATCTTAAAAATGAGTTCAAATTCACAAATGTTTCATGCCAGGCAGAAGAGTAGCTGCCTAAAAACCTTGGCAAGATGTTTTTCTCCTAGACAAGGGGCCCCCCTGATTTATAGCAGAAAACAATTCTCAAAGTCGTAAAAAGGGAATTACAGGCTGAGAGCCAAGGTTACACTGACCCTACAAATTAAGGGTGGATAAATAGTAAAATGAGCCATATCTTCTTCCTAAGGTTAAGAAGGTCAAGAGCAGTGAAAAAGACAACTGGTCTGGCTGGCAGAAACAGAGCATTTTTGGGAAGTCTTTTCTAAAGCTGTTTCTTTCTTAAACTAAGATCCTTTTAAGATTTCTTTTCCTTTTAAAAGGTTATTTATGTATTAAATATATTAGTTTAAATATAATTATGCAAAGGATTTAAGAAATGCTAGATTCTTATTTCATATAGTTGGAAGAGATCACAGGGGCCATCAGCCACCAGCCCCCCTTGTCAGACAGAAGACGCCATCGAGCACTCCTGATATATGGTTGTCAGGCCTTTTGTTTAGAAACCTTCAAATGAAGGAGATCTCTCAATGTTGATGTGAACTCAAAATCCTTGACATATGCTTAAGATAAAAATTCAAGATTAATCATCTGTTTTGGAAGGCAATAGGGCAAGGAGGGCAAGAGGTGAGCTGGTAATTAAGATTCCTTGTTGAGACACATGTAAGATATATTACTACTTATTTGTCATTTATAGATAGAAGAATATATAGCTTTTTGATTTCCATAAAAGGGCAAGAGGAAATGGGTGTATCTTTTGTGATTGGTTCTAGCAAACAGCCAATAGGAATTTCAACCAGGCTGATTGGACAGAGGCAGCCACAGGAGGAGCAAGGGGGCTGGATTAAGGAAATATAAGTGCTGGCCAGAATGGCAAGAGGCCAGGCCAGAGCTTGGTAACCATATACCACTGTGCCTCATATTTATTTGTCTGACAAATAAATTATTATTTTAATTTCTCTATTGCTGCGTTGAATATTTCATTCCAGCTAAGCGTTAACCACAAGCAGGGTGCTACATCTGGATCAGGCCAATGGCCCAACTAGATTTCACAGTGACCAACCAGATGCCTGTGGGAAACCAGTTTCCAACAACTGGCATTCAGTTCATTTCTGTCTCCAACCTGGAACCCGCGGGCACCATGGCACTCACAAAGGTCTTCACTGATACACTGAGTGGTGCCCCTAGGCTCTGAACTTTCACTTTGAAAATAAATAAATCTCTAGATCTCCTAGAAAGGAGGCACCAACAAAATACACAGGCACTATTTTAAGAGATTTCTTGTCGAATAAGCCAGCCTGGCTGCTCTGCTCCCACCCGTCAAATGTTTTTAGCCAATGAGTGAAGTCAAAGCTGTGATTGATAAATGGATTGTTTGGACACCAGGAAATGGGAGTCTACCTCTCTTCTTTAGTGGTGGCAAAAAATCTCACATGTCCACAAAAGGCAAAAAAGGTTTAAGTGTGTCTCCTGCTATGCACTCACTCGTTAAGAATTTACTATATACTTACAGTATAATGATATACATGTATACTCAGAAATAAGTCTCTTTGTGTTTAATGGGGCTTACTCCTTGGTACTTTCTCAAAATTTCAAATGTACCTCTGGGGACCTAAAAGGGTTGGCGACCATTGCCTTAGAAATAACTTATTGGGAATAGTAGTAGCAGCAGTAGTAATTTGCCTGGTTTGAGAAGCCTAAGTTTATGAATACTGGGAACTGTAATCAATTGGCTGAGCAAATCTGCATACATTTTCATATGTCATACGTTCTGTATAATTCTTTCAAAAAATTAGTGAGCTTAACTTTCATCTCCTTTCAATACGAAAACATAGTTCAACATGGTCATAATTCAGGCCGGAGTTAGTCCTCTAGCCCAAGAAACTTAATTCAGTACTTTGATGTCATCGTTCTCCTGTTCTGGGAAAGGAGTTCTCTGCAAGAAACAGGGCAGGCTTTACCTTCCTTTGCCACTAGATGCAGCTCATGCTTCATTCTGAGTTACCTGCGGCAACACAGTTTTGTTAAATCAGCTTATCATAGAGGCTAAATCCATACATTCCCCCCCACACACACACACATACAAACACACGCACCCAAAATGCAAAGGCTGAACAAGATGGATCTTCATAACCCTGTGTTTCCTGAACTTCCCTTGCAAATGTGCACATTTTTGGCTATTGTCAATTCCAGTCTTCACAGCCCCACCAAGCAACATTATCAAGATGGCATTTACACACCCTAAGGTCTTTCATGGGCCAAATCATTTTAGATATGCAGCATCTGCAAAACCACCTTGAAAAACATTTCACTTTGAACCCCATGAGGAGATTAGGTATTGATTGGCTGGACCTGGCTATGATTGATTGATTGATTGATTGATTGATGATGATGATAAATTAAAAAAAATAAAAATTGTCCAGTAGCACCTTACCGACCAACTAGGTTTGTTCTGAGTATAAGCTTTTGTGTGCATGCACACTTCTTCAGATATACTGAAACAGAAGTCACCAGACCCTTATATATAGTGGGAGGGTGGGGTTTTTCTCAGAAGAGTAGTAGGAAATGGGTGATTGACTCAATGGGTATGGCAAACCTGTTGATCATGGTCATCTGCATACTATCCCTTGCTTTTTCCTGTAGGACTAATTGCAGTCATTAACAGAAGTGTGCATTCACACGAAAGCTTATACCCAGAACAAACTTAGTTGGTCTCTAAGGTGCTACTGGACAATTTTTTAAAAAAATAATATTTATTTTGACAGTGTCAGACCAACACAGCTACCTACCTGAATCAGTGATGATAATGATGATGAGTTTTTCAGCCTCAGCACTTCTGAAAGTCAACATGTTGGAAGACGTTGTGATGAAGGGTGATGAGTGGCCTTCATAGCACATAGTGACATTATTCTACACTTTTTGTGTATCATTGTTAGTTTTGACTGATGCAGAGCTGCCATCATGGGTTGTGAAATATACTCGGAGTCGAGAGTGGATTTCATGCTCTTTATTCAGCTCATAGTGGTGAGGAGGAATGGAAGTTCCCTCAGAATGTAGCACCCTGCTTGTGGTTAACGCTTAGCTGGAATGAAATATTCAACGCAGCAATAGAGAAATTAAAATAGTAATTTATTTGTCAGACAAATAAATATGAGGCACAGTGGTATATGGTTACCAAGCTCTGGCCTGGCCTCTTGCCATTCTGGCCAGCACTTATATTTCCTTAATCCAGCCCCCTTGCTCCTCCTGTGGCTGCCTCTGTCCAATCAGCCTGGTTGAAATTCCTATTGGCTGTTTGCTAGAACCAATCACAAAAGATACACCCATTTCCTTCTTGCCCTTTTATGGAAATCAAAAAGCTATATATTCTTCTATCTATAAATGACAAATAAGTAGTAATATATCTTACATGTGTCTCAACAAGGAATCTTAATTACCAGCTCACCTCTTGCCCTCCTTGCCCTATTGCCTTCCAAAACAGATAATTAATCTTAAATTTTTATCTTATGCATATGTCAAAGATTGAGTTCACATCAACATTGAGATCTCCTTCATTTGAAGGTTTCTAAACAAAAGGCCTGACAACCATATATTAGGAGCGCTCGATTGGCGTCTTCTGTCTGGCAAGGGGGGGCTGGTGCCTGACTTAATTTCAGGATAGTTACAACTCTTACAACTATATGAAATAAGAATCTAGCATTTCTTAAATCCTTTGCATAATTATATTTAAGCTAATATATTTAATACATAAACAACCTTTTAAAAGGAAAAGAAATCTTAAAAGGATCTTAGTTTAAGAAACAAACAGCTTTTGAAAAGTCTTCCCAGAAAATGTTCTGTTTCTGCCAGCTAGATGCTTTTTCACTGCTCTTGACCTTCTTTAACCTTAGGAAGAAGATATGGCTCATTTTACTATTTATCCACCCTTAATTTGTAGGGTCAGTGTAACCTTGGCTGTCAGCCTGTAATTCCCTTTTTACGACTTTGAGAATTGTTTTCTGCTATAAATCAGGGGGGCCCCTTGTCTAGGAGTAAAAATATCTTGTCAAGGTTTTTAGGCAACTGGTCTTCTAAGACTGGTCTTTTAAGATACAGGCCCTGATTAAACATATAAGCTTTAATAAAAATGCAGGCTTATGATTAGATGCCTCAAGAATGTTTGCTTTATATACATTATTTACACAATGGGCCCCACATGATTGGCTAATTTCGGGATTCTCCTGCAGGCCAATCAGGTTGCGGATTCACTTCCACCTGGAGCTGGATTGGGTGGCTCCTGTGGACCAATCAGACTGCTGCGTTCTGGGTCCTATTGTTCTAGGACCAATCAGACTGCTGCATTCTGAATCTTATTGTTCTAGGACCAATCAGACTGCTGCCTTTTGGATCCTATTCAACTCAGTACATAACAGGTTGGTAGCATGGGTGCTTGCCAAGACCTATGTATCAGCCAATCCCAAGAGCCTCTGCTGCTTTTTGCTACTTCTACCTGTTCACCAGCTGCAGCCAGATTTGTGAACAGCAAAGAGAAGGAGCAGCAACCTTGATTTTCCTCTCCCTCTGGGTGTTGCTGCTGACTGGGCCTAGAGGGAAAGAGCAAGCACGTGGGCTGGAGGGATTGTTATCATGGAGGAGGTGGGGTGCCTGCAATGCTAGATGTTTCAACAGCACATATTTATTTAGTTGCTGTTTCTTTGCTTCCCATCTGCACTAAACATTTAAAGCTATATCATTCCACTTTAAACAGTCATGGCTTCTCCTGTCATTGGAAGGGTAGTTTGTTAAGGGTGCCAACAGTTGTTAGGTGATCCCCTACTTCCCGCACAGAGCTATACTTTACGATACGATAATCTTTATTATCATTGTCCCATACAGAACAACAAAATTGAAATTACAGAGTTCTTTGGGAAGAGGAATGGACTGTTAAACCACTCTAGGACTGTAGCTCTGTGAGGGGAATATGGGTCTTCTTCTAACAACTCTCAGCAGTGCACCCTTAACAAACTACAGTTCCCAGGATCCTTTGAGGGAAGCCCTGACTGGTTAGAGTGGTATGATACTGTTTTAAATGTATAGTGCAGATGGGGCCTTTAATAATACAAGAGATATGTTGACCATGTCATTATATGGTTTATTCACTAGGTTGGGCTGGACTTAGTTGTATCAAGAGGTTTCTGTGGAGATTGACAATGACAGTTCTTGTCTTGCTTCCTGACTGATCAGGGCAAGACCAAGATGTCTTGCTGCCTGAGGCAAAGGACAAGATGGTACCCTCTCCCATTCCATATACTGGAACCAGATGGACTAGCACTTGAATTTTACCTGAACAATGCTGACGGAACATCATCTTCCATGGCACCTGAAGGTGGCAGGCTAGTTTAGGGGGTGCAAGGAACATTGCATGGCATACTGAACTCTGTTTGCTCTGGACCCCTCCACATCCACCACCTGAGGTGGCTATCTCACGCTGCCAGATGGTAGGACCTGCCCTGTACATGGTATATACTCTAAGATCTCAGGACCGGGATCGTAATATTGACCCATCTCGAGGGGGCATTTTAAAGAAGACTGCATGTGATGTGCTTTGAACATTCAGTGTGCTATTTTTACCGCCTTAGAGATCATTATTTGCTTCATGGTAGCTGCTAACCCCTTGAGATCCCAGCAATGCCTGGAATCAGCATAAATGGATTGCTGTGGGGCAATTATATACAGAAAAGATAAAGCAATCTTTTCAAATAATGAAAACCCTTGTATGCATCTTCAAGAGTCTGAGGATTCTGACACTGAGTAAATAATAATGATGCAGAATAAGGTTACAGGGTGGCGAGAGAAGAGACCGGGAAGCATTAAAGGCAACGTCCTATAGGCTCCGTGTGTGAATGACAGAGTTATGCCCTGAATACCCTCTGAGTCTTAATGAAAAGCATCAGGGCAAATCAAAGTCAAGCTGCTGTCAGAAGGACTGAGACTTTGGAAGGTTGAAGGGAAAAGCGACTTTGCCACAATATACAGTGAAACTCATTCAATGCAAGTTGTGGAGGCTATAGGCTGATGACTGGTGGAAAAAAAAAACCCTTGCTTTTTTGCATTATTATTTAATTTGCTTTGCGTCAATGAAATGAGTGGTTTTATATTGACTTCCATTTAAAAGGGGGGGGGAGAGGAGTAGCCATTTTCTCCCCAGGTCATGTGCCTTCTGGGGTAGTTTGTGCACCTTTGCTCCCCACCCTGCACTCATCTCCAGCGTGGAGATGTCAGTGTGGTGTAGTGGTTAAGAGCGGTGGACTTGTAATCTGGTGAACCAGGTTCGCTTCCCCATTCCTCCACATGCAGCTGCTGGGTGACCTTGGGCTAGTCACACTTCTTTGAAGTCTCTCAGCCTAACTCACCTCATAGAGTGTTTGTTGTGGGGGAGGAAGGGAAAGGAGAATGTTAGCCACTTTGAGACTCCTTTGGGTAGTGATAAAATGGGATATCAAATCCAAACTCTTCATCATCATCATCATCATCATCATCATCATCTCTCACCTGTTGGCATGCAACAGCAACCACATACCAGGAATTGGCTTCGACTGGCTGGCTACCTCAGGTGAGGGTCGCCAGTGGGTCTCAAACCATCATTGAGTTAGGGACTTCCCCTGCATGCAAAGATGGGCTTGGGTGGGTTGTGCAGATGAGACTAACAGTGACTCATGCGAAATTTCGGTCCTGGAAGACGGTGTCTCGGATTTGGACCACGTCATGTTGGGGGCGGGGTATGCTGGTGTAACCTCCATACATTGTACCGGATGAGGGTGAGGATGAGATGGAGTGAGCATGCTCAGCTTTGCTCTCCCCTTCAGGAGGGGGGCATTTGAATAAATCATGAAATTCTAAGGTGCTACAGATACCTGTATATCTATACATCTATATCTATATAGATATCCCAGTTTGAGCTTTGTCTGTATAGCCCAATATTTCCGAGTTGCACCTGGATAATCATCCTGTCCCAAGGAAGAATGATTGTAGACATTAGAAAGCCCAGGGGGATTTATGTTTCTAATCTGACATTTGTGTCTACCTTTCTCATAGTTCCCGATGGCTTTAGCTTCCCAGCTGCGAGCATCTATCAGCAAGATAGCAACATGCTCACATTTTATTTTCCTGTTAGTCATATCACCATACTTATTTTAGTTTGCTTCTTTTTTAAAGTTATCTGACAATTCTTGTTTCTGTGGTCTGCTGCAGATAACAGGCGTGTAGAAAGAGTCCGATATTGTTGGGGGCATAGGCTGTTGTCTGCAAATTTGTTCACTTGGGAAATTTCCTAGTAAATCAATGCATCTGTATGCTGCCTTGAAGGGATGAATGAAATCATTTAAATAAATAGATTTGCAAATAGATTTGTACCATATTTATTTATAAACAAACAAACAGGGCATGCTGGAGGATTGGGAAGGTCAAGGGTTAAGGACTGGGTTAGGCTACTTCATCATTAACATTTAACATTTTTGTGTCATCATGATGCTTAAGTGTCGAAGGCAGTAATGTAAAGGTCTGGGATGAGGTATTTGGGAACAAAATTACCCAGGGAGAATTAAATACTACAGCCTTATCTCTTGTGGTGCTTATTTCCACTACTCCCCTCAGTGTGTAATAATGACCTGAGTCTCCTGTTTTAATAACTGTCCTGTTTTTAATGGAACTGTTTTATTGTTTATTTTAATTATGGATGTTTATATCTTAAGGCTAGCATAATTGGGTTTTTTATACTTGTAAACCACTTAGAATGTTGTTATTGTCTTGCATTAAGTGGTATATTACTTAAATAATTCTTAATAGGTTTTTTTTAATGACAGTGGAGAAAAAAATACCAGTACTGATATTAATTTCACTAGCACTTGAAGAGTATAACCATAGTTATAAATTATTATTTTTTTGAAATAAGGAATGTTATGACTACTTTTGCATTAGTGCTCCTAGTGATAATGGATGGATACAATTAGTACACCTTTTACTGCGTATTGTCCAAACGCCACTTAGTGTGTCCAAGTCAATTCCACATAATGCTCAAAAAGGCAAGAAAATACATGGAGAGTTGGGGGAAAGCCTGGTGTGAGAGAGCCAGTATGGTGTAGTGAGTGCCAGTGTGGTGTATTGGTGTAGTGGTTAAGAGCGGTAGTCTCGTAATCTGGGGAACCGGGTTCGCGTCTCCGCTCCTCCACATGCAGCTGCTGGGTGACCTTGGGCCAGTCGCACTTCTCTGAAGTCTCTCAGCCCCACTCACCTCACAGAGTGTTTGTTGTGGGGGAGGAAGGGAAAGGAGAATGTTAGCCGCTTTGAGACTCCTTAAGGGGAGTGAAAGGCAGAATATCAAGTTCAAACTCCTCCTCCTCCTCCTCTTCCTCTTCTTCTTCTTTGGAAAAGGAGTGGGACAATTCATGCCACTCAGGCAACAATTCATGCCACTTGGGGTGAGAACCTGAATACATTGAGAGTGGGGGTGGAAGGTGTCAAGTTTCCACATGCATGTGTCCTCCACACTTCTTTGAAGTCTCTCAGCCCCACTCACCTCACAGAGTGTTTGTTGTGGGGGAGAATGTAAGCCACTTTGAGACTCCTTAGGGTAGTGACAAAGCGGGATATCAAATCCAAACTTCTCCTCCTCCTCCTCCTCCTCCTCCTCCTTCTTCTTCTTCATAGATATAAGGATATAATATGTCAGGAGTGCTCTGATGGTGTTTCCTGCTTGGCAGGGGGTTGGACTCGATGGCCCTTGTGGTCTCTTCCAACTCTATGATTCTATGATTCTATGAGTGGAAGGATGAAACAGCAGACAGCAAGGAACTATTCCCCTCCCAATTTTCCGTATTCCCCCACAGTTTTCAAGAGTGGTCAAGACTAGTTTATTCCCAGCATTGCTTTACATCCCAGGGGACTCTGAGAATTGTAGCTCTGGGAATCTCCTAGCAAATCTCGGCACCCTTAACAAACTACAGCTCCCAGGATTATTTGGGCGAAGCCTTGATTGTTTATTATTATTTTTTTTTTTATATAGATATTTTTATTAATTTCCAATTTTTAACAGAAACAAAAAACAACAGAGAAAACAAACAAACAAAAAAACTCATATTTTCATAACCTTATTTTCATAACCCTCTTTTCCCGGACTTCCCCATACCTTTCCCTTTTTGCATCCTTGGTTTAGTACCATTATTCAGCAACCTATCTTACCCAATTAAATAAAAATTTGTCCTCTTTCTCTATTCCACCCTAAATTTTAAACCCAATTATCGCTGCAATTCTACGTCTTCTTTTCCCTCAGCATTTTAACACTCCTCAGTTTTATAATAATTCTTAAGATACATCTTAAATTTCTTCCAATCTTCTTCCACAGTCTCTTTCTCTTGGTCGCGGATTCTGCCGGTCATTTCTGCCAGTCCCATAAAGTCAATCACTTTCGCCTGCCATTCCTCCAGCGTGGGTAGCTCTTGTGTCTTCCAATACTTTGCTAGAAGAATCCTTGCTGCCGTAGTAGCGTACAAAAAGAAATTCTTATCCTTCTTCGGCACCAACTGGCCGACCATACCCAAGAGAAATGCCTCTGGTTTCTTGTTAAAGGTGCACTTAAGCACTTTCTTAATTTCATTATAAATCATTTCCCAGAAGGCCTTAATCTTTGGGCAGGTCCACCAAAGGTGGAAAAAGGTACCCTCAGTCTCTTTACATTTCCAGCATTTGTTATTGGGCAAATGGTAAATCTTCGCAAGCTTGACTGGGGTCATGTACCACCTATAAATCATTTTCATAATGTTTTCTCGTAAGGCATTGCATGCCGTAAATTTAATACCTGTGGTCCATAACTGCTCCCAGTCAGCAAACATAATGTCATGACCTATGTCCTGTGCCCATTTAACCATAGCAGACTTCACTGTCTCATCTATTGTATTCCACTTCAACAGCAAGTTGTACATTCTTGATAAAGAAGCCTTGATTGTTTAAAGTCGCATGATACTGCTTTGTGTGGTGTGGATTCAACTTCAGTTCAGTGACTTATCACACAGTGAAGCAGCACACAGAGACAAAGTTTCCTGGTTTGGGTCCAAGATATACCTGTTACACTTTACGATGCATCATGATGCCTGAAGCCGTTCTCACAGTGCTGCAGGACCTGCAAATTGTTGCACGAGGAAAGGCATGGTCTGCCATTTGCACTAGAATTACTGTGTATCCTTAGGGAAAGAGATGGTAGCATTTTCCCTTTAGAAATGGCATTTGCTTTGGTCAGCGTAGCCATAGGCAGCTGTTTAATCTGTCCCAATGTCCGCCGCTAGCAGCCTCGTTCGTCCCAGAGGCACAGCAGGGCAACTGCAATGTTAGCATCTATTTTTAAAACCCAAACCAATTGCATGCTAGTCTTCGGCAGCGGCTTCCCAGGACCACTGGAGGCAGTTAGTTTATCACCTTTTCTGAAAACTGACCAACGCAGGGCTCTAAATCACATTTCCCTCTAATAGCATATGAGAAGATAGCGCTCAGATCTGCTACACCGGGTGCAGTAAGTCCGCAGCGCTGCTCTGAGCCTCTGCAGTAAAGGGTTTATCCCTGTAAAAGACCTTAAATGCCATTCTCTACTTCTCCTTTAAGCGATGCAAGTTCGCAGCTGGTTGCCATGGCAACCATAGGCTGCCCAGGCTGTGCAATGTGCTTCCTCTTAAGAACCAGGAGCAATGCATGAAAGATGCTTAAAATATACAAATAAGATTTAATAATAATCTCCTTAACTAGAACACACCCTTCAAGTGCTGAGTCCTAGCTGAGAAATGGCAGTAGGCTACTAACACTACAGCAATCTGAAACTGAACCAGTTTCAGGGAATGATAGTGTTGGAAGGGACCCAAGGGTCATCTAGTCCAACCCCCTGCAATGCAGGAATCTCAGCTAAAGCAGCCATGACAGGTGGCCACCCCACCTCTGCTTAAAAACCTCCAAGGAAGGAGAGTCCACCGCCTCTCATGGGAGTCTGTTCCACTGCCAAACAGCTCTTACTGTCAGAAAGTTTTTCTGAATGTTTATTTGGAATTCCCTTTCTTGTATCTTGAAGCCATTGCCTAGGGTCCTACCCTCCAGAGAAGGGAGAAAACAAGCTTGTTCCATCTTCCATGAGACAGCCCTTAAGGTATTTGAAGATGACTATCATATCTCCTTTCAGTCTCCTCTTTTCCAGGCTAAACATACCCAGCTACTTCAAGTGTTCCTCATAAGGCTTAGTTTCCAGACCCTTGATCATCTTGGTTGTCCTCCTCTGCACACGTTCCGGCTTGTCAACATCCTTCTTAAATTGTGGTGCCCAGAACTGGACACCGTATTTCAGGTGTGGTCTGACCAAGCCAGAATAGAGTGGTACTATTATTTCCCTTGATCTGGACACTATACTTCTGTTGACACAGCCTACAATAGCAATACATTTTTTTGCTGCTGCATCACACTGTTGACTCATGTTAAGCTTGTGGTCCTGCAAAACCCCTGGGTCCTTTTCACATTTACTGCTACTTCCAGTTTGCTTGGAAGTTTCAGTACAGACCTTGGACTTTCAGAAAAGCCCCTTCACTAACATGCTAGGAGGTTTACATTATTTCTCTATATCTAGACTGAGCCATCTAAGTTGTTGGCCATCACGACAACTTACAGCAGCATATTCCAGAGTTTGACTGAGTGCTGTGTGAAAAGACACTTCCTTTTGTCCACCATTCAGTTATAATTATTTGCAATGGTATCCCATCTTCTCCCTAGAACACAGTGGTGTTCATAGTTCTCCATTCAGTTATAATTATTTGCAATGGTATCCCATCTTCTCCCTAGAACACAGTGGTGTTCATAGTTCTCCCCCTTCCTATTTTAGCCCCACAACAACCCTGTGAAGTAGATTAACCCTGAGAGACAGTGAGCGGTCTAAGGTCACCCTGTTAGGGATGACTGGAGATTTGAACCCTGGTTTCCCAGGCCTTCATCTGATACACCATACTGACTTTATTTGATATTCCAAGTTCTAATATGTCTTACTGGTATCTTTCGGTGCTAAAACAAAGAGAACATTCCAAACGAGAGAAAAACATACAGAATGAACCTTATTCTGCATTCTCCCTCCCTCCTTATTCTAGTGGAGAAGGTAGCCTGGCACAACCTCACAGACTGCAGATATTTCAATACTGTATCTAGCTGATGGCGCTAATTCAATTACAAGCCAGCAGATGATGCTCAAGTCAAAAGCAGGAGCTATTTAACATTGTCCTCTCACCTGATGTGCCTGTAAGCAGCTGAGTCATACTATAATCATTATGGCCAAAGACATCATTCACCCACAGTGAGTCAGCCAAAATCCCTTTTTCTTCTTCTTTTTAAAGAAATATTCCCCTAGTGCAACTCGATAAGAGGAGAAGAACCACACGGCAGACAACAAAAGAGGAAGAGATTTGTTGCTGTCAAGAGATTTGTTGCTGTCTGTACTAATCGGCCACCTAGATGAAACCACCCGAAATAAAAGCAGAATGTCAGAGAGAAATTCAGGATCACAAGCTGACATGTCCCTTGGTAGTCTCAAAGCTCCCTGGTTCCACATGGGCTCGAGAAAGCAGCCTGTGGCCAAGAAAGGTTTATGTTAAGAGTGGCTATTTCAGGGCAACCATCTCTGGTTAGCTGGCCTGAAACACTGCAGTGGTTTAGAATGTTGGACTGGGGTCCTGCAAGATCCACATTTAAATCCTAACTCAACTATGAAGCTCGTCAAGTGACCTTGAGTCACTATCTCTTGCCCTCACAGGGGCATTGTGAAAATATGAAGAGGAAAAGCTGGGAAATAATTGTTACAGAGCAACAAACAAATAAATGTGTGTTGCAGAAAGAAGCAATACTCAGATTACAGGAGGAAATGGGGGGGGGGGGTTTCCTAGTGAAATCCACAAACCCCATGCATTGACTTTAGGGTCATTCCATGCTTGTGTGAAATCACATGAAATTTCAGCACTCTGTTCTGCCCCCATCCCGCCCTTTTAGTGACGTCTTTTATGACGTTTCTGGGTTGCTTCAGGGTTTGGCGCATGTGCGCAATCGTGCACATATCAGTCGTGCCTGAAAGGGAGGTTGCCTGCATACATTGTGGGAAATGACTGTGTGGTGTGGACAGTTAAAATCCTTCTTTCTCCTCGGTTGATAGATGAACAAGAGTGTTCAAGAAGGAAAGGCAGGCTGGCCAGCTAGCCGGGAGTCGTAGCTATGCTTCAGAATATTTGATCTGTCATCTAACCCCATTTGCTAGCCTCTAATTTCAGGTCTTTTCAAGAAACCACCAGGACCCAGCACTAAGCAGATGGGAAATAATCTTTTTCCTATAATCCCACTGCACCATTTTTATATTCCTTTCCAGTTAATTAAGTTTGCTTGATAAGATAGATAAAATTAGAATGGAAAACACCAGCCGGTGGACTGGTGGGTGGGTGTGGGTGGGCGAAAACAGGCCCAGGGAGGTAAAATGGCTGCCCCAAGGTCACAGAATGACGACAGGATAGAGAACTGGGAACAGGCAGCCCATCTGATTCCCCATCTATGCGCTAATTAATGTCTAATCATCCATCTGTAAACACTGCCAAACACTTTAAGAGATTATATAGCAGGAGGTGCCCTTGGTTGCATTGTGTGAACAAACAGACTTGGGCTCTTCCTTCCTTTTCACAGCAACCTAAATGTTTGTTGGCTAAGGTCTCAAGAACTAGCTTGACTTGTTTATTTGAAACCAGCCAAATATAGCCAAGAGAGGAAATGGTAAACCAACAAGAGGGGTATTTGCATTTATCATCAAACTTATCAAGACTAAGCTTGCCTTAAACCAGGAGCAGGAATTTGAGGCCAAGGGGCCAGATATGTCCCTCCAGATCTCCCTAAGTGGCCGTTTTGACTCTCTCCAGGCTACACCCCTCTCCACACTGGGAGAGTTGCTGCAAACATAACACCTGATCTGGTCCTTGTGCCAAGTAGAAATGAATTTGCTCTCCGCCACAAGAATGAGTTCCAAAGTTTTACTGCAAAATGGTCTTAAAATAGTTAAAATAAACATTGCAGAATACAAAGTAACACATAGCTCTTAAACAGAAAGCAATGCAGCCCTCTCGTCTTTAAGTCCTTTATGAAGTTCAATAACTTTCCTCTCTCTGGTCCCAGAGAGAGATCCTATACAAGCAAGTTGCTTATATCCAAATTGCTGAGCTTGGACTTGGATGCTGAGTTCTCAGGTTTCATATTTTGCTGACAGAGAGATTGCAGCTCAGGGTTCCAGGATGAGTCATCAATTAAACTGAATGGAAACTTCCACCTTTACTTTGCTGCATTTATATATTTACATTAAACTCATATCTTTAACACAGTCTTGGTCTGTTGTCCCCTCTAGTGCTCTTGCCTGGCTGGAATGTTGTGTTGTTGTTTTTAATTGAAGCTTGCATGAGTGCAAATCTAACCTTTGTAACAAGAATTAGAATGAAAGTCCAACTTGGGATCACACATGTTTTGTCTTATGCCCAAGAATGGCATGCATAAAATATGTGATCGATCACCCATTGTTTACTATTCCAACAAATCTCTCCAGTGATTGCTGTGTGACTAGGGTTCTCCCTTTGTACAAAGGTGCCAAACTGCATAGAAAGTGTTACATATCTTAGCTGCTCTAATCTGACAAGTGAGTTTCTCAGCTAATGCAATTGACCACACACGATTGTGCCAGGTATCAATCAATAGTCCTTGATGCATACGCCACTGGAATGTGATAATGAATGACAATAATGCCTCTTGCTTGCTTGCTTGGATGGATGGATGGATGGAAGATGAAGCGATTATAAAGGAAGAAGCAAGGAGTATAGAAGCCTCTGACGTCTGATTGGCTCGAATATAGTCATATGGAACACCCTCCCCTCTCCTTCCCCCTATATACTGTTATTGGGGCTCTCCTAACCGCCAGAGCCAATGGTGTTAGAAGGGGGAAAGCCCTGTTATAACTCATTGTGCAGATTTCTGATAGGCCTAAGTAAGTAACAGAGACTACCAGCCCCTGTACAGACACTTAGATCATTTGGGGGTCTTCCAACCATGGCACTACTGCACCCTACAGAATATCATAGGGTGGTGACCCGAAAATGGGCATTTTCTGTTGGCATGCAGAGGGTTTGGAGGCCAGCTGGCTAGCCCCAGCTGGGCCGTCTCCTTCCAGTCTTCGCGCTTCAGTCTGCTCTGACGTAAATCAGCGATCCAGGCTTCAAAACCAGGGCACACTATCAGCAGAGCGAACTGCGCACACAGAATAGGCGTGAGGCTTGTGGAAGCATACTACAACTACAGATTTATTAATCATAAATCAGGACAAAGAAACATGTCGTCTCTCTCCTCGTCTCAGAGAGAACAGGGAAAAGCGAAAGCTATACACAACGGAAGTTCCCAGCAAGCTGTGCTGGAATGTAAACAGACATGTGATGCGTAACAATCCCATGTCTGTTCCTTAAGGTGGAACAGAAATCTCAACATCTTCTGCTTTTGCCCCTGTACTAGAACCAGATGCCTTGAGTTCTGCTCACAGAAAGGAGAGAAGAGGTGATTTTTGGTGATTCCACCCTCTCCCCCTTTATCCCTGCAGCCCCTTAGTACCCTTGAAAATTCTCTCCAGAGGTTTGAAGGATCCTTCAGAACAGCGGCAGCGGTTGACATAGAGTCGCAGGAAGCTGCGAGAAAAATGGGTGAAAATCATCCCTCCACCGCCCCTTTCCATGAGACTCCACTGGATGTGAGCTCCATGCGCAGATGGAAATAACCCTTCTGGTTACAGAAGGGTGGTGTGCTAGATCCAAGCCATACCTGTGAAGGCACTCATCTCCCCCCCCCCCCTCTCTCACACACACAGGGCAAAGAATCAGAGCAGAAACACGTCACCAAGTTCAGCAAGAGCCGGGGTGTTCTTGCATGCCATATGGCCACTTGTTTCCTCTGTCCATTGGGGGGGGGGAGCTGAGAAGTAACACTGAGGAACACGCTAGCTTTTGCTGAGTTCCACAAGAGCTGGGACATCATGGCTTCAGAAGTGGGGTGCAAAAGTAGGCAGCAATTCTCGTTTTGCCTCAGGTGGCAAAACAGGCCAGGCCACCCTGTCCCTGTGAGAGGGTTAAAAGGAATGAACCTGGGCCAGGAGGAATCATTTATGAACGTTTAAAAAAAGTTTTTGGGGGAGACCCTACTTTTTTATTCTCTCCTTTGGGAGAATTGTCCATTTATTCCTCCTCTCTGTTTCCTGTTCTCTTAACAGTCACAGAACCAAAGGCGGGACTGTACTTTTATCCTATTACTGCAAAGTTATCTCGGGAACTTTCGGTGAGGGGCTTCAAATATACCCCTACTGCTGGATCACGCCTCTCTACATGCCTGTTTAGGAAACTGGCCTCAGAAATTCATATTTGAAATAGTTTGATTCTTCTTCAGTCCTTGGGGACTTTGCAAGCGAATCAACTCCATCTACAGATTATTGGCATAACCCTTAAAAGGCTATCTGTTTAGACAGTCACACATCTGCAGTTTTAAAACAACGCAGCAGGAAACACTTGGTTGTGTGAAAATTGGGCCATACGTCTCTCTGTCTCTCTTTCTCTCGCCAGTGGTCCGTTTTCAAAATGCAGACCTACAGAGTCCGACCATGCATATCAATATTCCTCCACTCTGATCTGAGGAAGCGAAGGAGATTTCCCTTTAGGAAATGTTCTGTACACAAAGGCAAAGTTCTGGATGCGAGGAGGCCGAGTCTCTCTTTCCCCCTCTGGCCTTGTTGAAATGCCTGACACGAACAGGCAGGCCTGATTAGAATCTATATATTGTGTCCCTTTAGGAATAGATAAGACAGATAAAGATAGCCATGGAAGAAATTGCTTCCAGGGGCAATTTATGTGCTTATTCCTTATCCACACCCCCTCCCTGTGTAAGAGCATAAAACACTTCGGCTAGGAAAGAGATGGACTGCTGGATTCTGGAACCACTGGGCATATTGTTCACATGGGCGATAGTTTTGTTTTTCTTAAAAGTATTGGCATTTGCAAACCAAACTCTGTAAAAGTACTTTCAGCAACAACAGAGAAGTCCACACCCCATTAACAGCGTCCAACCAGTTCATTCTACAAACTGGAGCCTTCACAGAGAGAGGTAATTAAAAACACGCACCTGGCTGGTTCATGAGGTCCAAACCCCTTTCTCAGTGAGTGTATGATCCTTACTGAGGAGGAATGCAGGGAAGGAAAGGTTTTCTAATAGTTAAAGTTATTCACTTCAACAAGGAAGTTTGCCGTAAGATTCCTAAGGCAATGTCTTTTACATGTGTGGTGTAAAAAGCAACAAACTTTAAAAGAGAAAATGCAACACACCATACCCATTTACCATACATAACGTGGTAAATACCCAGGAACAATACTACAAGTAGGATATAGGGAAAACCATCAATTAAGCTGCTTCAAAAGAATGAACTGACTTTGCCTCCTCTTGCCAAGGTTCACATGCTGCAGCAATATTGGAGCTATATTTCTGCCACATAAAAACAATAGGGTTGTAGCCAGAAGTTCTACTCAGAGTAAACTATTGAAATTAACGTGCCTAAATTAGTCTATTTATTTCAATGGGTCTAATCTGAGTATGATTAATGTTGAATTTTGCCCCTATCTTCTGGTTAAAATTCATAGTTTATTATCAGAAATCTTTGGTGTTTGTAAGATATCTGTTGATCAAGATGACAAGAGTGGCTTAGAATGAAATATGTAGTACACAGATAACTGCTGCATATCTAATTTTTCAAACTCTGAAAAGGCTTCCTTACATGAAGGAAATTCTAACAAGAGTATCAGTTTTTTTTAAAAAAAAGTTAAGTAGGTGGCAACTAAATCATGCAGCCCAACGCAGTTTGGTGGTATTGCCTTTATTCACCAACCACAACCAGGGAGGGGAGAGGAATTTGTTTGCTTCACATTAAAATTTGCAAATCTACCTAATTCACACTTCTGTGCTCATAATGAGGCATCTAATCATAAGCTTGCATTTTTATTAAAGCTTATATGTTTAATCAGGGCTTGTATTTTAAGAATGAGCTTAAAAATGTTCTGTTTCATGCCAGGCAGAAGACCAGTTGCCTAAAAACCTTGGCAAGATGTTTTACTCCTAGACAAGGGGCCCCCCTGATTTATAGCAGAAAACAATTCTCAAAGTCGTAAAAAGGGAATTACAGGCTGACAGCCAAGGTTACACTGACCCTACAAATTAAGGGTGGATAAATAGTAAAATGAGCCATATCTTCTTCCTAAGGTTAAGAAGGTCAAGAGCAGTGAAAAAGCATCTAGCTGGCAGAAAGAGAACATTTTTGGGAAGACTTTTCTAAAGCTGTTTCTTTCTTAAACTAAGATCCTTTTAAGATTTCTTTTCCTTTTAAAAGGTTGTTTATGTATTAAATATATTAGTTTAAATATAATTATGCAAAGGATTTAAGAAATGCTAGATTCTTATTTCATATAGTTGTAAGAGTTGTAACTATCCTGAAATTAAGTCAGCCACCAGCCAAGCCCCTTGCCAGACAGAAGACGCCAATCGAGCACTCCTGATATATGGTTGTCAGGCCTTTTGTTTAGAAACCTTCAAATGAAGGAGATCTCTCAATGTTGATGTGAACTCAATCCTTGACATATGCATAAGATAAAAATTCAAGATTAATTATCTGTTTTGGAAGGCAATAGGGCAAGGAGGGCAAGAGGTGAGCTGGTAATTAAGATTCCTTGTTGAGACACATGTAAGATATATTACTACTTATTTGTCATTTATAGATAGAAGAATATATAGCTTTTTGATTTCCATAAAAGGCAAGAGGAAATGGGTGTATCTTTTGTGACTGGTTCTAGCAAACAGCCAATAGGAATTTCAACCAGGCTGATTGGACAGAGGCAGCCACAGGAGGAGCAAGGGGGCTGGATTAAGGAAATATAAGTGCTGGCCAGAATGGCAAGAGGGCAGGCCAGAGCTTGGTAACCATATACCACTGTGCCTCATATTTATTTGTCTGACAAATAAATTACTATTTTAATTTCTCTATTGCTGCGTTGAATATTTCATTCCAGCTAAGCGTTAACCACAAGCAGGGTGCTACAATTTCAGTAGTGCATATACTAAAACTCAAACGATACAGAGAAGATTCACACTTCCTGCACCAAAATATTGAAGGGCAGCTCAGTTGGTGCTCATAACTCCCAAGGTCACAGGTTTGATCTCCATAAGGGACAGCTGCAAATTCCTGTATTGCAGGGGTTGGACTAGATGATCCTCAGGGTCCCATCCAACTCTATGATTCTATGATTCAATACAGTGGTATCTCAGTTTAAGAACAGCCTGGTTTTAAGAGTTTGGTTTACAAACTCCGCAAAACTGGAAATTGTGTCATGGTTAGGGGAAATTGCTTTTCAAAATGTGTATTATGCACAGGAAAATGCATATGGCTTTCCATGCAGTCTTTAAAATAAATAAATGAACGGCAGATTGATGAGGAAATGATATGAATGGAAGGTGTGACAAATGAGAGAGGAGAGAAACTGAAACAGTTGGATTTGCTCGTCCCTAACTCCACGCAGGTGGCGCTGTGGATTAAAGCCTCAGCGCCTAGGGCTTGCCGATCGAAAGGTCGGCGGTTCGAATCCCTGCGGCAGGGTGCGCTCCCGCTGCTCGGTCCCAGCGCCTGCCAACCTAGCAGTTCGAAAGCACCTCCGGGTGCAAGTAGATAAATAGGGACCGCTTACCAGCGGCGTTTCCGTGTGCGGCTCTGGCTCGCCAGAGCAGCGATGTCAAGCTGGCCACGTGACCCAGAAGTGTCTCCGGACAGCGCTGGCCCCTGGCCTCTTAAGTGAGATGGGCGCACAACCCCAGAGTCTGTCAAGACTGGCCCGTACGGGCAGGGGTACCTTTACCTTTACTTTAACTCCAAATAGCTGCTATAGTCACAGCAAAAGTTCATGTAGTCACAATAGTTATAAACCGTATCCATGAAAGGGTTGACTTTTTGGCGATGGCACTGGAGTTCTTTTATCTGCTTGCCAGAAAATGTTGCAGGATCTTTTAGAGTTTGCCTTGGCAACCAAAGAGAAAGGTTTAATTCAGTGCTCTCAGTACAGGGCAGGGATCCCACTCAGCTGCGCCTAGCAAAATGTCTGCCTCCTCTTAGAAAAAGATATGGCAAATGTTAAGGAATGTTAAGGAACTGACACTTGGCTTGAAGAAGTGCCGTATGTTCAGATCATTCACACTGGGCCTGCTTTGAGTGGATCAGGATGTTTCTTTGAGGCTGATATCTAAATAAGTTTTAGAATATGATTCCCCCCCAGCTTCCAGTTATTTCAACTGAAAAGGTAATTTTAAAAAAATAAAAAATAAAAATTAGATTCATTAGATAACTGAGACATTGTTTTTGAAGCGCTTTGAACACTTTAAATCTGCATCATCATAATTACTCAGGAGAACCACTTCATTAATTATGTCACCAAAAAAGAGGACCAAAAAAAGGACACAGAATAAATTTGCATATATTAATTTATAGGCATAGCTGCAAATGTAGAAATAATTACTATACTTCGAATTGAAAAAGAATATGTGTCACCTGGTGTGGAAGACTGCAACAGGTAACCTATGTACCTGCTCAGTCTGCTCTCCAGCTGTTGGCAGGCAACGACAGGGACCCTGTTTCGCCTTCTTTATCTTTGAAGCAGACTTGGACTGCATAGTCCTTCAGACAGACAATGCCTTCAAAGAGATTGTCTTCTGTAAAGCAGAAGACCAGAATGGCACATGGCCACAGTATGCTATTGTCTGTTATTGTCGTTATCATCAGCTTTCTATCCAACACTCTTAGCTGATCAATTCTAGACTGCAAAATGTGTTTATTGTTACCTATGGAAACTTCTAAAGTCATTTGAATTTTTCTTTCCAAGATTAATCAATTGTAAGACTTGACTGTGTGTTTTTTTAAAAAAATATTTCTATTCTATTCTGTTCTGTTCTGTTCTGTTCTGTTCAGTTCTGTTCTATTACTCGTGTCTGTTTAGGGCAGTGGTGAGGAACCTTCAGCCCACAGACATAACCCGGCCCTCCATGTCCCTCAGTTCAGCCTACCACTCCTGCCTGGTGGACCCCACCCACCTGCCAATCATCAAACATCAAACACTGTATTGCTCATTTCATCTTTTAGTGGTTTTTAAAATTAGTCACCTCCCTGTGTCTAACGATGGATCAAACAGTGCATCTGCTGTCTTCTACTGCCGGAGTAGGGACTCTTATTTCAGCTCAAGCACTGGATTCAAACTTGGGCATCCTCCAAAGGTCAGTGGAGCAAAAGCCAGTGGGCAAAAGCAACTCTCATCATCCCTGACCATTGGCCATGCTGACTAAGGCTGACCGGAGCTGTAGTCCAAGACACCTGAAGGGCACCATGTTGGCTTCCCCTGTCCTAGATGATTAGCTTCAATCTCAATTTTTAAATGCATACTCCTCCTGTATTACATTGCCCCCACTCCTGCATTATCTCCCTATACAGATGGGAGAACCAAAGCTGAAAGAAAACCCAGTACAGGGAGTCTGTGTTAGATCCGAAATGGAAACCCAGGCCTTCCAAAGGCAAATGTTAATTTTGTAGCTATATATACAAGCTTAACAAGGTGCAATGTTCCTCATTCGGCAGAGACATTGGGCTTGGCATGAGTGTGGAAGCAGTTGGAGAAGAGTGTCATGTATTTCCCCACATCTTTCCATGCCTAGATAACGTTGTATAAATATCACTTCTTTCCGCTAGAACTCTGATTATCTGAGCGTTTGGTACCCCTATAGGTTACTTGGATAAAATAGGTTGTATTTATTGCATTGCTTAAGGTCCTTTGGAAAGTGCCGGGGTTTTTTTGTCAGTACTGAGTGCCTTGGGAGCCCCTGAGAGAAACTTAGCTTCTGTTTTCTCCCTCTTCAACTGATCACCACCACAACCTGAAACATTGTGGTGACCTTCTGAAGAGGATAAAATATAGGCTGTTGTCCTGGCAGAGTTCCTCGTTTTCTGTTTTGGTTAAGAAGGAAATAATTTTTATTTACGGCTATTGACTAAACGCTGTGCTTCATTGTTGACTTTCATTCTTCACAAAGAACTAAAGCTCAAGATTAGCAATAACTTAGCCTACTCCTACTGTAGCCTGCGAAGCTGGAGGCAATTATCCCAATGAGAACCCATCAATTTCCTCACCAGCCTTTCTTCTTCTTCTTCTTCTTCCTCCTCCTCCTCCTCCTCCTCCTCCTCCTCCTCCTCCTCCTCCTCCTCCAGAAATGTTAGTCATTGTTAGACAGATAAAGTCTTCTAAAGATTTTTAACAGGCATAATGCCCTGGGTTTCCTGACATCTTCTCTTTTGCTTTAGCTCAGCCATTGCCAACTCTGTACAAAGCGATACCCCACTAGCATAACAGCAACAACCCTGGCGTCTTCATAACAGCACAGATCCTCCATTGCCTATCCCAGCCTTTCCCAAACTGGTGTCCTCCAGATGTTTCAGACTACAACTCCCATCAGCCCCTGCCAGCATGTGCTGGCTGGAGCTGATGGGAATTGCAGTCCAAAACAACTGGTTGGCAAAGTCTACTTTAAGATTTTCACTATCAGACTATATGAACACAGATGCTGCAAGTGTTTCAGCATTTTGTTGATTGGGTCATTAAAAGTGTTGGCTTCCCCAAACCTCACGCCTTCTTCCCCTTCCCCAGCGATAAGATTGGGCTGAACCTTCCGGAACACATAATTTATTGAGTCATTTCACAGGTCACCTCACATTAAGAGCCGAGGCTGCGATTGTAAATCAGAGGAAACCTCCGCCATAAAAATAAAATGAAGCGAGGCATGTTAGTTTGCTTCTGGCATCGGAAGAGAAAGGAAAAGATTCCATTCCATTCCAAATAGCCTTTGGTTCTTATGGGGTGAAATACCTGTTCTTTGGAAATGCTCCTGTGTCTGTGATAACTCCCTGGAAGGGCAGAAGGGGCGAAGTCAGCAAATCTAGTTTCTTCAGTCACCACAGCACTAAGAGGATGATGAGGAAAATGTGCGGAGCAGGGTGACCATGATGATCAAACATCTGGAAACCAAGCCTGATGAGAAATGGTTGAGGGAGTTGGGTATGTTCAGCCTAAATAAGAAGAGGAGAGCAGATATGATAGCTGTCTTCAAACACCTAAAGGTTTTGGGTCTATGGACCGCAAGAGCAAGCTTGTTTTCTCCTGCTCCAGAGTGTAGGAATCGAACCAATGGATTCAAGTTACAAGAAAAGGGTGTCCAACTAAACATCAGGAAGAACTTTCTGAGGGTAAGAGCTGTTTGACAGTGGAACAGACTCCCTTGGAAGGTGGTAGTCTCTCCTTAATTGGAGGTTTTTAGGCAGAGGTTGGATGGCTACCTGTCATGGATGCTTTAGTTGAGTTTCCTGCATCATAAGGGGTTGGACTAGATGGCCCTTGGTGCCCCTTCCAGCTCTACAATTCTATGAAAGCAATGCAAGGGCTGTCTCATGGAAGTAAGCTTGACTTCTGCTGCTCCAAAAGGTAGAACCTCAGCCAATGGATTCAAGTGACAAGTAAAGAGATTCTGACTAAACATCAGGAATAACTTTCTGACAGTAAGAGCTGTTCAGCTGTGGAACAGACTCCCTCAGGAAGTGGTGGATTCTCTTTTGTTTGAGGTTTTTAAGCAGAGGTTGGATGGCCAACTGTGATTCTCGCATTTCAAGGGGTTGGACTTGATGAACCTCGGGTCTCTTCCAGTTCTACAATTTGGTCATTCTGTATGGGGCAAGCGTGTGCTGCTGCTTAATCAAGGGTTCCAGATATTTTTGTGTGAGCCAAGAGCCAACATTAACTTCCCTGAAGAGCAGGTATTCGGGTGTTTAATCCAAGCCAACCATTTCATATGAATAAGATCAGTAGAACGACAGCAGGAAGGGCTGCAGTTCCAAATGGTGTGCAGGATCAGGCCCTCTCTCCTGCAGTCATTTTCCTCTCATCGGGTAGGTTTAATGTCGAAAAGGAAAGAGGCCCAAATAAATCAAGGAAGAAACCAGGGATTTGTTTGGTGGCGGGGAGAAAGTGAGAGAGAAATGAAATACTGGGAGTTGTTCCATTTAGAATAGATTTGAAGAATGTGTTGGGGGCAGGCCAGGGGGGAGAGAAAATCTGTACATAGATCAAATCTTAATTAAAGATCTGGCATCAAATCTGGCAATATATATATATATGGAGACCAAGGAAGAGAAGACGAATAACCCATCCTTTAGCCAAAAATAAGCTGTAGATGAATCAGAATGGCTTTCTGCAAGTCAGGCACTGATAAACGAAGTATCTTGGGGGAAAGTGTTGAAGGCCCATTCAGGAGACGAGATTTCTTAACACTGTGCTTGGCTCTTAAGACTGAATACATGGTGCCAGCAGGAATCAAATTAGCCAGAGACTAATGAATGCAAACAAACCATTTTTTGATAGTCTGTGCCACTAAACTGTGATGTAGTAGCGTGATGGCAAACAGGGAGGAAGTTCTGGAGAAATAAGGAAATCCACAAGCACCATCCTTATAACCTTCTAAGACCAGGAGCTGTTTCCATATACAGTGGTACCTCCGGTTACGTACTTAATTCGTTCCGGAGGTCCGTTCTTAACCTGAAACTGTTCTTAACCTGAAGCACCACTTTAGCTAATGTGGCCTCCCGCTGCTGCTGTGCCGCTGCCGCACGATTTCTGTTCTCATCCTGAAGCAAAGTTCTTAACCCAAGGTACTATTTCTGGGTTAGCGGAGTCTGTAACCTGAAGCGTATGTAACCTGAAGCGTATGTAACCCGAGGTACCGCTGCATGCCATTGACCAACAGAATCAGTCAGTGGGTCCATACAAGCATTCTTGTATTACAGGTTCTTAATTCTATTATAAATATCATCATCATTGATTTATCATCACCTTCCAAACCATTGTCTCAAGGCGATTTACACATAATGTAATTAAAAGCAGTATAAAAAAATTTAAAGGACTCATTTATCCAGCTGGGAAAGCCCGTGGTCACAAAACACGTCTTCAGTTGTTTCTGGAAAGTACTGATTATGGGTTCCTGTGATATCTCAACAGGAATGCTCTTCCACAAAGCAGGGGCAGCCACACTGAAAGTCCTGCTCAGAGTTACTATGCAGCAAGCTTCTGAGATATTTGGAACTTGCAGGAGAAAATCTCTCCCCCAGGCCACAGTGGGAGTATATGGGATAATGCGGTATCTCAAGTAACCTGGTCCTGAGCTGTATGCCAAATGCCAGGAACACAATTCTGGGACTTTGCATCTCCTGACGCTCTTAACAGCTCATATAGGACTCCACTAACAGGAACAATACTGGAGAAGGAGGCAGGTGAGGACACACAACTACTTTGGGGGAGGCTGGCCCCCTCAAATATTTTACTAGGGGGGCGAAGGGAGCTCAGCCCCTAGGAGTTGGCTCCTATGGTGTGTCAGGCAAAGGATCTGTCCTCTTTCTCGGCTGCCATCTTCTCAGGTGGCTGCCTATCCTTTAACATTCTTCCACGCCCAGCAGACTGGCTCAACTAGAGACTCTCGTGCTCTTCCGTGGGATGTGTGTTGCTAAGGGCTGATTTTGCACATTACAGAGGTGCTGCCTCTGGCAGGCCTGCCCTTAAGTACCTGAAGGAAAAGCAGAGGCTGGTCAGCAGCTGGCAGCCACACAAGCAGAGGGCAACACATAGCTGCTCCACACAGCCTCCACTCACCACCCAGAAGGTAGGCTTAACCAGTGCTTTTTCCCCCTTAAAAAGATGTTTAGGGGTACTCTCATTTTCCTACTCATACTGAAATGTTGTTGTTTAGTCATTTAGTCGTGTCTGACTCTTCGTGACTCCATGGACCAGAGCACGCCAGGCACTCCTGTCTTCCACTGCCTCCCGCAGTTTGGTCAGACTCATGTTTGTAGCTTCGAGAACACTGTCCAACCATCTCGTCCTCTGTCGTCCCCTTCTCCTTGTGCCCTCCATCTTTTCCAACATCAGGGTCTTTTCCAAGGAGTCTTCTCTTCTCATGAGGTGGCCAAAGTACTGGAGCCTCAGCTTCAGGATCTGTCCTTCCAGTGAGCACTCAGGGCTGATTTCCTTAAGAATGGATCGGTTTGATCTTCTTGCAGTCCATGGGACTCTCAAGAGTCTCCTCCAGCACCATAATTCAAAAGCATCAATTCTTCGGCGATCAGCCTTCTTTATGGTCCAGCTCATACTGAAATACTGCCCCTCAATGAGACCAAACTTAGATTCACAAAGCTGAGAATTGCAGCTTGCCCACTATACTCCAGAGCTATGGAATTTTCAGAGCTTCATGTTTGCAGACATTGTTGTTGTTTAGTTGTTTAGTCATGTCTGACTCTTCATGACCCCATGGACCAGAGCACGCCAGGCACTCCTGTCTTCCACTGCCTTCCACAGTTTGGTCAAACTCATGTTGGTAGCTTCGAGAACACATGCAGACATTAACTATTTACAAATACAGGACAGCATTTATGCTCATTCGTTCTGCCTTCTGACTCGTTAACCAGCTGGTTTAATAAGATTCCACCTTTGTCACCGTGGAATTGGGAAAATAGATTCTGTGAGCCACGTTTTTTAATCTTGTAATTGGTATAAGAAGCCTGGAAAAAGGCTGACGGTTCTTTTATTAAGAATTCTCCCCGGAAGACCCACTGAAATTCTGGTATCTGTTTAAGTGATGATTCTTATTACGTTACTGAACAGGTACCTAATTTTTTTCCCTACCCCCAGTACAAATTAGGAAGCAGATGGTAAAGTAAATTTTCCTCTGGCTCCCTTGTGAATCTTATTTCCGTATTATGTTAATTATCCTGTGTGCCTCAGTTTTTATTGGTCTGTGACATCTATCATCTGTCTATCTATCCATTCATCCCAGCAGGGAAACAGGGTTGGAATAATTCCCTACACATCCCTGCTGATAAAACTCTATGCAGCGTGAGTTCCTTTTTTTGTGGGGTGGAGCAAGGAGACAATATTACTACGGTATATACCAGCAAAGTGAACATATATAAAAATATATTTTTATTCTCTCTTTTAATTTCTCTGCAGAGCAGCTGCTCGTATGGACACATCAACTGCCTGCTAATGAGAGATCTGTAGCTGAAGCCAACATTTATGTCGTTCAAGATTACTACTATAAGCCGCCAACTAGAAAGATAGAACTGTATAATATTTTCTGCAGAGTAGACTTGTTGTGGAATCCTAGCTGAACGATAATGCTGGACGATAGCTCTGAACAGTCCTATAATATATGGCTTCACTGTTTTTTAGCTTTGGAAGAGTACTTTTCTAATTAAACTGCGAAGCACTACCTATCTATAATAAACACAACAACTCACATACTTGTGGAGGCCTCCAACACTTACATACACGAGCATGTACATTCTCTCTCAGTCACATGCACACATGTGTGCTTACATATACAAAGGGACGCAGGTGTCGCTGTGGTCTAAACCACTGAGCCTCTTGGGCTTGCTGATGGGAAGGTCGGCAGTTTGAATCCCCGCAAGGGAGTGAGCTCCCATAGCTCTGTCCCAGCTCCTGCCAACCTAGTAGTTTGAAAGCACGCCAGTGCAAGTAGATAAATAGGTACCACTGTGGCAGGAAGGTAAATGGCATTTCTGTGCGCTCTGGATTCTGTCACGGTGTTCCGTTGCACCAGAAGCGGCTTAGTTATGCTGGCCACATGACCCAGAAAGCTGTCTGTGAACAAATGCCAGCTCCCTCAGCCTGAAAAGCGAGATGAGCATCACAAACCCATAGTCGCTTTTACATATACATCTTAAGAATTGCCTTGGATAGTGGTAACATTCAGTTCAGTTCAAGTGCACCTATTGTACCTGTCTAAAACTGGAGAGAGATAATACTCTAACCAAGGTGCTAGGCATAAATAGTTAGGCTTCCACTTCCCCGCCAGGTGCAAATTTTGTTCCTTTTCCTGGCTGCAAGAACAGTATATATTTAACAAAAAAGCTATTCCTGCCATTTGGGTGCATTACACGCTTCATGCTTGTAAGGGGAAGGCTTTACCAGTTGAATGACTACCTGTGCCACAGAGCTAATAGCAACAAAAGAGACAGCAATTGTCCCTAAGCCCCTTTCACGTGCAAATCACAAAGCTCCCCCTGGTGACCCATTTACTGAGCATTAATCCTGATTTGCTTCCACAAAGCTGATTCAGAGTTAAAGCTATAGCTGTGTACACATTACCGCCCTGAAATGTAGCTAGGCTGTCATTTTCCCCAATTTGGGTTGAAGCTTGTTTGCGGAGAAATACATCATAATGCAGTCGCAGTTAGCATCCGTCTGTCTCAGGAGACCATGGAGGAGTGCACCTTTGTGGCTGAAGTCAAACTGTTGGAAGGTTGCAGTGCCTGCAGTAGCTGCAGAGACCAATGTGGGAGAGACATGTTTTGTTGCAGGTGGGCAGATGAAGGCATCCGGTTGCGCTGCTGCAGATGGACGGTGGCGATCCTTCTCTCTGGGCTCCTCCCGGCAGTCATTCCTCCTCTGGTCACTGTGGATACATGACCTGTCTGTCTCCAGGCACTGCTGTTGCCTGCAAAATATTCCCACATGGTGGGGTTGGTGTTGCCAGCCTTCATGTCTCATTTCCAAACATCTTTGTAACACAGAATTGGTCTGCCAAGAAACAACAGGATAGATGCTGGAGTTGTAGGGAAGCAGAAAGTTGGAGTATTAAAGCAGTGTTGCTTCTATCGTAGATAATTTTTGCAGCTCACTTAACCTAAGGTTGTTGTTGTTGTTGTTGTTGTTGTTTAGTCGTTTAGTCGTGTCCGACTCTTCGTGACCCCATGGACCAGAGCACACCAGGCACTTCTGTCTTCCACAGCCTCCCGCAGTTTAGTCAGACTCATGCTGGTAGCTTCAAGAACTCTGCCCAACCATCTCGTCCTCTGTCATCCTCTTCTCCTTTTCCAGGGAGTCTTCTCTTCTCATGAGGTGGCCAAAGTATCGGAGCCTCAGCTTCACGATTTGTCCTTCCAGTGAGCACTCAGGGCTGATTTTCTTAAGAATGGATCGGTTTGATCTTCTTGCAGTCCATGGGACTCTCAAGAGTCTCCTCCAGCACCATAATTCAAAAGCATCAATTCTTCGGCGATCAGCCTTCTTTATGGTCTAGCTTTCACTTCCATACATCACTACTGGGAAAACCATAGCTTTTACTATATGGACCTTTGTTGGCAAAGTGATGTCTCTACTTTTTAAGATGCTGTCTAGGTTTGTCATTGCTTTTCTCCCAAGAACCTAAGATTAACTCTGTATAATTAGAAATGTTTGCCATTGGTTGCAACTGCAAAGGCCATGAGGAATGGAGTCGGCGTAAAGGTAAATCATTTCCATAGAGTAAGTTGCCATAACTTACATTTCTCTCTGCAAAATCTGTTTTAGAATATCTAACTTTAACTCTGCTGCAAGATGTATCACTTAGCAACAGGTATTGGCTCAGCAATGGCAAACTCCTGTTAGTGCAATATTTCTTCCAGCTAGTATTTTAGTCTTGGAAAAGAATACAGCATTTTTACTGTGTTTTGTGCCTGCTCTCTGGAGAAGGTTCACATATATATCACAGCGTGTGTGTTTGCTTGGAACATAACTCAGAATAGCGACAGATTACAAAGTGAGGGAGATGGTTTTGGATAACATTCTTGCCTCGGTACGCTTTGCTATCCATCTATGCTTGTGCCATATGCAAATGTAGCAGTATAGTTTGCGATCTCTTAGGACCCATGTTCACTGTCCGTGTAAGAAAACAATTGTACTGATCTTCCATTAGGCCAGGTGTGAATTTGACTCAGCGTAAACTCAAGGGATAATTTGTATTTTTAAAAATGCTGATATTCCAGGGTGAATAAATATAATTGGCACGCAGGGTTTACCCAGAAGCCCATGGTTCGTAATCCCAGCTAAGTATCATGGACTGCAATTATTCAGAGGTGATGAAAATATATTCTGCTTAGACACAAAGACACTCTTTTCTTTATTACAACATCAAAAATCCTAGATCTAAACATTAGCACAAAACTATGTTCCATATTTATATTGAGCATCTATCATGATCTATTTGCACAGAGGTTATACTCTGTGGGCTGCTTATTGGGCATTTATTCTGATTTGTTTGCACATGTGTCACTATTCCAAATTCACCTTAATTCCAAATCCACTTTATTTGTGCAACCTAAATTTGCTGGCATACAATCATACCTGCAAAACAGTGACAACCTGGAAATGGCCCAGGAAGTCACATCCACGGTCTTAGCTTCAGCAAGTCCTGGCTCCAGCGATGAAAATTTGCATCCTATTATGTGACTGAGCCACAAACCACTCAGGTGTGCATGGTTGGGCAGGCTGTCTCCAAATGGGATACCCATGGGCAAATCAGAGGTTAACCAACATCCCTTTCTAGTATAGGAGTGGTGGACATGTTAAGAGGCAGCAGTCAGAGAGGTACAATACCTAGATGTTAAGCACCAGTTATTTGGTGAAGGCCAAGCCAGATGTGATGTAAACACACAGCTGTCCACAGAAAATGGCCACCTCATGTCTAGTCCTCCATAATGACTAGTAGAACTTACCTTACATGTAATAAGTCAAGCTGATACTGTTCTCTGTTTCCTTGCAGCCATTGGCAGCCAATGGAAAAGACTGAAAATTGTGACGTCACCACACAAAGTAAATTGGACTAAAAGTTCCTTCTTCTTATAACACCGAGTCCAGTTTACTGCTGCCATTGCTGTGAACCAATGCATATAACGTGAATAATCTTATTTTTAAACCGACTTTACAAGTTGTTGACTGATTCTTTGTTAAGCAGGGGAAGAAGGGAGAAGCCAGACTGCTTCATAGCTGGACTTGCTGAAAACAAGGTTTTATAGCCTAATTCCTATGCTTTAATTTTTGCTGCCAAGGATGGGATATTAAAACTCTGTTCAACCCACACATGCAAATAATATATCCTCTCCTACCTGTTAAAACCCATCCCGCAGACTTGATGCTCACAAAAGTCCTATATGGTGCTCTGGAGTGTTCAGCTAAAGTCGCCAAAAACAACACTGCCATCATGGGTTGCAGACAACATGCAACATGGGTCTCCATACATTTTTGCCATTTCCACCCAGACACCACTTCTGACCGCAGTATTCCTGCTATGTCCAGGAAATTCTGGATGTATGGCAACCCTAACTGCCTAACAGTGAGAGCCAGTGTGCTGTAGTGGTTAAGAGCGGTAGTCTCGTAATCTGGTGAACCGGGTTCGCGTCTCCGCTCCTCCACATGCAGCTGCTGGGTGACCTTGGGCCAGTCACACTTCTCTGAAGTCTCTCAGCCCCACTCACCTCACAGAGTGTTTGTTGTGGGGGAGGAAGGGAAAGGAGAATGTTAGCCGCTTTGAGACTCCTTAAAGGGATTGAAAGACGGGATATCAAATCCAACCTCCTCCTCCTCCTCCTCCTCCTCCTCCTCCTCCTCCTCTTCTTCTTCTTCTTCTTCTTCTTCTTCTTCTTCTTCTTCTTCTTCTAACAATGTGCTCCTCAGTTGTAAATGTCTGTCACCACCTCTCATTTTAGTGTTTTGCAAAGACTTATGTCAGACTTGCCTGTCCTGCTTTCAGGGGGAGGGGGGGGCATCTCTTGAAGCAACATCTCCATCCTGAAAACAATGGACTTACTTTATCCCTTTCTTTCAGATGCTTGTTTTGAAACACCGGCACCCTGCATCCTAGTCCCGAGCAGTTATCCCACTGCTGTGAATCAGTATGGTTCTCCATCCCACTTAATGCGATACAAAAAAATTAGGAAGACTAGCTAGTGATACAAATTACAATTTCTTTACACCGATCAGATATGTTAAGCTTTACTGCCAGGAAAAAGCACAGCATGCTTAATTAAGGTAGGCACACTGCAAGGAAGCTAATCTCTGCTGCCTTATTAGATAATGCAGCAAAAGACAGATTGGGAATTATTCCCTTTTGTTGTTGTCACTTGTGGTAGGTGGGAAACAAGTGCCTCCATGCAAAGTCAACTTAATGAAGGGCTGGGAGGAGATAAAAGCAAACTGAAGATATACTTACATGCATCACTGCATACTTTCGCACCCCAAACTCCATAGACCCAGCAACCATATTTACAGAAGGGTTGCGTCTCCTAAAACCTCCTAATTAAAGCTGTAAATCTGCTGAATTCACCTGGACAAGGGGGGAAATGGGGAGGGGAGGGGGTAGGCATGAGAGACAGATGATCAAATGGTCTCCAAGCACCACCCCTTTCCTCAGAAATCTTATTGACTTGTATTTGGCTGCCTTTGTTATTCCAGCAGTGTCCAGGTTTGCAAGAGATGGGAAATAAAACCAGCCCTAGGCTATGGCTGGCCTCAGTTTGTCTTTTTCTTCTTTAATAAGATGTTTCAGAACCTAATGGGAAACCAGCCATGCTCTGCAATTTACAGTAAATCACGGAGGCTGGGTTTTTTAAAAAATACAAAAATGTGGGTAAATTTAGATGTGAGGTTTTAGTGCCTGGCTTAAATGGGCCTAGCCAAAACTTGATTCTGGGTCAGCTTCTCCCTTTCCCTCAAGCTTTGACTGTGAAAGATAATTCAGGGTTTAACTAGTTATCAAACAACTGGCACACACTGATAAATAAGTACAGGGCACAACTGAGTGTTTTAGTTTCTCAGAGCAACCATCGGGACATAGTAGGATTGCCATATTTTAAGAAGTAAAAATCAGTTGCTGAGCTTTTTGGGGGGAATTTAATATACTCAATATAATATACTTGGGAGAAAAGCAATGACAAACCTAGACAGCATCTTTAAAAGTAGAGACATCACCTTGCCAACAAAGGTCCATATAGTAAAAGCTATGGTTTTCCCAGTAGTGATGTAAGGAAGTGAGAGCTGGACCATAAAGGCTGATCGCCGAAGAACTGATGCTTTTGAATTATGGTGCTGGAGGAAACTCTTGAGAGTCCCATGGACTGCAAGAAGATCAAACTGATCCATTCTTAAGGAAATCAGGCCTAAGTGCTCACTGGAAGGACAGATCGTGAAGCTGAGGCTCCAATACTCTGGCCACCTCATGAGAAGAGAAGACTCCCTGGAAAAGACCCTGATGTTGGGAAAGATGGAGGGCACAAGGAGAAGGGAACGACAGAGGACGAGATGGTTGGACAGTGTTCTCGAAGCTACAAACAACATGAGTCTGACCAAACTGGGGGAGGCAGTGGAAGACAGAAGTGCCTGGCGTGCTCTGGTCCATGGGGTCACAAAGAGTCGGACACGACTAAACGACTAAACAACAACAACAACAACAAAGTATACTCAAACACACACTTCCTGGTTTGGTTGGCAAAAACCTGGACATTTTGCAGATTTTTTGAAATTCCGTTTGAATCCTGGACATGTCTGGGAAATTCTGGACTTATGGCAACCCTACATAATATGAGTCTATGTTGTCTAGTGGATTCTGTGCTCATGCCAGGCTTGGACCCAGGAACATGGAATGCACAATGACTATCTGGTCTGTGTTTTATTGCATGGGCTCAGTAGGTTTTTCTGCAGAAAACCCAATTGGCATTTGTTCTGATTCAGTGGTAAACAGCAGGTTTTCCCAGGGAAAGCAGCAGGGGGGAAAGAAAAGCCTCTCAGACCTTTGCCTAGAAATCATGGGACAAGCAGTAGAATGGATGAACCTCAAGACTGCATGATTAACACCTGCTCTGTTTTAGCCCTAATTAATCCCAAGGCAAAAATCTGGACAGGACCTCCTCCTCCTTCTGTTTCATTTTACAATATAATACCGCCAAAGAAGGCTTCCGACATCACTTTTTGAAAATGCAACAACAACTTTAAAAAAATCCCCAGCAAACCCAGCGTATTAAAGCAACAATAAAGCCATCCAAGGCCATTAAACTACAAAAGCCCTTGTCCATTACTTCTTGGGAGCAAGTCCAACTAAGTGCTTTGGACAAAAGTCTGGATGCTGACCAAGGAGGAGCAGTTTCACACTTTAGCCTCCAGGTGACTTGTCCCGGATTTAAGCACCCATTTATAAGCTTTCAGGTCTCCCATCAGCGATGTCACGGGCAATGTTACTTCATACACTTGTCCTCCCAAAGAGCAGTGGACCTACATTTTCCCGGCAACAGCGAACGGTTGGTTCGAGTGCTGAGAAAATGCAATATCCTGAAACTGAAGTACTCCCTTGAGGGAAGACGACTGCACATTTGTTGCTATAAACTGATTGCCTGGAAAGGCTCTCCATTTCTCATCTGACAGATGGAGACATTAAGGATATCCTATACGGTTCCCATGATGTCACATAACCCCAGGGGATGGCAAGTTGGGCTAAGTCTATGTCAGGCTGTGACGCCTGCCAGGAGAAGTGGCATGTGTCTGTTTGTATGTCAGCTCTGATGATGATGATGATGATGATGATGATAATAATAATAATAATAATAATAATAATAATAATTTTATTATTTATACCCCGCCCATCTGGCTGGGTTTCCCCAGCCACTCTGGGTGCCTCACAACAGATTATTAAAAACACGATAAAACATCAAACATTAAAAGTGTCCCTAAACAGGGCTGCCTTCAGATGTCTTCTAAAAGTCAGATAGTTGTTTATTTCCTTGACATCTGATGGGAGGACATTCCACAGGGCAGGCGCCACTACTGAGAAGGCCCTCTGCCTGGCTCCCTGTAACCTCACATCTCGCAGTGAGGGAACCGCCAGAAGGCCCTCGGAGCTGGACCTCAGTGTTCGGGCTCAATGATGGGGGTGGAGACGCTCCTTCAGGTATACTGGGCCAAGGCCGTTTAGGGCTTTAAAGGTCAGCACCAACACTTTTAATTGTGCTCAGCAGGGAACGTCAGGGGGGGGACAGTGCTCTTGTCCTCAAATCCTGACTGCTGGTATCCCATAGGCATTTGGCTGGCCACTATGCAAGCAGGGTGCTGGACCAGATGGGCCCTTGGCCTGATCCAGAAGGGTCTTCTTACATTCTTATATAATGGGTTCATGGGATTCGGGTGACGCTGTGGTCTAAACCACTGAGCCTCTTGGGCCTGCCGATCAGAAGCTCATCAGTTCAAATCCCTGCAACAGGGTGAATTCCCATTGCTCTGTCCCAGCTCCTGCCAACCTAGAAGCTCGAAAGCATGCCAGTGCAAGTAGATAAATAGTTACCACTGTGGTGGGAAGGTAAACAGCATTTCCATGCTCTCTGGTTTCCGTCAGGTGTCCCTTTGCACCAGAAGCAGTTTAGTCATGCTGGCCACATGACCCGGAAAGCTGTCTGCGGACAAACGCCAGCTCCCTCGGCCTGAAAGCAAGATGAGCGCCGCAACCCCATAGTCTCCTTTGACTGGACTTAACCGTCCAGGGGTCCCTTACCTTTTTACCTTTAGAACTCTCTGACCTTTATGTGGCATGTCTGTCCTATACTACTGTATAATTGCTCTGCCCGTATAGCCTGCCCTACAAGTATTGGCCCGCTAGCAAATGCAGCCCCTTGGCTGAAAAAGGTTCCTCAACATCCCTGTCTTACAAGCACATCACTTCTTTTGGGAAAAAGTTAGTGATCTTGGCATTGTTTTCCCCTCTGGTGTACAGCATCTGCAACTGCAGAGCCCTAATTGTATTGCGGAGCACCCTGCATGCCAACTGCCGGTGGGAGAGGATAATCAGCAAAGGTTGTTCTTAGCAGCAGTGCTGGCATTAGGAATCATTTTAAGTGTTTTCTTATTTTTATTTATGAAAAAATTACTGGGTGGGGCTGATTGTATATAATTGCTCGCTTCAACGCTTTATTGCAAGCATACAAAAACAGAGGGTGGGTGTGGGGCATGGAATCCGTGCTTCCCTAATTTCCAACTTTCAAGATTATATTCCACAGAGTCTATAGACCATTGCAGACCCATTGATAGTAACACTGGGGGGGGGGACTTCTTAATAACAAAGCCATTTGTTTGATGGCACTCAGTCCTGCAGCTATTTCTTAGAGTGCAGTTACGCTATAGCCAGCTCCTCTGGGAGCAATTTATTAGGGCTATAAATACGCAGAAGGAAAATGGCTCTTTTATTTACTTTTCCGATAGTGTGCATGAGCTTTGCCGTGCTAGAATTTGTAAGCTGATTTATGACAAAAAAATATATGAAAGCAGTAAAAATAAAACCCCTTTTTTTAATCCTCCACCTGTTTCTGTCTCCCCTGCTTTCCAAGTTGCTCATTCAGATAGGCTTCGACACAAAAGAAGTCTGGAAAAACAAATATTTAGGCTGCAGTCGAGAACTTTCATTACAGGGTCGCCCACCGTAAGTACACAAGTACGTGAGTTGGTAGAAAACAGGGCTGTGCCCACAACCTGAAGGCTACACATTCTGCAAAACTGCAGGTGAGGAATCCATCCATGGACAGTTGCATGTGCATAATGCAATTGAGAACACCACTCACCTAGGCAGCGCTAGACCCAGGTTTGAAGGGCCCCAACTCACCATCCTTGGTCTCCCCTCAGTTTACTTGTGGCGCTGTGGTCTAAACCACTGAGCCTCTTGGGCTTGCCAATTGGAAGGTCAGCGGCTCGAATCCCCGCGACAGAGTGAGCTCCCATTGCTCTATCCCAGCTCCTGCCAACCTAGCAGTTCAAAAGCATGCCAGTGCAAGTAGATAAATAGATACCGCTGTGGTGGGAAGGTAAATGGTGTTTCTGTGTGCTCTGGCTTCCCTCATGGTGTTCTGTTGCACCAGAAGCAGTTTAGTCCTGCTGGCCACATAACCCGGAAAGCTGTCTGTGGACAAACGCCAGCTCCCTCGGCCTGAAAGCGAGATGAGCGCCGCAACCCCATAGTTGCCTTTGACTGGACTTGACCGTCCAGGGGTCCTTTACCTTACCTTTTACCTTTTGCTTGTGGGCATGTTGCATTTTGGGGTGGAAGCCCCACAAAAAGAGCGTCTTTGGGGGCTGCAATCTCACACAGGTTACACGACTTGTGCGGGAGCCCCGGAAGGCAGCGTCCCGATGTTTTTCCGCCTCAATGTGTTGGAGGGTATGGGATTGTCTCTGATGACCTTGCTCTTGTGGTGTCTGCCCTTGTTCCCCCATGTGGCCTCCCCTTTTCTCCCTTTCGAAAACTATAACTAGCAATGAGCAGCACTTCAGGGTTACAGCAACCATCCTCCCTGCCAATCCAAGTCAGCCTTCCCCAACCTGGTGCCCTCCAGATATTTGGGGCTACATGTTCCATCATCCTGACCTTGGCCAATGTGGTTAGGGCTGATGGAAGTAGTAGTCCAACAATAGGCGTAGGGCACCAGGTTGACGAATTCTGGTCTAAATAACTGAATTGGGGCGGTGGTGTTTGCTGCGGGTACATTTAATACAGCAGAATAAGGGACTACTGAGCCCTGCTGTGCTGCAAGGTGTGTGTGGGGGGGGTGCATCCTTTCCAAAGGAACTTGAGCTTCTGCCATATTTTTTTTTCATCTCAGCAGGAAAGGAGAGGGTAGTAAATACTTCAATGCAGCCTGTCAGTGCCAGCTCCGAGTCAACTTCATCTCTTGTTCCATAAAGCTGGAAGATAAATGTGTTACTGAACTGTATTAATAACTCTGTTGACTCCGACAGAGACACAGAGCACAATAGACTTTCACCTGTATCAGTGTTCATAAATAGCAACAGCAAGAAAAAAGCCTTTGGAGCTGTTGGGGCAGCGGGGGGGTGGGAAGTAAGATTCTTTGCCCTGACGAAAGCACCCCCAAGCGCTCATCCATTTCTGACCAGGACCTTCTCTGTTGGAGCACAACGTTGTATAGGGCACCATGGCTCCAACTCAAAGCATGTTTATCCGCTAGAAAACAGCAATGAGCATCCCTTATTTATTATTGAACTTATTAGTTGCTTGCCACCCAAAGGGTCTTCAAACGGCTTGTGTTGGAACACAATAGGCATAAATACATTATACCATAGAAAAGGGGGCAAGCATATAACACATTAATATTCCATATTGGAAGATCTCTCCCCCCACAAAACCCCACCAGTTCCCTCCTCCCATAACAGCGGCAGAAAACATTGGCAGCACACTAACAATCATCAAACAATACTTTCACAAACTAGCAGATAAAAAACAAACATTCAGCACGGACACCCCATCCCCTAGCCTCAACATCATTCAGGGGTTTTTTCTTTCTTTCTTCCATCTCCTCACCCAGAAGTCTGGCATCAAGGCCAGCTGCTGTTCCTCCACAGATGGTCCAACATCTCCTGTGTTTTCAGGGAGAGCAGCAGCAGAAGCAGAGCAGGGAGATGGCAAGCTGTTCCTCCTCTCCAGCTGCTGTTGGGGGTCTAATGGGGCATATTTCTGTGTAAACGTGCATAAAGGTAAAGGTACCGCTGCCTTTTAGGTCCAGTTGCGGACGCCACTGGGGTTGCGCGCTGGGACCAAACAACAGGAACTCACTCCGTCACGGGGATTCGAACCGCTGACCTTTTGATCGGCAAGCCCTAGGCTCTGTGGCATAGACCACAACGCCACCCACGTCCCACAGTTCCACCCGCGTGGCGCTGTGCATAGGATTGTGCTATTTGTCCTGAAACAACATGTTGCAGCATGGGAAGCTGCTGTTCAGAGCTCCAGACGCTCAGTTCCATCCTGCTCCTCACACCCTCCAGTACCCCCTAAAAAAACCAAAAACCTGTCAGCATTCTGTGACTGCTGAGTATGCTCAGTCCTTGCTGAGTTGTTTTAGGGGCTTTCTTTTCTGGTGATTTCCTTATACTTCTGCAAACCTTAGAATTCCCCCAAGCTTGTTGATACCTACTTAATTGGGTGTGGGAGGTGTCACTTTCGGCTACATAAGCCTTGGCACAAAGTGAACCAAGTGTTTCTGAACATCAGAAACAGAATGAATTATGGACATTTACAGAAATGCCCTTTGTTTTAACATGCCAAATAATGTTTAGGTGTTTTGAACATTTTTTCTAACTGAACTTAGATCCAACCTGATGCATATTTTTTATTTTTGAACTTGAAGACTGGTAAAGGAACTTGCTACTTCAAACTCAGAATGGTGCAGCATTGTGACAAATATATCCCACCCACAGTTGACAGCCGAGTGAAAAAGAAAATGAAACAGCGTTCCCAGTAATAGAAGGGTGCAGTCCAGAAGCATTAAAATCAATGAGATTTTTGCCCTTGGGGCATCACATGTAAGAATAACACAATATGTCATATTAAAAATATTTTTTTAAGGAAGTGGGGAAAGATGGAGAAAATAAACACATACTGAGGGAGGCCAGCAGTGGTTCTTCTAAAAAGAGTTGTGGATGTTTTCAGAAGATTTTTTTATTTTTATTTTTTTTTTTGTGAAGGGGGTTTTGTTTTCCAAAACGAAACAAAAAAGCAAAACAGGCAATAACCATTGTTTCTTGTATGAACAGCATCAGAAAACCCAAAATCAGGAAGGAGCTCTGTGCTTCTTTCTGTTTTTCCTGTAACATTGCAAAAGAAATATTGACAGCCGAAGAGAGGCAGGAGGGAACTTTTCACTTGTGCAAGTTAATTATTTGACAGTTGCAACATCAAATTGATGACCTGCGTGCATGAAACACATTTGTGCAGCAACACAGATCAAAATGCTCTGAATAGAACTTTTGCATAATTGTATGTCACCTCAGATGCGATGCACTTCAGTGGAAGCACACCAGCCATGCAAACCTCAAGGCATTAACAGCACGATCCCATGAGTTTCTTCTCAGAAGCAAGTTCCATTGAGTTCAATGGACCTTAATCCCAGGTTGGAGACTAGCAGCCCAAGTGATGACATTTCAAATTGCCGTTTCAATCAGCCCAGAGACATATAACTAGCAAGCTCTGCACTGACACCTGCAGCAGCAACACCTGGGTGCCTGCAGCTGCAGGTGTGATGGCAGGGTATTCCAATTACAGGCAGCGGTGATCCACTAGGCCAGTATTTCAGTGGTGAGTCATGATTACAGCAAGCACTGATATTGTTCAGGAGTTTACAACCCAGTGAGTCCCATGTTGTGTTCAGGATGCCACTCTAGAAGCAACCTGTATAAAGGATACAGAGTGAATGTAATACAACCACCATTGCCTGGATCAGAAAGCAGTGGTTCTGCTCCAGTCTGAAGAAGCTGCAGGTGAATGGGAAGCAAGACACTGAAGGCATTAAATCCAGCCTTGTGGCTGTCAGAGCATGAAACACATATGGGCAGAGCCCAAGCTGCACACAGAGGAAACCTACTTTGGAGCTGTGTGTGAAATCTCATATTTCATAAAAGAAGATGATAATGTTCCTTTACTGAGCCTCTAAATTCTCCCTCAGCCTCATGGGCAGAGGCCTAAGAGAACACAGAGCATTCTCATGTCAGCTATCAGGTCCTACCAGTTGAATACCAAATAGCTCTGGCATGCCTCCTTTCATCGCTGTTGCCCCCAAAGCTTCTGCTACTCAAGTCTCTTTTGGCTCCAAACCAGGGCCAGCCCTATAACGAGCCACAATGAGCCATATGGTTCAGGTGGCAAATTGGAAAGCGTGGCAGATGGCCCCCAACTGCCTGCTCCTGCCATCACAGGACACTGTCCCCACAGCCACCGACAGCTCACCCTCCTGCCAGCTGCAGGTAGCAGGTTTCAGTCAAGATTGTAGGCCCAGGGTTCTCTCTGAGGAAGGAGTCCTTCCTTCAAGTGAAATTAGTGGCAGGTGCCAGTCGAGAGTGCAGGCCCAGGCCTCTCTCTGAGGAGAAGCCCTTCCTTCAAGCAGGGGCGCCAACTTGCCCCCTCAGATGACATGTCCCACCCAGTGCACAAGCGTTCGCACACTAGGCCGGGCTGGGTTGCGCGGGCATCCTTTCCCCACCTCTGCGATGCCAGTGCTTGCATGCCGGGTGGGAAATGGAGAGCACGGAGATGGGCTTCATGTTCGACCTCCTTCTCCCCGTGACATGCACCTGGGTCATGGCAACAGGTACATGCCCAGCAAAGTATTTGGTGGGGGCAGCAGAGGACACGACAGCTGGTAGTACACATCAAAACAAGCTACGTGGAATTAGTTGCAAAGAGATTCTGCATAGCGTTGCAGGTCTGAAGTTTCGTCAAGGTGATCTCAAGATGCTATAAATGCTTGGAGCAGAGGCCATGAATTTTAAATACCCCTCCTTGCAGAGGGCTTGCCTGCCAACTGCCAAGAGGGACTTGAAATTACAGCCTCGGGCCTGAAATAAGATGCTATCCTAGCGTGTTGCCATTCTCATGCTAATCTTTGTCATGAGGACAGATAAAATATGCCATGTTCCAGTCTTGCTATTAAAATAAAAAGGAATTCAATTTTTTTGTGTTCCATCTTTAGTTTTCATCCCCGCGTTTGCTATCAGATTGAATTATCACTAAAAACTTGGCGGGGGCCTTATAGATCTTTGTTCTCACTGTCTGCTCTCACTCACTTTGGCGGCCAAGATTGCTAGAGCAGAAAATAGCACGCCATTAAGCCAGTCCACGGGTGGTATTAGAACTAAAGAGGTTTAATATGACGCAGAGTAGTGATGGGAAATCCGTGGTCCTCTGAATATTGCTGGAGTCCAGCTCCCATCAATAGACAAGGATGAGGGGAGTTTGTAGTCGAACAACCTATGGAGGGCCAGAGGCTCCCCATTTCTGAAATATAGAAGAGGAGGAGGAGGAGTAGTTTGGAATTGATATCCCACCTTTCACTCCCCTTCAGGAGTCTCAAAGCAGCTAACATTCTCCTTTCCCTTCCTCCCCCACAACAAACACTCTGTGAGGTGAGTGGGGCTGAGAGACTTCAAAGAAGTGTGACTGGCCCAAGGTCACCCAGCAGCTGCATGTGGAGGAGCGGAGACGCGAACCCGGTTCCCCAGATTACAAGACTACCGCTCTTAACCACCTACACCACACTGGCAAGAACAGGGAACGTGATGCTCGCTAGATGTTGCTACAACTCTCATTCTCCCTAACCACTGAGTATGCTGGCTGGGTCTGATCAGAACAGGTTGACCAACAGTTGTCCTTATGTGGCCCTGAGAAGTAGCCCAGCTGTTCAAGGGTACTTCACGTTATTTTCATTATACCTATAACCATTGTGTCTGGTGAAACGTCATTTTCCAAGGTGATGTTGGGCATATATAGTTGTTGGCATCCGTCTGTCTCGAGAGACAATGAAGTCAACCCGATGGGTTTGCAGTAGCAAAGTGACCTTCCCAGGGCGCAAGTCTTAGGAGTGTGTATGGAGGTCTTGGGCTGCCCAGAAGGCAAGGCTCTTGCTCTCGCTGATGTGGTTCAAAGGAAAGAAGAGCAATACGTTTGGCCCCAGCCAAAGGGGGCGTCTTATTCATGGAAAAATACGGCACCTGTGTGCCTGGATTGTGAGACAGGGGTGAGGAACTTCTGGCCCCTCTGGATACTGTTGGTCAGGGATGATGGGAGATGTAGTCCAGAGGGCCACTGGTTCTCCACTCCTGCTGTAAGCTATCTGGTTTTCGAGTGTTAAAAACAAGATGGTGGACCAGACAGACCTTTGCAGGGCTCTTCCCATGTGGAATGATCCCTGGGAATTAGTGCATATTGACAGGTCATGGAGTACTGAGATACCGTTCACACAAAGTGGCATTAATTTAAACAGCAGTTAGATGGCATAAAAATCTGCCAAAAGTTGGGTGACAAATAGCAAATTCTGTCCATGTTTGGATATTTAGCACATACTTGAAATGTGCAGGGCAGGGTTTTGAGGAGAATGAATGGGAGCAGAGATGTTTCCAGCAAGCTCTTTCCTTTTTGTGCCAGTACCTCTTCTTCATCCATTCTCCCAGCTCCAACCTGCAGGAGCGCAAAGCGCGAAGCTCACAGGAGAGCATGTTTCCAAGATCTGTCATCTCCCTTTCAAGAAACTCTCTGAGCTATGTCCATTCCTCCATCCACATTTGTGACAACTTTGGGAAATGTATGAGTCTCCTTCCTGCTAGTGGCATTATAAATGGTAATGAGGAAATCACGTTACTCTCAGAATATAGCTTGCCGCTCTCCCCGCCACTATAAATTTCAGGGGAAATGACCTTTAATAACAGTGAGATGAGGAAGTTGGTTGCATTAATAAAGTTAGTCTCTGAGCTAGTCACGTGGCAGGTGCGTGTGAGCATAAGCTTCTTGCTCCAGGTGGTCCAAAACTTTGCAGCGCCTCCGTACTAAAACCAGAATTGACTCCGATCTCTGGATAGATAACATCCACCTGTTAAGGCCCAAACTACCAAAAACAAAGCAAAACAAAGAAAAAAACCCTTAGGATGTTGTGGGATACATTAGGTTGCTTGTTTGTTTACTGTGCATGGTTCTTTACAGAGTGCAAATAGGTAATCCTGCCCCCCCCCAATAGAGGCTACAATCCAAAATTCAACACAGAGTAAACAGAGGCAGTGGTTGTTGGTGTCCATTGGAGCCAATAGGACAGAAAGAAGGTTCGGCCAGCCACTCCATCACTGGTTGCAGGTAAGAAGGCAGGCAGGTGACAGTTGGCTGAAGCTGGTGGAGCATTGCCCCATTCCCCCCAATGGACCAGCCTACTCTAAGGAAAGAGATAAGTGGAGGCAGGGATAAGCAGGGGAAGTGATATTGCAGATGGGTGGGGTATGATGATGAAGCAGTTGTTCCAATTGAACAGCCTTGGTTTTGCTACAGTGGGGCAAGGGAAACTGGGGGCAGGAGGCTGTGCCAAAGGCTTCTAACAAAAGATGGTGCCTGAGGTTGGATTCTGAAACACCAAAGGTGGTGGCATCACACCTGTGCTGTGGGAGATGAATGAATGCATGAAAAACTATCCATCAAGCCCACCCTTAGATTTTAAACCAGTAGCTATTAGGTGGTTTCATGTTACTGAGCATCCAGGAAATGTCGCTGGAGGTTTTTCCAGCAGTTAATAATCACACATCAGGCTATGTTCAGTACAAGATGCAGTTCAGATCCTGGTTTGCTGCTTGAGAATACAGCCCAATTTGTGTTTGGACCAATTTGGAAGCTACCTGATTCAGCTTGCATCCAAGTCCTATCTGGGAAAACTGAAGCTTTGTGCGTTTGAACATGGTTTCCCCACCACCATGACGCGGGTGGCGCTGTGGGTTAAACCACAGAGCCTAGGACTTGCCAGTTGGAAGGTCGGCGGTTCGAATCCCCGCAACGGGGTGAGCTCCGGTTGCTCGGTCCCTGCTCCTGCCAACCTAGCAGTTCGAAAGCACGTCAAAAGTGCAAGTAGATAAATAGGTACTGCTCCGGCGGGATGGTAAATGGCGTTTCCATGCGCTGCTCTGGTTCACCAGAAGCGGCTGAGTCATGCTGTATGCTGGCTCCCTTGGCCAATAAAGCGAGATGAGCGCCACAACCCCAGAGTCGACCACGACTGGACCTAATGGTCAGGGGTCCCTTTACCTTTACCTTTACCCCACCACCACAAAATTGGGTTGAATGTGCTAGTATATTATCCCAACCTGAATGGATAAAGCTGACCAAATTCCAGATAAATAGATCCAGGGATTTTTGTGCTAGGCACATTTAGAGTTGTCTTTCTTTATTTATAGGAGCCATATATAACTTCTAAAAATGGCTAAATGAGATGAAATTTGCAGGCATGATACCACCTTCTGAGGGGATGAATACTGCCAAATTTTAGTGGTTTTCCTGAAAGGGCTGCCTGTACTGTTTTAGCTTGGTTAAGCAAGGGCTACCTTTGGTCCTAAGCTGGGGATGATGTGCACATTAGCTAGATAGAGACATCAAAAGCATTTCAGAATTCCCAGGATACCTCTGAACCTGGAGCCCACTAGCCACTTCCATGTGTGGTATCCCTCATTCACATCCGGGGGGGGGGGGGCGAGCCCTATACATAAATCCCTTAGCACATTCAGAACTTTTCCCTGTCGCTGTAGATTTTATCTCCCCTCTGAACTTTAGATATCTATTTCAAAATGCCACTGCTTTACCAACTCTGTTATAGGAACTGTGAAAAAGAAATATAGATCCTAGGAAACATGGGGTCTCAAGAGTAATCGTGTGTTTTTATCAGCAAAGAAAAAGGAAAGTAAAAGACAGAAAAGCTTAAGCCTTCCGAAAATTCATGGAAATCCTTGTCAGAAACCACACAATGCAATTGTTAAAATGGTGGCGTGGAGTTTGCTTGTATTACCACATCGACAGGCGCCTTCCATTTGACAACTCTTTCACTGCAGTGTTGCTTTTTACAAAGAACAGAGGGTTAAGTATCGCAAGCATACGAACATACACTATTGCCTTCTACAAAGTCAGGTCTACCTTGCCCCACGGACTTTCAATGTGTGCCTTCCACAGGTTGTTGTACTACATTTCCCATCACCTCTGATCTTAGGACATGGCAATGTGGGATGAAGTCCAACAGCAGTGGCTCCCTAATTTCACCCTGCCCTGGACCACTTGAAAATCGCTGAGGGTCTTGGCAGAGCTTTCCAAACTGTGTCATGACACATTAGTGTGTCAGCTGCAGTGTGTTGGTGTGTCGTGCAAATGCTCCCCACACTCCTTCCAGGGCTGGAAAGGGGTTAGTTTAACCTCTGGTTTGCTATTAAAACTGAATTACTATCTCATGAAATGATGCATGTCTCAAAAGTATGTCACCAACATGAAAAGTTGGGAAAGCTCTGACTTAATAATTTTTCTGCCGGTTGTTTAGCAACTGTAATGTGTTGTGCTATTTTAAAAAAAATATATGGGGTGGTATTCAACTAGGTTTTACTCAGAGAAGACCCACTGAAATTAAGGGACCTAACTGCATCATGCTCATTAATTTAAAGGGCCCTACTGTGAGTGAAACACTGATGACTATCACCCCTAAAGCTATGCCTTGAGCAACTGATTGACATGCAGGCTGCACTACAGCTTCTATTCATGGAAAAGTTTCAACCAGGGGTCAGCAAACGTTTTCAGCAGCGGGTTGGTCCACTGTCCCTCAGACTTTGTGGGGGGCCGGACTATATTTGGGGAGGGGAATGAACGAATTCCTATGCCCCACAAATAACCCAGAGATGCATTTTAAATAAAAGGACACATTCTACTCATGTAAAGAAGAGTTTGGATTTGATATCCTGCTTTATCACTACTCGAAGGAGTCTCAAAGCGGCTAACATTCTCCTTTCCCTTCCTCCCCCACAACAAACACTCTGTGAGGTGAGTGAGGCTGAGAGACTTCAGAGAAGTGTGACTGGCCCAAGGTCACCCAGCAGCTGCAGGTGGAGGAGCGGAGACGCGAACCCGGTTCCCCAGATTACGAGTCCACCGCTCCTAACCACTACACTGATTCCCAGACTCTCTGTGGGCCAGATTTAGAAGGCAATTGGGCCGGATCTGGCTCCCGGGCCTTAGTTTGCCTACCCATGGTTTCAACAGTTGGCTTCTGCACATCAAGGAGCACTAGAAAAGTCCCAGCCATTCCAGCCTACCCTGCTATCAGCTAACAAAGCTAGGAAGACTGCGGTCCACCCTGGCTGACCTCCAACAGACGATCTTGGCTTCTAGGACTATTGCCAAGAAATTTGAATCAAGCAGACCTTGGTTTCAATGCAATAAAACATAATTAGATATATAAGAAGCAAGGAAGATAATAAAAATAAATGAAATGAAATAAGTAAATAAGATAGAGCTGCTGTTTCAGACCTCCTGAATGAAGCTCACAACCATCAATGGTCAACAGAACATACTTTGGGAACTCCTGATTTAGAAGGCAACAAGTTGAGCACCCTTGACCTAGCCCACTGCTGCCCCCTCCAACTGGCAGCTGCTGGCAAAAGTCAACCCCGTCGTCTGCTACCTGAGCCTGTTAACACTAGGGTTTGCCCCTGGAAATTCCTGTATGCACAGCATGTTGTCTGTGCCCCCAACCCCTGCAAAATGAGGGTGTGGGGGAGAATGCAGCCAGGAATGGAGACGATGCAAAAGAGGAGAGAAATGGCAGTAGTCAACAGCCAATTGAAACTGATGCAACAGAGTAGGAAATGGGCGCAAGAGATAATTCATCTGCAGGGGCTTGGGGGAGGACAAGAGCCTCATTGCACACCTGAGCCTTGCCTCTTGCGATCTTACAGCTTGATCCTGTCCACTGCCAAGAAACCTTTGCCACAGTTGTTGGTTTGTGCCACTGCTCTCTCCCTAGTCACCATCATATAAAATGAGAAACCCATCCCATAATGTTCCTAGCAAGATTGTGTTACCTCCCCAGATTTATTTTTATTTTCTTTCATATGCTTATACACTGCCCCCACACACACTACAAATGCCCTTTACATTCCACTTTTGTGCTTTTCCCAAAGCACAGGTGAAGTAGCAGTACTGGAACCTGGAGCAGCAGCGCTGAATATATAAAACAGCACTAATAATATTATAGCCTGCTAAAGAGTTTGATTTGCATGGAGTGCATCTGTCACCGAACAGCACTTGGTATTTGCAAGCCCTTTCATTCTCTCAACCTCACAAGTTCCATAGGGAACAAACAGACACGAAGTGATTTCCCCTGCCTCTTCCTTTCTTATATGCAGGCTGGTGCGCATTCTGTGTTTTGCAGTGGGTCCAGAGAGATTGTTTCCACCAACGGTTGGCTTAGGGAGCTGCACATCTGTCCCCTTCGCTCCTCATAAGACTTAACCGAGACTTGCAAGTGAAACCACACTTTGCTCTCTCTGTGTGCAGATATATGGGAAGCCTCGAATTTCCATATGAATTGTATCAAGCACTTGAAAACATGCCAGCTTGGGTTTGGGGCGGAAATGTGAATAGATATTCACTCAGCACTATAAAGTCATCCGCAGAAGGTTCTGAGTGTAGCAATAAATCATGCCTTTTAAACAAATAATTGACTAGTTAGGAATCGGTAACCATTTATCAAAGGATCAATTACCCATTTAAGAAGGCAGTCGTACACAGAACCTTAATAAGCCTCCTGCAAACCAGAAAAGGAACTGACTCAACGGGGTGGGTGTGAGGAATAAAGGGGCAGAGAATTGACTTGCAGAAAAATGGTGATGCTTGTTTATATTTTATACTGAGCCATCAGTATACCTGTCTTCTTAGAATTTTATATAGGCAGCATCCCGTTAAGCTTTTACAATCTACATTAGGCAATGTGGAAAGAGAGGGAGGAAAGGAAACAGATTTGGAAATGACTCTGTCAGAGGTTGTCTGCAGCAAACCCATTGCTACAATACCCCACAAAAGATCCAAATGAACTAAAGTCCATCACCTTCCGAGGGGTTCTACTCCACTGTCAAACAACTTGGACCATCCAAAAGTTCTTCCTAATTAATGTTTAGTTGAACCCCCCCCCCTTTTTTTTTTTGAGGATATGCAAACTTCAGCAATGCAGAAAAGTCTCCACTGGCACAAACGGGAGCATTTCTTTCAGTTCAAATATGTGATGCAGGTTCTCCAATCCAGATGAGAGCCACAGGAGGAAGCAAAAATTCCCTTCCCATTAAGAAGCAGTGGAGATGGAATAATAATGAACTACAGCATGCAGCAGAATCGTACAGTAGCTGCATTTTCCAAACTCGTCAAATGCAATTGACCCTAGATGTAAACAATGGGAGGAATTCAACTTTGCAAACTTCAGGTTGCTCCATTGCAAGCCAGATGGAATGACCCCTCCTCATCCCTCATGCACTGTTCTGGGGGTACTCCCAACCCCTCCCCATCTTTATTTGGGGCTGGAGTGCAGTGGGAGGAGAGGAGGGGAGCCTTGCTGTGCATGTGGAAGTCCTTGCCCAGGGTTTCCACTGACGGGACTCATTAGTTGAATCCTACCCAATAGTTTAACCTGAACATGATAGTGGCCCGATTTGCCATCTCCAGAAAAGGCCTCAGCTGGCTCTCTACCAAAGTTATCGAAAAGCACTCTAGGCCATATCCAGAAATAATGCTGGGTCTAGAAGCATTCCCAAGCTGCAGATCTGATTATCAAGGGGAGGGCAATCCCCTCCCAGACAGCCTGCATGCCAAATCCTGCATCCACTTTGCTGCTGACAAAAGGATCTCTCTCTTATAAGGATTAGATCTCGGCTTGTTAGCTCATCATTGCCTGCAGTCACAAGCTCAAGAGCTCCGCCACCTCCCCAGAACTTGATGGAAGGATAGAAGCGGGTATCATCAGAATATTCATTGCAACATGCTTTGATTCGGGGGGAAGGAACCCTCTAGTAGTTTCATGTAGGCATTTGTAGATGTACTTGGAATCATTCAGATAGACCAGTATGGCACAGTGCAGCAGAGTGTTAGTCACAGGCTGAGGGAGACCAAGGTTCACATCCCCGGTAGGTTCACGAAGCGAGCTTGGGCTTAACCTACCTAACTGGTTGGAAGGGGAGGAGTTTTATATCCAGGGTTGGCCCTTCTATGAGGCAGAGTGAGGCAGCTGCCTCAGGCAGCAAATTTTGAGGGGCGGACAGTGGCTAGAAATGTGTGCCCTGTAGCCCCCAAGCTAACTTGCTGCTCTAGGGTGCAGTGGAGAACTCTAGTCCATCACGAGTGCTGAAGTATGATTCAGCTACCAGATTTTTGTGCACAGAATGGGGAATACTCCATCTTGTCCTGAACCTCAGGTGGCAAAACGGCTTGGGCCATTCCTGTGTTAGACATCTCTCTTGAATTCTTTGGGTGCAATTCAGATGTAATTCACAGAAGAATCAGGGTACTGCCTGCAAAACAGGAAATAAGTTTATCCGAAAGTGCAAGGGTGAAGTTGTGAGGCTGGTTTTTATACCCAGACTTCATATACCAGTGAGATGATGATTTAGCTGCTGAATGAGCAACAAGGCCCAGGGAATGAAAAGGGAAGTCAAAGAAACCCCAAATGGAAACAAGGTGCACATTCTGTTAGTTTGAGTGCTTCTGGATCTGTTATGTGGGGTTTCTCCTTCCTGGAACTACAAGCCAAATGAAAAGTTATGTGTTTAACTTATAGTTGAACTTTGGATGCAATAAAAAGCTGAGTGAACTATGAGAGCAAAGACATGGAAGGGAGGGGACAGTGTGGGGAACTTCTGGTATGTTCTGTACCAGAAGCTATAAAAATATTCATATTCATCTCTCTAATCCCGGCAGCCCATGATATATTGCTGGCATTAATCTATCGAGTTATAGCAGGTTTCAAACATGACCACATCTTTTTGTAAACAGCTACATTCTAAAGATGCATTGATCTGGCTCACTTTGTGAATATTTATCAGAATGTTCCCTTCTTCTCAGAGCACTTAATAACAATAATAAAGAAGAATGCCAACTTTGGCTGGCCTAAAATGTTCCAGAGCTATTCTTTAGGCTCACATTTAAGGAAGCCTATTTATAAAAACAAGCAGATTTGTCATCCTGTGGGGTATGAGGCTAACTTAAGAGCTTCCTGAAATCGCTATGAAACAAGATTATGCAGCGTAGCTAATACCAAAACATCTATCTTTTGGTTTTCTAGATCGGGTAGTAATTGCGTTCAAATAAGTAAATAATAATAACAAGGCTCAACTGTTTAGCTGCCCAGAGTGGCTGGGGCAACCCAGCCAGATGGGTAGGGTCTAAATAATAAATTATTACTAATACTATTATAACTTAGATATCTTGTTTCTTTTTAAAAAAATAATATTTATTACTTTTAAAAGGAAAAAAGACAGAAGATAAAAAACGAAAGAGAAAAAAAAAAGACAAGACAATACAATACAATATATAAACAATACAAAACACAGCCTAAACCCATTAAACTAAACACATTAAACTAAACTAAACCAAACCCACTCCCTAACCCTAACCCTAAATAAAGCAAAACAAAAACTTTTTAAAAACAACAACACAAAAAACAAAAAAAATACATCCCCCCTTTTTGATACTCTTTCTTTCATTCCCTTGTTTCCTCAACCTCCTCTCACCTCCCTTTTTGTATTCCACTTCTACTAGTTATTTCAGTAGATCCTTTCCATCTTTCTCTATTCTCTATCATATTATAAATAACATATTTTTTAACCTTATTTTAACATTAAAACTAAAATACTTATATATGCTTAACTCCTTATAACATTTCTGCTAAATCCATAAAATATCAATCCACCATTTTTCTATCACTCATTAATTTTGCAATATTTCTATATATATATATACACTTTAAATTTTCCAATCTTCTTCCATCAACTCCTCTCCCTGGTTTCAGATTCTGCCAGCCCTTTCCGTCAATTCCATATAGTCCATCAACCTGGAGATCTTATGTCCGAGGCTCTTAACTCTTTTCCAGGTCCCTTCTGCAGATCTTCTTCATATTCTTTAATGCTAGAGAGCAAATCTCGAGAGAACTCCATCCTAACATTACTTTTATTCCTTCTGGACAGTTCAGCCAAATTTCCATAGTTGAAGCTAGGGTCTAGACAGTGTTTCAGGACATATTTCAAGATTCCTCCAAATCCAAAGGCCCCCAAAACTTCAATCTCCTCCAAATCCAAGTCCATGTCCCAAAAGTCAATTAATCCCTGGATAGAGGGATCTTTCCAACTTTCCTTCTTCAGTCCAAGCCGGGATCCAATCCTCAAAACCTGGCTTTTTCTAGATTCAATCATAAAAGGCCTCAATTTACAGTCCTCAATTTGCTTCTGTAGAACTAAGGATCCCGCTTGTGTTATTTTAGGTTCAAAAACAATGACTTTCTCCTTTTCCTCCACCATTTGTTCTGCCAAAGTAGGTTCCTGTGCCAGGTGCTGAATTATTTCTGTGTTGGTGCTCACTTTTTGTCTCAAATTAGTCACTTTCTGTTCCAAATTATCAATTTTAAAAGTCATGTCATCCGTCTTTTTATGAAGCTCTTCCAGCAAATAGTTTATTTTACATAATGCAGTTACAATAACTTCTCCTATCAACATTTTGAATGGTCCAAGGTCAATCTCTGGTTCTCAGAATCCTTATCTTGCAGCTGGAGACCTCCCAGTTACACTCCTATAACAATTTCAAAGGCTCCCTCTAGAGGGAAACAGTCTCCACTTGTATCAGTTCTTTCAAGTACAACTCAAGCAGTAAACATAGTTTCGATTTTCAGTTACTTTTTCCTCCATTTTAAATGCAGAAGAGGACAATGGAAACAGTATCTTGTTCTTATTTTAGCTAGCTGTCAAATCCGTTCTGTCAATAAACTTTCCCCAAGCGTCATCTGGCAGCCCGTTCCCAGGTTCAGAGCTGTGGTAATTTGATTTTCCCCTCACTCCTGCAGGCTTACTAAGTTCAAAATTTTCCCCCTCTTCACCTGCTTCCAAGGGGGTTTTTGTATTTTTAACTGATGGAGATTTAATCCTTTGTCAAAAGCTTTCAAAGACTTTAGCTTGTAACGTCTTTGCTTCAGTCTATTTACAAAAGTGGAAGGCGGACTTCCTGTTTATGACCTTCCCACTTCGGCGCCAAATTAAGGTACTTAAAGATCCAATTTTCCATTCTACTCACGGGTAGTTGTTTAAAATCCAATTGTCCACAGGAAAAAGTCAGCGCTCTCCAGCAACAGCAATGCGGCTTCACTCCGTGAAAGAAGCAGTCGATTCAAAGCACCACGCCACTCACCCCACGTCACTCCGGATCCCCAAAACAGGGTTTCCCCGCGAGTAGGGGAGGCGCAAAAGGTGCCAGCCGAATCCCAGGTTCACAGGCTTCTTCCGCCTGTGATTTCAGTGGGTCTCTGCCTTCGCCGTGGTGGTCAGACCCTGTTTTTCACAGAGTAAGTTCCTCCCGATCGGAGGAGCTCAGCCTTTGCCAGAGGTGCCAACCCGGAAGTCCTAGATATCTTGTTTCTTGAGGTGAAGGACAAAATGGCAGCCTTTCCTGATCCACATCCAGGTGTTGACTGAACTGGCACCTGCATCTCAACTCAGTACTTGCAGTGATGTTGTGTCCTCCGTCACACATGAGGCAGTAGGCTTGTTTATGGGGAAAAAGACATGCCATGTAGAATATACAGCTCTACCCTTCAACAGAGGGGAATGGTCAGAGGGCTCAGGAGGACCTAAGCACTGCCACCTGAGGTGATCGCCCCACTTTGCCTAACGGTAGGGCTGGCGCTGCTGAGATTAGTTTACTTACCAGTTTTCTACCACCCCACCAAGATTCCCAAACTTTCGTGGGCTCATTGTGCTTTATGACACATCTTGTTTATTTAATTATTTAACAAAAATTATATACTACTTGATTATACTAAAACCTCTAAGCCGTTTACAAAAAAACAAAAAACCCAGACGTTAAAATTATCAATAAAAGACGGTTAATAACAGGTATTTAGAAACATTCAAAGATCAGTTAAATCAACAGTAAGCTAAAAATATGTTTTTAAAACACAGAACATCTTAAAATACAGGGATAGGAGAGACACAGAAAAAGAATATATAGTTGATAATAGCATAAAATAGTTGTATTAAAAGCAATTGTAACAGAGAGATATAATCACCCAATACTTGTTTATCCCTGATCACCAATGTAATTTTTTGTGTTTTCACTAGATTATGGCTGCTTTCACATACTTGCTTTGCTGGGAGAAATCGCTATTGAGCTATTAATTTGCTTCCAGGGAGATTTCCCCCCCTGAAATCTTTTTCGTGTTTATGTTGAAAACTTGTTATCAATAGGTAGCAATGGCTGATACAGGACAGTTGTTTTCCTGGTTTCTTATATATGAAAATCTATTTATTTAAATTTTTTATTTTATCTTGTTGCATATGAATCCCACCATGACAACATTTATCATCACCATCAGATTTCTAACCTTATGTTCCTATACTCACAAACCAGATGCAGGCCAGCTTAGTTTCAGCAACATGATAGCCTCATAAGCCTTCAGACCATATACTGGGTGGTCCATAATTTTAAATTTAGTACCTCCTTTGATACCTGGGTGGAATCTACACACATATAAAAAAAACACTGAATTTAAAAAAAAAAACTTTTTGAAAAATATATTGAATTTGCCATAGCTCACCATCACCATCTAGTTTCACATTTGTATATTGCACTTTACAACACACTTAAAACATTTTATTTGTAGCTGTATAGCTGAGTCCCAGGTTACCCATGTAAACTATATGGGCTTCAAGGCAGGGACAATCTTCTGCTTGTGTTAAGCTATAAAAATCCACGTATTGATGATGTTATTCTAATTCTTCTCCCATTTATCAGTAGGAGTCCAGAAGCAAAAAAAGGGGGGAGGCAGGGCTTATGCTCCTTTAATAGCCAAGTAGAAGATGGAATTTTAGCAAATACAGAAGCTCTTTTGCTTTTTTGGCAAGACAAAGTCACGTATCAGTTTGTTACATCGTTTTGTAGTCTCTGGGTGAGGCCAAGTGCAGGAAAGGATATGTTTTTTTCATATTTGAAACTGGTTTCATTTTACGACTTTAGGAGTCTGTAGTTATTTTCTGCAAATGGGCTCCAAATGAAGATTTATATATCGTTTTATTTAAATCAATAGCACTTGAATGCAGTTTTGATTCATTATGCCCACATGGTCGCTTTAAATTCCAATATTTCGTGTACCAGCAAAACAAGGACAATCACTGGTAAAGGACAGCAAGGCAGTTTATTCTTTATCCATATCTGCAGAAAACAAAGTCATACAACTAAACAGCCACTCTGGCCTTTGGCTCCTGATTTCTATCCATACTATCAGATAACATTTCCTTGAGATTCAATCTAACCTTTAAATCAGAGTTTTCCCAAACTTGGGTCTCCAGCTGTTTTTGGACTACAACTCCCATCATCCCTAGCTAGCAGGACCAGTTGTCAGGGATGATGGGAACTGGAGTCCAAAATCAGCTGGAGCCCCAAATTTGGGAAACCCTGCTTTAAATCCAGGGTCATTAATCTGTGGCACTGCAGATGTTGTTAGAATCCAACCACATCTTCCTCATTTGTTAAGTTGGCTGGTGCTGATGGGAGTTGGCCTTCTGGTTTGCTTTAAGTCTTTTATGCTTTTCTAATGTTCACAATAACATAGTTGCCTCACAGAGAAACTCAAGGCTGGGGGAAGCATTGAATATATTTTTATAAGGTGGACATAGTCCATTTGTAACAAAGATTCCAAGTATATTTTCCACTGGGTAGGACCATTTGGAGGGATGGCAGTGGGGCAGGGACAGCCAAAGGCATTTTGGCACCTGAGGCAAACCACAAAATGGTGCTCTTCTCCCCTGACCAGATAAGAAGGAGTGGGCGAAGATCTACAGCGGGAATAAAGATCTACGTTGGTAACTAGGCTGGGAGGAGACTAGCAGCACCTCTTATTTGCTAAGAGGCCTCTATAGAGGCAACTTTGGAGGAGGGCAGCCAAGGCCAGCATGGTGTAATGGTTAGAGCGCTGGATTAGGACCTGAGGGAGCAGGGTTCAAATCCCCAATCAAATCACTGGGTGACCAGTCACCATCTCTTAGCCCAGTGTTTCCCAACCCCGGTTCTCCAGATGTTTTCAGATTACAATCCCCAGCATCCCTGACCACCGGTCTTGCTAGCTAGGGATGATGGGAGTTGTAGTCCAAAAACAGCTGAAGCTCCAAATTTGGGAAACACTGTCTTAGCCTAACCTATTCCACAGGGCTCTTGTGAGGATCAAATGGGGAGAAGGAGAACCACGTACAGAACTTGAGATTCTTCTAACGTAAGGATGGCATGTAAATGTAAAATGAATGAATAAATGCATGAATGAGGCAGCAGCAGATTCGGCAGTAGGCGATGCATTCCTTGGAGGTCGAAATTTCTGCCCCTGTGGATCCTGCTTCCCAGGGTGGTGACCTCACCTTGCCTCATGGGTGGGCCGGCACTGCAATGGGGGGGGGGGGGAGGTTTCATTCAGCAGAGGGCAAAACCACACTCCTGTGCCCTGTGTGGATTATCTGTTGCTACCATGCGTTTGGGGGGGGGGAGTGTGGCGTTTGCCCTCCTAGGTGTGTGACATCATACTGGGTTCATAAGGAAAGGGTTAACTAATTGTAAAATGACTAACCAATGGGAACCCAAGGGGAGGAGTTGAGTTAGGGGGGTTGAGAAGTTAGCCTGGAGTTAGAGAAGAGAGAGGGAGGATAAGTCTGTGGGTTGGGCTAGTCTGATGTGAGAAAGTGAGGGAATCTGTTAAGAGGAGTCAGTCAAACAGTTGAGATAATCAGTCAGAAGGTATTAGGAAGGTATAGGCTGGTAAAGAAACTAAGGTTAAGAAACTGACAAGAATATTATCTGAGAAACCATAAACTTGTTAATACTTATAAAATAAACTTGTTTATTTAGTTTAATTTTAACAACTGTCTGGACTCAGTGTGAACCCGAGAGTAACGGGTTGGTGGCAGCGGGGAAGCAAGCACAGTGGTGACACAGGGATCAATAGACCGTCAAACGTCCGGGGACCCTGTGTGATCGCCACAAGGAGGCATGCCATTTTCTATAATTCTACGATCATGTGGCTCATGACCTGAAGTATATGTCCCTTACGTCCTCCGAGAACTCTATGTATTTCTAAAACTCTAAGTATTGTCTGAGAAGGACAATCTTGCCCCTGATCTGTTGGTCTTGCCTTTCATTTTAACTTGCTTTGCCTCCTTTGTCAGCTTGGTTCAGGTGCACCCTGCCACTGAATCCTTAGCTTGCCTTCTGCCCACTTATTCTGCCCCAGTTCTGGTTGGTGGACCTCAGTAGTCCTGGAAGGCAGGTGTTTGCCCACCCTTGCCTTAAAGGTAAAGGGACCCCTGACCATTAGGACCAGTCGTGGCCGACTCTGGGGTTGCGGCGCTCATCTCGCTTTATTGGCCGAGGGAGCCGGTGTACAGCTTCCGGGTCATGTGGCCAGCATGACTAAGCCGCATCTGGAGAACCAGAGCAGCGCACGGAAACGCTGTTTACCCTCCCGCCAGAGCGGTATCTACTTGCACTTTTCATGTGCTTTCGAACTGCTAGGTTGGCAGGAGCAGGGACCGAGCAACGGGAGCTCACCCCGTCACGGGGATTCGAACTGCCGACCTTCTGATCAGCAAGCCCTAGGCTCTGTGGTTTAACCCACAGCACCACCCGCATCCCTACCTTACAAAGCCCTCAAAAAAGTTCCTCTTCTGTAACTTATCAACTTTTCATTCTGGCTTGCTCCTTTGCTCATCATAGCACTTCTTCCATTACTAAATAGGCTTTTGCAAAACACTTGTGTAACCGTAGAGAGTACAGCTCGTTCTGCTAGCAAAAATCACACATCCTCCCTCCCCCGCAACCCCCAACCATTGTCCTCTCCCTTAGCAAAATTCCCCATTCCCGGCAGATAAACTGTCCAAAATCCCCCTTTCGGATTTCTGCTCTCTGGAACTGAGTGCTGCCTAGTTGCTAGGCTCATCCTCCGTGTATTTTTCAAATGAGGACATCCTGATCTAATTGGTGGCGGCAGCGGCAGCAGCAGCAGCAGCAGTGGAACACTAGCCAGGGCTATAAATTTGGGGCAACTGGGTAAGAGAGCCGATATCAGGAGGTGGTGGAAACAGAGGCATTCTTCTGGCCTTGTAACCCTATTAAACTCCAACAAGGGAATTTTCCCTCTTCAAACAAGAAAGTGGTTTGGTTCCAATTTTGGAAGCAGCATGCAAATTGCCGCTGCAGTTAATCGCAAGTAGGAAGAGTGTTATTGCACTAATATCCTGCCTGCAAGCTTCAGAGCAGCATCTGGTTGGCCACAACGAGAAGAGGATGCAGGACCTGACAGGACTTTGATCTGATTCAGAAAGGCTCTTCTTATGTTCTGGTTCAAAGGGGCTAAAAAAGTGTTTGCGAAGGTTCTGGCCTTCTTTTGCAAACGCTCCAGAATTACAGCTGGGAGGTAATTCTATCCTTTCCTCTCTCTCTTTTGAAAACGCATCACAGGGAAAAGCCAGGTGTAATTTCATTTCTATGCGTTAAAGACTGAGGAGCCCATGCAAGGCCTGGATCTGGTCATCAGTTGATGACTGGATGTTGGAAGAGCAACAGCAACAGTATTCTTTTCCCTTTTGATGTTGAATTTTCAGAGTCTGCATAATAAAAGGATCCTGGATTTCAGGATATTTATCGGCAATGCTTTTCCAATCATCTTAATTACTGGCTGTTATCTTTCAGTATGGGAGCCCTTGCAACATGTCTCCTTCCGAGTTAGCACATCTGTAAACATAGATGGAACTTGCCTTGTAGCACTGCCAACTGGCCAGCTCCTAGGCTTTCTTTTTTAAAGAGAGGGTTTGATCAATGGAAATCAGAGAGTAAAGCTTTTCAAGGGATGGGATAACAATTGCAGGATGACAGAGTTGGACGGAAACCTAGAGATCATTTAGTTCAGCCAGCTGCCACAAGTCAAGCTGTGGTTACAGGGAGACCTATACTAGCAAGGTCACAGGTTAGCAGCTCTGGCCAAGATGGACTGTAGAATTAAAGGTGTAATGGCAACAGAAAGGGCTGAAGATGTTGTCTGTTTCATTCCCTTCATCGGTGATATTACACTTAACTGCAAACCATACAGTAAAACTGCATTCATATGTGATCTCTGACATCTGCTTAGATGTACAGTGGTACCTTGGGTTAATATCTTAATTCGTTCTGGAGGTCCGTTCTTAACCTGAAACTGTTCTTACCCTGAGGTACCACTTTAGCTAATGGGGCCTCCTGCTGCCGCTGCACCGCCAGAGCACGATTTCTGTTCTCATCCTGAAGCAAAGTTCTTAACCTGAAGTAATATTTCTGGGTTAGTGGAGTCTGTAACCTGAAGCGTATGTAACCTGAAGCCTATGTAACCCGAGGTACCACTGTATTTTAAAAGTCATGCTAGAGAGGAGCTTCACTGGATTTCTGCTAAACTCCTAGCGCTCGGGTTGCTTTTTACACCGAGGACAAAGTAAGTTTGGGATCCTGATTCATAGCACTAAAAGGAAACACAACCTGCTTCAGGATCACTGCTGCCAGGTGGAAAAGAGAGGCTTGCAAGCTGCAATGTGTTCCTTCTCTGCTGTTGTGGGAACTAACACTAAGAGGTGTTCCTTGTTTTGGAATTGAAGCAGGTGAATCCTGACCGGGCCCTTGCGTTCCAGACAGCAGATCACATCCTCAGCTGAGTTTCTTTGCATTGTTAGGATGACAACAGCTGTGTATAGATGGTTCTCAAGAGCCGAACAGACTTTCCTTGCTAGTATAGGTCTCCCTGTAACTGCAGCTTGACTTGTGGCAGCTGGCTGAACTAAATAATCTCTGGTTGGCTACTGTGAGACTTCGGTGTGATCCAGCAGAGCTCTTCTAATGACAAAAACAGCAAAAACCAGACAGCACACCTCTCAGGTGCTGGTAGGATCAGCCACAATGCTGCATTTGCTTCCATTTCCCCTTCTTTTAAAAGGCATGACAAAGAAGCAGAGTGGGACATTAAACAGAAGGAACATCTGCAAAAGTTTTACTCTCCTAGAATTCCAGGAATGCTTTGCAACTCAAAGGTTCTCGGCTTAATTTTTTTATTTGTTCTCTCTCCAATAGAATAAGCCACATCTTAGGAAAGGGCTGGTCTGCCCTCGTGCCTCTCCTCCCATGCACTATCACATAACGTCCCTGTGGCAACGTAACTAAACGCCAACATACACAAGTCATAAGGCGGGTGCAGTTAACACATTTGTACTCTCTTAGTAACTGAACGACTTGCAGTCGAGCTCTTGTAGGCAAACGAGGAGGCCGCCCATCCACTCCTTCCTGTCAAAGTGGCACCATTTCGGCTGTTCACCGAAGATCTGTGGGGAGCTAACTTGAGAATTTGCAGCACATCTATCCTGGCACACACAGTGATTGGAATTCCATATTGCTCCCTAGACTAATATTTGAACGCATATTCTACAGGGAGGAAGCACTAGAGGGGACGGTGAAACCTTCTGTTTCTTGTTACAGAGAAATGCAGAAAGACGGCTGCCCTTAAACGCTGAGTTGCAATGTTGTTTCTTAATAGAGCTCAGGATCCATAGACCGAATCTTTGCAGAGCTTGCAGACATTAAAACATAGAATAATATGGGGCCCAGCGCTTCTAACCACATTAGGCCCCACTGATTTCATCTGTAGTGCTTAAGCCTTATGCTGTCAGCCACTGCATGGATTCTTTTCTCCATAGAGAAAATAAACCCAGTCATTACAGGCAGAGAATGCACCTGAAAACCCAGTCATAGCCAGCATCTTACATTAACATTTCCCAGCTCTGATACGTATATGTGTATGCATCCATCTTGTACTGAATATATCAACTGTGCCTTGAGTTCAGCATCACAGGTCCTCCTTGCTGGCCTACCTTGAATATTGCAAGGCACTAGAAACAGGGCCTTCTTAGCAGTGGCCCATAATTTGTGGGACTCCCCAATTAGCCTCTTCCATATTGTCCTCTTTCCACACTGGACATATACTGTGGAGTAACCAAACTTTGTTCACTCACTTCTTATGGGGCTTCTGCATGATGACATGATCAAAATACTGTATTTTTTGTTCTATAAGACTCACTTTTTCCCTCCTAAAAAGTAAGGGGAAATGTGTGTGTGTCTTATGGAGCGAATGCAGGCTGTGCAGCTATCCCAGAAGCCAGAACAGCAAGAGGGATTGCTGCTTTCACTGTGTAGCGATCCCTCTTGCTGTTCTGGCTTCTGAGATTCAGAATATTTTTTTTCTTGTTTTCCTCCTCCAAAAACTAGGTGCGTCTTGTGGTCTGGTGCGTCTTATAGAGCGAAATATACAGTATGCTGCTCCCTTTGTTTTCCTTGTTCCATTCCCCCTTTTTTTCTTCTCAGAGCTCAGAAAATCTATCTGTGGACCAGCTGTGCCTTTTCCCCAGGTACAAATGGGCTGTTGTGCATCTTAGAGGTTGGACTTATGTGGAAAAAGGGATGCTATTATACTTGACTGAAAGTTGTGAAATTGCCCACATTGGGAAGCACCTTTGGTTTTCAAAGAGGCTTTGAAGAGTTATTGGTGCCAAATGTATTTTTAATTCATAAGATTTTATTGGCTACACAGCTGATTTACTGCTTCACTGTTGTGGTTTGTTTTTTGCTGGCAGTTCTTTATTTTTAAATGTGGTTGGTTGTCTGTGAATTTTGCAAGCATTTAAAAGTGTTAATACTGCTTTCTTGTTCTGTTTTGCCATTTATTTACCATGTACTCAGGTAACCTCTTGGTTAAACTACTGCAGTGCACTTTACATAGATCTGCTTCCAGAAGCTAAGCTGATATAGAATGCAGCAACCAGTTTATTTACTGATTCCACCAAGTGGGATCCTGTTTCATTGACCCTTAAGGCTCTGCAATTTCTGCCTGATTCCACCAGCCACAATTTCAGATGCTCACTTTGGTCTATAAAGCCTTCTACAGCTTGATATCCAAGTATCTGAAGGAGACCACACCCATTACCTGCCAGCATGTGCGAGAGGAGAGGCTCTGTTTGTAGCTCCATCCACAGCTATAATTTCCTGTGTGACAGCAGGGACTTACTGGTCATGGCACCTTGGCTGTGGAACACCCTCCCACTGGAGACGCAGGTATCCCTACGTTATTGGTTTCAGATATCAAGTTAAGACCTAGTTTGCCTTTCCAGCTTATGGAGATGTTTGCTTGTTCCTTCTACTTGATTTGTTGTTTTACGTTTATGATGTTCATCAGGTTTTTATATGATATGCTGCATTTTAATGAATTGTTTGTGAACCTTCCCACTGAAGCATGGGCTGGAAATATAAATACCAACAATTTGCTGTCGTCTGCTGCCTTGAAAGGACCTAAAGTGCTTAAAGTTAACAAATAAGAAATGTGGCACGTGTTTCTTCGCAAAGAAACTGCATTTCATACAAGCCAGCGGTTGTTTTCTACACAAAGAACGTAAGAAGAAAATGCAGCAGCTGAAGTAGTCCTAAGTAACAACAGCTCAGGTTTAATTTGAACTGGTGACTGTCAAGAAAAATGTTCTGGAATCTATTAGCAAGCCCTGAGTGCCCACTCCTTCCCACCTAGGGGGCATTGACATATATAATACAAATCAAATGTTGAGAGTAAATCATTTTCTTCACTTCAATCAAAACCATAAGTTGCAGACCTTTAGGGGAAACTACATTACAATTTACACTTTAAAAAACAACAACCCAACAACAACATAAAGGATTTATTTTTTTAGAGAAAAGTTGCAGATGTACTGCTGTCACACTGCAGATCAAGTTACTAGGAATCAGTGCAAAAATTGTGTCAAGTCCCTCAGTACTGAAAATGAGGGTTTCTGTGGGCTGAATCCTGTTGTTGGTCCCATCTTCCTCATCACCCTGAAGGTACTTGTGGATCAAATCTCCACAGGTCAGAGCTTCTAGAGGAGGAGTTAGCAACTGGATGCCAAGGTTGACCCTTGGAGAATTACCAGCTAGCCTTTCACTTACTTAAAAAGGTAAAGGTAAAGGTACCCCTGCCCATACGGGCCAGTCTTGACAGACTCTGGGGTTGTGCGCCCATCTCACTTAAGAGGCCAGGGGCCAGCGCTGTCCGGAGACACTTCCAGGTCACGTGGCCAGCGTGACATCGCTGCTCTGGCGAGCCAGAGCCGCACATGGAAACGCCGTTTACCTTCCCGCTGGTAAGCGGTCCCTATTTATCTACTTGCACCCGGAGGTGCTTTCGAACTGCTAGGTTGGCAGGCGCTGGGACCGAGCAGCGGGAGCGCACCCCGCCGCAGGGATTCGAACCGCCGACCTTTTGATCGGCAAGTCCTAGGCGCTGAGGCTTTAACCCACAGCGCCACCTGCGTCCCAGAGAAGGGATAAGGTGGCCTAATTTTTCCTCAACCGGTGTGCTTGCTTGTCTGCAAGGAATTCTTAGTCAACTATAGTGAGCTGTTAAATACGAGATTGGCTACCTGCCGGGGATATTGGAAAGCTTCAATAGATCAACTATTTTAGACCAATTTCCTGTCTCCTTTGTGCTCGCCAGCATAACTCTACATTGGTACCTCGGGTTAAGAACTTAATTCGTTCCGGAGGTCCATTCTTAACCTGAAACTGTTTTTACCTGAGGTACCACTTTAGCTAATGGGGTTTTCTGTTGCCGCTGCGCCGCTGCGCGATTTCTGTTCTCATCCCGAAGCACAGTTCTTAACCCAAGGTACCAATGTATTTCTGGGTTAGCAGAGTCTGTAACCTGAAGCGTCTGTAACCCGAGGTACCACTGTATAGGATTTGACCAAGCAATGAAAGTAATTGGATTCTAGGGCACTTTCAGGCACGAACGTAGACTGTCTAAAACAGTTCAGCCCGGACACTGAGATCCAGCGCCGAGGGCCTTCTGGCGGTGCCCTCACTGTGAGAAGCGAAGTTACGAGGAAGCAGGCAGAGGGCCTTCTCGGTAGCGGCACCCACTCTGTGGAACACCCTCCCATCAGATGTCAAGGAAATAAACAACTATCTGACTTTTAGAAGGCTCCTAAGGCTGCCCTCTTTAGGGAAGTTTTTAACGTTAGATGTTTTATTGTATTGTTAATATTTTGTTGGAAGCCGCCCAGAGTGGCTGGGAAAACCCAGCCAGTTGGGTGGGGTATAAATAATAAATTATTATGATTATGATTATTTTCATTACCATTAATTTCATCCATGTTTCAACGTGTCTTATTTCAATGTATCTCTGCTTAAATAATAGCAGCCTGGTTTCAAGTATCATTGTTGAGTACAAGGTCTAAATCTGTACTGTGAGAGCGGCTGGACCTTCTTTAACTGCAAAGTTATTGCTTAAAGAGATTGATTTAAAATTTGCATTCTGCGAAAGGCAATGTCTTCTACGAGAATTAATGGGAAGAGTACTGTTAATGTTGCATAACCTGCACAAAAATGACTTCATTCTGGCACTCCATCAGTATAATTATATGTGTTTTTGTATGTTTGTATATGCGATAATATCCTTGCACGTGTACTATTCCCAAATCCCCCTCACAGATGACTACACCTTTTCCTGCCTCCCCCCCCCCCTTACGCAAGGGCAAAACAGGAACTCACAGGTGGCATAAGGAGCCACTGTTTTCTGTCCTGTCCTGTACTGGTTGCAAGCAGCATCGTTTCCATTCCTCTACAGTTTGTCTTCTGCAAAACAAAAAACAAAAATGACATTATTGACGTCACTGTCTGCTAAGGCAAACTTTCCCAACTTACATTATTAATTACATTATCCCACCCAACTCAAGGAAGGCAATGCAAATGGAGTTGGGGGAAATAATCACTTATGCATGGTTTGCAAGCTGAAAGCAACAACAACAGAGAACGCCAATCATATTCACATATTGGATTTCCCTTCCAGACATTGAATGGATAAGAAACACTGGAAATTTCTGCCCCTGTTTCCATTGTCATCATCATTCTCTACTTGAAGGGAAAGGGGTGGCATCTTGCTAAAGATGTGGCCAATCACTTTTGAAGGTGGAAGATACATCCTTGGCCCTCTATCACTAGCTCTGTTCTCAAGACTTAACTGGATGGGACAAGGGACTCACTCATCTCTTCGGATTTTAGTAACCACGGTGGAGCAAGGAGACAATAAGTCTATAACATCTTGATAGCACCATATTAGGTACCTATCATCTATCATCTATCTATCTATCTATCTATCTATCTATCTATCTATCTATCATCTATCTATATCTATCTATCATCTATCTATCTATCTATCATCTATCTATCTATCTATCTATCTATCTATCTATCTATCTATCATCTATCTATCTATCTATCTATATCTATCATCTATCTATCATCTATCTATGTTTCTATTTATCATCTATCTATCATCTATAGTGGGAGTGGGAGTGGGCAGAGTGAGAATCCACGAGAGACAGGAGGAGCACACAGACAGCATGAAACCGTCCAACCCCTGTATCGGTGAAACATTATCCTTTTATTATAGAGGCCACATCCCAGCAGCATGCTTTCGTAAGGGGGAAAAAGTGTTCTGGTTTCCATCAAAAGCAACTGTAACCCATATTTCCACTTCCCTCTCTAGAAAAGGGGTAAAATAGCAAAATAAGAGAACACACAGAGCAGACCTGATGCATCCAACACCAAAGCATGTTTCCACTGGACAGGAAGACAAAGTTATCCATGGCTTTTCTCAAGCATCTGCCGAAATTTGCTTGAACACTTCAAAACATGTTGCCAGATGTGCTCAAATAATAACTGAAAGAGCTGGGCTTTGTCTCTTCAACAGCAAAATGTCACCCCGTTAACGCTCACGTTCATCTGCATCAACAAAGGCGGTAACAGTATTAATTTTTTTAATTTCTTTCTGTTGTTCCCCTCCTTTAGGAAACCAGCATGGCTTCTAACATTTTAAAGATAAGGCGTTGACTGGGTGGGCGCAATCTGAGCAGGAATTGCACTTTTGGATCCTGTGGCCTGAAGGATCAGATTCACAATCTGGGGTTGCAGCACTGCCCTTGACTTCAGTAGCACCAAAAAAAATTTTAGCTGGGTGTACCAGCAGCAGCTTTTCCTTGACCAAGATAGCCTGGCCACTGTAAGTCATGCTCTGATGAAACTGCATCTGGATTTCTGCTAAGAACATTGTACATGGGGCTGCCCTTTATAACTGCTCTGAAAGTGTAGCTCAGGGGTTAGCAACCTTTTTCAGCTATGGGCTGGTCCGCCATCCCTCAGACCATGTGGTGGCCCGGACTATATTTTGAAGGGGGGGGGGAGAGAACAAATTCCTATGCCCGCAAATAAACCAGAGATGCATTTTAAATAAAAGGACACGTTCTACTCATGTAAAAACACGCTGATTTCCAGACCGTCCACGGGCCGGATTGAGAAGGCGATTGGGCCGCATCCGGCCCGCAGGCCTCAGATTGCCTACCCCTGGTGTAGCTAGTATGATGTACAGAACATGGACTGTGAACTACGATTGGTTCTGTGGACCACATCTTGCCAGCCTTAAGCAAACTTCACTCCCTGGTGCCTGATCTGCTACTGGGCTCAATACAAGATGCTGGTTTCAATCAAGGATGCAGGATCTCAGGCCCAGGGAGACCCCTCCTTCCCTCTCTAGGCCCAGCCCACACTCCTTCTCCCCAGGGTACACCTTCATTGGCCTCACTTTGTACCCAAGTTGAGAGTTATTTGCCTGGCTGGAAGGTGCCCTTGAGCTCAGATAATGCTTCTTGCCTGCCTGGATGAAGAGAGGTATGTGGAGAAAGAAAGAAGCCTGCTGTACAAAGGTAAAATTAGCATTCTTTTTCCACCTGCTTTCGCTTCTGGCCCCCAGGCTGGAAGAGGTTCCCCACCCCTGCTTTTGAAGCTTTGAATGGATTCGAAGCAAGGTCCTTGAGGCCTGCTTCCTCTCACAAGAACCTGCCCGGCTGGCAAAACCTTCCATGATGACCCTCTTTCACATGTGTGGAAGTGACATCTGCGATTGGGCCTTTTCATTTGGAGATGCAGGAGCCAAGAAGGCAGGCCTGGCACTTAGCCCATGCCTTTTTGGCACGGGTTAAATATATTTTATATACACAGACTCTTTAGTTTTTAGTCCAGGGTGTTTCCAGCGTTATTTAAATCTGGTTTTTTATTGCTTTCTGCTGCTCCTGTTTGTATGTGACTGGCTACTGTTTTATTGTCACTTCCTCATTTCAAAGTGCATGTTAAGATGCTCCGAGGGACTGTTGCCTGAAGCGTGGTGCATATGTTTTCTTAATAAAATCGTTTGCTGCACAATCAAACACAATACGGCTTAGGTCCAGACTATCTGAAAGACCGTATTCACTCATATGAACTGCCTGGGTTTTACGATCCTACAGGGATGTCCCGCCACACTTGCAGGCATGCTTTGTGTGGAGTAGAGTCCCTAAGATAAGGTTACCAGATTTTTTTCAATGAATCCAGGGACACATTCATTAATTAATTACTACACGTTCGGGACATTGATGCTGCAGCAATGGCAGTGGTAGAGGGGCAGCTGCCGCCTTGACCTTAACCGCCACATTTCCCCTTCCTCCGAGGCTTCTATCTCCTTTCTCCATGAGCCTGGGCAGCCCCTGAGTTGTTGGTTCTTCGGAATGGTGGTGGTGGGGAAGCAGTGCGCAGTGGGGCAGGCACGGAAGGCGGAGAAAGAGGGTTGATAGCAGCAGGGGCAGCAAGGCTCGGGCAGCGCGATGCCTCCCTTCCCATCGGAGCAGCCCCAATCCCATCCCTACTTCTGTGCAAGCAGGAGGTCAAGGAGATCCCTCAGCTGGGAAGTGAGGCTTCACACTGCCTTTCAGAGCAGGCCCATCCCAACTCCTACTTGCGTGCAAGCAGGAGGGGGCAGGGATCTCTCAGGCAGCGTGATGCCTCCCTTCCCATCGGAGCAGCCCCAATCCCATCCCTACTTGCATGCAAGCAGGAGGGGGTGTGGATCTCTCAGCTGGGGAAGGGAGGCTTCCCACTGCCTAACCGAGAGATCTCTGCCCCCCTCCTGCTTGCATGCAAGCTCCGATAGGCAGCATGAAGCCTTCCTCCATAGCTGAGAGATCCCCACCCCCTCCTGCTTGCCCCAAAGTAGGAGTTGGGAGGCTGCTCCCATAGGCAGCATGAAGCCTCCCTTCACAGCTTAGTTGCTGGGGTCAGGGAAGGTGGAGGCAGCCCGGAAGCTGCATCTTAGAGCCCCTGCACCACCATCATATGGGGACTTCCGAGCAGCTCCTGAAGCCAGCAGTTGGCACTGCTCCGGGCTGCTGAGACTGCCGCTGTTGCGTTTCCCAGGGACATTAGATGAAATCCGGGGACATTCCGGGGATGGAATTTGTCTGGGGACTTATTCACGAATCCAGGAACAGGCCCCGGGAAACAGGGACGTCTGGTAACCCTACCCTAAGATGGTTGGATGGTGCCTTGTATGCCTCCTTCCGCAGCCAAGCTGGTAACAAACGTATTGCTCTGCTTCCCTTTGGACCACATCAACAAGGCTGAGAAGTGAGTCTTGTCATCCGGGCATGCCAGGACCTCCATAAACACTGCCAAGATTTGCACCCCAGGGAGGTCACTTTGGTGCTGCGAACGCAGCAGTTTGACTTCATCCGCAGAGGTGCAGTCCATTGTCTCTCAAGACAGATGGATGCCAGCAACATGCAGGAGGATCCTTCAGGATCCCTATGTAGTGTGCCCAGGTTTTCTTGATCAAGTAATTAAGGACAGCAAAAGGGAATCCTAAGTATTCTGGAGGTAAAAGATACTGATCACTGAATTCTATAAACCAGAATCTGCTATTAATTTATGGCTAAGGCGTGGGAGGTGTTGAAGATGCTGTCATTGTCATATTCACTTTATGTAGATGAAATTGAAAGTGACTGATTTTTAGTTAAAGGGAGGATCCTTGTTTATATTTGTGCACACATGCAGAGAGAGAGAGAGAGAGAGAGAGAGAGAGAGAGACTTATTATCTTCTTATCTTTTAAGGGCTTTAGACATTCAAACCAGTAGCCTGAATTGTGCTCAGAAGCTAATTGGCAATTGCTCTTACTAGATATAAGACAGTATAATTTCAAAATGGGGTTATTTGTCTTCTGAATTAGATGTTAATGGCAGGATCGTGTGTTGAGACAGCATTCTGGTATTGAATATAAGACAGCCAGTGATATATGGCTATGGTGTCAGACTTCAGAGTAGGAAATCCAGGTTTAGCTCCTTCATTCATCCAGAAAGCTCTCTTTATGATAGCAGACAAGTCCCTCTTAGCTTCACCTGCATTGCAGGATTTTAGTTGCTCTCGGACACCTGGAGGAAGAGCAGGCTATTCTCATGAATGACTATCTCTGTACCACAGTGAACATATAACATTTAGGCTGCAGTCCTGATCCCACTTACCTTGGAGTAAGCCCCTATGAATTCAGCAGGACTTCTGAGTCAACAAGGTTAGAGTTGCATTGTCAGTGACTATCAGCATGCACTTGTGAATATTGCAATCGAAAGCAAATTTTGTGATTATCTGAAGAGGGTGCTGACCATCAGGTAAATGCAATGATCACTGTTGTGTGCCCATGGGTGGTGGGGATGTGTCTCTTTTCAGACACTCCTGAAATCCACCTGATTGTCAGCATTTGTGCATGGATTTGTGCAAAATTTTGACAATTCATGGCTTTATAATAATACAATACAATACAATATACTGATGTGGCATTTTTCAATGCCTATGTATTTTAAATGAAATCTCTGTGAGCAAGCTCAAGTGAAGTGCTTGCACATCTGGGTAGCATGTGTAGGCCACAAATATGCCAGGAGGAAGCATCTAGGAAACCAATGAACATACTTCCTACAAAATGTTCTAGAGTTATACAATAGCTAGAGAGGGTATTTTTTACCACTAGTATAGAAAGCTAAGAAATAACCTAAATCAAGTTTGATCACAAATGAATTGATAGGCCATATATATAGCCTCTGGCAGAGGGAAGGGGTCCAGTGGAATGAAAAGAACATTAAATTTACTCTTGATCTATCAACCCTGTCAGGTAAGCAGTCCTTTAATTATTATTGATTTTCACAATGGTGTTTTATTAGGCTTGACTGAACTCAAGTTATAGCCACACACACACACACACACACAGAGAGAGAGAGAGAGAGAGAGAGAGAGAGAGTATATACACTATACACACACAAACGTATACACAGACCAATGCAGTCATCAGTGTCCATACCCGCTATGCACATTATGCAAACCCTTGTCTCACTATTAAATACTGAGTGTTTAATGTACCATTATCGAACACACACAAAATAACACAAATGGCTGGCTGCATTATCATTTCAAACAGAGGTGTTTTTTTTTTTTTTAACAAATAAATATTTTGAGGCTTTGGCTTGGATCATGCATTCTTTCACTTTGGTCGTTAGAGCCCTTTACATTTGATGATTGACAGCAGCACGTTTGAACTGAATGCACTCAAAGGCATTGTGACTGAGACAGTTTGAAGGTTTTAATGCAGCATTTTTGGGAGGGCCCTTTCGTTCATGTGTCAGTCATCGTCATGCGTTTTTTGCAACCATCAAACGACAGGCATGCATGTGTGAATAATAATAATAATAATTTTTTATTTATACCCCGCCCTCCCCAGCCAAGGCCGGGCTCAGAGCGGCTTACAAGCAATAATAAAAACAAGATGAATGATTACAACTTAAAAATTAGCCCATGATAAGGGACGTGTGTGGCGCTGTGGTCTAAACCACTGAGCCTAGGGCTTGCTGATCAGAAGGTCGGCGATTAGAATCCCCACAATGGGGTGATCTCCCGTTGCTTGGGCCCAGCTCCTGCCAAACTAGCAGTTCGAAAGTGCAAAGTGCAAGTAGATAAATAGGTACTGCTCTGGTGGGAAGGTAAACAGCATTTCTGTGCGCTGCTCTGGTTTCGCCAGAAGCGGCTTGGTTATACTGGCCACATGACCCGGAAAAACTGTCTGAGGACAACGTCGGCTCCCTCGGTCAGTAAAGCGAGATGAGCGCCGCAACCCCAGAGTCTTCTAGGCCTGGACTTAACTGTCAGGGGTCCTTTACCTTAAGCATTGACTGAACTGGCTTGCCAACTTTAGACAAATATCCTTTCCATGTTCTGAACTAGAGCTATCCTGTTTGCCACAAGCCTTCTGTGGCTTTTTAATAGATATGCAATTGAGTCAAGTTACTGCGTCCGCCCCTGCGTGTAGTAATTAGCTCTGACCTGGCGCTCACATGCCTTGCATAGAATGATAAATCAAGTGGGTAAATTAATGGCTCTGTAATGCTGCTAAGGCTTTAAATGTCTCTTTTTGGCAGTGCGGAAGGAGCATCCTAGTGAACCATGTAAAATACGTACTTAAGCCATCTAAGGTAATGGTCCTGTTGGTCATTGTTTATTTATGACAGCATGAGGTTCCTTGTACAGCCTCACTCTGGTTGCTTCAAGGCTAGCAGAAGTGGCAATGAATAGACCCACTTGTCGTGTTTCAAACAAAGCTATTAAAAGAAAATTATTTCAAGTGTAATTCTTCTGTTGTGGTGAACTGGCTGAGTCTACATTATAGCAGGTGAGGCTGGGTACACATATCATATTATGACAGTCACATTGTAACACACAAACATATTTTAAGCCTTCTTTTTTAAAAAAGGAAATATAGCAATGTATTTCATATTAACAGGGATACAGTCAGTGCTATTTTTCTAGAAAAAGAGGTGTCGGAACTCACCATGAACTCACCCTTTCTCTCTTATACAGTGGTACCTCGGGTTACATACGCTTCAGGTTACATACGCTTCAGGTTACAGACTCCGCTAACCCAGAAATAGTGCTTCAGGTTAAGAACTTTGCTTCAGGATGAGAACAGAAATCATGCTCTGGCGGCGCAGCGGCAGCAGGAGGCCCCATTAGCTAAAGTGGTGCTTCAGGTTAAGAACAGTTTCAGTTTAGGTACGGACCTCCGGAACAAATTAAGTACTTATCCCGAGGTACCACTGTAGTGGCAATGGCAATGGCTCCTACCTAAGTCTTGCCAGCAGGTCAATAAGCAGACACTCATGTCAGTATGTTTCCAGCATTTGGCATTACTATTCATATTTATCATGTGTCAACAGTGTCATGTTTTGTTTTGTTTTGTTTAAAACATTGGTACATTTTATAAGCATGTTGCAGAATACTATGGAAATTTTGTTCATTTATGTTTCAAGGTTACAACCATTTCCCAGTGTCTTATTTTAAATCACTTGTTGGCTTATTTTCTCCAGGGCAGCTACTGATTTTAAAGTTGTTGAAAATTGTTCTGCTCGGTCAAGATGCAAAGCAAACACGAATTATGAATATTTGAATCGTTGTTTGCGAATGGTGACTTTTATAAAGTAGCAATGAAGGCACAGCCACCGAAGGCATTTTCAGTATTCTGTAGAATTGAGAGCAATGGCAACATTTGCATCCAAAAGGGCTTTTCCAGACAACCTCTTTATTGAGCATTGATTCTGATTTGCTCACCAAAGCATACACCGAGGTTAGACTATGGTCAGTTTTTACTGAGCCTTCATTCTGAGTTATTTGCAGAGTGGTTATGCAACAACACACATTCATCCTGATTGGCTTGCACAGTGTTCATACATCTTCTCAATCATCATTTGTTCACCCCACATTGTTCAGTACATTTCTGCTTTCCTAACCACAAGACTTTTTAAACAGATTTTTTTTGCAGTATTGTGACAGAGCACTTTAATCCACCTTAATTGTGCAAACCTAAATTTCTAGTATGCACTTGAATCCCTGATATTCGAGAGGTAAGCTAGGATTTGTTTTTAAAATAATGTGGAATAAGGATATGTGCAGTATTTTGCTTTTGTGCTATGTGGACTAATTTACTTGGAGAGCTTACACATGGGTAATGGGGTGTCGTGGGCCTTAGAAAGCCATGTGACCCTACCTAGTTAAAGCCATAGGTCCATTGTCCAAGCCTCTGCAAGCATAAACAAAACACTTTGCCTGGTAGAGCTCAAAACAGATTAAAGAGAAGGAGCAGAGCCACATGTGCCCAAAAACGTATTTTAAGCAAGCAAGAAGTTGTGTCATTTCAGATCAGCAGAATCACTTCGACTCGAGCATTGTACTGATTGGGATGAAGTGAGATAGTGTCCTAGTTTCAAGGCCAGACCCAGCTCCTGTCATGCTGTGGAGAAAGAGGGAGGCCTTCGTGAAGATGATCTCTGAAGCTCTGTTAGAATGCTAGCTGTGACAAATATATGTAGTGAGAAGGGCCTGCCCAAGATGTTTTGCTGCCCGAGGCAAAGGACAGACCTAGTAGTCTCCCATGACATGCACAGAAGCCAGCAGGAATGGCAGGTGACAATATCTTCCATGCTGGTAATGGGGCAGCAGCATCCGTCACTATAACTAGGAGCAGGAGGCTAGCTTTGGCAGGGTGCCTGGAAAACACAGCTCTGTCCTGCAACAAAAGTCACCACACTTCTCCAACATTTTGCTCCCCATACTCAGCATCCGCCAAATGAGGCTGCTGCTTCACTCTGCCTAATGGTAGGGCTGGTCCTGGTGCTAAGCCTTGGAGTTAAGAAGATTAGGGTGGTGGTTCTATCTTTTATTATGGGAAGCTTGCAGCAATCCATGGAACTCCAGAGTTCCACTGGTACTGTATATACAACTGCCTGGAAAATCTGAAGCAAACTTATGTGCAACAGAATGAGAAACACACCTAAGCTTGTCTTTTTAGCTGAACTTCTTCTTAGATCAGGGATGGGGAACCTATGAACTTACAGGTGTTTTTAGATTCCAGCTCCCATCATCCCCAGACAGAAGGGCCAGTAGTCAAGAAGGATGGTAGTTGGGGAGTCCACAGGGTTCCCTATCCTTGCTTTAGATGATGCTGCAGCAAGTAACTGCTACAGCCTGAAAGCCGCATGTCTGTTATACAATCAGCTGCTGTAAAAGTGGTTGAACTCAGTACTGCAAGCGCTGCTGTAAGGGCAGGAATGCACAACAGCCGGAGCAGAAGGAATAGTAGAAGGAAGACAACAGGAAAGAAAAGGGGGAAAGTGTTTTGTTTTTAAAGGAAGGATTTTGACTGAAATAGATGTTGGTGAACTAAAGAGGCACTCTACACACACCCAACAGCTTTAGAACAACCAATGAGAGGTTGAAGAGGAAAAGTGTTATATGTTGCGAATTGGTTTTCTAATAAATAAATTGATTCAGTACCACATATTCCAAGGAATGCAAAGTAGACCAGTCACGAGCATTCATCTTATAAAAACTGTTTCTGACAAATACTGATACAGGAAGGAAGAGAACTTCTTAAGTTGGGAAATGATTAAAATAACTGCTGAGAAATTATTTCAGCATCGTGCCTTAGGATCTTGGCAGTAAACATGTAAAATCTCACCTGATTCTTACACTTTGGAAAACCACAAAGAAACTATAGTGGTACCTCTGGTTACGTACTTATTTCGTTCCGGAGGTCCGTTCTTAACCTGAAACTGTTCTTAACCTGAAGCACCACTTTAGCTAACGGGGCCTCCCGCTGCTGCTGCGCCACCGCCATGTGATTTCTGTTCTCATCCTGAAGCAAAGTTCTTAACCCGAGGTACTGTTTTTGGGTTAGCAGAGTCTGTAACCTGAAGCATATGTAACCTGAAGCGTATGTAACCTGAGGTACCACTGTACTTCACTAAATATTCACTGGAGCTCCATGCTGGCAACCCAGTCAGATGGGTGAGGTACAAATTAATTAATTCATCATCATCATCACCACTAAGACTGATTTGTCTTCTCCAGGTGATTTATCCTTTATACTATTCATTCTCTGAATGTTAATCAAAACACCTCCATCCAGACTCAAAGAGGGACATATCAGCAGACTTGAAGGAACATCAAGGTTTGTAGAAGTGCAATAAATACAAGAAGGAAGTGGGGGAGTGGTCCAGAAAGGGGGAAGGAATGGAATATCCTATTAGAAAATAAATAAATGCATGACTGACTGAAATCCTGAAGGGGAGTACTCCACTTTGTTACATCCAGCACAATACCCTGCTAGTAATGGTAGCTGTATTCCTGGACAGGACTTGGACCTTTCCTACTGCAGATATCACCACTGTGAGCCATAGTACAGTCCCCTCGTTATTTAGGTTGGTGTGCATGCTAGGTCTGACAGGGGGTGAGTGGGCCAGTCTTGGATCACACAGAAAGACCTCTTTACTGTAGCTAAGAGGTTTCCTTGCAGGTCTGGCTGCTTCTTTCTTTCATTGCCCACTGCAATCTGAATCCTTCTTTGACATCACTGAAGCTCATCTAGGACCTGCTGTGGACCCAAGTTGTGGTATCAATGCCTGCTTCGCATACTGTTGGACAGCTGAGTCCACATAGCTGAGACCACAGAGTGCCTCTGTGACAAATCACCCTGTCACTTTCTAAGCAGCGTTGGGGAAATGCTGGTGGGCTTCACCTCCCATCATCCCTGACCACTGGTCATGCTGGCTGAGGCTGATGGGAGTTGTAGTCCAACAAAAACCAGGAAGGAAATAGGTTCCCCATTGCTGAGCTGAGGCATCTGCTGGTGGATCGTGCCTCATCTTAAATTAAAAGTGAATTAAAAGTTCCCAAGTTAGAAAGGCATTGTTTATTTCCACTTTGCCTTGCTGCAAAAAAAAACCCAGATTGGTGCGTGGGTGATGTTAAAACTGGACTCATAAATCAAGTGGTATTATCAAGCCTGTGTTGATGTTGTTCGCAAGCCCCTTTCCTTCCTATTGATTACTTTTACAGCAGTTTGTTTCGTATGCTGCCCACATCTGCACAAACCTTGTTACTGTTACCAGCCTATCTTTTTATTCTTGTAGAGCCGTACTCGGTGCTTAGCTGCAGCAAGGTTGACAGTCAATAGTGTATGTATATATATAAAAGGCTACAAGAGAAAGGAGGGTTGGGGTGGGGGAAGGAAAGACTATCAAGATAGGATTTCAGATGCATGTGCATTGGTACCTTGGCAGCAAACATCACTCCTCCGTCGCCACCTCTAAAGAGATTTGGCACCACACAGGTTGCCTCACGCAACTTCTTGTCCAATTTTGGCATCAGGAGTGGATGTAGACTGGCCAAATCCAAACGACAGAACCTGCAACTTTAACCATTGTGTAGCTGTACCTGCTAGAACTCCCTATTTTGCACATCGGCTAAAGCCGTAGCAGCCCTGGATGCTTGTTTATCTGAATACAGCGAATGTGGTGTTCTCCAGATGTGCAGGGCTACAACTCTCAACACCTCTGATGCTGGCTGGGGTTAATGGGAACTGTAGACCCAACAATCTGGAGGACAGCACATTGGCTAACAGTTGCCCAGAATAGATGTTTTCTGCTGCTCCAGAGAAGCGGACACGGAGCAATGGTTCCAAACTACAAGAAAGAAGATTCCACCTAAATATTAGGAAGAACTTCCTGACAGTAAGAGCTGTTCGACAGTGGAATTTGCTGCCAAGGAGTGTGGTGGAGTCTCCTTCTTTGGAGGTCTTTAAGCAGAGGCTTGACAACCATATGTCAGGAGTGCTCTGATGGTGTTTCCTGCTTGGCAGGGGGTTGGACTCGATGGCCCTTGTGGTCTCTTCCAACTCTATGATTCTATGATTCTATGTGGTGGCGAGTGAGCCACCCACTTAAACTTAGAACCGCCCCAGTTAGAAGAAGAGTTTGGATTTGATATCCCGCTACCCTAGGGAGTCTCTAAGCGGCTAACATTCTCCTTTTCCCTTCCTCCCCTACAACAAACACTTTGCGAGGTGAGTGAGGCTGAGAGGCTTCAGAGAAGTGTGACTGGCCCAAGGTCACCCAGCAGCTGCATGTGGAGGAGCGGAGACGCGAACCCGGTTCACCAGATTACGAGTCCACCGCTCTTAACCACTAAACCACACTGGCTCTAATAGAAAGTCCAATTTTAACAGCAAAAGAATTGCACGTGAGAAGGTGGTTGGACTTTCTCCATCCTTGGTGCTGATGTTTCTGCCGCCCCTCTCACTGGATGCTTTTCATCAAGCCAATGGTCCTTTGCAGTGTTGGAACCTAGTTTTCTCCAAGAGATTTGTATTGTAGAAAAGGATTACAGTGGTACCTCGGGTTAAGAACTTAATTTGTTCCAGAGGTCCGTTCTTAACCTGAAACTGTTCTTAACCTGAAGCACCACTTTAGCTAATGGGGCCTCCTGCTGCCACCTTTAGCTAATGGGGCCTCCTGCTGCCACCACTTTAGCTAATGGGGCCTCCTGCTGCCACCTGAGAACAGAGCACGATTTCTGTTCTCATCCTGAAGCAAAGTTCTTAACCCGAGGTACTATTTCTGGGTTAGTGGAGTCTGTAACCCGAAGCGTATGTAACCCGAGGTACCACTGTATAACTGTTGAGTGACAAAGTGTTACTTTGAATCTTGAAATAAAATAAAATATTAGAGAGAGAGAGAGAGAGAGAGAGAGAGAGAGAGAGAGAGAGAAATTCAGCAGTCCTTTGGGGATCTATACAAGTCTTAGGTATACATGGCAAATGCACAAATTCCTTTGCTTGCAAGCATGATCAAAATTCTTGTTTGTCCTATGCAGATATAGCTATATGTTGTTGATGATGTTGTTGTTGTTGTTTGTTGTTTTAATGCAGTACTGTATTTTTAAAAAGACCCCCAGAAATGTCTTGCTTTTTCTCTCTTCCATGACTATATTCAAGAATTACGATTACGATTACGATATCTTTATTGTCATTGTCCCTTGTGGGAACAGGGTTTTTTTGGGGGGAACAGCTGTTCTCCCACAAACTGCACAACAGGACTCACACACATACTATGGTACAGAAAAGGAACTGGGGAGGGCTGGACTCTGTAGCTCATTACAGACATCCGCACTTGGAGGGGGCGGGGAACACTCCGTTACTATCTTACATTAGCAGAGGTAATGATAGCAATAGCCCCTTATCATCTGCCTGCTCACAAATGGATTACTTAAAGAGAATGGGTGGTAATGAGCAATTTCTGTGAGGGATTATTGCTTTATGCTCTCCTCGAATGTGACATTTCAGTTTGCAGAGCCCAAGCCAGACAGCCTTGGGAAACGACACATCTCCTAGCTGAGTAAGGCTGCTAAGACACTAATAGAAATGCTATGCTATACATCACGGGCTAATTCTGAGCAAGGGACGTGGCAGGGTCACTACGGCTTGCCCTTGGAGCTCCCAAGGCACTGTTGATACTGAGAGCCAAATGAGGCAATGGGCAACGGGAAATAAGGGGAGGGGAAACTGACCAAGTGGACAGAGAGGAGCTTTTTTTTTAAGAATAGAAAAGAAAATAAATTCAAAGAGCAAAGTGAACGGCAATGCCTTACCCTAACCCTAACCCTAACTCTAACCCTAACCCAGCCTGCTTCTAGCTCTGACACACAACTCTCTGGGCTTTGTCCTTCTCATCAACAGCCAGGTGAGGAAGGGGAGTCCCATCCATTGGTTCTCTAGCACAGAGCCATTTTCTTTGTTTCCTTAATGGCCCATACTTAGGGGGCTTTTATGCCCCTTACCTGGCTGATTCAGCAATTGAATCCTTTCCGGATCCAAGAATTAGAAGAGTATCACCCTAACTCCCGCCCCCAGCAAACTCAAAACAATACTCATTTCCCGCTTTCTAGCCCATCATCTTTATCATGCCATGCCCTTTTGTGTTATCTTGCTCCTATCTTTCTTAAAGAGGACAGCCCTAGATGTGGTCTCTTGTAAGGCTTTAGCAAGGACAGAGTTAGCACACCACACCCCAAACCCTAAATCAGCAGCCAATGCCTCTCTTTATCAATGCCTCTTTTTTTACTGGTTGTGTGCAGGGTATGTGTGCGTTTTATCTCATGCACAATCTCCCAAAACATTCCCTAGGATCTTTCCACACCTTAGAAGGCACAGGTGCTGGCAAGTTACTTTCATAATAAAAGAGAACGTAATCTTTCACACCAGCCCAATCTCCAAGCGGCGCAAGATTCCAGGGCGTTCCAGGCGCTTACCTGGGGTTCGTGTTTCCTTCACAATGAGGCACAGCGGAGACTGTGGTGTCTTTAGGATATATGGTTTATTTACACATATATACAGCCTGAGCCTATGGTGGAGGGGTTCGCAGCATTAACACACCAAGAGGGCTCTTGCTTTCTCCATACCCGCAAGCCTTGGATTCAAACAGAAATCAAACGCTGCTGTGTCTCCCACAGTCCCCATCTTTCTGCTCTCTCTCCCCCCCCCCCCGCCTCACTCACATTACTCCACTCGCTGCCCTCAACTTGGTGGGGACAGAGACCCTACCCATTTCTCATCTCACACAGTGCCTCTTCCTTTGTTCCCTATCATCAAGAGGCTAGCTTGGCTATTCCAGGAATTAGAAAGGAATCCAGGCATTCACTCTAACCCCACCCTCCACCCCAAACTCATAACAGTAATTAAAGCGTGTGTCAGATTGAATTCATTATGGCCCTTTCCCTCTCTCGACCATGTATGGGTATTGATTTCACCAGTGGCTTGGGAGTCATGTAGTTTGATACCTTCTCTTTCATATTAACCAGACCTCTGCATACATACCGTTCAAAAAAGGACCCCAGGAGTATACTTTCAATCATCTTTGATTCCACAAGGCTGAGTTCCTATGACATTGGGTCAGAATACAAACTTACAGCAAACTGAGACAGTGCTTGTATGAGGAAGGTAGTTTTAAAACATGATTTGCAAAGAGCATGACAGGGGCATTTTCCCCGAGTATAATTTTGGATAAAGCAGAAACACAGTCCACAAACCCCATTGCTCGGAGGATAGTGTGGCATCATTTAGGTAGATGGACGGCTGTGTTTGTGTGTGCTTTAGGTTTAATCACTGTGCGTATTTGAACTGCCCATTTGAGATACATTAACCATTCCCCTGTGAAGTGCAGTTTCAGCTATGGCATTATTCAAGTGGGGGCAAAATATGAATAGTTTCTGTTCAGGGTTTCAGCCTCTCTATTCCACACACACATCCCAACAATCAGTCAGCATTCTGTGCCCACTGAGCATGCTCAGTCCTCAATGGGCTCTGCAATCAGTCAGCATTCTGTGTCCACTGAGCATGCTCAGTCCTCAATGGGCTCTGCAATCAGTCAGCATTCTGTGCCCACTGAGCATGCTCAGTCCTCAATGGAGTGTATGCTGGTTTTTGTGTCTCCATGTGGGGACCTTTACTGTGTAGGATGGATGCAATTGTGCCCAATGCCAGCTACATTAAATGTCTTCATTGGCTAGCTCTCTGCCACGCCAGGAGATACTGACGAATAGCTTATCAATATGAAACAGGAAGTTACCAACCCAATGAGATAGGTACTTTCTACAGGTTGTAGATGGGGGGGGGGGTTAGTCTAGATGTCATCTTTGGAGATGTCCCCCTCCCTTCGCCAAACAGCCTGTGGTTTTATACCAATAAGATTGGAGTCTGTAGAGGAGGAGACTGGTTTGAATAGTCAAGCCACTAAAGAGAACAGCTGGAGATGTTTCCAGAAGGCAGACCTCCTCACTGACTGGATGTGATGTAATTGAGGAGTGTAAAAGGTAGCTTAGAGCAACGACCATGGCTTTGTGTTGGACCTAGGAGACCCAGAGGCTTGAATCCGGAGCTAAGGCCTTGGGTACCCACCTAGAAACCAAATGGAGGAACAGGATCTGCTAGGCTGGCAGTGCTGTGAGTCCTCCCGACTTATGCTCATCATATATCAATCCCTCTTCACAGAAAACTCTGGGAATTGTGGCTCTGTGAGGCGAAAAAGACTCTCAGCACCCTTAACAAATGATAGTTCCCAGGATTCTTTGAGGGGAGCCACGACTGTTTAAAGTGGTGTCATAGTGCTTTGAATGCATGGGTACGGATGTGGTCGCAGCCCCAGGCAGCAGCATCTCCTGTAGTTTCAATTGCAAGAGCAGTGCTGGTCAGCTCATCTCAAGCCAGCCCTGGAAGGACCCTTGCAAACTCCCTTCATCTTTAAGAAGCAATGCTTGCCTATCTCTCTGGGGAGCTCTGCTTTAAAAATTCAGTAGAAACCTGGAGCTATTCCCCCCCCCCTTCTTTTAAAAAAGCACGTCTACTGTTTCGGCTTCTAAACTAACAAACTGCGGGCTTCATTTACAAATGGAAATGTTAGCTGTTCTCTGAACACACAGGCAGGCATCGGGTTTCGCAAGGCCAAAGCCGGCTGTAATTCCTCGTTAGAGGATTGCCGATGCAGCTGAGAAAGGAGACCGGCGTTTTACCTGCAGTGCTTACCAAGGAAATGAGCAATAATTTATACAGATTATGCAGACGATTCATCCCATGGGATGAACTGGTGCATAGGTGGTTTGTTAGCTGCATGCAAACTGTCCTCAATGGATCAAGAACTTTGGTTATGTAGCCTGTTGTGCTGATGAGTCATTCTAATAATCAAGGTATATTAAGCTTTTTTTTTTTCTTAAAAAAAAAAAAGAATCTAGCACAGCCTAAGGCTAAAAGATGCTGAATGCCTTTTAGTCTAGACTGCGTCACTTGCGAATTTCATTACTGCAGCAGAAATCACAGGAGCCCTATCCTTAAATCAAAGTTAAGTTCTAGCCAGTGCTTTCATCTAGCTAGGAGGCAGGTGTGCAGGGAAGCAGCTGTCTTCACTAGATGAGGAACAGTCTGCACAAACAGGCACTGCACACACAGGTCCTCCGCTGGTTCACCTGACAGCCCAGGGAGTGCATAGTCTGAGCCAGCAGAGTGGTTTGCAATCCTTATGAAACTACCTGTGTGGATGTGCAGCATCTACGCTTTGCCTGTGTGGCCCCAGCCAGGAAATCTGCAACTCTGTCAATCAGCTGTTCTTCAGAGGACATGACTGGAACAATTATTTCCTGTCCACAGCTGCTTTTTCTGACAGGGCCGCACAGTTACATCTCAGGTACATCCACCCAGTTGGACCAGAGGGAAGGTAAGCAAGCCATGTTTTACCAACATGGCAAATGCAGAATCTGGCTTAAGCGCCGGTTGTAAAAGTCCAGCCAAGACCAGAGAGGCTTCACACATTATCTGGGTCCAGAGTGAGCAGCTGTGCAAAGGTGTTCCTACTTTTTACATGCACTTTACATAGCACATACCCCGCAAGTGTCCCAGAAAAAACAGGTCACCCCGTTTTTCTCATGCAAGGGCACAGCAGCCATTTTGGATGCTGTGATCTTGCAAGCACGGCCCCAAAGAAAGCGCTTCTTTTTGGGCTCTGTGAACTCGAGCGGGTCACATGACTCACATGGGAGCACGGGTGTGAAAATGCATACCCCTGTTTTGGTACTCAAAATGTTGGAGGGTGCATAGCATTACAATAAAGGAACACAGCAGGAGGAGACAGGTTTCGAGCTCGCACCCTTGTCCCGTGTCAGTTCCTTTTCAAACAGGAAGTACAAATCACATGTGCTTTCCTCCCTCATCCAATCAAAACCCCATTTTGAAAAGAATAAGGTGGCAGGGCGCATCGCTAAAAAAAACATGCCTTGTTTTGCCAGGTATCAGCAGGTGGCGCTGTTGCACATCATCTCCAAAATTCTTAATCTTCATTCAACAACAGAAAAGGAGGAGGAAGGAGGGGAGAAGGAATACTATGCTGGCTGCAATTCTAACTTCAACAGGGTATTTATTTATTTTTTGAAAAAGAGGGACAGAGGAAGTAGTGCATCAGGAGTGTTTGCCTTCTTTCACTCCTTTGGAGGCTGCAGTACTGAAATGAGAAATCCCCAGTGCTGCTGGGTATGTAAATCTTTATGAAAATCAGCGTAACACACCCGGCCGAATAAGCTATTGTGATCTATTGCCTGTCTTGTTATATCATGCTTGACTCCCAATCTGCAAAGCCTAGGAAACAAATGTTTTACTTATCCACACACATAGAGAAGCCAAATGCAGAATATACCCTATAGCCTTAACTCTAATGCTTTCCCCTTATATAGCTAATGTAGATGTAAACCCCCTCCCATTCTTTTGCAGAAGAGCCTTCCAGCTCTGCAGCAGCACCGCCGTGGAAAAGTGTGCAGCCAGCATAGTACAGTGGCCTCCGAGCATCGATTTGTGATGTGGGTAAATTCAGACTCAAAAGTTCATTGTGGGGCATTGGTGCACAGAATAGCTGTGAGGTTAAATTATTGCTCTGACCTCCTTGGAAGAGAGGGCAAGGTACTAATATGGAACGCTCCTCTGATAGAGGTTCAGTTGCTGTTTTCTATGTTCACTTTAAACGTTTGCTGAAAATTTCTCTTTGCTGCCAGGCTTATGCAAATATTTCGGGGGGGGGAATCATATTCTGCAATACATGGTCATTTGCTTGTTTGCTTTAAAAAAAAAAAGATGTAAGTTTTGTGCCATATAGAATAAGTTTTGTGCATATATCATTGTGGTAAACTTTTGTATTTTTTTAAATGAAATTGCAATATGTAAGTATTTTATAAATTGAATGCTTGGTGTTTTTATTTTGCAAACCGCCCTGTGATCCTCAAATGAAGGGTGTTGTAGAAATTTAATATATACAGTGGTATCTTGGGTTACAAACGCTTCAGGTTACATACGCTTCAGGTTACAGACTCCTCTAACCCTGAAATAGTAACTCGGGTTAAGAACTTTGCTTCAGGATGAGAACAGAAATTGTGCAGTGGCGACGCAGCAGCAGTGGGAGGCCCTATTAGCTAAAGTGGTGCCTCAGGTTAAGAACAGTTTCAGGTTAAGAACGGACCTCCAGAACGAATTAAGTACTTAACCCGAGGTACCACTGTAAATAAAATGAATGAATGAAAATATAGCAAACCTCCACATGCTCAGCTGCTTCCAACATTGTAGTTTTGCAGTCTGTGTTGTTCTGTTGAGTATTTAATATGCCTTTAATGACACAGCAGTGTGCTTACATGCATGCTTTACTCTGGATGATGTTTCTCTGCATGCTTCATACTGTCTATCGATACTGAACATGTTCAGAGGTATAAGCAGGCCTCCGTTGTCTCCAGTGACCACAGGTAAAAGGTAAAGGTACCCCTGCCCGTACGGGCCAGTCTTGACAGACTCTAGGGTTGTGCGCTCATCTCACTCTAGAGGCCGGGAGCCAGCGCTGTCCGCAGACACTTCCGGGTCATGTGGCCAGCGTGACGAAGCTGCTCCGGCGAACCGGCACCAGAGCAGCACACGGAACGCCGTTTACCTTCCCGCTAGAAAGCGGTACCTATTTATCTACTTGCACTTAATTGTGCTTTCGAACTGCTAGGTGGGCAGGAGCTGGGACCGAACGACAGGAGCTCACCCCGCCGCGGGGATTCGAACCGCCGACCATGCGATCGGCAAGTCCTAGGCGCTGAGGTTTTACCCACAGCGCCACCCGCGTCCCTAGAGTGACCACAGAGGGAAGCATTTATCCTGCTGCCAGTGAGGTGGCAACCTGATAAAAGACAGGTGGGAGCTACTCACAGGTGCAGTTTGTGGGTACCTGATGCACTGAATGTAATGATCCGCCTGAGTCTCGTGTGGGCATATCAACTAAACGCAGCCTACTATTTTGTAAACAGGTGAAGGGAAGGACATAAATACTACAAATGAATTAATTAACAGTGCAATTGAATCCTGTACATATCTACCCAGAAGTAAGTCCAACTGAGTGCCGTGGGACTTAGAAAGTTAAAAACAGCATCATCTCATATTTACAGTTGTTTCTATATAGTGCACGCAAATAATCAGCAACATCCTTTTTTTTTCTTTTATTGTGGTTTCATAGTATTTTAATTAGGCAACTGAATTTTATTTTACATTTTTATTTGTGTAGTGTGCCAGGATAATTTTTTTTGTTAAAAAAAAGTAGCATTTTAAATAAACTAAAACTAATAAACAAAAATTGAGATGGTCTGTGACCCTCAGTTGTGTTTTCCAAAATTTACCCTTCATTTTCATAGTCTGGAGCTGCTGTTTTCATTTTTATTTAGAGCGTATGTACATTTCTAAAGAGTAGGAGGAATGCCGAGAGAGAGAGAGAGAGAGAGAGAGAGAGAGAAGTTTGAAAGATAACTTTGAATAGCGGGTGTAATCGATTCCAGGAAAACAATTGTTTTGCTCTTGCTTATGTCCTACAATCTCAAACAAGGTGCAATGCTTTGGGGAGCCCTAGGGTTCAACCACATAGTGGCTTTAGAAAGGGGTATAAGAGTAAAAACCAAGCGACAAAACTTTGTGCAAAGTATTGAGAGAAATCCGCCAGCTGTTAAATTTTGCTGTGTGTGTATGTGTGTGCCAAGAGTCTTAATTTTAGCAACTTCAAAGCAATAAGCCTTTCAAAGGCATAAGTGATGTTAGCAAAAGTCTTTCTCAATTTGCCTCAATCAAAGCAGCAATCAGTAAACTGCTAATCACTTATGTGTCAGGGCAACAGATACTATGGCAATCAGAACTTGCAGGCACCGAGAGACAAAGGTGTGTGAAGGACAGGGAAGCGATTGGCCTCTGGGAGACGGGATGTGGATAAGCTACCATTGACCTCAAGGACAGATGCTGCAGCGACAAGAATAGCAGAGCTGAGGGTAGTGATCCTCAGGGATGGCGAGGCTTTTCCTGTGAGTTGGGGACTGCAGTAGCACTCTGTGGATGTGGTAGCAACTTCTTCTGCACGATGCATCTGGGCTTTGATCCTGCAAAGTAAAGTATTTGGACTACAGTTGCAATGAATGGAGTGGAGGAATGCCTGGCTTTTGCCTATAAAACGCTTACCTACAAGTGAGGATGAGTGACTGCCTTGAGAAAACCTTGTGAGGACAGCTAAAAGTAAACAAGTGAGCAGATGGGTGTATCTATGCTGCCCCCATCTCAAACAAACGAAACCTTCTAATAAGGGAAAGAAGGTCACCAGTTGTTAGGAGTGCTTGCAGGAGTTAGGAGTGTGACCATTAGGACTTTGCAGGACTGGGGCCTTCCTAAGTTTGTTCTGGAGAGGCAAAGTGCAGCCGCACAGGTGAGGCCGCTTGGTAACTCACAGCACCTGGTGGCAAGAGCTGGGAAGGGATATAAGGTCAGCATTTCCCTTCGGCTCTTTGCCACAGCAACTCATTTCCTGCCTTGCTGTGGTTGGCTTCTGGCTTCCTGGTCCTCAGACCTCAGCTTCTTGACTCCTTGCTTCTTGACCCTCGGACATGTGACTTTATGACTCCTTGCTTCTCGACCTTCGGACCCTTGACTTTGTGACTCCTTGCTTCCTGACCCTCGGACCCCTGGCTTCTGGACTCTCGTTCCTGCTCCCACCCCGCCATCTTTGTCCCTGGTCCCAACGTCCTCAGCCAGGACTCTGATCGCCCATAGACCGGACCGTGACACCAGTGATGGGAAGAGCTTCCAAGGGAGAGGGGAGTCACACTTTTCCAGAACAGGGAGTGCTGCGGAGAAGGTGCCCCAAAAGAAAAGGCCTCGGAACTAGTTTGTGCTTACATGAATGAGCAGGGGACCACCTCTGACCTTACTTCAATTTAGAAAGCATTTGGGAAGAGAGATTCCTTTTAATACACTGGACCCAGGCCCAGCCCACCCATCAGGCAAGGTGAGGCGATTGTCTCAGATGGTGGGATCCACAGCAGTTCCAGCCTCCAAGGAATGCATTGCCCACTGCTGCTTCCAAGATGGCAGCAATAGCTCCTTGGAAGTTGGATCTGCCTCTTACAGTGGCCTCTCAGCAAATAGGAAGCACCACTGGTCTTCTCCCACCCTTGTTCCTAATGTAGGTCTCTATTCCTTCCTTATTCCTGATGTAGATCTTCACTCACCCTTTCTTCCCTGGCAGGGGGAGCATTTTGTGGTTCACCTCAGGTGCCAAAATGTCTTGGACCAGCCCTGCCAAGGCCTTTCTGTGCTATGTACCCTATAGGGCCAGGGCAATTTTATAAAACGATGTTGGCTTTTTGTTTCTCGTCCTTCAATATTTTAAATTGTAGTGCTGAAGGCTCTCCCCACCCCACCCCTGGTCCATGAGACTTTAGGCACAACAAATTTTGTTTGTGTATAATTCTCAGCACGCTAGCTTGATCTAGTTAGCAAGAGCTGCTAGGAGCTATATGCTCACATGTTGTGATGATAGATGAATTAGGGTATGTTCACATAGCTCTGACCCCTGTCTGGGTTTGAGATTTCCTGCCATGTAAGCAAGATCCTCGGGCCATGTTAGGACCCCACCCTGTATGCCTGAGACACACACACACACACACACACACACACACACACCAGCATTAGGGGTGAAACCTTTGCTATGCCAGAGGCCTCTGATTCTTTCTGGAATGGCTCCAGAACTGCTGGCCCGGCGTTCATTCTGAAAAGGCTCCCTTCCCAGCTTGGCATCCAGCATTCTGGTCTGGCAACAGCATCCTTTGTTTAAGCAGCTGTCCGCCTCCATCAGCATCTTGTAGAAGAACTGAAAGCCAGTTCTCCAAATGGACCTGACATGTCTGATGAAAATAGGAATCTCCTGTTCCATGATGATGATAATGATGATGATGATGATGATGATGATGATGATGATGATGATAGTTTTACTATTTATACCCCACCCATCTGACTGGGTTGCCCCAGCTATTCCTAGCGGCTTCCAACATATATGAAAACATAATAAAACACTGTACATTTTAAAAACTTCCCTTTACACACAGCTGCCTTCAGATGGCTCAGGGGTCGGATAACTGACATGAAGGCCAGAGTTGGGCTTGGCTGTAAGTTTATACTATGTGGTGACCTATTTGTGTGCTCTCTCTCTTGGCATGTAGAACATTGAATGTGAACCAGAGTACATTTGAAGAACAGCCCTGTTTACGAACTATTCGGTATACGAACTTTACGAACTATTCGGAACTCTGCAAAACTGGAAGTAGTGTTCCAGTTAAGCAAACTTTACCTCGGGTCTACGAACGGAATTCGAACAGTGGAAGGGCACCGACGGCAGGAGGCCTCATTAGGAAAAGCACGCCTCGGTTTAAGAATGGTTTTGGTTTAAGAACGGACTTCCGGAACAAATTAAGTTTGTAAACCGAGGTATCACTCGGTAATGTGTCCTTTACTTCCTACAGGAAGATGCCCAAATCACCTGATCAGCCCTGCTGAAGAAACCAAGGAAGTCCTTTCCCATGTTGCGATATATAGGGCTGTATCTTACTCAGAGTAGACCTATTGAAATTAATGGCTGTGATTCATTAATTTCAGTGGGTCTACTCTGAGTAGAGTTGGCGCAGGATGCAACCCGCTGTCAGAACCCTAGGTCCCCATAAAGTGGTGGTGTTGTTTTTTTAAATGTAAGTCAAATTGAGACACTTGTGCAAAGCAACCAATAAGCTTAATAAATATCAGCAGTTTTCTTGTGCCAGTTTTTTTAATACATGGGCACAAAATGTGTTATTCTACTATAAATGTGAGTTGCAGATGTTTCTCATCCTAGACGTTCTCCGTCAATTAATCAAACATGGGTATTGGGCTTCATTCAAGCCCATGGGTTTACGGCATGCATTTTTCATCTGGAAAAAAAAAATGTCCTGAATGCTTTTAATTCCCTCCTTTATTAACTGATAGTTTCCACATCAAGGTAAAGGCGTCTCTCGTACAAGCATGGGCTCCATCTGGATGCAATGCCTCTGATATGCTTCAGGGAGTCTGTCTGACAATATTCCTTTTGAAGGTGAGGACGGAACTGGAGGGGAATGTAGGACTCCTGTTCATGAATCCTGAAATGTTTCCTTTATCCTGCTCGGTTGTGATTTTAAAATGCATTAGCTCTTACCCAAAAATAAATTTGAATGTGGAATTAATCAGAGTTCTCCTGGTGTTGCCCAGCCAGATGCATCCCTTTTGCATCTGTGAGAACCTTCTTCTCCCCCACAACCCAGTCTCCAAGCAACGAGAGGTGTTAGCGCATAGGTTGGGTTTCCTTAGAACTGTGGTGGGAGACCTCAGCCCCGCAGGCCATTTCCCCAAAGCCCTGCCCATCAGGTGTGGAGCAGGTATGGCTGCAAAGGAACATCAGGGCCCCCAGGCTGTGTTCACATTACCTGTGTTCACACACGCAACAAGGTCATTCTTCTCAATTCAGACTGAAGCTGTTTTGGGGAGGTGGGAACACATAAAGCACAGTGAAGGCATACACCCCCACTGACACGATTTCTACGACCATGTTTATGCACATTGCTGTGAAATAAATAAAGGATTTGAACGTGGAAATGGTGCCAAAACAGCACAGAAAGAGTGGGAGAGAGCTACAGTGGGGGGGGGACGACAACTTGCACTGTCGCTCTGATTGTCTCGTTGCCCCCATTCACCCTCCTGTGCTTTCTTCTTCCTGGCCAGCAGGGGGTGCTCAGCCCCTCTGTCCACCTGACTGTCATTTGCTTGTCGATTTTGTCCCCTTGGGCAGGATCCAAGAGTCCCTCTGCCCTCCGATCACCATTGCCCTCTCTCGCTTACCACCCAACAAGCAGGCAGCAACATTCTTTCTTGGGGGGTGGGGACAAAAAAAGACGCCAACTCCAGCAACTTCCAAGACGAACAGGTCCTGCAGTGGTGCGGGGGCACTGGGAGCTACCCAGCCACCAACCCACTGACCCCCCCAGCTCAACTTTTTTGGTCACTGGAGGCCATAGCTGTCAACTTTCAGATTTGAAAATAAGGGATCGGCAGCCTCGAAAATAAGGGATCAGCAGCCTTACCTGTCCCAGGGACAGTCTACAGGATATCTAACAATCCGGGATGGCAGCGGGAAGCAGTGGGAAACGGCGCTGGAATAAGGGAATTTCCCACAAAAAAAAAGAGAAGGTTGACAGCTATGCTGGAGACAAACACGATCCATGCGTGCAAGGGTGCATCCCTCCCTGGGAAGGCTTGTGGGATAGACAGGATCTACTGAGAGAGATCTCTCTCAACAGCGGCTTCCCTACTTGACGTGATTTCACGTACATGCGTAGAGGCCAGGAACGTAACCCTGTGTAAGTGGGACGGACACACACGCACCTGTATTTCATATGAAAAAATAGGATAGATATGAATTGTGGCTAATGTCATGTGCACCTTGCTTCCCAAACCAGCAATGGGAGCACATCGGATGCAGAGTAAATGGGAGTGCACACACAGCCTTAAAAGTGTGTTCCCAACTGTTCATTGGCAATTTGAGCTTATATTCAATTTTAAAAAAAAATGGTGCCAAATGCAAGCTCTGATGGGGTTGTTTTTACACAGGAACTCTCAACTAGAACTCTTGTGTGGAGATGACTCCTAATGGAAGCAAGGCTTCCAGCCACCGTCAATCAACAAATCGGCACAGGGTGCAAACCCTGCTTGCTTTGGCTGTGTGCTCCGCCTGACTTCATGGCAACATCAGAGGATTAATAGCTGGGCGATGCCTGTGATCCTCCAAATAACCCCATTGTCCCTGCCCGCCAGCCATGCTGGCTGGGGCTTATGGGAGTTGGAGTCCAGCAACATCTGGAAAGCCATCGGTTCCTCACCCCTTATATGTAATCTTGCCCTGGATAAAGAGGGGTGTTTTTTGAGCAGGCAGGAATGAGATGCCCTTGCCGAGACGACCCTCTCATTCTTTGCTAAGGAAATAAATAGCTTAAAGTGTCCAGCGCCTGCCTCTGACTTTATTTGACAGCATGAAGGGGAGCAAGGAAGCACAGATTGCGATCCATATGTTGTGTGTAACTAATTTGTACTGCGTTGTCACTCGAGGCACAGAAGGCCAAAGCTGCTCACTGGCGTAGATCAGCCCAAGACCAGTGAAATCAAAGGCAAGGCTCTCATTTTCACCAAGGAAAGATTTGGCCCCATGTCAAAGGCAGACCCTGCCTTCCCTGACTCCCCCCCCCCAAGTTTCCAGTTACTGCAAACAAAATCCAGCTCCAGCCCAAATTACAAAATTGTGTTTGGGTGATACGAGCAGCGCACATTTTATGCCAGCTCTTTCTCTGAGAGGGTTTCCCCCCCATGCAGGATGGCAAGATGATATGAATCTCTTCCAAGAGCAGAGTCCATTAGAACAAAACTGAAGGTTGACCAGTCAACAGCTAAAGCAGCGCAGCCTGATGAAATAAACAGCCCGCCGTACCATTCCTTCTGCATAACACTCAAAGCAGTATTAAAAGCTTTATCTCAGGAAGGAACTGCAGGCACCAAATGAAAATCAGATGCAATATTTTGTAGGCTGAAGGGCAGATCCCTGTCCAGATGCACTGAGAATTATGTACACAAACGGGGGGGGGGGGATAATTCGGTTCTATAGTGCACTTTTCACAGTCAAGCTATATTCCCCAGGAGGTTTGCAAAGAAATGTGTTAGTTACCGGCTGCACAGCGGACGGAAACGTACTCAAGATATGTACAGAGAAGGTTTGGGGCTCTGCAGAGGAGGGACGTCAGCTGCTTATTCGCTGTTCCAGCCGATGAGTGCTATGGGCAACTTTCAGCGGGAGAGATACTAGAGGAAAGGCAACAGTTTTCATGAGTCCACAGCCCCCCGACTGCCTTATCTGCTTGCACATTGTTGTAGAAATGTTGGTGATTCACAGATGTGATTCCCCGCCCCCCCCCAGCAGAAGCAGAGATGGCGTGCATGTACATGTGTGCTAAAGAGCTCCTCGGAATTTTGTTGCATACAGCTAAATTACGTTAACCAAATTAGATGGGATCTCAAATGGTTCGGATAATACTTTCTGACAGAACCAGTTGTGTTGGTGTGCTGCAGCTCAAGACAGCTGCTACCCGCCCACCCCCTCAAGACAGCTGGTGCAAGAAAATGGCCTATCTGCATCTTCCCATATCTGCCCACCCTTGCGCCAACGCAGGAAGCACAGTAATGGGAGAAATAGATAGATGGGTGATAGACAGATCAGATTTATACAGTGCAGAGGTCTCTGTGTGAATGGTGAGAACAGGTATATAGTGATGTCCAAGCATAAGGCGGCATGGAAACCAACTGCGGCTACGTCTGCATTGTACACCTTCCAATTCCACTTGAACGAGAATGTTTCTAACCATTCCCAAAGTGATCTAACAATCCTTCTTCCCAGTGAATTCTGGGAATTATAGCCCTGTGAGGGGAACAGGGGTCTCCTAAGAACTCTCAGCCCCCTTAACAAACGGCAGCTCCCAGGATTCGGGGGAAGCCATGACCTTTTTAAGTGGTATGATACTGGTTTAAATGTACAGTACAGATGAGGCTTCAGATCTATTAATTTCCCCCCACAGAGCAGATGCTTTTCCTTATCTTCTGCTCTCCACCTCTTGACCCCCCCCCCCCGGGTGAAAAACAAGTTTCTCTGTGCCCTCTCCATTTTTCACCCAAATATGGACTGCAAGCTTCCCCTTCCTTAAAAAGACTTCCACGTCAAGAAAAGATTCTGGTGGTCTACAAACAGTGGCAGCAAGCTGTGCAGGAAAGGCAGGAGAGGGCAGGCAGGCACACAAACCATTCCTTTAAATCACACACCCAATAATGCTGGGCACTGTAGTTCGCCCTTCACAGAGCTGCAATCCCCAGCACTCTCAACAAACTACAGTTCCCAGCATTCTTTGGGGGCAACGTGTTTTGAATGTGCTTTAAAGCTTTGTGCAACCAAATCCGTATGGCTGCTGGATAGAGAGGTCACTGGGAGGAGGCCTGCAGAAGTCCAGCTCAGTAACGGTTTAGCTGGACGAAGAGAGCTCCTCTTCCTCCTCTTTCTACCCTCTCAAAAGATCCCAACTTGCTCGCTTTAAGAGTCTGACAGGTGAAAATAGAGCTATCAGAAAGGCAATGAAGAGAGTGAAACCCCAATGCAATAAGCTGCAAATTGATCAGCTGTAGTTATGGAAACCAAGCCATGAAGTTATAATCCTATCAGACAATGGGGGAGCGTTTTCAGCTTCCACCATGGGCTAGGCAAGAGTACATTTTCTTGAAAGCACTGGTTTCGGCAATGACTCTTGCTCCCAGCTATTTCGTGAGATACTGATATCCCAGTCGATACTGTAATCAGAGAAATCCCCATTCCAAGCACTCTTCAAAAATGCATTCATAAGGTGTAACGCGTGATGGAGACAAATGGCACGGGAAAACCTTTGCCTTGCTTGCTTCTCCATCATTTACAAAAATGGAAAGCACCGAAAATATTACAGGGTGGCATCCAGTTGTGTCTGTCTGTGAATGCAACAGATTTGCACAGTGGGACTTCCCCCGCTCTGTCCCCCCCACCAATATAGAGGAATGCAAGACCAGAAACAGATTTTGGGTAGGGATGGGGGAAAGCACAAGGAATTGGAGGAGAAAGTCCTGCTGCAGGTGGAAGCCTGTTTGTGCAATGCTGGGCATCACACTGTACCTTTTCTCTTGAACATTTGGGATAATGGCACAGTTCAACGATAAAGCACAAGCTTTGAAAGCTAAAGGTTTGAGGTTCCATCTGCAGCCTCACTAGGTAGGGTGAAGAAATACTATTGTCTGAACACCCTGGACAGTAGCCACTGCCAGTTAGTGTAATTGTAATAATAATATTAATAATAACCCAGCCAGATGGGTGGGGTATAAATAATAAATTGTTGTTGTTGTTGTTGTTACAGTGGTACCTTGGGTTACAGAAGCTTCAGGTTACATACACTTCAGGTTACAGACTCTGCTAACCCAGAAATAGTATCTCGGGTTAAGAACTTTGCTTCAGGATGAGAACAAAAATCGTGCGGCGCTGGCGGCGTGGTGGCAATGGTAGGCCCCATTAGCTAAAGTGGTACCTCAGGTTAAGAACAGTTTCAGGTTAAGAACGGATCTCCAGAACAAATTAAGTTCTTAACCCGAGGTACCACTGTATTATTATTATTATCCCACCCATCTGGCTGGGTTTCAGCTGTAGACAAAACTGAGCTAAGTGTGACTTCATACAAATCAGCCTCCGCTGATCGATTGGGTTTTAAGAAATCAAAATAAGTAAATAACCGGTGTGCGAAGGATCTCTCTCCATTCAGCCACAACTATATATGTTGTGAAGTTGCGACACGCAGCAGCAGCTTCCCAACATGTGCAGTTGCGGCAAAACAGACACTTGCTTTTATTACACTGTAGGTTATTACAGCCATGCTGTTTCCATTATAACGGCTCTGTCTTCCAAGGTTTCGTATGATCTGAGGAAGATGGGGGTGGGTGGTGGGTGGGACCTTTGCTATTCCAAGTATGTAGAATGAAAGTTCCATCCTCCTGCCGAAAAGCAGGCAGTTGAGTCTGAGTGTGCAGAGTGCATCAAGGAAAGCAGAGAGCAAAGTTTGATGGCCAGTATTGGTAAGTTCCAGGGACGCGGGTGGCGCTGTGGGCAAAACCTCAGCGCCTAGGACCTGCTGATCGCATGGTCGGCGGTTCGAATCCCCGCGGCGGGGTGCGCGCCCGTCGTTCGGTCCCAGCGCCTGCCAACCTAGCAGTTCGAAAGCACCTCCGGGTGCAAGTAGATAAATACGGACCACTTACCAGCGAGAAGGTAAACGGCGTTCCGTGTGCTGTGCTGGCTCGTCAGATGCAGCTTGTCACGCTCGCCACGTGACCCGGAAGTGTCTGCGGACAGCGCTGGCTCCCGGCCTATAGAGTGAGATGAGCGCACAACCCTAGAGTCTGGCAAGACTGGCCCATACGGGCAGGGGTACCTTTACCTTTTTTTAAGTTCCAGCATCTTAAAAAGCAGAGACATCACCTTGCCAAGAAAGGTCCGTATAGTTAAAGCTATGGTTTTATGAAGAGAAGACTCCCTGGAAAAGACCCTGATGTTGGGAAAGATTGAGGACACAAGGGGAAGGGGACGACAGAGGACGAGATGGTTGGACAGTGTTCTTGAAGCTACCAGCATGAGTTTGACCAAACTGCGGGAGGCAGTGGAAGACAGGAGTGCCTGGCGTGTTCTGGTCCATGGGGTCACGAAGAGTCGGACATGACTAAATGACTAAACAACAACAACAACAGCAACAATTGCTAAGTTCCACCCCTACCCCATCAGATGCTGGTGTTTCTCCTCCTTTGTTTGCTTGTTTGTGCCCCAATGTCCTTCTGAACCTGTACATTTGTACAGCAATAGATTGTTTATTGTATAAGGAGCTTTGGGGAGCAGAACAGCCAGGTATATATTTGCAAAAACGAATCAGTGATAAATGCATCCAGATGTTTCCAGGACCTTCTCTCTCCACCTAGAGCATGGTTAGGGCACCTTTCTCAGTTGGAGAGCATCACTCCCTTCTACGCAGTCCTCTGCAAGCCACATCGTACTGGTGGCGGGTGAGGCCAAAGCGGGCAGAACAATGACTGTAAGTTTCACCTTTGTATAGGAGGCAGGTTTCTGCAGGAGGCTGCATCCAGGGAAGAAAGAGTCTTTATTAGAGTTCAAAGAAACATTCTAGCTCGGCAGAAAGCGGTTACAAAGCAGGGCTTGTGAGGAATGTGGCATAGCTACAGGAGGAGTGGCCTAGACAGAGTCCCAAGGCCAGACAAAGAGGTTCAGGGGCCACAATCAGGCCCCAGGCGCGAGATTCCCCATCTCTGTCTTAAAGGGAGCTCAGCCCTGATAGGATTTCCTGAATTTTTCATGGCTTTTCCACTTCATTTTATTTAACAAAAATTATATACAACTTGAGGGGTTTTTTTTGGGGGGGGGTGCGCAGCTACTGAAAAACCTCTAAGCAGTTTACAGCAACATAAAATAAAAGATTAAAATTATCAACGAAAACAGGTTAAAAACATTCAAAAGACCATTAAAATAAACAATAGCTCAACAGAGATAAAGCACATGTTTAGGGAAGTTTTTAATGTTCAATTTTTTATTGTGTTTTTAATATTCTGTTAGCAGCCGCCTAGAGTGGCTGGGGAAACCCAGCCAGATGGGCAGGGTATGTATAAATAAATGAATAAATAACTTTTCATGTCTGGACATTCTTGCCTAAACAGAAATGTTTTAAGCAGATGCCAAAAAGAAATAAAAAAGTGACAGTACCTGCCTCTTGTCAACAGGCCGGCAGTTCCAAACTTTAGGTGCTGCCACACTAAAATATTGATTCCTTATATACCATATTTTTCGCTCTATAAGATGCACCAGACCACAAGACCCACCTAGTTTTTGGAGGAGGAAAACAAGAAAAAAAATATTCTGAATCTCAGAAGCCAGAACAGCAAGAGGCATCGCTGCGCAGTGAAAGCAGCAATTCCTCTTGCTGTTCTGGCTTCTGGGATAGCTGCGCAGCCTGCATTCGCTCCATAGGACGCACACACATTTCCCCTTAGTTTTTAGGAGAGAAAAAGTGAGTCTTATAGAGCAAAAAATACGGTATGTAAGATGTATCAAGACAGGAAGCTGTCCAAAACTAAGGCAGAGCATTGGTCCATCTAGCTCACTGTTGTCAATGCTGACTGGTCTCTGCTCTCCAGGGCTTCAGACAGAAGCCTCTCCCAGCCCTGTTAACACACACCAGCAGATGTCCCAAAATAACTCAAGAAAGAAAACAGGGGCAATGATACAGCAACATCCAAAACAACTAATGTCAGGGAATCCATCCAGGTCCAAAACATAATCCAGAGGCCATGTCGGGCAGCAGCCCAAAATCAACAGCAGGAATCCCATTGCAGTTGTTGTCTCCAACAACTGGAAAGCTCAAGAGGGACACCTAATATACTCACACCCCAGCCATAGCTGACAACGGTGAAGGTGTTTCAGAGATTCCCTGCTCTCAAGAAGACCCACGATCTCAAGTAGTCACCTCTCTGGATCTGTAAATGCGCCCTGCATCATAGCTCCACAGCTCAGTCCAAATGACCACAAAATGCAAAACATACAGTCCGTGGCAATACCATTAAAGCTTAAATCTATTTAAAGTAAGGACATGCAACACACACAGGAGAAGTAACTGGCGATTTCACAGGTATCCAAGCTTCGCTATGTTAGTTAGCACCTGTAGCAAGAACCACACCTCTGTCCAAGCCAACTTTTAAAAACAAATGGATGTCCACCAACCGGCGAAAACTGATTAATGTTGTGGCCTGAGGGGAGGGAGTTGCATAACTGTGGGGCCACCACCGAGAAGGCCCTTTTCCAAGCACATGCACAACAAGCAACACTTATTGGAGGGACCACGAGTAGAGGCATAATGCTATGAAGTTATTTACAAGGACTGTGTACACACCATACATTTAAAGCACATGACTTCTCCCAAAGAATCCTGGGAACCATAATTTATTAATGTCACGGCTAAAATGGCCGCTGTTTCTTTAATGCGAATAAAGCTGGGTCAGCATGACTCAGCGGTCTGCACCAAGTTGTATATATAAGTGAGAAATGTTAGTTTGTTGCTGAGGCTGGTGTTTGGGTTGGTTGGTTGATTGGTGCTGGTGTGTATAGTTGTTCAGTCGTGTTTTGCACAAAGACTTTTAAGAATAAAACTCTGCAAGGATATTCTCGCGGACTCTTTTTGTGCCGACAAGGAGACTGAGGAGACAAAGGGAGGTCAGAACCCTTTCCTTCTGACAATTAAGAGTGCTAGCAGCTGTAGCTCTGTGAAGTACAGTTGCCAGTATTATCTGTGGGGGGGGGGGAATGCCACAGGCTTTATATGTACGGCATATACACAGCTGTTTTAATTTGTTGGAAGCCACCAATTATTGTTGTTGTTGTTGTTGTTGTTGTTTACAACACAGTGACAACCGAGGTCTAAACAAAGCCTCTGATTATTTAGTGGCTCTTACTGCATGCTTCCCCTATGGAGTTAATTCTTGTTTATGAAAATATTTTTTAACAAAAATCCCAAAAGGATGGAACAAACTCTGAGGCCAATATCTCATAAAACGTAAGGCATAAACAAACCCCAGGAAGACAGAGCGCAGCACTTGGTTTTGCTTCAGCACAGCAACGTTTCCTATAAAGTAGCGGGAATGAAAATACATTATGAAAGAACTGCTGTCACTCAGGAAGAATGCATGCGCAAGAGGCGCCTGAGAAGTTGAGCCGAGGGTGCTGAAAGCACCCCCAGGGGATATTTAATGAGCAAACACACTCACAATCTGCCTCGTAAAAGACTTTCAATTCTGGCATCACCAAAGAGCTAGACTTGATAATTGGAAGTTTAATGTGATGTGAACTAAACTTCAGAATTGGGAAGAGAGATAGTTATTGCTCTTCTAACAACATCAACAAAATAAAGGAAATCTTCTGTGCTTTCGCTCGCTGATTCATACTGTCACACGCTAGAAGAGGGGAGCTCATAGGCCAGGTAAAAATCCCATGCATGTGTCAGACATATCAGTGTTATCGATGGCCATGAATATTTGCTTTAGATTGGGGTGGGAAACTGGGTCTTGCAGAGCCAGGCAGAGACCTGGGCCAGGTAGATAATGTGCCCCCCCCCTTTTTTTACCCGGGGGATAACTGAAGTCTTATAAATAAGTAAGTATATACAGTGGGACCTCAGGTTACATATGCTTCAGGTTACAGACACTTCAGGTTACAGACTCCGCTAACCCAGAAATAGTACCTCGGGTTAAGAACTTTGTGGTGGTTTCTCTTTATGCCACTGTGCAGTGCTTGGAGTCACAAGACTCTGTTTTGCATTCCAGAGATTCCAAGCTGTTGGAAGTCTCACGGAAGACAGGAGACGGATGTGATGTTACTGGTTTCCTGTCCCTTTGTGTTTCAGTTGCTCTTCTTTCACAGAGAGAGCATGTATATTTCTTTTCTGTCTGCGTAGTTAGAAATAAAACCTAGCAGCATAGCTCAAACGTCTCGTCTCTTCTGCTGCTTTGATACTGTGCTAAATGGGGAACGTGCCTGGAGCCTTATCAAAGGCTCAGGTCGTTAATCATCGTCGGAGGAGATTCCGAAGGCTCGACCGGAGGAGTAGCTCAGTCGTAGCGGAGATTCCAACATTTTTCTTCAGGATGAGAACAGAAATTGTGCTCCAGCGGCGCGGCAGCAGCAGGAGGCCCCATTAGCTAAAGTGGCGCTTCAGGTTAAGTACAGTTCCGGTTTAAGAACAGACCTCCAGAACAAATTAAGTACTTAACCCGAGGTACCACTGTGAATAATTTTCACAAAAGTTATGCTGACAAATAATTTTATTTCAAGGCTTGAACCGTATCTGCATATAAAGACAAAATGGAAAATATAGATAAATATGCTGACTGAGGCCCGCTTTGGAATCGGAGGCCTGGGCCAAGTGGCCCATATATGGCCCCCCTCTGTCTGGCCTGGTGGGAAATCCAAATGCGGACCTCCAGGTATTTGGCCCTCAAGACTGTCCCCAGGCCACTTCCCTGGACTTAGGCACTCCATTGTGCTGAAGCAAAAGCAACTGGGAACCACAAGTGGGGAGAATGCTCTTGTGCTGGTGTCTTGCTTGTGGGTTTTCCATTGGGACCTGGCTGCTGGCTGAGAGAGCAGGATGCAGGGCTAGGTGGGCCTGATCCAGTAGGGATCTTCTTATGTCCTTATCAATATCATGCTCAACTGCTCTTCATCCTAACTCAGAAGGTGGGTGCAGTAAAAAAGAAAGCTTACAGTCGCCATTATTGTTGGGTTACACTCTGATTGAAAGTGATAGGAGCAGGGTCTGAGCCTTGGGGCATGTGAGGACTTGTTAGGGTTGAGCTGTCAGAGGTCAGCCAGGAATTGTGCCTCTATTCCAAACCTGCTGCACCTTGCAACCAATCTGATTTACGCATTAAAGTTTTTGGCAGAAACCGAGCTGGGAGTCTGAGTTCTGTCCGGCAATGAGGGCGAGAGCGCCACCACCCTCCCTGTCCTTTTGCCCCTCTCCTTCCCCCCTCCTGGCAAATAACAGCAACTCAGTCACCTAGAAGCCACCCCAGCCAATGACGCATCTCTTAATAACAGCAGAATACAAACGTAGTTAAGAAAAACAAATATTCCTTCCTCCAGCAATCAGTCAACAAAGCAAAAAGCAAAATGACTGATGCACACACACACACACACACGTAGACCAAAGAGCTATCTCAACAATCACTTGTTGTTAACATATTCTGAATAATGAAGCTACCTGCAAGTTTGATTCATTACCCAGAGATTTCTAAAGTGAGAAAGCAGTGTGCAGCAGCAGTACCACCATGCTGTTTACAAAACAAATATAATCAGAGAGGCTGGTGCTGCTGGGTGGTTAAAAACGTAGCACTCATCAAACTATTCAGAAAATGTACATGGCCCCTTCCAGACTTCGCAGTGCGGGGGTGTTAATATGCATCTCTCTCCCTTGTTAGTGGAAAGTTAGCATGTTACCCTACCTGTCTCCTTATCACTGGTGTTCTCTACAGGGTGTACTGTTGCATTGACGAAGAACCGAATTTGCGCCTCCCATAAGCATTTTCAAGTGGTAAAGGCCACAGTCAATCTGCCCTGAGTTGCCAGGGCATTTCAACAATGGATACCATCTTGACTTTGAGCCCTGGAAGACCTGCTCCCTGCCTTGCAGAACTTTTTCCACCTGGCCTGGGAGGGGAGGACCCTGACTGACTCCAGCTACAAAAACTAAGGTTGATGAACAGACTCTTGTGCTGGAATGTTGTTTGGGTTGTTGTTGTTGTAGGGTAGGTGTTGTTATTGCTGTTATTGGTATTGCTTTTTATATATTTCGTTTTAGATCTTATTATGATTTATGCAGAAATTATTCAGTTTGGTAGTTTACTTTCTGATGGGTTTTATTTATTGTTTATGACTACTTTTGCTATGTTTGTAATTATGAAAATATTTTCATGCTGCAAGTAAGTCCCAATGAGAATAGTGGGATTTGTTTGAGTCAATTTCTATGGATCTGTACTGTTATATTAGTCATTATTGGATATAGAAATGTTCTGCTATTAAAATACACACATATATCACCATTACTCATTAAACAGTGTCCTTGCTTAATTTGATCCAGGTCTGTTTTTAATTACAGTTACCTCCCTTCTGGAACCTGGCAAGCAAACTGCAAGCTCTCACTACTCAGCAACCTCCCTGAAGTGCCTCCCTATATAGTGGTACCTTGGGTTGCGAACTTAATTCATTCTGGAGGTCCATTCTTAACCTGAGGCATGCTTTCAGTAATGGGGCCTCCCGCTGCCGCCGCACAATTTCCATTCTCATCCTGGGGCAAAGTTCTCAACCCGAAGTACTACTTCCAGGTTAGCGGAGTTTGTTACCTGAAGTGTTTGTAACCCGAATCGTTTGTAACCTGAGGTACCACTGTATTTTGGACAGGTGACAGCGCTTCTTTGTCAAATACAGTGGTACCTCAGGTTACAGACGCTTCAGGTTACAGACTCTGCTAACCCAGAAATAGTACCTCGGGTTAAGAACTTTGCTTCAGGATGAGAACAGAAATCGCACAGCGGTGGCAGGAGGCTCCATTAGCTAAAGTGGTACCTCAGGTTAAGAACAGTTTCAGGTTAAGAACGGACCTCCAGAATGAATTAAGTTCTTAACCTGAGGTACCACTGTATTTTGTTTCAAATGCGCATAGACTACCTTTCGACCCACACAAAACGTACAAGCAAGATTGCATCCTAGGACAATTTGAACCCGACGCCGTAACTTAAATGTTCAGCAAACAATTTTGATTCATTAACGTCAATTCAATAATCCATTGCAGCAAGGAAATAGCAGCAAACGATCAAATAATCACTGCTGGCAATTATAATAACACATTAATTAGGAACAGCCAAAACAGTCGCAGCAAAGAGATACAATGCATAGAATGCCTTAGCAGACCATTGGTTAGGAACATAGGAAGGTGCATTATATTGAGCCAGACCATTAATATTGCCCCCACTGACTGGCAGCAGCTCTCCAGGATTTCAGGCAGGGTTCTCTCCTCGCCTACCTGCCGATGTCAGGGATTGAACCTGGGGCCTTCTGCATGCAAAGCAGATGAGCTACTACAGTCCTTAGAGGCGGCCATCTTCTCACCCATGAATTGGTCCACCTTCCTGGCTATTTCCAAAGTAACACTTGGAAGTGGGCTGAAAATCATGAGCCGAAAAAGAGGACATCTGGAGCACTACTACAGAAGTGGATGTTGTTGGACGCTGAGGATGGACTGGCAGAAATGGGGAGCATGCCATCCCATTAAAAATGCTTCCACAGGCCCAAGTGTACCTCCAGTGCTGCCATTTGCAGTCACTGCAACGCTTTCTGGATCATTCGGGAATTTCGTTCCAGGCCTTCCTTGTACTGGGCATCCTTCCTTTGAAAAAGAAAATCCATTCAGAAAAGCATTTATTACCCTACGGGAATGTCGACTTGTCTGGCTCGACTTGCACAGAAGAAAGTGAGTGTGATGTTGAAGCCAATGGTTAGACTAATGAATTATAGGAGGTCAGGATACGTGAAGATGAAGCGGATAGATCATCCTCCGGCTGCTGAACCCTTTCAGATCTAATTCATTTTGGGAGAGTTTCACAGGATTGATATTTTAGTGGCTAGGCAGGTACAAAGGCAGCCTAGATGGCATTATAGGGGCAAGGATACCGGGGGGAGGGGGGAGTGTGTGCAACGACAGAGAAAAGGGAAAGTTGCTATTTTTGTTATTAATCCATTTATATCCCCCCCTTCCTTTCCTTTCCTTTCCTTTCCTTTCCTCAAAATGACGTTCTTGGGTCTCCCTGTTTCTCTTTTATCCTCATGACAACCATGTGAAGAAGGTTAGGCTGAGAGACAAAGGTCAGCCAGCGAGCCTCACAGCTGAGGGGGTTTTGAACCCTGGCCTCGTAGCTCTTGGTCCAACACTCTATAACTTTTATGCCACAGTAGCTTCTCCACATTTCCAAGTTGACAGTGGACTGAGCCAGTGTTCTACCCAATGGAATACACTTGTGCTAATCCCGTGGGAGAAACTGGCCAACCAGTGAAATGTGTGCATTTCTCAGGGCTGCAAAGTCTGAGCTTATCTGGCCCAGGCCTGCTGGCTCTTATCTCGAAATGCTGCAGCTGCTTGTTTCAGCCCCACTACCACACAAAGAGATTATTGGTGCAGGGATTTGAACCCAGATCCTACACTGACACTCTGACCACCATACCACATAGACTTGTCCGTGGGAAGGGGTCTAGACAAAGGCGACAGAAGCCAAATCTATCACAAACTTTTCCATGTATTGCCATGACCTGCTATGGTTGTTGTTGTAGTTGTTTAGTCGTTTAGTCGTGCCCAACTCTTCGTGACCCCATGGACCAGAGCACGCCAGGCACTCCTGTCTTCCATTGCCTCCCGCAGTTTGGTCAAACTCATGCTGGTAGCTTCAAGAACACTGTCCAACCATCTCGTCCTCTGTCGTCCCCTTCTCCTTGTGCCCTCAATCTTTCCCAACATCAGGGTCTTTTCCAGGGATTCTTCTCTTCTCATGAGGTGGCCAAAGTATTGGAGCCTCAGCTTCAGGATCTGTCCTTCCAATGAGCACTCAGGGCTGATTTCCTTAAGAATGGATAGGTTTGATCTTCTTGCGGTCCAGGGGCCTCTCAAGAGTCTTCTCCAGCACCAGAATTCAAAAGCATCCATTCTTCGGCGAACAGCCTTCTTTATGGTCCAGCTCTCACTTCCATACATCACTACTGGGAAAACCATAGCTTTAACACCTGCTATGGTAAGCTTCCTCTATAATTATTTTGTCCAGCTCACCTTCCCAACCCTACCTACAGTGTTCATTATCCTTTCCATTTTGCAGATGCGAAGCTGAGACGGAGCGGTAGCAATTCACACAATGGATTCACCCAAGGGGTAGTCTTTGAATCCATGGCTCCATCGCACTGGATTTCAATGGAGCGGTTTCTGAAAGTCATTTTGCTGTGTAGCGTTTGAAATTAACTGCCTGATGTACTGTCAGTTTGTGTGTTATTTAAGTCAAAATGAATAACTTACGGGTCATATTTTATGGAACCATTAATTCATACCATAGTTGACTTCCGCCACCCAAGCGGTGTATTAATCGAGCCATAAAACACACCCTGGAGTATCTTAACATGATGATGAGATTGATCTTCAGCTTTATATTTCACTGTTTCAAACATGACCAGACTTAATTACAGAAGATGTGGTGGGACAATGAGCTACTTGTGCGTAAAAGGATTAGTCCCTCGGAGTTTGCTTAACGTAGCAAAGCTCTGCCTTGAGCGGAGCCCTTGGACATGGCTCCTTTAGTCACTGGTAGTATCCGACAGTGGGCGCTTGCGGAAACGTTTCCAGCATAAAAGCTGCTTGACGGAAACGCGTCTCCTAGATTCCCTGCGTGACAGCTTCCGGCGAGGGGTGGGGGTCGCTAAAGGGAGCCTTGATACCTCCTCACTGTTCTCGCTGGAAGTGTCCCAGAGCCTCCCCTCCGACTTCCTGTCCCTGGAAGCTCCTGCTCCCCCCCTACTGGTTCCCTCTTCGGCTGCTGAATCTCTTCTATCCTCCTGGAGCCCTCCCACCACCTGTTCTTCCGATGGCAGTTCCCTGACATCCACCTCCCCTCCAGGCCCCCCTCTATCCCCTCCCGCCTCCCCTTCTACAGGCGGTGAGGCTGGAAAGCCTCGGAAGGAACTCTCCTCGTCCTCAGAGGATTCAAACACTTCTAGCCACTGCCTCCCATTTCCTTCCCCGTCTTCCTCTTCTTCGTCGGAGTATGCCGCCTCCTCACTCCCTGACTCTGGGAACCCTTCAAACACCCCTTCCTCATCAGTGGTTCCGAAGTATTCCCTCCTAAATCGCTCCATCGGCTGCGGTTTTCTTGGGAAACGCTGATGGAACGTTTCTATCAGAACCTCGTCGTGGACTTCTTCCGCCGGTACCCACGTGTTTTCTGACTCTTCCTCCCCCTCCCATTCTACCAAGTATTCCACCCGATTCCCCTTCCACCTGGAATCAATTATTCCTGCCACTTCCATGTTGCTTTCTCTCTCTTCAATGACAGGTGTTTGGGTGACCCCCCTCTCACGTTCCCCCCACTCCCGTCCCTCTCGGTACGGTGACAGTAATGATCTGTGAAATACGGGGTGCAATTTCATGTGACTGGGCAATCTAAGTTTGAAGGCTACTGGGTTCACCTGTTGTATGACCTCAAAGGGTCCCAACCGTTTGGGTCTCAATTTCTTACACCCTCCCTTAAACGGCAGTCCTTGGGTGGATAGCCACACCCGGTTTCCCACCCTTATGGTTTCACCTTCCCTCCTATTTCTGTCTGCTTGTTTCTTATATGCTTCTTTGGCTTTCTCCAAGTTGAGTTGGAGCTGCCGGTGGATCGCTTCCATTTCTTCCACAAATCGTTCCGCTGCTGGTACACTCCAGTGCTCCCCTCCTTCTGCTGGGAAGGCTCGAGGGTGACACCCATAATTGGCCAGAAAGGGACTCATCCCTGTGGACACGTTTTCCGCGTTGTTGTAGGCAAATTCTGCCAGAGGTAACTTATCTACCCAATCAGTTTCTCTGTCTTTTACATAACACCTCAGATATTGTTGCAAAACCCCGTTTGCCCTTTCTGCTTGCCCATTTGTTTCTGGGTGCCTGGCGGTGGAAAAACTTACCTCCACATGCAACAAGCTCATTAGTTTCCTCCAGAACCTGGAAGTAAATTGTTTCCCTCTGTCGCTCAAAACCCTCAAGGGGGCGCCATGCAACCTGAAAATATGCTTCACAAACAACCTTGCGGTTTCTTCCGCTGTGACTGCATGCGAACAAGCTATAAAGTGGCACATCTTAGTTAGTAGATCTACTACCACCATGACCGCGGTTTTCCCTTTGGATCTCGGTAGATCGGTCATAAAATCTATGGATACCATCTCCCATGGCCTTTCTGGGGTGGGTAAGGGTTCTAATAACCCTGCTGGCGCCAACCTCTCTCCCTTTGCTCTTTGGCACCTGTCGCATCCCCTGACATAATCCCACACGTCTTCCCTCACCTTGGGCCACCAAAACTCCCTGGTAACCAACCACATGGTCTTGTGCTGTCCGAAGTGCCCTGCCGTGGGGCTGTCATGCAACTGTTTGAGCACCCGCCCTCTTAGTTCCCCTTCTGGTATGTAGAGTGCCCCTTTGTAATATAGTTTTCCGTTCTTTTCCTCAAAACCCCCTGTGTTCTCACCTGTCTCCCTGAGTTCCCTAAGCTTTTCTTGGGCATATTCATCGTTCTCAATACCCTCTACCAGTTCTCTTTGCCCCACCAATGCCGCCCCACAAACCCAGTGGTCCTCCGAGATGATATGTCTTTCTTCCGCCGCTCGCTGGGGTTTGAAACTGCGCGCGCGCGCGCTGTTCCGATTTCCATCGGCTCTGCTGGCTGGGAAGGCTGCTCTGGAATCTCTGGAATGCGGAAATCCCTCCAACGCTCCTCTTTCCCTTCCCGCTTCTCCAGGGCTCTGGCTTCCTGGCGTGCTCCTATGGCCAGCGCAGATTTAGTCAAATGGTCCATAGACTCTGCCCTGGGCGCCCGGGAAAGTTCATCTTTTACTGCCGAAGATAATCCTTCTTCGAACAGCATTTGTATCGGTTCCGCAGACAAATCCCAATTTAATTTATGGATCAACATGGTGAACTCAGTCCAGTACTCACGGACAGATCGGTTCCCTTGCTTACACGCCATTAACTGTCTGCGCGCCACTCCCTGCTCAATCTCACTGGAGAACATCAGATCCATGGCGCGAAAAAACTTCCTTGTGTCCTTTAGGACCTCGTTATTGGCTGCCATCAGGGGCCTCACCCAGTCTCTCGCCCCTTTTTCTAGATGGCCAATCACAAATCCCACCCTCGATTCCTCATCAGGAAAATCATCAAACTGCAGATTAAGGGCATATTGCATTTCTGTCCTAAACGCTTGGTAGTTCCTGGGATCACCCCCAAATTTCTGCACCAGTCCCGGCACCTTCCTTGAGACTTGGGTGGCTTTTCCCTTCTCTGCATCTTGAGCCCTCCTCTCCTCCAGCCTAGCCGTTTGCAGGGCTAACTGCATCTCCAACATCCTGTACCTTTCTTCCAGGCTTGGAACGGCTGCAGCTGCTTCCCCTTCTCCGGCTCCGGTTGGGTTGCTCATGATGCCTCTCCTTGCACAAGCGCTTTCAGGGACTGTCGGATTGCTGGAGTGGGACAATGAGCTACTTGTGCGTAAAAGGATTAGTCCCTCGGAGTTTGTTTAACGTAGCAAAGCTCTGCCTTGAGCGGAGCCCTTGGACATGGCTCCTTTAGTCACTGGTAGTATCCGACAGTGGGCGCTTGCGGAAACGTTTCCAGCATAAAAGCTGCTTGACGGAAACGCGTCTCCTAGATTCCCTGCGTGACAGCTTCCGGCGAGGGGTGGGGGTCGCTAAAGGGAGCCTTGATACCTCCTCACTGTTCTCGCTGGAAGTGTCCCAGAGCCTCCCCTCCGACTTCCTGTCCCTGGAAGCTCCTGCTCCCCCCCTACTGGTTCCCTCTTCGGCTGCTGAATCTCTTCTATCCTCCTGGAGCCCTCCCACCACCTGTTCTTCCGATGGCAGTTCCCTGACAGAAGAAGACAACGCTACAACTTCTCCCAGGGAGAAAATACAGTGGTACCTCAGGTTAAGTATTTAATTCGTTCTGGAGGTCTGTTCTTAACCTGAAACTGTTCTTAACCTGAAGCACCACTTTAGCTAATGGGGCCTCCTGCTGCTGCTGCTGCTGCTGCCGCGGCACTGAAACACGATTTCTGTTCTCATCCTGAAGCAAAGTTCTTAACCCGAGGTAATATTTCTGGGTTAGCGGAGTCTGTAACCTGAAGGGTATGTAACCTGAGGTACCACTGTATAAGGTTTGCACCTCTGATTAAAGTGCACCTAGACGGACACATTTTTTCTCTCTCCCTCCATTTCATTTCAGTTTTGTCCTTCATAGTCCTCCATAGTCTCAGCACGCTTTTCATACATTGATGCTATTCTTGAATTTGGCCAATTGTACCCATCCATCTTGCCTTAAAATAAATATGATGCAATATGACAAGCTGCAGAGGACTTGAATCCTGAGATAACGAACCAGACTCTGCAAAATGAAATCAGAAGAAGAAATTAGAGGTTTTTTTCCCCCCAGGCATTTAGATATCACCATCCTTCTCTAATCCAGATGCACCACTCAGGGACAACGTTTTTTAAAATACAGTTTCATGAAACTATAGCATAAAACAGCTGATGCAAGAGAAAGGGTATAATATGGAACAAATTCAGCATGAATAGGATAGCATTTCTGTCTTTGAGCACAGGTTCCAGGTCAGATTGATGGAGTTTAATTTAAGTCTGCATAAACTGCCTGCCTTTGCCCCTATATATAGCAAACAAACAAGTACATACATCCATGTTTAAAGTGTTGGGATGGAGCCCCGTCACTTTCCAGCAACGCTTTGGGGCAGAACTGGGTATTACAGCAGGTATCCAGGTGAAAAGGACACATTTTAAAAGCAAAACGTAAACACCAACACTTGAAATTCTGCCAAATTCTGAATGTGCGCAAAAATAAATTTCATTCCATGGTGGACCCCACCCCCCGCATTACAAGGTGCAAGGCTGACAGAATTCTTTTTTAAAAAATAAATAAAATAAAAACCTCAGCAGTTCCTCTTGAGAAGAAAAAGTGCTGAACTTCTTATGGCCTTAATGATTCCATTTCACTATCCTCTATGTGTTCTGGAGCTTCATTAATTAATGTTTGCAAAGAGCCCTGTTGCCCCTTTGTGAGAAGAAAGTGCTATTATTAGTGCAGTGATGGTTAGCAGTGGAAATGGCCTGTGAGATTATTGCTTCCACACCACCCAGCTAAAAGCAAACTGTAGCCTACCTACCCAGATAGACTCTGAATGTACTGGATGTTAAGAGCATCTTGCTTGACTCTTGAATGCCTCAAACCGTATCCTTGTTTGGCATATATAGGTAAAGGGAAAAGACCCCTGGGTGGTTAAGTCCAGTCAAAGGTGACTCATCTCGCTTCAGGCCGAGGGAGCCATCTTTTGTCCACAGACAGCTTTCCGGATCATGTGACCAGCCACTTCTGGCACAATGGAACACCATGACAGAAGCCAAAACACACGGAAACACCATTTACCTTCCCTCTGCAGCGGTACCTATTTATCTACTTGCACTGGTATGCTTTCGTACTGCTAGGTTGGCAGGAGCTGGGACAGAGCAACGGGAGCTCACTGCCATTGAGCAGATTTGAACCGCCAACCTAATGCTAATGATTAATTTGTATTGCACAAAGAGGACCAGCCTTACTACTTTTCCCATAGCTGTCAATGGAAGGGAGCTGCCAGCAATTCTTCCATACTCTTTGTGGCTCCTGGATATTGGCGGTAAAGAGGAGACAAGGGAGGGATATCAAAGTTTCAAGGGGGCCTGAAGAAAAATACCCTTGGTAGGTGTCATTGGCAACTTCCCTGGAAACCAAGGAAACAAATTTGTTTTGTAAACGTCCAAATGGGAACTGCAATTAGTTCCCTTTCGGACGTAATGAACTTGAACTAGAACTGGTTTCTTTTTAAAGTTCTGGGGGAAACAAGCAAACCCCAAGACAGGCCAGTGCTAGCTGGAATGCTCACTGACTGTGGGAGGAGGGGGCGGGAATAAAATAGGAATGGGTGTGGGACAGAGTGGGTAGAAGGTGGACCAGAAGCACTTCACACTGCAACATTTTGTTGTGGTGTAATAATCAGTAGCTACTAGTGGATAATAATAATAATAATAATAATAATAATAATAATAATAATAATAATAATAGGAAGAGGGTTAGATTTGCTAAAGCAGACAAAGAACAGGCCTGCGAAATATGGGTCAACTTTAAGGTTTGTTTATCCTTTATTCCACTGCAAATTAGCAATGCTCCTAATGAACGCTTAATATGTATCCCAGAGGGGCCTCAAAGAAGTCACACCACTTGACCTAGAAACACCGGCATCTAATGCTAGATGGGTGGATTTGGATATGGTTACTCAGTGGCCATAGAAGTGCACTCTGCACATTCTCAGAGCCACTTTCTCCTTTACCACACAGACCTCAGCCCTGAGCTGTTTGACAGCAGAATGGACTCCCTTGGAAAGTCCATTCCTTTTTAAAGCAGAGGTCGGATGGCCATCTGTCCTGGAAGCTTTAGTTGAGATTCCTGCATTGAAGGGGGTCAGACTAGATGACCCTCGGGATCCCTTCCAACTCTGCACTTCTCTGATTCTGTGTTCCCTCCATTTGTCAGGGATTTGCTTGATGGGGAAGAAAACACACTGGAGATAGCCCAGACTTTCCCGCTGTGACTTGGCAGGAGTATCCCGATGTCGAGTGTCTCCCCTGGCTGCTTTCTTGTGAGGCAGCAGCAGCTCTTTCCAGCACGCAAGGCAGGGCATGTGACATTCACATGCAGCCCAAACGAGCTTTGCTGACCCGGCGGAGGCTGTCACAAAGCAAATCGCAGGAACTGATAAATGAAAGGGCTGTTCTCCAAGCAGGAAAAGCAGGCCAGCTCTTTGCTTCTCCTCCTCCAGCCTGTTGCTTAACTCTTTTCCTTTGGATCACTTGCTGCAGGAACAGACTGGGATCTACATTTCTCTCTCTCTCTCTCCCCCCACCAATCCATGCTCCTGTCACTCTTGCCTGTTTATTGCCTCGTGTTCCCTGAGAAAGGGAGCTGGCTAGGTTTGCAGATTTCCACAGGCCTAGGGCTTGCTGATCAGAAGGTTGACGGTTCGAATCCCTGCAATGGGGTGAGCTCCCATTGCTCGGTCCCTGCTCCTGCCAACCTAGCAGTTCGAAAGCACATCAAAGTGCAAGTAGATAAATAGGTACTGCTCCTGCGGGAAGGTAAATGGCATTTCCGTGTGCTGCTCTGGTTCACCAGAAGCGGCTTAGTCCTGCTGGCCACATGACCCGGAAGCTGTACGCCGGCTCCCTCGGCCTATAGAGCGAGATGAGCGTGCAACCCCAGAGTCGGCCGTGACTGGACCTAACGGTCAGGGGTCCCTTTACCTTTACAGGTTCGCTGTACTGTTTACCTTTGAAGCACCCTGCTCCCCTTGAAGAATCCTGGGAACTGCAGTTTACCCTCTCGCATAATTGTGGTTCCCGGCAGCCTTGGCAAACTACAGTTCCCAGGATTCTCTGGGGGAAGCCACGTGCTTTAAATGTGCGGTATGTACGCAGCCTATGGCAGGTCTGGGATGGAGCAGAGATCCACTGAGGCCACACAGCAGCTGCCATGCAGCATGTGCATAGAGGAGGGAGAGGTCACTGTCTCCTGGTGTTCAGATCAAACCAGGGCAGCAGGGCGGCTTTGTAATTAAGGATTAAAACAAAGCACAAAGCAAAACAAAACCCCGTAAAGGGGGGTGGGGGTGGATAGCAGGAGAAGCTTAAGCTGGGAGAGAAATAAACAAGGATTTGCCCTGTGGGACTTCAGGGTTCTTTCTGCTTTCAGATTTAGAGCATCCTCAAAATGCTTGTTTTATCTTCTTTGTTATCCCCGCTCTTGCTGTATTTCTGGCTTACTTCCCCATCTCCACATACTGAGAATTGACGGTGAAGTACGCCATTTGAAGCCACTGTGTGAGATGGGCAGATTGAACCTGAGATCATGTTTGCATATTCATAACCAGGCAGTCCTTCTGCTTTACAATTGCAACGCGATTGGCAGTTCAGATGTATGAGTTATGATCCAAAGGGCTGAGGATCTGTTTCTTTATCACTGCCTGCCCTTCACCTTAAGTAAGGTCCTGGAGCGGGTTACACGATCTCGCACGATTTCATGCCATGATTCCTCCCCGAAAAGAAGCGTGGTGCAAAATTGCACGAGATTGTGACGCCCAAAATGACTGCCATTCTCTCACGAAAAAAAACAAGAGGATGGCGTTGTGGTTTTTGCCTTCAAGGCTTTGGAGGGCCTGTTAGTTACTCCGGTCCCTAGCCATTTAGCTTTGTATTCTGGTGTTAAATAGGGCTTGGTAATGTGCAGGCAGCCAGGGCAGAGCTTTCTGGACCAGTGAGAGAAGGTCACTTCAGGTTGCCCACTCAGTGACCTAGCAGCCTCATCCTACGCCAGCTGCAGCCTAAAGTGAACAACCACCACAACATAATGATCAGATGACCACAAAGCCATATTTATATCAGTCTTCTTGCCAGATGAGTGAGGTGATGACCTTAGCCTCTCTCAGCTATTTGCCTCTCCCTCTTCTACTTGAATCTGAATTTCATTCCCAACCAATTATCTCCTGGCCCAGCATAAGATGACCAAATTTTTTTTTTTTTTTGGGGGGGGGAGGGAACAGGGCCTGAGAATCTACACTTAGGCTGTATTCAGATGAGGGGTTTATTGTGTTACTTTTCATGATTATAATGCTAGTGCTTCCGTCCCAATTCCTCAATGTTCCTTTTACTCTACAATACTTGTTGTGTTTTGAGGGACGCAGGTGGCGCTGTGGGTTAAACCACAGAGCCTAGGACTTGCCGATCAGAAGGTCGGTGGTTCGAATCCCACGACGGGATGAGCTCCTGTTGCTTGGTCCCTGCTCCTGCCAACCTAGCAGTTTGAAAGCACGTCAAAGTGCAAGCAGATAAATAGGTACTGCTCCGGCGAGAAGGTAATGGTGTTTCCATGTGCTGCTCTGGTTTGCCAGAAGCGGCTTAGTCATGCTGGCCACATGACCTGGAAGCTGTACGCCGGCTCCCTTGGCCAATAAAGCGAGATGAGCGCCACAACCCCAGAGTCGGTCACAACTGGACCTAATGGTCAGGGGTCCCTTTACCTTTACCTTTACCTTACTTGTTGTGTTCCGGATCAATATACTGCCATGTCATGCTAAATTTTAAATGGCAGGAGAGAAGCGTATGCTGGGATGCCGCCGCAAATTTCACCAAGTGAAACTACAACGCAAAATGCCTGCATTTTTCCCTGGTTCAACCGCATTTTTTTCCTACATTGAGCTGCAAATGGATTTCGTACTCTCACCCTCCCAGAAACATGTCAATGAGTGCTACTTTTACATCATATGAAAGATCTCATAAAATGTAGAAATTAACCGGTAAGGAAATGTCAGGAAGGAGGAAGAAAGTGTTGTTTGGATGCAGTCCACTTGAAACGTTATCTTCTATGCAAATTATTGCAGGAGCCCTCTGCTTTTCTCTTCACTTTGCTACCCTAGAAGAGATGCCAGGAATTGAACAGGGGCCCTTTGCATGCAGAAGTGCTCTGCCATTTAGCTATAGCTTTTCTCAAAGCCATTCTAAGGGGTGATTTGTACTCTTGTGGTCCTGTTGCCTGGGACATAGAACTTTGGGTTTCTTCTGCTCCCATCCTAATTCATGCCTGCACATTCTCAAATTTTAAGGGGAGTTTGGCTCACAGTATCGTCAAGTCTCTGAATGTTTTGCTGTACAGTCTAGTTTTACATGTGCATGTATATATGTGTGCACACATATAGGTGTACACATGCCCCAAGCCAGATTTGATGCTGGGGGGGGGGGGAGATCAGTGGCTACTACGCAGCTTTTTGTTAAAGTGAGGCATCTAATCATAGCCTGCATTTTTATTGAGGCTTGATCAGGGCCTGTATTTTAAAATGAGCTTAAAGATTTTCAAATGTTCATGCCAGGCAGAAGACCAGCTGCCTAAGAACCTTGGCAAGATGTTTATTCTCCTGGATAAGGGGGCCCCCTGATTTATAGCAGAAAACAATTCTCAAAGTCAAAGGGAATTACAGGCTGACAGCCAAGGTTACACTGACCCTACATATTACAGAAGATAAAAAAAGCAGAGAAAAACATAATTAAGAGTGGGTAAATAGTAAAATAAAACCATGTGCCTCCCATTCAACTTGAGCCATATTTTCCTAAGGTTGAAAGGTCAAGAGCAGTGAAAAAGGCAACTGGCTTGGCTGGAGAAGATAGGTTTTCTTTCTTTCTATTTTTGAGGCTGGAAACTGTTCCTTACTTTGAAAAGGTTTATTCTTCTAAAAAGCTATCTATGTTATGTATTAAATATATTGGCTTAAATGTAATTATGCAAAGGAATTAGAAGCTAAGAAATGTTAAATCCTTATGCTAGATTCTTATTTCATATAGTTGGAAGAGATCACAGGGGCCATCAGCCACCAGCCCAGCCCCCCTGCCAAGCAGGAAACATCATTAGAGCATACATATGGTTGTCAGGCCTTTGTTTAAAAGACCTTCAAGAGAAGGAGATCTTTCAATGATGATGTAAATTCAAGATCCTTGACATCTGTTTAAGATAAAAATTTGAGATTAAACCATTTGTTTTGGAGGGCAATAGGGCGAGGTGAGCTGGTAATTAAGGTTCCTTGTTGAGACACATGTAAGATATATTACTACTTATTTGTCATTTATAGATAGAAGAATATATAGCTTTTTGTTTCCCATAAAAGGACAAGAGGAAATGGGTGTATCTTTTGTGACTGGTTCTAGCAAACAGCCAATAGGAATTTCAACCAGGCTGATTGGACAGAGGCAGCCACAGGAGGAGCAAGGGGGCTGGATTAAGGAAATATAAGTGCTGGCCAGAATGGCAGGAGGCCAGGCCAGAGCTTGGTAACCATATACCACTGTGCCTCATATTTATTTGTCTGACAAATAAATTATTATTTTAATTTCTCTATTGCTGCGTTGAATATTTCATTCCAGCTAAGCGTTAGCCACAAGCAGGGTGCTACAAAAGAACCATTTGTTAAACCTTGTCTCAGGGGGCCATCATTTCATAATCTTATTAACCACCACTTGGCCTCCAAACAATAAATCAATAAATAATGAACAGGCAGATCTGTGCCAATTACAGCTCAAATACAGTTTTAAAAGGGAAGAAGCTGGGTGGGATGTGGACAAAAGCCAACGGTTGTGATGGGGGTTTGTGTGTGTGTGTGTGTGTGTGTGTGTTTTAACAGAGGGGGTGTTCCCTGGCTGTTTTTGAACCTCAAGTGCTTCTGAGAATGGGAGAGAGAGAGAGAAAGAGAAAGAGAGAGGAGCTGGGGGCAGGCTGCAGTATCAAAGTCAGGAAAGTGGATTGTTTGCGTTTCATTTTTCATTTTTATTTTTTGCAACACTCCAGAGATCCCAGGATTTTAAAAGCAACTGTCCTCTCCAATTCCTGCAATGAAACTTCAGAAAAGCTTGGAATCATGTAGTAATTGTAGCCAGCTGCCAGAATGATCACATGGCACCTTTAGAACATTTCCCCCCACACGCTTAGAATATAATTTGCTCCAATAGGCTTGAGGAGAGAAAATGGAACTGCATAGAGCACCAATGCCTCAATGTCCACCCTACCCCCGCACCCCCAGATAACTTGATATTGGTTTCTGTGAATACTGATTATATATATATATATATATATATATATATATATATATATATATTAAGGGCTTGCCGATCAGAAGGTCGGCGGTTCGAATCCCCGTGACAGGGTGAGCTCCTGTTGTTCGGTCCCAGCTCCTGCCCACCTAGCAGTTCAAAAGCATGTCAAGTGCAAGTAGATAAATATGTACCACTCTGACGGGAAGGTAAATGGTGTTTCTGTGCGCTGCTCTGGTTCACCTGGTTAGTCATGCGGTTAGTCTGGTTAGTCATGCGGGCCACATGACCCGGAAGCTGTCTGCAGACAAACGCCAGCTCCTTCGGCCTATAGAGTGAGATGAGCACGCAACCCCAGAGTCGTCCGCGACTGGACCTAACGGTTAGGGGTACCTTTACCTTTAAGCTGCCCTGAGCCATGCAGGGAGAAGTGTTTTTAATGACATAGGGAGCTGCTTTTTACGCACTCAGCACCGCTTGCCCGCCAGGCCTTCTCATTTGACCCCAACCCATGCCACCCTGAATCACACCAGACATCATTTGTGGTGTTCGGGCACCGAGCAGGAAAAGGTGTGGCTGGATCCTACTGCTGGAAAAAGCACAATTTATATTTCCCACACATCAACGGATGGTGGGGAGTTCTATCCTGCTTGGTTTGGGTGTGTGAGCTAATTCCGTGTGTGTGTGTGTGTGTGTGTGTGTGCGCGTGTGGTGGTAGTGGTGGGCTAAATTCAGCTTGACCACAGGGTCCACTGGGACAAAAAGCTTTCCTTTCCTTCCTGCAGCCATTGCCACTTGGGCTCCCTGGCAGCACTGCTGTTGCAGCTGCCAGTTGCCCCCTAATGTACACCATGGGGCATCTGGTGCTGGGGGGGGGGGAGGACTGCTCCATAAGGGGAATATCAAAGCAGTCTTCTCAAGGAGACCTTCAAGCTCCAAGATCTGGCGCTGGTCCTGAACTTCAGACCTTCTGCACAAGCTGTGGTCCCATAAACAACCTGGAAATCCTGATTAGCTCATTTCTAGCCTCAGTATTCACAAGGCACTACCTAGAGGTGTCCATGTTTATCCCTGCTGTTGCAATGGATAAGAAACTGGCTTAGTGTGTGTCTGCAGTACATGCACCATGAGATTCTCAGGTTGCTAATGATGAATTTCATGCTTGCAAGACGCAACAGGGGGTGCCAAGAATAAACGCACTGACAATTACTCCCCACCGCTCCAGCGCTGCCAAAATAGGTAAAGTTGACACACACGTTTCTTCAAGTATTTTTATTTACCGGTATATATGTATTTGGATAATAATAATACCTATACATTAGATAAGTATATGTAGCATTGTAAATATAGTGACATAGGAAACCTTTTCTCCTCCACTTTTTATTTTCATTTTCTGATGTTCAGTTGAGCTGTTCTTAAAATAAAAAAGTATGCTTTACAGTATAAGCTTTAATAAATAATACATGAGCATGTTCATGTGAAATAAGACTTTCCCTCATGAACTGCCTTCTTTGTCTACGAGGTTTGTTCATGACACTGGTGCAATTCCTGGCTCAGGACTATGCATGTAGCACCAATCACCAATAATGTGTGGCTCAACCGAAGCTCTTCTCCCCACCCCCAACAAGTGGTAGTTGCTGTCCCAGTTTATGTGAATGTAGATGTGCAGCAATATTTCTGGAAGCTGGATCGTTGGCTGTAAATTCTGTGAATTCAAATTAATCAGAATTTCACCCTCAAACAGGAACAAAATTGCTTCCATAATTGTTTAATGCTACATCACAACTAGTATTTAATTACATATAATTTTGCTGCATTTGGTAGGCAGGAAAATTCCTGGTTTTCAGGTGTAAAACTGGCATGTGGGGGGGGGGATTTCGCCAAACTGGCATAATGTCCGGGATGTATGGCAACACGATGGAAAAAGCAGCAGGAACAGCTCAAAAAGCTTAAAATAACACGCTCAACAATTTTGGTTTGTTCTAAAAATAAATAAAAGCTCAGCAATTTGAGAGTCAGGAATTTTACTTTTTGAAATATGGCACCCCTAGTATTTGGTTACATCTTTCGAGATGTTAATATCCCGAGACAGAGAAGGTAGGTAAAAAAATTCACTAATTAACAAATTTCCTCTAAGTAAAAATAATGAAAATCTCACTGTGCGCTCTTTTTTTAAAGCAACTCCTTAGGATGTATGCTTTTTGTACTTCTTACTAAACTCCCTTAGGATTACGGTGTAGCTAACAGCACAATCCTGTCTGTGCTTACTCAGAAGTAGGTCCAACTGAATCTAATGGTAAATAAAGCGTTGGCATCATCGCAGCACAATTGTCTGCTGGTTTTCGAAGCAACTCCGTTTTTCTTTTAATGAGCGAGCTTAACTCTCGAGTTTAGTGCAGCCTTAACATTTCGTCTCAGGTGGTGCACCTTCCGGCTCAAAAAAGCAACAGACAGGGTGTATAGATAGATAGACATTCACTTTAAAAAGAAAAGTACACATGTGCTGCAACTCTGGGAATCAAGCTCCGACCTTTATGCCGATCGTCTGGGCCAGCCTTGGAAAACAAAGGGGACAAATAAGAAACATCTGGCCAGCCTAGATTCTGGTCTGGGCTGCTGCTTATGGGCAATTGAGCCTTAAGGGCAACGGCTTCACTCCCCGCCGGCGCTCCTGTGCGCGCTCACATGCCGGGGAGAGAGGCGCGCTTTCTCCAAGGGGAGGCGGCCAGGGAGGAGGAGGGGGAGGAGCTTGTGCCGGGCGCCTGCGCCAGCGGTGCCTATCGCTGCTCGCTCGCTCTGCTTTGGTCTTGCTAAGAAGCGACCCGAGTGAAATGTAACAAAACAAGCGGCGCCTTCGCCCGCGCTTAAAGGAGCCACGCTCGCTCGGAGGCGAAACTGAGGGGGGGGGGGGGGAGAAGTGGCGGGGAAAGTGGCCCGGAGGAAAGGGGACGAGGACCCTGTTGTTGGTTTGCTTCCTCCACGTTCTCAGGTGGGACGCGGAGCCGCCCGGAGGGGAAACTGCGCCGGGGAAGGAGGCTTGCCTACTAAGAAGGAAAGGGGAAGCAGGAAAGCGGCAAGGGGACGCGCGCCGGACTCTTGCTGAGGGACCAGGGCCGGCTCGATGGCAGCGGCGCCGTCGGAGGAGGCGCTCGCTGCCGCAGCCGCCGCCGCTGCTGTTGCCGCCGCCGCCGCCGCCGCCGCTTCGGGCAGGACCTGCGCGAAGTTTGCTCGGTGATGGCTTGAAAGTTGCCGGCAGCGCCCGGGGAAGGCTGGCTCGACGGCCCCAGCGCGCCTGCCTGCCTGCCTGCCTGGCCTTTCTCCCTCTTTCTGCTGCTGCTGCTGGTGTTTGTTTCGGACTCGGCGAGCAGCGCCATGTCGAAAGTGATCCAGAAGAAGAACCACTGGACGACCAAGGTGCACCAGTGCGCGGTGAGCCGCGGGGCTCAGGGCCAGCTGGGGGTCACCATCCTGGGGGGAGCGGAATATGGAGAGTTTCCTTACGTCGGGGCGACGGCCGAGGAGGACGGCGACGGGAAGCTGGGCGAAGGGGAGCTCTTGTTGGAGGTGCAGGGCATCCGGGTGTCGGGCTTGCCCCGCTACGACGTGCTGGGAGTTATCCGCAGCTGCAAGGACCCCATCCTTTTCAAAGCCGTCAGACAAGGTAAAAGGAAATGAAATTGCGGGGAGTGGGGGGGGGGGGGGGAGAAAGAGGCTGGTTGGTTTGCATGCTGCGGGGTTGGGGGGCGAAGAAGACGCGGGGTTGCACTTGCGGGAGTTTCGCTGCGGGACTTGAATTCCTCCACTTTTTTCTTGGACGCTTGGAGATCTGTCTCCTCGACTGCCGGCTTTCTTGGGGTGCTGCTGGCGACTTCGGGGGAAGTTTGCGGGGCTGCGAAGGAACTTCAGCCGCCTCCTGAGACGGAGCAACGACGGCGAGGCTCCCGCTGGTCCTGGAGGCGGTTTTGGGGGGAAGGAGGGGGGGGAGCCTCTCTTTCTCCTCCGCAGTGCACCGAGTCTGCGGACAAGGGAATGGGGCTCGTGGCGCAGGAGAAGCTGCGCTCTTTCTCGGACTGGCTCGGGGGCTTCTGGTCTCTGCGTGGAGTCCGTGTGCCTGGTTTTTGTTAAGTCAGAGACGACGCACTACGGTGGTCTTCACCCTTTGGGCACCTCTAGCTTGACCCGTCTCGAAGGGATGTGTGATGGGTTGATGGAGCTGGCGTAGCTCAGGTGGTAGAGGCTCTCAAAATCTCAGGGTCGTGGGTTCCAGCTCTGCATTGCAGAGGGTTGGACTAGATGACCCTGTGGGTCCCTTCCAATTCTACGATGGGAAAGGTGCTTTTGAGACGTGAGCCGGAGAGGTGCCTTGCTTTAGTGCTGGGAATTCTTAAGGTGACCTATGGGATTTGGGGACCCCTAGCAATGGAAGCAGGACTGAACCCTGCTCAAGATTTCATTCATTTATTTATTTTCGTAAAATGGCTCTCTCCTAGGTCAGGGTCAAGGTCACATCTGCCCGATGTGAACTTCATCATGCTCTGTTTCAAGTGTTTTTTTTTAAAAAATTTTTTTGACAGGTGTGAAAGTCCTGATTTAGTCCACCCATCAGGGCTGGGTAAACTCTGTCTAGAACCTTATAACTGACTGGTGCTGGAGGGAGTGATAGGAAGGTGTAGGAACCTGCCTTATACTGAGGCATATCATTGGTCCATCCCACTCAGCAATCCTCTGTACTGATGACCCAATCACTCTCCAGGGTTTCAGACAAGCTTTGTTGTCAGCCTCTCTGGAGATGCCAGGGATCTAACCAGGGATCTTCTGTGTGCAAGACAGAAACTCTGCCACTGAGCTATGATCGACCCCCGAATTAGATGGTTCAAAATTTCTAATCTGCCCCATCCGTAGGGTGAGGTCGGGTTTACTTCTTAAAACCCTGATGGCAACACACATCCCTTAAAAAAACCAGGCAGAAAACTGAATACATCTTGGAATCTCAGACCTGTAAAAGCAATATTAAAAAAAAAACTAGCTAAAGTTTGCTCTTGCTTCAAAGGAAGGCTGGGACTTTTTCTGTTTGGAACGGTGGATTCCATTCCTAGTTCCTGAGATACGAGGTGGCCCTATAAAGAGCTTGCCCAGCCTCCAGAAAGAGGAACTCCATTGGTTCCGTTCCTCCTTTTTTTGTACTGTGCTAGGAATAAGTCCCATCTCAAGCCTTCCATCACAGGAAGAAGATGCTGCTTCTGCTGCTGCTACTCAGTCCCATTCCTGGACGAGGCTTGGTTTCCACTTGTTGGACGCTGTTTGAGCTATAAAAGTTGCCTTGGGAGTGGACAAACCCAACAAGCTCTTGTGTTGCATTGAGCGGCGTGGGAGGTGTGCTTCCTCCCAGGTCAACTCCTTGGCTGGTCCTTGGGAAGCGAATGAGGGTGGCAGCTGGTGTGTTTAGAAAAGGGGAGGGCTTGGTTTCTATGGGAAGGAAATTGCTGGGTAATGCCGGGTGTGAGTGCACCTCAGATGCTTATCGGTTCTAAGTAGAGTTTTATTACTCTCCTAAAAGATCACACACAAAAAGATAAGTAATGGGGAACTCTTAATATGTTTTAAAAAAAGAAAGGCTGGAGAACCACAAAGTGTTTTTTTTTTTTTTTTAAGTCTCCCAAAATAATGTGCTCTTCAAGTGTTTTTGTCCTGCCCCCCTTACCAAAAAAAGATTACAGTGGTACCTCGGGTTAAGAACTTAATTCGTTCTGGAGGTCCGTTCTTAACCTGAAACTGTTCTTAACCTGAGGTACCGCTTTAGGTAATGGGGCCTCCCGCTGCTCCCGTGCGATTTCTGTTCTCATCCTGAGGTAAAGTTCTTAACCCAAGGTACTATTTCTGGGTTAGCGGAGTCTGTAACCTGAAGTGTCTGTAACCCAAGGTAACACTGTATTTTTGTGTGTGTAATCATTCTGTTGCCTATATAGATGAACGGGTTGGCTTCTTTGCTTTTCTTCTTTGCAGTCTTTGCCTGCAAAAGTTGCAATGGGCAAAGCCACCTTCGGGAGCTTTTTACTGCTGCTGTTTTCTTTTTTTTAAATGCAGCCACAAATCAAGTCTGCCTTTTCTCTCTCTCCTCGCCCTTTCTCCCTCCCTCTGCCAGTTTGAAAATAACGGAGTCACCCTAGGAGAGAGAGAGACAGAGGGGAGCATCTTTGCTTTGTTTTGATGCCAAGGCAGTAATTATTTGGGAATGATGCTCTGATTCTCCTGGGTAATCCGAACTGCATTCTTCTCTGCTGCCACCCTCCACACATCTCCCTTGGGGACTCAGCTCTAAGTTTTACGGCTTGTGCTGGCTCCTTTCGCCCTGCAGCTCCCGTGCAATTGGAGATGTTCTTTTTAAGAACTGCACCAGCGCCCCTGGCCACAGACGGTTCCGGGAAGGGCTTCTGCAGTTTGTCAAGTGGTGAGTCCCTGAGTCTGGTGGCAAACTCTATTAGGGAGCCAAACAAATATTTCACTTGACTGGACCTAGAGGAATTTCCGGAGAGGCTGACTCCTCCCTTCGAATTGGAACATTCGGCTGCTTTGCTGGAGGATGACTCCTTGCCTGTGTGTTTCTTAAGTGTAGGCATGTGATTGCCAGCTGCCTCCCTTGCTTTATGTCAAAAGATTGGCATGGATTTCTGCATGGGAAATGGATTATTTCTCTCCCCCCCCTTCCCCCATTGCCTGCCAGGAATGGTTTATTTTCTGCTTTGCTGAAATCCCAAACATTTCTTCCTTCAGACTTCCCTAGCAACAGGACGCTTCTGGATCCCTCATAGCCTATGCAGAGATGCTTGGCATTCACTTCTGGCCTGTTCTGGTTGGCATCCACCAAGTTTTTAGGGGCCATAGCCAGGGATAGTGCTTGTTCCTCTTTTGTCCCTGTGATTAAGCAAGCCAAGCCACCTTACCCTACCTGTCCCCCTCTGTGGCTTAGAGGCCATTGCCTGGGGATTGGCTGAAAAGCTCTTGACTTCTGCAAGTGTCCTGGACACCAACAAGCTCCTGAATTATCAAGTGGAACTAATCATCGTGCCAGCTGATTAGCTGGGATAGCTAAGTGGAACCTCAATTTCCAGAGGCAGTAAACCTGTGAGAGCTTTCACCTGTTTGTGGTGCTCCTCTGTCTAGAGCAGGGGAAGGGGGGGGGGAAGAACCTTTGAGGCTGATCCAGCAGGGCGGTTCTTCTACTCTCAACTGCAAAATGAAAGATGCCAAGAAGCTGCTTTCTCATTCCTCCTCGGAGGCTGTTGTTGGGGTCTTGCAGCCCTGCTTGCTTCCCTTTCCTCCCTGTGTTTTGCTGTTGTGAACTTGAGTAAAGCTGCCGGGCAACCTGCCTTTACGTTATCCCAAGTATGCTTTAGGGAAAGGGCTAAGGAGTTAACCCTACACAAATCCAGAGTGGATGTCCAGGGACTGTTGGATGGAGCCTGGCACACCTCCTTCCAGCAACTCCTGCAGCCAAGCTGGTGCTCTGCTTTCCTTTAGATCACTGTTCCTTTCAACAGGTGCAATGGACAGTCAGTTCTGAATGCTTTCAGGAGTTCGGCTGATTGAACTTAACTGCAAGTCTCAGTTCTGTTTGCACCTTTAAGTTATGACTTGTAGATGTGTGCGCTATGATCTGGAATCTGCCACAGCTGATAAACGTAGTTACATGTACTTGTGCTATGGGGTGTAAACTACCCATGGGACATCCAACAGCAGTTGGATTACAGTAGTTAGTGCCTGTCACAGTTGGTAGAATTATAACATAGGACTGTGGAATTATAATGTAGGGCAGTAAATTATAGCTGCTTCTAGATTTTCTACAAAATGTAATTATTTTTATTTCAAAATTTACTTATTTACTTATTATTATACTTATTATTGAGCCTGCTTTCTTGATAAATTTTCCCAAATACATTTTTGCTCTGGAGACATTTAAGGCATATTATCTGTGCTAAACTTCAGGCCACACATTAGCATAATAGTAACAATTTTTCTTTGTATTCTTTTTTAAAAATAACTTTTTATGGTGTTTAATAAGTAAGGATCATCATCATCACAAATGACACAAATCAGTAGACCAAGTCTTCTCATGTTACTTGTATATCGCAAAAAAACCCAAACCCCAGCATAATAAATTTGAGGCAATATCCATGACATATGGTTCATTATTAGTGGTCAATGTACAAACTACTAGTTCATGGATTATTTTCAACAAAAACATAAGGGAAACAGAACAGAGTTAACAGAGAACATTCAACATTGCATAGCCACTCTGTATTCTTTGCATTTAACTGAAAGGCGTACCAAAGGGCATCCAGGTAACTTCTTGCTCAGAGACATTAACGTAGATGCCTCCCATGCTTAAATGAGAGATGCACCAGTTGTGATAAGCAGTGGTTCTGCTAGAACACTTATTGATGCATCTCATGGCAAAGTTTTATTTAGCCTAGGGCTTGGAGGCAGGAATTAGTCTCTGAGAGGCATCATACTGTACAGACACATTTCTTCTGTTCCAATCTGCTGGTCAAACAGGTCTTACAGGAAAACTTGCGGAACTTGCTGGCCAGATATAGAAGCAGGAAGAGTGTTTCATGCTACTGAGCAGTGATCCTGTCTTCCATTCTGCTTCTGCCTCTATTTAATACACAGAGACTGCAAGTCACACTGGAAATATTCTTACCAAAAATTGTGAACTCTTAAATCTTGATTCATGTTTTGACAGGCACGAACTAATACTTAGCAGACCCTTCTTGATTGCCTGGGTTCCCACAAAATAACCTTGGGGCGGGTACAGAAAATAAGTTTAGATGTCCGCCTCTCCCCCTTATTTTGTAAAAGGGCCAGCCCTACCGTTGGGCAGAGTTTTCAGGAGACTTCTTCCCACACAGGTGCAGCAGCAAAGTTTAGGACGTGAGCTGGTGGGAAGAGTGCTGTTGCACTCAGGTCCTGTTTACAGGCTTCGCATAGGCCTCTGGTTGACCACTTTGAGAACACGATGCTGGTCTAGGTGGGCCGTTGGCTTGAGCCAGTAGAGCTCTTGTGCCCAAGAGACTTCTAAGCTAGCCTGTTGCCCTGGGGTGCACTGGAAGATGTTGTCTCATTGTCAGTGATGTGTAAGGCTCTATTGCATGTCAGCTTTTGTATGTAGAATGGAAAGGAAGGTGCTATCTTGTCACTGGTCTCAGGCAACAAGATGTCTTTGGTTGGCCAGTCTTGTAAAAGCAGTGTTGGATTGCCTTCTGGTTGCTTGGAGATCCCTACTGCACAGCATTCAAACTCTTGTTTGTCATTAAACATAATGCCACTCGTTCCCTCAAGCAGGATCCTGTTATGCTTGTTAAGTACATTGAGTTGCCCCTGAAATAAATGCCTGTTTCCACTTTTGAAGGCCTAGTGCCAAGCCCATCCTTGGCCCCAACTCCAAATGTGCTTCCCCGTAAGGATAGGTTTCCAAATCGATGGAACACTTCGGATGCCAGTAGGCATTCTCCTTGCTTTTGCAATGTGGAGGTTGAAACCTACAAAAACCCTGTGGTGAAACTGACGGGAGACGAAATGAAACCGGTGTTTCCTTGCATGTGGGTAAAAAAGGCCAAAGCCTGGCAATGGGATTAAAACTTGCATTTCCTTGCATGGCTTTGTGTCTGTTTTGAGTTGTAGGCCGTTGGCTACAGAGATTATGAAATTAAAGTATGAACTGATTGTCACTTAAAAACTGAATGTCTAGATACATAGGATGCTGCCTTATCCCAAACTGGATCCCTGGTCCCATTTAGCTCAGTGTTGTCCACACTCCAGGTTTTCAGACAGGATGGATTTTTAATCCCTCCCCATTTTTCTTTTTCTTTTTTTTAAAAAGAAATTGCTCTTGCGTTTTCTAATTCGCTGCATGAATCAATCCTTCTAAAGTTACAGCCCATGAAGATCAGTTTACTTCAGTGATATATTTAGATTATTTTTGGTTGATTTAATTTTTTTTTAAGGAAACAAAAGAAATAAAACCCAGCATGCCGGCGAAGCAAGACAGTGGTCCTATTTTCTGCTTGCTGTCACATGTGCTGCTTTGACAACATTAATTTGACCCTGAGATGTATGTGAAAGCAGAAGGATGTAATGGTAGATTTCTGTGCAAGGGCTGGCATTAATTACCCAGGCCAGCTGTGGAATGTTAGGCTCAATTACATTTACCAATGCGAATGAAACAGGCTCTTTAAAAGTTATTTGCCCGAGCACTTATTCTGACATGCTTCCCCTGAGGGTGTCTGGGAGGGATGTGATGTCTTCAATAGTCTGAATTTCTCCTCTTGTGTCCCTCCAACACCCTGCCAAAAAAGAAAGAAAAAGAAATATATATATATATTTTGGAGGGGTTGGTTAAGGAAGGAAGGGTGGGTCATAATGATCAGTGCTTCAGTGAAAGTTTTTTACCCCTTCAGCAGCTTCATGTATGCAGCGAAGCAAACTGCCAACTTTTGTTAACAGATAACTCAAAACCTCTGGCCTTATGTATATTCTAACCATCTGCAGCCAAAGTGTAGAAATAGTTGCAATAGTTCTTTGTGTTTTGATTTTCAAATTCCTGTGCTGGGTAAATGCATAACAGGTTAACCTCCCCACTCCCCTTTTTTATATTAAAAATTTTTTTTAAAGTTTCTCGCTGTTGAGGATTTTGATGTGTCTCTTCTTACTGACATTTGTATATGTAAACATGACACATACAGGATTTGGGAAGATGCTCTGGCTTGCAAGTTCTTGGCTGAAGTTCCTTTTAAAAAGGCATGGTTCCCTGGTTTATATTACTGCAGTGATTAGTTACATTATCTAGTGTTCAAACTACAAAACTTGCAGATTAAAACAGATGTACATGGCTTTTTTATAATTATGCCAGAGTGCTCTGAACAACTGACAATCAGTAGTTTATGAATTAGGTCCTTTCTTTCTTTCTCTTTCTTTCTTTCTTTCTTTCTTTCTTTCACCAGTTAGGAAGAAGGTTTAAATCAATATTGCAGTGTGTAGTTTAAAATTTCATTTTTTTCTCCTATGAATTTTACCTTGCTGCTGTTGAGCCGATTTTCTTTTTCAAGATTGTTTATTGCATTAATTGTGTCTTGCAGGATCACTGTGCCACCTGTTGTATAAGTTCCCATTATATAGTACCATATGGCACACAATAAGGGGGGGGGGGGGAAACAGCAATTTTATGGAAGCACATGCTCAAAGAGCAGTGGTGGAAGCTGCAGAGATTAGAGCATCTTTGAATGAGAGGCAGGTGCTGGATGGCCGGACATCGAGGTAGATTCTTATTTCAGACTATCCAGCTCTTGCACAAAGCTGTATGTTCAAATCTTAGTGTATACAAGGGGCCAGCAAACTTTTTCAGCAGGGGGCCGGTCCACTGTCCCTCAGACCTTGTGGAGGGCCGGACTATATTTTGAAGGGGGAAAAAAGAACAAATTCCTATGCCCCACAAATAACCCAGAGATGCATTTTAAATAAAAGGACACATTCTACTCATAATAATTTAATAATAATAATTTATTATTTGTACCCCGCCCATCTGGATGGGTTTCCCCAGCCACTCTGGGCGGCTTCCATAGAAACCAAAAATACACTAAAATATCACACATTAAAAACTTCCCTGAACAGGGCTGCCTTAAGATGTCTTCTGAATGTTAGGTAGTTATTTATCGCTTTGACATCTGATGGGAGGGCGTTCCACAGGGCGGGCGCCACTACCGAGAAGGCCCTCTGCCTGGTTCCCTGTAGCTTTGCTTCTCGCAGTGAGGGAACCGCCAGAAGGCCCTCGGCGCTGGACCTCAGTGTCCGGGCAGAACGATGGGGGTGGAGACGCTCCTTCAGGTATACTGGACCAAGGCCGTTTAGGGCTTTAAAGGTCAACACCAGCACTTTGAATTGTGCTCGGAAACGTACTGCAAAAACAAGCTGATTCCCGGACTGTCCGCAGGCCGGATTTAGAAGGCGATTGGGCTGGATCTGGCCCCCGGGCCTTAGTTTGCCTATCCATGGTGTATACTATTCAGAAGACAACCTTTTGAGTGTAATGTATGACAGCCTACTCCAGAGTAGAGTCTCCCTAGTTTCATTCCAAGGAAACCTCCAGTTTCTGCTCTTGACCTGTGGTGGTGTTCTGAAAAGTTGGTAGTCCACTTGCATAGGGTTTCCTTGTTCCCTTGTTCATGGTTCATAACTTGCCAGTTGGCAACTGCTATTCTGCAGCAAGTACAAATTTATAACAATGCAATCGCCAACCATGATTTCCATGGGAAAGGCAGCATTGATTAAAGATGACACATTTTGTTCCAAAAACTTATGCATTGTGTTAACGGCAGCCGTTTAATTGTTGAATGCTTGTGTGACGCACCCATTGAGCTCAGTGCTGGCATACCCTGGCACATGGTGTGAAATTTAACACAAGACATCTGTGTACTGGGTGCTTAAAATCTCAGAGAGAATGCTCCCTGTAAGCATTTACCAGGGTATGGAATGTAAAAAGGGATCTTCTTTAGCAGCCAACTGATGTGCATGGTTCTTGCCATTCGCCTTTACAAAGAGCAAGTTAACACTTTATATTTTTTTGCCTTGTGTTCTTTGGTGTTGACTTCAATTGCTTTCTGTTTACAATTTTTCAAGAATTAATATGATCCTTTAATGGGATAAAATTGGATTGTTTTCCACAATAAGGTTAAATCTTTCAGCCTCATTATTAAATAATACTGCAGGCTTTCATTTTTAGGGGCTGCCAGATCATAGTGCAATTATCCTTCAAATTACAGTGTTAATTGCAACCGATGTTTGAAAATTATTGCCATGTAGGGTATTAAATAATTTAACTACTCTTGGTGGTTGTGTGGTGTGTGTGTGTGTGTTTAAAGCTGTTTACAAACTTGAAATTTAAATGTGCTTTCGGTCTCCCAAAGAACAAGAGCCTGAATTTAGAATTCAGCCTTTCTAGCTTGTTTCACAATCTGCCAGTGCAGACTCCCCCCCCCCTTTAATTAAAATCGGAGACACCTTCTTTCCCCACTGCTTATGCATCTGAAAAGGATATATTGTAAACAAGTTGATACTTCTGTGACCTCACAAAAGTCACCTTTCTTGATTGGAAGGAGAAGGCCTTCAGCACTCAACCACACACAGATCCATTGGGAGAGTGTCACAGGAGCATGTCAGTCAGTAATCACACAGTTCAAAGTTGGAGCTAACTTTGTTGTTTAGTCGTTTAGTCGTGTCCGACTCTTCATGACCCCATGGACCAGAGCACTCCAGGCACTCCTGTCTTCCACTGCCTCCCGCAGTTTGGTCAAATTCATGCTGGTAGCTTCGAGAACACTGTCCAGCCATCTCGTCCTCTGTCGTCCCCTTCTCCTTGTGCCCTCCATCTTTCCCAACATCAGGGTCTTTTCCAGGGACTATTTATTAGCAAAAAAACAATCTCCACAGACTTGGCTGAGGATCGGGCCTAATGAGCACAGCAGCTCATTCCCAGCAGTCTTATTCAATGAAAATCAGTTACCAAGACTGAAAGTCCCTGCCTCCTCACAGCCGTTGTAAGTCCCCTCCTCTCCAGGACTTCCCCCAAGCAATCAGAGACTGCGTCTACATGCGGGCAACCTCTCCTCTGCCCTTTTCATTCCTCTCCTGGTTCTGGGAGACAGTGGGAAGGGGAACTTCTTGCAGCAGGAGTGGGGGTGGGGTGGGGGAGACCCCTGTGACTCTTCACCACCCTGACTCATCTCTGCCTCTTGGGCTCCCTCCTCTCCTGCTTCAGCTTCTGCCTCTGGTTCTAGACTTCTCTCTGCCACAGACTCTCCCTGCTCACTAAGTCCTCTTCTTCAGCTTCCGACACCACCTCCCACCTTCCTCTCTCTTCCTGTGAACACTCATTGTAGTCCCACCACCACATCGTTGTCCTGGGATGTTCTTCATTTGTAGGCTGCAGTGCCCAAACAGAAGGGTTGAGGTGTGAGTATTAAAATTCAGCCTGCAAAACCAGTTTTTGGGGAAATAAAGCATAAGTTGTTGTTTAGTCGTGTCCGACTCTTTGTGACCCCATGGACCAGAGCACGCCAGGCACTCCTGTCTTCCACTGCCTCCCGCGATTTGGTCAAACTCATGTTAGTAGTTTCGAGAACACTGTCCAACTGTCTCATCATCTGTTTTCCCCTTCTCCTTGTGCCCTCAATCTTTCCAAATGCCCGTGGCAGTGTGTATATTGCTGAGTGTGGTTCAAATCTCTGTAAAGTCTTTAAATTCGCTTTGGAACACTTCTGCCAGATTATATCCTCTATGTTTAGACACGCATGCACTGTGATGTGGTAGACACCACTGGCTCATTTTGTTTTCGTACATTTATATCTCCCCCTTTCATCCAAGGCAGCATACACGATTCTCTGTCTCCCTGCACCCATTTTATCCTCCTAACAGTCCTGCAAGGTAGGTTGGCTTCACAGCTGGGTGGAGATTTGAACCCAGGTTCCCCACTTTCCTAGCTCACCCACTTTTAACCACTTTACTGGCTCGCATTTTGCTGCATTGCGTGTGTTTAAAATTATAGGCATACCTTCACGCGCACCCCATTTTTGCATCTTTAAATTACATGAAATAAAACCCTTCCAACTCTTACCATTCTCTGATTCTATGAAATAACCAAGGGAAGAAATAATTAGCTGGAATTCCCGTCCTGCTTTTTGACTGTGGAGTCCTCAAGTCTTGGGTCTGAAGACAGTCTCGTGTCACCTTGAACAACGCAACTATACTGCAATGTTTGTGCAGCTATAAAAAGGGAGAGGATGACTCCCCCCCCCAACCTGTCCTAAGCCCTTGGAATAACACAAAGATAGAAATGTGAATTAAATTGGTGTACAAATCTGTGAATGCATCATTATTTAATACTGTCCTAAAGATACATCTATATGTGTTCGGTTGTAAGGTCTTGTTTTGTTTTTAGAAAGAGAAGAGAAGGCCACATTTGCCTGCTGCTTTTTCAGCTTAAAATGGTCATTCATCCAAACGTCTGTCTGAGCTCCCAAATCCTACAGGGGCAGCAGAGAGATCATACAGGGAAAGCAAAAATAAGTCTGTCTTGGGATGGAGCTGTTTTAAGAATGCAAGTCCTTTTAAGTATTTAAGAGCTAGTAACATCTCAGCGCTAAAGACTTTATTCTCATTACTTATGCATCTTCTGCTTCATTTTAGGAGTAAAGGGTGCCCATCTATTATTTAGGAGGCCTGTTGGGTTGGTGGCAAAAAAAGGCCAAAAGCAATTCTTGTGCTGCCTCCTCCTCTCAGAAGCTCCTCTTAACTTTCAAGCAACTATTTGACAACCTGCATTTAAACACCGTTGGATAAAAATATGGACTGAATGCATTTTGTGAGGAAGCGAAACAGGGCGAGGCAAGCAGAGAAAGGCTACGGTTTTTCTGTTTGATGAGACGCCTGTCTGTTCCATCCCTCCTGCCTCATCCCATAAAGTGGTACCGGAGGAGTCGGGAACCTGTGGCCGTCCAGATGTTGTTAGACTCCAGCTCCCATCATCCCCAGGCAGTATGGCCAGCGTTATAGTGGTCAGTCCAGCAACATCTGGGGGGTACAGGTTCTTTACCCCTGTGGTACAGGCTGGTGCTGGTGAAGGCAAAGTCACACCTCTGTGGCTTTTGTCAGGGGACTGTAGCCAGGAAGCCATTTTACAGTGTTACACTCTTAAGGAATATTAGTAGTTAGCAAGGCAGGGCATCCCCTTAACTGTTATTCCACTCCTACCTGCAGGGCCATGGCCAGAAAGTAGTGATGCAGGAGTTCTTCTCAGATCCTTGGCTCTTAGGCTGTGGGGTCTCCTGCAGGATTCTGTTCTGTTCCCCATCTTGTTTAACATCTACATGAAGCTGTGGGGAGATGTTGTCACTAAAATTGTCAATAAATGTTGTCACTAAAATTGCTGATCATACCCAGTTGTGTTTGTCTGACTCTGCTGGGTTGGGTGGAGTAGCGCAGTTCTTGGAGGGCCAGGATGAGGACCAGCAAGTTGAAGCTGGCACCTTTAGGTGACTAAGGCTGACCTAGTGACTTCATATTACAGTGGTACCGTGGGTTACATACGCTTCAGGTTACAGACTCCACTAACCCAGAAATATTACCTCGGGTTAAGAACTTTGCTTCAGGATGAGAATAAAAATTGTGCTTTGGCGGTGCAGCGGCAGCAGTAGGCCCCATTAGCTAAAGTGGTGCTTCAGGTTAAGAACAGTTTCAGGTTAAGAACAGACCTCCAGAACAAATTAAGTACTTAACCCGAGGTACCACTATACAGGCAAAGATTTGAACAGGGATTTGATTGCAGAGTTGGTAGGGTCTTCTAGGAATCCTTTTGCTCAACATGACCCTGAAATTATGGTAAGTGTCTCATGCTCCACCGGCTGAGCTAACTGTTGATTTATAAGTTACCACTCTAGCTGCCATTTTGATCTCAATAGCCGTTTGTTTTAGAAGCCTGCCAAACATCCCCTTTGCATCCTGGATAGCTGCACAGCAGTCCGGTGCCTTACAGATGTTGTTGGACCACAGTTCCCACCAACATCTTCTGAATAACACATTTGATGCTCCTGAATTAGGGTCTCTGTCCTCCTTGCCCCCTTCTTTTCATGGTTTTAGCAAATGCTTCTTAAAATATGCATTATTCATCTATAGCATCTGGATTCTGGCATCTTCTGGTTGGGCTTCTCACAGCTTTTTCTCAGAGTTTATTTCCTTAATGCAATTGAGTGACTTAATTAGTTCTGGGGCTAATCTAGCATTAGCAAAATGCGTTTGACAATACTTCTTTGTCCCAGTCACATAGGACTGCCTAATGTGGTTTGTCATATATTCTTCAGAATAGCTTAGCTACTACTAGAAATATATTCTGCAAGATCAAAATTTTGTGACCAGAAGGGACACATTCAGTGACTGGTTCGTTTTATGCAAATTATAGCACAAACTTCTGGTCTTGCAAACATTGGCTTTATGCGTGTTTCCATCAAGAACTGGTACCCATAGAAGAGGCATGGTACATTGATGGGCAATAGCCACCCAGCAAACCCTCTTAAATAACATATAATACAAACTGAAATGGAAGGGTTGAGCATGCAAAATAAGTCTGTCCATGGTATTATTGTTCAGCTTGCATTCTGATCATAACTACTTTAATAAGTCTTCCTTGTAAGATTGTAGGCTTAAGAGTGTTTTATTCTTGCTAGGGGTGGGGGGACGCCAGTAAAAAGAGTCTGATTTTATACCTGGAGTTCAAACAAGGATCTTTGAAATGAGATGCACTGAAACTTAAGACTATGTTATGGCTTTGTTTGCATGTAATGCTAAACTGTGGTTTAGCGTTTCAAGGGCACGTTACAGTGAGCCTTGAGCTTGCACACTATGCGTTCTCTCTCTGTTCTCCCAAGCCCAGCTGTGAGGATGAGTTTGGAAGCTTCATCTTCCACTTTAAACTAACCACAGCTTGTCATGATGTCTGAACACAAGCAAACTGTGATCTCAGCTATGATTAGTGGACACAAGCCAACTTCAGTGTACGAAGCTGGTTTATTTTCATTAACTGTACTTAATTAGCCACAGTTTAGGTTTTGGAGGGAGCTCTAAACTGTGGTTAATCTAAAACGGAAGCAGAAACTTCTGATCTCTGCCTCGTGGCCATGCCAGAGAGGGTGTATGTATTGAATGTTGCCTTGGTTCCAAGCAGATGTGCTTAATATTGCAGCCTTGAGTGCATGAGTTCAAGATCAGTTGACGGCTGGGCTGGCCCACCCATTAGGCGACCACCTCAGGTAGCAGATCCCAATGTAGATATTAGTTCCTGCCCCCCTTGCTCCTGATGTAGATCTTCACTCATCCCCTCTTCCCTGGTGAGGAGGGAGTGCCATTTTGTGGTTCGCCTTAGGTGCCAAAATGTCTTGGGCTGCCCTGGCTCTCTCTCACACACTGTTCTGGATTAGATTTTTATTTTTTTAAAAAAGGTAAAGGACCCCTGACAGTTAAGTCCAGTCGCAGACGCCTCTGGGGTTGCGGTGCTCATCTCACTTTACAGGCCGAGGTAGCCGGCGATCGTCTGCAGACAGTTTTTCTGGGTCATGTGGTCAGCATGACTGAGCCGCTTCTGGCACAACGAAACACCGAAACCAGAGCAGCGCACGGAAACACTGTTTACCTTCCCGCTGGAGCGGTACCTATTTATCTACTTGCACTTTTGGGCGTGCTTTTGAACTGCTAGGTTGGCAGGAGCTGGGACAGAGCAATGGGAGCTCATTCCCGTCGCAGGGATTCGAACTGCCGACCTTCTGATCGGCAAGCCCAAGAGGCTCAGTGGTTTAGACCACAGCGCCGCCCGCGTCCCATTGGATTAGATTACTGCAGTACAATTGTGAGCGGGGAAGTAACTCCAGCTGTGCTCCTTAGGGCTTACTCTCAAGAAAGGCTTGCTTAGATTAGCAGTCTCCATGGCTGAAGGAGCTGACTTCTTAGATGCACTAAGCCAAATAGATACAAGCCTCCTGGCTGCCAAACATTTAAGCAAGTGATTGCTCTTGAAGGGAAGTGTCTCCTCTCCTTGCTCTCAACTTTGTGAGCGAAGACGCTTGCTGGACTTTACAAGGCGGCTGTGCTTGGCACCCAGCTTCTAAGCAGAAGACATTTCAGAGCAGGGTGAGCTTAATTTAATTGAAACGGATGACTTTGCAATAGCCGAGCTGCCCGTGAAATGGGGAATGGTGCGTACGCTTGTTATCTTTGCTGCATAAGCTTGTGGCGGCGCATAAAAAGAGAACTGTGGTGCTTTGATCTGGGGATAGAGCTCTCTGTGAAGTTTGCTGCTGAGACAGAGGACGGTCTCTTGTGGCGGCAATTCTTGTTTGGTAGAATTCAGGTAGTCGATGACGGGTGGGTATGTTAAGCGCAGGGAATGAGAGAGAGAGAGAGAGAGAGATATGTCATTGTTAGGTGCGAGTGAATTGCGCATGTACGTCAAGGAAGGCTGGATCCTGCAGGTAGAAAACTGTGAATTCTGACTCAGTGTTTACTTGGTGTACTCTCTGCATAGTGGCAGAGAGAGGTTGTGCTACAAATCAGGAAGTACTTTGTTCGAATCTCACCTGTGCCATGGAACTTACAAGGTGGCCTCAGGCAAATCACTTTTCCTCGCATATGCACCAGTCTGCAATATGGGGATAATAAAATTAGCATTACAGCCTTATTAGAAGGATTGCACCAAAGTAATATAGGCAGCTTGAAAGCACTTTGGAAATGCTAAGTATTATTGCTCTGACGGTAAGAGCTTTTCGACATTGGAACCGTCTCTCTTGGGAGGTGGTGGATTCTCCTTCCTTGGACGTTTTTAAGCAAAAGCTGGAATGGCCACCTGCCATGGATGCTTTAGTTGAGATTCTTGCATTGCAGCGGGCTGGACTAGATGACCCTCGGCGTCCCTTCCATCTCTCCAATTCTGTGATTCAGTATGATTGAAGATATTCAGATTATTGAAGACATCACATCCCTCCCAGACACCCCCAGGGGAAGCATGTCAGAATAAGGTCTCAGGCAGGAATATGAAGGTGGGACCATATGGGGATCGAACCAGCGACCTTGGCATTATTAGCACCATGCTCTGACTAACTGAGCTGACTGGTATTTTAGTGTTTGCGAATCCTGGAGGCTGCACAAATCCTCTACAGTGGTACCTCGGGATGCGAATGGGATCCGTTCCAGAGCCCCGTTCACATCCTGAAGCAAACGCAACCCGTGTCTGTGTGTGTGCGGGTCGCGTTTCGCAGCTTCCGCGCATGCGCGTGATGTCATTTTGACCGTCTGCGCATGCATACACGGCGAAACCTGAAAGTAACGCACTCCGTTACTTCCGGGTTGCAGCGGAGCGCAACCCGAAAATACTTAACCTGAAGCACATTTATCCCGAGGTATGACTGTACTGCAGTTGGAAAGGAACCTGAATTTAGAGCAATACAGTTCCAACCACCAAAACACTATTTGCAGATTGCTAGGCTTTCCCCAGATTAGCCATTGCGTTACAGTGGCTAAAACCCCTGCTCAGCCATTTAGCGATCTACCTCGTAGGCTGGTTGCGAAGATCAAGCGGTGGTGGTGGGTATCGTGTACATCGCCCTTGAGTTGGTGAGAGGGCAGTATAAAATGAGAGGCGTGTGAGAGGGAGCCATGAACGTTTGCATTTGTCATGCAATGATTTGCAGTGGACGCTGGATCATTAATACAGTGGTGCCCCGCAAGACAAACGCCTCACAAGACGGAAAACCCGCTAGACGAAAGGGTTTTCCGTTTTGGAGGCGCTTCGCAAAACGAATTTCCCTGTGGGCTTGCTTCGCAAGACGAAATGTCTTGCGAGTTCCTGCAGGTTTCCCCCCTTTTTTCCCTTTTCCTAAGCAGCTAAGCCGTTTATCAGCTGATCCGCTAAAAGCCGCTAAACCGCTAATAGCGCTAATCCGCTAAGCTGTCAATGGGCTTGCTTCGCAAGACGAAAAAAACGCTATACGAAGAGCCTCACGGAACGGATTAATTTCGTCTTGCGAGGCACCACTGTAATGGCTTTCCACATCGAGATGGCCGTGTAGTTCCCTGTTCCGCTTTGAAAAGTGAGCAAGCCCATTGCTCTCAGTTGCTCTGCTGTGTCTTTCTCCAGTCCCCTTGGCTGGCTCAGATGCTGCAGCCTGGTGCAGTTTCACAAGGAATTGAAGCTTGGAGACAGCATCAAGGCAAGTAGTCTGGAACCAAGCTGTTCACACAGTGGCCAGATGGAAGCGGGTGGAAAAGCCTTCAAGGGTTGGCTCAGGTCATTTCCTGTTTCTCTCTGACACTGGCCAGTTTTGGGTTTGTTGTTTTTTGCAGTTTCAGTGCAGAGCTGAGGAAGTGGTGACCTGCTGGCATCGCTGGGCCCATCATTCCTAACCACTGGCTGGGTTTTGATGGAGTTGGATCCCAGCAACATCTGGAGGGCGCCAAGTTCCCCACCCTTTCTCTAATGGAAAGACGGACGCCTGGCTTCTTTGCAAGCGTGAGGGTAAATTGTGTTTGGCGTTTGGGGGTCTGCTCAACCTCACCGCAGCTTCCTTGAACCCTGGAAAGATGCATAGAACGCCCTCATAATTTGAACTGGTGGCTCCGCAGCTGGACAGAATAACATTTGGTTGTCTGCAAGACTAATTCTAAAGAGATGGCAGAACAAAGGCTACCAAATGCTGTTGTTTTGCTATTTTTACTTTGGGAAAGGAGGCTGATCGCTCCTAACATACTTGGCTGGTTTAGCAAATATGTCTCAAATGCTGCCAGCACTGGAGTTATGTGCTACTTACTAGGACGCAAACACTTTATGTTGTATAGTTAGGTTTTCCTCCCTTCCTGCTTACCAAATGCTAAGATATTGCATATTGCAAGCTGGATTTGCACAGGTAACTGAATGTAGAGGTTGAGGCATAAATAAAAGTGTGTTTTGGGGGGAATACAGTTTCTGAATTCTCTTGTATGTTAGGGGTTGACGGTGGAAACTAGCAATTTAGGAAGGCAGTTTGAAAATATGCTTTCCCTTGCTATGCTAGGTTTCTGCCTGCAGGGACTGGCTTAAAAAACATGGTGGTCTTGGGTTCGAGCCTCACGTTGGGCAAAATATTCCTGCACTGTAGGGGGTTGGATCACATGACCTTTGTGGCCCCTTCTAACTCTACCATTCCATGATTCCATTGTTCCATGAAACCTGAAGAAATGGTACTTTCTCACCTGCAATAATGCAGTCCAGTGTCCTAGGCGCGTTTTGCAACAGGGAATTTCATTAGCGGGAGCAGTTTCTGAGCTCTGGGTGCAGTACTGTGCTTAAGATTTCAGATTAAAACTACAGAGTGGAAGGAAAGGAGGACCTTTTTATGCCTCCCCACTTCCAGACGCTCTCTGAAGACTGGAGAAGAGACCCTCTTAAGAATATTAGGGTGGGTGGTCAGGGGAAGGACTAGAGCATGTGAAAAATGAACGTAATATTTTGGCAGCAGTTCATTCATTTTCAGCTTTGGGTTCTTGTTATAAAAAAAGGGCGCCTAGATATTCTGTTGTTGCGCCTATAACCTAGGTTTAAGTTGCTATTTAGCTCCTAGCTTTCATATCTCACTTTCTAACACTGATGCTGCACCATACAGCTCTGCTGCATGTACAGTATAAGCCCAGCTTCCTTTCCCCTCCCTAGAAAGCAAGTTGGAATATGGCTTGTACCATCTTCGTTGCTGGCTTTCTTTCTCTTTTTCGTGCGTGTGCTCTAGACCAGTTAATGCAAATTGACCATTGCCCCAACACACTTCAACCATCCTGTTCTGCCTGCAGTTAAAGATGGAGAGCTGCCACTTTTTTTTTTTTTTTGCACTGGATGCTTGGGAGCGGTTTCTAATCCATGTTTGTATACAGTATGAGGCACTTTCACAAATGCTCGGCACTGCTAATTGCGCTGATCCTAATAATAGCTCCAATAAATCCTAGGCACTCTATCTTCTTACATAAGAAGCTGAATCTGAGATCCAGTGTTTTCCTTAAAGCTGACCAGCAAGCCTATGGTTTATCTCTGGGGATCTCAGACCTGTGACCTAGCATATGTTGTTGGACTCCAACCCCTATCAGCTCTAGCCAGTGGGGCCAGTGGCAGTGGATGATGGAAACTCTATTCCAACAACTTATTTCTCAACCATTGCTTGTACATTATAATAAATACATTATTGTCAATTTAAGCAGGATTCCAGCTAAGGTCGCTTAAGGTGTTGCTTGCTTTCTGTCCTGCACAGTATTGTTTAGTTTTCTGCATTGCTTCAGATCTTGCTCATCTTCCAGAGAGTTTGGGGGCAATGTATCCAACACTATGGATCCGTTCGAACTTCGCAGCTTGGATTCCAAGCTGGTATGTGCTATAGCTTTAAGGCATCGGAACACGGGTCTCTCTGGTCCAAGTCAAGCAATCCAACCTTTAATGCAACCTGTGGGTGCAAACAAATAGATAACACTAATCTTTGCTATACATCCCTGGTCCGCAATTGGATTTTGAGAGGGTTGCCTTCAGGAAGGAATGGAGAGTGGTGGAAAAAGATATCAATTCAATAGTTGTGAAGCAGTGTGTGTGTGTGTGTGTGTGTGTGTGTAACCCAAACTCTTGGAACTTCTTCCTGTTTCATAGCTCCGAAAGGCACACTGATCCCTTTTCGGTTACAGAATAAAAGCTTTGTGATTGGCCGGAGCAATGACAAAAGTATAAATGGAGGGTGGTTCAGCCAGTCTCAGCCTGGGTTTTGCGAGCTGATATCCAGGCAAATATTGTGGTATGTGAGACCTTGGGAGGCTGGGCGGGAGAGAGGCTGGAGGTTTAAGTTGAGGAATTTTTAGAGCTCACAAATATTTAGCAGTTCTGAACAACTGTCATTCCTGAAATGTTTGCTGCTCTGTATAAGAAGCTGGGGGACATGCTCTGAGCGAGTGCTAGAGACAAAAGCATAAGCAGCAAAAATTTTGCTGTGCTGCTGAGCTTTGCGTACTGGTAATGGGAGGCAAACTTAATGCTTATTTTCAGCAAAGGGGATTTGGTAAATCTGTTCTGTCCCTCTGCCCTGATGCATATTCTGCTTGCAATGCCCAGGTAGCACAAACACTTGTTTTGGGTCATTGGTGCACCAATCCATGCACTCAATAATGAAATCTGTTTCTGCATCCCGCCTCTCTTTTAGAAAGAACCCAGATACTGTTCCAACACAATTTTCATTCTGCTCTCTTATCTGTGTGTTTTTTCTTTTTAACCTGCTGCTTATTGCTCTACTAATTGTCATTTTAAAGATGGGCTTGTCGTTTTTATTCTTGTGGCCAGTATTGTAAAAGAACCACTTTTCTCATAACAAGGTGGGGTAAAAAAAAAACAACCCATGATAATCCTTCAAAGAGGGTTTTTTTTTTAATTAAAAATTGCATAACTACAGAAGCTCTCCACAATCAAATTGTTATCTGTATTTGTTCTTAATCACTTTTTACCACACCTTTCCACCCACAAAGAGGCCCTTAAGGTGGCTTACATTGAAACTGCAGGCTTTAATGCAATGCAAATTAAAAACCAACAATGTTGTATAATAAATAACAATCTAGTCATTGAAACAGAGGCAAGGAGAAAAGTGAGCCAGTTTTAGCAGTGCTTTGTGAAGGGCTACTGGACCAAACTGTCTTCCAAAGGCAGGTTGAGAGACTCTCAAGATTCTAGCGAGCAAGATGCCACTACTAAGAAGGCCCTTCTCCTGTGGATGTCACCTTGCAGTGCAGGAACGACAGATGTATGCCTGGGAGAAGGCCTTGCAAATGTGTAGTTTTGCGCTCCATGTGAAAGTCTGTGGCAGAAATGGGAACTCTACAAGTCATGTGCATTTCTGACTTGTCTTCATACCCATCCCTTCCATCTCTGTGTTATGTGCAAAGGACTGAGGGTTGTATCCAACCAAGTTATACCTAGAGTAGCACCACTGCTATGAACAGAACCAAGTTAGTCATGTGCATTATTTTCAGTGGGCCTACTCTGCATAGGGCTAATGCTGGATACAATCCTCAGCTGTCTTGGTAGTGAGATCAACAAGTTGCTTTTTCCATGATACCAGCGGAAGCACGGCTTGTTGTTTGTTATGTGCAAATTCTTCTGAGATAATCTGGTATATAATTTAGCTGTTCTTAGGGATAATATAGGGATAATATAGACAGTAGTCATTTTTTTCACTTCTAAAACAGCATTATGCTGCAGTGCTACTGTTTGGTATTTGCGTGGTGTTAATCCTCACTCCCCACCATATTTGGTTGTGTTTCCAGATGATTATCTCCACTTTTCAAACATCCTTCTGAGAATGGAATAGAAAGCTGGCAATCAACTTTCTGTCTAGAAAGGCAAACCAGCCGTTCTACAGCAAGCAGAAGACTTCTGTGTATCAGAGCGCACAATGTTCAATAAGACCCTGAACTTTCAAGTTCACAAAAGTTAATATTAACTGCATCCTGCACAACTGGCTGTTAAAATGAAAAAACAAATTGTGTGCTTGCTTCATTCAGTTCTTTGTGCTGGACACGTTCTTAGAAAAGAGTTTAGCATAGTGTTTAATTTTTTTAAAATCAAAACCCATTTATTTTTAATTATTAAAGTTGAATGACGTTTCTTACAAATCAGGGCAGAGAGAACTTGTGCAAATGCCATCTTTTCTGTCAGGAGCATGCAGAGTGCTATCTAACTGGGGATCCTCGGATTAGGTAGCTCATGGTGGATAAAGCCATTGGGGGCTACTAGTCATTATGGCTATATGTTGCATTGAGAGCCAATGTGGTGTAGTGGTTAAGAGCGGTAGTCTCGTAATCTGGGGAACTGGGTTCGCGTCTCTGCTCCTCCACATGCAGCTGCTGGGTGACCTTGGGCCAGTCACACTTCTCTGAAGTCTCTCAGCCCCACTCACCTCACAGAGTGTTTGTTGTGGGGGAGGAAGGGAAAGGAGAATGTTAGCCGCTTTGAGACTCCTTAGGGTAGTGATAAAGCGGGACATCAAATCCAAAATCTTCTTCTTCTTCGGGGTCAGAGATGTGTGGCCTCTGAATCCTGGTTGCTTGGGGGCATAAGTGGGGAGAGAGTGCTCTTGTGCTAATGTCCTGATCGTGGGCTTCCCATCTGCACCTGGGTGGCCACTGTAAGAACCAGCTGTTGGACTAGATGGAGCTTTGATCAGATCCAGCAGGGATCTTCTTATGGAGGAGAAAATGAGTGCAAATCATGACACTAAATGATTCGTCACTAAATGATTCGTCACAAACAAGCTTTATATTAAGCTGTAGTAGAGCAAAACCAAAGCTGCCTAATGGTGAAGGCTGGATGTGTGTGCATTCTCATCATGCATCACAAGATGCATCACTGTGAAGGAGCCTGACTTGCATGTTGGGCAGAACTGCAGTTTATGCTTAATTGCAGCTCTTGTGGTATGTTAACCGATAAATGGTGCTGGTGGCCCTTGTGCCTCCTTTGCAGCCACCCTCAACAAGTAAGAAGAGCCAGGCTGGTTCATCCTGAGCATAGGTCTCATTTGGGAACATAGAGATGTAGCTCTGGTCAGGAAAGCAGATTAAGATAAAGAAGCATTCTTTTCTCTTCTCGAATGAAGATTGATGAGATAATTTGCTGCTGTTAGATCTAATTGGAACCAAGTCTATAAAACCAGGCGTCTGTAAGAGTTGAGTTATTGCCGTGTTTCAATGCTTGAACCAGAAATGTGCTTTAATACCTATTGGTTGACATTGTTATTGGGTGAGCTCATCTATTCCTGGCTGAAATCACTGCTGGGAGGTTTGTAAGCCATCCTAGCAGCTGGGCTATTGCTTGCACCTGCTGTTGACTGTGGCTGTGGAGACCAGAAGCCAAATTTCTGAAGCCACTTGCTCGTCGGAGTGCAAAGTCGCTTCTGCCTCTGGAGGGATGAAGTCCTTGCAACATGCCCAAACTCCCTGCCACCGCATGCCGGAGTATTTAGATTGCAACACACTCATCTTATTGCATCTTCTTGGACTATGCAGTGGGCCTACCTCACAGAGTGCATCCTTGAATAAGTACAAAATACACAGACCTTGGAAGAAGGTAGACTTGGTGGATAAATTCAGTGTTCCCCATCTCATATTGATGCTGCTGCTGTTTGTTGACTTGAATAAATACAATTGTTCAGATACCTATGTAAAACCCATAAGAAGGGCCTGAGTGCAGCAGCAGTTCTCCCAAAGAGATTTTTTTTTTAAATTTCTATTTTCATAGAATAATAGAATTGGAAGGGACCCCAAGGGTCATCTAGTCCAACCCTCTTCAATGCTGGAATCTCAACTAAAACTTCTATGACAGATGGCCATCCAACTTTTGCTTAAAAACCTCCAAGGAAGGAGAGACCACAACCTCCAGAGGGAGTCCGTTCGACTGTCGAACAGCTCTTACTGTCAGAAAGATTTAAAAAAAGTTTCAAGGCGGTGTACAAAATTCTGATTAAAACCCAAACAACCACAATGAAGTAAAAGGAAAACACATTACAGAAACAGAAGTATGGAATGGACAATCTGAAAAGAAGGTTAAAATAAAAAACTGCACGAAGAGGCTGTGGAGATAAATCAATGGCCCTGCCGTTGGATGTATGGACATTTGTACAGAGCACTTCTGCATGAACAAGTGAATCTGCGTTGACAATCCGTGTGACAGCTGTGTTTCCCATGGCCTCCTCTTGCTTCCCCAAGAAGTTGTTGGCTTCTTAAGCAGTAGTTTGCCTCCTTGAGCGTAAGCTGGTTCTCTGGGCTATTCTGTCCCTCTCCCCCGCAATTGCTTTTATACTGCTGCCAATTCCTTGACTCTCTAGTCTTGGAATGCAGCTTTTAAGATGATTTTTTGGGGGGGCCTCTTCCTTTCTCTTCCTGCATTCCGCTTCCTCCAAATTGCCTATATTAAACTTTAAACAACATGTGAAAGCCTTGTAGTTGAGAACTATAAACAAACCTGATAGGTAGCCGCAATTTGAGCCGTTGAACTTGCTTAAAGTCTCTCTCCTTTGCCTCGCCGTTTCATTCTAAAATGACAAATTGCTCAGAGCGGTTTCCATGTTGGGTTTTTTTTTTCACTTTTAAAGCTTAGCTCCTCTTTCTTTGCCCACCCCCCACCCCCTTTGGGGGCATGTGGAAGGCATTTGTGCACTTGACTTACCATGGCTCAGGCCTAAGGTTTGTGGTTTCTACATGACTGTGTCGAACATTCACACATAGCTGTTCATGTTCGCTTCAATTAATGTTCCGCTGGGCCAGTGCGAGAGAAGCCAACTCCTTTTCTCTTTTGGTTGAGTGCAGCTCGCGTTGCAGGGATTCAGGGTTTCACAGGTTCATTTTTTTAAAATGCAGCACGAAAGCTTTTTAAATGCTTTTTAAAAATGAGGTGGTGGGGAAGAGAGTAGTCCAGTGGATATACAGTGATACCTCGGGTTACAGACGCTTCAGGTTACAGACGCTTTAGGTTACAGACTCCACTAACCCAGAAATAGTACCTCGGGTTAAGAACTTTGCTTCAGGATGAGAATAGCGGCGGCGCGGCGGCAGCAGCGGGAGGCCCCATTAGCTAAAGTGGTACCTCAGGTTAAGAACAGTTTCAGGTTAAGAACAGACCTCCGGAATGAATTAAGTTCTTAACCCGAGGTACCACTGTACGGTTCAGCAGCCTGTGCCAACCTGGTGCCCTCCAGATGTTTTGGCCTTCAGCTGCAGTCTGGCTGGCTGGGACTGATGGCAATCGTAGTCCAAAACATCTAGAGGGCATCAGGTTGGCCAAAACTGTCGCACACTGTGCCTGTTAATAGAGGAAGCAATGGTGTCTTTAAGGATTCATTGTCTTCCCACTGAAAGCAGCGAGGCAAACCTGCATGCAGAAAAAGGCTGAAGGAATAAAGGTGTGCTTTGCATATCAGACGACCGCAAATGTCTTCCATTGGGTTTATAGTGGTTTCCCGACCACGTCGCTCGCTTGCGGCTTTCCCAGCCCTACCTGGAGACACGGTTGATCAAACCAGGGACTTTCTGCACACAAAGCAGGTGCTTTTCTACTGAGCTATGATGTGTGGGAGACTAGGGTTCAAATCCCTGCATAGCCATGAAGCACTCTGGGCAGCCTTGGGCCTAGTCACTGTCTCTCAGGCTAACTTACCTCACATGGCAGTTGCAGGGATTAAATGAGGAGCAGGGAGAACCATGTATGCTGCCACTTTGAGCTCCTCAGAGAAAAAGCTGGGACAGAAATGCAATCAATCAATCAATCAATCAATCAATCAAACAAACTACAGAAAAGCTGGGGGGGCAGTAGTTGTTGCCATCTGCCCCTGGCCCTCTATATATAGGACAAGTTCCCCAAAAATGGTGTTTTAAAAGGGTTGCTGGAGTCAGTCTGGACTCCAGTGTTTGCTTCATATTAGTAAGTGCTATAAGACCAGCTTTTGACCTTTTTTCTTTTTGTAGTACAGGAATTACTTCAAACAGTGAGTTACACAGACACTTGCCCCCATGCATATATGTACTAGGCCTGTGGAGGAAGGGGGAAGATTTGCAGTTAAGCCTCATGGATTTTTGCAGGTCTTCTCTAAGCACAGCTAAGTCTGGATCAGACCCGTTGTGCCGGAGGATTTGGGGTTGGTGTTCTGAACACTGACCTTTTTTATTGTGGGGTCATACTTGGGAGTTCGCTCTGCTGAATGCAAGTGGAAAACAGTGTTTTTGCAATAATAACCTTTTTAAAAAACAAAAAATCCCTACTACTCAGGCAGTAGACAAGCCCGTGAGGCTCAGTGCCCCACGTGGCCTAAGCTGGCAGGATCTGGGTCTTGCCCTGTTGCTCCGCTTGAGGAAATGTCTCCACATAAACAGGCACACGGTGGTAGGCAGAGCCAAGGGGATCTGAGGACATTCCAGATGCCTTTGCTATAACTTGGAGGCATGTTGTAGCTTGGCATGTCTATTTTTACCCATTTCTCTTTTCCCTCCACCACCCACTTTCTTGTCAGCTTCATTTCTCCGTGGGCAGTCGGTATGTAGGCTTTGCTTACATTTATGCAGGCAGTCAACATATGTGTGCTTTTAGTGTGCAGTTTTGAACTATCTTTTACCTCCAGAACGCACCGGACGTGTTGCTCTTCAGTGTAATAATAATTCTCTTTGGGAGACTTGCTGATGCTCTCAGGTCCTCCTTGTGGTGTTTCCATAGGTTAGCCGCTGTGACGATGGCCTGCATGGGCCTTTGGCCAGCTCTGGTAGGGCGCTTCTTATGCTATTGGGTGCTTGAATTCTTTCCTAATGTCCACATTTCCCAGTTCTTCTTCACAGAGAGAAGGAACTCGCCTACATTGCTCCCTAATGTGCTCGAAGTTGCGGTGGGGAGCCTCAGGCCTGAGACCCCAGTTGTGACTCTCCAGCCCTCTTGATATGGTCCTCAGGACTCTCCCCAGGGAACAGCCAGACTGCTCCATGCCTTTCTCATGTGTGTGTGATGTGATCATGCTTTGTGCTGCCCTAGGTGAGGTGTGTAGGAACCTCTGACTTCTGTGTGACTTGGATGTGGCCGCCTTTTGCTCAGCCCCTTTTGCTCCTCATCCTGCGCTCCACTAGCACATGTCCCCTGAGGAAATGAGGCCTTCAAACCAAAAAAAAGTGTCTGCACATCTGCTGTAGATTTATGGGGCGACATCCAAACATGGCTGCCAAAGGGGGTTACACTCCTTATAGCTCTGCATCATGCGGTTCATCCGCGTGCACAAATCAGCTTGTCTGCCGACAGACCTTTTTTTTTTTTTTTTTTTTTGGGTGGCCGGCACCCCAGAATAAGTACAACACCTCTGCTCAAAGTTGACTCGGCCTCAATGGCTTTTTCTTAAACCGGTTGATGCAAAATGGTAGTGGCCAAGTTAAGTCATCATGGTCCTCCTAGCGCGTGAGACTGCTAGGAGTTGCAAGGCCTTGGGGTAAATATTTCATTACTGCCTCAAATGTTAAGAACATTATTCTTTCCTCAAGAAGTGCCTGGTTCCTGCCCGCCCCCGCCCCCGCCCCCCCCCCCCCCGGTCTGCAATGTATTCTTGTACATAATTCAGAATGCCTCTTTGTCTATCAGCCTGTCTAATCCTTTCGCAAATTCTCTTAAGCCAAGTAGAATTGGACGTTGTATATAATATTTATTTATTTAATGAATATAAAGCCCCGTCTTTGGGCTGGTTGTTTATCTCTGGCTATTAAAATTGAATACTCCGAAGCCGGCAATTATGAAACCTCTTTCCTCTTTACGTAACAGCTTGGAAATTGCTTTCTTCTCCTCCAATATTTCTGTGTCACTCTCTTTTCTGGCTCTTAATTCTCCGTAATGTATGACCTAAGCTGATCTTTATTCTTTGTCGTAGGACAGACAGATTTGGAGATGCGTGTGTTTTTATAGTAGTGTTTTCTTTTCTTTTCTACTTCTTCTTTTTATAACGTTTTAATCACATTCCCAGGCCAAATAACTATTATGCTCTGTTCCTGAGGGGAAATGTCATTAATGCTTGCTTTAAAAAGAAAAGAAAAAGAAAACTAATAAAATTGCTTTTGCTCTGATTATGAAGGCACACAGTGCTATGCATATGGTTTGAATTTTTCCTTCACTCGGCTGAAGGCACTGAATTGTGCAAATAGGGATTTTGATGGCAGCAAGCTGTATTCAATACCAAAACCAGTGCAGGTATGGGGGACCCTGCAGCACTCCAGCTAGGAAGCTGCCTTATGGTGAGTCAGACCATTAGTCCATCTAGCGCCATATTGACTACACTGACTGGCAGCAACTCCCTGGATTTCAGGCAGGGCGTCTTCCAGCCACACCTGGAGATGCCATGGTCTCCAACCTGGGACCAATGACATGCAAGGCAAATGCTCTGCAACTGAGCCATGACTCTTCCCCCAGTTGTTGTTGGACTGCAGATCCCATCATCCATTTCAGAGAATGAATTGATTTTCTGTTATAATATTTGGACTTCTTCTGGAGGGTTTGGACATTTGGAAAGGTGGTTTTGCCCGCAGTAATACCTACAAACAGCCCAGTCCTTTAAACATTATGTTTACCCATTTATATACCTCCTTTCCTGAAAGCAATAGCGTACATAACATAGGTACCTCTGCATTTTATCCTCACAACAGTGCTGGTTGAGCATCATGACTGAGTGGGGACTTGAACCTTGGTCTCCCAGGTCTTAGTCTAGCTCTCTAGCCACTGCACCACGCTGGCTCCATATTGCAAAAAGGGTGGGTGGGTGGGTGGGACTGATTCAGAGAGAAAAGGGACTTGCTATAGCCACTTACTGAGTTCGAGACTGTCATGCAACAGGAAGCTATCACTTTGCATTGGAACACATTTTTAAAAGAAAATCCCGACTAACTTTTCAGATACCTTTTAATTGAATAACTTTCTAAAGAAATGCCTGAAGTAACTGATATTTTAGTTTGAAGTCTTGTTTCTTCTGTTATATTTTACTCCAAGAAGACCCATTTGCAGTGGTGCCCCGCAAGACGAACGCCTCGCAAGACGGAAAACCCGCTAGACGAAAGGGTTTTCCGTTTTGGAGGCGCTTCGCAAAACAAATTTCCCTATGGCCTTGCTTCGCAAGATGAAAATGTCTTGCGAGTTCCTGCGGGGTTTTTTCCCTCCCCCCCCCTTTCCTAAGCCCTAAGCCGCTTATCAGCTGATCGGCTGATAAGCCGCTTATCAGCTGATTCGCTAAAAGCCGCTAAACCGCTAATAGCGCTAATCCGCTAAGCTGTCAATGGGCTTGCTTCGCAAGACGAAAAAAACGCTATACGAAGAGCCTCACGGAACGGATTAATTTCGTCTTGCAAGGCACCACTGTATCCTAAATAGAACCCAATAAGGCAGACATGCATGTACTATATACATATATATGCGTGTGTGTGTGCGTGGTCCCGTTGAGATCCTAAGATGAAATTTTGCAGGTAGTACTTAGAAATAGTAAATAATACATTTTTTGGAATTTTGAATCATGTTGATTTTTTAAAATCACTTTTTTATTTCTAAATTTTTAATTTTGTAACTTAACTTTAAAATTTAAAGTATCATGTGACACATCATATTCAAGCCCATGATGTTCTGGAGAGATTGGTGTTTTTAGTTTTGAAATACCTCAATTCTGGGCTGAGCTTTTAAGGTTTTCGTGAAGTCTGGCAAGGCCAAAATTGTCTTCTTTTTTTCATTTCAAACCCTCATAACTCAAAAATTGGGGAATATATATATATATATATATATATATATATATATATACACACATACATACACACTTTTAGATTTAAACTTAGTTTTGATCATTCAGCAAGTATACAAAATATAAGAAAATTGGATGACATGAGGTAAAAAATTGGATCATTTGATATGGAATGACCCTGAGGCACATTTGGGTGAGAGATGGTGCCTGGCTCAAGGTCAACCACTGAGCTTCATGCCTGAGTGGGAGGTTACGGAACAGGGACATGAGTCTCACCAGACTGGCTCTTTCTGCTACACCAGCTCTTCCAGGATGCCATGAGGCTGACTTGGAGGCCCAGGACATTTAGAACAAAACTTAGTTCCGTTGGATTCCTACCACATGATGACGATGAATAATCTGACGCCACATTCCCACCGTACATTTAAAGCACTATGATCTGACGGCTTCCCCCAAAGAATTCTCGGAGCTATGGTTTGTTAATGGGCGCTGAGATTTGTTAGGAAACCCCAGTTCCTACAATTCCCAGAGTAGTTTAACAATCCATCTTCATGGGGAACTCTGAGAATTTATCTCTGATGGGGATAATGGTGGTCGAACAACTTTGGCACATGGATGAAGATCAGGGGAGCAAGCTCTTATCAGGATCGTTAAGATGTGCCCAAACTGGTTTTCATGGGAGGACATTGGGTTCCCATGCTGCCATCCCATCAGTTTGTGTTAATTAGTTACACCATCTGGGCTATTAGTATGCCCCGTACAACCGATTTTAATTCTGCTCTTTGCTGTTAACAATAACGATAAGCTACATAAATATTTGAGAGTGTTTTAGTTTTGGTGACTAAGAGGGAATTTCCAATTGATTTAGGAAGACTGTGTTCGAAGGTTAAAATTGACATGTACCTGACTCCTTCAGAATAACAAACAGCCTTTATTTGGGGCCACTTCAGGCTGTCCTTCTGAACTGAAAAGTGCATATAAAATTTATGATGGATGTGGATTTTTCCTTTTTGTTACACGTTTCTTTGCTCATGAACAAGATGTCTGTAAGTACAAGTGTATTAGTGAACTGTAAAAGTTCCATTACTCGCATCTGATAATGGAAATGCACCAGCAGCAACCCCGTGAAAACAGTACTGTACATCTTTTAAAGTTTACTACCGCTGTTTTACGAGCTTCCGAGCATTTTGCACAGAACGAAATGAGTTACTGCTTTTTAAAAGCCTCTTGCCTGCCTTGACTAGGGTTTACATTTAATATTTTTTTTGTGTTATTTTTTTCTTTTTTACACTAGTGAAGAGGCATCTCATATTTTCAGGGTGTAGCTCAAAACTTGAGAGGTGTGTATGGAAATATCAACATGTATACATTGACCTCATTCAGGGCATCCACTATTCAATATATTATATTACTTGGGAGTAAGCAGCACTGAACTGAAGGGGACTTGTTTCAGAGGAAACGCAGGATCGGGCTGGGATCCCAGAACACACGTTAGCTGTGCTAGGAATCAGTCACCCTGGTATATGTTGTGACCCGCCTTGAGATCGGCAGATGAAGGGTGGTATACTACTACTACTACTAAAGGTAAAGGTAAAGGGACCCCTGACCATTAGGTCCAGTCGTGGCCGACTCTGGGGTTGCGACGCTCATCTCGCTTTATTGGCCGAGGGAGCCGGTGTACAGCTTCCGGGTCATGTGGCCAGCATGACTAAGCTGCTTTTGGCGAACCAGAGCAGCGCATGGAAACGCCGTTTACCTTCCCACCAGAGCAGTACCTATTTATCTACTAGCACTTTGACGTGCTTTCAAACTGCTAGGTTGGCAGGAGCAGGGACCGAGCAATGGGAGCTCACCCCGTCATGGGGATTCGAACCGCCGACCTTCTGATCAGCAAGTCCTAGGCTCCGTGGTTTAACCCACAGTGCCACCCGCGTCCCTACTAGTATTACTACTAAAAGGTACCCCTACCCGTATGGGCCAGTCGTGTCCGACTCTAGGGTTGTGTGCTCATCTCACTTAAGAGGCCGGGAGCCAGCGCTGTCCGAAGACACTTCCAGGTCATGTGGCCAGCATGACGAAGCTGCTCTGGCAAGCCAGCACCAGCGCAGTACACGGAAACGCTGTTTACCTTCCTGCTGCTGTTTACCTATTTATCTACTTGCACTTAGGGGTGCTTTCGAACTGCTAGGTGGGCAGCAGCTGGGACCGAAAGACGGGAGCTCACCCCGCCGTGGGGATTCGAACCGCCGACCATACGATCGGCAAGTCCTAGGCACTGAGGTTTTACCCACAGCGCCACCCGCGTTCCTGTAGTAGTATTACTACTACTAATGGCTTAATAAGCAGAAATATGATGGAGCCTGGGGACGCAGGTGGCGCTGTGGGTTAAAGCCTCAGCGCCTAGGGCTTGCCGATCGAAAGGTCGGCGGTTCGAATCCCTGCGGCGGGGTGCGCTCCCGCTGCTCGGTCCCAGCGCCTGCCAACCTAGCAGTTCAAAAGCACCTCCGGGTGCAAGTAGATAAATAGGGACCGCTTACCAGCGGGAAGGTAAACGGCGTTTCCGTGTGCGGCTCTGGCTCTGGCTCTGGCTCTGGCCAGAGCAGCGATGTCACGCTGGCCACGTGACCCGGAAGTGTCTCCGGACAGCGCTGGCCCCTGGCCTCTTAAGTGAGATGGGCGCACAACCCCAGAGTCTGTCAAGACTGGCCCGTACGGGCAGGGGTACCTTTACCTTTACCTTTTATGATTGAGCCTTGTGCCTCCCAAACCACCCTTGGCTCTCCTCTTGGCAAACTCTAGTTGTGCCCAGAAGTCTCAAGTTAACCATAATTTCTTCTTGCGCTTGAATTGGGAAAGTACTGCTATTAGGCTTGGAACAAGGCAGTATCTTAAACCATAGCATAAAGTTCTTTTAACATCTTGGTTTGTTCTCAGATTGGTAACCATAGATTCCCAATTTTAAAAATAATAGGAAATATGGCTAATTGGAGATTTCTCTCTTTAGGTGGTGGTCGTGAGGAGGAGGGCAAGGGGCATTGATACCCTTCCTTTGGTGAAGGGCGTTCATTCAGTGGTAGAGCATCTTCTTTGCATTCAGCAGCACCCAGGTTCAGTCCTCAGCATCTTCAGAATAGTGCTAGGAGACATCCGTTTCTGAATTCCCGGATTGCTGCTTCCAGTCAGTGTAGGCAGCACTGAAAAGGACCAATGAACTGACAGCTTCATATATCCCAGATCTTTTCCTGGGAACACAAATCTCTATGTATTTGCGATATATTGAAAGGTGACAATGCCTTTCAAGTACACTTAGCAATTTAGTATTGAATGTATTCAAGAGCAGACCTGTGAACTTGGCCTCTCAACCTCCCCACCCTCCACCAGTAAAATAGGAACCCAGCAAAGGGCTTGTCATATTGCTCTATGCGGCAAACAGGCTAGTTTCATCTGGTACAAAATATTACGTTTCTCTCATATTTGGGAATGTGCCTTGGTTTAGGAAAATCTCAGAATCCGTCTTGGTGAGCAGATAACCTGAAAAGCACATAACCCCTTTGGTGGCCACTAAACCATTCTCGAAACTGCAGTTTCTAGCTCTCCCTAAAACAACTTGTGGTGGCGCCTTTCTAGAAGGCCTCTAGAGAGTTGACTTGGCGGCGGTGGCAAAGTAGAAGGCAGAAAAGCCCATCGCCTCTGCTGCGCACACTTTTATGCGGTGTTGCATAAATCTTTTCCCGAAGTGGGCTTTCAGGTAGAGAGAGAAATGTGTTTTTCTTTTCTGATTTAAATTCAAAGCTGCTATTAAAAGTTATGTGGCTCTCTTAGAAAGAATACTTTACTTAGCCTGCTTTTCTCATAGCATCAGTTTATACACACTTACTTAACCCAGGACCAAGTCTTGGCAATTTGAAGTGAGCCCTGCTGCCAAAATCTCTGCCCACCCCTTCCCTAAATCAAACAGCATTAAAGGGTTTGCGGTCTGAGGGGTTTACATTTTACAACTTCAGCAAATATCTCGTGTACGACTCCTCCCTGTTATTTCTATGCTCAGCACATTTTCTGTAATCTTGCCCCTATCTAGTGCCTCTGTGTTCCATCATCTCCATGGATGATCCCACCTTCTTGTCCTGTTTTAGCATCGTGCTGAATCCTTGTTTGGCATGGAAATGGCAATGTCCTTGCTGAAAGCGTGTACAGTAGTTAAGAGGGGAAGCCAGAAAAGCAGGAAAGGTGACTAGAGCAGTTAAACATCTGTCTGTCTGTCTGTCTGTCTGTCTGTCTATAAAATAAATGGATTTTGATAAGTTGCTTAAAAGAAGGTTGAACTGTTTTGATGTTATGTGTTATTCTTGCACTTTGAGTCTACCTTTGCTCCAAGTAGCTCAAGGTAGTGACATAGGGGACACACCCAGTTTTGTCCTGACAACAACCCTGTCAAGTAGGGTAGGTTAGATGGCGACTGTCCCGAGGTCACCCAATGAGCTTCATGCCTGAATGAGGATTAGAACCCTGGTCTATCAGGTCCTGGTCTTGACATACTAACCACTATACCACACTGGCAATCTAATAGAACAGGTACATAAGAAGCTACTGTATATCCAGTCAAACCATTGGTCCCTTTATCTCAGTAGTGTCTTCTCTGACTGGCAGTAGCTTTCCAGGGTCTCAGGGTGGGATGGTGGTCTCTTCCCAGGCCTGCCTGGAATTCCAGGGATTGAACCTGGGACATTCTGCATGCAGACAGAGACTGGAAAAGAGTGATAATAGACCATGAGATTGTGTAGCACACACAGGGCAAGATGGAATCTAAGAGGAGTCAAAAGGAGTGGCTGTAGTTCTGGCTCAAAATGAGGATGTGGTTGGAATGAACTCAAAATTCCTTTCCATGCATTAGGAAATTCCTGCAGAGAGACTCTTGCATACTTCTCACAAATGCAAGTGTCTACAACACGGTAGGGTAGGAACTGGTGGTTCTCCAGGTGTTGCTTGACTACAATTCCCATGATCCTTGACTATTCACCATGCTGGCTGGGGTTGATGGGAGTTGGGGTCCAACAACATCTGGGAGCCCACAGCTGCACAACCCCTTGGGACTAGAAGCCTGAAATTGCTCTGGAACATGAACTCTTGCAGTTAGGGAAGATGGTACCAAAAGGCCACATTATGGGATCTACTAACAGTCTTGCCAGTTCAAAACTGTGTAAAAGTTTGTGATGTTGGATCCAATGGTGATCAACATGGAGCGGAGGATTTTTCCTTGCCATAAATTGAAGTCTTTAAGTAAAAGCTAATTAAACAGACGCGGGTGGCGCTGTGGGTAAAACCTCAGCGCCTAGGATTTGCCGATCGCATGGTCAGCGGTTTGAATCCCCGCGGTGGGGTGCGCTCCCGTCGTTCGGTCCCAGCGCCTGCCAACCTAGCAGTTCGAAAGCACCTCCGGGTGCAAGTAGATAAATGAGGACCGCTTTATAGCGGGAAGGTAAACGGCGTTTCCATGTGCTGCGCTGGTGCCGGCTTGCCAGAGCAGCTTCGTCACACTGGCCACATGACCAGGAAGTGTCTCCGGACAGCGCTGGCCCCTGGCCTCTTAAGTGAGATGGGCGCACAACCCTAGAGTCTGGCAAGACTGGCCCGTACAGGCAGGGGTACATTTACCTTTACCTTTAATTAAACAGTGAAGAATTATTTAGGGTGAGCTGGACTCCAGTTTCAAGGTACTCTCAAAATGTCAAGTGATGCTGCAAGTGCTATAAACATGTCCACTTTCTTAACCCCCCAGAAGCTGCCAAATTACTACGGAGACTTGTTCAAGTGACTGAGTATTCTGAGATGGCAATTAACACTTTGTCCCAGCAGCTTGTGCAACAATAAAATGTTGATTTTTAAATAACATATTTATTTTTATAACACAAGTGGTTTGCTTCGAATGTTCCTGAGCCACAGTCATGCATTCTGCTTGAACACAGCAATGGGAGAGCAAATTTTGCTGCATCTTATATCCGCTAAGCCAAACAATGCTGCACTGCACACCTTTCTTTTTCCTGTAGAACAGCGGTTGTCAACCCTTTTTAAGCCCATGGCCACATTTGGATTTTTGGTTGACTGCCATAAGCATAATCCCCTCTGGTCACTTATTCCCCCCCCCCCCCGGATCAGCACCCCAGACAGACAGACAGACAGACAGACAGTGTGTGCACATTCACTTTGCTTTACTAAGGAATCTCGTTAGAAGGCAGATTCAGTAGAATAAATCAGAGCTTTGAAAAACACTTAGAGATGAAAGAGGAAGTGGGAAAGAGAGTCACTCTTCTGATTTCATTTTTCAGCTCTATGTACTTTTCAAGGTGACCCTTCTCACCACCTCTTGTCCATGGGGGGAGGGAGTACTCGGAGGCTCTGTGGGGCCCATTAAGAAACCCCAAGGCCATTATGGCACCCGTGGGCCATGTAGCAGAAGAATCTGGTGTGTTCCTGGTTGTCATAGTCATTTCTCTTCCTTTGTTTTGATTAGCTGGGCCTGCAAAATGCCAATGACATTTTGTCATTTGTCATTTGTAGAAGGGAAAAACACAGCATGACACAGGACTTTGGGTGCAGGCACACAACTCCTTAAGCAAAGCATCTTCTGCACAGGTTCAGTTCTGAGTATTGTCCATGCTGCTGTGAAGCAGGCCCAGGTGTGCCTTGGGGGAACTGAGGTGTGGCAGAGAATGAGCAGCTAAATGGTCACTGTCAATACTGCAGTTGACTGTGGATCTCATTAAAGCGCTTAAAGATTATTGGTAGATGAACAGTTCCAGAGTGCTAAATAACTTCCACGTACCGTGTCCAGCTAACTTAATTACCAGGTTTAGGTTCCAAGAGTAAGAAGCGGAATCTTAAGTAGGCCAGTTAACATACAGAAGTTGGAGTGTGAAGACAATTAGAACTTTTATTCTGGCATAGTCCCATTAGAAATCCATTAGGTTTTATTTATTTAGTTTAGGTGCCACACAGATAGCAAGAGAATAAAAACCGGGAGAAATTCAGCGTTGTGATAAGGTCATTGTTCCACCAGGGCAGGCATTTTGACTTGCCGGATGGCACAATTCCCTTGCACGCTGTCCTGGGGTTTCTCTCCCCCCCCCCATTCCTTTTTGGGGAAGCAAGTGAAAGTCCTTGCATAGGGCTTCCATTGTTGGGACTCATTAGTTTCACCCCACCCAATAAACCCACTAAAAACTTGATACCCACCTCTCTAGGAAATTGGAAACTTCTTTCGGAGCTGGAACAAACTAATTTGCCTCCCCCTTTCCTATGGAGAACACACCTTTACTTGAGGCCCTCCAGATAGATGTTCCTGGGCTACAAGTCCCATCTGGGCCATTGATTAGGCTGGTTGGGCTGATGGAGTTGTGACACCAACATTTGTAGGGCCATGCATTTCCCACCCCTCCTTGGGCAAACTACTGTTCTCTGAACCTTGGCTTTCCATCTGTATTTCCATCTATTACCCTTGAGGTTACTGAGATAATGTATGTGTGGTGATTTGAGTGCTCGGTGCTATACAGTCATACCTCGTGTTACGTTTGCTTCATGTTACGTTCTTTCAGGTTATGTCCCGCAGCGACCCAGATGTACCAGAAGGGGTTACTTCCGGGTTTCGCCGCTCACGCATGTGCAGAAGCGCTAAATCGCGCTGTGCACCTGCGCAGATACGGTGCTTCAGGTTGCGCTCTTTTCATGTTGTGAACGGGCCTCCGGAATGGATCCTGTTCACAACCAGAGGTACCACTGTATAAATGCTTCATATCTGTTAATACCACTCATTGAAAGGCTTAGAATTGAGCTTTTGGACTGGGTGAGATGTGAAATTGCCTAACTGTTGTTGAGGTAGTAACCCTTTAAATAATTAGTTTCCTTGAAAGTAAATCACAGCAGCCATTTTATGTTCTATTAAATATCGTCTGCAATCTTTCGGGTTATTACAGTTACATGGTTTTTGAAAATGTTCATAGCAACAGGGTCCTGATGGCCACAAATTCTGTAGTGGAATATACCTAAGATGATTTTGACCAAACAAGGCCCTTGCTATGTGCTGAAGTACTCAACTGATCAGGTTTTAACATCCATGATGAATGACCACTTTCTGACAACGGCATATAGCAGTGGTGTCCAAACTTTTTTCAAAGAGGGCTATATTTGATGAAGTGAAGGGCCCTGAGGGCTGATCAAAGTTTTACCCCAGGAAATAAACTGCCACAGGGGCCAGATTAGACCAACTGGCGGTCCACATTAGGCCCCCAAAACGGACTTTGGACATGGTTGACTTCAGATATGGGACTCTATCTAGAAACAAGAAATGTTTGGGATCCCCATGTTCTGATTACAAGAGAAAAGTTCCTTCTTCTTGATCTCTTTAGGCCAGTGGTGGCCAAACTTGGCCCTCCAGCTGTTTTTGGGCTACAACTCCCACCATCTGTAGCTAACAGGACCAGTGGTCAGGGAAGATGAGAACTGTAGTCCCAAAACAGCTGGAGGGCCAAGTTTGGCCACCACTGCTTTAGGCTGACCTGTGAAGTGCCATCAGTGGCACAACAGCATCCCAGATGAAACACAAAGTCCAGGAGTCTTCTCTGTACGCCTCCTAGATGTGACTCTTCGGAAAGACATAACCTTCTGACATGGTATGTTTTAGGAAGCAGGAATTAGGAGTGTTGGCGGCATCAAAGGCATTTTCTACTTAAGTGGATTTGGAAATGGTAGCACAGAGGAAGCACACAGGACTTTTTGTTTGCTTCATTTCCTCGTTCCTCTCCCTGAAACTGTTAGTAATGCAGTTTCGAGTTCCTGTCATTCCTCTACTTTGGTTTGCAGAGGTGGGCAGAGCAGGACAGTGTCGCGTCACGCAGGCAGAGTGGGTGCGGGGAGAGAAGAGGTGACAGCAGCTATACTGCACAGTTCCTGCCATGATCTTGTCCATAAGGAAGAAAGTGCTGCATGTAATGTATTTGAGATATGTACTTAGTGCTTCAAACAAGACTGTTCTCTCTTGATGATGAATAATCTTCTGCCAAATATGGATAAACTGAGGCTACACGGAGTAACTTTTTGGCGGGCAACCAGGGTCAACACTGATCGGCTGATTTATAATGGAGAATCCTTGGACAAAACCAACCGGGCAAAAGTAGTGAATACTTTTGTGTAAGGCACCCACTGTTTAGTGGAACAACTTCCACTAAGCAATGCTGACACGCTGCTGCATTTAAAATGCAGTGAAACAAGTAATATGAGGAGGAGTTCCATAGGTCTCCAAAGAGCCTGTTTCCCCCCATTATCCATTTGACATGAGTACTGTGCATGGCACTTTGCTGGGCTTACTGGAGCAGCATGGGAATCTCCTCTGCCTTGCAATGCTCCCTCTTGCTTCCTGTGAGTGCAAAGCAAAATTCCATTGAGCCTTGTTTGACTCACATTGTGGGGCTGCAGTCTTAGGGCTCATCGGCATTTGTTTTTGTGCTGTGTTTCTAGGTGTCCCAGTGCTTCTCCTAGGAAAACCCACATTTTACTGCTGAATTAGAGTGAACACCAATCAGGTTTGCCGTTTGCTCAGATTCTATGATAAAACACAGGGAAAGTGTTGGGCCAAACAAACAAACAAACAAACAAGCATGCCGCTCTGACACAGACCTGGAAAACCTGAATCTGCACCTAGAAAGTGCAGAACAAAGGTAAGTGTGCCAGAACCCCAAGTCTAAGGGATTATCCACAATTACCTTTTGCCCTGCTCTTTCCAGACACACAGGTCAGCATTTTGAAGCTCCACATATAAATGCTCAGGCTTGGAGCTTTAAAGCGCGGGCCTGGAAATGGCAGAGGAAAGGAAAGTGTAGATAAACCCTTGCACACAATCACACACTCTCTCTGTAAAGTTTAATTGTTTAATGGGATGCAACTACTAAAAGCCCATGTAAATTTCTTATGATACCTTCAGGTCTTGGGTTTGATAGCATAGAGACTAGATAACTCACAAGACAGCCTTTTTTGTTCTGATTCATGCAGCAAATACGCCTTAAAGCCCTCTGCTGTAATGTAAGCCTTTATAGCTCTGCAAGCTAAACAAAAGCTAAACTGTTTACATCTAGCATTGGAGGGATTTTTAAAAACCCACTTTCGTAGTTTGGAAAAGTAATAGATGTGGTAAAAGAGAGAATCTTTTGTTTTGGAAAGGGTGTCCCACTCTGAGATTGCAGTGTATGATTTAGTATTAAAGTTAAAGGTTACTTCAAGAATCCTGGTGGTTTAAATATATCTATATCTGTGCATATCTATATGTATATGCCTTGCCTTTCACGCTTTGATGTGGTTTAGCACATATTTGCACTGCAACAAGTAGAGAGTGATAAAAATCAACTTCTAGCTGCATTGGAGGGGACTTGCGACTGAAAATATCTGGAGGTTAGAAAAGGATGTCCCCAAACTGGTACAGATCCCTGTTTGTAGCTTTTAGATTAATGGAAGGCTAATAAAGGAAGTGGGGCTGCCTCAACTATATGTGTCTTGGACCATTAAGGGCTTTAAAGGAAAAACACAAATGCCTTCGATGAAGGCTCATCATGGGCAATGTGATAAAATGCTTACAGGACCCAAACTTTTCCAATTTTCTCAGTGCCTTTTCTCTTCAAGGATGCCAGTCTTGCACTCTGCTCAGTCTCTCGATAGCAGCAAGGGGCGGGCATGGGATGGCAGAGAACTCGTAACTGCTCGAACTGTGCAGCAGCAGATGCTAATTAATATATATATAATACTCGCATGATTAGTTTGTAATGATCGTAATCCCCTTCTATTTGCTTATTACCGCAGCGTGACAGACCTTAAACCACCCCGCGGTTCATCTGAAGCCTTGTAAGTAACAAACCAGCCATTAGCTGCTGATAACCCATTCCTAAAGGATTGTTTTCCAAATAGAAAAACATGGCTGAATAAAGGCGTCAGTTTTCCCATTTGCTATTGAACTCAGAGGGGTTGTTGGAGTTTTTTTCCCTTCTTGTTTGTTCTTCTGCTCAGCTGGCTCCTTTTGCTAGAGTACAATAGTGCCTTGTTACTCCGTTGCGCTGTGTCTCATTCAGACACAACAGCTTCTCATGTAGGGGAAGGGAGAAACACAAATGGTGATGAAGACGTTCCCCTCCTGTTAAAATATTTAGATGCACCAGCCAAAATGGAATAATTCCACTGTGTGTCAGGTTTCTCTGGAATTTATTCCACTGTTGTTGTTGTTCCCCTCTCTCTCAGCAGCTTCTTCTAGTGTGATGCTTGCAAAATTCAATGGGTTTTTCAATCGGGTTCTTAGTAAAGATGGGGTAGGCTTCTGCTGGATTCAGTGGTCCTGAATCTTGCCCATTTGAACCAGGGATAGGGTGGGAATTTGCTAAGCAAGTGCTGAATCAGAGAAAAAGAGAGGGAGAGATTGTCAAATTTATTCGTTCGTTCCATTGTTTATTTCCTAAAATGTTTATGTTGCTCCATTGTAATAAAACCTCAAAGCCATTTACAAAAAGAATTATCAGTATAAAAAAGTTATATGCAACTATTTAAAACGTTCAAAAAAGACCACAATTGAAACCAACAATAAACTAAAAACTGTCAGCATTCTGCATGTGCTCGCCTAAACAAACATGCTTTAAGCAGGGGCTGAAAAGAGCACGGCAAAGACTCCTGCCTAACGTCAATAGGCAGGGAGTTCCAGAGTTCCAAAGAACTGGAGCATCAAACCACCTTGAGAATCCATCATGCAAAGCTGTGATGTTAGGCAGAGGAGATTTGAAGAGGGAGGATGAGTGGAAAGATGCTGATGCCCATGTAGCTGTATTTTTGTCCTCCTGTGTGTTAAAGCCTCAGCGCCTAGGGCTTGCCGACTGAAAGGTCGGCGGTTCGAATCCCTGCGGCGGGGTGCGCTCCCGCTGCTCGGTCCCAGCGCCTGCCAACCTAGCAGTTCGAAAGCACCTCCGGGTGCAAGTAGATAAATAGGGACCGCTTACCAGCGGGAAGGTAAACGGCGTTTCCGTGTGCGACTCTGGCTCGCCAGAGCAGCGATGTCACGCTGGCCACGTGACCCAGAAGTGTCTCCGGACAGCGCTGGCCCCTGGCCTCTTAAGTGAGATGGACGCACAACCCCAGAGTCTGTCAAGACTGGCCCGTACGGGCAGGGGTACCTTTACCTTTACCTTTTATTCAACCTTCATCCAGGACTTAAAAACATCTTTACTGGCAGAGGTGTTGCTAGGTACTTTAAAGGACTTGGGGCAAAGGCTTATGGCATCTATTTGCATAAAATTTGCATATGCTAATTTTTATATACAGATGCCTCTGGGTAAATTAAGAATGCATGGTGCCAGTGTCTCACCAGCAGAGTACTTTTGAAGTGTGCTTGGCTGCTCTGCAGACAAGTTTTCTTTTCTAAAAAAAAAGTTGAAAGAAAACAGGGGAGGGAAAGGGACAGGAAGTGTGGAGCACAGTACAAGAAACTCATAGCGAGGGGCTTCCTGGGCCACCTCATAACCATGCTTCTGGTTAAGGGATGTAAAGCAGCTTATGGGATATAACCTGCGTTACTGAAGTGTTTGGGCTGAGTTCCTTCTTATCCCAGCACACTACTTGATATGCTGCAAGCAATGTGATAGTTTGTGCCTGAACTTCTGAAGTTGAAGACGAGTTTCTTTTCAGTGTATCTCTTATCTCAAAATGCCTCTTGCAGCCACTTGCACAACCTAAAATTAGGTTTCCAGCTTTGCACTGTATCTCAGGTGTGCTGGCAACCATCTCTTGGCATTCCTCTGGGAGAAGCTTCCTGTAAATTTCAGGACTCTGCTGAGCGAGAAGAGCGTTGCGTGGCGACAAAAGTACAGCTGTGCTGGATCTGGTTTCCTTGTATGTTGCTGATGCACGATGAGGGACGTGGACTGGTTTTATTGAGATAACATAGCAGGGATGGGGAGCTCGTTGCTCTTCAGGTGTCATTGGATTCCAAGCCCCAGCCCATATGACCAATTGTCTGGGATACTGAGGGTTGTAGTCTAGCCACATCCGGAAGGTCACAGCTTTCCCATCTCAGGAATATAGACTCCTGTTATATGAAGCTGAAGTCCATTGGGGCTGCATTGCTTCTTGATTGGGGTATGGAAGACCCATAACTTATGTGGGGGTTATGTTCTGGGGATAGCGCCTAAAGCCCAAATCATGTACCATTGAGGCACATTGGGTGCAATGGAGGGTGGGATTGCCAAAGCTCCCCCCCCCCAGTCGCCTGCCCCCTTTCCACCCCCTTTTTCATTTTTTTGAAAATATTTTTGCTTAGTGTGTAAAGCTGAATGTGCACAAGTTCACTGTGTGTAAGTACTGTACTTGGGGGAGTTTTCTGGAGGAATCTCTCAAACTAGCTTCCCAAATGGCTTGTGATTGGCTTCTATGATCTGAATCTGTTCCTGGGGCTTGGTAGTTTTCTTTTGGAGCCCTTTCCGATGCTTTGAGAAACTGTGCAATAAAGACAATCCGATGGAGATTTAACTGTCTTCAGGGAAGGGGTTGGCTTGCCTTGCTTCGCTGTCCCTGCTGTCAAAAAAAGTTAATCGCAGCCTCTCCTGGGTTGCCGGGTTACATTGCTTTAGAGGAAATGTGCAGAGCTGCTGCGAGTAATGAGAACAGCCAAAGAAAAGCGCTCTCTCTCTCTCTCTCTCTCTCTCTGAAAATAAAAAATGCCACAAGACCCATAGAGATAATAGCCACTTGCTCCTGAAGGGAAAGAGAGAATCCACCCACCAGCAGATTATTGATTTGTGGTTTTGCCAAACAAAACACTCCTTTTTCTTATTCGTAAAAGCGGAATGCTTTTGTTTTGTCTACAGTGGAGGATATGCGATATTTGTTTAGTATAAGCAAAGTGTTTTGCGGTGAGGCAAGAGGAACTTTATTTGGCGGAAAGACGGTGCTCTGTGCTGGATGAGGACTTGGAAGGTGCCATCCCTCTCGCTTCCTGAGGTGACATCACTCTCGCTTCCTGCAAGGCAGTTTATCATGTCTCTTTCCATGCATGCTGTCCTCCTTCAGAAACCAGAGAATGGGGTTGCACATGTTGGCCTTTGTGGTTCCTACCAGATCTCTATGCATTGAGGGAAAGGTCTGAAGGGGGAACCTGCATATTTTTAACTGGATGTGGATTGGTTCCTTCATATGATCAGGAGCTCTGATTGTATGCATCTCCCAAAGGCACAAACAAGCCTGTGTGCATTCAGCTGAACATGTGTCGATTCCTCCTTCAGTGTGTTTCTCCAACCCTTTACCCAAATCTGAAGGCTGACTTTGCTAGTCTGGTGCCTTCCAGATTTTTTAATTATGGCTCCCACCAATTGCAGCCAGGCCGTGGCAGATGGGAGTTGTCGTCCAGGACATCTGTAGGACACCAGGTTGCTGAAGACTGGCCTAGAGCAGAGCTTTCCATGGTGACGCACTTTTTAGACATGCATCATTTCGTGACACAGTAACTCAGTTTTACTTATCAAACCGGAGGTTAAACTAACCCCCTTTCCAGCCCCGGAAGGAACAGGGGGAGCATTTGCATGACACACCTACACGCTGCAGCCAACACACTAACGTGTCGCAACACATAGTTTGGAAAGCTCTGGTCTAGAGAGTAGCATGGAGGGTCTTCCATTAATAGTTTCATTTAAATAAACACATGGTGAGTTGCCATATGCAGCCCAAATCACAGGTCATTCATATTGGTGGTGGTGGTGGAATGGAAAAAGAAGGTTTATACACCATGTTTTTATTTCAGTTACATGACTGTAAATTCTGTTGGTGATTTTATCTGCTGTATCACTTTTGTTCTTAATGATTGAGCTCCTTTCCCCCCTCGCCGCCTTTGTGATGTATTTGGTGCCTGGATGACATGGAGATGTGGTTGAGTTGGTCCTTAAGTACCTTGATTCTGCTTTCTGGCATCCTCCCCAATTGTGTTTGGCAAATGTGTCAACTGGCCAGGTGACTGCTAGTTGCAGAATCCAAGAACCCTTAAGTTTGTCAGTCTGCAGGTATTCCTAAAACCATCATCTGGTGTCCATGTGGATGAAAATACAGGACCCCTTTCTCTATCATCCTCCTCCTCCTCCTTTTGACAACTCTGACTAGTCTTGAAAAATTCTAGCGCTACAGTCTCCTGCAAGGCATATGCAAGAAGGTGAAAAAACACTCCAGAAGGATCTGAATTCTTCTAGGTGATCCCTGCACTTCAAAGAGAATGCAGTCTAATTAAAACCATCCATCATGAAAAAGTGTGCATGCTTCCAAGTTTTATTCTGCAAGAGGGAATGGTGTGAACTGCTAATCTAAAAGTTAGCTTTAAATTGCCAGGCAAATTAATATAGGTGTAATTAAAAATGTGCAAATGGGTTTAAAATGCATGGTTTTGGGAGAGGGAACGGAGACTCTGCGCAACAGTTTTAAAGTAATGTGAAGATGATTTTAATAGCCATGAAGGACTTCCAAAGAACAACACAGTCATGTGAGGATGGAGTTTGAGGGTTTGGGTGCATTTGCTCTTGTGGCATTCTGTTTTCATGCTGTCAGAATGAAACCAGTTCTGCTGGTGGTAAGGAAAATCGTAAACCTCTCCTGTATGAGCTTTACTGGATCAGATCAGAGACCAATCTAGCACCCTGTTTCTTCCTCTGCAAAACCAGAAGTCTTTGGGAATCCCACAAACAGAACGTGAGGGCCATAGGCATTCTTTCTCTGATCCTGGGGGGATTAAGAATGTACCCCATGCATTTGTCTAAACCCCCCTTTAAAAAATTTTTTTATCGTGAATCGATGGTTATTGCTATATCTTGTAGCAGATTCTGTAGCTTAACTAACTGCTGTCGGGAAGTACTGGTACTTCATTTTGTCTGTCCCGAATCTCTCACCATTCAGCTGCTTTGATTGGCCCATGATTCCAGCATTATGAAAGACTGAATAATATCTTCCCCCTATACTTTCTCAAAACCATGCATTCCCCTATCCTAACCATATCCCCCTTTGCATTCTTTTTTTCTGAACCTAAAAAGGCTCCAAGTGTAACTTTTTATTTTCTATCTCTACAGCACCCTTGCTGAGGTGTAGTGATTAGAGCTCGGTAGAGTTTTCCAAGTGTACCTGCCACAGTGCCATGTATACTATGGCTTACAGTTGGAATGACACTGGTTTACTTTTCTTAAGATGTTGACAACTCAAGTGCGAAGCTGCCTAGCTGATTTGCCACCTGGTTGCAGTGGGTCCAGAAAATTGTTCTACAATCTCCTGTGCACGTCAAGGTTTAGGGACAAGGCAGCTGCTGAAATTGGGCAAAAAGGTGGATGGAAGAGGAAGAAATGCACTGTGTAAAAAGGAATGCTGTAGCACACATTTGTACAGTGGTACCTCGGGTTACATACGCTTCAGGTTACATACACTTCAGGTTACAGACTCCGCTAACCCAGAAATAGTACCTCAGGTTAAGACCTTTGCTTCAGGATGAAAACAGAAATCGTGCTCCGGCGGTGCGGCGGCAGCGGGAGGCCCCATTAGCTAAAGTGGTGCTTCAGATTAAGAACAGTTTCAGGTTAAGAACAGACCTCCGGAACGAATTAAGTACTTAACCCGAGGTACCACTGTAATGGAAATGCTAACTGTCTTTATGTAAATAAAGCACTCCACAACAGGACAAGAAATGCTATTTAATTCCATGAGCAATGGGTTTTATTAAGTGTCTAAAAAGTCTGTTCCATGTAACAGACTATAAACTGGATTTTGTCCGGAGACTAGCACCCATCTTAAGGCTCAGTTGCTGTGATGTCATGGAATGTTAGTACAAAGTTCTGTCTGTTAAAGTTGAAGGCATGTCACTTTCCATGACCAGTCAGGATGGATGAAAGTTGCACGGTAAGTTAGGAATGGGGACTGTATGCCAAGGGAGCACAATCAAGGCACAGCCTGAGCAGTGCCTTGTTCTGTGTGTATTCTCATGCTTGGTCATAAACACATTGGTGCCACTCAAGCTGGGCCCCACAATATTTCCCTTCTCTCATTTGTGCCTGGCTTGTGTCCTGGAAACAGGTACGCCAGGTTGATGCTTCTGCTGCTGATCTCTAACTCAGGACAAAACTCGCCCTCTGGGTATGCCACCCTGTCAGGAAAAGGAGAAGGAAGAGTTCACACACTATATCCCTTGAAGCTGACAGTTGGATCGTTTTTTTTGTTATAGCAAACAAAGTCTCTTTCTGGTTTGACTTTAATTTGTTTAACAAATGGCTGTGCTGGCACCAACATTCATGGGGATCGAAACTGATGGATGGGTGAAGAAACAAGAGAATGGTTGAAGGAGATGACGCAAGTCGCCCTTAACTTTTAATAAGTGCAATAAGTGAATACAGACATTGTGGATCAGAAAGTGCAATCAAATAGTTACCATTTGATTCGGTACACCATGTAGATGTAGAATTATCTATAGCAAAACACCGTTTTCTTTGCTGGGGGAATTGGAAAGGACTAGATGGGAAGTGAGAAAAAGCAACACCCTACCTCCACTTCACACATGCATTTGATGGAAGTACTGTGGTACCTCGGGTTAAGTACTTAATTCGTTCCAGAGGTCCGTTCTTAACCTGAAACTGTTCTTAACCTGAAGCACCACTTTACCTAATGGGGCCTCCTGCTGCTGCCGTGCCGCCGGAGCACGATTTCTGTTCTAATCCTGAAGCAAAGTTCTTAACCTGAGGTACTATTTCTGGGTTAGCGGAGTCTGTAACCTGAAGCGTATGTAACCTAAGGTACCACTGTAACAACTTCTCTGGGTTAGCTGAGCTGTTGGGAGAGCAGTCACCACAAGTTGGATGTGCATATTCTCTTGAGGGCAGTTCACATGTTTAGCTGAGAATCAAGTGTCATTTATGTATTTGCGAACCAGCCAGGACGTTTGCATTTGCAGGTCTACTTGTACAGTGGTACCTCGGGTTAAGTACTTAATTCGTTCCGGAGGTCCGTTCTTAACCTGAAACTGTTCTTAACCTCAAGCACCACTTTAGCTAATGGGGCCTCCTGTTGCCGCCGCTCTGCCGGAGCACAATTTCTGTTCTCATCCTGAAGCAAAGTTCTTAACCCGAGGTACTATTTCTGGGTTAACGGAGTTTGTAACCTGAAGTGTATGTAACCTGAGGTACCACTGTACTTGCATGGATCTGTGCATGCAAGTATAAGCAGAAAAAGGCTTTTGAAGGTGGGCGACTTTAAGATATGGGCCAGGATAAGGTCTCTGTGTCCCTGAAGATGGGCACATAGATAGAAACAAAAGTAGCTTGACAAGGCTTTGGGAAACATGCCACTTTGACCAAGGGAGGTTGCTTAGTGACAGGGTGGCTGCAGAGAATACTGTCCTCTCCTGTGAATAGAGAGAGCAAACAGTCAAAAGGGGTTGGGGGAAAGAGCAAAAGCCAGTGATTAGGAAAGGAGCTTACTAATCTTGAACCCCATATCTGATTGACTGCCACTTTTTGTGAAACTGCTCCGTGTGTGTGTGTGTGTGTGTTGCTAATTTTGCCAAGATTATAATATAATAGCACTTCAGGAAATGTCAGGCTACACTTATTTGCAGCAATAAAGAAATGTCAAGAGTCTAGCGTGTGCATTTCAAGCATGCTACCATCCTTCGGGATGCAAATATGTGTTTTTTTTAGAAAAAGTTCATATTAAGGTAACTGAGGACCAATTTGATTTGTTCCAAAGATCCACCACAGAGCATAAACTGAGAACATAAGAGCACTGCTGGATCACACCAAATCCTGTTTTCCTATAGTGGCCATTAAGAAGTTTATGGAAGGACCACAAGCAAGGCATGAATAGCATTCTCCTGCTTTAGTTTCCCAGTGGCTAGTATTTGGAGGCATGCTGCCCCAATCCTGGAGGTAATTCTGCAAATGATGGTAAAACCTACACCTGTGTCTTTCTGCCTTCCGCAGAATGTTTGGCAGTGCATATATTAATCAGTTCACATACATGATTCCAAGCATTTATCACCAATGGCCACAGTTATTCATGGAAACTGAGCTGAAGTAACCTCTGGTTTGACAATACCTAGAATACAGATGGTCTAAGTTCCCGGCATGCACTCTGGTTGATTGCTATAATGTCGCAGCAAAGGAAAATGTGGCATTTCCTAGTATTTCCTGTCATGTACCTTCCCCTCTTTTCAAATCTGGGAGGATTTTAAAATTTTGCAGCAAAATATTATGCATCTGTAAATCCCACGGTGTTCAGTTCAATTTACTCTCAGTTTATGGTGGCAGGTTCAGTCTTGTTATCATTTGAGATTAGAAATCCCGGATGGCCAAAGAAAAGCTTGCCTATTTTAATATGGTGATATAGACAGCCTTGCATTTGGGCTATTAGTGTTCTATTGGCCTTAAAACGACTCTGTGGCTGAAGAAGGTATTTGGACTGGTTTGCACATTATGCTAAGGTCAATCTTGACTTAACTCCAACATGCGGGCTCTCAGAGAGGAGATCATTACCACTTTGCTCCTTTCCAGTTGCTCTGCCACTGCACTGTTTGCCTTAGCTTGTCCTCCACACCTCGTTGAACTCATGGTTTAACTCTCTCTAAATTAACCATGAGCTGTGACCAAGGTTGGTTCCATGTTATGGCTTGTGTCTTAGTTCACTGCAGCACCAGAAAGACTAGGGGCCACAAACTTCTCTCCTGGAGCCTGCAGGGTTATGCATTTTCACTAAGCCATGGCTTCTCTTAGCACAATGTGCAAACTAGGCCAGTACAGTCGTACTGCGGCTCCCGAACACCTGGGGAGTCAAACGTTCTGGCTCCCGAAGTGATTGTTGCAGTTTTTGAACGTTCTTTCAGAAGCCTAATGTCCAACGGGGCTTCCGATTGGCTGTAGGAGCTTGGAAGTCGAATGGACTTCCGGAACGGATTCTGTTCGACTTCTGAGGTACTTTACAATTTGCCAGGGGGCAGGGGATGTTCATGCAACACTTTGGTCTTGGGGCAGCCCTACATTTATTTAGCCTTTTTTGACCTTTGATCATACGCCAACCCCCATGAGCTGAGTTTGGCCTGGGTCTGTTTTGATACCCAAATGCAACCACATATTTGAGAGCAATTAGTCAAAGACTCCCAAACTAGTCTTGATTAGAGTTCAGGGGATGCATAGGTTCAGCCTGTGGTGACCTGCTGGAAGTTAGCTAAATGATGATTGTGGCTGGCATGGGTTTCAGTGCCTTTGGTTGCTGTTAACAATTTTGCAGTTCATAGATGGTTTTTGTCTGCATGTTGTAGTTTTGAACCCAGCCAGGAGTTTATTAGATCATTTTAGCCAACCATGTGTGTGTGTGTTTGCCCTGGATTAGAGTAGGTGAACATCAAAATGTCCTTGGAGACTCTGCAAGGAAAGCAATCCTTCTTAATCTTATGGATTTCCATGGTTCCTTTTGATGAAACAACCCAATGAAAATGAAGGTGTGAACTCACCGCAGTATAATTTATTTGTAAATGATTTCTTACCTCAGTCCTAAAACATATTTACTTAGAAGTGAATCCTGCTGATTTCATGAGAACGTAATTCCCAAATGAGTGTGCTTAGAGCCTGTATTCTGCGCATAATAAGCTTCTCATTTTCTTGTTCTCTCTTCCACTTTTGCAGCCTGTTCAAGGTTGGCAGAATAAAATTATAATGTGGCACAAGGGGATTAAGAATAGTTAAAAGAATGATTTGAGAGAAGAACCCAAATAGTGAATGGGGTTTCTTAATAGCTTGCAATGATGTCAACTACCTTTTTCATAAATGTGACAGGCCCCTTTGTGGAAGAGTTGTAAATGGCCTGTGAATTGCAACTGCATCTTTGTGTAGGGAATTTTTGTTTAAAGTAGATCCTCAGTGAAAACCAAGCTTCTTGTGATCTGATTGTTCTTTGGTGCCTGAGAAGGTCATTGCAGTAGAAAACTTATTCAGATTGTAGAGCTATTGTTGGCACCATACCAGCTGTTTTATGGTATTTGCTAATACATTTATTTAAAAATGGCATACTTGATCCTCACCACATTTATATTACAATGATGATGAAGTGGCGATGTTCAGTAGCAATATACTTCTTGTCTTCTATGTAAGGACAAACAATCTTTGTGTGTGCATTTTCTTCTCTTCTTTGGAAGCGTTTAGCTGGACTGTACAGTGGTACCTCGGGTTACATACGCTTCAGGTTACAGACTCCGCTAACCCAGAAATAGTACCTGGGGTTAAGAACTTTGCCTCAGGATGAGAACAGAAATTGCACAGCGGCGGTGCGGCAGCAGCGGGAGGCCCCATTAGCTAAAGTGGTGCTTCAGGTTAAGAACAGTTTCAGGTTAAGAACGGACCTCCAGAACGAATTAAGTACGTAACCGGAGGTACCACTGTATTGGAAATATAGCAGTGGGAGCTGTAATCTACTCTTGATTCATAGAATTGCAGAGTTGGAAGGGATCCCTAGAGTGATCTAGTTCAACCCCCTGCAACGCAGGACTGTGCAGGCTGCCCGTATGAGGATTGAACCAGCAACACGCTCTAACCACATGGAACTAACTGAGTTCATGGAAGTTGGAACCTTATTCCTGGGTGTTCCAGCTCCCCTCTTATTATTGCAATCATAGCGTTGCCTGGTGAGCACGGTGGCTGAGCCAGGATTTGAAGCCCAGATCTCCCTCATATTTCACATGGCACTGGTTCTGACATGGACTCCCTACATCCAGTATTGGAGTTACAGATGCAAGCCTGCTGTTTCGAACATTTTTTGGGGGAGTGTGTGTGTGTGTATTTCCTCAATTTTATTACATTTTAATCCCACCCTTCTCCTAAAGAGCTTGAGATAACCTGTTGTAAGAGTTTGGTAAATATATTTGCAGCAGTGTGCAGTGGAAAAAAACAATAATCTGGTAAGACTTCTGGTTGAAGGGATAGAGAAAAACTTTAGGTTAATTACTCATGGCAAACAAAGCCATTCTAAGTATATAGGCTTTACATGTGGAGACACTTGCTCATACTAACTGGCTCAAACTAACTTGCAGAAGTAGTAAATAAAGCATGAAGAAAGAATCAGTGAGAAGGAAGAACAGGTTGACTTTCTGTCTGTTACACACCCACTCTGCCCGGGTTCAGCTGGGTTATGGCCACTGTAGTGACTCCTAACACATAGTTAGGCCCAGTTGAGGCCATCACCTAAGACATGCCTTAGTTCAGGGGTGGAGGTGGCTCTCCCAGATGTTCCTGGACTAGCCAGCGTGGGTAGTCAATGTGGTACCCTCCAGATGTGGTTGGCCTACATCTCCCATTAGCCCCAGGCAGCATGGATGGGCCAGGTATCATGGGAGTTGTCATCCAATAACATTTGGAGATCCCGAGGTTCCCTCTTTCTTAGGTGACTAGGGAGGAGTTTGGCAAGCCCTGAGGTTCACAAACTGACCCTCTCCTCCTCTTTTTGTACGTGTGAGAGAGTGAAATGCTTCTGCCCTAGGACAAACCACAGTTGTGTGTTGGGAAACTGTGGTCTAGGATAGAGGTAGGCGATTGTGGAACCTGCAATATGTTGTTAGACTTCCACTGTCCCTGATCATGGGTTCAGTTACAGGTAGGTAGCCGTGTTGGTCTGCCATAGTCAAAACAAAATAAAAGAAAAAAAATTCCTTCCAGTAGCACCTTAAAGACCAACTAAGTTAGTTCTAGGTATGAGCTTTAGTGTGCATGCACACTTCTTCAGATACCTGATCATGGGTGATACTGACTGTGGCTGATGGGAATTGTAGTTCAACAACATTGGCTTCCCCTGGTTTAGGTGATCTTTGGAATCAGGCCATGGTCTGTACCCTTTTTACCCTCAGAGCAACGCTTTTTGATCGTGACTAGCCCAAGTTCATTTCCTTGAACCCAGGGCTCCGACCTTGGGACTGGGGTATCAGAATAAGTAGAAGCTGGTAGTGCAGTCGTGACTCATTCTGTTAAAACACGTCATTGGTTGGTCGACTGTAACAAACCCTTGATCATTATACTCCATTTTAGGTTGGGATGTGTAAATTGGTTGGAATTAACAGTGTGTGGAAATCAAACTGAAGGCTATGACAGAATTTCACAGGTACAATGGCTTTGGTTGTGGAGGTGCAGCACTCAGTTCTGTGGGCAGCTAGAGAGCAGACTTCTATAGTGTGGGGGTGCTCTCCTTTCTTTCCTTTTTCAAGCAGAAATTTTGGAAGTGCCACTTTTTTTTTAATGGGAAACCTGAGCAAGTGGTACATTCCGCCAAGGTTAATGCAAATCTCAGTTCTAAGGAAAGTATGCAGAGTGTGGCACACTTGGCGTATGTATTCTGTATATTTAATTTCAGCCACATATCCTGTCTTGAGTGATTGTTAACATACCCTGCTGTGCTTAGACTTTGTGCAAAAGGTTTCCAGACATTGGGTGGTCTTATGGCTGAAATGTTAAAGGATAGAGGGGCCTTGGGTAACTGGAGCTTCAGAGTTAATTTCGAGTTAATTCTGAGCTTCCTTGTGTTTGAAAACCTGAGGCCAGAAGTACTCTCTTTTTGATCAGATTTGTGGTTCAGCTTTTGAAGGGAAAAGAAATAGACCAACGTTGAGTTCTGCTTTGCTCTTTCTGCCTCTTCCTTCCCCCAGCGTAGTTTTGCATTTTGAATTGCTGCTAGGGATTTGTTTGCGGGGAAGGCATGTTGAGAAAATCGCCTTTGAAATTATAGGGATCTTGATTGTATCCTGCCTGTGCATTTGGGTGCTTTTTCCTTTCTCAATTAAGGAAAAAAACAAAAGCCACAGTTGGGGAAACAGAGACAAATGAGCTTGAGCTTTTATTACTAGATAAGTAGGGGAATACAAATAGCTTTTGTGCCCTGAGATTCCAGTGACGCTAATCATTCTAGACTTCACTTGCAATCATTTTTACAGCCAGTCAAGAGCGCAAAAAAAAAAAAAAGCGCAGAGAAACATAACAAATTTTGCTTTCTTTTGTAGAGCTCTTGCTCTGATCTTTGGTGTTCTTGGAAGCCAGCCATAAAATGGATTTGTATGATTTAAGGTAAAGGGGTTTCTTGCAAATTTACATTAGGGAAAAAGAGCTATGGAAAACTCTCCAGAAGTAAGTCTGTGCCGGGAATAAATAAGCAGTGATTCCCGAGAGAGGCTGGAGGGTGATTTCCCCCACTTTTTAAAAAAATACTATTTTTAAAAATACTATCCCCCCCCCCCCGATTTTTTTAAAAAAGAATAGTTTTGCCCTTGAATTCATTTTTGTGCAAGCAAGGCCCACACTAGTGCACAAGGGTGCATATGTTTCATGGCCTGTGGGAATTGAGATGATGTTACAAAATGCTTCCAAGTTACAAAATGCGATACAATTGCCCAGAACCTTAAAATGAATCCAGGGCTACAGCTGCTGTCCGGACTTGGTGGTGGTGGTGGCTGTAGAGGCAAGGGCAACTATAGCTGCCAAAGACCACTCATTCTTCTACCAAAGTCCTGCGTCTCGCTTGTGGTGAGCACTGCCAATGTATTATTTGCCAACTCCTCTAGCAGGGCAACCAGAGAACCTTTCCTCCAGTTAGCAAAGTGGACTCAAAAAGTTAGCTTCTTCCCAAGAGGTGATAGTGCTTCCAAGATGTAGGGTGGGATTGTGAATCTGTGGCCCTCTAGATGATGGTGTGTGTGTGTGATGAATGGCCTCAGTACCAGCCAACATGGCTCAGTGGTCAGGGATGAAGGGACTTGTTGCCCAACAGCATCTCGAGATGCCACAGGTTTACTATCCCTGTTGCAGAGGGAGAGAAGGCCATCTTCCCACCCTGTCATCCCCTGGGACACCTGAACAAAAGCTATGTACCGTATTTTTCGCTCTATAAGATGCACCAGACCATAAGATGCACCTAGTTTTTGGAGGAGGAAAACAAGAAAAAAAAAAAATTCTGAATCCCAGAAGCCAGAACAGCAAGAGGGATTGCTACCCAGCGAAAGCAGCAATCCCTCTTGCTGTTCTGGCTTCTGGGATAGCTGCGTAGTCTGCATTCGCTCCATAAGACGCACACACATTTCCCCTTACTTTTTAGGGGGGGGGGAAGTGAGTCTTATAGAGCAAAAAAATACGGTAATTGGATGTTGCACAGCATCAAACTCTGCTCGTTCTCAGTTTTGTAGGGATGCCAGCTCCCTCACCCCATGCCTTTCAGTACAACAAAACTCCTTCAGAGCTTCTGTGGAAGATGACATTTGAGCAGATTAGCAGCTCCTAATTCAATACCAGCAAGTTGAGTTTTATCACCTATCTCCTATAGGATCAGTGAAGTTTAGGGGAGAAGAAACAAATAACCAAATGATTGATCTGCACTGTGGGGTGGGTAGGGGATGAATGTGAGCATTTTAAATGAGGAATGATTAGCTCTCTCTCCCTCTCTCTCTCTTCTCCCCTTTGACTTGAAAAGCTATTGGTTTGCTATGAAATAGCTTTTAACTGCCCTTGGCTAGCCTGCCTTAAGTTGCACTCATGTTCCTCTCCCTTCCACTTTTTCAAGCTGCTCTCAGTTCGAATATTTGACTTGATTTTAACTGAAATACGAGCAGTTTAAGGAAGTTGAGTGATCTAAATCATTGAGAGGTAAGACAACAATAGCACTGCTAAAGCAGGTACTTAATTAAGCTTCCATTTGTCCTAATAAGCCTCCAGCCACTGAGTAATTGATGCAGTGCACATTCTCGATCTGTGAGTTGGTTTTAATGCGAAATCTTCACTTCTCCATCATGTAAACTCCTTAACGAGACAACAGGAGCATTAGAAACACAAAGCGCCAACTTTTAATGAAAGTTGTGCTCTGCCAATGAAAGCATAGTTGAGGGTTGTAGGTTTTTTTTGCTCCTCTGTTGGAGCGATTTCCTACAGGTTGTTTAAACTGGGCAAACTCCAAAGAGTCACTTTTGACCTTTTTTTTTTTTTTTTTTTGAGAAACGTGAATATTTGGATAATGCTACCGAAGAGTCAAATGAATGCAAAGTTCAGGACAAAAGTATCATTGCATGTCACTTAGCAATTGGCATTGTCTCTGTGTTGCCTGCTTTTGTCTATGCTTAACATTGTGTTTCTGTCTTCATAATTGAATGTTTAACTTCTATTTGTATTCAGTTCCACCTGGGCTTTAGATGGATATTGACCATTTGACTGTAACACCTTCGTTGTCATTCGCTGTCACACTCTCCTAACTTCACAGGGGTCAAGCCATAGCCCATTATGGTGAAGGGAATGGTAGAATTTGCCTTCCATCATGTTATTATTACTATTTTTTAAAACGCCAGACTTTTTTTTACAGTGTTGCGGAACAAAAGGACTGTCCTACTTTGGAACATGACAGGTTTCTCTCCCCCTCCCTACAAAGCCTGACATGTCAGATCTGTATCATTCTATTTTTGATCTGAATCATTGTTTCCTGTAAGTCTGTCAAGGATGTGAAATACAGAACGAATTCAAACATTGCATTGTTGCGTTTGCGGTAGTTTATGCTTCTTGATATCCTTATGGCCAGAAACAGCAACACCACAGTTCTCTTCAAACAATAACCTTCTCTGGATAGAGCTACGTCTTCGGTGCCGTTTTGAACAACAAAATCTTTGTTCCTCCTTTCTCATTGCAGGGGTCTGTCGGATTCTTTTTTAATGAAGAGCCTTGGGCTTTATTGGGGCTGCGGGACTGATATCCTTGATTTTTGGCATTAGCATGAGCCTTGTTTTGGCATTGATTAAACCTGTGGAAGGGTGACTTTTTGCCCACAAGCAACACACATTCAGGGGCCCTTTATACATAGAGCCTGTGTCCCTTGAAGGATGTTCCCAGAGGTAACCTGGATCCAAGTTGTTCAGGGCATTTTACGTGCCAATTGAAATGTCTTATATTTGGCTCAGTAGCATGTTGGCAGCCCTTTCACTGAAGGCAACCTTGCTCTGACATTCCTCATGAGTTCCAGCTCAAGGCTCAGCCTTAAGGGAAGCCCCACATAGAGGGCATTGCAACACGACAATCGCCAATGCCTGTTTTATGGATGAGACCAGTGACACACTGGTGGTGCAGTGGGAAGTTGAATTATGGTCCAGGAAGCTGAGAGGACACTTTCGTTCATGTCATTCAAGTTGATCTTTGAAGTCCACAGAAAATGCCTTGGGGAACCCTGGAGTAAGCTAGAACTCTGTTGTGTGGACTGCCTGGATGATGGAGATGTGGAGCTGTTCTCCATCCATTCTCCTGGACCAAGAGGTCCCCCTGGCTCAGTCCCCAAGCTGAGGTTGCAAAGCTGGAAAAAGGCTTCTTGTCATTTGTTGTCAGGACATTCTTGTTCAGGCTCCAAGTCCCGGCTCTCCTCTCCGTCTTTCACTGGGCCTCACGGATTTCGATTACCGTAGCCATTTGTATCTGTTGTGTGTGGCACTTTAAAAAGGAGAGAAAACATCTTCCTTTCCCAGTGCTGCTCTTGTAGCGCAGTGCACCTGATCCCTTGGATTTGGACCGGTTTGACTAGTTTCACCTGTGCTGGGGGAGTGCTCCCTCTGAGCTGCTTTAAAAATAAGTGTTGCGAAACCTCTCAGCCTTGGCAACAGCATGTAAACAGTCTGTGCGCCAGAGTGTGTGGCCGCCTAGAAACCTCCCAGCCTTGGGAGTTGCCCTTCTTTTGATATGTACAGCAGGTCTGCTGCCTCAACAGACGGGATCTTATTTCTTCTGAGACAACTTTGGGATCTTGGAACTTGCCAAGCAGAGGCATTGCTGCCAAGAATGAGTGCAAGGATTAAAATCAAGAGAACCCAGGGGGAAAAGGGATGTGCGTGTCTCTTCCATGTCTCTTCCTAATGCATCCTTCTGTGCCACAACACTTTGCTTTGTGAAAGCAACCAGCCTTTTTTTTAAAAAAAAATATTTGCTACCGGAATAGAGAAGAGCCCTTTCTTTTCCTACCTGTGTGCCTCCTGCTTGATTCCCAAATGGGATTCCTAATAAAACCAGAACTGATGCTTTAGTATCTTCTAGTTGTTCAGACGCGGGTGGCGCTGTGGGTAAAACCTCAGCGCATAGGACTTGCCGATCGCATAGTTGGCGGTTCGAATCCCCGCGGCGGGGTGCGCTCCCGTTGTTCGGTCCCAGCGCCTGCCAACCTAGCAGTTTGAAAGCACCCCCGGGTGCAAGTAGATATATAGGGACCGCTTACCAGCGGGAAGGTAAACGGCATTCCGTGTGCTGCGCTGGCTCGCCAGATGCAGCTTGTCATGCTGGCCACGTGATCCAGAAGTGTCTGCGGACAGTGCTGGCTCCCGGCCTATAGAGTGAGATGAGCGCACAACCCTAGAGTCTGTCAAGACTGGCCCGTACGGGCAGGGATACCTTTACCTTTACTAGTTGTTCAGATTATATATTGAGCATCTGCACCACAAGCAAGCCCATTAAGATGTTTCGTAATGACCATGTTTTGGGACTAAGCAGTAGACTTTACAAACACCTGGATGAAAGCATGCCAAAATAAAAATCCATTGTGCATGTATCCACGAACCTTTATTTTTGTATGATTACACCGCTTCTTGACTGCCCATTGGCCAGAATCCCCTAGGCACTTTGCAAAAATCAAGAAAATGCACAAATGCAGCATGCACAATCTGTGAAATAAAAATGAACAAGAAAATTAAATCCGTGAGAAAAGGACATACAACACAATATTACTAAAATGTCTATCCTGCCAAAGGATACTAGGGCAGCAGACACCAAAGTGGCAAAATGAAACTATTAAAAACAAAAAAATTCAAAATAATTCAAAATCTTTTAGAACTTGTTAAAGCATGGAAAACATCTAAAAACATGCTTCAACTTTCTTTTACTTCTCTTCCCCTATCTTCTCTCCATCCCTCCTCTTCCTTTTGGCTTTCTGGTTCACGGAGCGATTTTGTGCATGCACGACTGGAACTTTATTTGTGCATATGCAAAAATCATTAACAGTGCATCCTTTTGCATACATTAATGCAAATGAGGAAGTGTGAATTTTTAAATGGCTCAAAACCAAACATACCCCAACAATGAAACCATTCTTCCCTTCCTGGAAATAATTTGCTGTTCCATTATATTTATGCAGTGTACCCAGTCAATGATATCAGGTTAAGCCAAGTTTATCTGTAACTGAGCAACTCTTTGGTGCTAGAACATTGTAGTCAAAGTGAAATGTTTCCAGCCTTCAACGCCCTGATCAGCTATTGGTCCAGCTTTAGGGCATTTCCCCCTTACCTCTTCCCCTCCCCTGCAAAATCTGTATGTTATTTAACAAACTTTTAACATCATTATGTGGGACTCTGCATTTCAAGACAGCATGGAGCTTGAGTTCTGAACGGGTGGCAACGAGACTGCATTTCCTTAATGAATAAATTTCATTTAGTCAACCACCAGAAATAAACTTTGTGCCTGTTTTGTTTTTCTTGCTTTCCAGTCACCGCTCTCATACTATGGAATGCTCTTCCAGCAGGGATTCGGCAGGCATCCCTGCTTTTGAATTTCGGGCATCTCTTGAAGACTGTTTGTGCTGAGAAGCATTTGCAGCTGTTTTGTTAGTCGGTTGCCAGACTTGATCTCCTGTATTTTCTTTTACATTGCATGATGTACAGCCATTTAATGTATATTATGATATGATGGTATAGAAACACCTTTTGTAAATAAAACAAAACAAAACATTGCTGACCACTGTTTATGATGAATGTGGATGGTGGGAATTGTAGTCCAACAGCATCTGGAGAGAACCAGGGTTGGCTAACCTCTGATTTTAATTTGTCTGTCTCATCTCCCTACCCTTGTTTTTCACTGTTAGATCCTGAAATTCCAAGCTGGTAGCTAAAATAAGGAAAACAAGAAGTGCAAATGATAGCAGCTGGGCTTAAACTGATCATTTCCTATACGGGGAAACCCCCACTCCCAAGCTAGCAGTGTATGAGGTTGTAAAACCTGTTTGCTTGCTTGCCAACAAGAGTTCAGCATCTGTGCAGGCCTGCTGGAACATGTGTACAGCTGTGCATTCTAGTGGGAACTCTGTATTCCTCTCTGTGTTTTTATTTTTTGATATTCTGAATTAAGACACAGTTTTTACAAGGTTTTTTATTTTTGAAATTCCCAAGAGCTCTTGAGATATAACAATTCCTGTTACCCTTCATCCCATGTGAACATGAGGAACACATGTTTGGATCTTTTAAGAGTCACTATATGCTGCCGGCAGTAATTGGAGGCACCCAGGTGGGGTGTAGTTCAGAGTCGATAGATGGGGATAGGGTGCTTGAGCCATGCGGTTTATTACAGAAGTGGGAAGAATGGTTACAGAAACAGCATTCAAGTGGGGCCTGTTAATTCTATAGAGGGCGTTAGGGATGGATGGAGTCTGATATTGAGCGATTGAACACTTTTAAGTGTTCCCTCTGCTCTTGTGAACTTCATACTAAAGGTGGGTTTTTTAAAATCACTGATTTGAAATCTGACTGAAGCAGCATATGAGTATGATCTCAAACCTCTGCGTCTCTTAATAGTTCCCATAATGAAAAAATCCTTTTTCCCGTCTTCATTTTTTTTTGTAAACACATGTGCACACTCACTTGCATATTTATTTAAACAGTTCACATCTGCATATGTGTTGTCTTTGAAACGGTTTTTTGCTGTTGTTGGTTTTAATTGTTTGTATAGATGGAGTTGCGTTTCGTTATTCTGCTGTTGCAGTTTTCACTGCAAAATTGCTTTGAGATATTTTATGGGAAGCGGTTTATAAATGCAGTCAGTTGAAAAATAAATAAAACGTGTGTTCTTCCATGTCAGCCTACATCATTTTCACTTTGTTTATTTTATAGCGTTTGCGCCCCCTCTTCAGCCCAAATGCCTCTCAGAATGGCTTACACACAATCAGTCAAAGCAAGACAGATTCTTGCCCAGAGGCGTACCGTTGCGAAAGCAAATAAACAAGACACACAAGGGAAAAGTGACAGGAAGGGAAGCGGAGAAAAACAAACTCAGGCACCAATTCTTCAATAGTTGGTTCTTATATTAATAGGAAGTGAACCTACACGATCCTATCCATAACTTGCAGTTGGCGTGAGAAGGCATCCCTGGCCTGTCATTAGCAAAATCAGATTGCAGGTTAAGAAGACAGGGCTTTCTCAGCAGTGGCACTGTAGTTATGTCATTTGGTTCCCCAGGGAAATGTACCGAGCCTCTTTCCCTACCTGATTGAAAATATTTCTGCTCCACAAGACTTTTCATGACTTTTTAATGCTAGGTTGTTTGTGCTACGTCTTACATATTTTGTTTACGGGGTGATGTGCTTTTAACTGTTGGATATTGTTCTTCTTTTTCCTTGATAACTTGGGGGAGATTTTATTTTTGAAGGCGGGATAGAAGTCCAAAAAACAAAGTGCCATGTTGCTACTTGGTAGTACTCCAGCATTTGCAGGCATGCCATTCTCTGCAAGTATCAGTGTTCTGCAGTCTTTGGGAAAGTACATTGTTTGAGCATCTCCTGACCTGAATGTGAAACTTGGTGTTTGAACTTAGGGTTTTTTTTAATGTGTGCAACAGCTTTTGTTCCCCACTTGAAAAAAGTTGCATGAGGCAAGCAGGTGTTTAAAATGTAAGCTGATAAATATGAGTTGTATCCATTGCAACTCTTCCATTAGCACATGGATTTTTGCTTGTGCAACAGGACTTTCCTCCCCTCCTTTCTCTGTTCTCCTGCAAATCTGTGCCGGGGTTTTCCCCAGTCCTCTGGAGCAAATTTTGGAGAAGGTTCAGGGTGCACAGAGGGAAGAAGTACAGTTGTGCAAGTGGAAATCCTTGCATAGATGGGATGGTTGCTTAGCCTTGCATTGGATACACACCTATGTATTTATGATGCAGCCTTTGTTCAATGATAGAGTGTGTGCTTTGCATGCAGACAGTCGCAGTTTGAACCCACGGCTTCTCCAGGTAGGCCTGTGAAAGAAGCTTGTCTGAAACCCCAGAAAACTGCTGCCAGTCAAGGTAAACAAGACTGAGCTAGGTGGACCCAGGTCTGACTTCATATAAGGTGGTGCTGTGTCAGACACCATGTATCACAATCAATCTATTCAACCTCGTTTCAGATATTACATACCCTCCAACATGTTCAGTCCCAAAACTGGGGTGCGCATCTTTCTGTCTGCACTCCCACAAGATCATGGAGCCCCAAAGATGTTCTCTTTTCAGGGCTGTGCTCTTGCGGCACCCCAAAACACGTGTTTTGGGGTGCTGTGCAAAAAGGTTTTTTTGGGGGGGCGAGATCTTGGTGCAAAATCGCATGAGATCATGGTGACCAAAATGGCCGCCATTCTCTCACAGGAAAAAAACAAGATGTTCAGGTTTTTCCAGGGCACTTGCAGGGTATGATATATTACACCATGGGCTTGGTTGCATTTTCCCAGATTCCCTTGAAAATAGGGCAAGGCCTGAGTTTGGGTTTTGAACTTGTACCACATAACAGGGTCCTGAATGAATGTACCAAATTCTTCTCAGAAACATAGCCTTCAGTGGAGCTACCCAGCTACAGGCAAATTGACAAGCGGGCTTCGCTTGGCCAGTTTTAGTTTCCTAGCAGAATCTTTTGTTCAGCTTTTGTTCCACAGTGTGTGCTGCTTCCTGCTTTTCCTGTTGTCTTCATATAGGGAAACCATATATGAAAGAAGGGCAAGCGTGTCCCTGCAATGTTGGTGTGGCTGTTTCGAAAACAGGAATTGAGTCATAGCCTCCAAATGAGGTGGTCTCCTGGAAAAGGATAAAACAACACAAGGCCACCCCCCTTAGAGACAGGAAGACTGCTGGTATTGAGCTCAAAGCTCCCAAGGCCACCATTGTTAATATGCAACAGCATTTCCTTTATAAACATGCCTCTCCGGTCAGCCTTGTAAGCACACCTGGGCTCACTGTCTCCAAAATGTAATTGACCAGGCCTCGCCTGGGAATGATTTTAAAAGCCAATCAGGCCATTTGGCCAAATTAGTTCTTAATTTGAAGGACACTTCAGACTTTTAAATGGTGACCACAATCAACCTGCGGCGAGAGGTTTATGTGGATTTTAATTCTTTGTTTTTTAATATTTTTTTTAAAGCAAATGCTTGTTAGCTTAGCTTCACACATATGCAGCAGTAAAGAGGAAGATATTTGGGTTCCTTTCTCAGAGCCGGTCTTGAATACAAGTTGGTGCAAATCACAGGTGGAGAGAGTCCTGTTGCACTCAAGTTCTGCTTGTTTCCTCCCATGAGTATTTGGCAGGCCCAGTGCTCTATAGTTGATGGGTCATTGTTCATCTCATCAGCTAGCCTTCTCCTCTAGAAACACCACTGTGGCAGAAGAGGCTGTAAAAGAAATCTGTCCTTTCCATAGGCATAAGGACAACTGTTGTAGTGCAGCAGTTTACTTGATCATAGCCCCATTGCATCTAAGGCGTCTCAGTGTGTATTTATTGTGTTATATAAACCACCAGCTCCACACCTTTGTGAGACATACAATTCATAGCTATTAAATCCATGCCTCGGTTTCACTGTGAGTTGGTGTTTTCCTGTGTTTTCTAGTGCCAGGCTGTAATTTGGTTCTGATAATGGGCTGGACTGTGTAAACTAAATATAGGGTGTGTTGTTTGGGGTGTGGTAGATTATAAGGCCACCCTTGGGAGGTGGTGGACTCTCCTTCTGTGACGGACAGCAGAGCCAGACTAGAGTCTGGTTGGCTACAGAGTCAGCTGACCACAGAGCAGTGAGGTACAGCACTTTTTTGGGGGTGGGGGGAAAATAAAAGGAGCAGTTTCTGAGGGAGAGAGTTAGATAGGGCTGGGTTTAAGATGAGATATAGTGCTGGATTTGAGAAGAGGGATAGGATTTCATTTGAGATGCTAGACAGGTTTCAGGTTGGGAGATAGGGAGTGAGATAAGGAGAACTGGTTCTGAGTGAAGTGAAACATACACATTGAAGAGACTATCCATAGTGAGAGGACAGAGCCTCACAGCTTGGATAGAGAGACCGGGTTGAGGGTCTGGGAAAGGTATACAGACAGGAGTGTCCTGGGAGGGCTGAGTCTGAACTGGGAGAGGTAGATCCTGTGGGAATTCGGGCTACCTGGGTCTCAGTGTTGTTGTTAGAATTTATATACCACCCTATACCCGGGGGTCTCAGGGCAGTTCACAGAATAACAGCCAGGAGGGGAGAGTTCTTCTAGGTAGAGAAGACTTCCAACCCAGTAACAAGGGGTGAGGCGATCCTCTGGGTCTGTTATACCATTTAGAAAATCTCAGATGTGGGATTCTTAAGAGAGTGGGTACCTGAGGAGAAGTGCCCCTCACTCATGAACCACAGTAATAATCTGTGAAGGAAACTGTATGGTGTTGAAAATATTTAACTGTAATATCTAAGTAACAGAAGCTGAGTTGAGCATTTTGCCATCTATCCTAAAAACCTTAACATCCACCATCTGATTTTTAGTAACTGAACTTTAAGAAGAGCTGTGCCAATTGTGTTGTGTTTGAGCCTGAGACATCTTAGAGTTAGTTAAAGCAAACTGTAGCACCCTGCTTGTGGTTAACGCTTAGCTGGAATGAAATATTCAACGCAGCAATAGAGAAATTAAAATAATAATTTATTTGTCAGACAAATAAATATGAGGCACAGTGGTGTATGGTTACCAAGCTCTGGCCTGGCCTCCTGACATTCTGGCCAGCACTTATATTTCCTTAATCCAGCCCCCTTGCTCCTCCTGTGGCTGCCTCTGTCCAATCAGCCTGGTTGAAATTCCTATTGGCTGTTGGCTAGAACCAATCACAAAAGATACACCCATTTCCTCATGCCCTTTTATGGGAAACAAAAAGATATATATTCTTCTATCTATAAATGACAAATAAGTAGTAATATATCTTACATGTGTCTCAACAAGGAACCTTAATTACCAGCTCACCTCGCCCTATTGCCCTCCAAAACAAATGGTTTAATCTCAAATTTTTATCTTAAACAGATGTCAAGGATCTTGAGTTTACATCATCATTGAAAGATCTCCTTCTCTTGAAGGTCTTTTAAACAAAGGCCTGACAACCATATGTGTGCTCTAATGATGTTTCCTGCTTGGCAGGGGGGGCTGGGCTGGTGGCTGATGGCCCCTGTGATCTCTTCCAACTATATGAAATAAGAATCTAGCATAAGGATTTAACATTTCTTAGCTTCTAATTCCTTTGCATAATTACATTTAAGCCAATATATTTAATACATAACATAGATAGCCTTTTTAGAAGAATAAACCTTTTCAAAGTAAGGAACAGTTTCCAGCCTCAAAATAAGATAGAAAGAAAACCTCTCTTCTCCAGCCAAGCCAGTTGCCTTTTTCACTGCTCTTGACCTTTCAACCTTAGGAAAATATGGCTCAAGTTGAATGGGAGGCACATGGTTTTATTTTACTATTTATCAACTCTTAATTATGTTTTTCAGTGCTTTTTTATCTTCTGTAATATGTAGGGTCAGTGTAACCTTGGCTGTCAGCCTGTAATTCCCTTTGACTTTGAGAATTGTTTTCTGCTATAAATCAGGGGGCCCCCTTGTCCAGGAGAATAAACATCTTGCCAAGGTTCTTAGGCAGCTGGTCTTCTGCCTGGCATGAACATTTGAAAATCTTTAAGCTCATTTTAAAATACAGGCCCTGATCAAGCCTTAATAAAAATGCAGGCTATGATTAGATGCCTCAAAACAAGTTAACTTCTACCTGAAAGAACGCTTTTCCTGACCCACTTCGTTTCACAAACCTCTTTCGTTTAATAAAACTTTTCTAGTTTGTTTAATCAACTCTTGCCTGAGACTCTAAATCAGGGGTGTCAAACTCAAATTCATCGGGGGCCGCATCAGCAGTTTGGTCACCCTAAAAGGGCCGGTTGTATCTGTAGGACTACGTGTCCACTCTTTATTATCATAAATTATTGTCACTGCATTCAATTATTACTGTTTTTTGTAATAATGTAAGTAATAACTAGCTCTGGTGACTGGGAGTGGCCGCAGAGACCACATAACACCGGTCTTGAAAGACCTACATTGGCTCCCAGTACGTTTCCGAGCACAATTCAAAGTGTTGGTGCTGACCTTTAAAGCCCTAAACGGCCCTGGTCCAGTATATCTGAAGGAGCGTCTCCCCCCCCCATCGTTCTACCTGGACACTGAGGTCCAGCACTGAGGGCCTTCTGGCGGTTCCCTCACTGCGAGAAGCAAAGCTACATGGAACCAGGCAGAGGGCCTTCTCGGTAGTGGCGCCTTCCCTGTGGAACACCCTCTCACCAGATGTCAAAGAGAAGAACAACTACCAGGCTTTTAGAAGACATCTGAAGGCAGCCCTGTTTAGGGAAGCTTTTAATGTTTGATGTATTTTAATATTCTTTTGGAAGCCGCCCAGAGTGGCTGGGGAAGCCCAGCCAGATGGGCGGGGTATAAATAAATTATTATTATTATTATTATTATTATTATTATTATTATTTATCCCGTGAGTCCTGTATCTAGCAGTATTTTGCTTTTGTCTTCCCAGTACCCGCATGCACCACGCCAATTTTATTCCAGGCAGTAAGTACTGGTACCTTACTCAAGACTGGTTAACGTGCTGTAACTATCAAATTTCCAATACGTGCTTTCGCGTGTGTGGGTGGCATTTTAATCCGCATTAGTGACTGACAAGGTGAAACTGGAGCAGGGTAGTGATTCCAAATCACCGCCACATTCAGAATAAAGGTTTGCCATCGACTGGTGTATTTGTCTCATCAGTATTGTAACAATTCGATTCGGACCATTGGTCCATCTAGCCCGGCACTGCCAGGCACTGACTAGCAGCGGCTCTGCAAGGGTTAAGGCAAGAGTCTTTCCCAGCCATATCTGGCGACAGTGAGGGTTGAGCACGGCTGACTAGCAGCGGCTCTGCAAGGGTTAAGGCAAGAGTCTTTCCCGTGCTAAACAGCCTCTCCCCAGCGAGGGGTTGCTCGCAGAGCACAAATGGTCACGTTCAGACCAAACCACAAACTCCTTACGTTGCGTTAGCGGCTGATGTGGATCGGTAGCCTGCAAATAGTTTAAACTGCCACTTCTTGAACAATAGACCCTGCGACAGGAGTAAGCACTCTATTATGTCGACAAGCAAGGTCGAAGTTCCACTGGGATTTATTTAAGCGTTTGCTCCGGAGGAAGCGGTTTGCGGATCGTGGCCCTAATGCAATTCCCAGCTAGTTTCCCCATCCCAATTTAATTATCCTTATGGGATTTTTATGATTACCAGGAGCTTTCCTCGCCTTGCAACTGCCTCTCTGCAAAAAGTGAACACGTGCCTTGGGAGGAACGAGACTTCTTTAGAAACCAGCGCGCTTTTTCGCGTGGTTGCCGCTGGTGCCAACCGGGGAGGCGCGGAGAGAGGAACCTATAACTTGATATCTCTTTCTCCGCAACTGCTTTTCGGAGAAAGCTCTGCAGAGCGAGCCGCTAAGCAGGTGTGAATCCGGCGCCCCCGAGCTCGGCTGGCGCGCCAAAACGCCACCGCCCGAAAAGGAAAAGTCCTCTGTCGCCTCGCCATTGGTTAGCAGGAATGGTCGTGGCTTGCTATTGGGCAGCGTGGAGGGGAGAGCCCTCCTTTAGGGACGTACTATGGCTTGTCTGGCATTTTTCTCTCATGGGGGTGGGGGAGAAAGGGGTGGGACGGCGCGTGCCTCCTTTTCCGCTTTGCTGCTCGGAGCCGGACTCCCGTGCGCTTCGCCTTCTGCGCGCTAAAGCGAAGAGGCGGCACTGCGGCAGCCAGATTTCGTGCAGAGGGAAAGCCCAGCCTTGTTTGCACAACCTCGAGCCAGTCAGTCACGTAAAAGCATCAGCCCGCCCCCGGGGCCGTCCTCCTTTTCTCTGAATGTGCGGTGCTGCCACCCCCCCCCTCGCCCTGGTCTTTCCCTCAATACACACAAGCTTTCTCCTTAAAAAAAAAAAGCGAGAATAAAAAAAAGCGCTGGCGGCCGGCGGCGGCTACACGGGCCACATGAGGAGGTCTGCCGGGCCGGATTTGGCCCGCGGGCCATGAGTCTGACACCCGTGCTCTAAATCATTAAGTTTCCCCTCACACAAATCCCCCACTAGATAATCTGTGGTAAATTGTAGGAATTCATGTAATTGGTGTACCTTGAAGTGGGTGCACTGTATTTAATAGGGAGTGGATCCGCCACATTATTAATTGGTGGTATTAAGTGGTGGTTCCACTACACCTTCCTTGGAGGTTTTAAGCAGAGGTTGGATGGCTACCAGTTATGGATGCTTTAGTGGAGATTCCTGCATTTCAGGGGGTTGGTCCTCACGGTCCCTTCCAATTCTATGATTCAGGGATCTTGGTCGAAGCTAAATGGCAGTCTGATGAGCAAAATGTGCTAGCAGCTCTTTACGTGTATGTTTGTAGCAGATGCTGTTGACTAAATGTGAATTTCACAAAGCAGTTTTGATTGAAACCGTTGGCTACAGCAAGACCCGTAGAAGTGAGTCAGTAGAAATCCCCGCTTTTTAAATTCCCTGGCATATTCCCAGTTGATCTTCATGGTCTTAGCTGTTTTCAGTGAAACCCATTTTAGTCATAATTTTATTTTTGTAAATCAGGTTATACACATGCAGTTGCATTGTAATTAAATTTCTCCCCTCCCTACAGCACAGCCTATCTTCTGCAGGCATAAACAGGGTAAGGGTGTATCATGCAATTACTTTTCCAGCCAAGTTACTTTCCCATCGAGGAAGTGGGCATTTGAATAGCCCGAATGCTTGGTATTTGAATGCCTTGAACACGTTCAGGGAAAGCAAATGAGGTGACATACTGGAGATGATGGATTGGAAAGCAAAAAAGCCTTGAATTTTTCTTTTTCTTTTTTACCTTCTAAAATGACTGCATTTTGCATTGCATGGAAATGTTACGGATCATGGAGATAAAGGCAAAGCTTCCAAATATTCTTTTGGAGTTCCCAAACACTGGTCCATGGACTGCAAAGGGATGTGGATGACGCTGTGGTCTAAACCACTGAGCCTCTTAGGCTTCCCAGCTGGGAGGTCAGCAGTTTGAATCCGTGCGATGGGACGAGCTCGCGTTGCTCTGTCCCAGTTTCTTCCAACCTAGCAGTTTGAAAGCATACCAGTGCAAGTAGATAAATAGGTACCGCTGTGACAGGAAGGTAAACGGTGTTTACATGAGCGCCGCACCCCATAGTCGCCTTGGACTGGATATCCCGTGGTCCTTTACCTTTACTTTTTACCATGGACTGCAAGTGGTCTGTGAGGTTCATTCAGGTTGGTCTGTGGTGTGTGTCTGTAGAACAGCGGGATCATTGGCTATGAATGGCAGGCTCAGTGCATTAAACATTCATACTGATTTTTAATTTTAACTTTATTGCTTCTTATATTGCATTATGGATCATTTCATGTTACACTGAATTCTATGGAGTTCAAATTGCAGTACACACTGAAATACAATATAATAAACAAAAAAAAGCACTAAAATGCAACTAAAAGTCTCACAGTGTCTAGCAGTATAGTACTGAACAACATAGTACTGAAATACAATATAATAAATAAAAGAAGCACTAAAATGCAAATAAAAATCACACAGTGCCTAGCACGGTGAGTTACAATTGTTACAATGGGCCGAAAAATCCTCAAGTGACCTGCCAGTTTTGAAGTGGTCAATGTGGGGACAGAAAGAGAAAGTCTGAGGTACTAAAGCATGTGTGAAGAAAGTGGATAGAGAAAATACCAGAACTCATGGACATCCAATGAAGCCAAATGTTGGAAGATTCTTGCAGCACATAGTTGAACTATAGAGCTCACTCCTGCTGGAGGCAATAATGGCCACCAATTGGATGGCTTTGAAAAGAGGATTAGAAGGATTCACGAAGGCGAAGGCTATCAACAGTTACTAAGCCTGATGGATATGCACTGCCTTCATTATCAGAGGCCTTCCCAATGCCAGAGGCGGATTCAGGGGAGAGTGACCTGTTCGGTCACACTGGGTGCAGAGCCGTCCTAGGGGGTGCTTCAACTACAATTTAGAATGGAGTGTGAGAGGCAGAGGTTGCCGAATTTGGGCATCACACAGGGTGCTGCTGAATTTGAGACCGCAGGTCCTCCGTTGCCATTGGCCATTTTCCCTGACAGGACTCAATTTATACCCAAGATTCTCTTTGGTAGGCTGATATTCCCATTTTACATATTGGAAACTCAGAGTCCAGACTTTGCTCTGGGTATCCTGCAAGGATTTTGCTGCCTGTATCCCAGTGGCTCATCAAAGCATATATATTTTTGGTGGATATACAGTGAGGAATCAAATGTGTTAATCTCTTCTGTGTTCCTACAGAGCTTGGGAATGCTAATCAGAGCTTTTATTCTTTTAGTTCATAATTCACTCGTTGGCATCTTCGGGATATTGGATTAAGGGAAAGCAAAAGCAATGGGTACAAGACAGACTTAATTTAACAAGCTCTGTTTTCAAGTTTCCATTGCATTTCAAATCTAATTGCTTCTCATGGGAACTACTCAACGCTGAATCCAACCAGAATATAGATTTTGACTTCTTCCAGCTTACTTACTAAAGAGTAAATGGACTTATTAACAGTTGTACGATTCCAGAGGCGCCCCCCTTCTGTGCCCAGGCATGAATTGAACGCTGCTGCATTTTCATTTTGTGTGTTGCGTGAACTGCTTCCTGGCCATTGTTGAGGGCACTGCCTGCTGTTGCTTTCATTGTCCTTTGGGGATGAATGTGCGAGACTAGCAACCACTTACTAGCACAGAAGATTGCTGTTTGTTTAAGGAAGAAGGAACACTGCACTCATGATGTCACCCAGAAGGGTATTACTACCGAATGGGAAAATTGGAGAAAGTATCGTGAAATCGTTTACTTACTTGTTTTCTATGCATCTCTCTGCCCACAAGCCTGGAAGCAAAGTATGGAATAGGTCTGTGAAGCGGCTGGCTAGAAGGCTACTGAGAATTCCCCTTTTACGATACTTGTTGTACCTTAAGAGCCCTGTTGTCCTTAAAAAGCCATACCAGTCGCTCTGCACATGGCGTCCTTTTTTTATAAGCACGTTCTGGGTCTGGCGCCACCCGTGAACTTCATTAAATAGGCCATCGGTCCTGTTAAATAATCAAAACTTACTTTTGTGTAGCAATAGAATTAAGTGCTGGGATGCCTTTGCATATGCTACATGCAAAGCAGACAAAAACGGTGCAGAGAAGCGGCATGTATAAGATATGCTCAGGAGCCAATTGCAAGAAGCATAGGCTTTGGAGAGACCTAGAGCTCCTGGCAACTTGGCTTTGCTGATTCATACAGCAGAGTAATGAGTGTTTTCTTTGGCTGACAGGACATTGCCACAGTTCCCCAGAAGTGACCTTTCCCCCTCCCCTCCCCAAAACCTGCAGAGCCTCCTATGTAGTGTTGCCAGCTTAGGAAACAGCTGCTTTTCTAGGCAGTGTCCAAGGAAAGAGATGACTCATCCAGCTGAATCCAGCCTAGACATGAAAGTTTTGCCTAGCCTACGGGTTCAGCAAATCCCATCTTTAGCAGACAGGGTCCCAGCAATGAGGAGAGCAAGAGAATTTTGAAAGAAAGCATATAACAGCCTCTACTTATTGCAGTCAGATACCATTGAAATGCAGTGCTCAGAGAATCGCCACGCTTGGGAACAAGTGAGCTAAAATCTTCCCTTAATGTGATTATATTTTCCTTTCATAGTCAGTGTGTTGTATCAGACAGAATGTTGCCTGCTCATGTTCTGGAATAACTTCCCTATGTTTTTGTAACCAGTTTTTCAGGCTGCAGAGGGTTATCTTTCTCTGCCCCCACCCCACCCCGCTAGATTATAATTTTGTTTTGAAGACACTTGCATTTCATGCTGTTGTCACCTCAGTTCTAATAGTCAGTTTGAATGGATAGACGAGATCAGACTAGGATCCTCCACTCGCTTTTGTTGCATTGGACCATAACTGGGATCTTGGCAGCCTTCCAAATGACTGGCCGTTTTTGCAAAAATGTTTCATACTCTGAGTAAACTTCCTTTGGGTGTGCAACTAGTCACTGTGAGTTGCCCTCCTTGAAGCCAATCGTTATCCGTTAACAATAACAATTTTATAGCACTTTTAAAGTGTTTTAGGATGTATTTCATTAAAACAACATTTTCTAATGCCTCTTGCATAGGTAACAATTCTCCTCCTCGGCTATCCTATGATGAAGGTTTATTTATGTATAAAACAATTTCTGTACTGTTTTATGGCCCTTGCAAGGACCCTTAAAGCTTTTTACACAAAGCAGGGAGGGAGAACCTGTGGATTACTTTGCTGAGCACGTTGTTGGATTCCCATTTGCATCATTCCTGGTCACTGGTCATGCTGGCAGTGGATGATGGAGTTGACGTCCAGCAACACCTGGAGGTCTACAAGTTCCACATTCCTGACACAAATGAATAAAAAACCCCAAACCCAAACAACATCAAATAATAAAAAAGATAACAAAGTCAAAAACTTCCACCACATGGAATAGTATTTTCACTGCTTGTCTAGCTACCATCAGAGTTGGGCAGCGTTAGTTCCAGGTTTTACAGGGCCTTTAGGCAAGACACCTGCCTCCTCCATCATTAAGTCCATCTCCTCACTGCCCTTGTCACCAGCTGCTCCTCCTGTTCTTTTCACATCAGTGCTACCACCTGCTTGCTTGCCAGGCAGAATGCCAGTGAGCAAGCAGGCAGGAACATCTACTCTTCCTTCTTGCCACCCCTGCTGTCTGCAACAGAGTGAGAAGCTGACAAACAAATAGAAGAAGAGGAGCAGGCCCAAGGCTCTTTTGTCAGTGGAGATCTTGCCGGGGTCTCTGCCTGCCTGCTTGCCTGCCTGCCTGCCTGCCTGGGCCTACTCTTGATGCCAGCTTCTGAGGATGAAGCTGGTCGTCTCACCTCCTTTAGAAGGTTCAGTTATGCAAGGCAGGTTCTGGAAGTGCCCTCATTGTGAGAAGTGAGGTTACAGGAAATCAGGCAGAGGGCATTCTTGGTAATCGCACCCACCCTGTGGAACGCCCTCATGTCAGATGTCAAGGAAATAAACATCTATCTGACTTTTAGAAGACATCTGAAGGAAACCCTGTATAGGGACGTTTTAAATGTTAGATGTTTTACTGTGGTTTTATAATTTGTTGAAAGCTACGCAGAATGGCTGGGGCAACCCAGTTAGATGGGCAGCATATAAATGTGTTCTTGTTGTTGTTGTTGTTATTGTTATCCTGCTTTCTTCTGTGGCAAGCAGCTTTGACTTCCTAGACATAGTAGGATATGATACGACAGTGACAGCTTGATACCCTCTTTCTCATGCAGAGGGAAAGCTTTTGAGAACAGCAGATTTCACTATATTAAGTACAATATTCAAGAATGGTTAATCACTGGATTAGATGGTCAAATACTCACAAGGTTTTCTCTGTTTGTGGTTATACATGTACATACGTTTCTCTCTCTCTTTCTCTGTCTCTCTTGGCAAATTCATGCTAAATTTGTATTAAAACCAGTTCAGTGTTCTATGGGCCTTGTTGGAGGTCTGGTAACTCCAGTTGCTTCTGGGTGAAACTGACTCGAGCCATTTCAGCTGGATTTCAGACCTTGTTTGGAGGGCAGAAGCAACCTTGGTTGCCTTGTCCGATGACCTTCACGTAGAAAAAGACAGGAGGGACGTACAAACATATTTATGTTCCTGCACTTCTCAGCAGCTTTTTGATATCATGAATCATGCTGTCCTTTTGCACAGGTTGTCCCCATTAGGCCCTGCTACAGAGACACCTCTTGGCAGTGGTTCCTCTCCTCCTTGGATGGCCCTTTCAAAAAGGTAGTCCTAGGAGATTACTGCTCATCCCCTGTCAGTAACCTTTCAGCCTTTCTTGTTGTTTTGCTTATCTTCCAGCTTGAATAATTGGAAACTGGCTCGTTACTTTCCGACATTTTAGTGGATCGTAATAATAAAAGGAAACAGATGGGAGTCTGAGAATTTGGGGTTAGTTTGCCATCAGGCTAGCCTGGGTTTTTCCTGTAGCCTAGGACTGGGAAACCCCAGGTGATTGGATCATCTAAGCACTTGGACATCCTTCCATCCCTGTGATGGGATCATGTTCCTTGAAACTTCTGGCACCTCCGGACTGATTAAAAACGAAAGGACTCCAAACTCTGTGAACCAAGTCCAGAATTGTTGGTACTTCAGTGTTAACATTTTAAAAGAAATCCCCAAATGGGTGACCTCATTATTTATGTTCATGATGGACGGTGGTTGTGGAAATATCTGTTGTTAGTTGTGGCTCTCTTTCCCACACCACTCCCAGCAGCTCTCAGATGTGCCAAGGAGACACACAGAGAATGCTTGAGAAATTGGCCGTGAGCTCAGTACAGGAATGTGTTGGTCTTAGTCTTGCTTCACAATGGGAAAACATGCTGTTTGTGCTATGTCATTCTGTTTCTGAAACGGTAGAGAGTCTGCTTAACAAAAATGCCTCAGACAAAGTCTGGTTAAACAGTAATGGATCTTTATTGCTACATTAGTAGGTGCGCTGTAAATATGGCAAGCAGAAAATATGTGCTCATGTGACTGGTGGCCCATCAAGGTTAAAGTATGAAATACTGCTACAGTTACTCATGGAAGTCAAAGGTTGTATTTGTCGTGTGGGAATCGATCTAACACACTTATCTTCTCCTTCTCCCCCACCCCTCGGGGCTGTTAATCCCAGCATGTTTTAAGACTTTGCAAATTCCTGGAACCTGGTGCGCTATAAAGCAATTCTCCATTAGGCCTGCATTAGGAAATGCCAAAGGTTCTCTCTTTCGCCCTCCCCCCAAAAAGCCACTAATAATGAAAATTAATATATGCATAGCCGTTCATGTGAAAATTGCACTTGAATGAAAGCTTGTTCTCATAAAATGTTAAACCGCAGCATAATCTTGCCTTCTGATTCTCAAGCCAAGTTGGGGCAGAAGACATGATGCTTGTGTCTGTTGGTGCTTAGAGCAACAGAAATCCAAAGTAGGCCATTTGCTCAGGCCCTGTGTCCATAAAACCAGTTTTGTTTGGTTCCTAAGTCCTTTCCCTAACTGGGTCTTGACAGTGAGATATACTCTCTGGAAAAATAAATGTGAACATAGTCACCATTTGTAGGTTTGGGGAAGGATATCAGGTTGTAGCTCTCGCTAGCATGGCCAGGGGTCGGGAGCGATGTGGGATGTGCTTGGGCAAGAGATACCCAACTACTGGGAAATACTTTTTCTTTCAGGAGTGATCAGAATGTCCTTTTGTTGTTGTTTAGTCGTTTAGTTGTGTCCGACTCTTCGTGACCCCATGGACCAGAGCACGCCAGGCACTTCTGTCTTCCACTGCCTCCCACAGTTTAGTCAAAATCATGCTGGTGGCTTCGAGAACACTATCCAACCATCTCGTCCTCTGTCATCCCTTTCTTGTGCCCTCAATCTTTCCCAGCATCAGGGTCTTTTCCAGGGAGTCTTCTCTTCTCATGAGGTGGCCAAAGTATTTGAGCCTCAGCTTCAGGATCTGTCCTTCCAGTGAGCACTCAGGGCTGATTTTCTTAAGAATGGATAGGTTTGATCCTCTTGCAGTCCATGGGACTCTCAAGAGTCTCCTCCAGCACCAAAATTCAAAAGCATCAATTCTTTGGCAATCAGCCTTTGTCCTTGGAGTTTTCTTGGCAGGGATACTGGAGTGGCTTGCCGGTTCCTGCTCCAGGTGGATCACATTTGGTCAAAACTCTTCACTATGACCTGTCCATCTTGTGTGGCCCGGCACGGCATAGCTCATAGCTTCTCCGAATTACTCAAGCCCCTTTGTCACGGCAAATAACAGTAAGCAGCTTTCCTACATTGTGGAAGGTGGGGAAGAAGGTCCATAGCTCTAGTGTAGAGCAGCTCCTTTGCCTACAGAAGTCCCCAGGCTCAATCTTTAGGCAGGGGCAGGACAGAACCCTGTCTGAGGCCCTGGAGAGCTGCTGCCAATCATTGTAGACAATACTGAGCTAGATGGGCCAATGATCTGACTCACCATAAGGTCTCTGGTTATGTTCAAGTTATATGGCTGGGGGAAGATTACTTTTCTCTTCCTCACTGCTCATCCTTCCATCACTTTGTAGCCCAAGCTGGCAGGAATCTTTCAGTGTCAGCCAAGTGTGAGCTGTCACTGAGGTGAGCCAGCCACATGGCTGTTAAATGACATGTGATGCATGTTGGGCAACAGGGCAATTGGGAGATTTCAGGTCCAAAAAGAGCCTACGCTAACTGTTTTAGCTGTACCCACTACTTGCCCAGACTGCATAGTTTTTAAAAACCCAGGTCTGTGGAAGGAGAAACAAGTATAAATATGGTACAAAGTGTCTGAAAACGATGGTGTTTTTTAAGTAAAGCATTTCATTTTGTCACACTTTATTGCATGCTGGGTTTTAAAAACTGGCTGTGGTCTCCTGTTACTTCATAAATGCAACGGCTTGAGACGGCAACATGATGAAGTTAATATGGCTGCAACTAAAATATTTATTGCAGTTTTAAGGGAGAGATTAGAGCGTACAAAAATTCTGCATAGTTTATTAAAACCGCCATGCAGTGTTTTAAAAGTTCAAATGTTCACGGCTGGTTGTTGTCTTATTTAAAAGGACAATAAAGCTCGCTATACTGCATTTGACAGTTCTCAAAGCCTTGTTTGGCACAATTAAAGGCTTAGGCATGCTTACTCTTAGAGACACGTGCCTTCAGAGCTGTTTTCTGAAGGGAAACTGCTATGAAGTTTCCCAGTGATTCTCAGTGAAACTCGTGGCTCTGGAAATATCTTCCCCTTGAAGCCACTCTGCTGCAAATATCTGTCTTCACCTTCAGCAATGTGCTGAGAATTGTATACGAAAGAGGAGGATAATCTATTTCCTCTTTTGTGCCCTCTTTGTCCCATGATCTAAGATTATGCTCCGCAAGCAATAAGAATAAAGTTGTAGGCTTAGTTGCATTGTTGAACAAACATCTTGTGGCACGGGTGGGGAAGGCTGAATCGTGCTAAGGGCCGTGTTCCCTCCTGAACAGCCTAGAGATGTGAAGGACTGAGGGGGGGGGGGACCCTGAAAAAATTCAGGGGGGATGGCAACATTTGTTTCCATTTTCCCCAAAGCCTTTTTCAGATCCCTGTACCTTCTGCAGGTGAAATAAACTTGTATGTGTTCAGGAATACTTCATTCCAAATAAAAACTGCTAGCACATTTGCAAAGCTGAGCAGTGTGGGGTATGGTTTCGAACTGGATGGGGGACCTTGTGTTGAGTTTCGTGCATTGCAGGGGGTTGGACTAGATGACCGTCAGGGTCCCTTCCAACTCTACAGTTCTATGAAGAAAGAAATTGACGTGTGAAAGGCTTGAAGCTTATTTCAATAATAATAATAATAATAATAATAATAATAATAATAATAATATTTCAATCTAGGCAAACCTTCTGTTTTTAGAGGTCCATGATAAATATGATGACAAATATGAAGAAAGTGAATCTGATAGCGATAGCTTAGAAAAAAGAGACTGATTCAATTTCATGAATGTTCATTTAGATTTGTTCCTCCTCCTTGCTTTTTCTCAGCTCTTTTTATTTCTGCTTGACACTGTGGAAAATGGGAGAAGACATAATAATTTCCAGAGTAAATAATTTGTTTTACAATTATGCTGATGGTTTCTGTGTTGTTGTTGTTTTTTGCATTCTGGTTTTTTGTGTGTTTTTTGCATGCTTGGTTCCTTACCATTCAGCAGATTATAACTACATTTGTAACAACAACAACAACAACTTTTTAAAAATAAAATCCTTCTCATTCACTTTCTCATTAATTGATGGAGAATGGTTGGAGGAAATGTAGGGTTACGTTTTTCTTACAGCACATAATTCTGCTCTGCACAGATACATGCATCCCTGCACATGGATCTGCAAACATATAGCCATATTACAGACAGAGTGAGAAACATCCACATTCCCAGATGATCCCTGTGCTGTACCTTAAACCTATCTATCTTCTTGTTCAGACAGATACATTTTAGGCTTTGTCCTGCTTACAGCTTCCTCCTCCTCACACTGCTCTCTCAGACCTCTCTCTCAGACCTCAAGATGAGAGGTCATTTAACTCTCCTCTGAGGGACAAAGGAGAAAACACAGCTGCCTTGTTTTTTCTCTAGACTAGTTAGGTAAAGGTAAAGGGACCTCTGACCGCTAGGTCCAGTCGCAGATGACTCATTGGGACGTGGGTGGCGCTGTGGGTTAAACCACAGAGCCCTAGGGCTTGCCGATCAGAAGGTCGGCGGTTCGAATCCCCGCGACGGGTGAATCATAGAATCATAGAGTTGGAAGAGACCACAAGGGCCATCGAGTCCAACCCCCTGCCAAGCAGGAAACACCATCAGAGCACTCCTGACATATGGTTGTCAAGCCTCTGCTTAAAGACCTCCAAAGAAGGAGACTCCACCACACTCCTTGGCAGCAAATTCCACTGTCGAACAGCTCTTACTGTCAGGAAGTTCTTCCTAATGTTTAGGTGGAATCTTCTTTCTTGTAGTTTGGAACCATTGCTCCGTGTCCGCTTCTCTGGAGCAGCAGAAAACAACTAATTAGGGTGAACTAATTAGGTTAGGTTGCAACTAGAAATTTTTCTATACAAGTTATGTGTTTCCTACAATAAACAATTTTATTATTTCCTTGCTTACAAGCATCTCTCTGTGTCTGACTGCAGCAAGTAAAGTCCACTCTCTTAAGACCTACCGGCGAAACGCTGCTCACTCTGCAGATGTTTCAGTAGATAATTGACCTGATTATCCCAACAGTTTCTGCAGTGAGTGTTCTCTTTGCTGGTCTACTCTTTGAGCCCCGGATAACCTGATGGCTAGTGACAAGTTGTTTGTAGTAGATGGCTCTGGTGCTGCTGTAACTTCTAAGTGGGGAGAAAAGAGTCTGGGACCAGTGTGTTTGCAAAATTATGATTCCTGCAGCATTTCAGAGAAGGTCATGCTACATGGTTGAATGCTTGCTTGTTCTTTTTATACAAACACACACAGAGAGCCAGAGAGACAAACAGACAGAGAGAGGGATAAATTGGCATTGGTAAAAAAAGAGGCAACTCCTGAGAGCCTTGTCTAGCGTGCACATGAAAAGACTTTGTCATTTATTTTAAAGCTGGCAAACTGAACAGAAGTGAGCACCTAAATTCAATTAATACTGAAGATAACCCTGGCATCATTCATGCTTGTAATAGTTAAGAATTTATGCCCTCCTTTGTGAATTCAAGCTTTAATTTATCGCTTCAGCCTTCCAAAGGTGTAAATACTTTTATTCCTGGAACCGTAACCATGGAAAACAGATGAGTTTTTATCTCAATTAAAAATATCCAGCTTCAAATTCAGATGGGAATATAGCACGCAAGTTACCTTGTTCTTACAAAAATGCAAAATGAATTTGGAAACATACTTAAGAGGATATTCGGTGTGGCTTCTCCCTTGTTCCCCTCCTTACTGTTCTTCAGGTAGTTGTGAGCAGTGCAGACATTGTACCCGAACCGCAAGTTATAACTGAACTTTGACTGCTATACATTTTACTTACCAGATATTATTGGTTGATCTTCATCTTGGCATTCTGGGAAGGGGGAATGTCCTTTGGAGGTTGCTATGATCCTAAAGCTGAGGCTCCAATACTTTGGCCACCTCATGAGAAGAGAAGACTCCCTGGGAAAGACCCTGATGTTGGGAAAGATGGAGGGCACAAGGAGAAGGGGATGACAGAGGACGAGATGGTTGGACAGTGTTCTCGAAGCTACCGGCATGAGTTTGACCAAACTGCGGGAGGCAGTGGAAGACAGGAGTGCCTGGCGTGCTCTGGTCCATGGGGTCACGAAGAGTTGGACACGACTAAACAACAACATGATCTGGTTGAGGAACCTTGAATAGATTCTTGGTTCTAGATAAAAGATTTGAGTGCCAGTAATAATGGGCCTAATGACACTGGATGAAATTTCTCTTACAACTTTTGCTGTGCCCTCTGCCCTTACAAGTGTTGCACCTCTTTGAGCGCCTATTAAGGTATTTTTTATAAGGCCACTCAGTGCCACTGAAGCAGTTGTAACTTGGTAGTTCACAATGCATATTGTCATCACCATCACAACGGAGATCCTTCGTGGCTGTCATTGCTGGTAATGTGCAAAGGAACGTGTTTATAGTAGTTCCTTGCCATTTATTCCAGTTTTTATGGAGCCTATCTATATCAGATGCTGTATGAAAAGCACCCACTAGCCCTTGTAGCACACACAAATGCATCTTAACTATGCACTGACCCCACAACATATAGCATGTGCGATGATCTGTTGCCCAGTGATGTATCTCCACTGGCGTACATACACAGGTGTTTAAGCCTCTCACAACATGGTGGTCACTTACGTATCGCCAGAGAAGAGGGTGCAGTTTTGCAGGAAATGTGCATATGAAAACATTTCACATATGGAAATTTGTAAACAAGTACAGTAAGTTAAAATAGAAATGCACTACGTTTCACTATAGTGGGAAAGACTTTTACTTCCGAGGTTCTCTTCTGTAAAGCAGAACACATGGCTGCTCTACATCTCTGTTGACACCAGACTGTGTGGACAGGTTTGGTGTTTTTTGGGGGGCACCAAACACCTTGGTGAAATCTAGGAGGAAAAAAATGGGTTGCCCACACCCTCACAACCTTGTCTTGGGTATCTGTATGTTTGCTGGACAGTGTTCTTTTTCACAAGCTCCCCCGCACCCCTGTGTGGATACAGGTGCTGCTCACAGACAGACATATGTTCCAGCAGGTAAAGATAGCTAATCTCTTACCCCCTTTTGAAATCAGCTCAGTTTGCTTCAATTTAAGCCAAGGCTGTAGGCAGCCAACGCCCACCCATCCCGAACTACTACTGCTTTCATTGGGGGCCATACAGTTCTTCTTCAAGTACAGCAGGACATTTGAACCCACCGCAAGGTTGCAGAAAATGGTCCCACGAATTACCTAAGCTATGGTGCTGAGACTGCAACTGCTCCAGGATTCGGATTTCCAACAATATGGCTACAGTGCAAGGGAAGGAAGCTTTTTTTTCCTTTTATGCAGGATGCACCTGTAATGTTTTCTCCCCTTTGCTTTGTATGAATATTTATGTGCAGATATGCACGTGCTCTCTTCTAAGATCATATACCGTTACATGCAGTGACAAACTCCAGAGGCAGGGCTAAAGGATTTAGTTTACTTCTGGATGAGTGTGTGCCAGAGACTTGCGGCACTTCCGTGATATCTGTTTATTTACAAATGCGTACGTTGAGCACGGCGGAGCAGTCATGCACAGAGGCAGTTGAAATCTGTAAGGCATTGGTTCCTCAGAAGAAGAAGAAGAGGAGGAGGAGGAGGAGGAGGAGGAAGAGGAAGGACACCTTGTGGGGGAACATCTTAAGGAGTCTCAAAGCGGCTAACAATCTCCTTTTCCCTTCCTCCCCCACAACAAACACTGTGAGGTGAATGAGGCTGAGAGACTTCAGAGAAGTGTGACTAGCTGCATGTGGAGGAGCGGGGAATCGAACCTGGTTCACCAGATTATGAGCTGATAGACCACTGCTCCTAACCACTACACCACACTGGCTCTCACACGCCAGTATGCCTTCGTCATCTCTCAGTAACACTGTTCCTTTTCCAAGCTAGCTCAAAGCTGATGCTGCCAGGTACCTAACTACAAACTGCTGACAGAACTCTGTTGCTGTCACCATCCTGCAGAGTTTAGTTTAGGTGCAGGTTATGCAAAACAAGAATTCATGTTGAGTTAACATTATTGATAGAATCTGTGTATAAAAACTGTATGTGCCAACTTGAGGTTTAATAATATTTACCAACTTGGTGTTTAACTGCTGCCAGTTGGAGTATATCAGTGTTTCTTAAACTTGGGTCTCCAACTAGACTACAACTCCCACCATCCCTGACCACTAGTCATGATGGGAGTTGTAGTCCAACAACAGCCAGGGAACCAAGTTTGAGAAAAACACCGGACTGTATGAAGTACTGAGCTAGATGGAGCAGTGGTCTGACTCAGCATGTGACAGCTTCCTATGTTCCTAAACTTTTAAGCAACCAATACTAACACACATGACAGAATATATAGGTGCCTTCTGAGTTTTAAGCAGCATTTTGTGTTCCTGGGAAATCTGAATTGATGGCTGGTCAGCCCCCACCCTCCTGCCCCGCCGGCTGGCTGGCTAGTATCATTGCTCATTCAACTATAAGCATTATTTATTAACCTCATAACTATTTCTTTCCAACCGAGTTCTGTCTGCACCCCCTAGTGGTATGGGGGGGGGAAACGTATCCATGGGACAGATGAGAGCTTACCTGCGTTGCCAAAGGGCTTGGCGTAACACGGGTCTGAAAAGTGAACATTAATTTGGAGATGGTCTGGATAAAATATAGCAGCGTGTCAGCAGCGCTGCAAAGCACATGATTGATCTGAGTTTCGCTAAATGGCTCTGGACCTGAAAATAAATAAATAAATAAATAAACAGAACATTAGCATATAGAGAGGGTTCGCTGCATGTGACAGAACCTGCTTGGCTGTAAACTTCCAGTCACGATGAAATATAATGGCGGGCTTAAGGGTTTTCCTGGAGCTATATTTTGATGGCGTCTCTACTTCCTAATTTGTTGGACAGGTGAGCTCTGATTTCAATAGGCACACTTTGCTCAAGTTAATATATTCTGGCTTGACTATTCAAATCAGCAATAAAGAAAGGGACCCCCCTATGATGACTTTGTACATAATCCTCTTATGTAGCTGCAGGGCTGTCTCATTTTTTTTCCTGCTAAGTTATTCTGTTCCAGCTTGTTCCCTTTAGCATGTATATCATTTCCCCTCCTTCTCTTTGTGCTGTGCTGGGTATTCAAAACACTGCTTTCTCAGACTTTTAAGATAATGAGTCCTCCTTAAGATGTTTGAGGAAATGCTGGGGAAGGAGATAATAGTGTTTTTAAATCCCCCCCCAAAAAAACCCTTTGCGAAGCCTGATTTTTCTCAGCATGTTGACAGGTGAGAATGGGAATCTTGCAATGCCGGCAGTGCAAGAAGGTGATAACAGCAGAAAAAGCTTTTCATGCTTAAAGCAGTTTGGTTCCAGGTGCTTCCTCCTTTCGTGTGGACCCACAGCATGTGGAGATCCACAGATGAGGTCCCGATCCCCGTTCCACCATTGTCTGAACGGGGGCATATGTGAATTTGCAAGAGGAGGCCTTTTGGGTAGTGGCACCCAGGCTTCAAAATTAGTTGTTCCCTAGGAATCACCACAGCTCTCTGCCTGCCTCCTTTGAGCTGCCAGGTCAAAACACATTGCTTCAGCAAATGAATGACATGAGTAGTTCAGGTGACTTTCCTTTCTTCTTATTAGCTATCAGAACATAAATAACATGGTCATTCATACAACAACAGCTTACGTAATGCAACAATTTTACCGCCTCAACAATTTTAATTTTTATTATTATTATTTGGTATAAGGCGTATCGTAACAGTTGAGAATAAAAATAAGCAATTATAACTACAGTGGTACCTCGGGTTCAGTACTTAATTCGTTCCGGAGGTCCATTCTTAACCTGAAACTGTTCTTAACCTGAAGCACCACTTTAGCTAATGGGGCCTCCTGCTGCTGCCGTGCCACCGCTGCACGATTTCTGTTCTCATCCTGAAGCAAAGTTCTTCACCTGAAGCACAATTTCTGGGTTAGCAGAGTCTGTAACCTGAAGTGTATGTAACCTGAAGCGTTTGTAACCCGAGGTACCACTGTACTAACATAGAAAAAGGAATGGGAAAGGTATGGTTAGATCTCTTCTAAAAAAATGTAAGGTCTGACACATATTTATTTTAGTCTGGAATACAAGTCAGTTTCTCTGGAAATGTTTTATCCTGCTGCCTTCCTTCTCTGACTTCAGCACATCACAGTAAATTTGCTAATGTGCCACACACAGATGATTATTATGAGCCACTCATCAATAGTAGGTGGACGAGTGTTTTGTTCCTACTCAAAGGAGACAGCCACACAAGTATGCGGCCAAGAGGTTATACTTTTCTAATGTTGTTTTATCCTCTGCCCTGGATTGTATCATCAATCTCTGGGGCTGAAATACATTCAGAGGTAGTTATCACAGATATATAATGGTGCCAAAAGCTCTTGTTGCTATCTGCAGGATAATATGATCGGCTTCGTGCCTTCTGTTGCTGATACAGTGGTACCTCGGGTTACATACGTTTCAGGTTACAGACTCCGCTAACACAGAAATAGTACCTCAGGTTAAGAATTTTGCTTCAGGATGAGAACAGAAATCATACTCCGGCGGCAGCGGGATGCCCCATTAGCTAAAGTGGTGCTCCAGGTTAAGAACAGTTTCAGGTTAAGAACGGACCTCCAGAACGAATTAATTACTTAATCTGAGGTACCACTGTACACAGAAACTCAACATAAAAGAGTAGTTTAATAGTTCTGGGATGAGTTCCAATTAAAGTGGGTGTGGGGAGAGACCCCACCATGTTTATACCCTTGGCCTCACCACCATGGCTTCCTCCTCTGCAACTAAGGCAAAAGTCCCCCCGCCCCCATGGCAGCAGGATTATCTGCCCCCTTTCGGTACATTTAAAAAAAAATTAAGCCAGGGCTAACACAGAAAGTAGACATGGATGAAGTCTGTGCAAAGTGGAATTGTAGTACAGTGGTACCTCTGGTTAAGAACTTAATTCGTTCCGGAGGTCCATTCTTAACCTGAAACAGACTCCGCTAACACAGAAATAGTACCTCAGGTTAAGAATTTTGCTTCAGGATGCCCCATTAGCTAGAGTGGTGCTCCAGGTTAAGAACTGTTCTTAACCTGAAGCACCACTTTAGCTAATGGGGCCTCCTCCTGCTGCTGCGCTGCCAGAGCACGATTTCTGTTCTCATCCTGAAGCAAAGTTCTTTTTTTTTTTAAATAATTTTTATTAACTGGCCAATCACATCAAATTAAATCACATCATATAAATTCCGAATTACAAAGCCAAATTTTTAAATTTTGTTGGGGGAACCCATACTTCAAGATCCAAAGGGGAATTCAGATCATCTTCTTATTACTGCGTTAATGTCCAAATCAGTCCCAATCAGTCCAAACAAAGTTCATAATTCTATCCAGTCTTATCTTGGTGTTGCCACATCATATCTTGTTCGTATAATTTCTCTTTTTCCTTTACGATCTCTTCTGTTAGTCTCCTTAAGCCGATAGCAAGTGTAATAATCCTGTGTGGATTTCCCGTTCCTCCACTAAGTCCAGATGGTTTCCATATATCTCCTTCGTAGATAACATCACTTTATCCATCGTAAATTTTGGCATTTGTCGCTCTTAAGTCCCACCGAGGAGTTGATTCACGATATGTAAACAACTCTATTTCTCTCTTTCTCCTCCCAGACCCAAGAGCTCCCACAATGCCTCACAAAATGGCGAACGGCATTTTTTCCTGACTGCGTCACTCCAAAACTCTTAGCTTTCCAGCTTCATCTTGAAACATTGCTTTGGATCGAAAGTTTATCTCCACACAGCCTTAAATCCACAGCTTAAGTCCTTAATTTCTGACTCATTAGGGGAGGGGGATTCTTGTTAAATCACATAAAAAGGTAGAGGCAGGTTTTTCCCCCCCTCCCCCCTCAGTCATTACCGTATCTTGACATTCTTCTCGTATTTTATTGTTGTCTTGTTATCAGAGATCTCTTCTGTCAGCAGTATTTACTCCCCTTTTTCCTTGATGTATGTGCAAATAATCATGTCCAAATTATTTCTTTTAAAGATCATTGCAACCAGCGGTGCGAATCGGGGACGGCGTCGAGGAGTGCCGAAAATCCCACAGGAGGGCTTTGTGCCTAGTGCCCCCACCCCCACAAATTCGGGGGTGGTATAGGGCACAGCAGGCAAGGGCCGTCCCCCCCATAATCCTGGGGGGGGGGTTAAGGAGGCTAATTACCCCCATCATAGCCTCCAAATTACCTCGTGTGGGTCGGAGAGATGTTATTGTCAGCCATCTTCCGATGCGCCACCTAGTGGCCCCCCCATCCTGAAGCAAAGTTCTTAACCTGAGGTACTATTTCTGGGTTAGCGGAGTCTGTAACCTGAAGCGTATGTAACCTGAAGCGTCTGTAATCCGAGGTACCACTGTATGTGAAAAGCTAGATAAAATGAAAATTTGCAACAGCAGTAGACGTACTTGCACTGCTAATTGACTAATTAGTCTGTTTGCAGCAAAAAGACATAGGCCGGAGGTCTAGAAGCTGCAGAATGAGCTGGAGCCCTGAGGTGGTGGATGGGGTGCCATTTTTGAAGACTCGTTGTCCAAACAAACTCAGTTCCCCACAAGCAGAGAATTAGTTGGAACAGAGGACACTGCTATAGACAGGACCAGACATACTGGTTGATGTATTGTCTTCAGTGCTCTGAAGCAGCTTTCTAAGGTTTCAGGCAATCCTTATTGAAGATGCTGGGGTTCAAACTTGAGACCTTCTATATGCAAGGCAGATGCTGTACGACTGAGCTACCACTGAGCTATGGCCCTTAGGAAGCTATGTTATGCCGCGTCAGCCCATTGGTCCATTTAGGTCAGTATTGTCCCCTCTGCCACTGAAATATGGTAGGTACAGGACTAGGTTTGAGCCTTCTCTGCTATGCTTGTTTTCCATTTGAAGGAGAGATGTTTGTTTTCTTTCTTTTCTTCTTTTTTGCATAGGGGAATTTTTTTTATTTTTTATTTTGTTTATAAATGATATTTCACACTTGCTGTTTGAATGTTGGCTGTCTATTCTGCCATCTTGAGACTTGACTGCCTCATTCTACTGGGTGTCAAAATAAGCTATTTATTTGGCTGCACTTCCACACATGTTTGCACGGAACTGCGTAAACACCCTATATTTAAAGCATGTCATTTCCTCCAAATAATCCTGGCAACTGTGCTTTATCCCTCACAGAGCTACAGTTCTTCCTCCAATACCTTCAACAAAGCCATAGTTCCCAGGATAATGTGTTTTAAATGTATGGTATGTACACAGCTACTGTGTCATTCAAATTTGTGGGATTTGTGGGTTTTATTTTTATTTTTTAATTGTTAAAATAATTCAACATTAATACACATACAAACATACATTTCATACAACATACCTACATACCTACAACATACCTACACTCAATCCCACAGATAATTCCCATCACCATCGACCACCCCTCACCCTTTGTGTTAGACTTCCAGTCTACTCAATTGCAATTTCTTTCCACTTCTATTACTTTCTTTCACACACCTTTAACCTAATTTCATACTTCTTTTTCTATTACACATTGTTATCCATCTTATTTAGTATTCCAATATTTGATTATTTTTTTTAAATATTTTTATTAAGTTTTGCATAACTATATTTCACAGACATACAACAGACAAAAGTAAATGAAATAAACATAAAAAGAAAAGAAAAAAAGAAAAGAAAAAGAACATAAAATACGTACAACATAAACAACACAACTTTAACAACACAACATTAATTTTACAACTTAAACAACACAACATTAATTTTACAACAACATTGATCGACTTCCCTTTATCTCGATTTCAGATAATGTTATCTTAATTATCTTTCTGCTGTATCTATTCCAAAATAAAATTTATAACGTAGTAAGCGTTATCTCATGCCTACTGTGATTTTTTTTTTTAAATACATCTATATTTCTGATTAACATTTTGATTTTCCCCTTGTCTCTATTTCCATATATATTCTAAATTTATCCCATTCATTACTAAATTTTGTACTTTTTTGATTTCTTATTTTCTGAGTCAATTTTGCCAATTCTAAGTAATCCATTAATTTAAATTGCCACTCCTTTAATGTTGGGGTTTTTGCTGTTTTCCAGTACTGTGCTATGAGGGTTCTAGCGGCCGCTGTATTCCAATATTCCAGCCGCAGTATTCCAATATTTGAAATGAAACTTGTTTATTCTAATAGGAGTTCTGATTTTTCGATATAGTTTTGCAAGTATCTTTTAAACACCTTCCACAGGGACTGGAAGGTTTTTGAAAGGGGATTTGTGGGTTTTAAAGTGAATGATCTTGTCAGCTTTCCCAGAAACTTTAATTCTGAAGGCATCTCTACCGGCTGACCATAATGGGGACCCTTTTTTGAAACATAGATGTTGGAATCAGGACCTGAGCACAAGAGCACTCTCTCCCCTCCTGCAGTGTTCACCAACTGGTTCTCAGAAACATTATTCCCTCTGTCTGTGGGGACAGAGCACAGCCATTATGGCTAGTAGCCATAGATAGCCTTCTACCCCATGAATTTGTCTAATCCTCTTTTAAAGCCCTCCAAGTTGGTGGCCATCACTGCCTCCCGAAGTTTAACTGTGTGCTGCGTGGAATAGCTGCTTTCTTTTACCTTTCCTGAATCTTTCAACATTCAGCTTCCTTGGAATTCTGGAGAGAAGGAGGAAAACCTTTTCTTTATCCATTGTCTCAGTGTCATGCATAATTTTATAGACTCTGTCATTCTACCTCTTACTCTGCACAGTATTCAAAATACAGTTGCATTTGTTTGTAGTTTGTATTGGGCTCAGGACCACAATACCTTAAGGACAACCTCTTTCCATATGAACCTACCTGGACCCTGAGATCATCTTCTGAGGCCCTCCTTCGTGTGCCCCCTCAAGAGGTTCGGAGGATGGCAAAACGAGAACAAACCTTCTCTGCAGTGGCTCCCCGTGTGTGGAATGCTCTCCCCAGGGAAGTTTGCCTGGCACCTTCATTATACACCTTTAGGCACCAGGCAAAAAAGTTCCTTTTTAACCAGGCTTTTGGTTGATTTGATTGATATCCTATGCCCTTTTAAAATGTGGTTTTTTTGTGGGTGGGTATTGGGTTGCTGCTTTTGTTTTTATTGGGTATTTTGTCGTTTTATATCTTGATTTTATTCTGTGAACCGCCCTGAGAACCCTGGGTATATAAATTCAATAAATAATAACAACAATAGTTTTGTAGTTTCTCCTACTGCAGTTTATTCACTTCTTGCACAATGTAGATCAGTTAACAGAAACAGAAGTGAATAAACTGCAGTGGGAGTAACTACAAAACTACACACACACACACACATCATAACACTTTGTATATGGAAAATCTGATCTTTTCATGATGAATTTACGCTGTGATCTGTATTTAACCTAGGAACTGCTAGTTTAAAAATCTAATTAGTCCTTCTTGGTGACTTGTCTACAGAAGTGAGTGTAGGCCAGAATTGCTAACTACCCCTAGGAAGATGAAACAGACTAGCTTTGAAGACAGAACTGTGAAGGAATGAAAGGAGGGAGGGAGACAGAGTAGGGGTGGGGGTGGGAAATTAAATCCTACCGCAAAATTCCCCTTGAGGTTTTTTTTCCCTTGCCCCTGGACATTTTCTCTTAATTAGTCTTGTCCTTAGATCAGTATAGTCAATACTTCATTATCTGATTTGCAGTGTCCAGAGAAGAGAGTGAGACAGAAAGCCCCCTTGTTTGTTTCATCTGGCTATACTGATATTGGCTGGTGTAATCCATGTGCACATACGTATATCGACTTCAAGCAGAATATTCTTCTTAAGCCTTCTATGGGTGCCTCTAAATGGAGATTGTAAGGCAGCGCTTTAGCAACACTGGACAATTTTTATTATCGTATACACGCTACCAGGGAACCCTAATTTCTGTGCGAAGGTAAGCTAAATTTGGTGCCAATAGCAGCTGAAGCCTGTGATTGCCATGATGTGGGGAAATTTTCACGTTTCTGAAATTTCTGAAATTCCATTAATCACTGGGAAAGACCAGACTCTATATAACAGTTCTGCTGGAAGTCTTTTATTTCCTAGTGATCCCTGGTTGTCTTAGGAATATGCATTCTAACCCAGCCACCTTTTTTTTTTTAAAAAAAAAAAAAAGAAAAGTTAAGATGTTTTAGATGCTGAATTTGTAGCTGGTACAGTGGTGCCCCGCAAGACGAACGCCTCGCAAGACGGAAAACCCGCTAGACGAAAGGGTTTTCCGTTTTGGAGGCGCTTCGCAAAACGAGTTTCCCTATGGGCTTGCTTCGCAAGACGAAAATGTCTTGCGAGTTCCTGTGGGGTTTTTTTCGCTCCCCCCCCTTTCCTAAGCCGCTAAGCCGGTTATCAGCTGATCCGCTGATAAGCCGCTTAACAGCTGATCGCTAAAAGCCGCTAAACCACTAATAGCGCTAATCCGCTAAGCTGTCAATGGGCTTGCTTCTCAAGCCGAAAAAACCGCTATACGAAGAGCCTCACGGAATGGATTAATTTCATCTTGCGAGGCACCACTGTACCATATTTGGGATTTGCGTAGCAAAGTCATGGAAATGGAGAAACATTGTTTTCTCCCAGTAGTGTCAAAAGGCATTAATGCTTTTTAAATTTTATTTTACGAGCAGTGGGGAGATAACTCCCACATAGAGCAAGAGGTTGATTGGCAGAGTAGGATATGCGAGGAATCCATGCATGTTTGTGTATGAATGAGCATGCATACACATACACTGGGGACCAGACCCCAGGCATTGCACCAAAATAACCAACCAGGGCTCTGTTTTCCCGTTTTTGTTGGAGGTTGCTGCTGGAGGTTGAAAGAGGGCTTCCAGTCCACCAGATGCAAGAAACTGAGCTGCCATCTTTGCTATGAGCTTTTGGGATTTTGCTGTGTGAAGAGGAGTTGAATTCGTGTTTTTTGAGCATTGCCGATTGGTCTGGAAGGGATGTGGAGGAGATGATTTTGAGCTCTAACTGCAGATTGGGAACCTGGCTCGATACTCGGCACGGTCAATTTCTTTTATATAAGTGTCCTCCCCCTTCTATGTTGACGTTTAAAGCTGAGCTGGGCTTGGATATGATGCCTTACTTTTTATCAAGGGCAATGACAGTGATAAATATTCAACTTTCAGTCCTGAAGACAGGTAGCATGTTATACACTTCAAGTTGTAAACAGAAAGATATATCACAAGCAAGGCCTACAAAAAAGCTTTGTTGAGCAATGAAAGCTGTGTTTGAAGCAATGCTTGGGGTTGTTTGCCTGGAAACTGCTTTCTCCCCAGAGAACATACACTCCTTAACAACTGTTCAATTAACTATGGTACATATACTTGCCGTGTAGTTTGCAGCTTCCTTCCCCTTGAAATTTGATTATTTAAAGCAAAGCTGTATGTGTAATTCAAAAGTTTGCATATTTTTTGCACTGACTATACCAGGCATAGGCAAACTCAGCCCTCCAGATGTTTTGGGACTACAGTTCCCATCATCCCTGACCACTGTTAGCTAGGGATCATGGGAGTTGTAGTCCCAAACATCTGGAGGGCCGGGTGTGCCTATGCCTGGACTATACAGTGCAAAAAAAGGCAAACTTTTTTTAGTGACGCAGAGAACTGTGTTTCAGAAAAGGAAAAGGAGCTGGAAGTTGGCTGTGTTCCTGCTCAGCCGGCAAAAAGTCGTCTCACTTGAATTTGCATATGCAGATATTGTTGGCTTCAAGACCCCATCAGCCTCAGCCAGCATGGCCCATGAATAGGGCAAATAGGAGTGATAGCCCTGCAACATCTGGAGGGCGTCCCTGTGAGTGACCAACTGCGGGCTCCCACTTGTCGTCTCTCTGCTATTTCGTGTAGCTGCAAGACAGGAAATTGGTTGGCTCTCCACATCTAGAGATCATCCCCAACAACAAGGTCTGTGACCATGCAGATAGCAGTCCTGAGTTTCCACAATGATCACCTGCTGTAACCCACTGATGTCAGCCAGGCTGTAAAGAAAAATAATCTGACTGGATGCTTGCTTCTGGCCACTGGTTGAAGGTGTCTGTGTGGAGTGGCATTTCATACATATAAATGCAACTTGATGGGAGCCTCATGGGGGAAGTGAGGACAGGAACAAAATGCAGAAAGGGAGAGTGTGTAGCAGCAAGCGGGAAAATACGGTGACTTTGATCCTGGATCTGTTGAGCCTGCTGGCGTAGCAGCCTGTGTTTCCTGCAAAGGAAATAGGTAATACTTATTGTGCCTGGCAGCCAAATTACATAATCTTGAATCAGGGAGCTGTCGGATTATTTAGAACGAGATCGGCTTCAGTTTGCTTTCCTCTGGATGCAGGCATCCATGCCTGCCTGTCGCCAGGCATTAAGCCTTCACCAGATTGGCAGGGAGACTATTAGACGTCTTCTGTGGCTGAAGAGCAGCGGTGCAAAGGAACATCTTAATGAGATTTGGGTGCCGGTGGCAGAGGGAGGGGGGGTGAGAGTTGACATAAGGACATGTTGCCAGCTTCAAACTGTATTATGATGTAGAATAGAGCAGAATTACCGTATTTTTCGCTCTATAAGACGCACCAGACCATAAGACACACCTAGTTTTTGGAGGAGGAAAAGAAGAAAAAAAATATTCTGAATCTCAGAAGCCAGAACAACAAGAGGGATCGCTGCACAATGAAAGCAGTGATCCTTCTTGTTGTTCTGGCTTCTGGGATAGCTGCGCAGCCTGCATTCGCTCCATAAGACGCACACACATTTCCCCTTACTTTTTAGGAGAGAAAAAGTGAGTCTTATAGAGCAAAAAATACGGTATTTCTTGCCGTGTATAATACAGGACACGAGCCTGTGCTATTGACACAAATCAGAATTTTGATGGCTGGCAGAACATTGCCACCGTTGTCACACCTCTGCCCAGTTAATTTTCGTGACCTGTCCGGCAGAACATCCTTGCTGTCCCTTATTCCTTTTTCTCAACAAGGCTCAGAGTACATCCTCCTTGGCAGGATTTATTTATTATATTGATACCAAAATGTCCTTCTGTATTGACTACAGTCAAACTGGCTTTACAGCAGTGACAGCGACTAAAAGTCTAAAATAATATAAATCCAGCAGCAGCAAGTCAGCAGAAGACTTTCAGGAAGTGTGCAGGCTGAAAATGTCTGATGAAATAAAACGTCCACTGTGTAATAGCAAGCAATGAAAGGGCCAACAAATCTCTCTTGAGGACCACTGAATATTCTGAGAGTTTCTTGAGCATCCTCCTCCCCCGGGTACCTCTGAGGGAGGGAGAAGGGATGGCTTAGAAACAGAATGCAATTATTTGGTGCTCCTTAAGTCGGGAAAAGGGACGCGGGTGGCGCTGTGGGTAAAACCTCAGCGCCTAGGGCTTGCTGATCACATGGTCGGCAGTTCGCATCCCCGCGGTGGGGTGCGCTCCCGTCGTTCGGTCCCAGCGCCTGCCAACCTAGCAGTTCGAAAGCACCCCCGGGTGCAAGTAGATAAATAGGGACCGCTTACCAGCGGGAAGGTAAACGGCATTCCGTGTGCTGCGCTGGCTCGCCAGATGCAGCTTGTCCCGCTGGCCACATGACCCGGAAGTGTCTGCGGACAGCGCTGGCTCCCGGCCTATAGAGTGAGATGAGCGCACAACCCTAGAGTCTGGCAAGACTGGCCTGTACGGGCAGGGGTACCTTTACCTTTACCTAAGCCGGGAAAAGGCGAGCCTGGAAACAAATTGGTAGCCAATGAAACTGGTAAGGGGTCAGAATAATAGGTGGTTAACTGGTAGCAACAGTGGGCGTTTCTGAAATGACTTTAAGGGCAATCCCTCACATAGGTTGCATGATGCTGATGCTTATTTATTAAATTTGTATATTGCTCTTCATTTGTAAATCCCAGGGCGGTTCAGAACACAAAAATACAAGTTAAAAAAACAAATACATAGTAAGAGCAAGAATAAACCAATAACCCCTCCCCAACACATCAAAAAGGGTATCTGATGTTAATCAGCCAAAGGCCTGGTTGAAGAGCGACGTTTTCGCCTGGCACATAAAGGTATATCATGAAGGCATCAGCCAAACATCCCTTAAGGCGCATGTACGGATATACAAAGTCCTATACAGCTTTGGACTAGGATACCTTTAAAGTAAACACACGTATCCCAGCTGATCACTGTGTTCTGTGGGAAAGGGCCTCCTGCAGATACACTCGCAACAGCTTGTCCGTTCTGTGTGATGTAGAATCCAGCCCTTTAGTGTGAATGGCACCTAGTGCCCTCATGAACTCCCTCCTGTTGCATATTGGGCAGGTTCAGGTCTTTTTTAGTGCCTATTGAAGACCTTCCTTTTTTCCTGCTGCCTTTTAAGTGGAGTCTTTGAAACACACAAGGTTTGCCCCCCCTCCGTGCCCTCGACAGTAGTGTTTTGCGGTTGTACACACCGTTTGTCCTCTTAACATGGCAGATGCTATCCATGTTGTCTGTGCATGATGTGGGCATGTCTTCTTCACTGGTGGAAACCTTCCCCTCAGCTAGTGTTTCCACAGACTTTTAAAGCAACAGCAACAACAAAGCGCCACCATCAGTCTTTCAAAAGGGAGAGGCTGGGAACTGGTGTGTGGCTATACTGAGATACAGAGGATATACCATATTTTTCCGGGTATAAGACTAGGTTTTTTTTAACCAAAAAATTAGGTTTTAAATTGGGGCTCGTCTTATACCCGGGTAGTGCTGAGGGGTGTTTTCTTAATTTGGAGTCCCTCAGAATAGGGGACGTCTTATACGTGGGGGCGTCTTATACGCGAAAAAATATGATACTTCCATTCAAGTTACCGTGCTGATTCCTGTTTTGCCTATTTCATTCATGCACAAGTCAAACCTAGTGAGAGGCTGTGGTTGCAGCCCTGATAAACCAAGAGGTCAGTCCCAGTAGGAGCTGATCGGAGAAAGTGCTCTCTGTGTACACAGGTATACAGCAAGTGCGTGAGAAGTTCATAATGGAGTATGAACTAAACCAATTCATGAACCAAGAACCTATACATTGACTACTAATAATGAAACATATGTTGTAGATATTTTTCCACATTTATTATGCTATTTTTGTGATATACAAATGGCATGAGAAAACTTGTTTGTGTAACATTATTCTTGTTTATAAAACCCAATTTAAAAAAATGGATTATAACCGTTTCAGCTTTCGATTGACAAATAGTGTTGGGCAGGGACAACATTTGGATGAGGTTGTGTGTGCAGCACCCCCAAAAAGGTGCCAGCATTCAAAACTTAATGCATATTATCATTCAATGTGCATTCGCTCTCTGCATCTTTATTGGACACACACACACACACACACAGTATAAATGAATATAGGAAACTGACTGTTGCTGATGTTTTTATTGTTAAATCTCTTGGAGATCTTTCACAGGAAACGATTCGTAAATTAACGGAAATAGCATGTGTCAGGGGCTCAGGAGCAGAAGCACAGGGAAGAGGGGAGATGGAGAGCGAAGGGGAAGAATCTGAGGGCAGCATAGGAGAAGATGACAGTGGCCCGAGAGATTCCATGAGCTTCTCCAGCGAATCGGAAGATTCACAGAAGGGGGCGCCGGTGGCCAGGGCAAGGGGGGTCCCAAGGGGGACACTCCAGAAGCAAGGGGCCAGCGGGGACTCCCAGAGCAGCAGTTGGAAATCAGGACCAGCTTCCCCACCTGAGCATAGTGGGGGGGAAGAGTAGCGTCTCCCCCAGCAGGGAGAGAAGAGGAGTCAGGGCTGACCACGCCTCCATCGGAGAGTCAGGCAACGGAGGGGAGGTCAGGTCCAGCTAGCATCCCAGAAGAGGGAAGCAGTGACAGAAGCAGTGTAACGGTCAGGAGGAAGGTCACTGGGTTGGCGCGAGAGCCAAGTTCAAAAGTACAGGCGCGCAGGGCAGCAGAGAACGAGGATTGGGAACCGGGTCCTAAAGCCCGCCGGAGGCAGGGGGAGGAGTCAGGGGACTCAGCGTCAGAAGAGTCCAGAAAGGGGAATGCCCCAGCGGGCAGGAGGACCCAGAGGAGAAGAGAGCAGAGGAAGAGGTGGAGCAGGGCTAGAATCTTAAACTGGTGTCAGGGGGGAGGAGATTCAGACAGAACTTCGGCGGTCTAGGGTTTAAGACGTAGAGCTGCGCGCTACGGCTTTGGAATGGAAACTGAACTTCAATAAAGACTTTTGTATATAACCACGACCTGGCGTTGGTCCTCTGTGAGCTGGGACCTTGGGCAGCTCTGACAGTATGAATGAAATGAAATATGCAAATAAAACCAAGTGTCTCTCCGTCTCTTGTGTGTCTGGTTTATTTTCCATGAGGTGAAAGAGGAAAATGATACAAGTGACTATTGGTTTTATATAATATTCTTTTTTTTAAAAATAATATTTATTCCAGTTTTAAAGATTACAAAAAGAAAACACCAAATTAAGCAAGAAAAAACAAGACAATACATCACCATGAATACAGACAAGCAAAAAATAAAAAAACCCAGAAAAATACAAACAATTAAGAAAAAAAGGGGAAAAAAACAAATCAAACCTTCCCATAACTTATTTTTCATTTGCTTGTTTCCTTGACCTCCCCACACCTCCCTTTTTTGTATTCTAGTTCAATTAGATATTTCAGCAAATCCTTTCCATCTTTGTTTTTATCCTAATAATTTATCTTAACATACTGTAATTTTACACTCTCTTCTTTCACCAATTAACTATCCATTTTTACTTAATCCTTTATATCATTTCTGCTAAAACCACATTACTTCATTCCAACATCCTTCTAACATTCTTTAATTTTACAATGTTTCTGTAAATAAACTTTAAATTTCTTCCAATCTTCTTCCACCAACTCTTCTCCTTGGTCTCTGATTCTGCCAGTCATTTCCGCCAGTTCCATATAGTCCATCACCTTCATCTGCCATTCTTCCCGGGTGGGTAAATCTTGTGTCTTCCAGTACTTTGCAATAAGTATTCTTGCTGCTGTTGTGGCATACATAAAGTTCTATCCTTCTTTAACACCAATTGGCCAACCATGCCCAGGAGAAAGGCCTCTGGTTTCTTCTGAAAGGTATATTTAAATACCTTTTTCATTTCATTATAAATCATCTCCCAGAAAGTCTTAATCCTTGGCATGTCCACCAAAGGTGAAAGAATGTACCTTCAATCTCTTTACACTTCCAACATTTATTTTCGGGCAAATGATATTTTTTTGCAAGCTTGACTGGCGTCATGTACCACCCGTAGATCATTTTCATTATATTCTCTCTTAAGGCATTACATGCCGTAATCTTCATACCTGTGGTCCATAACTGTTCCCAGTCAGCCATCATAATATTATGTCCAACATCTTGTGCCCATTTAATCATAGCAGATTTAACCGTTTCATCCTGAGTATTCCATTTCAACAGCAAGTTATACATTCTTGACAAATTCTTAGTTTTAGGGTCTAACAGTTCTATTTCCAATTTTGATTTTTCCACCTGAAAGCCAATTTTCTTATCCAAATTGTAAGCCTCCATTATTTGGTAATAATGAAGCCAATCTCACACTTTGTTTTTTAGTTTTTCAAAACTCTGCAGTTTTAATCTGTCTCCTTCTTGTTCCAAAAGGTTTTATATAATATTCATTCCTCAAACCTTCCAGAGAAGTTTGTAGCTAGGGAGTGACTGAGTATTAAAAGCTTAGAACAAAATGAAAACTTCAGTATAAGCAATTCGAATGGAGACCGTTTTGAAGGGGAAAAGTCCACTCTTCCCCATCTAAGTGCATGACTCCACATGAATCATTGCACTTTCCTTTTTTATGTGTGAGAGAAAAGCACCGCCTCCCCAGACAACTCTTCCTTGTTCAACTTGAAATTCCAGTGGAACTATATCAAATCACTGCTACACTTCAAGAATTCTGAAAATGGGGCAGGAATGGACAAGTGTGGAATACCAGTAAAACGCGATGGAGTCCCAACAGACTATTCTTTTAACATTAATCACCCCGTGTCTTTTGATCAGTACTTTGTGGTGGCATGTGTGTTTCTGGGTTTGCGGGGAAGTCTGCTGCATGCGCATAGACAAGTGCACACACCCTTTTTGCTTGCTGTGCATCACTAAAACTCCCCCCCCCCTTGACAAACCGGGTTGCAAGGCAGCTCCAGGCATGCTTGAAATCTCCTTAAGGAGTCAGAAAGGAAAGAAGGGGAACGCACCATTTTTGTTTTTTTGTAAAGTAACTTCAGCAGGATTTGAATTTAGATCCTAAGGGTGAAGAAGAAACAGGTAAGAAGCTCCTATTATTATTATTATTATTATTATTATTATTATTATTATTATTTATTCCACAGGCATCTCCAAAGTGAATCCTTTTGCGGAAATGCATTCCAACTTCCTCTTTAAAAACTGATCTTGTGTTCTGTTCACAAGTTCTGTTGCTTATTGTTTGAGGCCTCTTGCGCTGACTTCTTTTGTCAGGAAGCCATCTTGTATGCGCTCTCTCTCTCTCTATATATATATAAATCAGTGTGTATTTATTTGGGGTGTATTTTTCTAGTTAAGTTCTCCAGGAGCTGGTGCTTAGGTAGTAGCCTCTTCAGTGAGGCAGATGGGCTTCAGAGCATGCCAGGAATACTCTGACTGAATGTTTTCGTTCAAAGAAGCCGTGTACTTTTAATTCTTGTTTTACAACAAACACACCCACACATGCACACAGGCAGCGTGCCTCACTCGCACCTGTTTTCTTTCAAAAAATAAAAGCTGCTAGCCCAGGTTATTTCTCTTAGAGGGGAAACGTGCCCTTCTTCTAACGTGCTTCAGTTTTGTTAACTGTGTGAAGCTAAATCCTGTTACCATGCAAAGTTTTTTTTAAATGTATTTTTATTAAAGATTTTCGTTACCCCCAGGCATATTTGTGTTAGCAACAATCTTCCTTCCTTCCTTCCTTCCTTCCTTCCTTCCTTCCTTCCTTCCTTCCTTCCTTCCTTCCCTCCTTCCCTGTTAAACATGTAAATTGAGCACTGACTGACAACATAGAGCATGTTAAATCCCACAATCATTACGATGCTGGGCATTTCAGTGTTAAAAGATTACTTACACAGCTCAATTTCTATACTTCAGGGTCACTTACAAAGCTTTGTGATGTACGGGTTTTAAGTGTGCACGGTGCGTTTGTGCAACTTGAAGGATGGCAGCACAATGGTAGTTACGGAGCAGCTTCCTTTTTAAAAAGTGCACGCTATTTTTACCTTTTGGGAAAACATTTGGAAGCCTAGGCTCATCGTGTTGGAAGGCCATATTTTGTGGAGGTCTGGTGTGCATTTTGCTTTTTAGGGAAACTAGGTTTAACATTGCTTTCGGAACTGAGTAGCTAGTTGTGCAGTTTATGTTCCCATGCCTTTTTCTTTTTAAAGTAATTTGTGGGTAAATAGGACAGGAATTACCATATTTTTTGCTCTATAAGACGCACCAGACCACAAGACGTACCTAGTTTTTGGAGGAGGAAAACAAGAAAAAAATATATTATGAATCTCAGAAGCCAGAACAGCAAGAGGGATCGCTGCGCAGTGAAAGCAGCAATCCCTCTTGGTGTTCTGGTTTCTGGGATAGCTGTGCAGCTTGCATTCGCTCCATAAGACGCACACACATTTCCCCTTACTTTTTAGGAGGGAAAAAGTGAGTCTTATAGAGCAAAAAATACGGTATATGGATCTGGAAACCCTTTTGTCCTCCCCACCTTTTTGTTGTTGTTGTTGTTGTTGTTGTTAAATTGCCTTTGGGCTTGGTGATGTTTCAAACATTCACTGTCAGTTTGCTTGGCATATCCAAACTTAACTAAAGTAATTTCCAACCAAGGCTAGCCTGTGATTCTAGATTTTACCTTGTCGGGTTTTGAGAAAGTCTTCTGTAAAGTTTGGTTGAATTTTAGGTTTTTGTTGTTTACCAGCAAAGTAGGATTGGAATGTATTTGTTAGAGAAACTTCAGCTCATGGGGGGGGGGGAGAGAAATCAAAATGAAGTTTTTGTTCCTTTACAGTGCAGCAGAAGCATAGCCTACATAGCAGCAAAAAGAAAGCTGCCCAGATATTTTAACAGATTTTAAGTGCAAGAGGGAAGGACCTAGAGACAGGGAAACTGATGCCTGTGTTTTAGATCAGTAATTCCCAAACTTTTTTGGGCCACTGCCCCCTTACTTCCAAAAACTCATCCCCCGTGCCCCCTGCCCTACCCTGTAAAAAACATTATTCAGAATAGCGGTTTGCACAGCACAATAAAAAAAGATAATACAATAAAATTCAAAGTGGTAACAATTAATTGCACATTTATTAAAATCCAGTTAAAACTGATGAACTTGAAGCGTTATCCAGTAGCACTGTAGAGACCAACTAACTTTGTTCTGGGTATAAGCTTTTGTGTGCATGCACACTTCTTCAAACTTAGTGTGCATGCTAAGTTTGCACTTTTTAATTTATTTCATCTGCATCAGACCAACACAGCTACCTACCTGGAACTTGAACCAGTGATGCCAGCTTTTGAAAGTTCGATAGCCATTTTCACCCCAGCACTCACCCTCCAGGATGGTCAGTGCCCACTTTGAGAACCACAGTTTTAGATTATTAGTCTTGGCTCAGTCCTTTGGAAGCAGCTGAGAGGCCAGTTACTTTAACGTATTCCTCCGGAAGTTGTCAGCCTGTTAATTAAAACTGTTTCCTGGCACCCTCGGACAGAAGGTACATCTAACAGCAAAGGGGTACAAAATCACACGCAGCGGTGTTAACTCGGAGTGCGATATCACATACAAGACAGGAGGATTGTGAGAGCCAGTGTGGTATAGTGATTAAGAGCGGTAGACTCGTAATCTGGTGAACCGGGTTCACTTCCCCGCTCCTCCACATGCAGCTGCTGGGTGACCTTGGGCTAGTCACACTTCTCTGAAGTCTTTCAGCCCCACTCACCTCACAGAGTGTTGTGGGGGAGGAAGGGAAAGGAGAATGTTAGCCGCTTTGAGACTCCTGAAGGGGAGTGAAAGGTGGGATATCAAATCCAAACTCTTCTTCTTCTTCTTCTTCAGTGCTAAGATTCCTCTCATTTGGCATTTTAGAATATGTTTCCATGGTGGCTCTGCGTATGTGTGTGCAAGACAAGCTCCTTGGGGAATTACGGCAAGGCAGGGGATCATAGCTTTGTGGGGATGCTAGAGGACAAAGGTTCAGTCCTGAGCATCTCCAGATTAGGCTGGCAAAGACAGTGTAGATAACACTGAAGCAGCGGTCTGACGTGGGACCAGGCAGCTTTCCTGTGAGGTTTCTCTCTTCCCAAAGCACACATTTATTTTATTGTTCTTCTCTGAATTGGCTGCGTTTTTACAGGTTTGAAGCTCTCTCTGAAGTATCTGTGCATTCCATGTGCTTCAGCGTGTGAGAGCTGAAAACCATGGTGGCAGTTGTAAACTAAACGACAGCTGGTTTATGATCCAGTAGCCAGCAAGGTGGAATACTACTACTGTACTGTGATACTGTGAAATGTGGTGGTGGCAGTAGGTATTTGCCAAAGGATGCATGAAATGCGACTTTCCCTACAAATCAGCAACCATATATTTGTGGTTTGAATACAATTAACTTTTAAGCTTTGTGCTCCCAAGTTTTTGCAATTTGGGAAAAATAGTAACACGTAGTTCATGCTAGGAAAGTAATGAGATTCAGTTTGCTAGTAAGGCGGGAGTAACTAGGATTGCGTGTGTGTGCATGTGCGCATGCGCACACTCGCGTGCGCGCGCCCCACCCCCACCCCCCCACAGGGATGCATATTGAGTGTTCCTTCCTTTTCCCCTTTGCAGGCAAGCTCTTGTCTGTCCATGGAATGCCACTCTGGAAGGCATTCTGATCTTTGGCTACCACTTGCCGGCTACCACTGTAAAGCAGAGACCTCAAATCCTGGTAGATGCATGCAAGTCAAAGGGTTGTATCCAACACTGCAAGAGCAGAACTCTGCTTGTGCAACATTTTACCCTCCTTTCCTTGCCCCACACATCCCCAAAGTGTCATTTGGACGGTCCTCCGACCCCCCTGGAGCTGATTTGGGGGCTGCAGAGGCATCATAGAATAGAATCATAAATTATAGAATTGGGTGGGACCCTGCGGATCATCTAGTTCAACCACCTGCAATGCAGGAATATGCAGCTGTCCCTTATGGGGAGCAAACCTGCAACCTTGGCATCATCAGCACAACACTCTCACCAACTGAAGAAGGGGAAGTTTCATTGGGCAAGTGGAAAGGAAGACTGTTGCATTAGTGGAACTGCAGCTTTGGATATAAGCCAAAGTATTTGGGTGACTCAGAAACTGCAACTAATCCAGAAAGCAGCAGCTAGACTGGTGACCAGGAGTGGCCCCCGGGACCATATAACACCGATCCTAAAGGATCCTCGTCAGCTCCCAGTGCGTTTCCGAGGACAATTCAAAGTGTTGGTGCTGACCTTTAAAGCTCTAAATGGTCTCGGCCCAGTATACCTGAAGGAGTGTCTCCACCCCCATCACTCAGCCCTGTCGCTGTGGTTCTCTGAGAGTCTTCTGGCAGTTCCCTCACTGCGAGGAGTGAAGTTACAGGGAACCAGGACAAAGGGCCTTCTCGGTAGTGGCGCCCTCCCTGTGGAACACCCTCCCTTCAAATGTCAAGGAAATAAACAACTATCTGACTTTTAGAAGACACCTGAAGGCAGCCCTGTTTAGGGAAGTTGTTAATGTCTGATGTTTTATCGTGTTTTTACTATTCTGCTAGGAGCCGCCCAGAGTAGCTGGGGAAACCCAGCCAGATAGGCAGGGTATAAATAATAATGTAACTTTAGCAATGGGGCTAAATGCTTCTCCCCCCTCCCAAGTTTTTCTTTTTAACCCTTTTCCTAAGGTCTCAGAGCTCTCCTCTTCACTGCCCTACCCCCCCCCCCCAACCCCGATATCTCTTTGCTTATATGCGTGTCTGACCTATTCACATCAAGCTTGCAGAAGAATGTTGGGAAATGATACATTTCATTCCTTTCCAAATTGGTTTGATATGATGTGACAATTGCTAACTGGCTAAGACGTTTCCAATTACTTTTTGTGGTGGCAATTTCGTTTTGGTGTGCATCCTTTTGCAGACAGATACATGGTTGCCAAAAGCAAATGGTGTGTGATAAGCTATAAGCAGCAATGGATACTAAAGTAACTGTGTAGGGAGAACCAGACCAGTTTTTAGCTCCTCAAACCCTATAGGCTGCGTTCACACACACAGGTAATGGTTTGCTGTGAATTTGGCCCCATACTACATCTCCCCTAGCAGGAGCTACAAACCACAGTTCTTGCCTTAGTGTTGCATCCCAACTGGAAACAATAGTTTGCTTCCCTCCAAACTAATTACGTTGTGAAGCCAAGATTTGATAGTGGATGCAGAACTGGACCTCTAGACAATCTTCATTTCAAGTTTCAAGCCTTTGTGGTTGCACTGATATTCCTGCAAGTGTGTGTGGTTGGTGCCCACTGAGATCTGAGGGGTAGGTGATGTTTCATTTTTTAGCTGCTCTTGCCTGTACAGCTCAGTGAAGATCTGGGATGGGGTGGCCAAAAAAACCTGTGTCTGTTGACGTCTTTCTTTTCATCAGGTGGTGGGACATGTACCGACTATTAGGATATAGGATAAGCTTTTACTTTGTACTGGTGGCTGCAGTTGTGCAGTTGTGCAGAAACGTGTCTTGCAGCTCTTTAAACACTAACAAATTAATAATAATAATAATAATAATAGGTAAAGGTACCCCTGACCGTACGGGCCAGTCGTGTCCGACTCTAGGGTTGTGCGCTCATCTCACTTAAGAGGCTGGGGGCCAGCGCTGTCCGCAGACACTTCCGGGTCATGTGGCCAGCGTGACGAAGCTGCTCTGGCGAGCCAGCACCAGAGCAGCACACGGAAACGCCGTTTACCTTCCCGCTATAAAGCGGTACCTATTTATCTACTTGCACTTAGGGGTGCTTTCGAACTGCTAGGTGGGCAGGAGCTGGGACCGAAAGACGGGAGCTCACCCCGCCGCGGGGATTCGAACCGCCGACCATACGATCGGCAAGTCCTAGGCACTGAGGTTTTACCCACAGCGCCACCCGCGTCTAATAATAATAATAATAATAATAATAATAATATATTTATACCCCACCCATCTGGCTGGGTTTCCCCAGCCACTCTGGGAGGCTTCCAACAGAATATTAAAATACAATAGTCTATTAAACATTAAAAGCTTCCCTAAACAGGGTTGCCTTCAGATGTCTTCTAAAAGTCTGGTAGTTATTTTTCTCTTTGACATCTGGTGGGGAGGGCTTTCTATAGGGCGGGTGCCACTACTGAGAAGGCCCTCTGCCTGGTTCCCCGTAACATGGCTTCTCGCAGCGAGGGAACCGCCAGAAGGCAGTTGCTTACGTTTTCATGGACTAGAAGTCCACTTCATCAGATGCATGAAGCATTAGCCTTAGTTACAGGTTTACTTATTCTTCTCCTGGGGGGTTGGATTGGTTATTACATCACAATAAGCAGCTGCACATTGTACTGCAATTGCCAGTGCAGAAGGCAAATGTAGTATGTACATAAAATGAGTACACAGTGGTATTATAGATGTACTCCTGTGTTCTCTCTGTCTCTCCTGCAGCGTGTACATTGTAATAGATGTTCTAGTTTTATCTGACCCATTATTCATTCATGCACTCAACGTTCTATTTAGGGTATGTTTTGAAGTGTCCACTGAACTTGTGATTTATGTCCTTTTAAGTGTATTACGACTGAAATGCTTGTGCTGGGTGATGCTGATGGGAAACACCACTGAATTACAGGGTGGTGGCGTTCTGTTTTGTTTTTTAAAAAGCGATCTTGACTCCACTAATGACACATACGACAAGGGCATTTTAATTTTATTGTTTGGTAGGATTGAGAAATATCAGATGTGCTTATCCCATGTACAGTATTTGATTCTCACGTATTTCAGGGGATCTTTCTTCAAACCTCAGATCTGGTACTTAAAACACATAGCCTGGACTGTGAAAGTGAGAAGCCCTGCAACAACATAGCATTGGGTAATGGGCTTTTGACTTGAGCACTGCGTTCACCAGGTCTCTTGGGCTATGCCAAAACCTTGGCACCTCCTGGGTATTCATACATACACGGGTAGATTTCATACAGACGATAGTTCCTCCCGCAAGTTTCTAACCCCTGTGGATTCTGGAAAGAGAATTGGCATTTCGTGGCAAATTCTGCTGAAGGTTCAGTGTACTGAGCTCCTAAATGTTGAGGGCATCATCCCATCCAAACCAGAACTCATTTATTTAAATGTAATTCAGATTTTCCTGGGGGTGCATGCACATTTGATGAGTGAAATAATTTGAAATGGATGCTGCTGTAGTTTGACATACAATACCCATCTTTAAGCTCAGTGTGCTTGTTATTGCTGGAGGAAATAATCACTACTATTAGATTTTGCTACCTATCTGTCAAAAGCCAGTTTTGCCTTAACTGACACAGTAGCTAAGAGGCTAGGGGAAGGCAATGCATATTTTTATTTATTAAAAATAGTTCCACATGTAGTTCTCAGATATTATAGGGTGATACTGTTTTGCTGGCTCTACAATTTCCTGCTTATTTCTGTGCTCCCCCTGACCCCAAAACCTGCTCATTCTTCATATTTGTAACTAGAAAATTACCAAATCACTGTACGCTGCCTGCTCGTTTACCTCATAAGCTTATACTGAGTAAGAAAGCTGTCTTATACAGAGTCAGATGCTGGGGTTTGAACCATGATCATTTGAATGCAAAGCAGATGTTCTACCACAGAGCCGCACCCCCTCCCCCTTTTCCCCATCCTGGAGAAAAGGGGAGGGCAAAACAATGTTGTGCATATATAAAAATGCAAGAAGCATGGTAAATATGATTTAACATTAATTGTGAGGGTAATATGGCAGTAATCTTGATGAGATATTAAGGAGCTAATTTATTCCTTTTTGATTTTGGTTCTAAGCTGCAGACTTGGCACTCTGAAACTGCATAAAATTTAGATTAAGCATTCATGAGGGGAATTTTGTGGTGAAAAACCATTAATCTTACCCAAGTGCTCTTTATTACTGACTTAACTCCCCACCCTCAAATCTTTCCTAGTGCTAAATTACCAAATGCACATCATGAGGAAGACTCATCTATGGCATCATAACCTCCCCATCTTTGCCTGTTCCACGTGTTCCTCTAGGACTACAAGGTCATACAAGATTCCCCCCCCCCAGCTTTGTTAATTCCATGGCTGATTCAATAACAAGGGACGCAGGTGGCGCTGTGGGTTAAAGCCTCAGCGCCTAGTACTTGCCGATCAAAAGGTCGGCGGTTCGAATCCCTGCGGCGGGGTGCGCTCCCGCTGCTCGGTCCCAGCGCCTGCCAACCTAGCAGTTCGAAAGCACCTCCGGGTGCAAGTAGATAAATAGGGACCGCTTACCAGTGGGAAGGTAAACGGCGTTTCCGTGTGTGGCTCTGGCTCACCAGAGCAGCGATGTCACGCTGGCCACGTGACCCGGAAGTGTCTCTGGACAGCGCTGGCCCCTGGCCTCTTAAGTGAGATGGGCGCACAACCCCAGAGTCTGTCAAGACTGGCCCGTACGGGCAGGGGTACCTTTACCTTTACCTTTTACCCTGTGAAACCCTGGGACATGGGTGGTGCTGTGGGTTAAACCACAGAGCCTAGGGCTTGCTGATCAGAAGGTTGGCGGTTCGAATCCCCGCAACGGGGTGAGCTCTCGTTGTTCAGTCCCTGCTCCTGCCAACCTAGCAGTTCGAAAGCACGAAGTGCAAGTAGATAAATAGGTACCGCTCCGGCGGGAAGGTAAATGGCGTTCCCCCCCCCCCCCAGCTTTGTTAATTCCATGGCTGATTCAATAACAAAGGAGCACAGATCAATGAGAAGCACACTGTGGCATCTCACCCACTGCTTTTGAAAGTTCCGTTGGCTTCAAAAGCAGTTTGTCATGTGTAGGGATAAGGGCACATTGGGACTGCTTCATCTGAGGAGGCCTTGTGCAACTATCTGCATGGTTGTTTAGATATTGGTGGCCTTCAAGAAACCTAGAGCTGATGTACTCATTTCACAGGGTAAAGGTAAAGGTACCCTTGACCGTTAGGTCCAGTCGCAGACGACTCTGGGGTTGCGGCGCTCATTTCGCTTTACTTGCCGAGGGAGCCGGCATTTGTCTGCAGACAGTTTTTCTGGGTCATGTCGCCACCATGACTAAGCCGCTTCTGGCGAATGAGAGCAGCGCATGGAAACGCCATTTACCTTCCCGCCGGAGCGGTACCTATTTATCTACTTGCACTTCGTGCTTTCGAACTGCTAGGTTGGCAGGAGCAGGGACTGAACAACGAGAGCTCACCCCGTTGCGGGGATTCGAACCGCCAACCTTCTGATCAGCAAGCCCTAGGCTCTGTGGTTTAACCCACAGCACCACCCATGTCCCAGGGTTTCACAGGGTAGATGTGATGTACTTTTTCAGGCTGCAGGTAGACTCTTTTGTTGGGTGTATCTAGGGTGTGCAACAGGTTGTCTGTGGGTTGTACAGGAGTAGCTGCAGTGGTTCATACTTTTAATCGGCAACAATTAACGAATTACCAAACAAGTGCAACAAAAAGGCGGGGGGGGGGGGAGGAGAAGCCCTGTATCCTATAAAATGCTGACGTATTATAGGTGTGCAAAGGACACACTCTTAGTGTTAAACAATGGTATCCTTTACGGCAGCATTAAGTAAAGACCTCTGGGATTTAAAATCTCATGAGTGAGGAAAGGAATAATCTCTAGCCAGCCATGCCCTTCAGGAGAGAACTTAAGGGCTTTTACTTTTTAATAGCCTGTTATATTTGAATTCTCCTCTTTTGTGATTGTAAATGAATCTCCCTGGCACATTTATAAGGCGGATAACAGAGAAGGTATTTAAGATCTGCTGCTATGGCCCCAGGATCGAGCGTTTAAAAGTTGTATTTAGATTGTAATGATTCTTACTTTAAAAACAACCCCCGAATAAATTCACATTCGTCACTTGTTTAATTCTAGGCAAGGGATGGGAAGCCTCAGGCTTGGGGGGCAATACTCTAGACTTCTCTACCTGGACCCCAGGGCTTTCCCCAAGCCACATCCCTCACCTGCTTGGCTTTGCATCCTCTTGGGTGCTTTTGCCTGTCTGAAATGTGTCCTTCAACTCTTGTACGCTTCTTACTCGCCTGGATAAAGGAATGTGTGAGTGTACAGAAACTAGTCTCTGTGTGAAGCCTGTCACTGCTCTGCTCGCTTCAGCCCTCTTCTGGTTCTGGGACACAGGAGCTTGTCACAGCAGGATAGGAGACACCCATGACTCTTCACCATCCAGACTCATTTCTGTCTCTTTGCCTCCCTTCTCCCACTCGCTGGATTTTGCCTCAGATTCTGAACTTCTTTCTGCCCCAAACTCTCCCAGCTCACTATGCCCTGCTACCTTTTCAGCTTCCGACGCCTCCTCTTCCTGGTCTTCTCCCTGTGATCATTCATTGTTGTTCCCCAGGTGGTTAGCCTTCTTCCCTTGGGGGTTCCCTAGCTAGTTCACTCTACCATTCTTCCATGAGCAACCTGTCCATGACAGCTAATTACTAAATTTACTGAGGATATTCATGTTTTATATACTGTATTCGCCTGAATATAAGCATCACTTTCCCCCCAAATTCCAACCGTGAGAAGTTAAAGTGTGGCTTATATTCACGACCTTACGGTACGCAGTCAGGAGCGCAGGGCAAACAGCGCCAGGAGTGCGGCACAGCAACGCCCGCCCTGCACCTAGTCCCCCGTCCTCTCCCCCAAGGCCAGAAAGGGAGAGAGCAAGGAGTGGAAAAGGCCACCGACAACACAGCCTGGCTGCCCCCCCCCCCCAGTATGCAGCCAGGAGCAGCAAGGAATGGAGCAGCTTATATTTGGGTATTTTAATTTTTTTTTCTCTCCCCCCTCCAATTTTAAAGGTACGGCTTATATTCAGGCCAGTATGGTATGTATGGGATTTTAGAGATGTTGTATTTATTGTTGTATTGATGTACGTCTATCGGTCCTGGGACTGTGTGATGAGGGTGAGTTGCAAATGCCATTGATTGATTGATTGATGAATATAACAGTTTGGTATTTGTTTTGTTTTTTAAGAAAAAAACCTTGTGTTTAAAAAGTGGTTTCAAAATGTTATGTAGCAAACAAACAAGTTGGAAGTAAAGCAAGCATCCTATATTGCCATTATAGCTCATCAACTCTCCAGGAAAGCCATCATTTGTTTTTAATACCACTTCAGATGCATCTTAAAGGCTGCAGTTGCTGTAAGAAAGCAGTTCCCTCTTTGCTGCTAGTGATTCAGGAGCTCTTGCCTAGATGTTTCAGTCCAGTTCAGCTGGTTTTGGCATAAGCTTTCCTATTCCTTTCAACTAAGTTCGTGACCATCATTTTAAGCGTACAGACCTTAGCTTGCATTGTGAGCAAGCGGCGATAAAGAAATCTAGATCTCCGCTCTTATCGTGTGAGCCCTTTGGGGCGGGCTAAGTTCATGCTTTTGTGGAGTCTGGAGCTGTAGTATAGTACTCTGAAAAAGTACATGAGGATAAGGATTACAGTGAATCATGCATCTATGCCTACGCATGTTTGCTTAGATTTCACAGTGTTCATAACACCCACTGCTAATACAGGCTATATATCCAGAAAACAGTCTCATCCAAAACAGTTAGTGCTAACATTCCTGAGATCAATCACAAGAGTAGGGTCGAATCAAGGCCTTCGATGTTTCCTGTTTTACGCGACTTTCTTAGCTCTGTTGCCAGTTCCTGAATCATAGCTCCGTTTCCTATGTTGTCAGCTTCTTCTGCACTTCGTTTAGAGCCAATCTGTCTCCTGGAGGAGTCTCTGGCAGGAATTGTGGGTGATATTAATTAGAACTTGCTGCCTGCTCTAATATCTGCGGTAACGGCTGCTTTGAAGATTTGCCTGCTGACCATGGTAGTTAACCGGAGCCTCCATGTTTGCAAGCAGGAAAGCAGATGCTGGAGCTGATGACAAGCTGCTTGGGTTGTAAGCTTCCCAGAAGTATCTGGCTGGCCAATGCTGGAAGTGAATACTGATAGCTTACTTGAAGGCTATTTTTGTGAGGCCCTAAATCTTCATCCCATGCAATCCCAGTTTGCTGCTGTTTAGATGTTGCTGGACTACATCTCCCATCAGCTCTGACTCCTGCCCCTGCTGGCTTGGGCTGATGGGAGTTGTAGTCAAGTAACACTTGAGGGGTACTAGGTTAAGGAAGCCTAGACTAGGCTGTTTTCAAAGGACATTGGTATTAATTTGTGGGCCTCCGCAGTGGTCACTCTTTCTAGCTGTGTTGCATTGCTCCTGTTTTGTCCTACTCCATATAAGTGATCATCTTCTACAGTTACCTGATGGCTTGGAGCTGTCTGGCCTGTTCTGAATTCGTTGGTCTCATAAAACCCGTGTACATAAGCAGCGCTAGAGTGAGGCTGTCTGACCATCGGTGAGAAAAGCCTGAGTTCTTGCTATCTCTGGCATACATTACACTTAACACTTGGGCTTTCTTTGGGAATCTTACTGAGGAGAACTTTGTTTCTTTTTAATATCAGTCTGAAGGGATGATAATATCCTGTGTGAGATGTCAGAAGCATCTGAGATCATTGATGCAGGCAGATTTATTTTTCTCCCCTTCTGCCGGAGAATTAAGACACCATAAGCTTTTTATTTGCATTAAATCATGGGTGTCTGCCGACATCTGAATCCCCTGGTTTTCAGCTGTTTATGTGCATATTTTACAGCCATTAACAGCGCAACCTGGGGGCAGTTCTGAGTCGGAGATGTTCGTTCTTCAAAGTCCTTCTTAATACCACTCCACTCCCTCTTGACGGGTTTCCCCAAACCCTCCCGCTGGATGTCTCCAGTGCCTCTCCTCTTCCCGCACTCCTAATACCTCCTAATAACCACAAGTTATCCATACTGATGGAAGTGGCGCCAGCCAAGGGAGCAGAAGCATGAAAGGAGATATAATAGAATGTGCCTGTGACTGAAATCGTGGTTAATGTGTCTAAGGTATGTGTAGGCTGGAGTCTTCTGCCTGGTCTGAAAGCTGAGTGGGTTTCCCTCCCTTCTTTTGTTAAACAAGATTATTCTACTTTTTGAGGACCTTGCCAGTCCCAGCACTCTTTTTGTCTTGCCATGCTAGCTGTCCAGGAGGAAAAACAAAGAACTTCCAAGACCAGGAACCACAAAAAGCAGGAATTGCAACAAGAAACCGGTTTCAGAGCCTTTACGTTCTTACCTCAGTACTTACAGAATCATAGAGTCAGAAGGGGTCCCTGTGGTCATCTAGTCCAACCCCCTGCAATGAAAGAATCTCAACTAAAGCATCCATGACAGATGACCATCCAACCTCAATTAAAAAATACTGTATTTTTCACTCTATAAGATGCACCAGACCACAAGACGCACCTAGATTTGCAGGAGGAAAACAAGAAAAAAAAAATTCTGAATCTCAGAAGCCAGAACAGCAAGAGGGATCGCTGCGCAGTGAAAGCAGCAATCCCTCTTGCTGTTCTGGCTTCTGGGATAGCTGCAGAGCCTGCATTTGCTCCATAAGACGCACACACATTTCCCCTTACTTTTAAGGAGGGAAAAAGTGAGTCTTATAGAGCAAAAAATACGGTACCCAACTTCGCTTATTTTTAAGTGTACACTGCAGCACAAGTAGAATTCTGCCTTTGCAGTGGGGCTTCCTCTTCCTCTCCTCTCTTCTCCCTGTGTGCCTCCAAAGTCTTCTCTGGAGGAGCCCCCAATGCTATGGAGCAGATTTTGAGGATACTTGAGGGGCTGCAAGGGGGAGTTCCATTGCACAGGTGGAAATACGCTGTGCAAGTGGAAGAGCTGCATTGAGTACCAATCCTATGATTGCCCTACCTCCCACAGGCTTTGGTTGGATTGGCATCTCGTATGATTCACTGGTTCAAGAGACAACTGTGGGCAGTAAGAGGGGCTTCTCTGCAGTGGCACCCTCTCTGTGGAATCACCTCCCCTGGAATTCAGAGGTGTTGGTGCTATGGTGTTTCAGCACCTTCTACCAGGCGATTGCTGGTTTTTAATTCTGGAGGTGGCGTATTAATTTGCTCAGGATTTCCAACTCTCAGGGACTGGACATTGGAGGAGGAATGGTGGAGTCTGCCCCTTCCCCCTCCACTTCCCGGAGAAGAGGGAGACACTATAGATTTAGAACAGTGGTTTGCAGAAGGGCATAGTTCAGAGGCCGCAGAGGGGAGAAGCTGAGAAATATTGGGTGGAGATCAGGAGCAGGAAGAAGAAGCACCTGGGGAGAGACAGCTGACAGACTCAGTTTCTTTAGACAGCATTCCTGACCTCCCTCTCCCAGCACATGGCGTGCTTTGAAGTAGTAGAACAGAAAGCTCAGAGGCAGAAAACACATATTAGCTGGCGTAGGAATGACTTAGAATATAAGAGACAGAGGGGGTGGGACTTTACTTGGAGTAATAATAATAATAATAATAATAATTTTTTAAAATTTATATCCCGCCCTCCCCAGCCGAAGCCGGGCTCAGAGCGGCTAATAACAGTAAAAATAACACAGTTTACACAAAATCACAATCAATTAATTGAAATACGTTCTAAAATCAATTCATTCTAAATTAATGACAACCATTGGGCTAGAGTTCTGTGAGGATTACAGAAGGAGAGAGGGGGTCAGACTGTGCCTCAGCCAAAGGCTCTGTCTTGCAGGCCCTGCGGAAAGATGTCAAGTCCCTCAGGGCCCTAGTCTCTTGGGACAGAGCGTTCCACCAGATCGGGGCCACAGCCGAAAAAGCCCTGGCTCTGGTTGAGGCCAGCCCTGTGGCCCAGGACCTCCAAGATGTTTTTATTTGAAGACCATAAGGTCCTCCGTAGGACATACCATTATCTAAGAGAAACGGCATTTCTACGTTCTCTCTCTGTGAATATTGAATAAAGGACTCTTCTTGTTTTTCTACTTCTTGGCTGCCACCGTGGGAGGGATCAGCTTCCCTGAAGCCTTGACACCAAGGTATTTTATTCTTTGTAGATTTCCCTGTTGTGTCAATATTTATTTTATTCAATTGATTCTCTCCCCCACCAGTTGTGCACAGCTTTGGGATGTTATATGAAAGGTAGTACAAAATATTTAAATTACTTAAAAAAAAATACTTAAAAACAAACATCGTGGGTAGTGAAGAGAGGAGGGTTAAAACCAAGTTCATTCAACAGTCTGAAAACTGGATGTCAATGAGGGAATGCCAGCGTGAAGAATGCTTAACAAAGAAAAGTCAGTGGGAGTTCATAATTGATGATTGAGAGGAGTTTTTATTAATTAGTACATTAGCAGATCACTATCATGCTCCAGTTTCATGTGTTAAAAAAAAACCTGAGAACTTAACTCGGCAGGGGAAAATGCCACTAATGATTTATTGTGCAAGCTTATATAAGGAACACAACATAAAAAATATTAACCATTAAAATTAAAAAGGAGAGACAGATTGCATGGATAAGGTGGTGCTAAAGACAATGAGATAGTTGGCTGCAGTGCAAGTGGGAAGAGGGCTGTTGGGCTCAAGTCCTGCTAGTTGCAAGCTTCCCATGGGCACCTGGTTGGCCAGGATGAGAACATGATGCTGGACCAGAGGGAACTTTGACTTGATCCACCAGGACTCTTCTTACCTTGATTTCATCTTACTTTCTGTGATTTTCCGACTGCAAAAAGCAAATGGATTAGATGTTCTCCTTCAGGACTTCCGGGTTGGTGCCTCCGGCAATGGCGGAATTCCTCTGATCGGGAGGAATTCGCTCCGTGGAAATTAGGGTCTAGCCGCCACGGCGAAGGCGGAGACCCACTAAAATCACAGGCGAGGGAAGCCTGTGAACGTGGGATTCAGCTGGCACCTTTTGCGCCTCCCCTACTCGTGGGGAGACCCGGTTTTGGGGATCCGGAGCGACGTGCGGTGAGCGGCGCGGTGCTTCGAATTGATTGCTTTTTTCACGGAGTGAAGCCGCATTGCTGTTTCCGGAGAGCGCTGACTTTTTCCTGTGGACAATTTGATTCTAAACAACTACCCGTGAGTAGAACGGAAAATTGGATTCTTAAACGTCTTAATTTGGCACCGAAACGGGGAGGCCCTTTTGTAAATAGATTGAAGCAAAGAGCTTGTAACCTAAAGTCTTGGAAAGTCCTCTGTAAAGGATTAAACCTGCATCGGCTAAAATCATTAAACCCCCCTTGGAAGCAGGAGAAGAGGGGGGAAATTTTGGATCGTGTAAGCCTGCAGGAGAGAGGGAAGAAAGTTAAGTTACCACCGCTCTGAACCTGGAAACGGGCTGCTAGCAAGACCGACGTTTTGGGAAAGTTCATTGTTGATGACAGCTAGTTAAATAAGAGAAATACATTGTTTCCATTGTCTCCTTCTGCGTTTAAAAAGGAGTAAAAGTAACTGAAAATTGAAACAAATTTTATTGCTTGAACTGTGCCTAAAAGGATTGATACAAATAGAAATTGTTTCCCTCTAGAGGGAGCCTTTGAAGCTGTTATAGGAGTTGATCTGGGGGGATTTCCTGCTGCAAGATAAAAAATTGTGAGAAGCAGGGATTGACCTTGGATTGTTTAAGAACCGCACCGCCGGAGCACAATTTCTGTTCTCATCCTGAAGCAAAGTTCTTAACCCGAGGTACTATTTCTGGGTTAGCGGAGTCTGTAACCTAAAGCGTATGTAACCCGAGGTACCACTGTACTGAGCTAGGTGGAGCACTTATTATATTACTGTAGCACAGAGATGGATGGGCCAACCAGGCCTCCCCATGTTGCCTACCAGGCCGTTGTGCCCCATGGAAGCCCAGCTGCCCTATACCTGATGCACTATATGCAATCAGGTGTGGGGCAAGAAAAGTTGCAGCTGGTTCCCAAAAGGGTTTGCGGGGCTGCTGATCGGCCTGTGAAATCCTTTGCAAGTTGCTTTTGAGCCCTGACTATCGGCCGACTTTTGAGGCGTCAAAGCATAGAGCAGGGCTCTCTGTAAGAATCAAGGCTCAGCTAATTGTCAGTGCTTGGAAAGAGCTAGAGTCCCACTGAGGACATTACTAAGCAGTACAGAATTAATAGTAACTTCAAGTGAAATGAGATTTGCTGTCACCCATGTCTTCATTTTAATCTTAAAAGCCTTGAAAGCTCAAACACACATGAAAAGGAGGGAATTCCCCCCCCCATGTTTTCATATCATTTCACACTTAAAAAGAAATCAGTTTATGATATATGCTGGCTGACTCATGATTTTTGGATGCTTGCATTTGGCGCTGTTCCTTAGCCACATTCTGTAAAACTGGTAGCCGTTTCGCCTCTCCTGTTGGCGGCTGAGCATAGTGGCCGGCTGCCAAGACTGCAGTGAAATCCAAGAAAGGCTAGACTTCATTATAACTGCTGTAAGGAATGATTGGAATAGTTAATAATCCTCTCACCTCCTTTTTTTTAAAGTCATTGGGACAAAACCTTGAGGTGGATTTTTTGTTTGCTATCGAGTTCAACATTCTGGTGTATTAGGAAGTTGATCTGCAAAAGTGGTATGAGAATCTGAACTTTTAAAATATATTTTTTTGCATTGAAAGATACTATTGTCTAATTTTTTAAAATTATGTTTCTTACCAGATCTGTGATTGTAAGTTTTGAACATAGTAGCAAGTTGGTTTGTGCATACTGGCGGTGATGGTGGGGATTTGCACTTGGGATATGATCTCTTTTTTTCCTGTTTTAACTAGAAATGGAAGCAAAACAGGATCCTGCAAGTAGTGCAGTATTTCTGGTAACACCAGGTCCATAACATGCTTCTGTACACTGGCACGATTGTTTGATAGACGCAGTCATCAGTGGGTGGACTGATAGTGGTAAGAGAATGCAAGATAATTCATGCAGAACAGGCCAAAATAAATGTTAGAGTTGTGAAAGTATCTGGGTATGTGTGAATGAGAGAGAACGGTGATCTCCTCCTACTTTTTAAAAAAGAAATAAGTAGGATTAGTTGGTTGGAACTCCTGTGTATGTGTTAGATCTCTAGGGCCCCAGTAGCATCCTACAAATCCTACTAATGCTTTGAAGCCACTCCCATCCATACAAACCATATCCTGCTTGTTTTTTTTTTTAATAAGATATTTATTGAAGTTTCAAAAAAAGGGTTACAGACATAAGAAGAATAAAAAAGAAACAACAACAAAAATACAAAAACACAGAGAAAAACAAAAACAATTAAAAATAAATCCATCTTTCCATGCTTATCTTTCATTCCCCTATTTCCCTGACCTCCTCACACCTCCCTTTTTTGTAATCCAATTCAGTTAGTTGATTCCGCAAATCCTTTCCCTCTTTGTTTTTATCTTAATCCTTCATCTTAATATATTATAACTTTACTTTCTCACCTGTTTACAATCCGTTTTCACATACTCCTTAATAGCATTACTGCTAAGAGCCTCTTAATTTCATTCCGACATCATTCTAACATTCATTAATTTTACAATATTTCTGCAAATAATCTTTAAATTTCTTCCAATCTTCTTCCACCAACTCTTCTCCCTGGTCTCGGATTCTGCCAGTCATTTCCGCCAATTCCAAATAGTCCATCACCTTCATCTGCCAAAACCATATCCTGCTTGCTCTACTAATGTAATACCCTCTAAGCAACCATGATGGGTAAATGGAAGCTTTATGTTCAGAAGACGTCTGCCTTTTATGTGCAACTGAAGTGTGTAAATAGATTTCCTCTTAAGAGGTTGTACCAAACTGAAGAGCTTGTTTCTTTGGGCAGAAGTAATAGGCACAGCTTGGTTGTAGAGGTTCTGTTGTGCTGGAAATCAAAGATCACAACAAACACTATCAAATCTCTTGCAAATCCCACCTGCGCAGGATGAAATAAAGCAAAGATTTCCATATTTAGCAAGGGTTCTGTTCTTAAAACAAAAACAAATATGGTGTGTTTCAATGCAATTGAGACTTGCACAAAGCCAGGCCATTATCCTTTCATCTCTTCTTCAAATAAGCTAATAGCTTAGTGATTACATTTAATGGCATGAGAGCTTTTTGTATCTGTTCCCTCTTGCCATATTTCTTTGACAACTGTAAATATGTCCGTTGTGGACAGAGGTATAATTTTGCATCCTATCCATGGCTGCAAAATAGGTGGTTGCCAGGTCACTCCTGGCACCTTCTGAGATTTGGCTATGAGGACAAGGAGGATAAAGTTCTGGGGAAGGACACTGTGTCTTATTTGCCGTACGTATTGAGAAGAGAAATGGAGAATCAGTAAGTGAGCTGTTTGCTGACCAGTTCCCCATGGCAGCTCATTTTAGGGAAATGTAGAAAATTTATATTATATGGTAACTGATAAATATAAGTACTCTTTAGTCAAGCGTTGTGTAATGGTTAGCATGGGGCGTAAGATGAGCTCAGGTGGATCTAGCCAAAGACTGTTCTCACATTGGCCAACCAGATGTCCTGGGGAAGCTCACAAGCAGGGCTTGAGGGCAACACTGCTCTCCCCACTTGTGGTTCCCAGCACTTGGTGTTTGGAGACATATTGTCTCCAACAGTGGAGGTAAGAACATAGCCATTCTGGCTTTATAATAGTAGCCATGGATAACCTTATCCTTGATGAATTTGTGCAGTCCTATTTTAATTTTTAAGGGACCTAAGTCCTATTTTAATTTAAGTCCTATTTTTATTTATTAAATAAATTTATTTAATTTATTTAAGTCCTATTTTAATTATTTTAAGGGACGCAGGTGGCGCTGTGGGTTAAAGCCTCAGCGCCTAGGGCTTGCCGATCGAAAGGTCGGCGGTTCGAATCCCTGCGGCGGGGTGCGCTCCAACCTAGCAGTTCGAAAGCACCTCCGGGTGCAAGTAGATAAATAGGGACCGCTTACCAGCGGGAAGGTAAACGGCGTTTCCGTGTGCGGCTCTGGCTCTGGCTCTGGCTCTGGCTCTGGCCAGAGCAGCGATGTCACGCTGGCCACGTGACCCGGAAGTGTCTCCGGACAGCGCTGGCCCCTGGCCTCTTAAGTGAGATGGGCGCACAACCCCAGAGTCTGTCAAGACTGGCCCGTACGGGCAGGGGTACCTTTACCTTTACCTTTATTTTAATGCCATCCAACTTACTGGCTATCACTATCTCTTGCTGGCCTGAGCTGGATCCAGTTGAAGCTACTTTTTGGAACTTTGTAAGCTTAGTCTTTCTCCAAGAAACTGCCCCATGTCTCCTAGTTGTACAACAAAGTTATGATACAGAGCAGGGATGGGAAACTTGGTGTCTTCCACATGCTGCTAGACTAGAATTCCCATCATCTCAGAGCACTGAGCATGCTGGCTGGGGATGATGGGATTTACAGTGTCACAGGATCCCCATCCTTGATACAGAGACTTAGTGCCCCAAGGTTATCTAATGATTTTCTTGGCAGAGAATAGGTTCAAATCTAGGTCTCCCCAGCCAAAAATCCAACAGTCTATGCTAGAATAGCCAATGTGGTTCCTTCCAGTCGTTACCAACTCCTGCTCTCACCAACCCCAGCTAAAGCAGTCAAGGGGTTATGGGACTTGTCATCACAGTGGCTGAGGTGCACATAGAAGCCCATAGTAGAGCCATTATGCAAATGGAATCTTTCTGCATTTATTTATTCTGAAAGGTAGACGAGGGCACTGGTGGAGGAAGAGGAGTGTGGGGGGAGCACACCGCCCCTGCAGCATGATCCTGGCAGGGTGCCATCGTGGCTGCCTCCCCCGCCTGCGCTGGGTGCCCCACCCTCCGCAGGCAGCACGCCCCACCCCTGCGGGGGGCTTACCACACCCCCAGGATGCGCGCCAGCCCCGCCCCCACCTGCCCTCTGCCCCCCCGGTGCTGGAGCATGAAGTTCCGCCATGGATGAGGGTGATATAAATGCTTACCTGTAGCAACATCAAGTGATGATACTTGATAAAATGCATGTGGTTTGCATGTCTGAAATTTTGGAAAGCCTGTGTAGAGTCAGGGGCAGCAGACAGTGAAGAGAGGAATAGCATTCTAAATCGCCATAACCAGGAACTGCTCCCATCAGGCCCTGCCAATGACATCTGTAAGGTTTTCCTTCCCCATCAATCTGCCACACCACTGTCCACCCTGTTCTGGAGCTGATTTTTTTTTATTGGGGTGGGGGGTGCAAAAGTGGGAGATGGAACTGGCAAACATCCCCTCCCTGTCTCTTGCATTGATTCTTCTTCTGGATTCTTCTGCGACCACAAGGGCACCAATAGGATGTTACCCTCCAGTTCTTTAGGATGCCTTCTAATTCATGTGAATGAGAATCAGAAGTGGACATTATTGCAATGGAAACTGGGAAATCCTTGACTTTAAGGTCAACAGATTGCCAGGTATTCATTAAAATAATGTCCCCATCTCTCCATCCTATCCCCCTTTAAAATAACTCTGTGTGAGCATAATACAAAACTGGGATCTCTTTTATTTTAGATACTAAAATTCCTGGGTGCTTTCTTTTTCAAACACTGTGTGTGAACAGTGTACTGTTCGGTTCTCTAAAACTGGGTATTTTAGCCCAAGCCGCACCTTGGGTCCTATATGTCTTCCAACATGGAAAAGTTTTTCACAATGGCCTTGTTGTTTTTTAAAGGAGCACCACACTTAATGGATAACATTGTCCAAGGCCTATAAAGAAATTAGGGGAAATTTCAGCAACATAAGCAGAATGTTGGCTGGTCTGCCCTTTGTAACAATTGATGAGAAATGGGAACAACAAGAAAACTAATTTGTTCTTCTGGTATATACTAAAAAAAACCCCACCAACACCTCACAATTTGTCCAGCCTGAAGAAGCACTTTCAGTTTGGCAAATCTTGTAGATACAATGACATTGAGGTGACTTGCAGAATAAGAGGGTGGAGAATAAACTTTTTGTATTGTTTCCAATAGCATAGAAATGTTTTGCCACAAAGAAGCAAAATACCACTTTGCACATACCTCCCCCTTCAATATGAACACTTCCTTCCCTCTTGCATAGAAAAGGTTTGCAAACTCAAAAGAATAAATTCCAGTTTGTCTGTCTCTGGTGTGCTCATGATGTAGCTGACTCATCACCAATTAAACAGTGTTCTGCTGCGTATAAACGTTTGTTTGCAGAAGGTGATTTAAATGAAAAATGCTTGGTACAAGGAAGAAACATTGAGGCCCATGTGCCAAACAGGTTAATCATTGTCAAACCCAGCAGCCTAGCAATCCCACAAGCCTTTGCAAGTGCAATCCCAGGAACCCTTGCGCTGACTGTTGAGGCCAGTGGAGAGTTGAAGTTTGAGCAAGGATGGAGCGACTGCAGTGGAATTTGACAAGGTTTGGCATCTGGTAAGTGCTGCTGGTTTTTTAAAGGGTTTCCAGAGGCTTAGATGGCATTTGCAGGCTTTACCAATGGTATTTCAAATATACAGGATTTCACGTAAATGTGTGATGCCTCGGAACATAACCCCCACATGAATTGGGAGTTGCCTGTACAATTAAAACAAAAACTGGGCATGATAAAAGATCTCCCTAGCCATTGTCACAATGTGGACAAGTTTCACATGGCCAGGAATTAGGAAATCTCCCCACCAGCCTGCCACTTAATTTTATCCTGTGTAGCTGGATAAAATATGGGACATGGTGATCGCATATAAACTTGCATAACGTATCCAGGCAGCCAGTTTGGTACCCTGCTCAAACAATTGACTGTGTGGTGACCTGACTCGCTCTAATGCCTGCTTTAATTGCCACTGTGACAGTATCCAGTTATGGCTGCCTCCCAAAGACTTTTGTGTCACTGGTAACAGGCCATTACTGTGCGCATGTGCTGCCCCTAATCTTCCCACATGCATGTATGTAGCGAAAAGCTCACATGTGTGATTGCCACATGACCAACTGGCTTGCATGCGGATTGTGCACTGTAGCGCTTCTCCTTTAGAAGAAAAACGGTAGTTACAGATTAAATGCACACTGCTGCATGGAAATCTGTGTTGAGTGCGCTGTGCACATGCAAACTAGCATGTTGCATGAGGGTGAATGAAAAGAGACACCATGGCCATTCCTGGTCTGTGGCAATGTGGCCTTGGGGTTCACCTTTTTAAAAAAATAAAAGTTTATTGGCATAAACACATACAGAATACAATTAACGTGGTGGTTATGGCGAATAAAAATAAATGTGAAAATAGAAAAATGAAACACATACAGAGGAGGGATAGAAAAAAAACAGGGAACGCTGAAAATACAATGCCACATTCAGTCGTCACATATGCAAAGAAGAGGGAAGCGGGTGGCGCTGTGGTCTAAACCACTGAGCTTCTTGGGCTTGCCGATTGGAAGGTTGGCGGTCCAAATCCCCGCGACAGAGTGAGCTCCCAGTGCTCTGTCTTGGCTTCTGCCAACTTAGCAGTTCAAAAGCACGCCAGTGCAAGTAGATAAATAGATACCGCTGTGGCGGGAAAGTAAACGGCGTTTCCGTGCGCTCTGGCTTCTGTCATGGTGTTCTGTTGCGCCAGAAGAGGTTTAGTCATGCTGGTCACATGACCCGGAAAGCTGTCTGTGGACAAAAGCGAGATGAGTGCCGCAACCCAAGCCTTTGACTGGACTTAACTTTCCAGGGGTCCTTTACTTTTACCTTATGAGAAGAAAAAGGTTTGTCCCTTTAGTTCTCGATAAAACCTCTCCATATACTTTTCTGTAAAGCAGGGTGTTTAGTAGGAGGTTCAGTTGAGTTAGCACAGGAGACAAACGTACCATATCAAGTAAAAAAAGATCCATTTCTGATGAACCATGAAGGACTCTCTGTTTATACATCAGGTGTTCTGACAGTGCAGCCACATACTTTCGCTGGCCACTCCTCCTGGAAAGGAGGTGATTTGAACTTCCAGTGGACAGCCACTTCTTCATGTTGCCCTGAAGACCAAGAGCGCTCGCTCATATATGCGCATAATTGCAACTCAGAAGTGCAAGGGGAGAAATTTTATTTATCAGGGTGCTCCGTCAGCATGTTAGGAATTAAGCACTAAGGACCACTATGCCGATAAGTGTTTTACTGATCATTTGTAGGCATTTGTCAATGTTATGGGTTGCTGTCTGCAGTTGTGATAAAAAGCCTGGCATGTTCTACAGAAGCAAGATAGCTTTTTCTTCCAGTAAGAGGTGTATTTAATGTGGAGAATGGATAACATAAGCCATAGCTGTGGCATGATGGGTTTAATGTTTTATATTTAATGTTTTATATTTTTTAAAATGGCTGTATCTTACCAGTGGTATGCAATTAGATGCCTCCTAATGGAACTTGACTGGGCTTTTTGGGTAGAAACAGATGTTTGATTGGCAAGGTTTGGAAGAGCTTGGGAGTTCTCTGAGGAGTGATTTCCAATTCTCCTCTATGTGCCTTGTCATCAGAAAAAGTGACATTCGTGCCTGTGTTCCTGCCAGAGTTCTTCAGTCCCAGACTTGGCAGTTCAATGTGTTGAGTGTGGGGGCTGCCCCTGAAAACTACTTTGAAACTTCTTCTGGTATTGGCTCCTTAATAGCGGGCAGACTTGTCGATGTGCACGTTTTGGGTCGAGGGCAAATAATAAGGCTGGAATCTTATATATGCTTAACTCATATATAAGGTGGCTTCTAAGTAGGCATGCATAGGCATGCCTTCTAAGTAGGCACCCACAGGCAGGTGGTGCTGTGGGTTAAAGCCTCAGCGCCTAGGACTTGCCGATCGAAAGGTCGGCGGTTCGAATCCCTGCGGTGGGGTGCGCTCCCGCTGCTCGGTCCCAGCGCCTGCCAACCTAGCAGTTCGAAAGCACCTCCGGGTGCAAATAGATAAATAGGGACCGCTTACCAGCGGGAAGGTAAACGGCGTTTCCGTGTGCGGCTCTGGCTCGCCAGAGCAGCGATGTCACGCTGGCCACGTGACCCGGAAGTGTCTCCGGACAGCGCTGGCCCCTGGCCTCTTAAGTGAGATGGGCGCACAACCCCAGAGTCTGTCAAGACTGGCCCGTACGGGCAGGGGTACCTTTACCTTTACCTTTAAGTAGGCATGCATAGGATTGCACTGTAAGTTGAGGACAAACTGTAGTTGGGGAGCAGAACATAATGAGAGTCCCTGGTTCAATCCGTGATATCTCTCATTGAAAGATTTGAGCGGAATGATCAAACATCCAGCAATAAGGGACCATGGGAGAGGTTTCTCTCCAGCTAACTATCTGTCAGCTCTTCAGGTACCCAAATACAGACGGTCTTTTACCCTCCTCAGATTTAATGTTCTCCCTTCTGCCTTACTTCAGGGCAGATTTGAGGGTAAACCATACACAGCACGGGTCTGTCCTTGTGGCTCGTTGGAAGTTGAAACTGCTTCACATGTATTATTACGCTGTCGTTTTTATGAGGATATACGTTTGACTTTTATTACACCTGTTTTGCAAAAGTCTAGGAAAGAATTGGAATACCATAGTTTAAAACTACCGCTAGAGGACAAGAATCCCAAGACTACATTAAATGTAGCTAAGTTCTGTGCGTCTGCAATCAATCGCAGGAAGCAAGTGGTACCCCATAATGACCAAACCCCCAAATGTTAATTACAGGGGGCACGTTAACAATTAATTTTTAATTTTTATATTTAAATCCTTGTTATATTCATATTGTCCCTTGTATTTTTGATATTTTTTATGATCTGTGATATTGTGTGTGTTGACGTTGGTCCGTGACCGTATTAATAAATTCATTCATTCATTGAAAGATTTAGATAGCAGGTGATATTACAGGATTTTCGCTGTCTGTGATCCTGCCAGAGTAGAACCATGGGTAGCCAATGTGGTGTCTTTCAGATGTTTTTGGACTGCAACTCCCATAATTCCTGACTACTGGCCAGGGTAGCTGTGGCTGATGGGAATTGTAGTCCAGCAGCAGTTCAGAGTAGACAATACTGAGCTGGATGAACAAGTAGTCTGACCCAGTATGTGGAAGTTCCCATTCTTTCCTGGCCCATTCAGAAAATTGTATTGGCAGTAGGAATCATGCAGAAGCTTCTGCCTCACTCTTTGAGAGTCTTACCTTAGGGGATAAGACAAAGATCTGTTGCTTTCTCCCCTATTCATCATGCCTGGGTACTCTCTTGTAAATATCTGAGCTAATTTGTCATGCGTGCAAAGCCCTTAACAGAAAACTGCAGTGAACAATTTCCCCCAAATGGCAATACTCATCATTTAATGGTGTCTGTTTTATTTATTCCAGTCCAGTGCATCTGACCTAGAAGGACAGGTGTTGTTTATTATTATGAACTTTGTGAAACAGTTCATACAGTAGAATTTTTCTCTCTAAACAGCTTGAGCTGTGCTTAAAGCTGCCAGATAGTCTAATGCTGCTATTGAAAAGCTCAGCTGCTGGATTAGCTCCACAACAACCAGTGTCAAGCCGTGACGCCTTTCCTAATTAAGATTTTTCAACTTCATCTCATCTAGTGTGGTGTCAACATGAATGAATCATTGAAAGGAAATGTCTTTCGACATATTTGTGTACATGTGAGTATGCATTGGCATGGGAGGGAAGAAGAAGCTGATGATGATAAATTCATTTATTGACCTGGTTGGGACGATCATATCTCAGCTTAACAAGCCAAGATATCAACGAGCCTCTTGCCCACACAGATAGCTCCATCTCTCCTCCCTTTATGGCATGAGCAATCAAGCAAGCAAGCTTCTGATTACCTGTAGTTTTCCAGTTCATCCAAACTGGTTGCCAGCGTTGGAACAGGCCAGTCGACTTTGGTTCAGAAAACTAGGAAACTCAGTTTAATTAGAAGCTTCCTGGCTTGATTAATTCCACTGCAGAAGGAGGTGTGAATGGGATTATATGCCCTAGCAAAAGGCTTTCTCATATATTTCTTGAGCAGACATTTGATTGCCCTACCACAGCCGTTATCAATTTATTCCTCACAAGAAAGGGTGGTGTCTAGTGGTGCTCCTCATGCTGACAAAAGGCTCTTTGATCTAGCTCAGGCTTCCATCAGCAGAAGAGAGGGAGAGGCAATTTCAACTGATTTCTCTATTCCTCTGAAGCTCTGCCCCCCTGCCCCCCTACCAAATAAATCGCTCCAGGGGGTTGAATCACCCTTTGGAACAGTGAAAATTAGCCTCTCACCCCTGTTCTGATGGTAGAAGTCTCCACCAGATCAAAGGGCTTTCCATCAGCATGAGAGACACCAATGGGGGCACCCAAAAGTTTAATTATTGTTAGAAATGATAGGAGATACAAAAAACAAATATGGCTACCTGCATAATTATAAAGTCTATCTATCATGCATTGGCGGTCCCGGGGCACAAGGGGAGTGTGTCTAGTTCTGAATGAAAGAGATGGTATCTGAGTGTCATTTTCATTGCAATAGTACTGTAGACCAGCCTTCCCCAAGCTGGCTTAATCCAGATGTTTTGGACTACATTTCTCACCAGCCTCAGATGGCTTCTTTCTGTTGTTGTTGTTGAAAATAACCTTAGGAAATCTGTGCAGAAGATCTGTTAGGAAAGTTTGATGTCAGAATGAGAGAGCACTGTAGTGTGTGTGTGTGTGTGTGTTTGTTGGCCATTTTTAATTTTTTTTTTAATTAGATCTAATCTGTTCAAGTTAATCAACCCGATGCACAAACACACGTTAGCATAATAAGGCCTCGAGAGCTAATCAGAGTCTCATCTGCCATATATCTGAATTTCTGTAATTTTGAAGTAAAGTTTCACAAAGCAGCAGGCAGCTGCCAAATGAAAAAAAAAAAAAAAAGACACACACATCCTGACTGTAAGTGTGAAAGAGACTTTATAAAACTGCTAAGGAGTCTCATGTGCTTTCTTCTTTTCAAAGGCGGTTACAAAGAGCCAAAGTAGATGTTTCGCTAATTGTGTGGCGGATGCCCAAAATGGCAGCCACACGTCTAAGTAACATCTCACCTTGCCTCCCCATAGGAGCGCCAGGCATGCCGCTGCCATTCTTCTCGTGTCTGATTTGACCCTTTTAAAAGACGCTTAATGATTGACAGTTTAATTTCCTGGCTGTCTTTCTGGCTAACAGCCTTGCCTACCCATCCCGCTATTCCCGTAGGTTTTCAGTCATGCTTCCTTGCTCAGTGATTCAGGTCTTGATGCCCACTTGAGATTGTGGGGATGCTATGTAAATGTTTAAACAAATAGGTTCTACCCTGGGGTCAGTAAATGTTTGCGATGATTACGGAGCTCACATAACCTGAGAATACTAATGATGTATCATTTGCTGTTAGACTAAACAGGAGACAAGGCTGTGGGGCTGCAGCTCATTGGGAGAGCACATGCTCTGCAAATCCTAGGTTCAGTCACAAGCACTTCCAGTTAGGGCTTGTTGAGAGCCCGGGCCAGCGGACAGTGCAGAGCAAGATGGAATAGAATCATAAAATTGTAGCGTTGGAAGGGACTCTTGTCCAACCCTCTGCAATGTAGGAATCTCAATGAAAGCATCCATGAGAGAGGGCCATTCAACCTCTGCTCAAAAACCTCAAAGAAAAGGAGAATCCACACCTCTTGTAGGAGTTCATTCCACTTTCGATACGATACGATAATCTTTATTGTCCTTGTCCCATACAGAACAACGAAATTGAAAAAATCTACATCAGACATTCAAAAACCAACACGCCTGCTATCCCAGCCTAGTTAACCCCCTAAAAACTCTGATACCCCATAATTAAATACAATACACTCCCACAGAGACTACCTATCACTGCGTTTAAAACCAAAATCGCATTTGGATAGAAACTGTTTCTCAGGCGGCTTAGTCCTAGTCTTTATAACCCTGTACATTCTTCCAGAAGGCTGAAAGAGATCATTTCCATGGTGTGCACTATCCTGCACTATCTCTGCAGCTTTCTTATGACACCTGGAAGCATAGATTTGATCCAAGGTGGGAAGAGTGCACCCAATTATTCTCTCTGCAGTCTTTGCAACTCTTTACAAGCCTCTTGCTGTCAGAAAGTCCTTCCTGATGTGTAGTCGGACTCTCCTTTCCTGTAACTTGGAGGATGGAAAGATGTGTCTGTAAATGTCTAACTTTGGGTTGACCTGCTGCACAAGGTTAGATAGTCACATTCATTGTTTCAAACACTTTTGCCTTGCCCGCCACTGATATGGAACCCCTCGTGAAGGAAGGCAGTCCTTGGATTGAAATGTTTTTCCACCCCTGTCCTAGAACACTTGCCCACTTCTTAGTTCTTCCCTCTCCATGGACCCATTTCATAGATCCCACCTCTGCTTGCATCCTGTGCTATTTCATCTCTATCCTGCGGGCACATGCCAGGAGTGTTCAGAGTATTCCAGTAAGGTCACCATCTCCACGTTGGGAAATGCTTTGGCAACCCTGCGAGCTGCATCAATCATATGTGCAATAAAGTGTTGACTTTAATTGGTGATGGACAGAGGGGAAATTTCTGGACAGAGCCACAGAGCCCTTGGTAATTTCCACTGTTGTTGACTGTGCGTAGATAGGTAGTTTTCTTTTGAAGTTCAGTGGATGGCTCAGGAGTTCCAATTTAATAATAGAACAAGGTTACTAAACTACCTTCAGGTGGGCTGTCGGGGGTGGGGGTTTGGGGATTGCAGCCTGTCAGTGCTGCTCTAAAACTTTTATTTGCTCCTCAGAAGCAATGGCTGAAGAAAGTCATTTGGTGTATCCTCAGCCGGTTCTTAATTGCATAGAAGAACATCAGCAGAAATAACAGCAGAACCTGGCTTCATGAGTGCTACGATTGGGATTGAGTTTTTGCCAGCGTAACGGTAATGGGAAGAGGCTAGCCAAGCAAACTATATACTTCATTTATATAGCAATAACAGGAGTACTCTGGTGGTTTGCAGAGCAAGAATAAAACGAAAACAAGAATTCTATTATTTTTGTACGCGGCTTAGACGTTTTTTTTTCTCCTGATGAAGTGGTTTATATTTTTTCTTTTTTTAAAAAAAATATTTATTAACATTTTAAAGACTGCAAAAGAAAGACAAAGAATTAAACAAAACAAAACAATACAATACAAAAACAACACGACACAACACCAACCCCCAAACATTAAATTAACAAAACCAAACAAACACAATTTAAAACACATCTAATAAGTTCAGTATCTTAACTTTCATTTACTTGTTTCAACAACCTCCTCACACCTCCCTTTTTGTATTCAACTTTAATTAACTGTTTCAGCAATTCCTTTCCATCTTCCTCTGTTTTCTGTCCTGTAATTTATCTTAACATATTCTAACCTTATTTTTCCCTTTAATATATAATTGTCTTAACATATTTTAACTTTATTTCCCCTTTAATACTCTAATAATCTATTTGTACTTAATTCCTTGTAACATTTCTACTAAAGCCATATAGCTCCTTTCCAACATTTTTCTAACGCTCATTAATTTTACAATATTTTAATAAATAGTCTTTAAACTTTTTCCAATCTTCTCTTCTCCACCGACTCTTCTCCCTGGTCCCGGATTCTGCCAGTCATATCCGCCAATTCCCTATAGTCCATCAACCTGGTGATCTTCTGTCCGATGCTCTTAACTCTTTTCCAAGTCCCTTCTGCGAGTCTTCTTCATATTTATACATGAACTTTACCTTGTCTTCCACTGATCTTATTTTCATTTTCCTTCCTTTGAGGCTAAAGAGTAGATCTCGGGGAAACTCCCACCTAAAGATGATTTTATTCCTTCTCGACAGGGCAACCAAATCTCCGTAGTTAAATCTAAGATCCGACAGGTATTTCAGGATGTCTTTCAAAATTTCCACTCTTGACTGTTGTTCTTCTGAGTTCCTCTGGTAGTTCCAATAGTCTCTTATTTTGTTCTTCTCTTTTTTCCCTCCTCTTCCCAGTCCAAGAGCCCTCACAGTTTTAATCTCTTCTTGACCCAAGTCCCGGTCCCAAAAGTCATCAAATTCCTGTGTAAGGATATCTATCAAACTTTCCTTCTCCAGTTCAGGTAGGGCTCTGATCCTCGAAATCTGATTTTCTTTAAATTCAATCATAGCAGGCATCAACTTATGGTCATCAAATTGCATCTGTAAGGCTGGGACTCCTTCTCTCTCCAATTGTGTTACTTTAGGTTCAACGGCAATAACTTTCTCCCTAGCCTTCTCCGCAGTTTGCCATGTCAAAGTGGATTCCTGTGTCAGTTTCTGAATAGTTTCTATATTGGTGTTCACTTTTTGTCCCAAATTGTCAATTTTGGTAGTTACCACATCCACCTTTTTGTGAAGCTGTTCCAGTGAGTCACTTATCTTACATAATACAACCACTAAGGCCTCTTCTGTCAACATTCTTAACCGATTCAAGGTCCCCAGAATCTCACAGGTTTTTATCTTGCAGCTGGAAATTCCCCCAGCTCAACTCTTGTGACAGTTTCAAAAGCTTCCTCTAGAGGGAGACAGTTCCTCTAGAGGGAAACAGTTTCTATTTGTATTAGTCCTTTTAAACTAAATTCAAACAATAAAGTTAGTTTCAATTTTCTGTTACTTTTACTCCTTTTTAAACGCAGACGGAGACCATGGAAACAATGTATTCCTCTTATTTAACTAACTGTCAGTGAACGTTCTAATCACGGTCAGTCCTGTTGGCAGCCCGTTTCCAGGATCGGAGCGGTGGTATATTAACTCCGTTCTCCTGCAGGTATACTCAGTCCAAAACTTTCCCCCCTCTTCTCCTGCCACCAAGGGGGGTTTAGTATTTTTTACTGATGGAAATTTAGTCCTTTACAATAGGCTTTCCGAGACTTCAGCTTGCATCCTCATTGCTTCAATTGGTGGACTTCCTGTTTTAGACCTCCCCGTTTCGGCACCAAATTAAGACGTTTAAAAATCCAATTCTCCGCTCTACTCACGGGTAGTTGCTTTAAGATCAAATTGTCCACAGGAAAAAGTCAGCGCTCTCCGGCAACAGCTATGCGGCTTCGCTCCGTGGAAGAAGCAGTCAATTCGAAGCACCGTGCCGCTCACCCCACGTCGCTCCGGATCCCCGAAACCGGGTTTCCCCGCGAGTAGGGGAGGCGCAAAAGGTGCCAGCTGAATCCCACGTTCACAGGCTTCACCCGCCTGTGATTTCTAGTGGGTCTCTGCCTTTGCCGTGGCGGCCAGACCCGAATTCCTACGAAGCAAATTCCTCCCGATCAGAGGAATTCCGCCATTACCGGAGGCGCTAACTGAATAAAATAAAAATAAACAGTCACAAAATGTTTACACTTGCTGCTGTGCATCTGTGTTATGCGTCTGTAAAATGATTTAAAAGTAATGTAGCTCAAGCATAAGACTTAATCTCAGGGCTGTGGGTTCAAGCCCCACATTGGGTGAAAGGTTCCTTCATTGCAGGAGGTTGGACTAGATGATCCAGGTTGTCCCTTCCAACTCTATGATTCTATGTGCCTTTTGCATGTAGCCAACATAGTTTACAGCCTGCCTAAATTCTCATCAATTTTGTCATTCAGAATCATCTGCTTGCATGTGCTTTTAATTCCCCATTTCTCCATGTGGTACTGTAAATTCTGAGTTCGGATTACATTGGGTTGTATCTAACAAAGTTTCCCCAGAGGACTTTGGTTTGCACAATGGAACTTCCCCTCCCCTTCCTGCACAGTCCCAGTGTCTCCCCCCCCCAAAAAAAAATGGTCTGGTCCAGAAGCTTGGGAGAACCCCCCAGAAAAGATTGGGAGTATATGATAGGAGGAGAGAGAGGTGAAATTGGATTGTACAAGCAGAAGTCATTGCAGGAACATCCTTGGAAGCAACTCAGTGACACCAGTCTACATTGCTAGATTACTTGATTCTTCCACCTTGGCTATGTCACTTATGCATGTGCATGTCCTGGTTTTCAGCTATGAAGCACCACAGGATTTGGTTCTGCGTAGATCAGCCACGGGACGCAGGTGGCACTGTGGTCTAAACCACTGAGCCTCTTGGGCTTGCAGATCAGAAGGTTGGCGGTTCGAATCCCCGTGACGCAGTGAGCTCCCGTTGCTCGGTCCCAGCTCCTGCCAACCTAGCAGTTCAAAGCACACCTAAAAAAGTGCAGCCCATTAGGTACCATTCTGGTGGGAAGGTAAACAGTGTTTCCACGTGCTGCTCTGGTTGCGCCAGAAGCGGCTTAGTTATGCTGGCCACATGACCCAGAAAAACTGTCTGCGGACAAATGCCGGCTCCCTTGGCCTGTAAAGCGAGATGAGCGCCACAACCCCAGAGTCGTCTGCGACTGGACTTAACTGTCAGGGGTCCTTTACCTTTACCTTTAGATCAGCCTTTGGTATTCTCGTGCACTAACACAGTCTGAACGAACCCAGCATATCACACTTATTGGGCAGATGTCACAACATGACTTACTGTGTTTACTCTGACAAAAGTTTACTCTGGAAAATCCACAGAATGGCTGAATTGCTACTGTTCTGATTTAGGGTGATAGCAGTCAATCTTGGAGTTGACGCATTAAATCACTGGACAAACAACTTAAAGCGATTGATTCTAATGGATCCACCCTGAGTATGACTTAGTTGGATACATATGATACCCCTATTTGTTTTCTCTTTTCCTGCAGAAACCTGGCATTTTTTCACAGCAAGGGGTTGAAACAAGTTTGTTGTGGGGTTTTTTTTTTTTTTTTAACTGGGGTTGGATTCATTCCTGAAACAAGTACAAATCTGCTGTCTCCATAAAATAGGTAACTGGTGCCAAATTAAATGAAATGTTATTATGTTCCTCCCGTCTCATTAAAACAGGCAATGCCTATTCCTGATAACAAAATCTCTGCCTAATTCATGACAGTTATGCCTTATGACAGGCAATTTTAGCTTGCCAAGGCTTCCACTAGTCCTTTGCTCCTATTTGGCAAGTCAGCTGCAGGGCAGTCTTCCAGCAGGATTGGTGTCCTGTGGGCTGGATTGGTGTCAGCCCATTTTGTATGATGGAGGTATTTCACCACTTTATGGATTAAGGCAAAAGTGTTGCAGAGCTTATAAATCACTCAGTCATTGAGTTAGGCAAAAGCTTCCATTCAACTGGCGAATTTTGTATTCTAAACAAATAATAATAATAATGCCTAATTCTAGTAATTTTGAAGAAAATATATGTTGCATGGTCCAATATATTTTGTTCATTTCACTTTTTTCTTGCATTTTGCTTTGTGACAATGTGTGTGTGGTCATGCTAACTAAAATAAACGAGGTACGAAAGACAATACAGTACACTCTTTTAAAAGCCTATATCAATTTCGTTAGGTCTTCAGTTTTGGGTATCATTTAACAGAGCAGCAGTTTTTTGGCTCATGCTTTGTCTTCGGGTGTGTACGCTGAAGTGTGTTTGACTCTTGCAGATGAGCAACTCAGAGTTTCGCACCAGTATTACTAATCTCTTTTGTTCTGGTGTCCAAACATCTGCCTCAGATTTAAAGTTGTTGCTAGCAACATTAGAATTAGAGGTATAAATCCTCAACCCGTTGCTGGAGATTTAGCTTCTGTCCTTCTGACAAAGTGCCGTGTTGAAGCTATATACTTGTTCTTTGTTAGTGATGTGTGCGTGTGTTCGTAGAGGTCTTCACACGTTTGAAACGGCAACTCTGCATGGGAAACAAACAGAGGTTTCTGTTACAGTTGAAATTTTGAATAAAAAGAGACCTCAAATGACCTCCAAATTTCTTCAAAAATATGCTTTAATTGACTAGCACCTATTGTATCAGACCTGTGAAGTGTTGGTCTCAGCCCTGTTTTGTCTGCATATATGCTATACATATATGGTATAGCATATATATATGCTATACATATATGGAGCCTCAGCTTCAGGATCTGTCCTTCCAGTGAGCACTCAGGGCTAATTTCCTTAAGAAAAAACGCATCCATTCTTAAGGAAATCAGCCCTGAGTGCTCACTGGAAGGACAGATCCTGAAGCTGAGGCTCCAATACTTTGGCCACCTCATGAGAAGAGAAGACTCCCTGGAAAAGACCCTGATGTTGGGAAAGATGGAGGGCACAAGGAGAAGGGGACGACAGAGGACGAGATGGTTGGACAGTGTTCTCGAAGCTACAAACATGAGTCTGACCAAACTGTGGGAGGCAGTGGAAGACAGGAGTGCCTGGTGTGCTCTGGTCCATGGAGTCACGAAGAGTCGGACACAACTAAACGACTAAACAACAAATGCTATACTTGCCTGCAGAGAATAGCACTTTTGCATTACAGTGGTGCCCCGCAAGACGAATGCCTCGCAAGATGAAAAACCCGCTAGACGAAAGGGTTTTCCATTTTTCGAGGCGCTTCGCAAGACGAATTTCCCTATGGGCTTGCTTCGCAAGACGAAAACGTCTTGCGAGTCTTGCGAGTTTTTTTCCTTCCCCCCTTTTTTCTAAGCTGCTAATAGTCGCTAAGCCGCTAATAGCACTAATCCGCTAAGCCGCTAATAGGGATGCTTCGCAAGACGAAAAAACCGCTAGACGAAGAGACTCGCGGAACGGATTATTTTCGTCTTGCGAGGCACCACTGTATATTGTGCCACAAGGCTGTTGGGTAAAGATGCATTTTCATTGTTTTAAAATAGCACTAATGTTTTCAGAAATAGCAAGCTGTTTATACGAAACAATCCACTGCTGGGTCGCATTTGCCTAAGGCCATGTGTTTGTGAAGGGAAAGAGAGGCATCCCTACTTAGAGTACCTTTATTATTATTTTGTCTTGATCTTATTGCATTCACGACTAAATACAGTCGTACCTTGGTTGTCGAACGGAATCCGTTCCGGAAGTCCTTTTGACTCCCGAAAACGTTTGACAACCAAGGCGCGGCTTCCAATTGGCCACAGGACCTTCCTGTACGCGATCGGAAACCGTGTCAGACGTTTGGGTTCCAAATAACATTTGCAAACCAGAACACTCAGTTTCGGGTTTGTGGTGTTTGGGAGCCAAAACGTTTGAGTTGCAAGGCGTTCGGAATCCAAGGTACGACTGTAGGTACTTTGTGCCTTATTATGAAAGTATCAGATATCTATCTATATGTATATGTATATATATGTGTGTGTGTGTGTGTGTGAGAGAGAGAGAGAGAGAGAATATTCTCGAGAATATTTTCCACAAACTGTAAATTCTAATGTAAGAACCAGTTTTACAACCCACATTTAAAAAATCTAGTAAATAATAAGTTAAGCTGTCATATTGCCAGTGTAAGTAACAAATAATGATATTTTTTTATCCAGTTACATTACTTGGCATTGTGTCATTCACCATTGGCAGTTCTGAAATGTGATTAACATGAGTCATTCATGTTGAATTTTCAGTTTTAAGTTTGGTGCAACAAAAAATCAAATAATGTGAATTTACTTTATTGCTCCATTGAATAGAAGTATGTGTACAGTTTTTGGTTGCCATCTGAACATGTTTACCCATAAATAAACATGTATATTAACTAATTATATCATTATCAATGCATTAAAATTATATCATTTTCAATGCATTAAAATGAATATTCTCCTATTTTAAATGAAAATTCTCTAATATTCTCATTAATCGAGAATAATCTTTTGGAGAATATTCTAGAGAATTTAACATCACTATTTGCATGTATATACAACCTGAGTCAAAGATGGAGGGGATCACAGCATTTGCACCCCCAAAAGGTCTTGCTTCCCCCATGGATTCCAGCAGAAGTCTTGCATGGTACTGTCTCTCTAGCTGCAACCTGCTGCTCCCTGCTCTCAGCTCTCACACACAAAACCCTGGACCTGGCTTTTGTCTTCTAACCACCAGTCAGGTGAGGAGAGGGCAGCCCACCGATTTGCCCTCTGGCACAGAGCAACTTCTTCTGTTACACTAAGTGTCTTTGGGATTATTAACTCACAAAGAAACACGCCTGACTAGTTCAACAATGGAATTCTCCATTAGATTTCAAGCCAGGATCTGGGGCCCCAAGAAGTAGCAGGGACTCTGGCACCATATAGATTAACCTTCCTCCCCAACTTATCACAACACCAGCAGAACAGCTGCGATTTTGAATGCATGTGGAAATTCCCACCCAGGGCAGCTTGGTGGAGCTGCGCATTTTTGAAATTGTTTTGCACGTGTCTAAGCTGCAACGCTGTGGGTTAAAGCCTCAGCGCCTAGGGCTTGCCGATCGAAAGGTCGGTGGTTCGAATCCCTGCGGCGGGGTGCGCTCCCGCTGCTCGGTCCCAGCGCCTGCCAACCTAGCAGTTCGAAAGCACCTCCGGGTGCAAGTAGATAAATAGGGACCGCTTACCAGCGGGAAGGTAAACGGCGTTTCCGTGTGCGGCTCTGGCTCTGGCTCTGGCTCTGGCTCTGGCCAGAGCAGCGATGTCACGCTGGCCACGTGACCCGGACAGCGCTGGCCCCTGGCCTCTTAAGTGAGATGGGCGCACAACCCCAGAGTCTGTCAAGACTGGCCCGTACGGGCAGGGGTACCTTTACCTTTACCTTAAGCTGCAACACACATGTCTTGTGTCTGCATTCCAGGTGCAGTTTCTTTGTCGAGGTTTCTAGGTGACACTACATAATTTGGTGATGGTGAGGCTGTGTCAAAGCATTAGGAGGGGCTTTTCAGTAGGGAAGCTTTTAAAATACCTTAAACTTTCTGGTTCCCTCTGCTATCCCATGTGGGCTGTCAAAAATTAATATGAAATAGAGTACTTTGGAACCAACCAGTTAACGGCATCTTCTATATTGAATTTTTTTGCAGTTAAAAGTTAATTGTTTTCATGCATTCCAATTATACTTTCGGAGCATAACTCTGGGAACTTGCCATCTTATAGCTAAATAGCTTTTGCATTACGCATTTATGAGGAGCTGGTTCATAGCAACAGATGAACAGCTTCATGGCTTTCAAAAGGTCAGTTTTTGTGTCTGTTGGCAGAGGACACTTTGCTTGCTTGAGTTGGAGTGCAAAATCCACCTTTGCGAGTGAGATTTCCATTAAAAGTTTTTCGGCTCTTGGGTGGAATGAGAAATAGTGGAAGCCTTGTGGTTGATAGTGTGTAGAACAGTCTTTCCATAGCCTGTTGGCCTGCTCTTGTTTCGGACTACAATTCCCATCATCCCGTGTCTACATGGCCAATAGTATGGGATGATAGGCTTTTTAGTCCAGAACATCTGGAGGGCAACAGGGTGGGGAAGGATAGTGTAAGATTTCCACTTGACTAAAGCAGTTCACAATGTTAATTATTTGCTACAGGTTGACACGATATCTCTCTACAGTGGTACCTCAGGTTACATACGCTTCAGGTTACGGACTCCACTAACCCAGAAATAGTGCTTCAGGTTAAGAACTTTGCTTCAGGATGAGAACAGAAATCATGCTCTGCTGGTGCAGTGGCAGCAGGAGGCCCCATTAGCTAAAGTGGTGCTTCAGGTTAAGAACGGACCTCCGGAATGAATTAAGTACTTAACCCGAGGTACCACTGTATTTCCCTTTAATGGACTGGTCATCACCCTTCTCACACGTGCAGAAAAGGCTGTTACATGCCTCCTCCTCATACCTCTCATTCAAAATTAAAATACCATTGGCTTCCAATCGTTAGAAAGACTTCCCTTGTTTTTCAAACCAGTATTATTAAGCATTTGTATGGCTTCTTTTCCACAGCTTTGCATGCATTCCTCAACTTGGTCTCCTCTGGATACTCTGGACTGATGGGAGTTGTAGTCCAAATCACCAGGTTGAGGAAAGCTGGTCTAAGTAATCCTATAACACCACCACAAGATAGGTCAGGCATAGGCAAACTCGGCCCTTCAGATGTTTTGGGACTACAACTCCCATGATCCCTAGCTAACAGGACCAGTGATCAGAGATGATGGGAATTGTAGTCCCAAAACATCTGGAGGGCCGAGTTTGCCTATGCCTGAGATAGGTCGTTGGGTGATGTTTAGAACTGAAGTGAGTTTTAAAGTGGAGTCTTCCTGGATCTCACCCTGTCGTGGTTTTAAAATGTTTTGTGGTTTTAACATTTTGTTTTAAAATGTTTGCATCAGTAAAAATACCTGTGCTTGAAGAGTCATCCTTAGCTACCAACTAATATAATAAGGAATCAAGTTTAAACATTACTCTTTTATGATCTGTTACGATAATTCTTTCCGTAAGTTAAACTTAGTGTCAGTGAAAAGTGAGAGACAGAAGGGGTGTGTGTGTGTGTGTGTGTGTGTGTGTAATATATATATATATAATATATTGTTCTGACCGAGTACAGCTTCCCTGAGCACACTTCCAAGTTTTTATAAAATGCACGCAGCCGTAAAATGTCACCTTCGTGCCTGTGTTTGCTGTTCTTCCAAATGTAAGCGACATTCCTTCTTGTGCACCTGCACCATAAATCAGCGAGTAATGAGCTGTTTTACTGTTACGATTATGGGTTTGTAATTTGGTAGAGGCCAAAATATAGCAAATAGAACTGGTGCAGTTGAAGCGTCCGTAAATGTATGTAGTTTCCATGCATTTATTTATTTAATTGTATCCCCCCCTGTTGTCATTTCCTTTTTATCATAAATTAAAAAAACAATGCTGCAGATTAAACCCAATAATTCCAAACAACCAAAGCAAATTATAACTACTTCTTTTTTTAAGGGCAGGAGGCTGAAGCAATAAAACAGCGAAAACTCAGCAGAGGTGGGTGTTTTTTAAAAAACAGCCCTCAGCTTTCCTCTTCTCTTTAAAACAAATACATTTGGAAGATGACGCCTCAGTAAACTTCACTATGCCTGCATGACATGCCCTCCCCCTGTGACTTGAAGTTTGGTTTGTACTGCCGGGTAGCTCTCTCCTTTTGCCTCCCTGTAACCCTACCCCTTCCATGTGCCACAGCTCCTCATGTCTGATAACCAGAAGAGACTGATATATGGAAAGTTACCAGGTATTCATATTGATTTAGAATAATTTATTCAGAGTTATTCAGGGTGAGCTCCTATTGCTCGGTCCCTGCTCCTGCCAACCTAGCAGTTCGAAAGCATGTCAAAGTGCAAGTAGATTAATAGGTACCGCTCCGGCGGGAAAGTAAACGGCATTTCCGTGCACTGCTCTGGTTCGTCAGAAGCAACTTAGTCATGCTGGCCACATGACCCGGAAGCTGTACGCCGGCTCCCTCGGCCAATAAAGTGAGATGAGTGCTGCAACCCCAGAGTCGGTCACGACTGGATCTAATGGTCAGGGGTCCCTTTACCTTTAAGGTGTCCTGGGTCTAGTCATTTAGGTGCCACAAGCAACAAAATTCTGTTGTTTTGAGAGCCGAAGGGTACAGAGTCACAGAAAAAGCAGAAGCCCTTAGTGGTAGCTGGACTGTATCAATTCAGACTGCAAGCCTTGTAATGAGTGAGTGAATGCTCTCTTCCGCAAAAAAAAAAAAAAAAAGAAGCTCTCTGCATCTGTAAATGTAGGAGCTGACCTAGAACCTCCTTACCTTTATGGGGAAGGGAGCATTTTATGTAAGCAGTATTCTGGCATCCAATCCCAAATTGCAATCTGCAATGGTAGAGTTGAGCAACAAGTTAGCTAGCCATCTTGTGGTTGCTTCTTATCTACGTTGGCACTCCCTACAAAAAGACTCGCTTGGGCCTGCTCTTTTTTCTATGTGTGTAGAAGACAAATATCATCCAACTATATATGCAAAAAGTCTAAATGCATTGCCATTGCAAAGCTGTTATCATTCTATCCATTAACTTGGCTTTTATGGCATGCCAGTGTATCATGGGTAATGTTAGCTGGCAATTTCTCTCGCAGCTGTTGGTAATCTTGTTCTTTGTTGACTCCAACTTGGTTACCAGACGTGAGTCTATTGAGGACAAGGCAGCCCTTGGAGGACATCCACCTATTAAACTGGCATATAGTAATCTTTTGCTAAGACGTGCATTAGCAAAGTGGTGGGTTTCAAATGAGGAACAGATGCAGCAACTAATGATAGGAGCAGGGCTGAGTGTGTGGTGATAAGGGAATCGAGAAATGAATAAGAAGGGGAAATAGAGCCATAAAGTTGTACTTTTAAGTCTGCTAAAGGAGAGAAGTTGAGATTTGGCCATGATTTGTTGGCGTTAGGGTTTTGTCTGGGGAAGGATCACAAGTTGTGGGGCTCTCTCAGAACATTCATATCTGATGCTCTTAAAATTGGTTAGATAGGGGGTTTGATATCATCCAAGTTCACTCACTGTTTCCTCAATAAAATCCAGCACTGAAGTCTCTGGAAAGCTTCTAGACTCTCCCACATGCTCCCTATCATTTGATTTCTGACTGTTGCTTTCCTCTTGTGCCAGGTTTGACACTTACCATTCTGGGCTGGTTTTCTTCTCCCGAACATGTCCTGCAAGGAAGCAGGTATTGATCAAGAGTAGACACGTTGATATTAACTTAGTCCGAGTGCACCTCACCAGCTTACGATACAGCCAAGCTATTCTTTTCTCAATTCACATCGATGATAGTTTGCCCAGAGAAACATCAGTATTTCAAAAGAAAAGGCGGGATGGATACGGATTATGGCCAACACTGTGGGCACACTGCCTTCTATTGGATGAAGAATGAACGAGTGTGTTTGTTCATGCCCTTAGTTATTTCAGTGGGTCTACTTTGAGTAAAAGTTAGTTGACTACTACCCTATGGGTTGGGTTTTTTTTAAATATCTTTATTTAAAAATCCAACTTGGGTCTCCTGCCACCCATCTCCTTTAAAATCACTTTCTGTGTTATTCTGAATCCTTTCAGCAAAGTTTGGGAGACTGTGTCCCCTATACTAGTCTGGCCATCCAGGGTCAGGTGGTGACAACTGCTTTTTGATTCTGCAGAATGCCTATTGTTCTTTTGGCAGAATGCATAGAGCACCTTAATCCTAAATTGCTTTTTAAAAATCTGCCAATATATGTGTACCATACAGATCGTATCATTTAATTAAGTTGATCAAAACCAAGGAGATCAATATGACCCACACAGGAGAGGTTGTGGGGTCTGAATGTTCCAGTTTGTTAATATTGACTGTAAATGTGATTTAGCTGGGTGCTAAAATGGCCAGACACATAGTTTTTAAATTGTCCACCATACAATGGACTAAAACAATTCAAATACTAGATGCCAAATGAGAGGACAATCATTTGCTTGTGCAGTGGTACCTCTAGTTGTGGACTTAATCCGTTTTGGGTGCCATTCACACCCCGAAAAGCCCGCAACTAGAGCGCCTCTTCTGCTCATGTGCGCGGCGCGATTGAGCGCTTCTGTGCATACGCAAAGTACACAGATCGCTTCTGCACGTGCGTGAAGTGCACAGATAGCTTCTGCGCGGGCGCAGGCGGCAAACCCAGAAGTAAACACTTCTGGGTTTGCCGCGTTCATAAGCTGAAAGTCCGTACCAAGAGCAGAACACAACACGAGGTTTGACTGTAAATTATTATTATTTTTTTAAAAAAGGAAATCTTCATTAATATGTATTCCAGCTGAAGGTGATGGGTAAATTTTTTAAAGTACAGTGGTACCTCGGGTTGCATACGCTTCAGGTCACATATGCTTCAGGTTATAGACTCCGCTAACCCAGAAATATTACCTCAGGTTAAGAACTTTGCTTCAGGATGAGAACAGAAATCGTGCTCTGGCGGCGTGGCGGCAGCGGGAGGCCCCATTAGCTAAAGTGGTTCTTCAGGTTAAGAACAGTTTCAAGTTATGTACGGAACTCTGGAACGAATTAAGTACTTAACCCGAGGTACCACTGTATAAAGAAGGGTTAGCTAGTGTGGTTTCTTCCAGATGTTTCACCTTGCTGCTTTAAATGGGATAGGCACTTCAGTCGTTGTCCAGTCAAGGCCGACCTTAGCATGAGGCAGCCTCAGGTGGCAGATTCCGCTATCATGCCTTCTGAGGCTACTGCTGAAAATGTGGCCAGGGCCTCCTCCAAAACAGTGCTGAGGCTGCAGCTGCCTCCAAAATGGTTCCTGAGTGGGCAGCCTGGTGGTGAAGCAACCGCCAAAGCCGCTTCCAATATAGTGCTGAGGCCGCTGCCGGTGAAGTGCCCAGTGAAGCTGAGGCAACATGTCCTCAGCAGCCCACAAACGTTGGCAGCAGCCTCAGCTCCACTTTGGAGGCGACACCAACAGCCGCGTCACTGTTAGGACAGCCGCCCAGGAGGTGTTCCGCAGAGCTTTGCTGCTGGTCTCCCAGAAGCCCTTGCAGAGTTTGTTCCCCGCCTTTTGGCAGCAATGCTTTGCAAGGCTTTTCCTTGAGGGGAAGCCCTTGCAGAGCCTCTCTCTCACACACTGGGATGTTTTGCCTCAGGCACCAAAATGTACAGGGCTGGCTCCAGTGGTCTTTTTGACCCATTGCACCTTATGAAAGAGAATTCGAAACTGTTGGTTATAATAACAAAAAAAAAAAAAAAAAAAAAAAACAACAAAAAAAGCAGCATGATAAAATAATCTGTGGTGATGGTGGTCAAAACCGCTACATGATTATGTTGAACTATGCGGTTACCAGCTTTCAGATATTGCACATAGCACATGGTTTCATAGACCCATGGCCTTGGTGGACTCTTTGTGGTGGATATGAAATATGGAATGGACCTGTGACAATCACTGGATGAATCAGTATGTGGTAAGAAGGGACTGAGTTAATGTCCAAAGGGGTTGATGGAATTGGGGGAAGTGGTATGAGGATGTGAGCTCTGCTTTTTAATTTCCAGATGAAACGTAACCGGGCACAGCAAGTATCATTTTGAACTGCAAGTTTTACTCTTGATTGCAGATCAGCAGATGGGCCTGTTGTCACCAAAGACAAAAATTATGTTAATGAGTATCTTTCAAAACTCAGTCTGGTTGAACTCCCCCCCCCCTTTTTTTTTTTTACAAGCATGTGATTATCGACTTTTCAGGAAGGTGAAATTGGGGGATACTTCAATGAATTTATTTCTGTGGCTGCCGAGATAAGCCTTCTAAATCTGCCTTTTAAAAACATGTAATGTGTTGTTTCGATTGAGGTGGTGGTTGTTTGGGGCAGTAATTGGGAAAGGGAGTGATTCATTCAGTCATACAGGTAGGAAGCCATGTGTAAGGGTAGAGACCATAGCTTGATGATGGAGAATACACTTAACCAAACGGAAGGTGCAACGTTTTAACTCCTACATCTCCAGTGAAAAGCCGGGGAGGCGCAGAGCAGGTATACCCTAAATGGCAGTAGACAGTCCTGGGATAGACAGGTAATTGACTTGGTCTGAGGCAGCTTTTGTAGAGGAATAAAGTTAGCCGAGGAACAGAAAAAAGTCCATAGCCTGGCATATTCCCATTAAGACAACATTCTGATTGCAGGATGTAGTGAAACTGTGGATTGGGAGAGGTAAGCTATTGAGGCTCATTTCTAAAGGGGTCCCTGGCAAATGAAGCAGGGGCAAAAGAACTCATAAAGTTTGTTGAACTCATAAAGTTCAAAAAACGAACAAAGCAGAAGAAGTTTGTTGAACTTTATGAGTTACTTTTGTTGAAATTTACAATTTGATACAACGAATAGTACAGTGGTACCTCGGGTTAAGTACCTAATTCGTTCCGGAGGTCCGTTCTTAACCTGAAGCTGTTCTTAACTTGAGGTACCACTTTAGCTAATGGGGCCTCTCACTGCCACTGGTGCATGATTTCTGTTCTCATCCTGAAGCAAAGTTTTTAACCCGAGGTACTATTTCTGGGTTAGCGGAGTCTGTAACCTGAAGCATATTTAACCTGAAGCGTATGTAACCTGAGGTACCACTGTATACCTTATTTATCCAAGAACACAGCCGGTTAGGTCTCGTGTGTTCATTGAGGATGCTTTATGTGACCATAGGTTTGTTTGTTGTTTTGGGATAGAGAACAAGGCAAGGAGTGGAGTTTGTTAACTGCACCAGGTAGGTAGAAGAATAGATCTTTAAAAATGTAAGCCAGAGAAAGAGCCTGGTGTGGCCTGCTCTTCTTCCTGCATTCTGTGCTTTTTTTCTTGCGTGGAATTAGTCAGACACACATGTGGGAGCATTCCAACATCTGACCCTCTTCTGCAGTGAAGTGGACCCGCCTTTTCTCCCACCCTGTGACTTTATTTAGCACTTTGTTCTTTGCTCAGCCTTCATCTCCTAGGCACCATGCAAACAGTCTCCTAACCAGTCCAGTTCTCAGAATGCCTGCAGTTCATTTTTACCCTGGAAGCCAGTTTAATATTCTAGTACAGTGGTACCTCAGGTTAAGTACTTAATTCGTTCCGGAGGTCCGTACTTAACCTGAAACTGTTCTTAACCTGAAGCACCACTTTAGCTAATGGGGCCTCCCGCTGCTGCCGCGCCGCCGGAGCCCGATTTCTGTTCTCATCCTAAAGCAAAGTTCTTAACCTGAAGCACTATTTCTGGGTTAGCGGAGTCTGTAACCTGAAGCGTATCTAACCTGAGGTACCACTGTATTTGTCTTCATAATCTCTCACACATAGACCTACCTACTTGAGTTGCCAAATTCCATCCCTAAGAGCTTGCATCGCCCTGTTTAACAGCACCGCAGTAGCAAAGAATGAACCAGTTGCTCCTTCTCATGGACTAAACTTCCTCTTAGACCAGCCATCCTCCTGCTTGCTGTGGGGCAAAGCAAACCACATTGCTCCAGCAGGCAAGAGCAAATTGAAGAGGGGAGTGAGAAGGAAGATCTTGCCGTCTCCTCTTTCAAAGTTGCAATGGTCTCCGAGTCATGTCTCGCCTGCGTTTGTGGCGTGCGGGTGTGGCAGTTGCCACACCTATTAATGAGCCAGTCTGCCACAAATTGGAGAGAACGTGGAAAATAAAACAGAATCCAGATGCATTATTGGTCTTCATAACCTCCTACGTCGTCTAGCAACGTTTGGGAAGGAAGAAACTGACAAAATGGCTCTTGTCCGCTTTCTCTGTGCTGTTTTTTGTGATGACTGTAATCTGCCTGGATGTCTAGACTTGCCAGATGTTGCTGTGTTCGAACTCTGGAGGGAGCCTATGGCTCATACGCTTTCAGGGTGGGGAAGTAGCACAAACCCCTACTGTCTACCACAAGCCTTGGCATCTGGTAACTCTAATAATTCTCCTCCCCCGACATGCCAGAGCCTCCTTTTTTTTTTTTTTTTTTTTTGAAGTTGCGAAGTCTTAAATGTGGTGCACGTAGAATTTAGGCGGCAGAGCATCACGCTCTGTGAGAATAATGCTGAGTTTTCTCTTTTAATTCTTTGAAGAGTTTTAACAACAGCAAAATGGTTTTAATCCTATTTAAGCAAGCGTGACTCTCTTTTTTTACGAATAAAAATAAAACTGTATCATAATGCCGTTAAATCAATCTGTGGCACAACCACATTTGGGAAACGGTGTACGGTTCTGACCTCAGAAAGGGTGTTGTAGAGTTTGGAAACGTTTCAGAAAGGGGCAATCGAAGTGATCAAGGGGATGGAGCAGTGTTTGGGATTTCTTAGTTTAAACAAATGGTGCATAAGAGGTTGTGTGGTAGAAGTTTATAAAATTATGCACGACATGGAGAGTATATAGAGAAAAGTTTTTCTTCCTCTCTCATAACACTAGAACTTATAAACATACAGTGAAGCTGAATGATGGAAGATTCAGGAATATACAGTGGTACCTCGGGTTAAGTACTTAATTCGTTCCGGAGGTCCGTTCTTAACCTGAAACTGTTCTTAACCTGAAGCACCACTTTAGCTAATGAGGCCTCCTGCTGCCGCTGCACCGCCGGAGCACGATTTCTGTTCTCATCCTGAAGCAAAGTTCTTAACCCGAGGTACTATTTCTGGGTTAGCGGAGTGTGTAACCTGAAGTGTATGTAACCTGAAGCATATGTAACCTGAGGTATCACTGTAAAAGAAAGCATGTCTTCGCTCAGTGTAGTCCAACTATGGAACTTGCTCCCACAGTTTTCCTTTTCTGTCTGTGCCCCCTTGTAATGACAGTGGTACCTCGGAAGTCGGATGAAATCCGTTCCGGAACCCATTCGACTTCCAGAATGTTTGGAAACCAAAGCACGGCTTCTGATTGGCTGCAGGAAGCTCCTGCAGCCAGTCAGAAGCTGTGGAAGCCCTGTCGGACGTTTGGGTTCCAAAGAACATTTGCAAACTGGAACACTCACTTCCTGGTTTGCGGCATTCGGGAACCAAAATGTCCTAGTACCAAGGCGTTTGGGATCCAAGGTACGACTGTATATTCCATTTACCTATGGAAGTTTCATTTCCATGCTGTAGCTCCCTCACTCTGCTTCTTGGCATAGAAGGCCTTGTTGATTGGTCCATGTACGTACAGGCAGAGTTCTTAGTGTTTCTCATCAGCGTTCCTTTCCCCCATAGAAAAGCCTATCAGGTGTCCTTTGCAGTCAGCACTGCAAAGGTATCAGCGGTGGTGAGATGCTGTGCTGTGAAAGGGAAGGGAACGATGAAACCTCAGACAGTTGGAGGCTTTAATGTGGTCTCTGAATTGTTCCACGTTGACCTTCAGCCCTGCTGCTCTTAGCCTTGGAGAAGAATTAGCAATTAATTAGAAAATTCCCTCCCTCTTCCCTCCCCCCCCTTTCAACACTGATAAGAGGGAGAGGTGGCATCAGTAACCTGTAAGCATTAGGAAGGAAAAATGTACAAGGGTGGATGACAATACAGTGGTGCTTGTAAAGTGCAGTCGAATTAATGGTCATATTTTGAAATATGTTTTGAAATCCTAGTTTTCAGACCCATCAGGAGCAACTGATGAATGATGCTTCACTTGTGGCGGAGGGAAGGTGGCCTTCCAGAGTGCAGGGGCAATGGCAGAAAACACCCCTTTTTTGGGGGGGGGGGTGTCAATGCCTAGCAGTAATTCTGTAGGGTGCAATGGCACTAGTAAAATGTATTCATAGCTAAGTGATCTTACAGGTCTTTACAGGGGGAGGTAGTAAAATGTATTTGGAAGTGTGGTTTGAAAGCTGATGTTTGCTCTCAATGTGTGAAGGACTGAAAAGCGAAATGGATCCATGCTGCTGGTCTCCCTCCCCCACCCCGTGACATAGTGCAGCTTCTTCACCTCCATCCTCTGACACCCACACATTGAGCAAGGACATACCTGAGTCAGGTAAGCCTATGTGCACAGGCGTCCGCTGGAGTTCAAATGCTGTGCGGTGCGGTTGGGATTCCATCTCCCATGGAAGTCTACCTGCATATTACAAACCTGCTCAGATGTCTCTATTAAGCACACAAATATTAGAACCAGGCCTGCAGAAACAATGTGGCTTTGCTACCCTTTTTGACAATTGTTGTTTTAAAAACTATATGGTTTTTTTAACTTTGTTTTTTGTGTGCTTTTATTAGATGGATTTATCTTTTTTTATTGTTGCAAACAGCTTTGATATATATTTGTGACATAGCAGCATATAAATATTTTTAAAAACAAATAAATAAAGGGGTCCCTTTCACAGGTATAATGCATGGATGGAGCTACTGACGTGATGTTCTTTTGGGGAATGGGAGACGCTTATTTAAATAGGCTGCTGTATCACTTTCAGTTCTAAATCATCACTCTCAATACCACCACTGCTGCTTTGCCCTTATGAGGAGCTTTTCTCAGCCTTCTGACCCCAAAGTCATACCATAGCGTCCCAGATAAGTCTTTCCTGTATCCCTCCCCATGCACCAGTCTCGTTTCCATAATCCACTGGGAATTATGGACTATCTTCCTTCAACAATGGCTGCAGGGAGCACTGTTTGGCTAAGTCTTTTCTTCACTGTGTGTACACAGAGCAGGGAATCTTTAAGTCCTTCTTTTGCTAATGGCATGACATGGTCCGTGAACCCATCCTCACTCAAACTGATAGAAAATTGTAAATATTTGAAGTAGCTTTTTTCTTTTCTAACTTGACTATTTCTCTTTTGCGCGAATGAATTAATATTAAATTCTAAAACAAGCACAGCGCAGGAATTGTCTGAGCTTATATGACGGGAGCTAAAAATAATATTTTCTGCAGTAGGCTGTCTCGGTGCAAATTCCTTTAAAAACAATGGCCTAGCTAGAGGATTGTATTCCTGGAGAGCTAATCACACAGAGTTTCCCAGTGTTTCATCTCTTTCATCTCCTCTTGTGTGAACACCAGGCCTTGGGTTGATTAAACAATCTATGGCATTTAACATGCTGTGTGTGGGGGGGTATTGTTGTTGTTGTTATAGAAGCTTTAGCTCATAGAATCATAGAGTTGGAAGGAATATGCAGCTGTCCCTTACAGGGATTGAACCTGTAACCTTGGTGTTGTTCTTAATATGAAATGTGTTTTCATTTTGTATTTATGTTGTAAACTGTCCTATGGTCTTTGGATGAAGGGCAGTATATAGATGATATTATTATTACTATTATTATTAAATGACCATAAGGCTCCACATTTAGGTTTTGTTACTGGATTTGCTAGCACGTCTGTCTATGAACACATGCATAAGAACTTGTATCTTACATGCATGTTCACAGAAAGCTCCAATTCAAAAAGCTCTTGAGATCTTTACCGGGGTCTGTTGCTAACTGCAGACAGGGTTACATTGGCTTCAGTAAACTTGCTCATTTGGGGGGAATTTGGAAATGACTTGTGCAGATTTATTCAGAAACATTCTTTTGATTTCAGTAGGACTCATTTCCAGCTAAGTGAGTACAGGATTGCAGCCAGCCGGGCTCCCCACCGTGCAACTGGGCAGGCAGCTCAGTGCAGCTCTGTTTAGCTCCAATGGGCAGGGGTTGCTCAGACATAGCACCCCGCTCTGGACACCATCGAGGAACGCTCTGCCACTGGTTTATGAATGGCATGGAAAGAGGCTCCATTGGTCTATTCCTCCAGTTTCTCCAACTCTAATACTTCAGGAGCTGAGCAGAGGGAAGTTGGTGGCAAACTAGCAGCTAAATGATTAAATGAATGGGCTATAGATTTCCCACTTGTGCCTTAGGTGTTCTTTTAGAATCCAGGCATATAAACACATGTTCACAAGTGGCAGGTACCACATGCAGGTTTTAATTTGGGGGGTATGTTTTAGTGAAAACAATAATTGTTGGTGTCCTAGTAGTTGCAAAGTGTGAGTTTTAAGTGACCCTGTAGGTCAGTGGCAGAACCTTGTGTACCTGGTTTCTCTAATTGTAGGACCTCAGGTGTAGTAGGGTTGAGAAGGACCCGTGTTGAGACCCACTGTCAGTAAGAGCAGGTAATACCAGTGGTCTGCTTTGGTATAAGGCATTTCAGTTCTTCATACAGGGATGGGGAACCTGCAGCCATCCAGGTGCAGATGGACTCCATCTCCCATCCATCCCAGTCAGCCTGGCCAATGGTCTTGGAGGATGGGAGTTGTTGTTGAACAACATCTGGAAGGCCACAGCTTCCCCCCTCTGATTCAGCAGAATGGAAGGAACTATTCCTTTGCCGCTGGTGGTATTATAATGGCCTCATGTGCTGCATTAGCTTCAATTGTAGGACATTTTCTGTCGTTCTTAAGGCTTCGTTCTTTAACTGGCATCTTTATTTATTTTAGTTACATACAGGCATAAGTCATGTCTTAATCAAAGCGCTGACTCGTTAATGCGTACTGCATTGGATCAGACGACTTGCACGAAAATGCAAACCAAACAATACACCCTTTGTCCACCGAAGGTGGCCGTCCTTCTGTACAGCTGACAGTGGATGGGGCCAGGTGCCATTTGGCTTGCTCTTTCAACAGCTGTATTAAATCAAACAGAAATCAAAACTTATTCTAGGCACAAAGCCCTCTGGAACTCCCTCTAAGGCTTTGTGGCTTTAGAGAATTGAAGGCTTGTGTATTGTCTCTGGCAGCAAAGTCTCTAGTTTCTATTTGATGCACATGGTTGTGGGCTGCACAGCTAAATGCTCCTTTAACATGCACCAGAGTTGCCATTGCTGATGTCAGATTTGCATCCGTTTATTCTCTTGTGTAGAGAACGACCTGCTTCTCCTCTGTAGAGTGCAGAAATGTGCTGCTGAGCCACTGATACTGTCGGGTCTTGTAGCAATCTTGCCTGAGCCAGACAAGAGGATTGATTGCGTATTTGGGCTTATTGCAGGCTCTGTCCCCTGCGTTTGTGTGTCTGTCGTGTGGTCTGTTGTTCCTGGTGAGTAGCTGCTTTAGGTTCTCCCACCTAAGGTCGGTGAGAAGGAAGTTTTGTTGTCCAGAACTGTAGAGTCATTCATACATTGTTGGAGTGGTTTTAGCTGGGAGTTGGAGTGGTGGTTTGTCACCTTCTCTTCTGACCTTGCTGATCTCACCCCCCCCTCCTTCCTTCACTGGGTATTGTAGTTTAAGGCTAGCCTGATGTCAATCTTTCAGGTGTGAATACCTGTCCTGAGTTGCAGCACCTGTGGCTCTGTTGTAGGGCTTGCCTAGTATAGACAAGTGGACACTTGTGTGCAGATATCTGTAGTGATCATTGGGTTTCTGGTACAAGGGAGTTCTTAGCTGTCCATGATATAGTTCACCCAGGCTCAGTTCAAGTGCAGGTTTTGACCAATAAAGACCCCAATTCCTTAGGTGCTGCTTCATCCAAGGACCTTCTTTGTGTGTCTACTCTAAGGGAGTTGGAGAGGGTGGCAGCGCATGATTGGGCCTTCCTGACACTGGAATCCTCTCCCCAGAGAGATGCATCGGGTGCCACCACTATCAGCTTTTAGGCACTGGCACTTTTAATTAATAATGCATTTTAATATTTTGATGTATTTTGATTTGGTATTGAATGCTTTTTAAAAAATAAATAAATAAGTGGCTTTGAGAAAAAAATTCTTGTAGTAAGTGACAAATAAATATAGCCGTTGTCAGGCCTGGGGGCCAAATGCAATCCTCCAGCCTTTGGGACCCCCAGGCCACAGACCTTGTGGTCTTGCTTTGCAGCTACCTTGAGTGGGTCTGTCTGTCTGAAATGTGCCCTTGAACTCAAGGCTTTGAGTTCTTTCAGTGAATCTTGCTTGCCTGGTTGCAGGATACAAGTGATGTGCACCTGTGAGTGTAGAGAAATTAGCCTAGTTTGCAAAGGTGAAATTCACATTGGTTAGCCTGCCCACCTTTGCCTCTGACCCTGCCCACCCTCTGCTTGCAGCCCCCAGAAGGGAATGTGGTCCTGAGCCTACAAAGGGTTTTGATGTAAGTGAATTGTAGTGCCTAGTAATAAATAGTGATGTAGTGATGTATGGAAGTGAAAGCTGGACCATAAAGAAGGCTGATTGCCAAAGAATTGATGCTTTTGAATTCTGATGCTGGAGGAGACTCTTGAGAGTCCCATGGACTGCAAGAAGATCAAACCTCTCCATTCTTAAGGAAATCAGCCCTGAGTGCTCACTGGAAGGACAGATCGTGAAGCTGAGGCTCCAATACTTTGGCCACCTCATGAGAAGAGTAGACTCCCTGGAAAAGACCCTGATGTTGGGAAAGATGGAGGGCACAAGGAGAAGGGGACGACAGAGGACGAGATGGTTGGACAGTGTTCTCGAAGCTACTGGCATGAGTTTGACCAAACTGGGGGAGGCAGTGGAAGACAGAAGTGCCTGGTGTGCTCTGGTCCATGGGGTCACGAAGAGTCGGACACGGCTAAACAACAACAACAACAACAGTCGTTTAGTCGTGTCCGACTCTTCGTGACCCCATGGACCAGAGCACGCCAGGTAATATTAGAAACCTGGAAATGTTTAAGGCAACGACTAAACAACAGTAATAAATAAACCTGATACTTGTATTAGTCCAGGTTGATGCTTCAGTGCAAGTTGAAGCTCTGCTGTTAAGTTTTAAAGAGCTTTCTGCCCATGTGGTTCTGATGAAGATGGTGTCCTATCTCAAGCAGTTTTGATGCTATAGCATCTTGCGGGACGTTTGCAGCTTATATTTGCATAATATACACCTATTTTTTTCCGACAACTAAGTCAACTGCAAAAAGGTTCGGAGCAAATAATGACTGCTGAGTGGAGGACTTTTAATCAATGAAGTTGGTAAGTAACCTTGGTTCTTGAGTAAAGCGTATTCACTGAAGAGTTAGAAGGCGAAGAGTGGCTTAATCGAGACCTTCCTTGTAAAAAGGAAAAGTATAATTCAGGGCTTCCCGCAGCAGCCATGCTGTGCAAAATACCTCTGTACTGGGATGCAGACGCACACATAGCTCCACTATAGGCATTTGCCGCCGCACCACAAATAACATCAAATGCTGTAATTAAGGAACCAACGTAAAATGCCAAAGCCTATCATTTCTGTGCTTTTTGGTCTGGAGGGATAAAGGGGAAGCATAGAGATTCTTTGTGTGGGGCTGAATCTGGGTGGTAGGGGAAGGGATTTATTTTCTGGCTGGCTTTCTTCTCCTTTGCTAAAATGCATTTTTGTATCATAGCGAGGGAACGTCATTGTCGGAGCAATTTTTCATCTGCCAGTGATGTCGACATAATAGGAATGTGTGAGAGACAGCCTGCTCACAGCAGCTGAAATACCGAATCATAGATTTCGAAGGGATCACATGGATCACCTAGTCCAATCCCTGGAATTCAGGAATATGCACCCAGATGGAGATTAAATCTGTGACCTTGGTGTTATCAGACCACACTCTAACCAACTGAGCTAACCTATGGGGATAGTTTCTGATGCCCAAATAAACTTTTGTTGGCACAGGAATGTGCATGTCTCTAGGTTAAACAGGGCTGCTCATCAGGCAGAATGTGGAATGACTAAACTTTGCCTCTATTTAGACAAAGGTTGCTTCAAGAAGATTAAAAACCGAGTTTTCTGTTTTGGCATAGTTTAATATCCTTCAAAAGTCAGCTGCAACTTTAAGCGGAGCGTTTGTGTGCCTGTGTGTGTTTTATTACGTCTGTTTTCAATTTACCTGAAAAAGAATACGCGTGCTTTCTTTTTCTTTTTTCCTGGGTTTACTCATGTTGCACTATCATCCGAGGAATTTCAGCTCCTTCTCATGGAGACTCTCCCCTTCTGCAAAACAAAAGGAAAAGGAAAAAGAAAGCTGCCTTTTTCACTTGACCTGGGAATATGATTTCCTTTGCACAGCCTGCTTGCTGCTGTTTGGTTTAGTAAAATGTGGAGCTGCGTTAGCATTTGGCAGCCCTTCCTGGACCGTTGTGAAAGAGAGAAATGTTACTTGGACTCCATCCGCCTGTGTATCCACCCATTCACACGCCCTCACACATCTGGTGCCAGTCGGATGGACTGAAAAGGAGTGCTATGTACTCCTTTGAATGGACATTGCATAGTGCATTCCCTATGGGCCACAACGTGCCTTTTCTGTTCAGCTCTGAAAGAGAAGGGAAAGATGATAATGTATATGCTATTTCATGAAGAATCAAGACTAATGTATTTCAGATCCTGGAACCTGGAATGATGCTCTTGCTTTTTGCTCCAGGCAAGAAGCCGACCGTGTGCAGAATGCAACAAAAACAATTAAAAACAATTTTTAAAAGTCAAGTAGACAGCCATAGCAAACCATGAGTTTGCTTCCAAGCTTGCTGATACTCCCTTGAACGTGGGCGATGCTGCGTTGGCTACATAGGGACATATTACTTTGCTATTAGTGCCTAGGAGGGTGGTAATATGGGACAGCCCTGCTGGGTAGCAACAGCTGGTAGTGTTACTGGCTTGAAGGGGGCTTTCTTGAGGTATTGGGTTGGCTAGTGCTAGAAGCAACATGCTGGCAGACTAGATGGACCTTTTTTTTGTCTGATCAAGCAGGACTGGGCCCTTAAAGCAAGGTTATGCAAAGTTCAGTGGACCGAAAGGAATTGATCCCAATTCTAAATAATACAGAGTTCATGTTTCCTGCAGAAAACAGTGCTGTATAAGAAGAAGAGTTTGGATTTGATATCCCGCTTTATCACTCCCCTTCAGGAGTCTCAAAGCGGCTCACATTCTCCTTTCCCTTCCTCCCCCACAACAAACACTCTGTGAGGTGAGTGGGGCTGAGAGACTTCAGAGAAGTGTGACTGGCCCAAGGTCACCCAGCAGCTGCATGTGGAGGAGCGGAGACGGGAACCCGGTTCAAGTGCCTGGCGCTACAGATCACTCAGTCCTCCCTTATCTTTCCCCCACCCTGCTTCTCCTTCTTCCATAAGTAAAACACAACACAACACAAAACAAAATCGCCCCTTTGAGAAGGAGGAGACAGCGAGATCTTCAATCAAAGCATGGAATATATTTTGCCTCACTAGGGATCAGGGACCACGGGCTGTGTATAGACTGTACATTTTAAGCACATTTTAAGCACGTGCCATTCCTCAAAGAATCCCGGGAACTGCAGTTCGCCACTAGCAGAGCTATGGTTCCCAGCACCCTTAAGAAACCGCAGTTCTGAGGGGAAGTCATGTGCTTTAAATGGGTGGTGTGCAAGCAGCCGAATCTGTAGCGGGAAGACATTCCAGGTGTCGGTAGGAGTGTGCACCACCTCCCTCCTCCCCAAAGTAGAGCTTTTAACGCAACATGATGAACAGCGATACTGCAAACATTTTAAAAAAGCAGCATGATTCTGAGCAAAGCCTGTATCGTCGTAGGAAATGTGGCTGTACAATAAATACTCTCTTAGGAAAGAGAGCTCTATTCCACTTTTCAATACCCAGGCTGCTGCTGCTGCTGCCTTCGTCTCTTTAGTAGGCTGTTGCTGTGTTTGCAAATATAAGCTAGCAGCTCCCTCTGCAGCTGGCATCAATGCAGGCTTCCTTTTAAGAAACTAGTTGCAAACCCTGTATTCAGTTGCATGAAAGGGGTGGTCTGTGATCTCCTTGCAGTTCGTTGTCATTTTTGTGCAAAAACAGCTTCAAACAGCTGTTTTGACATAGTTAAAAAAACAAACTAGTACATTTAGATATTGCTTTGCCCCTCTTTACCCCAAGTGTTTGTAGGGATTTTATCTACATCTTGGTTTAACACCAGTTTAATGAAAAATAAAAGGGTGGAATGTCGAGTTTTCACTGTATGAGCAGGTTTAAGCTGAACACCGAAGCAGAAATGAATTATGGTGAGAACATGGTTCTGATTTATTGCGTTTTATTCTGAAGGTTCAGAACAGTTGAGTTGGGGAGCAGATCTGGCGTTTTCAAGCATGCAAGCTTTCTTTCAACCCCAAATGCTTAAAAGATACAGGCTCGACAAAACCTGCAAGTGATTAGTTGTCGAGGGTTTTTTTAAGGCTTTCTGTGAAAGCAGAGTACTGGCGGTACAAAAGGCTATGTAAGGAATGAAGTTTCGCTTTCAGGTGATAACTCCATCAGGGCAAGCATTTAGGTTTGCCAGGCGGAACAATCCCGCCTCTTCTCCCCCATGTGCTGTTCTGGTGCTCTCCTGACGTTCCCCCCAGTCAGGTGAGGGGAGGAGAAATGGGAAAGACCCATTGCACAGGCATGGAGGTCCTTGAGCAGTACAGTGGTACCTGGGGTTACATACGCTTCAGGTTACATACGCTTCAGGTTACAGACTCTGCTAACCCAGAAGTAGTACCTCAGGTTAAGAACTTTGCTTCAGGATGAGAACAGAAATGGTGCTCCGGCAGTGCGACAGCAGCAGGAAGCCCCATTAGCTAAAGTGGTGCTTCAGGTTAAGAACAGTTTCAGGTTAAGAACAGACCTCCGGAACGAATTAAGTACTTAACCTGAGGTACCATACAGAGAGGACTCTTTAGTTGAATCCCACCATATATGTGTGTGTGTGTCTGTGTCTGTGTCTGTGTCTATGTCTGTCTTGTCTTTCAGGGAAGTAGAGAAAAAGTAATGAAACATAATAAAAACATCATTATGAAATCTGCACTTCAGCAAAACAACACAAGACACATCAATTGATAAAAATTAATTAAAGTTGATTGAAACAAAGTCAAAAGGCACAAGGAGAATAGGAGATACAATTTTTTTTTTTTTTTGGAACAAAAATGGGGCCCACAACTGAAAGGTACCTGTTCTCTCTTTTTTTTAATGAGTTGTGAGTAGGGCCTCCAGCTTGGGCAGTTTCATACAGGTGCAGTCAGGCCTTTAGGTAATGTGCTCCGAAACCATTTAAAGGCCAAAAGCTGCACTTTAAATTGAACCTGGAAACAAAGACAGGCACCCTGTGGTCTGCGTAATTTTTGTGTGTGTGCATGTGTGTATGGGGATGTGGACCAGACTGTTGCATAGAAGTTTTGTGTGGATTTGTGTGACCTTCTAGGCTGCTCCGAGCCTAACAACCCCCCCCCCCCCAACACACAAAAATTGAGACACATCAGTGGGTCATAAGTGCTTTGGGGCATGCTGTGTTGCTGACAGCGACTGTTTAGTGCAAGGGCACATGTTCCTTACAGGAAGCTGCCTTATACTTAGAGCAATGGTCCATCTAGCTCAGTATTGCATGCACTGACTGGCAGCAGCTGTCCAGAGTTTCAGGGAGGGAACATTCCCAAACCTAGCTGGAGATGCTTGGGGTTGAACTTAGGACAGGAGTAGGCAACCTAAGGCCCATGGGCCGGATGTGGCCCAATCGCCTTCTCAATCTGGCCTGCGGATGGTCTGGGAATCAGCGTGTTTTTATTTAAAATGCATCTCTGGGTTATTTGTGGGGCCTGCCTGGTGTTTTTACATGAGTAGAATGTGTGTTTTTATTTAAAATGCATCTCTGGGTTATTTGTGGGGCATAGGAATTCGTTCATAATTTTTTTTTCAAAATATAGTCTGGCCCCCTACATGGTCTGAGGGACAGTGGACTGGCGCCCTGCTGAAAGAGGTTGCTGACCCTTGACCTAGGACTTTCTCCATGCAAATGAGCTGCAACCCTTTTTATTAATCCCTCAGTTGTTTTCACGTAGCAGCAAGAGCTGATTTTACAGGACCAGGTAGGAAAACCTCTGGGAAGTCGAAGAGGACTCTTGGAAGTATTCTTTGTTTTGTTTTATTAGCTCTTCTTTTCAAGCCATTTTTGTGTGACAGTGACTAAGCAGTTCAGTATTTCTGGACTTTACCTACAAGGCTGCATAGGGGATTCTCTTCCGTAATCAGCAGTTCAGAAGTGCCATTCAAAAAAAAACATTGCCGGTGAGCCTTTTATAGGTGGCGGAGGCACTGACTCACTGCAGTACTTTAATCTGCCTCGATGTTTTCATGAGGAACCCAGCAAGACACAGAGGTTGCCAGCGCCCGTTGTAAAGCTGAACTCTGCGGCCTGACCACCAGAGCAGTTTGTGGTAAATTAAGCTGGGAAAGGAAAGGAATGGACGGAAATCGCTTGACAAGAGATTAAAGGAAAAGTAATGGAGGGTGAAAGAAAACGGCTTGAAAGAGCCAGGCCAGAGTTGTCTCCCGAAGTCAGCCCTTGGCCAAAGATGCTATGGGATTTTTTATGAGGATTGTTTGGGTCACTATGTAGCCTTACTTTCATTAATGAGAATTCTTGTGAACCACCATGAAACCTTGGTGTTAAACCTCCAGGTTCAGGGCAGGCATACCGATTAAAAGCCTCCTGCAAATTAAAGACATGGATCTGCTGCAAGAGTTGGCAATCTGATTCCCTCTATCTGTCGAATCTGAGCACAGCATACCCTCTCATGTTGCGCAGCGATATTGTATGTGCAGCAAATGTGGTTTCATTCCTGTGACCACTTTTGCTCATAGAAGTGGGCAAGACTCCACAGGTTTGTGAAATACTTGCAGTGGACCAGTGTGGTTTAGTCAGACTAAGACTTGGGAGACCAGGATTTAAATTCCTATTTGACCATAAAGCTCACTGGGTGACCTTGGGCCAGTCACTGCCTCCTGCCTCTACCTCACAGGTGGGATATAAATGCAATTAATACATTTTACACCTCCACACCCATAGCTTAGTGAACTTCTGCCAGTGATGCTTCTGCAAGGCTGTTACCTGCTTTCTGAATGGTAAAGGTAAAGGGACCCCTGACCATTAGGTCCAGTCGTGACTGACTCTGGGGTTGCAGCGCTCATCTCGCTTTATTGGCCGAGGGAGCCTGCGTACAGCTTCCGGGTCATGTGGCCAGCATGACTAAGCCTCTTCTGGCGAACCAGAGCAGCGCATGGAAACACCGTTTACCTTCCCGCCGGAGTGGTACCTATCTATCTACTTGTACTTTGACGTGCTTTCAAACTGCTAGGTTGGCAGGAGCAGGGACCGAGCAACGGGAGCTCACCCCGTTGCGGGGATTCGAACCGCCGACCTTCTGATCAGCAAGTCCTAGGCTCTGTGGTTTAACCCACAGCGCCACCCGCGTCCCTTCTGAATGGCAGGGACAGTTTAAATATGGTAATGTGCCAGTATCAGATACTGTGAACTTTACACATGGCACATGTTTTTAAAAGTCTGACTTATGAAACACTATTGCCTAGTGAAATTGGAGTGAACGCAATGAAACCAGTGGGGATTCTATATGATATTTCTGCTTTGACCCCCCCCCTTTAACAAAACATTAACCCTATGCTCTTGCTGTCTATTTATCTGTCAGTTTGTTTATTTATGTAACAAGTGTATCAATCTATCTAATATAGATCTATTTATCTGAGTAGAAGTTGTGGTTTAAGTCTAGCAATGAATAAAGTCAAATAATACATTGTGTATTAACTTCAGAAAGTTAATGAGATCAGCATTGTATTCTTTAGTGAAGATGAAGTCCTAGATAGCTTGACCCTTAAGATTATGTGTGGCCAGAAATTGACTTGACATTTCATATTTATTTACAGTAACTGATGCCTTGGTAACAGGGTATTAACTTGTTCACCCATGCTGAATTTGATTAGAGACAGTCTTCTGATAAGGAAGCCATAAATCTATCAAAAATGTCTAGAGGAGAATATCTGCTGACTGTACTTGGACACAAATCATCCTATGTGTTGATGTCTCTCTGCTCTCTGACCGTTTCATAAACAGAAGCTGCCGTTAAAATAAATTTTCGGTGTTAAGCTTTTTAAAAGCCCCCTCTTGTGGTGTATTGAAGCAGCTGCATCTCTCCAGTGAAACTATTCTCCCAGCGAGTTTGTTGTGGGCACCTAGCTGTAGCTGTAACCCACAATGGCTGCCGTCTTTGCATTTATTTTTCTCTTCTAATTCTGCCACAAACACGTCCAACAACAGATGAATCCCCAAAATTGCTCCTTAATGTAAAAGTGTATCAAACTTGTGCCAGTGTCAAAATGAATACTCAGGTGTCAGTTGGTTGCTCTATCCTAACTAGACATTGCTTAGGGAGCTGGTGACAAAAGGAAGTGCCAATCTGGGATTTGTGTTAACATTTTTGGTCCTAAGTAAGACAATACCCCAGTTCCTCAAGGATTGCCTCTCCCCATATGAATTGACCCAGACTCTGCGAACATCCTCTGAGGCCCTTCTTTGTGCGCCTCCTTCACAAGAGGTCTGAAGGATGGCAACATGAGAATGGGCCTTTTCTGTGGTGGCTCCATTTGTGGAATGCTCTCCCCAAGGAGGCTTGCCTGGCACCTTCATTACATATCTTTTGGCACCGGGAAAAAAACACACAATCTATGGCCTTTTAAACTTGGGGGGGGGGGTATTGTTTTTGTTTGTTGCTATGTTATGTATTTTTGCATATTGTAAATGCTCTGTGATTTTTGGATGAAGGGCAGTTAACAACAACAACAACAACAACAACAACAACATCACCAGGAAACTTCTCATCACATCCCATTAAAAAGCTAAAGGGACCCCTGACCATTAGGTCCAGTCGTGGCCGACTCTGGGGTTGCGGCGCTCATCTCGCTTTATTGGCCGAGGGCGCTGGCATACAGCTTCCGGGTCATGTGGCCAGCATGACTAAGTCGTTTCTGGCAAACCAGAGCAGCACACGGAAACGCCGTTTACCTTCCCGCCTATTTATCTACTTGCACTTTGATGTGCTTTCGAACTGCTAGGTTGGCAGTAGTGGGGACTGAGCAACGGGAGCTCAACCCGTCACAGGGATTCGAACCGCCGACCTTCTGATCAGCAACTCCTAGGCTCTGTGGTTTAACCCACAGCGTCCCTCACATCCCATTAGTTCCTCCATAATGGGCGTACTCAGCTAAATTTGAATATCACGTAGTGTCTCACTTGAACAATGCATCCTAATCTTTTACTGTGGACCTCTGCGGTATCAGAGGAAGTTGGCGATGGGGACTTTTCAGCTATGGCCCTACCAGAATAGCCTTTTTAAAGTGTATGCAATTTTTTGACATATGTAAGGTGGAGTTGGTTGATTTTACTGAGTTTGCATATCCAGCAGTATTTTATAAACAGTTTGCGTTTTACATGGTCACATAGCCAGATTTAAATATATATTTTGTCAACCTATTTTCTAATTCCACTTCATAAGCGCTATTCCATATCCAGCTAAACTGGTAACAGCTGCACACAAAAGAGTGGTACCAGTTGACTTGAGGTAACCCTCAGTTTTGCAGAAGTACAAAGAACCTGGGCGGGGGCAACATAGCGGGGAGCCCCCACCAGTAGCCCAGTAACAACTGAATAAACCATTGTTGTCTAATTTCATCTGAACTGGGTGCATAGTTAGATCTGTTTCATGTCTCGAAAGTTTGGTCTGCTAACTTGAGTTCTGCACAGAGAATGACCATTCCTGTATTCGGCAGGCTGAGTGGTGTCTGAAGCGTAGAATCTAGCTACAAATATTCCATGGCATAGACCATATCAACCTTCAGCTGGCTGACCAAAAAGAAATTGGTCTCATCTGACCTTTTCTGCCTAGGCCTGAACCTTCTCCGAATCTAATTGAGACTGACTTGAAGTGAGAATGTGAATTGATTTTGTTCCTATCTGGTTGGGTTGCAGGCACAATATCAATAATGGAGGAGGTCATATCTGCACTAATGTTTGCTGAAGTGTAAAATGGAGCAGCTGCCATTGTGCTTTTCTGCCCCTTTCTCTATAAACCTCTGTAACACAATAATAGGGCAGGGTGATCAATGGCCAAGGAAGATGAGTGCTGTTCATGCATGCAAATTTTTCCAGTGTCAACATGATGCCAGTGACCTAAACATGCCACCTGGCATTTCCCCCTATTAAATCTGGATTTACCCTTTGATAAGTTAAATAAACCTGTTGCTGATGACCCATTTGTGATATCTGAATGCACAGAAGCCTAAGACTTGTCCCTGTTGTTGCAATTACACAAAACCATGGTTTCTTGTAATGTCATTATACTCTAACCGAAAATGTAAGTTAGACCAGTGTTTCCCAACCTTTTTTGGGCAAAGGCACACTTGTTTCATGAAAAAAATCTCGAGGCACACCACCATTAGAAAATGTTTAAAAAATTAACTCTGTGCCTATATTGACTATATATAAAGTAACTCTCTTTAATAGGAATCAAATAAACACAAAGAAAGTATTTTATAATTACTTTATTATGAAATAGTAAGTATACAGAAATATGAAAAATTATAAAATACTTTATTCAGTGCGCCTTTTGTCCCTCTCCTCGAAATGCTCCAACTCAATGTTCCTCAGCGGGCTGGCCATTGGAGAGCCGTGTCGCCCACACCGCAGCCCAATACAATATGAACCCTCCCCTCACAAGCGGCAACCCCTCCACACTCCCCACCTTAAGCCTCCACACGCGCCCTGCCCAAAGAGATGCCCGCCCGCGCGCGAGGGGATCCTTTACCTCAGCATCCCGCCAAAAAAAAAAAAAAAAAAAAGAGGGCGAGAGACTGCGGTCCCTCAGAGACAGCAGCAGCTGTAGCTGTAGTAGCGCCAAGCTGTGCCGGGGACTCCGTGCCCATGAGGGGAGGGAGGGGAGAGAGAGGAGAGGCAGCAGGTCGCCCTCTTAAGTCACGCGCGCGCAGGCACCACCACGCATCCCTCGCGTCCTCTCGCAGAGCCCCTGCTCAGCACCTCCTGCCTCGGGGACGCCCGTCATGAGCCGCTGAGAGGCTGCCAAGCCTCCAGGCTGCTCCCATTCAGCCTTAGGCGCGGGCCCGCCTCGGGAAAAGCGGTGCTGGGAGGCGGAGAGAGAGAGAGAGAGGACGCCGCTGGCTGCGTCCCACCCTCAGTCAGTCGGCTCGGAGCTACTGAGGAGAGGGAGGTGGGGACGACGGCGCGTCTGTTCCGCTCGGGGCCAGCGCGCCCCCGCCCCCCTCTCCAGAATCCCCAACTAAATACGATGCGCTAAGGGAGGGGGGAGAACCCACCCACAAAGAGGACGCCTTTCTGCAGGGCGCCTAAGGCCTCTCGCCGCCCGACTCGCCCGCCTCCCTCCCACGGCACACCAGGCAACGTCTCGCGGCACACTAGTGTGCCGCGGAACACCGGTTGGGAAACACTGAGTTAGACATTCAGAAAAAGCAAAAGGCCTGATTTTATTGTTACTGATCCAGTTTTTTCTGGGAAGAGCACTGATTGTTTAAATGGTTCATAAAATAAAATACGAAGGGGGTTGATAGCCTAATAAGACAATCCAAGTCTTTCTGTTTGCTTCATGAAGCAGTTCTTCTGGCATCAGTGTGAAGTACTTTGTTTTAGCAGAGTTATAAAAGTGCAGCTGAAAGAAGGTACTCTGTGCTAAATATTGTGATCTCCTTTATATGTGTTGGTGCACCATATTTATTAATGCTTAAGCAAAAGGTTGGAGACGGAGAAGTGAATGGCAGAATCTCAGTCTAGTGTTTTTTTTAGCTTGTCACTCAGGCATATGCTTTCTGTTAACTGAGAGGGGCGTATGACACTCATTAAAAGCAATGCACATATCTGTCATATGGTACTGAGCTTGCTGTTTTGGTGTTTGCCGTTGAGCTTCAGGAAAAACAGTGACAAGCCAAAGCAATATTTTGATCCCCTGCTTCTGCTATCCACCCGCCCACCCACTCCTGTCAATGGGTTTCAACATTCCAGAGCTCTCTGCTCCATCTGTCATGGCTTGCTCAGTGCTTTGTTCTTGGATCCATGGCCTTTAGCAAAGCTGTCTCCAGCTCAGTTGGCCAGGCTCCCACCGTTCAGCGAAGAACTTGGTTCTACTACAAGATCTGCTCCATAGCCAATGTGATTTGTGTGAGACTTTTTTTTAAAAAAAACAAAACTGGTGGGAGACTCAGTTCTGAGTCTCTGAAATGGTCCTCAGGCGATGAAGTTATATGAGGGGAGATCCAGTTGGCTGACGCAATCGTATTTTGTCTTCTGTAGTCCAGATGAACGTGCTCTTGGTATTCTGTTGCCCAGTGTTGAATGAATGTGTGTTGATTTTAACCCCCTTGAAGGCACATGGCAAAATTTGGTAGAAACAGCAACAACATTAGGGTGATTGCCTAAAAATTTACTGCCCGATGAGATGACCACAAGACACAGGCCTTCATTGTCTTCATTATCCCTGTCTCCGCTATAAGCTACCACCACGTTTCAGTAGGTTCACACATAAGCCTAAGACAAACTATGGTTCAGCGTGAGTGTGTGAGTGCTGTCCTGGTTGTCCTGCTTCCAGGCTACCCAGAGTTAAGCCGTATTTTGGCTTAGTGTTATATGTGAAATGCACATATAACAACACTCAGCCAAAGCACCACCATCATATAATTCACATAATCTCCAATCGTATTGGACACTGATACCACCACATAAAATTCTCGAGTCAAGCTTATTGCAGCAATTGGTAATTATAGAGTAAAATATTGTCACATTGTATTTCTTTTTTAATTAAAGATTTTGTTGATTTACAAAAGTGTGCAATGTCTCTCTCTCATATTTTTTTTCCATGTAACATTTTTACAAATCAGTTTCATTTGTTGAGACATTAGGAAGAAAAGGGGGAAAAGGTGGAGGGGGGAGGAAGATGGGTGGGGGTGGGGTGGGGTCGGGTGGCGATGTTTCTATTTTACTTACTATATGTAGGGTTTGGTGTCAGTGTTGCTTGTGCAGATTCTTTGCTGTCTTTCTTTGGTGGTGAGAGAGGTTGGGGTTGGCCTAGGGTGTGGTTATTCATTTGTGGTTGTCTGTGGTGGTCTTTGTTTTCATGTGTGAGTGGGGTGGGTGGGTGTTTTGTTTTTTTTTTAATAAATTTTTTTATTGATTTCCAATTTTTTAACATAAACAAAAAACAACATAAAAACAAACAGAAAAACTCATATTTTCTTAACCTTCTTTCCATAACCCTCTTTTCCCGGACTTCCCCATACCTTTCCCTTTTTGCATCCTTAATTTAGTACCATTATTCAGCAACCCTTCTTAACCAATTAAATATAAATTCATCCTCTTTTTCTATTCCACCCTAAAATTAAACACAATTTTCGCTGCAATTCTACGTCTTCTTTTCCCTCAGCATTTTAACACTCCTCAATTTTATAATAATTCTTAAGATACATCTTAAATTTCTTCCAATCTTCTTCCACAGTCTCTTTCTCTTGGTCGCGGATTCTGCCGGTCATTTCTGCCAGTCCCATAAAGTCAATCACTTTCGCCTGCCATTCCTCCAGCGTGGGTAGCTCTTGTGTCTTCCAATACTTTGCTAGAAGAATCCTTGCTGCCGTAGTAGCGTACAAAAAGAAATTCTTATCCTTCTTCGGCACCAGCTGGCCGACCATACCCAAGAGAAATGCCTCTGGTTTCTTGTTAAAGGTGCACTTAAGCACTTTCTTAATTTCATTATAAATCATTTCCCAGAAGGCCTTAATCTTTGGGCAGGTCCACCAAAGGTGGAAAAAGGTACCTTCAGTCTCTTTACATTTCCAACATTTGTTATTGGGCAAATGATAAATCTTCGCAAGCTTGACTGGGGTCATGTACCACCTGTAAATCATTTTCATAATGTTTTCTCGTAAGGCATTACATGCCGTAAATTTAATACCTGTGGTCCATAACTGCTCCCAGTCAGCAAACATGATGTCATGACCTATGTCCTGTGCCCATTTAACCATAGCAGACTTCACTGTCTCATCTAATGTATTCCACTTCAACAGCAAGTTGTACATTCTTGATAAATTCTTAGTATTGGGTTCTAACAATTCTGTTTCTAATTTCGATTTCTCCACCTGGAAACCAATTTTCCTGTCTTGTTTGAAAGCCTCCATTATTTGAAAATAATGGAGCCAGTCTCGTACCTTGGACTTTATTTTCTCATAACTTTGTAGTTTAAATTCACCACCTTCTTGTTCTAAAATCTCAGAATATTTCGGCCAATTGGTTCTCATGTTAAGTTTCTTTACCTCCTTAGCCTCCATAGGTGAAAGCCACCTGGGAGTTCTATTTTCCAATAAATCTTTGTACCGTATCCAAACATTATATAGTGCTTTCCTGACAATGTGATTTTTAAAACCCTTATACACTTTAACCTTGTCATACCAGATATATGCATGCCAACCAAAATTATTATCAAATCCTTCCAAAGGGGTGGGTGGGTGTTTTGGATCATGTTAGCCATATTGATTTGTATGCTGTTGGTGGATTTTTGTCGTCTTGTTGGGCTGTGTATTGTCACATTGTATTATGGGTTAGAATGAAGAGTCCATCTTTTAGCATTTTATTTTGTTTTCATTTTCAGGCACATGCCTAAATCTCTTTAAAAGTGTAGATCAGGGGTTGTCAACCAGGTCCCTACAGCCCACTGGTGGGCGTTTCAAGATTCTAGGTGGGCGGTAGGGGGTTCCATGGCACAAGCTGAATCCTCCTTCCATCAAGCACTGGTGGGCGGTCAGGAAATTTTACCATCAAGAAAGATGCGTTAGTGGGTGGTAGGTATAAAAAGGTTGACTACCCCTGGTGTAGACTGTGTATATGCATTCTTTCTTTCATTCTGACAGGGTCATTCTGTATACAGCTTGAAACGGGTATTATGATGTTGCATATTGTGTTGCTGCTGGCCACCAAGAAGTTGTTATGCATCAAATGGAATTTCTCCTTGCCAGAACTGCTGCTGTTAGGAATGTCAAGTGACAGGCTATATGTGTTACATGTGGTGAAGCCATCAAATTGGTACAATTTTAAGTGGTAATGCAGACCGTGGAGACTGTCAGTGAGACAACAGGGGCTTTTCAAACAAGTGTATCAAACACCTAATTGGAAACCCCCGAAATGGATAATTTTATGGCGTTGAATGATGCCGCATGATTGTCATGCGTGTTTCATGTCTGTAGATAAGGGACGTTGATGGCAAATGGATATTACGGAAAGGTTCATTTCGAAAATTTTCCTTAATAAACACAGCAGTGCTTGTGGATCGAAAGTGATCCCCTCCACCTCTTTGCTGTTGTCTTTTGTGTGAAGGCGGTCACCTCATTGCCATCCTGCGTGACAGAAGATTATTGGGTAATTGAGGCTGTTCATGCAATGGTGACAGCTTATAGTAGAAATCTGACAGCTAACTTCCTTTCTAAACAACGTGGGCTTGCTGAGTGACTTAGGGTGACGTTGCTCTTAATGCTTTTTCATTTTTAAGCGAAAGCTATTAAATGGTTGAGGATTTAACATCCAGGGGCTGCCCTTTAATGAACTTACACAGTAGTGGCCAAGAACATGCAGCATGCAAGTGCCCTTATGCCCCTTGAATGCTTTTATTAAATTTTTAAAACTAATCAAGCAAAAATCTCTAGTCCTCCGTTTTTGCTGATGTGCTTCCAATTGAAGGAATGGGTTTCCAAAACCCAAACACTGACTGTGCAGGCAGTTTTAAACTGCACCAAAATTCCTATTTTTCCTTAGCTAAAATGCATAAACTTTAGCCGTTGAGCAAATGCAAAACAAGAACATAGCTCTCTCCCTTATCAGTTTGACGGCAAGACTGGCCTTGACTTTACCAGTAGAACAGACACAGACATCTTATGTCCTGACCACAAATGATGCAGAGACCTAAGTCTGGGACTAACGCCAGAGCATGTTCTCGGAAGTAGTGACCTCCTGCTCCAAGATAGGAGTAGGAACAGGAATATCCTTTTATGGTCAGCAGTACAGGAAGGAAGATCCTTTTATGGTTGAGAGTACCAGAGCAGGAACATATGTGATGTCAACCTGTGTACGTATGCCGAGGTGGTTGGGCTCCTAGGGGAGGAGTGAGAGGGTGCCTGGAGGATATATAAACTGCATGAAACCTGTCACTTCTTTGGACTGGCTGTGGACTTGATCACGCAAGTGCCTTCTGCTATCCGGAGAGCAGAATAAACTCTTTCTTTGAATCAACCTCAGGTGTCATTTGACTTCCTTCCTCCTGTCCCGGAGCAACGCTGACCCAATCGGTGAATTCCAATAAGGCTACACAATGCTGAGGACTTGGAAGGCAAAGAGAGAGAGGCACATGTTCTCTGGCCGTGGCAGTGACCATGGCTTAGCAACATGGCATCTGTTTTGTATGTAGGACATCTCAAGCTCAATACCTTGGCATCACCAATTCAGAGGAGATCTAGATGCTTGCAAGGTTATTGGAGGCGTATGGCCTCCCACCTCTTTGTTTGCCTCCTTGCCCTTCTTGGCTCATTACATTGAGCAGGGCGGGACCAATGGAGGCAAATGAACCATGGGCATGCAGTTATTGGGGGAGTGGTTTATCTGCCCCCACCCCCCAATATTTTATTCAAGTAAATGCACCTGATGCCAGGTCTTTCTAAAACTCATTGGAAACCATTCTAAGTAGGGTTAACAGGTGCCTCCAGAATCATTTAGCTGAACTCTAGCTTCCATTTCAAGATTTTATTTTTTCTGCGACATGCAGTGGGGATTTATGAATGTTATACAACATTAAGTTAAGTGTTAGATGCAGGTTTTGATGAGTGATTTTATTGGACTGAACCCTACTGGAATCTTGTATATGCCAATAAATGTCTGAGAATTTGAATTTGATCTTCAACAGTCAATACCACTTATATAATAAAAGCCTCTAGTATAATATATATTATCCCTGCATTCTTTTGTTTTTGAAGAATGGATTGAAATTTTGACAGTGAGTGCAGATGTAAATGAGGCTAGATGGTAACCACAATCTTTTTCAAATAATTGGGATTGAGTTTTTAACAGGGTTTTTGCAGCGTAATATTCATTGAAAGGAGCCATGTGTGTTTTATCTAGACAAGGCTATTTTAGTGAGCATTTCTTTTCTCCTTGTAATACCTACAGTGCTCTTTCCCTCTTTATTAATGTAATTACCGCAGGTTAACATGGCAATCATTTTTGCTCTTTCGTGGCTCTGTAGAATACTATTACTTTTTTCTGGAAAAGAAATGTAGATGGCTTTAATGGCACTATTACCACTCTTCGGTGTTTAAATTTCATATCAAAACTGGTTAAAGGCTATGATCAGTGCTTAAAATTGCTCTGTGGGGAATGCAATAAGATGATTTATAATGTAAATATAAACCTTTAAATAGGAAATGAGAATAGCAGCTCTTGAAGATCCAGCAGTAATGGTATTTAACTCCAAATATTCAGTCCATATCTAGGTGGTGGAATTTGTGTGTGTGTGTGTGTGCATGCTCTTTCCTCTGTGGCTTCAAACCCCTGGGCAGTTGTTTTGGTCCTTTAGCTGTGCCTGCTGTTCTGAAGCTGTTTGCTTTATAGTAGTAGTGCCACCATTATAGCACTGGTTCAGGTATAGCAGAAGTGCTTTAGATGGATTTCTGTGGATGAACGATGCACTGCTGTTGACATTTGTATGTCTCAAGAGACAATGGAGTGTGCCTCCGGTGGTGAACTTAAACCATTGTGTTAGCTGCACCAAAGTGACCTCCCCAGGGCACAAGCCTGGGCAGTGTGTATGGAGATCCTGGGCTCCCCAAACGACAAGGCCCCCCTCTTGGCCTCACTGATCTGGTCCAAAGGAAAGCAGAGCAAGATGTTTGGCACCAGCTTGGCTGCAGGAATTGCTGGAAGGAGGTGTACAAGGCACCACCCAACCACCTTAGGGACTCCAGATTTGTGCTGGGTTTACTCCTTAGCCTTTCCTTCTCAAGATATCCCTCAAGGCAGCAGAGGTTTAGGAACAGAGCTTTCTTTCTCCCAAATGGGCTCTTTTTCCAGGCTGAGAAGCCTCATCTGCCCCTCACTTCCCTCTGCAGCACATGCAAAAACTTCCTCCTTGACCACAGGACTTACTATTGGTCTCATCCACTCAATACAACAGAGCCAGTCTTCACATGCAGGGCAAGTCCCTAACTCACTGAGGGTTTGAGACCCATCAACTACCCTCACCTGGTTTAGCCAGCCAACTGAAGCTGCTCTTGGGGTGTGGCCCCTGTCGCATACTGAAAGCTTCTGGGAGCCGCAGGTGATAGCTGAGTGCAGGGTAGGGACCAAAGGTGGACAAACTACCCCAGAAGAAACAGGACATGTTGCCCACCAGAGGTGCAACCCCTCCGCCAACACCCCACACACCCCTGAATGATGTACACCCAAACATTAATGTGGAATATGGACACATGGAATCTGCCACATCATCCTTTACAATTGCTCCTCCTAGTAAGAATTTTGCAGGGACCTTCCATTCACACATGCTTTTGAGAATATTTCCAAAGCAGTTCCGTGGCGATAAAATTGCTATGCGCGAACCATTCCCATGAAGGTCTGTGTGCTGGTCCAGGGGGGAGGTTACCGTGGGGCGAGGTCCAGGACCTGAGTCGAGGGTCGGCAGACAGTCCTCCACGGGCAAAGCAGGGTCCACAGCAAGGAGCCGGGCAAGGACAGAAACTCTGGGGGAACCGGACTGGGTGCTGGCCGAAACAGCTCTTCAACGACGTTGGTCCCGCAACCTGGGACCGGGCTGACTGGCCTTTATCTTCTCTGAGGCCAGGGGCGGTCTCGGCCCCCAGGAGACCCGCCTCTTCTGGCCTTAAGGCGAGCACTCCTCCTGGGAGAAACCAGTTCCCTCCGCCTCTCTGCCCTGAGCTTCTGCAGTTCAGGAGAGGCTGAGTCCTCAACCACCTCCGGAGCTAGAGTGGCACTGAGTCCTCAACCACCTCCGGAGCTAGAGTGGATTTACCTGGTGCCTGCTCCTGAGGATCCGGCACAGGTGCAGGCGCTTCAGAATCAAGGCCCTGCTCCAGTTCAGCCGGCCCTGGAGGCGGGGACTCCTGTGCAGGCTGGGATTCCTCCGGTTCAGCCTCTGAATCGGATTCCCAGGCCATCACAGTCAGTTGCAATCATTTGCATTTCACACACCCTCCAAAGAATCTGTTGAAGGCTTAGTGTCTCGAGTGGACTGGAAGGCAACTTACAAGTGTGCAATTATGCATTCGCTTCTTCTGCAAAGTTTATTCATCAGCTATGTTACAAATGGGAATAACAAGCTGCTAAGGCCTTATGTTAGTCAACACTGTGGTGATGTTACCTTTGATCAAGGACCAAAAGACCTTTGATCCCTCATCTTCAAAAGGTACACAAAGCTAGGAGATGGGAGCAGAAGCTCTCCATGTCGCCAGAGGCACAAAATCGTGCTCCATCTGAACTGCTCCCTCCTTGCCATCTACCACCAACTGCCCTACGGAAGGATGTTGGTGAATTGTTATATTTTTATACTGTATTTTTATGGAACATAGAGCTTGTGACGTTAAGAAACTTAACACATTTCACAAACCCTACTACTCAATCATGGTTGTATTTTGATTCTACATGTAAGGTAGCCTACGAGGATTTGCGTCCAGAAAGGCAGAGAATGCCTTTAAACAGTAGGCATACTGTGGCAGGATCATATTACTATTGGAAGCAACTCATGGGCACCTGCCTCAATGCTTTCAACATGTGCTGCATCAGGAGAATTGTAGGTACCCCATGGCAGGACAGAATTTCCAACAAAGGTGTGCTCTCCCAAGCCAACAGTATGTTTGCATTCCTGTCTCAGCGACGTCTACACTGGCTTGGCCCTGTCCACGGAATGGAAGATGGCAGGATCCCCAAGGATGCGAAGGCCCCATGAGATCTTACGCAGACCCCACAGGATTTTGCACAACCTTCCCAGAGCCCAGTAAGCAAGGCGGTGGGCTGAAAAAGCTCTTTATGTACTTGATTTTCTTCTTGGGAGAACTTGCAGGAGCCACCCCTAGCCTTCTAGAGGCCTCACACGACCTGCCCAGAGTTTAGTAGAATAGGGATGGTCATGAAGGGGGGGGCATGTTCCTGGGGGGCCTTTGTACATGGACCACCGGAACATAACCCCTACATTAAGTTTTGGTCCTGCTGTAAATAAAGACTAAAAGCTGAACAAAACTGAACTGAATCTAAACACTGTCTCTGAAGGCATGAGAGAACAAAAAATTCTTCACTGTGTGCCAGAAGCCCATAAATCTATGCCAGCGACTGATTTATTAAAGGTGTTGCTTCCCCCCTCACATTTTTCCCCTCAAGGGCAGTCAGCTTTGGGAAAAGCCTGTCCTGCAGATCTGGAAGGCAGGCTCTTGAGCAGGAGTCAGCAAACTTTTTCAGCAGGGGGCCAGTCCACGGTCCCTCAGACCTTGTGGGGGGCCGGACTATATTTTGAAAAAAAAAAAAAATGAACGAATTCCTATGCCCCACAAATAACCCAGAGATGCATTTTAAATAAAAGCACACATTCTACTCATGTAAAAACACCAGGCAGGCCCCACAAATAACCCAGAGATGCATTTTAAATAAAGGACACCTACTCATGTAAAAACACGCTGATTCCGGGACCATCCATGGGCCGGATTTAGAAGGCGATGGGGCCGGATCCAGCCCCCGGGCTATAGTTTTCCTACCCATGCTCTTGAGCAACATCTAGAGGAGTCAGAATTGCAATCTGGTTCTACAGACTACTTCCTGCCTCCTCCTGTCAGGTTGCGTGTGAGAGATGGCCACAAAGGAGGGGGATTAAGAAGAGTGGAGTTGAGAAGCAAGGAGGAATTTGCAATGACTGGCCGGGGTGGGGTGGGGTGAATAAAGGTTCCAGGACCGTCTTTGAGTTTTGGCGAGTCCACGTGGTGAAGTAAAATTCCCAAATTGTGACTCCCACCAAGAATTGGATTCTGTTCTGTTTTCTGTTTCTCATTGGTTGGATTCTTGGTATTTGGGGAAAGAGGTATTCTTATGAAATGTTATTCGTTCTATTTTGGGTGTTGATCTTAGAGTAGACCCAGTCGTAGTATTTGGCATAAGTCAGGGCATTAAAGCTAAATAAATGTTAAAATTAATAATTTGCCAAAGCTTCTTTTGATGTCAGGCATCACTGAGTCGTCTCCTACATTGAAAGAGGAAATATTCTTCTTTAGTACAAAACAATAAAATTAAAATAGAATCCCACTGTTTGCTTAACTGCTCTTGCTCTTGTTTTTATACCTCTCTGTGGTCTGCAAGGTTCATATTAGCAGCACAGTAAAATGAAAAATGGCAGCAATAAAATACCGCGAGTCTCTCTAAATATTGATTTCTCCCAAAAAGCTCGCATAAATCATAGTACTTGATGGCTCGTTTCATCATTTATTTTTTTTAATTATTATAAACACCGTTTGGAAATGACCCCCATTTTCTCTTTCTTGTAAATAAGGCATCTCAACTGTTTCTGACCAAAAATCATGTGAACTGCTCTCCTGGCTTGCTTCCTGAAGCACATCGTTTCTGACATATCCCAAAATGTGTGCGATATGGAGCTGATTGGATGTAATACACAAAAGTTAAATCTTGGCCTTGTTTTCACTGCTTCTTTCATCATTTGCGGGAGAGAGGGAACATGACAGGGGATGGTTCTAAGCATGTTAGTATTACAAGCATAGCACACTTGTGAAAGAGCAGGATATAAATAACTTTCGTTATTATTGTTAACAGACCAGCAATTAGAATGCTAGCACTACATACTTACTAAGGATTGCATCCAAATAAATAATTGTACGTGTAATGTGACTTCTGCAATCGCAGCTGAGGGTTCACTGAGCCCCCAGGAGCAGATGGGGGGGGGGAGACAGTGCAGGGGGGAGGGGGAGGAGCCATTGAGCTCATGTAATTTGTTCCGCTTGCACAATTATTTTGTTGGATTCAATCCTTAAAAGGTAAGTCCTGCTGAATTCAGTAGGGCCTTCCCCAGAAAACTTAGTCAAACTTATTTCTCGACTAAACACGCTTAGGAACTAGTTGTAAATTTTATGGATTTTTTTTTAAAAAAAGATGAAAAATGAGACTTGCTCTTCAGAAGAACCAGGATTCCACTTTCCAGTGGGGAAGCGATCAAGCGATCTTACCTTGATTGAACGCTGTCAGCCGATGGTATTTGTGTGTGTCAGTGAACTGTCTCCCTTTGAATGAGTCATATGGTAATTTCACGCCATAAATAGGCAGGTAGAAAGGATTAAAATAAATCCTTAAGTTCAAATGATATTTAGAAGATATTTATGGAAGCTGGTTCCTTGTGATTGTGTGATGCAGCTAAATCCATTGTCTGCAAAAACCTTTTAAAGAAGAGTTGCCTACATACTCTTCACATCTTCTGAAACACTTTCCCGGGTATTTTAAAACCTGTGATTAACTGATAATATTTTTAGCCCTGTGCCATGAAGGGGGAAACTACATTTGCAAGGAACATGTAAGGTAGAGGGCTACTTAGATTGTAAGGCAAACTGCACCAAAACAGAGAGTGAGTGAGTGAGTTACTAATTCCCGTTAGGGCAAACAGACTGTCAAAGCAGTGGAGAGAATAGAGTGGAATTGCCACATGTGTCACAGTTTAAGCATGTTGTTCTAATGATGGTTTGCTGCAAGTACTCATTAAACATTAAGAAGCTGCTGCTTTAAGAGCCACTAGAAAGCACAGAGACAGATCTCATAAATACTCGTGCCTCGTATATAAGGCTTGATCGATCTTGACTTTGGCGGTGGGAGCTTGGTTAACAAAAGCCAGATGCTAATGTTCCAGCATTTAACATGCCTTGGGCCTTGATGAAATTAGAGGGCGATCGCTGAGAGACTTACCTGGATTTGAAGAGCCAAACCATCTCTCTGGCATGACGTTTTTGATGGAGTAATTCTCAATACACTGGTACCTTGGGTTACAAACACCTCGGGTTACAAACACTTCGGGTTACAGACACCGCTAACCCGGAAGTGGTGCCTTGGGTTAAGAACTTTACCTCAGGATCAGAACAGAAATTGCGTGCTGGTGGCGCGGCGGCAGCAGGAGGCCCCATTAGCTAAAGTGGTACCTCAGGTTAAGAACGGTTTCAGGTTAAGAACGGACCTCTGGAACGAATTAAGTTCGTAACCAGAGGTGCCACTGTATTTATATGCTCTGCTTTGCACATTTTATCCCCCCCCCAGCAGAACATGAGATTGGTTACATGCCCATGGCTAAATGTTGGGTTTATGCATGGCCACAACTGTGTGCCTGAGGCAAGCGAAAATCCCTTGTGGTTTTCAGGATCATGGCATTATGCACATCACTTCCTTGTACTTATGAGCAGCCTTGGTTGCTTCACAGATTCTACAGTGAAAGAGATATTGCTGCCCTTTTTTCTGCTTCTGGGCTGTGTAAGGGGTTGCCAGTGTGCAGCATCCAGTTTGGAACAAATTTACATAGACTATGGACAAGTAGTGGATGGTACAGTAAATGAAGGGAGTTCAGGGAAAAAGCAGACTGTTTGATAGCATGTTATTATGAACTCAGCAGGAAGGTATTTTTGGAGACCACTTTGAGGTGGGTTTTTGGTTTTTTACCATAAAGTGGTATATAAATTTCATAATAAATTAGGTAAGTAAGTAAGTACAGTGGTACCTCTGGTTACATACTTAATTCATTCTGGAGGTCCGTTCTTAACCTGAAACTGTTCTTAACCTGAAGCACCACTTTAGCTAATGGGGTCTCCTGCTGCCGCCGCACTACCGGAGCACGATTTCTGTTCTCATCCCGAAGCAAAGTTCTTAACCCGAGGTACTGTTTCTGGGTTAGCAGAGTCTGTAACCTGAAGCGTATGTAACCTGAAGCGTATGTAACCCGAGGTACCAGTGTAAGTAAGTTGCAGGGAGCAGGACTAGGATTTTACTTCCTTATCCAATTAAGCGGCTCATGCAGGCTAGATGTAGGAATATGAATACAGGGGAGACTTCCAGCTGATCCAAAATACAGCTTAGGGAAGGGTTCCACTAGGAACACATGCAATTCCTGCATTAAAACAGCTGCACTAGGTTGCCGGTTCATTTCCAAGCCCAAGTCAAAACGATCGCATTAGTATTTAAAGCCCTGCACGATTTAGATCCCAGATGTCTGAAAGACTGTCTCCTTTCCTACAGACCCCTTGTGAGTTAAGATCTCTTGGTAGTTCCACCACCCTCAGATATGTGGAGGATAGCAGTCTGAGAGAAGGTATTATCTGTAGCTGTTCCTAAGTTGTGGAATTCCCTCCCCACAGAGGTGCAGCCAGCACCTTCAAGTTCCTTTGTATGTTGAAGGAACATTCTGGTCCTCATAACAGCTGAGGGTATTGGGTAAGAAGAAAGAAACCTGAAAATAAGAGGAAAGTTTTTGATACATGCTTTGAAATTAGAGGATCGTGTAGGTCAGTGGTTCCCAATTAGGGGTCTGGGGACCTTTGAGGGTCCGTAGAATGCTCTCAGTGGGTCCATGGCCCCATCCCTTGCCTCCCTCCCAACTATTTTTTTGTCATTTTTGCATGGTAATATCACAAATTTTATGGTCTCTTTTAGCCCTCTGCAGCTTTTCAATATATTGGCCAAAATCTGTTTTGAAATAACACCGCCATAATGATTTTAATCTGGCAATACTCAGCAATATATCGCTCTTAATGCGAGGGGAGCAGGGCAGCTGATTTCAAGGCTTCGCTGATATCGCATGGTGATCTCAGCCGATAATGCTGTTCCTTCCCTCATCCCCACACCTGATCTGCACCCGTGTGATCTCCGTGACATCGTGATATAGTGGAATTTCAGACATCATAATATATCAGAATATCACAATGTTTAGCTGCTGATATATCACGATGTTGAAAACCAGATATCGCTTGTGAAATGAAAACATCTGAATCTCTACATCATGTTATGTTTATCTGCCCTTTGTACAGTTCAGCCCGTGCTAGTATACTAAACTCCATAATCCAGCCTATGGCTGACAAACCAGTAGACCTACAGCTTGCCTGGGTTCTTTAAGATGTAGATCCTTATATTACCCTACAGGTTGCTAAATTCCTAACAGCCGTCCTCGTACAAGAGACGGAATGGAATGTTAGCTGATTATTGATAGCTATAAGAATTTTCTATAACGACATCAGATATTGATTTTAGTGTAGTGCAAAAAAATTTTTTTTAATTTTAATCTTAATTTTAAACTTTTCTTATGAATGGCTAATATTTGTCCTTGTGAGTTGTGAACTGTGTTATACTATTTGTGGCTTGTACGAGTCCGCTGTTTTATTTGATTTGTTTTGTTGTGTTGCGTTTCATGATGGGCGTAAAGCCGAATAAACATTTTGATTGATTGATATCGCTTAGGCCTATTCTGTTTTTTAAGTATACCTAAAATCCTTTGCTTATTGGGGCTATTGGGGCTTATTTTTTAAGTATACCTAAAATCCTTTGCTTATTGGGGCTTATTGCTTATTGTTCAAAAAATTGTTTTGCAGAGGTAACTACCATAGAGCTATCAAAATTTTCAAAAGTAGGGGGTCCATGGCTTGGCTTTTGAAAAATAAGGGGTCCTCAGCAATTGGGAACTCCTGGTGTAGATGATGGCCAAAGCAGGTATATAAGGATTCTGATCTTCTGTCCTATGTACCAGTTCAATTCTTGGTGACCATTGATCTGCAATGTTGATTAGTCCCACCCTTCTTTGTCCAATATAATTAAAAGTATTTAATTTTTTTTTACAAAGCATCATTTAAGTGGTTTTTTGCAGAATGTTTTTATATTATAGGATTATGGGTTCTTTGTAGTGCAGAATTCCAACCCCAGCATGTGCACTACACAACCTGTTGCCTGTATCCTATTGGCTTGTGTTTCATTTCTTGGTAATGCATTAATGGCAGGCTATTGATTCTTCTTGTCTGTGGTATTTATTAGTCACTTAATATGTTTGCTACATGCCACGATGGGAACTTTACAAGATTAATAAAAATTTATGAACTTAATTACTAGATCGGCTCATGTCATTGCAAGCTTAGCAGCATAGTTATTGGCTCATGACCGCTCGATGATTGCTTGGAATGATTCCAAGCTCATAAAGCTGTCTGCGTTTGTACTCCAAATGACTTGATGGGAAGCACTATAGGAGAGAGGGAAGGGTGCTATGTTTGTAAGTAGGTCACCGTGAGGATTTTAGACTATTCAAGGTGGCTCCATGCTATATACAGCAAGAATGTATCCTGCAGTAAAAAGTATGGCCGATAGACATATATTTTGGGAACTGTGCTCTCCCTCTTCCGCTATCTCTCACTTTCTCTGTTAATAATAATAATAATAATAATAATAATAATAATAATAATTTATTTATACCCCGTCCATCTGGCTGGGTTTCCCCAACCACTCTGGGCGGCTTCCAGCAAAACACTAAAATACAATAACCTATTAAACATTAAAAGCTATTGGCCACGTGTAATGTCTTTTCACAGACATGTAATGTCTTTTCACATGGGACGCAGGTGGCGCTGTGGGTTAAAGCCTCAGCGCCTAGGGCTTGCCGATCGAAAGGTCGGCGGTTCGAATCCCTGCGGCGGGGTGCGCTCCCGCTGCTCGGTCCCAGCGCCTGCCAACCTAGCAGCTCGAAAGCACCTCCGGGTGCAAGTAGATAAATAGGGACCGCTTACCAGCGGGAAGGTAAACGGCGTTTCCGTGTGCGGCTCTGGCTCTGGCTCTGGCTCTGGCCAGAGCAGCGATGTCACGCTGGCCACGTGACCCGGAAGTGTCTCCAGACAGCGCTGGCCCCTGGCCTCTTAAGTGAGATGGGCGCACAACCCCAGAGTCTGTCAAGACTGGCCCGTACGGGCAGGGGTACCATTACCTTTACCTTTACTTTAATGTCTTTTCACAGTACAAAAGCTACAGTACATAGGGATTGGAGCTGAGGCTACTCGCCTTTTTCAGCCTGAGGGCCACGTTGACAGCTGACCAGCCCACCAAGGGCCACATGCCACTAGTGGTACAGCCACCACAATTTGTGTGCTTGCACACACATGGAATATGCAAGCAGTGGTGGACTTTGGGCCCTCAAATTTCAGCGGTGCCCTGTCCTACCCTAAAATACAGCACCCCTGCCTCTCACGCTCTGTTCTAAAGTGTTGTTGTTGCACCCCCTACAGTGTGGCACCTAGTGCGGCTGCACTGGTTTTGCAACCCTTAAACCGCCTTTGGTACAAGCTTGTCACACACACCATGCCCCTTGCTTTTCAGTCATACCCATGTTGGACAGCTAGCAATTTCAGTGGAGTTTTTTGTATCCCCTGCCTGTGATAGCCTTTCTGGAGACGTTTGATGGCAACCTGTGCAGCTTCTCTGATAGTGTTGAGCAAGACAGTGCAATGGAGAGCTGGTTGGAGGGCTCTAGAAACAGGAAGGCAGTCTCTGATATGCTTTGAAGTTTCACCAGCACTTGTTTGGAGAACAAGTTTATTAAGAACTGGTGGTGCTGTTTAAAAAGTTCCTATGCAAGGCCAAAGATGCATTTTTATTCTGGTTCAGATCAGTGATTTGGGTGAAACATACTAATTATCTTTTCTGAAAATGTGAAAAATGGAAGTGTGAAAAATGTAGCAATCATTTAAGGACCCGACATCTGGTGGCGGTGGAGAGATGTATCTTCAGTAGAAATATATTGATTATGCATCCCTCCCCCCCCCTTCCCCCCTGTTTCTGCCTGGCTAGATATAAATGCTTCTGAAGTCGTTTTAATTAGAAGATGTGTGTGGATTTTTAATACTGTATAAAATAGTTGATGCAGACATCTTTCTGAGCTTGGCAGAAAGGGCTGATTTTGCATATGTTTTAATATAGTAAATGTGTTATTAATGTCTGTGGAGTAGAATGTAAATGTGCATTTCTTCTCTATGTTTTTCAGGTAAGAAATTGCATTCCACTGAGCCAAGCTGCCTTTGGGACTTGACAGATGCTTCTTCTTTACTCTCATTTGTAAGCTGCCAAATCATGCAAAAATGTTCTAGCTCGCAAAATTAGGGACCCCACTTGTAAGTATTTCTTAAAAAGAAAAAATCCTCCTTGACATGGCAAACACTGTACTGGTGTGGATGTGATTATTGAGTGACACGTTCTGAAGTAAATGTTGAATACCCATTGCCTCAGTGGACATCTCTTGATAACACATGAAATTATAGCTATGGAGATGTCGATTTTTGACCTTTTGGCCCAGTATAAATCATGACAGTAGTGTAATTTTGTTTATCCCTTTGCAGTGCATTCTGTGCTCTGACTTTGGTGTATCTTCTTGGTGCAACGTAGACCGAGGTGCAAAGCAAGCATCGGGAATAATTTTGTATCTTGGAGGTTATTAAAAGTTAGGCATTGCTGTCCATTAATTATGAGATAGTTGAGCTTGTCTTCAAGGTGGTAAATGAAAATCTGTCTTGCTCAGAGACTTAATTAAAATCAGGAGGTCAGGCAGAATGCACTGCAATTATTATCTGCAACCTAACGCAGTAAACCACATTCAGTGAGTGGGGCGGAAATATTGGCAGAATTGTGACGGAGCCAGCAGATCCACTCCTACCCACCAACACAGCTTTTGGGAAGGACTGTTTCATACAAGCAGAACTTTCAATTTCAGATTCAGTATTTGTAAAGTCCTACAACCATTCTTGACTTGTGCCATTGATAGATTGTTGGTATAGAATCATGAGCCTGGCCCCAACTGAGAAAATGGCTGACTAACAGCATCCCAGAATTACTTGGTCGTGCACACACACACACGTGCACGCACGCACACACACACACACACACACACACACAAAAACACACACACACACACACACACACACACACACACACACACACACAACTCCTTGGCTGGTTCTGCCTCCTTGATTAGTAGTAGGCAGGCAGAGCTGTGCATTAAATGCTGACATCGCTAAGGGCAATGGCAAAAGTGTCACCTATTTCTGGTAAAGTTGTGTAGATTTCCCTGTACAGTGGACGCTCGGGTTGCGAACGTGATCCATGCGGAATGCATGTTTTCAACCCACACCTGCGCGCCTGCGGGTTGCGCTTTGGTGCTTCTGCGCATATGCGACCACCGAAACACGGAAGTGTCCCGTTCCGGTACTTCCAGGTTTCGGCGTTCCATAACCTGAAAAACGCAACCTGGAGCGCCTTTAACCCAAGGTATGACTGTAATGTGTTACACTGTACTCTCCCCCCCCTCTCAGGACCCAAAACAGCTGTTCATTATTACAGATATCTTAAGGGAGTGTTTGGTAAAATATAAACTGTGAGGAGACTGACAGGCCAGAGATGGAACAGGACCGTGCTGTGTTTCTTCTGGCAGAATTCAGCTAGATATTTTTGTGGGAAGGGAAGTGGGAAGCAGGTCAATGACATATCAATATTTCAATAGCGCAATTTCCTATGAAAAGAAGAGTGCAATTTCCTGTTAAAAGACGAATGCACATTGTATAGAATGTGGCGGGCCAAAAATTGCCTTCTAATTCAACTGAAAGTGGTTATTAAGTTAAGATTAGCTGTTTTGATATTCTGTGGATAAGTGCCTGATGATTTAACATAAACTTAGGAAGAATCTTCCTGGATCAGGTCAAAGGTCCTTCTAGTCCAGCCGGATAAGAAGCCCATAAGCAGGATCTGAGTGCAACAGCTCTCTCGCCACTTGTGATCCCCAGCAACTGGTACAACTCTGACAATGGGGGTAGAATTATGCCTATTAGTCGTTGAGTGCTTTATCCTCCAGAACTTGTCTAATCCCAATTGGTCATCATCACTGCCTCCTAGTTTAACAAAGTGCTCTGTGAATAAGTAATTTCTTTTGCCTCTCCGGAGCTTCATTGGGTGTCCCAAAGTTTTAGTGTGATAACCTTTTCTACACCATGAATACGTTGTACAGCTCTATCATATCCCTTCCTTGTATTTTTCTCAGCCTCCGGATTTAGCAGCAGTATAGTCCAGCATTTTGTGTGCCCCCCCCCCCATCATTGTCTGGTAGGCACATTTTCCACCCAGGAGATATCGATAAGTGGATATATAATTATTGTTACTATTATTTTATTAAGTTTCCATACTGTCCTTCATCTGAGGACAATTGTCTCCCTTAAGTACCCTTCTGTGTGTCTCCAGCTGGAAAATGGGGACACTCAGTAGGAGAAAAGATAGACAGAAAGGTTTATGAAGGAGAGAGAGACTCATAGAACCATAGAATTGGGAGTTAGGAGGGACCCTGAGGGTCATCCAGTCCAGCCCCGTGCAATACAGAATCTCAGCTAAAGCATCCATGACATGGCCATCCAACCTCACCTCAAAACCTCCAAGGAAGGAATCATGAGAGCTCGCATTGCATGCTCATTCATGCCTTCGTCTCCTTCCATCTTTCCCAGCCACTCCTCACACGCTTATAAAAATACAACACAAAGAGAATATAAGATACTGTGGACTCTTTAAAAATAAATACTACTTGGGAAGCAATCCAGAAAGTTTCTTACAAGGATGAGGATTCCTAAGACCCACTAGATGTTGTCTAACCCCCAATTCCATCAGTGGTCAAAGATGATGAGAGTTTTGGTCCAGCAACATCATAGGGCCTCACTTTCTCCATACCTAATTTATTGACATTCTGTGCTTGAAGACTTCCCATGGAAGAGATTTGAAATGAAGTGACTATTGGCTTTGAAGAATCGTGGTGATATACAGTGGTGCCCCGCAAGACGGACGCCTCGCAAGACGGAAAACCCGCTAGACGAAAGGGTTTTGCATTTTGGAGGCGCTTCGCAAAACGAATTTCCCTATGGGCTTGCTTCGCAAGACGAAAATGTCTTGCGAGTTCCTGCGGGGTTTTTTCCCTCCCCCCCCTTTCCTAAGCCCTAAGCAGCTTATCAGCTGATCCGCTGATAAGCCGCTTATCAGCTGATCCGCTAAAAGCCGCTAAACCGCTAATAGCGCTAATCCGCTAAGCTGTCAATGGGCTTGCTTCGCAAGACAAAAAAACCGCTATACGAAGAGCCTCACGGAACGGATTAATTTCGTCTTGCGAGGCACCACTGTACTTGAAATATGTCAGACAAAGTTACTGCTAAGTTCAGAATTCTGGTTTTAGTGTATAAAGTCCTATACAGTTTATGATCACGATACCTGTAGGATGATCTCACCCCTTACTTACCCAACCGATCACTGTGCTCTGCAGGTGAGGGACATCTGCAGATGCCTTCTCAGAGGTATCTACAGAGGAGCAAAACTCTCCCTTTCTGCTGCTTATGTCCTAGGCCACATCGTTTTGCAGAGGCTTCTACTCTGGTCCCACAAGTGTGCAGCTTTAAGAATGTTATTCAGGCTATTCTCATTTAGTTTACCTGTTCTCAGGTCCTTGGAAACAAATAGAATACCACCAACTTTTAGCAACTTAATTTCACTTCACGTGTGCGCTTGTATCAGAGGGGAATAGATGTATCAAAATTAATTTACCTGTTCATACATCAAGTGCCCTGGGATATAATTTCAGTTGCTGATTTCTTTTCACATTGATTGGTTTCAGATGAATGTGGTACAGTGAACACTGGCATGGCAACTGTAGCTACATGGAGAGTTAGGCATTTGTGTTGATGCTCTCCATGGGAAGGTGAATTGTACCATGTTGCTGCAACCGACTGGGGAGAAGCAGAAGCTATAGTTCAGTGGTAGAGCATTTGCTTTACGCATATAAGGCAACAGGTTCAGTTCCTCACATCTTCTGGCAGAACTGGGAATGTCCTCTTCCTGAAACCATAGAGAGCTGCTGTCAGTTAGTGGAGACAATACTTAGCTAGATGGCTCAATGCTCTGCCTCAAGTTAAGGTGTCATGGACTGGCTGGATGCAGAGGAATGATGGGAGGCAACAACTGGGGAACCCCCAAGGGAAGAAGGCTCAGAGCCAGGGGATTGGTGGTGGGATGACAATGTGTGGTCAAAGGGAGAAAAGGGAGCAGACTGGGAGGTGGTGGTGTCAGAAGCTGAAGAGGCAACAAGGTTTAGTCAGCAGGAAGAGGCTGGGGCAGAGAGCAGTCCAGGAGGAGGTGGGCCAGGAGACAGATACAAGGCAGGCTGCGGAAGAATCCAGGGAGTCTCCCCCTCCTGCTGCAACAAGCTCTCCTCCCTCCTGGTCTCCCAGAACATGAAGAGGAATGAAGAGGGTGGAGCAAAGAGAGACAAGACAGCAAGGCCTTAGGCTGCTGAAAAAGGAACCGGGGGAGGCGTTTTAGGGAGTGGTGGGAAGCCAGGGGCCTTTAGTCCTCGCAACTGCTTCATTGGGGCAAGACTGACTGGGAAGATCACTGGTGTGATCACTGTTTTGGTTTCTTTGAATAAAGAGGTAACTTCACTGACACTGGCTATTTTATTACTGACCTACTCCTGACTCTGGCTCCTGACATGAGGTAGCTTTATGTGTTACAAATGACTTTTAATTCTTCCCCACTCCCACTGCTGCCCTATTTTGACGGACTACTACCTCTCCTTGTGACTACAGCTTTCATAGGATGAGTTTTGAAGTAGTTCGTCATTATAAAAATGATTATCTGACTCGGCCAACTCATGGATTAAATGAAGGATTGAAATGAGCTGAAAGGCTCAGCAAATTGTAGCAAAACCATGTTCTCTTGACTTGCTCTTCTTCTCTCTTCCTAGGATGTTCATATAAATCACAGCAGGATTTTTGTATTGTTCCTTTGCTCATAATAATCTGTGAACAAGCCATGCTATGTACAGTATGTGGGCTGCAATAGCCTTGAATTTCCTTTGTCATATATAGGGCTTGGTATTTTAGAGACTCCAGACATGGGGTAATCATTTCTGTACTGTGATTGTTTGAGGAAATTCTTCCTTACAAAGTAGTTCCCTCCATGACTACAAGAATGGCTGCATAATATTTTGAAGGCACCATTAGTAGCATCCATAATAAATGGACCACTCCAGGGATATGCAACTTAAAAGAATTATGAAACTTGTATTAATTCATTGTATTCTGAGTGAACTGAACTAGGTCAACTGGAATAATAATGATCATCACCTGGCCTTTACTCCAAGGTCCCAGGGCTGGTTACAACAATTAAAACACAATATTTGAAAAGCTTAAAACAACTTAAAATTACTGAAATGAGGTGGGTCTATGCATCTCAGGTGTCAAAAGCCATTTGAGTAATGACATCTTTTTGCTAGTTCTACAGCGGGAACTCCTTGAAGTTATTCCCGCTGGGCGGGAACTCCTTGAAGTTATTCCCGCTGGGCGGGGTGGGGGTGGGGTAAGGTGACTAAGCGGAGCCTTGCTCTTTCTCATGTCAGGTAGGTGTGGGAAGTTATGAGGTAATAAAGGTTTTGTGAGCAGCCTTCTTGTTGTTGTTGTGGTTTAGTCATTTAGTAGTGTCCGACTCTACGTGACCCCATGGACCAGAGCACGCCAGGCAGCCTTAGGCCACCTTAAAGGTGAAGGGTGTGGTCCCAAGACTTGCCTTGAGGAACGTGGTATTCACTGGCATGGTTAGGGAGTAACACCTGCCACTTGTGGTTTAGAAAGGAGAGAGATTAACTATGATCCTGAGCCCAGATGACCCTGGGGAGGAGCAGAGTAAGTGCAAACTCCTCTCTTGGAGTTAGCATGTTGATGTGGTCTAGTAAGCCATAATTGGGCTTGCAGTGACCTGCCAAACAGGACACCATTTTCAGGTATTCTTTAAGGCTTTCACTCTCTTGTTGAGCCAGATGTTCCCACAAGGAGGTGGAATGGAATGTAAAAGAGTAGGTATTTGATATTTCCTTTAGTGAATGCAAACAGGAAGGGGAAATGACTGACTTTTATCTCAAGGAGGCCTTCCAAGGAGGTTAGAAGAGTTGTTTAAAGTCAAGGGGAAGTGGTTGGGTGGCAATGTACCAACCATGGCTGGGGCTAGTGAAGCCCAAACCAAAAGTGAGTGCAGAGACCACTGTTCAGTCTCATCCATCCGTTCTGTATTCACATCCACCCACCCACCCACATTTAAGCCTGTTTATCTCCCATTATTCCCCCTCCCCTGCCCCATGGCAATTAGGCTTAGAAAAAAGGTCCCACCATCGCTAATGGGACCTTCTCCCACTGTGCCTAATTGCCATGTGGGAGGCAGCAGCATATGGTGATGGGAACCTGCAAATTGCCTTCCTGTGCAATAATTTGGCTTTGGACGAAAGGATCCATTTGTGTGAATCGCCTTATGTTGTGGGCTCCTTTTTCAATGTGACATTCAAAGCTAAAGCCCAGTTATTCTGTTGGAGCCAGTTAGTGCTAATTTTGATCAGTCAATACAATTTTTCTTTTCTTTTTTTATTGCTAGCCACTGTATCGGCAGATACAGACAAGCTGTCATCTGAACAGATGCTCAGAAAATATTTGGCAGTGTGGAATTTCCTGCATGTTAATGAATGAAATGTTTTTGCAGAGATATGAAATATAATGGACGAACGTTTAGCCATATTGGAGGTAGAACATGAGCGTGGGAGATTGATATGTGCAATAAAATGTGTGTATGTGTGCATATGTTAAGTATTTGACTGTTTTATTTTAAGATTTGGTCTGTTATGATTGTGGAAAGCTTGGCTACATGGATTTGTGACAGTGATTTGGAAGTTGTTTCCATTACAATGATAATAGAATCAGCCATCAATGTTACTTGAAGATGCTCACAGTAGGCTAAGTTAAATCTTAGTCTATAGGAAAACTGTCTCCTGTGTATGGCAAAATTTCTCAAAATCTACAAGCCTGTAATCCTATACCCACTTGCCTGACAGTATGCTCTGCTGAACTCAGAAGGACTTCTAAATAGTCATATACAGGACTGCATGGTGTGTAGGCCATCTGAGCTTCACTGAAGTTTCCAAAAAAGGAAAAAAGGGAAAATCTGATGTGCTCTCTATTTAGAATGATAGTGATCACTTCTTGAACCCAGTGTAGTTTTTGTATTTATTATCTTTCTGTCTATTGGCATATTGTAAAGACCTAGACTTTGCAACTTGCTGCAAGAAGTCCATTTAGAAGGCCATGAAGAAGTTTGAATACTTTTAACACTGAGCAGTTGTGTGTGTGTGTGTGTGTGTGTGTGTGTGTGTGTATATATATACACACACACACACACACACACACACTGTAATAGCAACCTCTGGTTCAAGCTAGGATTGGCACAATAGTACAAAACTGCTACAAAGGAGCTCACACAGGCAGAATTTTTAAAAATATGTCGTGCAGTTGTTGTACCACATACATCCATATTTCTACTGATTACACCACCAAAAGAGTATTAAAGTTACAGTCAATGTGACCCTGCCTACTCTGGCAGTTAGGCCCTCTAAAGCTTTGGGCAGGGATTGCTGCCTTGGATCCTTTAACTGGAGGGGGGGGGGAGATTGTGTCTATGACATCATGCACAGAAAGCAGGTAACTCTACTAATCTGCTGTGGCCCTGCTTCCAGCCATCTCATTATGGGTAGGTTCCACATCCATCACCCAGAGTTCCAGGTGAGAATAGAACACAGTTGAAGACTTGCTCGGCAGCTCTGAACTCAGCTAAGTCCTGTAGACTTCAAATTTGTCCTGGAAACCTGCCAACTGCTCCTTGATGCTTCTTGCTGATGGCCGGGTCACTCCTTGCTCTCAGCCCAGCTGGGACAGGACACAATAAGTAGGAGACTACTAATTGCACAAGATTTATGGACACACATCTGGTTGTTAGCTCAGTTAGTTAGAGTGTGGTGCTGATAACGCCAAAGTTGCAGGTTTGATCCCCATAAGGGACATCTGCATAATCCCGCCTTGCAGGGGGTTGGACTAGATGATTCTTAAAATCTAGTGCATGCATAGCCATCATAGTTGTTGAACTGCAACTTCCATTATCCCTGACCACTGGCCATGGTAGCTGGGTCTGAGGGAGTTATAGTGAAACATCTGGATGGTACCCCTTTGGCCAGCAACATCTGGGGAGCACTACTTTGGCTTCCCCTACTCAAGTGCATGCTGTGTTTGTGAAAATCAGTTTCGGGGATTCTCCTCTAGTTGTGTTGATCTTGAACATGGGTAGGCAAACTAAGGCCTGGGGGCTGGATCCAGCCCAATCGCGTTCTAAATCTGGCCTGTGAACGGTCCAGGAATCAGAGGGTTTTTACATGAGTAGAACGTGTGCTTTTATTTAAAATGCATCTCTGGGTTATTTGTGGGGCATAGGAATTTGTTCATTTCCCACCACCAAAAAATATAGTCCGGCTCCCCACAAGGTCTGAGGGACTGTGGACCGGCCCCCTGCTGAAAAAGTTTGCTGACCCCTCATCTGGAACAAAACTGTTGCAGACAAGTGGCAACCCATTAGCCTATTCATAAACATAACTGTCACTAGGTTTTCAACCAAATTTATTAATTTGAAAGGGGGGAGATTGTGAGCCCAACTATGATTTCATTAAAGTTATTGTTCTATATCCACTGTTCTTTGAACTGGGCCTTAGGATACTTATTAATATAATTTAATCACTACACAAATAAAACAGCAAAATCATATCTCAATAATATCTCCATAAAACCAATAGCTATGTCAAACTAAACTTAACAAGATTAGTTTTAGAATGGAGATAATCTTCAGTTGTATCCTAGAGTAAATAATACTAAATTATGGTGAATGTGAAATAGGACACATAACAACTTGGCTTCTAACCAGTTTTTCTGAGCTGCAAATTGTCCTTTTATTCTATGGACAGAGTCCCTTTTAATGAACGAGCACAGTTAATGCCCAGTATTAGACTGGCAGACACTTGGAGAACCTATTATAATCTAATAATGTAACCAGATTATTATTAATCAACAACTGGATGCTACCAACATTGCCAACCAATAATACTTTTTAAAAGCACTGTGCTTGGCAGGGAACTAGAGAGTGGAAGCCAGTTTGGCTCTGGATTAACCAGAGGACAATGGGTGGGGATGCACTGATAATTTACAAGTGTTGGGAATTTTCTAGCATGACATTCACACGTGCTGAATTTGAGTGCACTTTGGGTCCATGTTCTGATGTATTTATTCTCTTCCTCCCCTCCCTCATTTTCTGAGGATTTAAGCTTTTTGAACCATTGTCTTAGTCACCAATGGCCCACATTATGGTATATGGAGAATAAGATGAACTTAATTGACCTCAGTATGACTGAAAGTCCTGGTTGAGCCAAAGACTTCACCTCAGCTTCCTTCCTACACTACCGTAGAGCATAGCTATAATCTTGAGTTGTTCTTTGACAGTGACAGTAATCTTTGTTGTTGTTTAGTCGTTGTTGTTCTTTAGCATCTTAAAAAGCAGAGACATCACCTTGCTAACAAAGGTCTGTATAGTTAAAGCTATGGTTTTCCCAGTAGTGATGTATGGAAGTGAGAGCTGGACCATAAAGAAGGCTGATCGCCGAAGAATTGATGCTTTTGAATTATGGTGCTGGAGGAGACACTTGAGAGTCCCATGGACTGCAAGAAGCTCAGACCTATCCATTCTTAAGGAAATCAGCCCTGAATGCTCACTGGAAGGACAGATCGTGAAGCTGAGCTCCAATACTTTGGCTACCTCATGAGAAGAGAAGACTCCCTGGAAAAGACCCTGATGTTGGGAAAGATGGAGGGCACAAGGAGAAGGAGACAACAGAGGACGAGATGGTTGGACAGTGTTCTCGAAGCTACCAGCATGAGTCTGACCAAACTGCGGGAGGCAGTGGAAGACAGGAGTGCCTGGCGTGCTCTGGGCCATGGGGTCACGAAGAGTCGGACACGACTAAACAACTAAACAGCAGCAGCAACAACAGTCGTTTAGTCGTGTCCGACTCTTTGTGACCCCATGGACCAGAGCACGCCAGGTAATCTTAGAAACCTGGAAATCTTTAAGGCAACGTAGAACGTGGGAGGCAGATGTGGGAGCTCCCCTTTCTTCCAAATGATGGGTTTGGAGGATTGGAAATGAGACGTTTGAATGTGAGCACTGCACTGGAGCTTCAGTTTATCTCTTTGCCTTTTTTCCTATGTAACAACTGTATCTAAGAAATCTGCAAGGCAAATGCAGATTAGTGTTCTATCATTTTTCCTGCATTTTAATATTTTGTAATAATCTCAGCCAAAAAGGAGTATAAAGGGACAGAACATAGCACTGATTTCTTTTTTTTTAAGTGAACATTAGAATTAACATTAGCTCAAGGAACATCTCCTTGCGGTAAAATGTGGGATTTATAGTTGGCGAGGGATGCATTGTAAGTACACATAAATTTTGCCATGTGCTTTATAACATTGCATGTTCACTAATGAATAATGTGGGAGAAAGCCATTCCTTCTTAATCCAGGGACCAGGAATAAATTAACACATACTGCGCATTCAGTTCTGTATAGATTTTGTGGTGTGGGTTTTTGTCTAATATATCATGGTTGTAATTTTTGTTTTCCAGTGGTCTTGTTAAGCATAATCTTCAGAGATTTCTCTTAGCCTCAAAGCAAGTCTCTAGCCTTGTGAGTTGTTTAGTTTGGCGTGTGCTGTTTTCAGAGAGATCAGTCAGACCAGCAGTAGAGTTTGTTTGCTTTTGTCGACTTTGATTACTGGCATGTTGCTCTATTTTAAGATCTTTTTATTATTATTATTCAAGGATTGATATAGCTACATAAAGACAGTGGTTGGAATAAAGGTCAGTTCTTATGTAATATAACCTGCTTTTCCTCCTTCGTTGTTTATAATAATGCCCTACAAATTTATAGGCACCCTGGAGATTTTTTAATTTCCTCGTTTAAGCAGCTGTTGCAGTCCAGTGGACTTGGACAGTGAAGAGCTGGAATTAATTTATTGCATTTTCATCCATCTTTCTTCCCAGGAAGCTCAGGGGAAGCATATATTATTTTCTCTCCCTGCTCCCGCCATTATGCTCCCACAACAACCCTGTGAGGTAATTTAAAATGATGATTGCCTCAAGCACACTCAGTAAGCGTCACGTCTGAATAGAGTTGTGAATGCCCGGAAGGTGGGGGAATGAAAAAATGGAAAAAGAGCAGCAACCTAATTTTTTGGTTTCTTGTCTATTTGTTTTTTTTTGGGGGGGGGGGGGAATGAGAAACAAAACAAAATGGAAAATTGATTTTTTTCTTTCTCCCTTCCCGAAGTCTTCACATGTCTGAATTTCAGCTTTGGACTTTCAGCTATCTTAGCCTGACAAGCTTAGCTATTGCCCTACACTAGCTCTCAGACTTCTTAAATTATAGCTCATTGTCTTGTCATTGGAGCAATAGAGTGCATCACAACCGCATCTGTAAACTAGAAAGCAGAGTGACTTGTCTAACAGGGTGATTGCAAAGATTGTGGAGTTGGGTTCCTTTTGGGGGGTGGGATAGCGGTAGAACTCTGAAGCAGAAGGGAAAGGGCACGCAGGGCACATACTCAGAAACACTTCAAGCAGCTAGGTCTAGGTCCACACTGTGGTAGCCTAAATCTGTAGTTGCCAGAGCCTGGATTTCAGTTGTGTGCCTGGGAACTTTCCTGCTTTGACTGCTTCACCATTGAGGTGCTCTAGGCATCTGGGCTTCTGAGCAGCCAAAAACTCCTTGCCACCTGCCACTTTGTTTGAAATGGTCTGGTAAACATGCTGATTTGGATACTGTGCGGCTGAAGAGCATTGCCAACACAGCATGCCAGCTGTTGGGTGACCCCCTGCCCACCTCAGGAACTCTTTAAGGATGGGAGGAAGGCTCATCAGAGGGCAGTGGCACATTCAACATGGCGGCCAAAGATGTGGAAGATCTTGGCCAGGGGTCAGCAAACTTTTTCAGCAGGGGGCCGGTCCACTGTCCCTCAGACCTTGTGGAGGGCCGGACTATATATTTTTTGGGCGGGGGGAATGAACGAATTCCTATGCTCCACAAATAACTCAGAGATGCATTTTAAATACAGTGGTACCTCGGGTTAAGTACTTAATTCGTTCCAGAGGTCTGTTCTTAACCTGAAACTGTTCTTAACCTGAAGCACCACTTTAGCTAATGGGGCCTTCTGCTGCCGCCACGCCGCCGGAGCACGATTTCTGTTCTCATCCTGAAGCAAAGTTCTTAATCTGAGGTACTATTTCTGGGTTAGCGGAGTCTGTAACCTGAAGCGTATGTAACCCGAGGTACCACTGTAAAAAGACACATTCTACTCATGTCAAAACCCGCTGATTCCTGGACCATCCGCGGGCCGGATTTAGAAGGCGGTTGGGCTGGATCTGGCCCCAGGGCTTAGTTTGCCTACCCATGATCTTGGCTGTTTTAACGTGAAAGCGGAGGAATATACAAATGGAGAATGCTCTCCTTTGTTATTTCCGAATGCTTCATGCAAAATGAGATGGTGGGGTGCTGTTGATGCTTGTACAGTCTTGGTGATCCTAGCAAATGGCTGACCTCATCAGCCTGTGGTGCTAGTTATTTAGACAATTGGAATAATTTAAGGGAGGATCTCTGTATTAATTAGTCCGAGGTTGTACTGGAAGACAACTGAAATTGCCTGTGATTTAATGGTCCACAGGATACATTCACAAGATCAATATAAGCAAGTCTCCCCTCTGTGGCCCCCTCTAGAGGGTTTAATTTGAGTGCTTTGCTTTATTAATTAAAAAGCAGGAATTTCTGGTATGAGAATATTTTGAATGCTGTAGCTGTAATTGCAGAACAGTTCGAAATTATGCTCTTGCGTCATCTGCCTAATTTTCTTTTTTAAAAGTGAAGTCTAGTCAGCTTTTCAAGTTTCAGTCTCAAACCTGCTGTGTAAATGTAGAAGCCCACATGGAGAAAAAATAGCTAAGCTTTTGTGTGGAAATCACAAAATAAAAACCGTTAAATGCCAAATCAACATCGCGGGAATCTCAGAAACTTGTTTTTTCTTTTTGAAATGTTGTTAGTATGAAAAGTTTCTGGAGTAGGAACAGAAAATGGAACAAGCCTATCTCCCTATCTCCCCCCCCCCCCTCTCTCTCTCTGTGTGCACACGCTGATTTTCTTCAAGAGTCGTCTCTATAAATGAAATTGCAATCTGCAATACATTTGAAGAAACAAAAATGGCACAGGCTTTGGGACAGACTCGCTAGACTGTGACTCACAGGTTAGGGGACACTGGTGCAGTGGTTATATGTTATACTAGGCCCAGGATCAGGGAGACCCAGATTCATATGCCAACTCAGCCATGAAACTCATTGGGTGACCTTGGGCAGTCACTATCTGTCAGCCTTACTGACTTCATGGGATTGTTGTAAGGATTAAATGGAGGCAGGTGTGATACACTGCCTTGAGCTTCTTGAAAGGAAGGTGGGCTACAAATGCAGTAAATTAAATAAATGAATTTTGGTTGATCCCAATAAAGGCACTGCCTGACTGAATTGTTTGTTTAGATTTGCTTCCCTGGTTCTTCAAGCTGCAGGAATATCAGAGTGGCTCTCAAGAAAATTGAAATCCATAATAAGAAAATTTAGAAAACGCAATAATAACAAATGAAATTGCGCAGCAAAAAACATATCTATCAAGGAACAGAGTTAAAATCTAAAGGGCCGTGGGGGGAATGAAAAAGTTTCATCTACACATACACACACAACACACAAATGCCAGCACCACGTTTTCACAAGTTTTATATAGGCAAAGCCACTAGGGATATAATTTCAAAGGGAACTACTGAAATGGCCAGAACCTTCCATTAAAAAAATAAATAAATCACTGTATAGTATTTGTTGCTCAAACCTCTTCTGCCCCATACAAAAACGCATCAGGAGTGTAGAGCTATCATTTCATTCAAGCTTCATGACAAACCATTGTTTATGTTAACCATGTTTCGAGCCACACATGTAATCTATGATCTGGTTGACATGCAACACTAAGCCAAACAATGGTTTAGCACGAACAGGCAGACATGCTGGTGCACGTTTAGATAATCGTTTCTTCTTCGCCCCTCCTCTGGTCTTCTTGCTGACCAGGAGCCTAAACCATGGTTTAGCTTAGCCTTCATGCAAATCTGGGCTCATGGTTTGGTTTGGGAGAGACAAACCACAAGCTGAGATTTGTACGCAATGCTTAGCCCAAACCAAGGCTTAGGTCTCTGTAGTGTGATAGCAGCAGGAGCAGGGGAGTAACAAAGCTGCAGTAATTTTCTAAATGTGCTGTGCAAATTTGTTTATTCACAATAAGCCATACAGTGGTGCCTCGCAAGACGAAAAGAATCCGTTCCGCGATTCTCTTCGTCTAGCGGTTTTTTCGTCTTGCGAAGCAAGCCCATTGACAGCTTAGCGGATTAGCGCTATTAGCGGTCTAGCGGCTTTTAGCGATCAGCTGTTAAGCGGCTTATCAGCAGAACAGTTCATAAGCGGATTAGCGGCTTAGGAAAGGGGGGGGGAGCGAAAAAAACCCGCAGGAACTCACAAGATTTTTTTGTCTTGCGAAGCAACCCCATAGAGAAATTTGTTTAGCGAAGCGCCTCCAAAACGGAAAACCCTTTCGTCTAGCGGGTTTTCCGTCTTGCGAGGCATTCGTCTTGCGGGGCACCACTGTAGTTTGGCTGAATGTTGTGTGTGAACTGAACTGCTGTGAAGGGTGGGATACACATTTCTATAATATGTAAGTAATAAATAGTCATGGTTCCAGACAATCAGGCATACAATGGTTTAATCCCACTTGTCTGTTTTCACTGTATATTTGGTCAATATGCCCATTTAAGTCCATTGGCCTCTGGAGGCAGAGAAACAGCTTTGGTGAAGGTTTGTCTATTTAGACACCCCACCATGGTTAGCAGAAACCGTACCATCCAAATCTACAGCAAAATGGTTTCTGATTCTGATTTGCAGGAATTGCAAACAGTGGCTTGTCCAAATACTATACCGAAATCCCTTAACCATGTTTTGATGTCTGAATTGCAGCGCTGTGCGTTTGATGTCTGTATTAAAGCATTGGGTTCTTGCCTGAGCACTCTGCTACTTAAGCACACATGAACGTAGCAGACAGTGGATATATCCTGGCCTTTGGATAGAGCAAATGTGTTTAATGTTAAGCCAAAAAAAGGTTGTGAAATGATTGTAGAACCGTAATAGCATTTCCTAAACATATATGCATTGTTTCCAGTCCAGAAGTGTTTTCATTTTATACTTGGAGATATTCTTACCCAAGCACCCAGTGGGTGGCAGTCTACTTGCTTTGGACGAACGAGTACATTGATTCTTCTTCTCTCTCTCCCCCCCCCCCCCCGCATTATTATTCTGAAGCTAGTTTCCATGGTAATCACTGCAGCTTTGATGCTTGTGGGGAAGGGAGGAGGGTGATAGTTCATTAAAACCAGAGCTGAAAGAAGCATGCAGCTACCTGAAGAGTAGCCTCCATTAAGCAGCTTTTTTTTAAAACTTCCCAGAATCTCTCTTGAAGAAAGAAATGATGAAAATCCTTTTAAGGGTGGTGGATCAATAATGGAGGAGGAAAAAAATACAGAAATGATTCTGTTTATCTTAGTGTGCCATGATCCGCTGTCTTTCTCCCGAGCTAACACAGCTTGGAAGAGAGACTGAGGTGGGGTTTTTTTTTAGCTAAATGTCTATGTGTGTGTGTGTGTGTATTTAATTAAAGGTAAAGGGACCCTTTATTGCTTTATTGGCCAAGGGAACCGGCGTACAGCTTCCGGGTCATGTGGCCAGCATGACTAAGCCACTTTTGGTGAACCAGAGCAGCGTACGGAAATGCTGTTTACCTTCCCGCCAGAGCGGTACCTATTTATCTACTTGCATTTTGATGTGCATTCAAACTGCTAGGTTGGCAGGAGCTGGGACTGAGCAACGGGAGCTCACCCTGTCGCGTGGATTCGAACCGCCGACCTTCCAATCGGCAAGTCCTAGGCTCTGTGTTTTAACCCACAACGCCACCCGCGTCCCGTGTATTTAATTAGGAACTAATTATTTATTAGAAAACTCTGGAAGATCCATGGCAAGAATGTAGACTGGTTATAACAGAATATCAAAACACTTACTTTTCAGTCCAGCTTAGCTTTAAACCTGAGTCCTTGAGCTCATGATTCAGCAGGAAATATTGCCTGAAAACAGGGTTGCCTGGTTCAAATGTCACATGAAACCAAACTATGACTTCATGGGAATGCCCAGAGAGGGGCTTGCAGCTGCTTTTCTCCTCCCCACTCCTTTTTGCGGTTGCGCTGAGCTCAGCCAAGCTTTGGTTTACTGAGTTGTCTGAATTGGGGGCTCATGATTAATATCTCCTTGTCCTAACCACAAGCTGTAACCAGGAAAAAAATTTGGCTACAATTTGTGGTTAGCAAGGAGAGAGCTTAAGCTCGAGCCTGGGTTCAGACAATAAGCATAGCTAAACCTTGGCTTAGTATGGTGCGGCACAGCAGCAAGAATAAAATAAGGAAGAGCAAAGCAAGTACGAGCCCTCGTGTGGAGTTTGCACAGTCCCACTAAACTGTGGTTTGGCTTCATATCATCATATGAAGCAGGCCATTCACCGAATTAACGTGCTTCAAAAGTTGACCTCCCAAATGTTGTTAGATTCCCAAATCACATCAGCCCCAGCTAATGTGACCAATGGTGAGGGAGGATGTTGGATCCCAATATCATGGCATACGTTCCCAATTCCTGTTCTAAGTCATGGTGTGGATGATTCAGTGAGCTGTGACACTCATCCTTTTCTTCTTGAGCATTTGGAAAGAACTTCAAAACAACAGTTTGGAAGCACTTTGATTCACATCACATGAAGCCAAACTATGCCTGTCTATGTTGCACTGGGTATTTATGCCATGAATTAGTGGAAAGTGGAAACTATAGATTACACTTTATGGTGGTGGTTCATCCAAGTGGAATCGATGTCTAGCGGATAGCATGGCATGCTCCTGAACCAAACCGGTGGCAATGAAAAATAAGCTGCTTAATAAGCTCTATAGCCCCTGGAGGGTTCTCAACGTGCAGGATACTCCACTTAGGAAATCATCACATGCAATGATGTTACAGTACCGTTTTCTGTGCAATTTTTAAAACGCTCTGTAGTGCAATACATGCCAGGCAGACTAGGGAGCTGTGCATCTGGACTCTTTTAAATCATTAGAAGGTTAAGTAGTAGAACAGTCTCAGGCAGTTTCAGGGGAGAGAGCAAGAGACAATGTACGGGGGGGGGGGGGGGGAGAGATGGAGTGGCCCTACTTACCTCTGAAATGCAGGCCCCAACAGATTATTCCCAAGATAATGCAGCCCCATTTTTTAAAAAAAGATTGCCACCCCTATTCTACTGACTGTCCATGCATTTATTTTGGATTTGAGAATCACAATTTTAAAATAACTTTATTTATTGCTTTTCTTTTTCCTTCATTTTGTGTGGAAGGAAGAAAGAAGGATGCCTAGGAAGTTGCCTAGGTCAGGCTATTTATTCCCCTAAATCAAAATTCTCTACTCTTGAGCTTCAGCCGCTCTCTGGAATTGTAGGCACCAGCTACTGGGCCATTATTAGAGACACCAGGAACTGAACTATGTGTCTTCTGCTCGCAAAGCCATGCTCATAATCCCTGATGATTCACCCAGTGACCCCAGCCCAGGAAAATCTCACCTGGTTCTTTCTGCACAGGCTCATTCCGGACTGTTCCTTGCTCAAAGCTGGTGTGCAGAGGCAGGAGGAAGCTATGTGATTGGATGGGTGTCCTACTTGAGATCCCCTGGGACACTCGGGACACCTGCTGGAACTGGGTGTATGCTGCTTCAGAAGGGGGTGAGCATGAAATTTGGGGGTAAAAAGGGAATTGGATGCCTACATTTGGAACTTCCTCTGGCAGCCTTCAACTCATGGCTTCTTCTTCTTCTTCTTCTTCTTCTTCTTCTTCTTCTTCTTCTTCTTCTTCTTCTTTATTAAAATTGGACCTCTTACCTGCCCTTCAACATAAGATCCCAGTCCAGGTTACAGCAATGTAAAAACACAGTTTAAAACATTTGCCTCAGAAGGATGGGTTAGGCCCCCAGCTTTCTCTCTGTTTCTGTCTCAAGTGTCAAAGCCGGGCACCTGAGCTACATGAAGAAGTACAGCGGTACCTCTGTTTACTGAATATTAAACTGAATTTATTGTTTCGGTCATAGACCAGTTCCAGCCCACATACAATATTAAGGAAGTCATAAAACACGATAGGGATACCTTTGAATTTGCAATTCAGTATAACAGGGACAATACAGATAAAGCAACAGTTAATATATATATAAATTATAACTTAGGTAAAGGTAAAGGGACCCCTGACCATTAGGTCCAGTCGTGGCCGACTCTGGGGTTGCGGCACTCATCTCGCTTTATTGGCCGAGGGAGCTGGCGTACAGCTTCCGGGTCATGTGGCCAGCATGACTAAGCCACTTCTGGAGAACCAGAGCAGCGCACGGAAATGCCGTTTACCTTCCCGCTGGAGCGGTACCTATTTATCTACTTGCACTTTGATGTGCTTTTGAACTGCTAGGTTGGCAGGAGCAGGGACTGAGCAACGGGAGCTCACCCCGTCTCAGGGATTCGAACTGCTGACCTTCTGATCGCCAAGTCTGTGGTTTAGACCACAGCGCCACCCGCATCCGAGTTAAAACTTAGGCACTAACATATAACCTAAAATTATCATTTAAGGCCTTCATCATTATGATAGCACAGCTTGTTCCCTAAATTTTATGGCAATCACACAGAATTTGACTACCCTCTGTTTATGAACTTAATCCGTTCCGGAAGTCCATTCTTAAACCAAAGCCGTTCTTAAACTGAGACGCGCTTTCCCTAATGAGGCCTCCTGCCGCCGGTGCCCTTCAGCTATTCGGCTTCCGTTCATAGACCGAGGTAAAGTTCGCAAACTGGGACACTACTTCTGGTTTTGCGAAGTTTGTATACTGAATAGTTTGTAAACAAGGCTGTTCTTAAACTGAGATACCACTGTAATTCTATTCTCGTGGGGAATTCGGGGGGGGGGGAGTCAGCCCCCAGAAGGAGCTCCAGAAGTGAGTTTCCTCCCATCTTTAATTAAAGAAATTTCACGCACACACCCTCCAATGGCCAAACCAAGTTCCCTTTTTTGACACCCTTGAACTTTAGCTCCACTTTAGGTGTAGCTCTGTATTACTTGAGAACAGGTGGGGGGCACATTTGTCGTATATGAAATGAGCTTTTAGATCTGTTGGGTTGGGATCACCTTGCCGTCACTTTGCTGTAGTGGTTCAGGACTCTCAGGAAACTGTACTCCACCCCTACATAAATACTTGAACTCTCTCTTGGAGGCAGATTGTTTGAGATGACAGCAATTTCGCTCTTATGGCAGAGTGCTCTCTGACCCCAAATATCTAATTCTCCCCTCACCCCTTCCTCACACTCTCCTCCCCTGTGCAGCTCTTGAGCTGCTGACTAGTCATACCGGCTGAGTATGCTTCACTGATGCAGCCATCTTTGACCCATTCATTTAAGGAAGAAATTGTCAAATTGTCTTACTTCTGACAAGGAAGTGTGGAGGTTGAACAGAAACGGCACGGGAAGGTTCACCAAGCCTGGGTAAATGCTTTCCCCCTCCTTCCTTCAAGTGGAGCTAATTTAATAGCCAAACCTTTGCTCTATTATGTTAAATTACATTTCATGCATATCCAACTGCAAAATGGATCTGCTTCACCTCACCTCTGTGACACCTTGCTTTTCTTGTGCTTAGAAAAAAAAAGCGCTTATCCACTGTTTCCATTTCCCACGACTTCCTGCAATATCTGCCTAGTTCTGGAGTTTCACAGGCTTCATTTTTACTCACGGTAGGCACCTATAGACAACTACCATGTTGCCAGTGTGGGTTTCGATTGTTTATGTGTGTGACGCAGGAGCATAGTGCCAAGACAATTTTATCCCGACCAGTTCAAGAGAGGTATTTGACAACTTTATTTAGGAAGCATATTAGTGTAATTTGGTTGCAGTTGACAGGTTCTGTGAAAATGAAGTAATGAAGCACTTTGGACAATCTTACTATCATCAACGTTTAGTGGAAGCACATGTTGGTTATACTTTGGTCTGTAATAACCACATATACTTTTCTTGTACTTCTGAATATTGTACGGGGTTCTGGGATGCCATAGCCTCCATAACGGCAAAATGCAGGACACAATCTTCCAAGACTCAATCTTCCAGTTGTTTTTTCTTGCGAGATAGCAGCGGCCATTTTGGATGCCGTGATCTTATACAATTTCACTCTGCAGTTCCCCCCGCAAAGCACTTTTTGTGGGGCACGGTATCAAAAAGCACACCAAAATGGCTGCTGTTCTCTCACAAGGAAAACAAAACAAAACAGGATGTCCCGGTTTTTCTGGGACACTTGTGGGGTATGGAATGCCCCCCTGTGGCATTTTCAGAGGGCCCCTTCCCTCAGCCACAAGGTACCAAGGGAAAGAAGGCTATCCCTTGTTATGTACTAAAGTTCTCACCCTGGGCCAGCAGATACTGTAGATGGGGTACTGTAGATAGTTATGCAAATAAGGGATCGAAAGTGACGTTCAGTGATTGGATAGTTTTAGAAAATTGTTACAGTTACATTGTACTGGAGCTCTATATAAGCAGGCTGACTGAACCCTTCAGTTCAGTTCTGTCCTGGCCTGTGAATAAACAAGAGCTGTTTGAAGAATCGCTGTGTCGTCTGATATGTTCACCCACAACTCAACATCCCTAACATGCCTTTAAAATAATGCTTGCGTTCTATGCATTTGGGCAAGCAGAGTATGGAGAAAGCATATCAACTTCTATGCCAAGTAGAACAACGTCTATTTTTTTTTGGGGGGGGGGGTTATTCCTCAGAGCAAGAGGGTTGACCTGTGTAGTCTGTCACCTTCCTTGCACTCCAAATAAACTCACTCTGCAAGTTTATGTCTCAAACTTAAACTATTAAAAAAACCCACATAACCCACTTTGTGTCAAATTGTGATGGGTATCACATTCCAAAGTCTAGAGGGATATTCCAGACCATTAAAGTTTTTTGGTTCTGCCTCAGTCACACACCAAGCTTGTCAGAAAACCACGGCAATAGACTCATTGAGGCTAATCTCCTCCCTCTTTATTTGTGTGTGGGGTGGTGGTTATCAGAACAGATTAGTATTAGTCAATTTTAAATTGGACCTAGATTGACTGTTTCCATATTCCATTCCATTTGTAGATAAATTTTAAAAAATGTTGAAGCTCCGTGCTTGAGGATTAGTAGAGTTAATTAAAAAATCAGGACTGCCACCCCTGGAGAATAAAAAATCTCAACACTTCTGAACTCTTTTCGGGATTTATCTTTTAAATAAGGCCTATCTCGTTCATTGTAATTGTTACGAGCAGAAGCATGTACACGTTTGGTTCTTATGTGTGCCAATTCATGCTTGGTTGCTTTTCAAAACAATATTTGTCATCAGTGGTACTGCTGTTGGTGCCATTGTCTTGAGAAATGATGATAAAAATGAACTGAGAATGTTTTTTAATTAAAATGCTTCTGAGTTTGAAGGTAAGGAATGCAATAAAACATTACATTTCCTTTTTCTTTTCAAGTTTTGTATGTTGTGTTCTTCATTGTGTCTTTCTTTTTTTATAATTTTCACTTATGACAAATAAACATTTCACACAGAATCATCTTTACATATCATATGTCGACTTTCTTCTTCCTCTTTCTGTTTTTCCTTATATTTCCTGCATATCCCAATTTAATTCCATTTCATATATGAATTCAATACTGCACATTTTTACATTAATCCTGCTAATGTCTTAATTTGTTTACTGTAAAACATTAAATTTTTCAGTGGCAGCAACAACAACAAATAATATTATCTGTGGGTTGCACAATATCTGGTTTTCAACATTGTGATATATGTGATATATAAACATTACAATATAGTGATATATCCCAATGTCTGAAATAAGGTTGAAACCACATAGAGGCACAAACTAGGCAATATCTAGTTTTCAACATCATGATACATCACCAGCTAAAACATCACAATATCACAATGTCTGAAATAAAGATGGAGCTATGTAGAGGCATTTTTCCTGCATCACGATTTTTGTTCTTGTGATTTCTCTGCCCCCTGCGGGGGGGGGGGCAGGGGAGAGCCAGCAGAGTTAACAGGGGCTGCAGGAATTGAGAGAAACACTGGCTGGCGTCATGATTTTTCCCGCATTGCGTTTTTTTGCATAGCAAACACGCACATCAGGATTCATGATATATTACCAGGTTCAAAATTATGAAACCAATATCACAATATGGACTCCAAACTGGTTTTGGATGATATATCGATACATCACCCTCCTCTAATTATCAGGGATGGGGGAACGAGTGGCTCTCCAGTTCCTATTAATTTGTACAAGGAAAGAAAGAACACTCATAAACACTCTGCCACCACCTTGAAGTAGTTCAAGTACAATGAAAATCCCTACTTCATCCATGTGAATTACATCATTTCCCCCTCTTTATTTCATAATTTTAAAATGCAATGCCTTGTATCATAAATTGGTGGAGAATGTTTGGAAAAAACGCAGGAGGAAATTTCAGTACAGCCCTGCTGCTCCTACAACAACTGCGCCACTTTACATTTCGCAGAGAGGTGACTTGTTAACTTCCCCTTCTGTTCAGCTTCAGTATGGAAGCCACAGGCCTCACGCTGCCTTGTCGTCTAGGGGAGCCCTTGCATCTCCTTCCCAAAGCCCAGTGCCTTGCTTACCAGGCTTTGAGAAGGCAGCACAATGGCTTGGGGAGAGGGCATCAAATGTTTCTGAGGGCCGCTGAAAAAGTCCTTTGGGCCGCACATTGGACCACCCTGGCTTAGGCCCTCTGGGACTAGTTTATCAAACAAGATAGATGTTGGGTTGTCGTGAGATACAGTGAATGCAGTGCTCAGTTAGTAAGATTGCTATCGAAATGCCTCACCAGTCTGAGCCGCTCTCCATTCTCTTAGTTAAGTAGTGTCACTTTTGTACATTACCACTCAGAATGCACATAGTGCACAACATCCCATCATGTGGTTCTCATTTACAAAAAAATAATATAAATGCCAATATAATAGACACTTGCTCATTGCAGCAGCGTAAAAGCACGTTTAACTTCTTTTAATTTCTTAATGGACATTGTCTTTTAGAGTTTTCCCCCTCCTTCCTACTCTAACCATCCCTCTAATAATGCCCACAGTTTTACCACCTAAGTGGGTCCTGTAGAGATTTCGACTCTTCTCAGAGTGATGCTGAAACAATCAGATTTAAAACACAGCACCCTATTCTTTCATATTCCTGGATATGGCTTTTCTAGTGCTTCAGGTTGCTTTTTCTGAAATGGCTTCGTGTTTGGACTAATCTGCCACATGCAGGAAAAGTCTCCCTATGTCTCCTCCTGACAGTTCTAGCACCTGTCAGGATTTGTGTTAATATTTTATATCTCCTCCAGGTTGTCATTGGAATAGGACTTTATAACAGTTTTGTCTTGAAATCAAACGTAATGAAAGCTCGGGAGTTATCACCCCATACATATTTTTCCAGGTTCTTGACTTTCTTCTCGCATTACTCTACAATTTTCTTTTCCTTCCAGGGTCCCTATAATCTCAACAGCAAGCGATAAAATCTTTTTTCCTTTGCCGAAGCTGATCTTTCATATTCATTTAGGACATTCACTATCTTCTTATTTTATTTTCAAATACTTTCTGTTGTGGAAATATTGATTTGAAGGAAGGCAGATGTCATTAATCCCCCCCCCCCCCGTTGTACTGATCATAAGACAAAGTAGAGGCATTTATTGCCGGCCTTACAATTCTCCATAAGATCAAAGGAGTTTTGTCATTTATGAAGATATGGAACTTTGAAGCTACGTGTTTGATTATGTTGTCCAGCTTTGCCTGTTATTAGTTTGTAATAATGACTTGTCTGCAAACTCGTTCAAAATTTCTATTCAATGTGTCTGTTTCGTAAGCCTATATTTAATAGGCTTGATTTTGCATAATGAAACCTTGGGCAAATATAATTTACTCCTAGGCCGCTTCCAGATACTATTGGCATACCAAATTTCAGCTGGTAATTTGCTCAGGGAAAAAGAGTATTGTTTGGTTATAGTTTTACTGCTGAACTAGAGCAGCTCAAGCAGATACATTGGCATGTGTAAATGACCCAACATCAATAAATCCAGCTAAATCAGGGATGGGGAACCACTGGATGCTGCTGTACTACAACTCCCATCATCCTTGAATATTGCCCATTCTGGTTGGGATTGATAGAGTTAGAGCCCAACAATACCTGGAAGGCCACAGGTACCCAATCCCTGAGCTAAAGCATCCTGGGTTGAAGGACTGAGATAGTATTCTGTTTGGGTGCTGTTTCTCATGATCAAGGGCAAGAGTACTGGGCTAAGTGGACTTTTGGACTACCTTGATAGCAGACAGTTACTTTTATAGCCCTACCTGTTTTGAGTACAGATGGTTCAGTGGTTTTCCATTTGTATGCTGTGTGTAGGAACGTGGGAAGCCCTCTTCCCCCAGAACTACTGCTGTACTGCTTGGAAAACAGTTAACTATGGTCAGTGTGAGTTGCCTGTCAGCCAGAGCTGCGAGTCAGCCTCAGGGTCTGGTTTCTAATCCTGCTTAATATGCAAACTATAGGTAACATTAACCATAGTTACGGTTATTACACACATAACCTTAGTCATGGCTAAGGTTGATGTGGGGAGTTCAATTGTAAAGGTGCTAGAGGGATAGATCTCATAATCCTGCAGCCTGCTTTGATTAATAAATTGAGAGTATTGTATTTGTATGAGTGTAGGAATAATGGAGACGACAGGAGGTTGAATGCAGGTGAGCTGTGCAGAAGCACGCTGGCAAGCATGCTCCAAGCAAGCTGCTGGCTAGCTCTGCCGAGGCTCCTTTTATTAGCAGAAGTCAACAATTGGAAACAGTAGTGAAACCACGCTGAACTTAACGTATTTCCATCTAAGCACATTTTCAGCATTAGCAAATACACGTGTCAGCAGGTATTTCCCTCAGATGGTCCCCCGATACTTGATTATGTCTGCGTCCCTCATCATGCGCCAGCCAAGTGATATGTCTAACAAACAAATTGTGAGAGGACAAAAGGTCAGGGGGGAAAAACTTTTCTAGCCAAGAAGGCAAAAGGTCAGGGAAAGCAGACGCAATGCTCCTTGACATACTTTTGCATGTCTGGTGCAAGGTTTGCCTTCACAAAGCGGAGCATTACCTCCACATATGAGTCCTGGTTCTTAAGTGTGCCAGCGAAGTCAATATGCAGCTGATTTAGAGAGAAAAATCCAAGGATAGCCTTATATCTGCTGAACTGGAGGAAAGGTCTGTTAAGGATGTTGTGAAATATTGCTTCCTTGTGCTGGAGAACCTCATTATGACCAAAGTCATGAACCACTGCTCTCATCTCAGTGGCGGTGGAGAATATTGCACTAACTGCTCTCATTCCTCCCCTCACTACTCCAGATTAGAAGATATCACCCTTTTGCCAAAGTTAAAGGAACATATTTTTGTCAAATGTTAAATCAATGGAAAAGAAATGGCGTAACAAAGATTGCTCCCTGTTCAGGTGTGGGAAAGAGATTGCAGACGTGCAAAAGCAAGACCCTCATTTTATGGAGACTTAATGGCTTTTGGTTTTGCTTACTGTCGTTTTGCAGCAAGTACTATCCCTGTCAGTGTTGTTAACTGACCCTTTGCCAGCTGGCTGCCATCCCAATCCTTGTCTGACCCAGGTATTGATCAAATTACAGATATGCCTTTGCGTAGATATGATGTGCTGAGTGTCAGTGTCCTATTGATCAGTTACACAGTGTCTAGTTTGTACGTCCACATTTTGGTGTATGTTTTGTTTTTAAATAGTTAGGCGCAGTGCTTTTTTTCTTAAAAATGTTTAGGGGTACTCTCATTTTCCTACTCATATTGAAATATGGCCTGCATCCAAGACATGCTTCCCACGTACATCTGGTTGGCCTCTGTGAGGATGGGACGCTATTCAATTCAACAGGCTCTTCACAGAATTGTAGAGTTGGAAGGGACCCAAGGGTCATCTAGTCCAGTGTTTCCCAACCTTGTGCCTCCAGCTGTTTTTAGACTACAATTCCCATCATCCCTTGCCACTGGTCTTGCTAGTCAGGGATGATGGGAGTTGTAGTTCAAAAACAGCTGGAGGCACAAGGTTGGGAAACACTGATCTAGTCCAACCTCCTTCAGTGCAGGAATCTCAGCTAAAGCATCCATGGCAAGTGGCCATCCAAGCTCTGCTTAAAAACCTCCAAGGAAGGAGAGTCCACAACCTCCCGAAGGAGACTGTGCCACTATTGAACAGCTCTCACTGTCTTCTTATGTCCATAGTCCATCAACATCTGGGGACCAAAATCTGAAGAAGGTGAGGATTAAGAGAAACCTTTCAAATTGTTCTATAGCAAATGTGGTTGTCTTTCATTTGCTAACAGGTTGGGTTATGCTATCAAGGAGACAGTGACTGCCTGCTGTCAATAACCATGCAAGTTTAAGAGCTCCAGAACTGGGAACATTGCATATGATTGTTGGCTTCTGCAGCTGTAGTAAAGAGTCTTGCTTTACTACCACTAGCGAAAGATGAGAGCAGAAGACTGCAGGGAACATCCTGCCTTAGTGTTCTTTCAGACACTAATGCTGCTTCTTTGTCAGACATAGCAGCAATCTGAGCAATGGTGACCAAGACGTGAGGGCTCTGAACTACATGTGTCTTCAGTACTGGGACAAGTAACCTAATGGAAATAGAAATCTGACTCACAAATCTGTAACAGATTTGCTTTGCTTTGCTGTCAAGTTAAAGCAATCACAGTTTCAATGTAAGTTAAGGTTTTGATAAACATCAAAAGGAGACCTTTATTGGGGTTCTGCATAGGCAACCCAGAAGTACCTAAACAAAGAATCCTTTCAAACAATGGTCTACTGCAAAGGGTCACCATTTTTTAAAAGACATGGATATTTCAATGGGTTATAGGCAGCCCACCCTCTGATCACTTCTTTCCCCCCAAGACAGAAAGAGAGAAGGTGCATGCAAGTAATCTGGGCCTTTGGAAAGCACATAGAGTTGAAAAAAGTGTGTCACTCTTCCAATTTCCTCCTTCTGCTCTATGTACTTTTCAGGGGGCAAGTGGCAACTATCCTCATCACCTTATGATCAATGGGGCAGTGAGTGGGGAGCCTCAGATGCTTCAAGGACACCCTTGCAGCTATGGGAGCAACACTGGTGATTCCCTGGTATACCGTTTCCAACTGCTGCAGCAACAGTGTTTGTGATCTGAACTTTTTTACTCCCTTTCCCATTCTCTTAAAAGAAAGTATAGTTCTTTTTTGGTTACTTACTTCAGAAATCACATGCATCACCCTCTTTTTCATAAGCTATGTGTGTGTGACACACTTTCTCCTTTTATTCAGTTACCTTTACACACACACACACACACACACACACACACTCATCCAAGCACCATTCTGTTATCCGTTCTCACAGTAGCACATGAGGTATAGAACAAAGTAGATAAGCTGTTTATAACCTTTCAGCATGTTGTCACAGCAGAAGATTTAGGAACCTGTACCCCACCACTCCTCATTAATAGATGGATGGTTCTGTTGCAGCAGAGGAAGGAAGGACCTTCACCTTTCTAAACTAGATGGAAGTGACACTGGACACACTGACGATTTGGCTCTTAAAGCCAGAAAGAGCAAATCAAACATTTTCCAGTATTGCGAGACTTTCTATTTTTACAAATCATCCTTTTTTCTCCTTCTCCTGAGCCTGGTTAGGAATTCTAGCTGTCAATCAAAGGCTGTTAAGATTCTGGTAGAGACCTCGCAGCAGTTGCCAGCTGTAATGTTGTACAGTATGCTATTATTAACTAGGCGTTTTATACAAATGGTTTTGATTTGCTAAGATAAAAGCTTGGTGTTTTTGTGCATGCATGTCTTTCTGTGTAGGTGTAGCAAATGCTAAGTTCCCTCCCCACAACCTGCTGCAGACATAAATGAAGCTTTTGCACACTTGATTGATCAAGCGAGTTGCAGATACTTTTTTCCCCTTTTCCTATAGTAGACCTGTGCTTAAGAAATGCTTTTTTAAAAAAGCCATTATTTCAAACCAGGTCTTATCTCCTATCTTTAATAGCAATAAGTGGTACCTCGGATTACAGACGCTTCAGGTTACAAACACTTCAGGTTACAGACTCCGCTAACCCAGAAATAATACCTCGGGTTAAGAACTTTGCTTCAGGATGAGAACAGAAATCGGGCTCCAGCGGCAAAGCAGCAGCAGGAGGCCCCATAAGCTAAAGTGGTGCTTCAGGTTAAGAACAGTTTCAGGTTAATAACGGACCTCCAGAACGAATTAAGTACTTAACCCGAGGTACTACTGTACTTATTACAGCAGGAAAAATATGGCTTTTGTCAAAGTGTTAAGTTATAAGGCCAGCTTCAGACTTAAGGGGTGCCTAAAACTGTCTCTCACGTGTTGTAGTGTTTGCCCTTTATCTGTGGCAAGGGATCCCAAGGTTCATCACAGCTAAGGAATCCCTGACAGATGGCCACCCAACCTCTGCAGTGAAGGAGAGTCCGCCACCGTTCGAGTTATTTTGTTCCACTGTTGAACAGCTCCTGCTGTCAGAAAGTCCCTCCTAAAATTTATGTTATGTGTATATATCAGGAGGAAATGGTTTCCTCTTTGTCCCAAAAGTTGTGTAAATAACTCATTCTCTCCCTACGTTTCTTTCTGGTCTGGTGCAGAAGTAATGGAAAATTCTGGTTTCAAGTTATGTGAATGAGCTCCAGTGAGAACAAGGCTTGCATACACCTCCTCCTCTCCTTGTCTTTTGTGGATGTGAAAGGGATATTGGAAGTTGTAGGCAAACTACAAGTAGTCCAGTGGCATCCATATTTGGAAACCTTGGTTTGCTTAACCTTAGGTAAAGGTAAAGGTACCCCTGCCCGTACGGGCCAGTCTTGACAGACTCTGGGGTTGTGCGCCCATCTCACTTAAGAGGCCAGGGGCCAGCGCTGTCCGGAGACACTTCCGGGTCACGTGGCCAGCGTGACATCGCTGCTCTGGCCAGAGCCAGAGCCAGAGCCAGAGCCGCACACGGAAACGCCGTTTACCTTCCCGCTGGTAAGCGGTCCCTATTTATCTACTTGCACCCGGAGGTGCTTTCGAACTGCTAGGTTGGCAGGCGCTGGGACCGAGCAGCGGGAGCGCACCCCGCCGCAGGGATTCGAACCGCCGACCTTTCGATCGGCAAGCCCTAGGCGCTGAGGCTTTAACCCACAGCGCCACCTGCGTCCCACCTGCTTAACCTTAACTATGGTTAAAGAGAACAACCTGGGATAATAATAATAATAATAATAATAATAATAATAATATTTATTTATACCCCTCCCTCCCCAGCCAAGGCTGGGCTCAGGGCTGCTAACAAGCAATAATAAAAGCAAGTTGAATGAATACAACTTAAAAACAAAATTAAAATACAACATTAAAATATTGAAACATTAAGATATTAAAATGTAGCCTCATCGCAGGAGGAGAAAGGAAAAGAAAAAAGAAAGAGGGGGATGGAATCAAATTGGTTCCAAGCCAAAGGCCAGGCGGAACAACTCTGTCTTACAGGCCCTTCGGAAAGAAATCAGATCCTGCAGGGCCCTGGTCTCATGAGGCAGAGCGTTCCACCAGGCCGGAGCCAGTGTTGAAAAGGCCCTGGCTCTGGTTGAGGCTAATCTAACTTCCTTAGGGCCCGGGACCACTAGGGTGTTGCTATTTATGGACCTTGAGACTCTCCGTGGGGCATACCGGGAGAGGCGGTCCCATAGGTACGAGGGTCCTAGGCCGCGAAGGGTCAGACAAACATTCATTTTCTGGCTTGTTCTCAAACCACAATATTGGTTTTACTACCCCATCCCTTCTTTCCCAAAGCCAGAGAAATGCAGGCAGTGGGTTGTGGAATGGACCATGGATCTCCCACCATGTTGCCCCCTAACTCCCAAATTCATTATTTGGGAAATATTTCTTGGTCATGTATGACAAGGAATATAATTCATAGTATAATTATATTGACATATCTAATATGTCTTCCCTTTTAGGATTACAGTGAGTCTTTTCTCTGGTCTCCAGAAATATTGACTTGGTTCATTTGACGTGTTCATTGAAATATCATGAACTTCGTTTGCCCTTAATGTACATCCATTTATCTCTCATTTCCCAATGGATGTTGGGAGCATATTCTTAGCGCTCCACATTTATAGCTCCTAGCGCCGACTTTCTCCATCCTTGCTATCCATATTGATGCTAGTTGCCCAGTTTGACATTTTTAAAGCTATTGATAGGGGGAAAGGCATTGCAATGGCTGTTATGTAATTGAAATGATGACAAGGGCCTCCCACAAAGGTTATCCAGATCCATGCCATTGATTGCTCAATATTACTTTTCCAATAATGCAATAGCAGATGAGCTGCCAATTAACAAACTGGCTTGTATTGACTTTGCTTCCTCAAAACATCAGTATCCAGAGAGCCTCTAGGAAGACTCTGTGCTTTGCATGCAGAAAATAATAGGATTAAAACTTTTATGGCCTTGAATTGGGCCTAGAAAACAATTAGCAACCACTGTAGCTGTTTTTAAGATGCTCATGGCCTGCTGCTAGCATTTTTGCTGCAGCATTTTGCACTACATCCAATTTCTGGACAGTGTTCAAGAGCGGCCCTGTGCAGAGCACATTATAGTAATCTATCTTGGAGGTTACCAGAGCATGAATTACCCATGGCCAGGCTATCGCTATACAGGGACAGAGATTGCAGGCTTGCACTTCTGTTTTTGATTACCATGGACTTGTGTTTTCTGAATGCTGCAAATTATGGCTAATTTTAACTGAGATTTGCTGAAACCTAGGCTATGTACACATCGTGCCTTTAAAGCACATTTGAAGTACATTTCCCCCTCAAATAATTTTGGGCACTGTAGTTTACCTCTCACAGAGTTACCGTTCCCAGCAACCCTTAACAAACTACGGCACTCATAATTCTTTGAGGGGAAGAATGTGCCTTAAGGTTGAATTGTGTACACCGCCTAACTAGTTTCCCCCTCTATCTTTTATGGATGAACCCTCCCACTGTTGTCCTTTAAAGTAGTATGTCATTACATAAAACTTTTCACTGGGTGTTCTCCAAAGACAGTGGCCTTATTTCTTTAGTCTTTAAATTTGAATTTAAAAGTTTAGAAAGATCTGTTACTGCAAGGTTTCATCAAGAAGTAGCAGTGAGCAGTCTGGGACTAACTCTTTCTCGGAAGATCTCAGCTGGGCCACTACACCAGTGCAAGTAGATAAATAGGTATCGCTGGAGCGGGAAGGCAAAACTATGTTTCCGTGCGCTCTGGCTTCTGTCACGATGTCCAGTTGCGCCAGAAGCTGTTTAGTCATGCTGGCCACATGACCCAGAAAGCTGTTTGTGGACAAACACCAGCTCCCTTGGTCTGAAAAGCGAGATGAGTGCCACACCCCATAGTCACCTTTGACTGGATTTAACCATCCTGGGGTCATTTACCTTTACCTTTTACCTTGCAAAGTAATTTATTTTGCAAAGACCTCAAACTGAATGAAAAGGCTATTGCATATGGATATGTTTTCTTATATTGCTGTGGTAGAGGGTGTGTGTGTGTTATTCATAAAAGAATAAGAAAATCCAGAGATAGACAGGAATAATTTTCAACTCCGAATATATTTTGCCTTCTCTGGCAAAATAGGGTAGCAGAAAAGATGGAAAAACAAAGTTGTCTGAGGTTGGAGTATGTCTCATCTTTCCCCTTTCAGCTCACCCCAAACACTGCACACTTAAATGATGCTGTGACACTGTTTCAGTATCTGTTCTCTCTCTGTTCAGCATCTATTAGCTTTTAAGGCTTACTTATCAGGACCAACAATGCTTAGACACGCGCAGAATCAAGCCTGCCTTACAAGCTCGTAAACTTACAACCACCTTGGATCAAAGTGCAGTCAAAGTTAACTGAAAATCTTGGGGAGAAATGAATTTTTACACTAGCCCTATTAATGAGCAAAGCAATCTTAATTTTAGTTATCTAGCTGCAAAGCTGAACCTGCTGTGCTGTTGCATTTGCTGTGTGCAGCAGGCAGCCACCTACTTCTACGCGAATGAGTCTTTGGTCCAGTGGATATCAGTCTAGAACTGAAGCAAATGCTGTCTTTCCCTGCAAACTAGGCGACTCTGCAGTGACAGCATACAGTATCTGTTGATGAATATCAGGCCTTTACATATAAGAGCTTTAATTTCCTAATGTTTTCTTTCAATTGGGAAAGTTATTTTTTGCATGCACAGTATGTCCTGTGTTCAACGAACCGTATTATCACAAAGCCAGCCAGCAATCTGCTAGTGATATTTCTTGGTCTGCAAGCAGTATCTGCAGCCCATAGGCTTTGCTGAGTGTTGACACTTCAGTAGCAATCTCATAAAGTAGCCATCTATGTGTTGTAAAATACAGTGGTGCCCCGCAAGACGAATGCCTCGCAAGACGGAAAACTCGCTAGACGAAAGAGTTTTCCGTTTTGGAGGTGCTTCACAAAACGAATTTCCTATGGGCTTGCTTCGCAAGATGAAAATGTCTTGCGAGTTCCTGCGTTTTTTTTCTCCCTTTCCCCCCCCTTTTTCTAAGCTGCTAAGCCGCTTATCCGCTAAGCCGATAAGCCGCTAAAAGCTGCTAAAAGCCGCTAAACCGCTAATAGCGCTAATCCGCTAAGCCATCAATGGGCTTGCTTCGCAAGACGAAAAAACCGCTAGACGAAGAGACTCACGGAATGGATTCTTTTCATCTTGCGAGGCACCACTGTAGTACATCCCCATCCACCTCCTTGCCACCTGCCAGCCCCAATTTCTCCCTAGTACTAAACATTCTGGGCTAAGCAGGCATCAGGATGCCAGGCCCTCTTCAGGAGTCCTCTTGATATTCTTCAGCGTCCTCAAAGGCCCTCTAAGAGACTCAGCTCTGCCAGATCCCTGCCCAGTACCGGTTGAAGGAGTACTGGGGCTGTAATGTTGCTAGATGCTATATTCTGCTTTCTGGGGGACTCAAAAACATAGGCCAGAGCAGGGTTGGCCGATGTGCCCTCCAGATCTCGTTGGACTCCCAGCTCCCATCAGCCCCAGCCAGTCTGGCCAATAGTCAGGTTGATGGGAGTTGCAGTCAAACAGTGTCTGGGGACCCAAGGTTGAAGAACACTCTAAAAATGCAAGAGCCAGTGTTGTGTAGAGGTTAAACTGTTTATTAAGAACATGGAGGCCCGAGTCAAATTCTCAGCCAGTTCTGTGGCTCACTGGGTGAACTTGGGCCAGATGCCGTCTCACATGCTAGAGAAACAGCAGGTAACCATTTTGCAGGTCAATGGCAAATTCCCTTGTGGGAAATCATCATCAGTCTGGATAGCACAGCTGGTTAGGGTGTGGTGCTGATAGTGCCAGGGTTGCTGGTTCGATTCCCGTAGGTAACAGCTGCATATTCCTGCATTACAGGGAACTGGACTAGATGATCATTCCCAACTCTACAATTCTATGATTCTATGAAACTTCCTGGGGCCACATCTCAGCACTAGGCAGATGGGTGCCAAAATTGAAAAGAAATAGAAAGAAAAATGGTGACACATACACACCAAACATTCATTCAGTTATCTCCGCTCCCCCTTCTCTCTCTCTCTGCTGATACCTCTCATGTGTGGAGGGGCAGACAGGGTAACAATTTTGGCCGGATAAACAATAGCACTATCTCCTAATGTATTGGTACATAGGGTTACCACAGGGTGACTGTGTTTGCTGATTGAAGTTTTTCTTTTATTCACGATTAGTAGGCTGCATGCTCTGCAAAACTATGAGTTAAAAAGAAACCAAGGCAATCTCCTCCTTCCTCACCCTGTGATAACAGAAGATGAAGAAGCCTTCATCATTCAGGGATTTCTGGGCAATAGACTTGAGGTGCTAAATTGCTTTCGGTTGAAGCTGATCCTTGCTACATCTCAGGTGACAAAATATTCTCTTTGAAGCAAGGTTGTTCTGTTGCATTTGGTGTTCAGGGATTCTTGGCACAGCAGAGAATCCAGCACAGAAGATCTGAAGTTCATCCAGTATTGATTTTGTTACAGTGAAAGAGAAGAAGAGGATTTTTAACTTCTTTCCTTACTGAGCATCATTCCAGCCTTTAAAAAGAACCCTTGAAAGGGAGAAGTAAAGTAATACTGCCAACAACTCAGCCTACCAAAGTGGAAGGTTTCTCATCATCCTAGAATTCCCTGCCCCATTCGCCATATATATATATATATATATATATATATATATATATATATATATCGTTTCAATCATATATACATATATGATAGAGGTGAATGGCCCACCTGGTAATCATCAATTTCAGTTCTGGGTAGGAATGGATGTGTATCAGTCTATCTCCAGGCTGTGTTGACTTTGCATATGTTCATTCATAAGTCAGTTCTGTCCTGTTTTCATATTAGTGTTTTTTTAAAAAAAGAAAAACCATTAAAACTCATATTCAAAGTAGTATTTTATCAGAAAAAATAGGTATTTGAATAGGTATGTTATCTTACTATACACATTTCTAAATGTATTTACTTGTACAAAATGCACATTTAATATATTTAGCTACATTTTTTTTGAACTGATAACTGCATTAAAACTGCAGAATCAGAAGGATAATTATGCCCTGTAATTTGCCCTGCAAACAAGTTGGTACAAATGCTCAGTAAAGGCTGGATATAATTTAACCTCAGTGTGAGCCTTATGCAAGTAAATCAGGATGAATGAACAGGTCACTTGGAAAGGCAACGAATGTCTTGTAACACCTTACATGTGGACCAGAACACCCTACAAGTTCTGGTTGTGGACCAGAACTTACATAAGAGTTTTAAAACATCTGTGTTGCTTTGAATCCATCACATCCAATTGCTCTTAAGTAAGAGCTCCATGCCTCTCTGCTGCCAGCCAGTGATTAAAAATAATTGTGTTTCAGGGTTTACTAATGAGGGTCTGACAGCTTTGTTTAGATTCAGACCACCCAGAAGACAGACAGATTAAGGGGTGATATGATAGCCATGTTCAAATATATAAAAGGATGTCACATAGAGGAGGGAGAAAGGTTGTTTTCTGCTGCTCCAGAGAAGCGGACACGGAGCAATGGTTCCAAACTACAAGAAAGAAGATTCCACCTAAACATTAGGAAGAACTTCCTGACAGTAAGAGCTGTTTGACAGTGGAATTTGCTGCCAAGGAGTGTGGTGGAGTCTCCTTCTTTGGAGGTCTTTAAGCAGAGGCTTGACAACCATATGTCAGGAGTGCTCTGATGGTGTTTCCTGCTTGGCAGGGGGTTGGACTTGATGGCCCTTGTGGTCTCTTCCAACTCTATGATTCTATGATTCTATGAAATGTCCCTGAACATGTTAGCAATGCAGAATTTGTGTGGCTTTGAAAAGTATATTTTAAGGTGCAGCTTTTCGGAATTCACAGCAGGGTAAATTAATGCTGGAATGCAGCTTTGCCAAAATAAATCCCACCCACAAACATCAGAATCCAAGGATCTGGCCTGCAAAATATACCTAGTATTCCGAATTTGCATTGTGTGCAATACAAGTAATTGCGTTGGACTACTCAAACTAGAATTAAAGGTCATCCAGTGTAACTGACTGGCAGGAGATGGAGAAAAGACAAAGGACTCTTTCACAAATCTCGTAATTAACTTATGGATTCGCTGCTGTAGGATTTGGTGGTGGCCTGTAGCTTGCATACATGGATTTAAAAGGGAATTAAATGCATAAAGGAAAACCCTACCAACGGGTATTTTCCCCATATGCCTGTATGCATTCTCTGAATTTAAAATGCAGGCCAAGTTGCTATTGATCTAAAGCAGGACTACTGCCTTCAAGTCCCATTTTGTGGTGTTCCTGGAGGTGCTAGTTGGTCACTTTGGGGAAAAAGAAGTTGGCCAATCTGTTCCAGCATCCTGTCTCTCTAACCTGTTGAGTTTTCCTAGGTTTCTTCTCTTTAAGTATTTAAACATTTGATGACATCTTTTTCATTTTAGGAAACCTATGTTGTTGTTTCTTATGTTTTTGCTTCCGTTTTGTGTATTTGACTTTTAACCTGTGTTAGGTTTTAGCTACCATGTTTCTGCTGTTGTGTTTTATTCATATTACTTCACTGTGTGCAAATAAGTGGAAAAGTTTGTACTGCTCTCTCCTTTGCTGGACAGAGATCTGTCAGGGATGCTGTGATTCCTGCACTGAGCAGGGATTGGAAGGGGTGACCTGCCAAGGTCATTTTCAGCTCTGAAACTCTGATTCTAAAGTCACTTTGTGTGTCCCTGGGCAGAAATGCAGCGTAAAAGTAATAAATCAAACATACTTCTTGTTCATCATAGATGCTGTGTTTACTGTCAGCAGGGTAATTTCCCCTTTCCATATCACTGCACACCTATGTATTTATCAAGCAGCAGTATCCTTTTTTATTAATAGAGCTTTATAGTTTTATGTTTAGCAACAATTTGCTTTTATTTAGCAATATCCTGCTGATCTAACTTGAAGCCAGGAAGAGGAGGGGAAGAAACAATGAAAGAGTCTCTCACCATTTTCTAAGAGTTAAGATTCATAACTGTAATTTAATTTGTTTATTGATCCCCCCACATCCCCGGGAGGTGGAATCTTGCTTATTGAGCAAATATTGAACATACAAGGGATAGTGAAGGTAGCAATGGAGAGAGCTGGCTTTGATGCCAACCAGGAACTCATGCTTGTGTTACTCGAAGACCATCTTTTAAACTGTGTTGGGAGGTTGTTCATCAAAATAATAAGTGTTGTGGCTCCTGCCCAAAATATGTAAGTTTGGGTGTGTATGTCTTACACAAAATTTTATTCAGGCAAATAATGGTACAAGATCAGCAACAGACATGAGGCTCAGGAGTCATGGTTCAGGAGTCCACAGTCAGGGCAAGAAGCTCAGAACTGGCCAAAGCAACAAAGATGTCCAAACAAGTTTCCATGCCCTGCCCAACAAGCTTTGAAAGACAAGGCGTGGAGTGCTCATTGGCGAGAATCTCTTGCCTTGTGGGAATGACAGGATTGCAAATATAGTGGACCCTTTAGTTACGTACCGCTCTGGATACGTAACTTTCAGGTTACGAATGCGGTAAACCCGGAAGTGTATACTTCCGGGTTTTACCACATGCACAGAAGCGGCGCTTCTGCCTACGGACTTTTCGGGTTGCGGACGGACCCCCGGAACAAATTTAATTCGTATTCGGAGGGTCCACTGTATGTATTGCTTTGGGGTGGGTGGGCCTGTTCCTATCCGCAAAAGCAGTGTCTGCTTCTAGGTGACAAGACTGCACCCTCTTGTTTGGAACCCTGTTCAGTCGCTGCCTCTTGCGGTTCTGACTCCCCCATATGGCTGCTCCAAGCCCTCCCCAGCCTCCATTGAGACTTTGTGCACTGCAGGAAAGTTGGGGTGGGGCGGGGAGGAAGAACCAGAATCTCGTGCTTCCCCTTCTGAAGCTGCTGAAGTCGTTGCAGAAAGGGGAGATCCCTCCTGCTCCAACTGATGGTCCCAGCTGTTTCTTCCTCCTCCTGTGTCAGCGCCTGCCAATTCAGACCCAATCCAGACAGCACTGTGCGGCTCGTGGAAAGATTATGCTCTACAGACATCATTACAGAAGCTTGGCAGAGGGCACTTAATCAGCTGTTTCTTTTTGATTCCAGATGCCTTTTCTTCTAAGCTGTGCACTGAGCAAAAGAACACCAGCTAGCATAGCTTAAATACCAGCCGAATACTTAACAGAAGTGGTTCATAAGGCTTCCAAACAAAGGATCATTTGTTGCTGCAGTCTGAAGAGGTTATTCAGCAAAAGCAAATTCTGGGAAGAATAAATTTAAGATTTAGTTTATCAGCAAGTCATAGGGAGGGGAGTTGCTTGTGATGTTTGCACTCTTTTCATTGCTTATATTAGATTTTCTGTTGAGTACAAGTTGTCGTCGTCCCTTAACTTTCTAAATATTTAGCAAAAGATTACAGTGGTGTGTGTGATATTCTGCTTGGATGTTCAGGGTGTCTCTTGCGAGTGCCTGGTTCTGTGGTATCCCGTGATTTTTATTGGGTGGTTGCTTATCTATATAATATTTGCATGTCTGAGAACAAAATGCACCTACACATAGATGTTGGATGACTCAGCAATGACAAAACCAATTTTGTACTTGCTTGCTGTACTCTTTCTATACTGATTAATGAGTCTTTGGGCTTGGGAACTAAAAGGGAAATGTGGGTTATAGCATTGTGAGAGAGGGAGCAAAACATTTTCCCTGTACACTTTTTCCACAACATGCATGATTTTATACTACTCTTACTATGTCCCTTCTTAAACACCTTTTCACTAAACTAAAATGTCCCAAATGATGTAGCCTTTCCCCATAGGGGAGTTGCTCCAACCCTTTGATAATTCTGGTTGCCCTTTTCTGAACCTTTTCCAGCTCTACAATACCCTTTAGGGTATAAGATGGCCAGAACTTACACTGCATTCCAAATGTGTTGCACCGTAGAGCTGCATATTTATGATACTAGCAGTTTGTTTTTTAATTCCTTTCCTAATGATCCCTAACATTCCGTAGGTTTTTCCACAGCAGCTGCATACTGACCTGACATCTTCATTGAGCTGTCCACTACAACCTCAAAGTCTTATTCCTGGTCATTCTCTCAGACCTCATGAGCACGTATTTAAAAAATAAGATTTTTATTTTGCTCAATGTATAGTGGTACCTCTGGTTACGTACTTAATTTGTTCCGGAGTTCCGTTCTTAACCTGAAATTGTTCTTAACCTGAGACACCACTTTAGCTAATGGGGCCTCCAACTGCTGCCATGCCGCCGTCGCGCGATTTCTGTTCTCACCCTGAAGCAAAGTTCTTAACCCGAGGTACTATTTCTGGGTTAGCGGAGTCTGTAACCTGAAGCGTATGTAACCTGAAGCGTCTGTAACCCGAGGTACCACTGTACATCACTTCCCACTTATTTGCACTGAATTTCAATTTGTCATTCTACTGTCCATTCATCCAGTTTGGAGAGGTCATTTTGGAGTTCATCCCAATATCGTTTTGCTTTAACGACCTTGAACAGTTGGGTATCAACAGGGGCGGTGCGGCGAGTGTCCCAGGAGGGCGGGGCGACAATGTCAACCCCTCCTCAGGGATAACATCCAGGGTGGAACACCCCCCCCCGCCCCTTCCTCCGCCAGTGCCTCTGTCTATATGCTTGTTGACACGGTTCTGCTTCAGTGATACCTGGTCTTCTGTATATTTGGTAGCTTCCCAGAACAAAGCTTAAACTGGCTGTCAGGGTGCTGTCAGCGGCTCCCAACTAGTTTCCCAGGAAAGTATAAAGACAAGGGAAAGTTTCTTACAGTCCTTTTTTATTTCATTCTTTACAGAGAGAGGCTATAGAACCCAGCCTCTTGGATAATGGCGTTGTCCTGAGTGAATCTCCACCCCACCCCCCACCCCCGTCTCTCCCACTTCCTCATTCATCATCATCTCCTCTACAGGTGCTGCTACATGCCCTCTGTCTTTGAGCTCTTTGCTCTCCTACTTTTTGGCAGGTTCTGGGAGATGGATGAAATGCTTTCTAATGACAAAGTGTCAGCCAGCTGCTGCTCTGGTTTTGCCTCCTCCTCCTCCTCTCCCATTATTTCCCAACTTTTCCTCTCATCTGCCTCTGAGCTGTGACCTCCTGCAAACCCCTGTTGTAAATCTACACTGTCTTCCTCTTCCTCCTCCCTGGAAGGGTCAGAATGGGGAGGTGGTCTCCACCACTCCTCCTCTGCCCAGTCCTTGACCCTGGCCTATAATTTACCCTTCTAAGTTGAACTTCTAGTGAAATCCTTATTATCTCAGCCATGATTGAACAGTGTTGAGCACTGTGTGTACCACTTAACGTAACAACAAGCTGCACCCCCCAACACACACTTTTTGTGCTGCAGAGTCTTTTTCTGCATGATTATCCTTTGGAAATGACGTCAGTGTTGCCAGAATTCCATCAACATGTCATTAACAAGGGAATAAAGAGACCAATTGCCTGTTCCTTATAAACTGATGTCCTCCCACCTGTCATCCATTGATTTGATTCCAAACCACTGAGATGGCCCCAAGGCATACATATTCCAGGAGGAATGATCTGACAGACTGCTACATGGTGGTTTCATGTGTTTGACTCCCTTTCTTTCTTGGTTTCTTCTATATCTATGACAGGGTGATTTATTTGTGGCCCTCCAGATGTTGTTGGACTCTTGCTCCCATCAACCTAAGCCAAGATGACCAATGGCCAGGGCTGATGGGAATTGTAGACCAACATCTGCAACACCATGGGTTAGCCATCCACGATTTATAACAATTAAAACACAAACTACCTCTTTCTTGCCTCCATTGCTTTTTCTTGATAGACATACTGCTTCCCATTTATTCCAGTGGATTTGGATATAAAAGGAGAGAGAGAGGGAAATACTTTCCCAATTTTACTGGAACAAAATAGCACGGCAAATTTAGAAAGAACACTGCAGAAAGAAAATTAGGAGCTTGTTTCCACCTTGTCACAATGAATCACTATCAGTTTCAGCACAGCGACCACAATGCTGGACTTTGACGTGGGAGGCTTGGGTTCAAACAATACAATAGTTCCTCATTCACAAGATGACCTGCACCACCAAGTTATTGTGTCCCAGGAAGTTAGGGATTGTAAAACACTCTGTTCTAGAAATTAATTTTAGAAAGAGTAAAGATTGCTTATCTTCATGGCTGTGTTTCTGAAAATCAAGACAATGTTCCTGATGAATAAAGGGGGGAAACTCTTCTAGCTCTTTTGATTTTTGAATGTACACATATAACATAAAAAGATGTATATCTTCTATCTGTCTCAATATGCTGCAAAACCTGTATGGAGATAGTCTTTGCAGTTATTCCTTCACCCCAAGTGGAAGATGTTTTCACTACTTGCTTGTGTATTGTGAGTACAGGGCAAGATACTAGCATGCCAATGCAACTTGATTGTACACAGAAATATGCAGGAATATGCAGCTGTCTCATACGGGGATTGAACCTACAACATTATCAGCACCAGTCTCTAACCAACTAAGCTATCTATGTATATGAGTGTCTGATAAGAAACATGCAGTCTATTTAGGCTTTGCTCTGTACCTTTTGCTACAGATTGTCACGTTTATCAGGAAGAGCTTGTCCCTCACAATTGAACACTTTTTGTGGAGGATGTTGATTATGTTCCCCTTAGGCCTGGAACAATCCCAGGAAGCTAGAAGTTTGATGTTGGGAGCTGCAAATATTGTTTCTGTGCTTGTATACAAATGATACCTAATCTGATTCTGCCTCTTAAACATTTTACCCAGGTGGTTTTGAATTTGGAAATATTTCCCTGTCTTCTTCAATACAGTGTTCCCCTGCTGAAGATGGCTAGATATTTCATTAGCAGCGCTGGTTAATTCAGTGTCATTTCCATTCAGAAGTGTCTTGGATGCTTTTCTGATCGGCATTCAAATGGTTCATTATTTCACACGAGAATGAGTTAATATACAAACTTTAAAGGTTTTAATGTGCAAACTTTAAATTACAGGAAGTAAATTGCTCGTCGCAGTTCTCATTATGCAGCAGGCATGAGGGAGACAGGAAATACAGCATTTGAAAATGCATGTTGTTAATCTTTCCTCTTTTCTTCTTTTTAAAAAAATCTTGGACATGAGTGAATCCTTTGTTGATTGTGACTCATGAAATGCACTGTTGAGGGCACATGCTTATCAGAGGGATAAATTGATGTGTTAGTTCACAAGCCAAACTTAGCCAACGAGAAATTAAGACAAGTCTGGTGAGAGGTGAGAGGGATGAGCAGATGGATCAAAGAAATAAAGGTGGACAGTTTTGCTAGGCCTTGAGCCAGGTAATATAGAGTGACAATGTGCTCAGTTCCCAAATATCCAGAAATGTGTCAGTGGAAATACGATTCCATTTTAATTAAAACTGCTAAGTTGAATAGAGCTGGGAAGGCAGAGCACTTGGCAGACTGAAATGTTTTAGCTTGGATGAGCTCTGTAGACTTGTTTGTGCTGAGTTTTAAAGTAGGAAGAAGAGAGGTGGTAGAGACATGTTCAATTAGTATGCAAAACTGTGTGGAATAAATGCGTTGACTCTTAGCCCTATTCTTTTTGATTGTAAATTGATTTAACTGATTTAATTATTGTACTTTTACTTTGCTGCCAACCTGCCCAGGTACCTTATGATGAAGGATGGGCAAGAAAGCTAAGTAATAATTAATGTGGTTAAAAAGTAAGAGTCTTGATTTTTTAAAAAAACACTTTTCAAAAGTAATTGTTAAAATGTCACCTTGCATATGACAACTGTGTGTTTTGTTAAGGTCTAAATTGTTGCAAGACTTGCATGCCCTGTTTTGAGGGGAGGTCATCCTGTCACTGAATGTCAAAGAGGAAGACCTCAAAGTCCACAGCGCTTGCATGTGTGGACTCTAGGTTGACTCTGTGAGAGTGAGATTAAGTGTGGCCAGACTTAAATGAGCGTCACGCTTCTTAGGGATGCTTCCCTGGATAAAATGTGGAGATGTTGACTCTTCATTTCAGCAGTGTTCTTGCCTATGTAAAAGAGCAGAGTCTCTATGGGCTCCATTTTGGGTGTTGGTTGAATGAGTTTGGTGGAAATATTTCTTCTGACTCCTAATTGCCACATGGCCTCATTTCTTTTTTCTTTTCTTTTCTTTTTTAAAAAAGTGTGTTCACAGCACTGGCAACTGGTTGCCATCGCTGTTTTGCGGTCTGCCTTGAACTCTCACAACCTGTGTGTTTTCAATAGGAAGAGTGGGGTACCCGATGTGGCACCTTCGAGGTGATGTCAGACAGGAAATCCCATCAACTCAGCCAGTATGAGCAATGGTCAGCGATGATAGGAGCTGTCATTCAGTGACCTCAGTATGGCACCATGATTAGAGTTTCCATCTCAGACGGAACATGCCATATCTCCAAGTAATGATTAAAGTCAGCAGTCATTAAGTACCTCTGCTCTGTGCCAAATTATTCCATTTATTTTTGCAGGGCTGCAGGGCTATCACTGATGGCTTGTTAAGCTTTGTTGGCAGTAGTGATGTGTGTGTTGGCTGTTACACAGTCCAGCTCTGTGCTTGTGTTGGGCACTTTTCTCTTCCACATTGGTGGCAGAAATGGTGTACATAACAGACAACTTATTAGGTGTGCTTAAGGATGTGTCACTGAAAACAGGAGCTTTCCAAATAATTTCAGAACAAATCAAGTGCATTGTTTGCGTTAAAAGGTTGCTCTCATAGCGTTTTACAAATCTGCCTCAGTGGGAAAAGTTCTTTGTGAGGAAACTTTTCAGAAAATGCAAAGCATCTGGGGGAAATTTCAGGCAAACCTTCATTTTTTTTCAGAAGAGCTGAAGTATATTTCAGAAGCTAGAGTCAGAAATATGGCAAGCAGTAGAAGATTCAATTCTAAAAGTAATGATGCTTAATACATTTTGGGATATAATACCTCTCTTGCTGGTGCCAAGACACTTTTCTGTCAAGTGCTTGCCTGACAGTTCAATTACAGAATAAAATAAAAAATTCAAGTGGAGCAGGGTACAACTGCAGTTATGGTCAGTGCGGCTGCCCTGAAGCTGGTCGGGTTTCTCACATGAAAAGCCTAAATCTGTTCATGGTCTCGCTGCCTACAAATAGCAGCAAATCTAGCAACAGAAGCCTGTCTCTTTGCTGCCTAGGGCTTTCTTTTGTTTTTTAGTGGGAGGAAGATTATGTAGGCACTTCTTGATTCTGTGCTTTAAAAAAATAGTGGATGACTGACAGTCGGGCTGCTTCTTCTGTAAACCTCTTCCCATGTCATGTTTGGGTTTCACACCAAAAGATGTAAAGTGTGCATTTGGCAAACATGAGTACCATCTCCTTCCATCCATCCATCCATCCATCCATCCATCCATCTATCCATCCATTACAAGCTTGGTAGATCAGGGGGATGCTGTGGACGTAGTGTATCTTTTGATTTCAGGATTTATAGCTTGTTGACTTGACGGAACCCTGGAAAAGAGGAGACTGGGAGGAGATATGATGGTGATCTTCAAATATCTCAAGAGCTGTCACATGGAAGATGGGACAAGCTTGTTTTCTTCTGTTCCATAGGATAGGACCTGAACCAATGTCCTCAAGTTACGAGAAAGGAGATGGCAACTCACCATCAGGAAGAACTTTCTGGCAGTAAGAACTGTTCAACAGTGGAACAGACTCTCTTGGAAGGCTGTGGCCTCCTCTTCTTCATTGGAGGTTTTTAAGCAGAGGTTGGATGGCTATCTGTCATGAATGCTTTTGCTGAGATTCCTGCATAGCAGGGGTTCACTCCATGTCTTGCATGAAATGGTTTTCTCCCTAAGCCTTCTAACCTTTTCTTTTGTGCCATAGGTCATTGTCATGGGAAAAACTAAGGATGCTTTCATTGCATCCTAAAGTGAGCGGGAAGGATCCTCTACGTATGCAGTTTATGTAGCACACAAAAAATGGAGCTTCCCTTTCTTAATTCATGTATTAACTCTTGAATGTGGCTTTTAAATTTCAGGTTATTTTTAAAATTCTTTTTCATTCTTATGAAGAGGTGTGTTCTTAAATGTAAGCACTGTTGTTCAAGCCATAGTATCTGGAATGGGCCCTTCTCAAAAGGCGTGGCCATCCCCAAAGTGATTGTTTGGATGTGAAGCTAGGAGGGGAACCCACAGAGAAAGAGAACATAGGACGCTCACTTCCCTTTCCTTGATCTACCTCAGTGTTGTCTACACTGCCAGTGGCTCTCCCAGTTGTCTTCTGAGCCCTACACAGAGATGCCAGAGGTTCAACATGGGACCTTCTGGATGCAAGTTATCTGTCAAACAAGTGGGCTTCTTTTTTAGAGGATTTTCATAGCATCAGATTGGAATGGACTGGGAGGTATTGTTTATAGTCCATTATGATTTTGCTTATTTGTGATAACTTTGTGTTTTCCTCACATGGGCAGGCGTTTTTGTATCATGGCTCCAGAAGTGTTTGGAACTCTTTTCAGATTAATCTTTTGGAGCTCTTTGAATGTTCCGCAACCCTGTTTGCTTTACTTGAATTGTGTTGGGTGTTCAAATATTGGAAATGCTGTGCATCTGTACACACCGAGAGCTTGTGCTAAAATATTGATGGGCTTTTGCAGACTATTTGGTGAGATGTTTGTATAGCGGTGCCCTTTTACTTTGCCTTGAGTGTTGCATTTGCAGAGGCGGGGGGTTGGGTGGATGGTGTTAAATGAAATTACCTCTGTTTATAGAATTCTCTTATTAAAATTTTGTTCGCTCCTTCTCTGAGCATGGAGCTGACTTGAATTCTATCTGAAGATCAGTTGGAAAACTGATACAGCCTCCCTGCATCACCTGGTGATTATAAGATCTCTCCTTCTTCTTTCCATGCCCAGTATGCATAGAAAGGCAATGGGTTGTATCCCGCGGTGCTATTCTGTTCATGCAGCAGGTTTCCACTTTTGCATAGGAATTTTTTTAACCCGTCAGCCAGTTTTAAACAGTATAGGGGTTGGGGGTTGGGGTGGAAGTTCACAGTGTATTTTATAATCTACGTGCAGCCACAGGTAAAGTGTGTGCATTTGCCGTGTAAAGAGTGAATGGGTTTCAGGCATAACCTGATTGCATGCAAACAGCCCTGTCTCTGACTATGCTGCAGACATAGGGGCAGCGGCAGAGCAAGCCGATTGGGCCCAGGGGCGGGGCCAACTGTGGCAGGGCCTCCGCAGTGTCTGCCTGCCTCCTTCCACTCAGCCACTCTACAGCTGAGGGGGAGGTGGTGGGTGGACTGTTTGGGGCAGCATGGAGCCTGCAGGCACCCAAGCCACTGTGTCACCCCCAGGAGAGACGCGCGGCTCGGGCGCGTTGCAGGCCCCACAGTGAGTGCTGCCCGGCATTTTGTCACCTCACCTCAGTGGTGACACCTGGGGTGGACCACCCCCACCACACACCCTTCCTCCGCCCCTGCATGGTGGATGACCCTAAGGTGAACACCTGCTATCTCATATCTAGCCCCCAAATAATGGGGATCTCACACACACAGGGAATATAAGGGTTCAGCTGCTACTCAGGGTGCACAATATGGAGAAAGGCCAGAATAAGGCAAATTCCTCTCTTTTTGTTTTTTAAAAAACTGGGTGATGATGATGGTTTTATTATCCCTTTGATATGATTTATGGGAATTGATTTCTAAATGAAACCAAATAAATAAAATATTATTTTCCTGCACTAGATCTCTTGACTATTTGACTATACGGTATAACCAAAATATAACTGTGCATGACTGAAATGCTGTAGCAGGTGTTGAGCACAAATGGGGAATAGGTTTCCAGAATCTTGAAGATAGTACTTTAGTTGCTTCATCTCTCTCTCTCTCTCTCTCTCTCTCTGTGTGTGTGTGTGTGTGTGTAAAATTTGGTTTGTAAATAATATAACAACATTTCATCAATGCCAAGAAGGAAATGAACTCCCAATTGTCACTTGAAATTGTAGGATTTAAGATTCCCGGTTAGCATATTTCATAAACAGAAGTGCGTCTCAATTTCCTTCCCCTAAAAAAAAAAATGCTCTCCAGATATGCAACAAGATTTCCCTTCCATTAACAATAAATAAATACATAAAATTTTATGTCCTGATATTGCGAAGAGCAAGAGATTGTCAAGACAGTGGCACAGGTTTTCTGTTCTATAAATTTTGTTAAATAAAGAATGAGGATTGCTGTGATGTGGATTTTGTCATAATCGTGTTTCGTGCCAGTCTTGCTCTGGTGTCTGTTGACTCTTTCAGTCTTGAGCCCCTCTCTTAATGCAAGATGTATGGCGTTGAGTATTCTTTTTTTCCTTTCTTTAAAGTATACTTCTGTCCGCTGAGACAGGTTTCCCTCAGATCTGATCTGGTATCCGTTTGTCTCTTGACTGAAGCAATTTAAAACTGTGCTCCCTGTGTACTCCCTAATATCAGCTTTTTAAATCCCCAGAAATCCTATCCTGTGCAACTTGCCGTATAGACGTGGGATTGTGCACTTCCAAAGGTCAGCAGAAGTTCCTGAGGGGGGAAGGCATAAACAGAACAGAAATGCATCCTTCACTACCCCTCAGACAAAGGGAATGGAGGAGTGCTCAGATGTGGGCCCTTATTACTCAGTATTAGGAGCCTGCTGGAGCATCATCATTTGGATGTTGGTCTGTTGAAGTAAACTGCATTATCTTGAAAGGTCCAGAGAGAGAGAGGGCAAGCCAGTACAGCCGGGTGATATATTTCACCACACAATTGGCATGAAGCAATGTCATCACATGGCATGGGTTCAATGGCGAACCAGAGCAGTGCACGGAAACGCCGTTTACCTTCCCGCCAGAGCGGTACCTATTTATCTACTTGCACTTTGAGGTGCTTCGGACGGCTAGGTGGGCAGGAGCAGGGACTGAGCAACGGAAGCATACCCCATTGCGGGGATTCGAACCGCCGACCTTCTGATCTGCAAGCCCTAGGCTCTCTGGTTTAACCCACTGCGCCACCCACATCCCTAGTAACAGCAGCCAAAAAGGGTACTGATCAGCTGATCAGCAGTCCATTTTAAAGCATGGCATAATATATAGTGCTTTGAAAGGGGCTTCTGAACCCCTGTGTGTGGAAAAGGTCATCTGACATCACTGTGACATCAGGTGGTTGGGTCTGCTTACTTGTCAGTCTTGGCCTGCGAGGCGTGAGGAAGGTTCCCTCCCCTAGAGAGATGCAATTCTACGGAAAGCTTTTAGCGGACCACCTTCCGTTAATGATGTAGATTTGAATTTGTATGCTTTGAGGAAATAGTAGTGGAGATAGGCAATTTTCAGTTATTTCCCCCTCCAGAGAGCCATTGTGGTGTAGTGGTTAAGAGCGGTAGACTCGTAATCTGGTGAACTGGGTTTGTGTCTCTGCTCCTCCACATGAAGCTGCTGGGTGATCTTGGGCTGGTCACACTTCTCTGAAGTCTCTCAGCCCCACTCACCTCACAGAGTGTTTGTTGTGGGGGAAGAAGGGAAAGGAGAATGTTAGCCGCTTTGAGACTCCTTAGGGTAGTGATAAAGCGGGATATCAAATCCAAACTCCTCCTTACACCCCTCTGGTGTCTGTACTGTCCCCCAATTTGCTCTGGATAATTGGGGGGACCTTAAGATTAGGCATGCAGGGGAGGGGATATTCCATTGCTCAAGGAGAAACGAATGAAATAAATTGATTAGTGCTACATTCAGTGCTACCCATATAAAGCTGCTGTATATCTAAAAACCATTGTTAATACAATTACTTATATAAAAGCAATTTCAAGTCTAGCACTAATGCCAACTGGGATAAAAATCTCCACTTCAAAGAGAGTCATTGGATAATTTTAAATAGATGTTGGGTGGCCATCGGTCAGGGGTCCTTTAGCTTTGTTTCTTGCATTGCAGGGAGTTAGACTGGATGATCCTTAGGGTCCCTTCCAGGTCTACAAGTCTGTGGTTATATGAAGGCTTCTTAAAAGAGCAAAGTCCTGAACAGATGCCAAAAAGGCAACAGAGAAGCCACCAGCCTGATATGTAACAGGAGGGAGTTCCAAAGTAGCTCACGTTGTGGCAGGGAAGGAAATACTCAGATCCTATAGCGTGCAATTTGCAATAAAGTGTTGTGTACAAACATTTCATCTTTACTTTTGAAGGTCAAAGATGCCCTGCACAATGCATATTAATCACTATCATTATTTAATAGGGCTCTGAGTCACTGCATAATTTATATACAATCACTTTATAATTAAAATGATTTTGTAATTTATTATAATTTATTATTGTGAATATGCAGTGTGCAGGCAATATGTGACCTTAAAATGCGAGGGGAGAAGCAAAGCAGAGCAAATACGGGATCAGGTAAGCAAGCTTCCAGGTACCTCAGGTTACATACGCTTCAGGTTACAGACTCCGCTAACCCAGACATAGTGCTTCAGGTTAAGAACTTTGCTTCAGGGTGAGAACAGAAATCGTGCTCCGGCGGCGTGGCGGCAGCAGGAGGCCCCATTAGCTAAAGTGGTGCTTCAGGTTAAGAACAGCTTCAGGTTAAGAACGGACCTCCAGAACGAATTAAGTACTTAACCCAAGGTACCACTGTACCTTTATTGAGCTGGAAGTTCAAGAAGAGTTCTGGAAGTAAAGTTAGATGGAACGTTAGGAGTGAATTGTCCGGAGAGGAACAGAGTTTGTGTGTTATCTGGTTTTAGTCTGGTCATAATTTCTAAGAGAGGCACCAGTGTTTTAATTTGTGTGAGGACCCCACCTCGCCAGTTAATCAATGGGTTGATTCAGATGTAACGGGAATGAACGGTTTTTATTTTTTATTTTACTTTTCTTGTTTTATACTTTGAACTTTTATTTGAATTTGAATTGTGTATTTATTGCTGTAACCTGCCCTCAGATGTTACGGTAAAGGGGCAGGTGAGATAAATAAATAAATAAATAAGCAAGCAAGCAAGCAAGCAAGCAAGCCCAATACAAGCCTTTCATACAAGACTAAGTTACAAAGTGATGCCCATTTTCCATAAGAAAGCATTACATATATTTCCGGTTTTCACAAGTTGTTAATTGCTTCTTCCTCCAAAGCCTCATTTTCCACCTTAGGGCTTACGAATTTCTGCAAGTCTCTAATATATTAAACAGTTAATGTGATTCCATATGTTAAAAACAGTGAAAATTAGTTCCAGTATGCTATAGTTCGTCTTATAGAAAAATCGTCAAACTGCAGATTCCTTTTCTTAAAAAGCATTTCATTTATTCCTAAAGGGAAAAATATTTCCTAAGATCCTTTTGGCCTTTTCCCTGCCCCAAATACCATTTTCCCCCCACTGGAAAAACTTGAGGAGAATGGAGCCTGAAGGTGGGGAGGGAGGGAGGAGGTTCATTTCTCTCTGGATTTTCTTTGCCCTTCTCCAGCTAATAGTTTTCATTATGTGCTAACCTTTTCCTAATTATGTAGGGGAGGTTGGTGCAGTTTCATAATTACAGCGGTACCTCGGTTTAAGAACAGTCCTGTTTACAAACAATTTGGTTTACGAATTCCGCAAAACCGGAAGTAGTGTCCCGCTTTGAGAACTTTACCTCAGTCTAAGAACGGAATCCGAACAGTGGAAGGGCACCGGCGGTGGGAGGCCTCATTAGGGAAAACATGCCTTGGTTTAAGAACAGACTTCCGGAATGGATTAAGTTCATAAACTGAGGAACCACTGAATATTATGTACACGATTGTTTTGTTTATTTGATGTATTTTCTTTTGGAACTTACTGGAAATAATCCCAACTCTGAACCATTGCTTTTGTCGTATGTTGTGTATGTTTTTGTAGATGCTATTACATAGACCAAGTGAAATAGTTTTAGAAAAGCATTGCGGCAGATGTCTTTAAACCCTATCCTTTTCCTTTTCCTTTTCCTTTTGGGTGAACGGATAGCTCAATTGTAAGGCTTAAGAGAGCCTCACATGTTTAAAAAGATTCGTTAAAACAAGAGCAGAGCTTCCTTCAAAGGTCATTCTCTATCCTTTTATCATTATCGCCATCTTCTGTTTCCCACTGTGACTCTGTGCTGCCCTCTGTGCTGAGGGTATATGGCCAATGAATGCCTAAACACACAAACAGAATTATTTGTCTGTGCTACAGACCATTTTATCTCCCATTAACAAGGAATCGTGGCATTTGCTGTGTGTCACTACTTTGCGACCATAAATGTCAGGCCCAGAGGGGCTATAATAAAAGAACCAATTTACTTGGGTGGTGTATGTGTGTGTGTGTTTTATCAAGGGGGAGGGGGTTATTTATTTGTTTAACTTGAATAGCAAGAGAGGGTGAATACAAGAAGTGCTGCAGTTGTGAGGTGCTTCACCACTGAATTTCTCAAAGAACATTTAAAAACCTTGGAGGTTTTTAAGCAGAGGTTGAATGGCCATCTGTCATGGATGCTTTAGTTGAGATTCCTGCATTGCAAGGGGTTGGACTAGATTACATTGCTATGCTTTTAAGATGACAACAACAACAACAACAACAAGCAAACCTCACCCCCCCTTCCCGTATTTCTCCTCCATGCACTGTCTTCTGAAAATATATAAAATATTCTTTTTTTACTTTGCCTCAGCATATTGTGGAAAACAGATACAGCCCATGCACCATGCAGGAATTGCCAGTTTACTAAGTTTGATAATGGTTTGGTTTTGTCAAAACGAGAACTTGCTTTCGGAGTTAGTGTTTGAAGAGGAGACTTTCATCAGTCTTGCTTGACTTCTGTGGCTCATTTTGCGAAACATGCAAGTTATCCTGGCGATGCGCTGCCTGGAACACAGCTACGGTTTGACTCAGTGTGTCATCCAAACCCAGGTTTGTGGTTTGTCTATGTAAATCGAAGATTTAGAAGTCTGAAATTACTTGCTTCCTCCCTAGAGTTGTGCACAGGTGATCTCTCAAAGCGCTCCACCTGATTCATGGGGAGAGAAATCGGATGGGGGTTGCTTCACCCTATTTCTCTGGGACGAGATGGCCTTTTCCAGGGAGGGGATGAGGAACAATCTCAGAACATGTTTGGCTCAGCTCTATTTTCTTCAGCTGCAGGAAATTCACAGTGGTGAAGGTGCCCAATAGTTGAAGTTGTAGCCCTCTGACTCACCTGTGTGATGGGTTGGCATGCTTTAGTTAAGCCAGTAGGTGGAGCAAAATCTTTAGCCTTTTTTTGGTCTATGGATGTTGCGTGCTCTTTAATTCTGGTTGGACAGTGGGTGGACCCTTCCTTCCTTCCTTCCTTCCTTCCTTCCTTCCTTCCTTCCTTCCTTCTCTTACTGTTGAAGCTTCATCAACAGCTACTGGGCCAGTCTTTTTTCTTTGATCATATAACGTTGAAAAGCCTTGAACACCTTTTTTTACTTACAGAAAATTTCTGTGAGAAATTTCAACGACAACCTGCTCTAGTAAATTATTTTAAAGGCATACCTATTTCTAGGTAAGCCAAATTCTTAAAGGATAGTTGAACACATTTATTTACTTCTGTAATACTTGGCTTCTTTGTATAGAATTCACAGTATTTAACTGTATAGAATTGACTGTGTCTAGATACCTTCCTTTCTTGACATGCGGTAAGAAATGCTCAACAGTGCTGTCATTTATTAATATTAATGTAGGAATAATTCTTTTTTTAACCTTGTAATTATTCACCTTTTATGAGCAGCACGTTGAGAGTTCTGCCTTGACCGTCAGCAGATCCACACTTAGATATATAGACATTCATTAAATATGATGAATGTTTTAATATCTTGAACATTTTCACATGTGGGAAGAAAATCCACTCTGATCTGATTTCTTTGAGCTGCAAATGCAAATATAATACATTACTTTAAGCTCAAATAAAATATATAACAATGCTGCTTAATCCATGTCTGAGTTTGAAAAAAATGAAGCCTGATAAAAATGTACCATTGGAGGAGTATGGGTCTAGGGATGCTGCTCTTTTGGAGTATCAAACCTGTTATTGGTTATTTCTTTGCTATTTCTTTAAAAACACCCTTGAAAAACAACAGTTTTTGACAACAGTTAAAAATCATACAAAAGAAAAATTAGGTGAGATAGAAGGGTTGAGAAGCAGAGATTAAAATTTCAATACACTTACTTTCATTTGGGAGCTGTTGATAAATTAATTAAAACTGCCCACCCCCCAAGGCAGAGGATCACTAATTGGCTGCATTCACGTGTAACTCTATGGCGGCAAGCTGAACAAAATGTTGGGTTTGAACCTTCCTGCTCAAATGCAGCCAGTTAGGGTATTTCTGAGGGATTGGTTTGCCTTTCAAGGATGTTGTATTGCCACACTGTACAGATCAGAATCCTGTTTTACAGCAGAAAAACCAGCTTCATAATCCATGGTGTGAAGTGGTTGTTATTTTTTTTTAAAAAAGCAAACCCTAACTAAAGTTATTGTAAGCAAGGATTCCTGGTTCGTATGCCATGCCATGGCAAGACAACATTCTTTGGAAGTAAATATGTTATGTGTAGGAATTGGGAATGGGCTGTGGAGTGCATGAACTCAGCATGTTCTTTTTTTAAAAAATATATATTTTTATTGATTTCTTTTTTAACACAATATTTCAACATACCAATAACAAAACAAATAAATTCTTTGCTCTGCTGAGCTCGTGACTTCCCTCCATCCCTTCAACAGTTTTTTTTATTTTTATTTTCAAGTCTTTATATCGCACTTTATATCCTCACCTTTTGACCTTTCTATCCTTATAAGCAACTCTGTTTCTTTTGGTCTAGAAGGTTTTAGCATATCATTTTCGTTGCAGAATTTATGTCAATCCCACCAGTGTCTTCACATTTTTTACAATAGTTAATCACATACCCTATAAATTTACTCCAGTCTCTTTGGAATTTTTGGTCTTCTTGATTCCGGACTCTGCCTGTCAGCTTGGCCAGTTCCTCATAGTCCATCACCTTCGTCTGCCACTCCTTAATCATTGGCAAATCCTGCAATTTCCATCTTTGGGCTAATAAAGTTCTTGCAGCCATTGTGGCATACATGAATAGTCTTTGATCTATCTTTGCAATTTCTTCTCCCATCAACCCCAGCAAAAATGCCTCTGGTTTCTTGGGGAAGGTATATTTAAACATCTTTTTCAACTCATTATAGATCAGTTCCCAAAATGCTTTTACTTTGTCACACTCCCACCACATATGATAAAAGTATCCCTCTTTCTCTTTACATTTCCAACTCAGCATGTTCTTTGACCTTGCTGCCACTCATTTCATAGCACAAAACCATGGTTTATCATCACACGCTGACACTGTTTAAAATAGGGTTTCAAGCTCAAAGGGGTTGAAAGTTCTCTTTCACCATCAAATTAGATATCCGAGGTAAAATCTAGACCTCCTATTGATAAACTAGTTTTCTGTATGCATAGATTATGTATACAGAAAGAGAGAAACATCTTAAAGTGTTGTCTCCCTGCTTTCTGTCTTATTTCAAGTTTTCGTAACCTCAGTTCTTTATTCGCAATATCTGTCTAGGATGTAGTGTCTGTAAATGCAGTAGCATTTTCTGCCTATCATAGCTCATAAGCAATGATAGTCTAATCTATGCAGTTAATCTTACACAGGTGCATTTCCATCACTGTTTTCAATACCAGTATGATCCACAGACACTGGCTCTATAAACAGTTGTGTAAAGATATTGCGTTTGTCTTTAACTTCACTTCCTACTTATTTTTTGTGGAAGGTTTTGGTGTTGTTGCTGTTTTTTGTCTCGAGATTGGATATAGTTTCCACATCCACTCATAATTGTTTTAAACTCTGGTATGTCCTCATTCAGTCATCTAATTCTGTAAGGTACAAGATCAAGTTATTTGAGGCTTTCTTCATAATGAAGATGATTCATAGATAGGATCATTTCTCTCTCTTTCTCCCTTTATTCAGCACTACTACTTCAATTTAAAGGCGGGTGAAAAGAATTTCACACACTATTCTAAATGTGTGCTCCATTACGATGCTTGCTATTTTAATAATTTGCGTTTAAAAAAGAACTGCTGCAGCACAATCTTCAAGACGGTCTAAAACGTTCAAGCATAAGCAAAGGATGAGACCAGAGGCCCAGCATCCTGTTCTCTCAGTGCCCAACCGGATGCCCAAGGGAATCTTGCTAGCAGGACTTTAGCCCAGCAGAATTCCCCCCACTTGTGATTCCTAGCGAGTGGTATTTATCCGCACTCTAGGAGCCAACGCCTGGGGGCCAACAGGGGCTTCGGACACCCCAATAAAATATTTGAGGGGGCTGGGGCCTTCCTAAAGTTGATGGTCATTGCCATTCAAATGGTGTGTGTGCAGGACGGGGCTTTCCTGGCCCCCCCCCCCAATATTTTATTCAAGTTGGCACCCCTGATCCACACCATAGATTTTGTAGAATGGCATTGCATGTAGTTAGGATCACTCGCACTTTTATTTATACCAAGCACTTGCTACTTCCCTTGCAAGGTAAAAAATTGGTCAGCATCCTAATGAGGCTGAGAAAATGGTACAAAGGAAAAAGCTCTTTTGTGTGTGTCTGCGTTTGAGCAACTTAGAGGTCCCATGGTGTGCTTCAATCTCTGAAGGCATTGCAGTGCCTTAGCATGCTTGGCTGTTGCGCCTACAGGAGGTTAGTAGCATTAGCAGATGATGATGTACAACAGAGAAGCAAAACAGCTAGGAGGTGTTGTTTTCCCTTATGGTGATTCTTCTTTCACCAAATTCTGGACTTTACTCCTTGAGGTATGGTCTCAGTGCAGCAAGCAAAGAGAATATTTTGAGGCTTTGAATCAAAGGGAAAGGTTGGAATAGTGGGGAGAAGAACGCTTTTTTCTGTTCTCTCTCTTGAAGCAAAACCTTCAAAATGAGTGCTCAGTACAGCAGGAGTACAGATGGGATATTAAAATTCATTGCAATATCTCTGGGTGTCTCCATTCCGTAACTCCTGTTGCTGCTTCTGCAATAATCCCCATTTGACTGGAACGAGTTTTCTATATTCACTTGGAGAACGGAGTGTGCTTATTTGTTTCTGTTCTCTGCAAACAGTTTCCTCCACTTATTCATTATTCATATATTTTGATTTAAAATGCATCATACCTGTAGAAGGTCAGGGTAAGTGACTGCCTTTTAACTATTTTTAAAAGATGAAAACATTTGAAAGATAGGTATTTTTAAATGCACCGTTAACTTTTTGCATTACAGTATTTTGTCTCGGAAAGCTTTCCCTCCCTTATATGTTTTAAGTGTTTCCGATTTACCTACCTAATCCTGTCAGAGGCTTCCTTTCTTGATTTGAATGCTTATATGTTGAGTTGGAAGAAGGATACCTAGGCCCCAATGTGCATCCATACTGGCTATGAGAGAAAGCTGTGTAAAAATACAAGAACGTGAGGATTGGCTAGAATTTTCAGAAAGAATGAGACTTTGTAACTGTGCTGAACGGTAACAAGTGATACTGAATTCGGAGTTCCATAAGTGTGCTCCTTTTGGTAGTGGTTTTCATAGAAACCTTACACTTGAAGTCAGCAGGCCCTTCGACCTGATGTGAGAGGAAAAAATGGAACCTTATCAACATAGCTGGCTAGCAGGCCATTGTAGAAAGTGTGACTTGGTATACTGGTCCGCCATGTTGCACTCATTTCTCAAAGTGGGCCCTCAGGCAAGAGACTTGCCAGGTTTTCTCACCTTGCTGAGAGACCTGCAGAACCATCCTTCCACTTACACTGCTTCAGAGGCTTCCACAGACACCTGCTTTAGCTGTGAGGACAAATTTTGGAATGGTAGCTCTTCACTCCTGCTGTGTCAAAGGATCATGGGAGCCATGGTTTGTTCCCTGTTCTCGCTGCCAGAAAAAGGAGAATGTTCCCAAAGCCCCTGAGGCAGCAGCAGCAGCAGCAGCAGCAGCAATAATAATAATAATAATAATAATAATAATAATAATTATTATTATTATTATTATTATTATTATTATTATTATTTATTTATACCCTGCCCATCTGGCTGAGTTTCCCCAGCCACTCTGGGCAGCTCCCAATCAAGTGTTAAAAACAATACAGCATTAAATATTAAAAACTTCCCTAAATGGGGCTGCCTTCATATGTCTTTTAAAAATAAGATAGCTGCTTATTTCCTTGACATCTGATGGGAGGGCATTCCACAGGGCGGCGCCACTACTAAGAAGGCCCTCTGTCTGATTCCCTGTAACCTCACTTCTCACAATGATGGAACCTCCAGAAGTCCCTTGGGGCTGGATCTCAGTATCCGGGCTGACTTACCCTTGTCTCAGTTCCATCTCTGGTTGGCGGTAGGTCACATGCTCATCGGGGGACGGGGGACCCTTTTCACTTTGAGGAGTGCATTCCCTTCTAGGCAATTTTCTGGGGAACAGAGGGTGATTTGTGGGGAGGGGGCAGGGCCAGGACCGAAAGACGGAGCAATGAACATTAGTTTTACCTTTGTACAGCAGGCCTGTCGCAACACACACACACACCCTCTCTCCTCCATCCAGGCAAGGAAAAGCATGATCAGGCTTCAGGGATGCATACTAGCAAAGTGTAAACACTCAAGGAGGGTACAAAACAGGGGCAGTGATGGTTATAGCCTGAGGAGAAGGCTGGGGAGGGATTTTAGCCCAGGGAGGATCCTGGAGGTTCACATTTTGGCTCCTAGGCCTGGCATTTTCCATTCCTGTGTTAATCCAGGGGTATTGGCAGGTCCCTGACCTTGCTGGCCACTGGTTCCTGACATGCGCCATTAAAATCAGTCGTTCACCAAGGCCTTGTGATTCAGTGCCCTGTCGCTTCTCTAATTCTACAGCACTTTTTCCGCTGTTGGTATTAAATACAGTGGTACCTCGGGTTACATACACTTCAGGTTACATATGCTTCAGCTTACAGACTCTACTAACCCAGAAATATTACCTCGGGTTAAGAACTTTGCTTCAGGATGAGAACAGAAATCGTGCTCCAGTGGCGCGGTGGCAGCGAGAGGCCCCATTAGCTAAAGTGGTGCTTCAGGTTAAGAACAGTTTCAGGTTAAGAACAGACCTCCAGAACGAATTAAGTTCTTAACCCGAGGTACCACTGTATATGACAAATAATGGTGGGTAAGTAGTTGACTGTTCTGCAGAGATGGGCTAATTCTTCTGCACATTGGCGAATGAGCTATAGGAGCTTGGGAACTTCCTCTCTCTGTGCTGCTACGTTTAATTTAGAAAAAAATTATGTAGATGTACTTAATGGGTTATGGCTACCATTGTGCAGCGCAGGAAGGCATAAGTGGCAAGGAAGATTGATTAAATGCCTCACTGTAGCCTCTGTTATTAATCATTCCCAAAATCCATTCGTAGCGGGAAGAGTGGAAGGCAGTGAAGGGTGCTGGTACAATCCATAAACACTAAAAAAAGAATAACCACTGACAGAAAAATAACCCCAGCCCTTCGCTTTGTTGGTAATGGAAAATGCTACTTCTTCAGTGGGTACCCTCCAGTTTGCCAGTGAAAAACTGTAGCAAGATGGTAACTTAACATCTTAACATCATCCGGAACCTTCCAGGGAGAAAGGAACTCTGAAGTGTTGTAACAACAGTTATTTCATACTGAATAACTCTACAAAATAAGGCAATTCAAAGCCTTAAAAGGAACATTAACTTTTACAAAGGTTTGATGGGTTCATATGCCTTGAATGTCTTTTACCTTTGGTAATTACATCGCCTCAAGTATGGATGTGGCATGTGACATTTCGCTCTTCATAAAATCAATGAGAACTGAACCCAGTAGTGTGTACCTGGTTATGAATGCATTGCCACAATAATCTGATAACTAAAAATAACTGTGCCTAATTATGTTTGTTGCGATAGGAAACTTTGAACCTGAAATTACCACCATTCAGCTAAAAATGCTAAGCTGACAGGATTCACGCTAAAAGCTAACTTAATGCTAAGAAAGTCTCCTGGATTTAAAATATTAAGCCACAGCTATTGATTATGGATTATTGATTCTGATATATATAACTTTAACAAAGGGAAAGTACAGGCGTAATGTTATTGCATTTTTTATTTCGGTTGGAAATGAAGTATAAATATAAAAGAGATGGCTGCTTTTGAGAAGCGGGGAAAGAGGGAGATGTTACAGCATAGGAATTTGTGGGGAGGGCGGAGAAGATTGCTGGTATAAGTTTTCAACTATTTGAATCTTACAGAAGATTCAAGCTGCAATCCTGTGTATGCTTACAGTAAGCCCTAGACAACATACACGGGAGTTACGTTCCAGAGATTGCGCCTAAAGCCAAAATTGTGTATGATCAAAACCCATTGGAATCAGTGGTGGGTGGGAGTGCCAATGTCATTTTTTTTCTGGAACCTTGCTCGTTTTTTGCCCCTCCCCTTTATTTATTTATTTCTGATGACACACAAGTAAAATTGCATGCAAGTTGTAGCCGCACTGTAAAAAGGGAGCAGGTGAAATACTTTGGAAAATTGGCAAACCGTACTTTTCCGTGTATAAGACTAGGTTTTTAAATTTAAAATCTATGTTCAAAATTGTGGGTCGTCTTATACATGGATACAGTCTCCCCCCATTTTCTCCAGTTGGAGGCCCCCCCCCAAATATAAACATGGGGGTGTGTTATACACGGAAAAATATGGTAAATCAGACTATTGTAATATCTCAAAAACCTTAAAATATATGTTCAGTCCATTCCCCTTGGAATTCAGCCAGGTAGCTCATTACAAGTGTTAGTTATTGGCCACAGAGCAGCAGCAGTAAAAAAGAAAGAAAGAAAAGAAAAAGTGATGCCACAGGTTAGAAAGCTGTGCGGTTAAAACCACTTCCCCCACTCCTGGTATTCCTGTTATCCCCCTAGGTGTCTGCCTTTCTTCTTGATTGCTGCATCATTACTGCTATCATCTTCAGTGATCTCCCCCCCCCCCCATGAAGGGTATTAAGTCAAATGTTTAGATAGAGTGGTTAGAAGTACCTGCAGTCCTGTTCAGTGCATGCAGAAGGCCATACCCTCCAACATTTCTCCGATCAAAATAAGGATGTCCCATTCCATATGTATAATTTTACTATTTATACCCCACACATTTTACTGGGTTCCCCAGCCACTCTGGGTAGCTTCCAACATATATAAAAACATAGTAAAACATTAAGCATTTCAAAAAAATAATAATCCCTATACAGAATTGACTTCAGATGGCTTGGGGGGGGGGGTCAGATAACTCCATACCCTCCAACATTTCTCAGATGAAAATAGGGACGTTGTAAGGTAAAGTAGGAAATTCTGGGATCAAATCCAGAAACCGGGACATTTGGGATATTTGGAAGGTTTGCAAGGTCTGTATGAGAAGGTTATGAGCAAAGGGTGGGATTAAGGGCGGCTGTGTTGTTGTGCAGAGGCTTGTTAACTGATTTCTCTTGGCTAATTTCACTGAGCAATGCTTGAGTGTGTTGCATGTGCTTCAACAGAAGAGGGAGTTAAGTGCTTCTGTGCTCATCTGCAATGTGAAAAGCTGCTGGTTATCCCCCTTCTCTTCCAGTCCCTTTGGTTTGAGCCAGGCCAGTCAACGGCTACAGGCAAGACGCGCAGAAATCTTATGTGCGTGTGTTTATTTATAAAACATTTGTATCCCGCATTTCCCGCACTTGTGGCAGCCTAGAACAATAATTAGAACAAGGAAGTGTGTGATGATCTTGTAAAACTCCTAAAGACAGCCAAATTAAAAGATCTGCATCAGCTTCCAAGTACCCTCCCAAAGGATGTAGGTCTCAGGATCCCTTCTTACGTCTCTCCAGAAAGAGCTTTGCCAAACCTCTGAGGGACTGCTCCATGAACCCGAGGCAGTCTCTGAAAAGCCATGCTGTTTCCTGCTGTTGTCAGGGTCGCCTGCAGATAATAAATACAAAGCAGGGCACCAGTGGAAGAACTTAATTGATGGAGAGGTATGTAAGAGGCAAGGTGGTTTCTAAGATATGTGCATCCTAGACCAAGCTATTTGGCCATTGCTTCAACTTATACCTGCATTTCAGGGGGTTGGCCCCTAGGGTCCCTTCCAATGCTACAATTCTAGGATTGCTTCAGTGATCCTTGCTGCTTTCTTCAGACTTTTCTTCAAAAAATAGTTGTTTAGAAGCACTCTTGCATCTTAAAATTGTTAAATAAATAGGGGGAACGGGACAAATGATGTACAGTGGTACGTCGGGTTAAGAGCTAGGAGTCTTGGTTGACCACAAACTTGACATGAGCCAACAGTGTGACGCGGCAGCTAAAAAAGCCAAAGAAAGAAGATTCCACTTAAACATTAGGAAGAACTTCCTGACAGTAAGAGCTGTTCGACAGTAGAATTTGCTGCCAAGGAGTGTGGTTGAGTCTCCTTCTTTGGAGGTCTTTAAGCAGAGGCTTGACCACCATATGTCAGGAGTGCTCTGATGGTGTTTCCTGCTTGGCAGGGGGTTGGACTCGATGGCCCTTGTGGTCTCTTCCAACTCTATGATTCTATGAGCTTAATTCATTCCGGAGGTCCGTTCTTAACCTGAAACTATTCTTAACCTGAGGTACCACTTTAGCTAATGGGGCCTCCTGCTGCTGCTGCGTCGCGATTTCTGTTCTCATCCTGAAGCAAAGTTCTTAACCTGAGGTACTATTTCTGGGTTAGTGGAGTCTGTAATCTGAAGTGTCTGTAACCCGAAGCGTCTGTAACCTGAGGTACCACTGTAGTAACATTAGGTGTCAGCGCTCCCAGCAGGGTTTGCAGGACCATGTCCTAGAGGAAAGTATATTTGGAATATTGGGGACTGAATAGGGCCAGCCCTACCCTTATATACAGTCAGGCAGCAGCCTCTCGAACCAGATTTTGGTGTCACGAAAGGGTAGCAACTTTAGTTATTTAATTTGTTACGGTTCATCATCTGTTCATCATCATAACGGTTCATCATCATAACAATGAGCTGTTTATTTACTGTACTACTGTACTACCTTTCTAAGCAATTACGCCCAAACTGTCTCTCAATGTATAAAATGCACAGTTAGTATAAGAATTCAAAAAACACATTATAACAATCAGAAATTATAATAATATCAGTAAGTAAACACACACACAAAAATCCCTCCCTCCAAAACTGTATAAAGCAATTTATTATGATTCTGTTTTTTCTGCCAAGAAGGGAGAGGGGCTCTTGTTAGATTTTCTGCCTCAGGTGCCACAATAATGTGCCTGGCCTTGGTGTTAGGTGGGGACAGGGTTTGTTGCTCTGCCTCAGGCTGCAAAATGTATTGGGCTGACTCAGGCCCTAGGACTGGTTCATGTCCTTCTGTGAGTTCAAAATGAAACAGCACAGTGCCAAAATGAGCAGAGAGGCCTATCTGCTGCCTCACGCTGACCGCTTAGTAGACAGAGGCTATCAGGCAGATGGCGATTGAATTTGCCCCCAGTATGATTTCGCAATACGATCAGGTGCCTTTGGGTGAGAATTGCGCTCACAGATTGCTTTAGGTTGGTCGTTCCAGAAAGAGCTTTCTTCCCTAGTTAATAGTATAAAATGGTTTGGTTGAACAGCAGGTGGGGATTGCTTTATTTTAGGAGGAAAGTCTAATGATTCTGAGGGAGCATTGGGGCTGTGGGGCTGCTCACAAAAGCACTGTTTTAGTGGACACGTAAATTGGCAACGGCAACTGCAGGGAGCGTGGCTGGGGGACAGAAACAGCAAAAGGGATCCAGTGTGAAGAGAGGTGGACTCAGGCTCTGTTCATTCTAGATTTTAATTATGTAAAAATTGAATATTTTTCTATTACTCTATTACGTAATATGTAAATCCCCTATTACTCAGGGTTGCAAAACATGGTTGGGTTCCAAAGTGCCACTGTTCCTTTCAGGAGCCAGCGTTAAATGTTTATAGACACCGATCTTGCAGAGACTTGGAGTAGCGGATGTTTCATTCTTTGGGGCGAGTTTCTAATGTTTAGGCAAGCAGATGCCAGAGCTCCTTACGCCTCTGCAGACATCCTCTCTCCCCGCTTGTGTGTTTAATGCTCTGCAATTTGCTCCTGGTGTGGGTTGAGTAGACACTTCCTTGGAATGAGCAGCAAAGAGGCCAGCAGTGTCACCGCCCAGCCATCTCTCTCATTTAACTCTTAGTGTGGTGTAGTGGTTAAGAGTGGTAGTCTCGTAATCTGGTGAACCAGGTTCATGTCCCCGCTCCTCCACATGTAGCTGCTGGGTGACCTTGGGCTAGTCACACTTCTCTGAAGTCTCTCAGCCTCACTCACCTCACAGAGTGTTTGTTGTGGGGGAGGAAGGGAAAGGAGAATGTTAGCTGCTTTGAGACTCCTTAAGGGGAGTGAAAGGCGGGATATCAAGTCCGAACAACAACAACAACAACAACAACAACAACAACAACAACAACAACTCTTCTTCTTCTTCTTCTTCTTCTTCTTCTTCTTCTTCTCACCTTCTATTTTATACTCCATTGCCCGTTTTGGTTATATAAGAGTGCACAAAGAGGGGTTGAAACACACAACACTTGGTTTCTGCGATTGGCAATGGCGGTTGTGGTTGTGTAGCAGTCACACAGAACCAGAGATGACACAACAGCAGGCGCTGCACAGTGTTGCAGGCGGGAGAGGATGGTCAGGCAGTGAAGACAGAAGCTTGGATGAGACAAACAACTTTGGGGGAGGACACACACTCCCTGTGCTCAAGAAGTAATATTTATATATATCTAGTTGCATATAGATCTAGTTACATATGTGCCTCTGTATTCGTTTAAACCAAATATCTATTCAGGAACACAAATAAGGAAATATCCCAAGCTACTCTGTGTACAGCCAACACATTTCCTGAAAGAGTAATCTGGACTCCAAGGAAATGTGCAGTGCCAGCTGCAGATTTTTTTTGGGGGGGTGGGGGAGCAGGCTTGGGCAAGATTCCCTTAGTGGGCCCCCTCCCTGAGTGGGTTCAGCAACTGTTCACTTTTTGCCCAGTCATTGCCCCCTGTATGTCTGCCCAGAGGGAAAGCACAAGGGAAGTGAAAGAAGCTATCTTCTTATCCTTCCACTCTTGGAATAGATTATATGCCCAGAGATGGCAGGTGAACAGGCCAGAAGGCTCCAGTGGTTGATAGTGGTTCCCTTGTGGAGATGGGCTTTGGCAGCTGCCCAGTTATGCCTTCCACTTGCACTGCTACAAGTTTAGTAGCTCCTTATGCCTGCATGAGCTACTGACAGCTCAAATGTTGTAGCTCTTTCTGTTTGTGACATCCAGAATCTTCAGATTTGGACCACGCAGGATGCTGGTCTATGCACGATGCACAACCCGCTGGCCCAACGTGCAATGACTGCAGCGATTTTTGTACTTCTTATTACGGTTATTCAAGGGTGAATTCACCCATTTTGCTCTGCATGGTGAGTCTAGTTATATGGCTCCCAGTGACTGGCCTTTGCTTGGCAGGTGCTGCAAAAGCCCCCACAAAGCTAAGGTTCTATCTATGGCAAGTAATTACAACCACATGTGGAAATAAGGAGGCAAAACACAAGGGTTGGGTGCAATTGCAGGGAGGGTCTACGAAGAGTGGCATTCTATGCATGCTTACCAAGGCACATTGAAATGTGCAGAATTTGCTGCCAAGGAAGCATGAATGGGATCAGGCTGATGGACTCATACCAAGGTACCATTCAGCTAACCTTAATAGATGCTGTACCGATTTACGTGCTGAGCTTAAATATTTGATGGCCAGTGCTGAATAGGACTGGAACCTTTTGGCAATTTTTATTCCTTTGGCCGCTTGCCTTATCTGGGAAAGTGCAGCGCTGTTGAGAGCAATTTTGAAATAAAAGCGCAGTTGTGACACTGCAATGTAGAAATGTACAATATTGAGTTACAGGTAGCTGTATATTTTCATTAATCCACCAGAGAATGGCACAGACTGGAAGCATCGGTGAGTCATGCTTCTTCATACCACGCACTGCCTTGTTTGTAGTCCATAAATGTGCATGGGCCATTCTTGTTTCTACTGTGTGCACATCCAATAGCACTGAACTATGCACTTTGTCTGAAAGTGGCTTGATCTTGATCATCGTATATGACTTTGGATTGCTTATGGACAGTGAATGTTTCAGGGGGTTTTTTATGACAAGAAGCTAGAGGGCTTGGATAAGCCCTCAGTAGGTGGTGCAGAGTAGCTTCCTTGCCATTAATATTGCCTGGCTGTGGATTCTGAAATTTCTCTAATGAACCAGCATGGTTTCCTGTGTGTCAGTCTTGGGGTGCCCATTATAGTGCTGCCTGGTGGCTGTCATTCACCCTGTGGAGCCAAGAGCTCAGAAATGCATTAATTATTCTACATCACCAAAGAGAAATTGTGGTTGTTATTTTTTGGGGTGGGGTGGGGTGGGGTGGGGTAGAACCTGCCATTCACTCACAATTCCTTAGTGTCCTGGCAATTCACCTCCACCTTACTTCCGTACCTTTTCAGATATTTTGGAGAACAGACATTTAATGGCGATTCCCACTATTTTAAGAAATGTAGCAAAATTTGCGTTCTTCTCACTCGAAACCCTCAGTGTCCTGGCAGCAAGTGCAGGAGGAAGTATCCTGTGCTATTTCAGCTTTCCACGTTTACTGGTGGCTTCCGCTCTTTCCTGAAGCAGGTAGCAGAATTTCCATTATCCCCAAAGTATGTTTTGGTCTAATCACCTTTTTCCGCAGCCCATTGCTTCTCCCTGGACATCACCCAGTGCTGATTTTCCCCAAGTGCTTCCCCTGTTTGATGTGCATGAGGATCAGTTCTGATTCTTAGCTTGGCCTAGATATTTTCATTTCAATTGGATAAATGCCCTCCTGTATTTGATCCCCTGGGCACCCTTTTCTCACCTTTGCTCGCCTCTACTCTTTGGTGTCAAGTCTAGAGAGGTTTTGAAGGCATGCCTCTCCTCTCTTTTCCCACATCAGCTTGTGTTTGATGAGTATTCTTCAAAGAGAGGAAAGGAGGAGGTGAAAAGAGTTGGAACCAAATGCTTGTCTCTTTTTCAGACACCAGTGAACTGGGGGGGGGGGTGTCGCCTCTGGCTCCCAAAGAAGTTGCAGCTGATCTGTTCTCTCCCAGTGAAAGAATCAGAATCAGAGGAATCTTTATTTGCATCAGACACTATCTGTAGCAATAAAACAAAATACAATGTACTGAAAATAGAGGTAAAAAACTTAACTGTACAAAATACATTCTGGAGGTTTACATCAATAATCAAATTATAGATCTTATTCTAATTGCCCCTGCTAAATGTTTTGCAGTTTTTGCTGTCCCATGATTATCTTGATCTGCTAGAAGATATGACACAGTAGAGACCTTGGTATGGATAGCAGTAGAGGGGTAATAACCTCACTGCTCAAATTTTTATAAAGAGTGCAGACTAGAAGCACATGACCCACTGACTCAACACCACCATCTCCACATGGACATAAGCGTTTGGAAATTGACCCTCTGAAGGCAGTATATTTAATCTTGCATAAGTGAAACCACATATGAATTTTGGAATTGTTGCAAATAGGGTGCCAACGTCTCAAAATGACTATGTGGAAAATAATCATACCATGGACACAATTTCCCAATGTTCTCTCCCAATGAAATATTTATTCACACACTATAAAACAGTTTCTATGTTTTTCACTCCCACCTTTGCAGTGCTTAAGCTAGAGGTCCAATTTGCAGCTTGCCCAGAGTAGCAGTTGGTCTTAGAAAAGTACCCATAACAATAAAGCCCTAAATCTAGCACTGTTTGTTTACTGCATCCTATGAAAACAGAATCTCCCCCACCCCATCCATTTGTCTATAACACACAGCAGTGTTGCAGTTCTGTGCACACTTACTTGAGAGCAAAGCCTGCTGAACTCTTAAGTAAGCATGCATAAGACTGTGTTGCAGTGCCCATTACAGAGAATTCTAAATATGGTTTGGGATTGCAGAACCACTACCCTAACCAAAGCCTTGCAGCTTAAGATCAGCAGATCCATGGTTTGCTCTGCTGCGCGCGCGCGCGCGCGCACACACACACACACACACACAACACACACACACGACAGTCTGCAGGTAGTCACATTTCCTCTGGCAGCACAAATCAAGGAATTAGAAGTGTGCTGTTAGCATGCCAGACGTTCTCCTGGACCTTGGTTTAGGAACTGGGAAAACTGTGTAAGTTCCAGGTCTTACGTGGAATGATGTTATTCAAGCCCTCATTTCCTGGCCTTATTTCTACCTCTTTAAGCACGAGTAGAAAACCAACCGCACTCATGAACATGTTTTTTGAGAATGAATGATGTATGAAATTGTTTTTGCTTGCCTTGAATCAAAATAGCTTTTCTAGCTTGTGCTAGCTGGAAGGGGGGTGCGCATGCCCACATTTTATATAAGCGAACTGTCCGCTTCCGTGATATTTTAACTTTGTTCTGTGTTGATGTATTTTGTGTGTGTTGTAACCTGTCCTAAAACAATTCTACGAAGAAGGGGAGAATACACATCTTTAAAAAATAAATTCAAAATAATGCTGTGTAAGGCGTATCAGAGAAAACCTGGCGCATCTGCTGTGATTCAGATCACACTCCCTGTCCCGACAGAGAGACACAATTCAGAGATGAGAGCAACAGGTTCATTCTGTTATGCAACATTCAAGCCAGCCAGCCAAGCCATAATAAAAATAATAATATTAATAAATTATTGGTACCCTGACCATCTGGCTTTGTTTCCCCAGCCACTCTGGGCAGCTCCCAACAGAATTAAAAGCGCAATAAAACACCAAACATTAAAAACTTCCCTAAACATTCTTACTAACCAGCACGATCTGAACAGAAATTTCTTCCTGATCTTAGATACGATACGGCAGTCACCTAACAGAGCCTTCCCACCCAAGTCCCCTTCATTTTAAAAAATAAAAAAGAAAGAGAGAAACTGTGCAGACAAGAAGCAGGCCATTCAATACTGTTTTGTTTGTTTTCTTCCCCTTATCTCACTGAGCAGTGTGAAGCTTTGACCTGAAAGCCACAGGGATATTGCAGCCTGTAGACTGGCAGATGTAACATTCCTGACACATAAATCACTCTCTTTTGTCACTGCTGGCATAAGGCCAGTGAGTGTTCTAATTATTGAATGGCTTTTATAGCCCCATTACTTATAATCACTTTTGGTCTACAGCTGGGAGGCCAGGATGGAGCAGAGCGAAGTAATATAGCACAAAATGTTACCATTTGTTATCTGCTCCTGGGATTAGGGTTATGCAAGCAACAGGAGTTTAGATGCTTGATGTTGTGTTAATCTTTTTTTTTTTTTAATGCACCAAAAAACCCCAACATTATTGGACGCTGCTGTTCTGAACAGGGTGACTGCATCCGAGCAGTTATCAATATATGTTGAGTATGATGGGGTTTTTGTTTTTTTGACTGATGGCGGAATATGTGTTTTGATTTTGCTGTATTGGTTGTGTTTGATGGCTACGTTGTCTGCAAACGACCCACTCTGTGATCGTTTTGGAGAAGAGCAGGATATAAATTTCAAAAAACAAATTAAATGGTATGTGCTCACCTGAAGCTTTCCACTTCACAAGGGAAACCGTTCTGGGCAATACCCAACAAATAAAATTCTAAAGGGTGCCATTTGCTCAAGCAGGGACAGCATGTATGAATTTTCCTTTCTGCACCAGAACGTTTGCAGTGGCCTGAATGCTGTACAAATCACTACTGTGCGACCTCTTAACTCACGGAGGGCCTCATTTCCTATATGTTCTCTTGCAGGGTTTCCCATTCAGTCCTAATACGGACTCACAGTGGTGATGTTTCTCATTGCCAAGCACCAAGGTGCAATGGCATATAGAGAGGAGCCCCCCTCAGATTTGGCAGTCATTTCCTCTGGAGTTGTGCAGTTTTCGGTTGGGATGTCTTTATAAGAACAAGCATGTCTCGATTAGGTTGTTTTTAAAATTATACATTGGGAGAGTACCTTTTGGGGACATCGGATTTGGAGAAAGCAATGGGGAAATACTGAAGGAAGTAGTCTTCTGGAGTTCTTTTGGACTTTAAAATTCCAACCAATGTTGTGAAATTATTTATGGAAGGTTATTGGGAACCAGTACTGAACCTTAAGTACTTGTGTGCATGTGTCAGACAAACATCACTGCAGCATCCTATAGTGTCATCTGGTGCTACTTACTTGCATCTAGTGAATAAATGTATACTCAAAAGAAAGCCACACTGAGTTCTGTGGGCCTTAGTCCCAGGTAAGCTTGAGTGGGGATGGAGTGTTTTATCTAACCAGCCAGGGCTCCTTGGGATGACAAGATCTTTTTGCACCAGGTCAGTGAGGACCATTTGCTTTTTAAAATTCTCCCATATATACAGAACTTCCTGTGCGCCTTTCAGACTGTATCTTTAGGTTTCTCCCTCAGTGTCAAATAACTGGGGTGAAATAAGTGTTGTTTATTTTTTATAATACATGGAAGATGAATCTCCCTTGGGAGGTTCTGGACTTTCCTTCCTTGGAGGTTTCTAAGCAGAGGTTGGATGGCCATCTGTCATGGATGCTTTAGCTGAGATTCCTACATTGCAGGGGGTTGCACTAGAATAGGCTTCCTCAAACTCGGCCCTCCAGCTGTTTTGAGACTACAATTCCCATCATCCCTGACCACTGGTCCTGCTAGCTAGGGATCATGGGAGTTGTAGGCCAGAAACATCTGGAGGGCCAAGGTTGAGGAAGCCTGCACTAGAAAGATGCCCCTTGGGGTCCCTTCCAGTGCCATGATTCTATGTGTTTTTCTGCTTCAACAATATTTCCTTACGTTCCTATCATTTTATGTCATTGTATTTTGTATAAATTATAAAAATTATAAATGAAATATGTTCTGTTTACAAACAAAACATTTAAATAGCTACCTTTCTACTGGTAGGATGGAGGGGGGCATGGGTGTAGCCAGAATTTTTGTTAGGGGGGGCAGAACCTCAAATTTGTATTGATTTGTATTTTTACTTGGGGGGGAACAACTGCCCCCTCTTGGCTACGCCTATGGGGGGCCCAGGAAGGAAACAAGGTCGGAAGGGGGGCATGGTTGGAAAAAGTTTGGGAAACACTGATGCAATGTATTCCAGGTGGGATTAATCTTGAAGTTTGCTGCCTTCTGATTTAGCAGCATCTTCCACTTTTCTTTCAAGAAACATCCCATCTGGAGTGTTGCCAGTGCATGATGTTCTGTATTAGCTTCCAGTAGCCTTCTAGATATAATTATAAAGATGCTGGTTTAGACTTACAAAGCCACAAATTGCTTGACCCCTGCAGGACTACTTCTTTCCATGTGTTCCATTGCACGCTCTCTCTCTCTCGCTCTCTCTTTCAAAATCCTCTTTCATTAGCTTACATTGTGCAACAAATCTGTGAGTTCCATTGGGTGAGGTATGGAGCGTGGCTTGCTCAAGGTAATTAAAACAGATTAATAGTTGAAGAGGCATTTGAGCTTGAGTTCCCTACATTCATACCATTTTCTAGCTTCATCAAGGCAACTATGCAGCACTCAAGTGTACAGTGTATCAGCAGTTAGGAGAAATAGCTTTTCATAAAATGGTTTAAGCCAAATGGATGATTAGGGTTTTTGGTAGTTATCTTTTGCTTTGCATTCTCAGAGGTGTTCAGTCCACCTGCACCTAAAAGCATCATCATCATCATCATTTTTTACGTGTTTGACAAGGTTTGCATGCAAATTTATTACTCTCAATGAATAAGAATAAGAATGTTATTATTTATATGCTGCCCAGCTGACTGGGTTGCCGCAACCACTCTGGGCAACTCCCAATTTCCCTATATGGGGCTGCCTTCAGATGTCTTCTAAAAGTCAAATAGTTGTTTATTTCCTTGACATCTGATGGTAGGGTGTTCCACAGGGCAGGCGCCACTCCCAAGAAGGCCCTCTGCCTGGTTCCTTTAACCTCATAGTGAGGGAAACACCAGAAGGCCCTGGATTCTGGACCACAATGTCCAGGCTGGATGATTAGTATAGAGACGCTTCTTCAGGTATACAGGGCCGAGACTGACCTATAGTTGTTATTTTTCCTTTGACAAAAAAATAACTATGCATTAACATTTTAATTCCCGGGATGGGGGGGTGGGGGGGTCAGGGAATATGTCCACACATACAGGTATATTTATTGTATTTGTCACCTAGGTTTGTAGACTGCCCTTCATCACTTATTATAGTGATCTCAGATTGGTTTCCAGAATGTCCTGAAACAAACAACAGTTAGAAAATATACAAGCTGATAAAACAGTGACTGAAACTAATTAAGAAATATAAGTGCCTTGGCTTTCACCCTCAGGCACAATACTTGAGACTCTTGACTCCAGGAAACCCAAAAGCTTTATTCCATAAGTCAGCACAGAGTCTCAGCATTAGCTCAGAATACAAGATGTACTGCTCAGAGATCCATTTGCAAAGTTCTAAGATGCAGAGCTAGGGACACGGGTGGCGCTGTGGGTTAAACCACAGAGCCTAGGGTTTGCCGATCAGAAGGTTGGCTGTTCAAATCCCCGCGACGGGGTGAGCTCCCGTTGCTCGGTCCCTGCTCCTGCCAACCTAGCAGTTCAAAAGCACGTCAAAGTACAAGTAGATAAATAGGTACCACTCCGGCGGAAAGGTAAACAGCGTTTCTGTGCGCTGCTCTGGTTCGCCAGAAGCGGCTTAGTCATGCTGGCCACATGATCCGGAAGCTGTATGCTGGCTCCCTCGGCCAGTAAAGTGAGATGAGCGCCGCAACCCGAGAGTCAGTCACGACTGGACCTAATGGTCAGGGGTCCCTTTACCTTTAAGATGCAGAGCTAGGCATGAGTTTAAGTGCTTCTTCCATGTTGGTGTGGCTGCTGGGGCTGTTTGTGACAGTGCAGACAATCATAACGGGCCCAATTCTCTTGACTTTCCCTTCTCCTCCAGTTCACCAGGCTCTGCCAATCGGCCAACTGCCTCTTCAGCTACCCTGAGAAATTCATTCTTTGGAGGTGGGATAGGACTCAACCAACTCCTCCTCCCTTGCTGGAATGTCTGACCGTGGCAGGCTGGAAATAGATAACCTTCTCTATCATTTTTGTATGATTCTATGTTTTATATGCTGTGGCTTCTGGGTGGCTTCATTTTTCAGTAGATTTTTCCTGCAGCCTTGAATGCCATTTGGCATCGTGGCGGCATATAAATCTTTAAACCAATTAAATCATAGAATCTGTCCATAACCTTCAGTAGGAGATGATTCAAACTGCTACTGGAAAGTAGTTTATTGCAATGGCAGGATTGAAAGGAGGGTTCAGACTGGAAACTGCTGCTCAACGTATATAGGCTTAGGGCTTCAGTGCTTGCAATCTGACCAACCACTGTGCTGAGTTCATTATGGTTCTGGAACGTAGAATCATAGAATAGCAGACCTGGAAGGGACCATGAGGGCCATCTAGTCCAACTCCCTGCATTGCAGGGATATTTTGCCAAATGTAGGACTCAAATCCATGGCCCTGAGATTAAGAGTCTTATGCTCTCATGCTCTACCGACTGAGTTCCTCTCATTTGCTTGTGAGGAGGGGCTTGTCAGCTAGGGAATTTACAGTGGCAGTGCAGCGTTAGTGGCAAGTTGTTCTGTTATGAGAAGACCCAGGTGTCTTCTGCCCATAGCCGCATAGGAGCCACTCTTCTGTAATGTTATCCTGTGCTTCTGGGAGCAGTATGTGAATGGTGGAATCATGTGAGTCTTTCCTAAACAATGGAAAGGCCCAAGCAGTGTGCCACAGCCACATATTTACGTCTTTTACTGAAAACCCACAGTGGGAAAGGATGTCATCAACAGATAGCTCAGTTGATAGCTCAGATAGCTCAGACTCAACAGATAGCTCAGACTCTTAACTTCAGGTCATGGGTTTGAGCCCCACGTCGGACAAAAAGATTCCTGCATTTCAGGGGGTTGGACTAGATCAAGGTTTCCCAAACTTAGGGTTCTTGGACTACAATTCCCATCATCCCTGACCATTGGTCCTGCTACCTAGGAATGATGGGAATTTTAGTCCCCCCCAAAAAAAAACATCTGGAGACCCAACTCTGGGAAACCCTGGACTAGAAAATCCTTGTGGTCCCTTCCAACTCTACAATTCTATGAATGGTAGCTCCCATGTGAATGTTCCATTTAAGGCAAAGCAAATGTACTTATTTCACTGGAAAACTCTTGGAGCACGTACAGTGAAACTGGAATGGGGGTGGCGGTGGGATTTGCAAAGGTATCTTAAATCCTGTGGGAGTTTGCATTAGTGGAACAATTTCATTTCAGCTTAATTATTTCGCGTGCCTGGAGAATGAATTTGCTGGGCCCTTGTGGGACTCTTGGAAGTGTAAAAATAGATGAGTATGTGACAAAGAGAAGTGTTGCTTAATTGTTCCCCCTCCCCCCTTTTTTTTGGGGGGGGGGATTGACTGATCCCATGCCCTGCTAGGAGCTCATTAGTGGGAATTCAACAGGACTAATAAAAATGTCTCTTTCGCAAATCCCAGAACAGTGATTAGTCCTGGAAGTCTCTAATGGAGTTCTGTTCCTATAGAAAAACTTAGAAGATCCTTGATTTTTTTTTTAATTAAGTGTTTCAAATTCACATTTTTAACTACAGCACATTAAGTCCCTGCTGGTCTATGACCAAAATAACTAATGAGTACATTTATTGATGTATATGATTATGAACATAGAAGAAGAAGCTATATGTGATTTATATCCTGCATAAATTGTTTGTGCTGATACTGCACAATTTCGCCTTTGAATATTTCACCTACTTGTACAAACATCTCATGACACTGTAATATATTTGACTTAAAAGAAACCTATACATCCTTCTTGGTCAACAGAAAAACCGAGATGCAATTGCAGCTTAGATATTGGGGACTATTAAATCAAGAAACCCATTGCCTGGTTAAGATACCGTTAATATGTGCAGGTTGTTATTAGTTTAGCAGACTGGTGTTGGAAACGACTTGTTATGTTACTGTTTAAACCCACTGGGTAGATCTGGTCATAATGGGTGGTATTCAGCTAAGTTTAGACCCACTGAAATTAATGAACGTGACTAAACTAGGGTCATTGATTTCAGTAGGTCTCCCTGAGTAGAACTTAGCGGTTTAGTGTACACGTTTGTGTACACCTAAGTGTACACCTTTGCCTTTCCTCTTTCATTTGTGTCCTGGTTTTGGTGCTTTGTTCTTCGTTCGTTTACACCAGAGTTTTGTCTCAAATGGGGAGCTCTGGCTTAATATCTGCTTATCATCTACAGTGTTTCCCAACCTTGCATCTCAGGCAGTTTTTGATCTACAGTTCATATTATCCCTGACCACTGGTCTTGCTAGCCTGGGATGATGGGAGTTGTAGTCCAAAAACAGCTGGAGACCCAAGTTTGGGAAACACACATCTAGGATTTGAAACTCAGAGGCCTGTCTAAGTTACAGCAGTGGATGTTTAGACTTTACCCAGACCTAATTGCTGTGGAGGTTGCAAATGTTAGTTTATTTGAGTGTTTCCCAACTAAAGACCAGGCAGCTCTGCTATGCTAATCTGTGTGTCCAGCCTTCCTTTTTACCCAAGCCTTGGGCTTTGTAGAAGAAGAAATGCTCTCCCTTTTAAAATATTTTTTCCCCATCATCATTTTGTCTATGTCATTTTTCTCCCAGTGCAGAAAAAATATGTGCTATTGCCAGGAGTGAGGGTGATAATCCCTTTAGCACCAGCAGGAAGGAAGAAGGGTTGTAAAGCCAGGGAGATTTCATGTTTGCAGCAAGTTATTTTTGGTAATTAGCCATTTACAGAAAACGCACATGAAAACAGCATACCATAATTCAGAGGAACTGCAGATTGCAAGTCTAATGTTAGCTAGAGCTGGCAATGTTAATCCCTTCTCTGCTCAATTTGTGATTGCTTTCTTTTTCTTGCAGGAAGTCGTCTGAACAAAGATCTGAGACATTATCTCAACCAGAGGTTTCAGAAAGGATCTCCAGATCACGAGCTGCAACAGACTATTAGAGATAACCTTTATCGCCACGCTGTGCCTTGTAAGTAGCTAACAATTCATCTAGTGAATTTAGTATAATAAAACTAAAAACAAACCCTTTGGTGCTAACTTTTTATGACAGCCAATGGGGCTGCTGTGTGGAGACCTGGTTTTTTTTGTTTAATTTTCTTACTAGGAGGAGATGTTTGCTTCCAGTGGTGGTTGAGAAAGTGCTGGATTTGCTTTATCACCAGTTGCACAGAGTGCTTGGATGGAGAAGGTTAAGAAATTAAGGAGCAACAGCCTAGTGGTTAAAGCACATGGTTGGCCTATAGGAGGTCCCAAATTAAATCCCTGACATCACCTGTTTAAAAGATCAAGTACCAGGTGATGAGAAGGACCTTTGTGTTAAACCATGGAAGGCTACTGATGACAGTGGGCTAGATGGAACAACTACCTGGCCCAATATTTGTCAGCTTCAAATGTTCCATGGTGAGTGTGGATCAATGAAGAGAGCTTCATAAGTTCCTGTTAACAATATGAAAAATGTTGGTTTTGACCTAAAAGCTGTCTTTGACTCAAAAACCGCCTTTCACCCCAAACCAACAATTTGATTACTTTCTTCCCCAATATACCGTATTTTTCGCCCTATAGGACGCACTTTTCCCCCTCCAAAAATGAAGGGAAAATGTGTGTGCGTCCTATGGGGCGAATGCAGGCTTTCGCTGAAGCCTGGAAAGCGAGAGGCGTCGGTGCGCACCGACCCCTCTTGCTCTCCAGGCTTCAAGAGAGCCCCAGCGCCAGCCCCGCAAGCTCGGGGGACAGCGAGGAGGCGGAACGCCGGCATCCCGCTGTCTCCCAGACCTGGTCTGAAGGCTGGCGGCGGGGAGAAAAGCGCTTCTCCCCGCTGCCGCCCCACAAGCTCCGGGGACAGCGGGGAGGCGCAGCGTGCCATCCCACTGTCCCCGGACCTGGTCTGAAGGCTGGCGGTGGGGAGAAGAGCGCTTCTCCCCACTGCTGGCCCCACAAGCACCTGGGGGGGGGGAATAAATTTTTGTTCTTTATTCCCCCCCCAAAAAAACCAGGTGCGTCCTATGGGCCGGTGCGTCCTATGGGGCGAAAAATACGGTACTTGGATATCTGTGGAGGGCCCTTCACTTTGAACAGGAAAAAAAAATGTATAAAGGCAGGATCACTGCCCTGCAAATTGAAGCTTCTCAATACTTAATCCTGACTCTTTTGCAAAGTGTTGTATCGCCTTTCTCTTGACAGGCCAGCTTTTACGGAGTTGGTGTTAAACTTTAGTCCATCTTCCTGACGTTTCCTTACCTGCTAATGTTCATGTTTTATGTGATCTTTCAAACAGCTTAAAAGCCACTTCTGGAAATGTTGCAGAATCTAGCATAGGTTTAGTGCTCATCTCTGTTTTAAGTGTTTCCCAAAAAAGACAAATCCGTTTGCAACCTCATCAACTCAGAAAAATGCAGGAGTTTTGTGTTATAACTTTCCCACGGTTTTCATGATCTGCTGCTCATGTGACACAGTTTGGGGTGGTATCCTGGCATACAGTTCTTTCCTGTCCTTTAAAATTCAGCGTGGTGTGGTAGTACAGTGGTACCTTGGGTTACGGACTTAATTTGTTCTGGAAATGTCTGTGCGTGTTATGGAGGGAATGCCTACGGGTGGCATGCCTACGGATTTTCCTCCTCTAAAAACTACGTGCGTGTTATGGTTGGGTGCGTGTTATAGAGCGAAAAATACGGTACTTTCGTAGCCTACAACCCAATTACTTTTTAAAAACTTGTTACATGCTTCAGGCTTTTATATGAATTGGGTATTTTTATCGTATTATAAATGTGTTACTTTCCTTACACCTTTTTAAAGGCAACATGGGCTACCTATTTTTTAAAAAAGCAAGACGCTGAATTGTTTTCATGTGGTCAGCTGTACTTGGTGTCAGATTTTGAGGGCCTGAAGAACTTTCGCTATAGGGAGCCGTGTGCCCTTTGAACCCCCTGTAACTGCAGCTTGTTGCCGCCGACTTTCTTGCTGCATCATCTTCCTCTTCTTTACGGTTCCAGTTTCAGAAACGACAAATAAAGCAAAACGGGCCTAAGTTCTGTTGGAGCATTTTTCTGCGTTGCCAAGGTTACGTTTTGAAATGCTCTCGACTTGAATCTTTTCTCTGATTTATTGGACTTGACTGTGAGCTAAACTACTTTGCTTGCTTTTTAATCTCACCCAAGGCCTTGATTATAGAATCGGGTGTGTATTTGGGGGGGAGGGGGTGTTTAGCAGGGAGATGCTTTTTTTTTTAATATACATTTTGCAATTCTATTTTTAATGAAAGGAAAGGGAGTGGTGACACTGCGAATGGGAGACAATTCTCTTCTTGCATTAAAATGAACATCTATATTCATGCCTCACAATTATATAACCAACAGACAAACCTAGAAGGGGGAGTTGGTTGTTATGCAATACTTACCTTTGTAGAGCAGTTAGCTGAATAGCATTCTCTCTCCTCCTCCTCCCCCTCCGCCCTGGCGGTTTTTCTGCAAAGGAGCTTTCCTATGGGCTTTGGATGTGATAAAAATGTGCAGGCTTGAAACTGAATGAAGCTACTGTATGTATGGCTGTTTGGTAACTTGGAAGTGGTGAAGTGGGGGAGGGCAAGGGGAGGGAAGAGATTTTTCCAGGGCTGAAGATTAATCTGGCTGCTGCATACTAATATTTTTTTATTCCTCGATGCACGTGATGAGAAAATCCAGTGCTCTGGGCCAATCTCTGTTGCTAATGGATTATGAAGTCTTGTATTTTGAAAATGGAATTCCCTGCTGATTATGTGGTAAACATGTTAAAGGCTCACAAGGTCACTCAAACTGAGCATGCCTTGACTGCCTGCTGATCCTTATTGCTGCAACCAGAGTACTCTGCTGAACGGACGACTAATGGCCCAAAATGCATAAAATGAGTCCTTTCCTCTACGTCCAAACCCCCCCCCCCCCAGTCATTTGAAATCCTCAAAATTCGGCTCTTAAGTAGTGCAGTTACATTGCAAAACCAAACTAAGTCACAAATCAATAAAATCGCATGTGTAGCAGGGGAGAAGGGCTGGCTGGCCACCACAGAAATGCTCGTGGAACAATAGCCGTTTTCAAAATGTGCAGCTCACGGCATTGATCAACAACCCCCGCTGCCTTTTTCTGAATTAGGAAGGAGCCGCCATACTTAAGAAAAACAGCCACGGCCAAAACTGAGCAGCCACAGGCAGCTTTACAGCTCTTGCAGTGATCAATTGGCTTTCTTTAGCTGTGGTAGAGGAGCAGTCTAATAGCCGGCCTAGCTTGATATATTCCAGCCTTTAAAAACTGCTCCCAGAACTTACAAAGAAAAATGCAGCAAAATCAACTAGTTCTTTTTTAAAAATGCAGCTGAGTTGCATCTCTACATCTGGGGAAATGACTTAAAAGCATATGTTACAGTGTTTAAATCAAGTGTGAAAAATGGCAAAGGAAAGACAAACGGGCACTTTCTGAAACAAGGCGATACCACACCAGCCTATCTGCAGTTAAGCCCCAAATGAGGTGTCGTTTTGTTGCTAAGGTGTAGAAGAGCTTATACAGTGGTACCTTGGGTTAAGAACTTAATTCGTTCTGGAGGTCCGTTCTTAACCTGAAACTGTTCTTAACCTGAGACACCACTTTAGCTAATGGGGCCTACCGCTGCTGCCGCACAGCCACCACACAATTTCTGTTCTTATCCTGAAGCAAAGTTCTTAACCCGAGGTACTATTTCTGGGTTAGCGGAGTCTGTAACCTGAAGCGTCTGTAACCTGAGGTACCACTGTAGATTCACCTGTGTTGCCATTTTGCAATCTGACTGAGGGCACAAAACAGAAGGCCCTTTTAGTACAGATTCTCTCACGCAGGTGCTGCTAGATTTTCATTATATTGGTTTTATTAGATTTGTGTACTCGATTTTTGACTACAATGAGTGAGAAATTATCCAAAGGAGTGAAAATGGTGAGAGGTGGTACTTAGGGTGATCTAAATGTAGGGGAAATAGAAAAGGTTAAAAACAGAGGGATTCTAGTGGAAAGTCGAAAACAGAAGTAAAGAGAACTGCAGTGGAGTGGAAGAGTGAACTTAGTGTGCAATGGATAGATAAATATAGATACAGTGGTACCTCGGGTTACAGACGCTTCAGGTTACAGACTCCGCTAACCCAGAAATAATACCTCGGGTTAAGAACTTTGCTTCAGGATGAGAACAGAAATCGTGTGGCAGCGGTGCAGTGGCAACAGGAGGCCCCATTAGCTAAAGTGGTACTTTAGGTTAAGAACAGTTTCTGATTAAGGATGGACCTCCAGAACGAATGAAGTTCTTAACCTGAGGTACCACTGTAAAAGCCTTACTAGAGAAGTGTCTGTAGGATCAGACTGCAACTAGGCCAGTGGTGAGCCTATTATTTATTTGAGACTATTCAGATTTCCAGTATGCATATTCTATGCAGATAGATTCATCTGCTTTCCAAGTGGTGTCATGCGCAGTAAAATCCAACATGGTGGTTCCCACAGGAAGGCTGTATGCTCAGATGAACTCTGGGTACCATTATAATCTATGTCGTTGGTAGCATCTTAAAAAGCAGAGACATCACCTTGCCAACAAAGGTCCGTATAGTTAAAGCTATGGTTTTCCCAGTAGTGATGTATGGAAGTGAGAGCTGGACCATAAAGAAGACTGATCGCCAAAGAATTGATGCTTTTGAATTATGGTGCTGGAGGAGACTCTTGAGAGTCCCATGGATTGCAAGAAGTTCAAACCTATCCATTCTTAAGGAAATCAGCCCTGAGTGCTCACTGGAAGGACAGATCCTGAAGCTGAGACTCCAATACTTTGGCCACCTCATGAGAAGAGAAGACTTCCTGGAAAAGACCCTGATGTTGGGAAAGATGGAGGGCACAAAGAGAAGGGGATGGCAGAGGACGAGATGGTTCGACAGTGTTCTCGAAGCTACCGGCATGAGTTTGACCAAACTGTGGGAGGCAGTGGAAGACAGGAGTGCCTGGTGTGCTCTGGTCCATGGGGTTACGAAGAGTCGGACATGACTGAACGACTAAACAACAACAACAACAAAATGCTTGCTGCATTTCTATCAATTTGTGCTGCAGCGCTGAGCTAAAACTGGTTCATAAGTTCAAAATGTGAACTACTTTCTTTTTTGAAAATTAGAATCTTTATAAGTTTTATATCCTGTTGGTTTCACCCAACTATTTGTTTTTGCCTTTAGCAGTCACCCACATTATATTTTTCAGCTTAGCAAACCATTTCAGGTTTAATTTTTTGTTATGTTTTGGGGGAGGGGGAAACCCATCTGCTGACCAGCATCATTGAAGAGCGGCTTCAAAGTGGCCAGAGATTAAGAGAATACAACAAAAATCAGAGCGAACACTTCCCTGAAGTTCATCTCGAAAGTTTTTCTTTATCACTTGCCAGGCAGCCTTCCAGTAAGTAGTGTGGGAAGATGGCTGATGGTTTTAGATGCCTTTGTTTCTTTATTAATTCCCAGTGCTCTTCAGTTTGCTCCCATAATTACGACATGCAAAGGGCTTCCAAAGGGCTTTGTCCTCATTGTGAGGAATCTGCAGTGGGTATTCAAGTGGTCCTAAAAGGTATTGAGACTTGAAAGCCGGTGGCCAAGAGGGAAGAAATTGCAGCTTAATGCTGAGTTATTAGTGCTCTTTACAATCTCAGACGCAAGAAAGATATGCATCTCAAATGTAATATTCCGTCAGCAAAAAACAGTGGCATGCTCTCTCGATTGAATTCTAAGCACCAAGAGGGAGTGGGAGCTTTTTTTTTTTTTTTTTTAGCTGTCTCCCAAAGCCTAATCATGGAGTTCCATCAACGGAACATGGAATGGATTAAAGCAGGGGTAGGCAACCTAAGACCCATGGGCTGGATGCGGCCCAATCGCCTTCTCAATCCGGCCCACGGTCAGCATGTTTTTACATGAGTAGAATGTGTCCTTTTATTTAAAATGCATCTCTGGGTTATTTGTGGGGCCTGCCTGGTGTTTTTACATGAGTTGAATGTGTGTTTTTATTTAAAATGCATCTCTGGGTTATTTGTGGGGCATAGGAATTTGTTCATTTTTTTCCTTCAAAATATAGTCCGGCCCACCACATGGTCTGTGGGATGGTGGACTGGCCCACGGCTGAAAAAGGTTGCTGGGTTAAAGCTTCATATAGCCATCTGGGGGAAAAGTTTTTTTATGAGATGGAGCTCAGGAGCAGTTTAGAAGTAAAAGAAAGTATGATAGCTTAGCAAAGATCAGCAGCTGGTGATGGACCCTTTTATGCAGTTGGTTTCCAGTGTTGTCATGCTGTTTGCCTTCCAAAAACTTATACCTCTCCCTCCACAAACACCTACCTCTGCATCTTCTCCCATAGCTTATGTTAGCTTGGATACAGCCATACCTTGGAATTCAAATGCCTTGTGAGTCAAATGTTTTGGCTCCTGAACGCCACAAACCCGGAAGTGAGTGTTCCGGTTTGCAAACGTTCTTTGGAATCTGAACGTCCAATGTGGGTTCCGCAGGTTCCTACAGCCAATCGGAAGCCGCACCTTAGTTTCTGAACGTTTTGGAAATCAAACGGACTTCCAGAACGGATTCCATTCAACTTCCAAGGTATGACTGTAATGTATTTCCATAGTTCCATACTTAGTTCGTTGGCATAGTTAGCCCCATTGATCTCATCGGAACCCGATGTCACATCAAAATACTTAGAGCTGAACTTTAGTCAATGTATCCAAACAGGATTTGGGTGGGAGGGTGATTTCTGCACACCACATCCAAAACCCAGTGTTAGGTTATAATATTGCCTAATGAATGTCAGCTTGCTCATGTACTTTCTCCATTTGTTTTAATACTGCCTCCCAGTTTCTCACAGTTTAATAATGTGGTCAGCACGCTATTAAAGTTTTCTCCATTGTCATATGGTTAGGAATTTACGAGCTGTTCCAGATTGAAAGAAAGTACTTCAGTTGCTTGATTCCATAAGTTTTATGGCTGAACTGAACATTAGTTGCCCTGGTTCAAGAGAATATTGTGAGTGTGTGTGAAAGAGAGAGAGGGAGAGAGAGGTCCAGCTGCTAAAAATCAATTAGCACATAAAGCAAATATTTTCAGTTCTGCTTCTGTTAAAGGTGAAAATAAATCTCTCTGCTTAAGTCATAACACTCTGGAAATATCCATAATCAAAGACTTGTCCTCCTTGAATAATTACGGCCTTGAGTTATGAAGTCAAGATTGCTGGGAAGTTGCCAGAGCAGATTTGTTTAAGAATGGAGAGGAGGAGGGGGGGGTTCCTCCTCTGATAGCCTTTTAAGAATTGCAATGTCCCGCGATGCACTTAATTAGTGATTTAAGAAGAGACACATCTGTTTCAACAAGAATCGTGAAAATTATTATTATTTGAGTGGGAATGCATAATAAATGGCCCTTGAAGGGCTAATGCATCTTGAAAATGAGACGTATATTGTAAAATGATCAGGTAGATATTGGCCTGGTTTGCATGCAGATCTAAACTGTTCTGTAGCCTCCGTGCTTGGGTGTCCCTCTGCCCCTGCTCTGGCACAGCCGCAAGGAAAAGTCTAGAAGCTTTTTGCGTTCGGTAAACCATGGTTACAGTTATGTCTGAGTCCCGAAAAAGGCCTTATTTGCACAATGCAGTAAGACAAACTAATGCTTACCAGGACTGCATAGGCTCTCAGAAAGGAGGTCGAAAACCAGGCCAAGCAGTGGTCAGCGTCAGTGCTCCCCCCCCCCCTAGAAAAATAGGTGCTGGTATTCACCATTAGGGATGCGGGTGGCGCTGTGGGTTAAACCACAGAGCCTAGGGCTTGCCGATCAGAAGGTCGGCGGTTCGAATCCCCGCAACGGGATGAGCTCCCTTTGCGCGGTCCCTGCTCCTGCCAACCTAGCAGTTTGAAAGCATGAAGTGCAAGTAGATATATAGGTACCACTCCGGCAGGAGGGCAAACAGCGTTTCCGTGTGCTGCTCTGATTCGCCAGAAGAGGCTTAGTCATGCTGGCCACATGACCTGGAAGCTGTACACGAGCTCCCTCGGCCAGTACAGCGAGATGAGCACCGCAACCCCAGAGTCGTCTGCGACTGGACCTAATGGTCAGGGGTCCCTTTACCTTTTACTCACCATTAAGTTGTTACAGTAAGTGGCACACTTTTTAACAACAACAACAAAAGAGGTGCAGGTACTTCGTACCCTTGAGTACTCCAGAAAGAAAAAAAGCACTGGTCAGCCCTAACTGCAGTTTAGGGGAACTAGCCAGCTTCAGACTGTTCTTAATTATCTTGTCTTGTTCCCCCTCTAAGTACAAATGACAGTTCTTGGCTTAGACAAAGTGAGTAACCAAGCTCAGTTGAAAATTGATGCAATCTCTTTCTTGCAGTTGCACCAGGAGAGGGGAGGGGTTTTTATGCAAGACCAGGCTTGTTCTTAAACTACCTGTCATGACCCCTGAAGCCGAGAAGGGGAAGGGTAGACAGACCCCAACCTAGAAATGCTTTGTCAGATAAGTTTATGGTGCTAGTGCCCCTCTGGTCCGAGGATGTAGCGTTGCTATCTTCAGAGGACTGCTTCTCAGAGACCACAGTGTCTACCCTGCTTCTTTGGAATAGAAGACTGGGAAATGGAATGTGGTCTTTTAAAAAGCATCTTCTAATGAGGGTGAGGCTGGCAACAGGGATGCAGAAACGCCAGAGCTCTAATCTCCTATCGTTGGGGGTCCCAAACTGTGGCCTGCGGACTTCGTTCATGTGGTCCATGGCCTGTCTGCTTTACACATTCATCTTGCATGTTTATTGCTGATTTGTTTCTTACATTTCCATTTTATCACATTACAGATTGAACTCTGTGGAATTCAGACTGTAACGCAGTGAAACACAACACAGGAAAGCACACATAACCAAGTGCAGTGCATTACAAATGCTACAAGAGGCAGAAAAATCTCTAGACTGCCAGGACCCTCAGCGATATTCATATGGTCTATGGGGGGGGGGGGGAGAAGTGTAGGAGCCGCTGCCCAATAGTCCTGCTTGTCTTCCAACTAAATTACATGTTAACATTGCATCCGAATGCAGCCGCTAGAGACATGCATAAATTACTTTGCATCACAGGCCGCAGATATTGAGCTCGCTCAACCTTGTAAATAAGCTGACAAAAGGAAGTCACCTGCAAATTTATTTACTAGTCTGCTGCGGACTATCAGAGGAGAGCCCGCTGCATTTCTGCACTGGGTGCAGAGGAGAGGGATTCTGTGCTCTCGCAGCCTGTTTGGTTCCTATGCCTTGCAGAGAGGAGGGACAGAGTGCTCCTTTCATAGAGTGCAAGAAATTTTGCAGCCTCAGGTGATTCCTTTATTCACCACTGCTGCCCCTTCTTACCTCCACCACGGCTCTGTCTGTCTTCAACCTGCCCACTTACCCATTGACTTCTGCTAACACAATGTCAACACTGTGCCTCGGCCACTTCTAAGAAAAGGGTTGGGGAGCAAGTGGGGAGGCTGAGGTCTGGCCAGTACTGCGGCTACATTAACAGTAGCAAAACAGTTAACAAGTAAACAGGTGGGCAAGGAGAGAGGAAGAGTGAGAGCAGGGCAGATGTAAGGGGCCAGTATGATTCTAAAGAACCATACGGAAGCCGTGGTGTCTGGATGGGTTTGTGGGCTGGTCAGAAGAGATGAGCTAGTTAAGAGGGGCCGGGTCACTAATTTCTTGCCGCCCTTGCTGCCTAAGGAAATTGCATCATTTGCCTCTTGATAATGCCGACTCTGGCCCTCCTCCCCCAGGATCCCACTTAGTCTCTTGCATAGAATCCCAGATGTTTCCCTGCATGCGGTTCCTTGTTGCCTATGGCTACCAGGTGAGTGCTTCAGTACAAGGATGAGCTCAGCCATAATCCAGGAGCTCGGAGAATGAGAAAAGAACGCCGTTGGCAAACTACATTTCTTATTAACTCTCTTTAGAGGAGTTTGGTTTGTTTCAGCAGAAGTGCATGGTGACTTTGATGGGTGTGTGTACACAGCCGTATGCCAGCATAGTTGGTGGCATTAGTTGTTCATTAAAATTATATCCCTCCCCTCTTCCCAGAGGAGCCCAGGGTGGCAAACTGTGTTAAAATAAAAATAAAAATAAAAACACATTGAAAACAATTCCAATGCAGATGTAGACTGCGAAAGATCCCAACTTCAAATAATTGATGAAAGAGGAAAAGGTAACCTTGGCAGCACATGTCTGTTATTCAAGAGGAAGGGATTCCAAAGGGTAGATGCTATAGCCACTAAAGGCTCTCAAACCCTCAGTGAGTTAGGGACTTGCCCTGCATGTGAAGACAGGCTCTGGTGGATTGAGTGAACAAGACCCATAGTCCAACGTTCAAGAAGGCGGTTTCTGCATGTGCTGTAGAGGGAAGGGAGGGGTGGATGGGGCTGGTCAACCTGGGAAGGCTGCTATTCTAGGAAAAGGGAAACTCTTATCCTAAACCTCTGCTATCTTGTGGCTATACTCATTTGTGAGAAAGGCTTTGGGAGTATTCAATGATATGGCAATTTATTGCACAGCCCTAGTGCTAGATTGTATGGTCCCATCCCAGAGTTCCCAGAATCTGGTTTCCACTTCTGAATGAATAATTTTTCTGAAAGCACTCACATATGTCGCTTAATATGCCATCACTTACCAGTCAGTGACTCAGCTGAATGGAGGAACATTCTGCGTGAAGAATACTGTATTTGGGATCATATTAGGAAACGGTTTTAAATATTTTTGGGCTGCATTTTTGTTCTCCTACTTTGTAAGTGATGCTGAGACATTTGTGTAAAAGGAGTAATAAGTTTAAACAAGCAAGCAAAACATAAATAAAGAAGGCTATTTGTGCTGTCTGGCCTTTAATTGGTATCTCTCATGCAAGTCATCGCTCAAATGCCGCAGCATCAAGTAATAAATATACATGTGTGAATTCTCGCAGAGAGAGGCTTTCTTTCTGCTGCAAGTTCTTCTGCTTGGCATGGAAGCTCATTTGCTTCTGTGCTTTCCTTGGTGGTTTTGTGTCAAAATCCAGTCCTCTCCACACCCACAGGAGAAAGAACCCTAGGTGATTGTTAAATATTATCCAGGAGAATGTAAAGTGGGAAGAGAAGGCGAAATACTGACCCTTTAATCTGAAGTGAACCATCTGTGTTTAATTTCCACATCTTGCTGAGTTTTCAGCTAATGTGAATTCACAGTTTGTTTCTCCATTTGGTGCTCCCACATGCTAAGCAAATTGGTTCCAATATGTGCTGATGAAACTCAAGAGAGGTCTGATTGCAGAAGTTAGCTTCTGCCTGAGAACATTGGTGTTTCTAGCTTGCCATAAACTTCTTGTTGGTTGGCGATCTGTTGGGAATACCTTTCTCCTTGACCTAACTGCGTGAAGTGGAACTGTAGAGGTCTAAGGTGGAGAACGTGAGAACATTTTGCTTACAAGTGCTTACTCATCTCCCAAGTTGTCTATGCTGCTGCTGCTATTATTATTAATTTATTTCCACAGCAGGTTTTCCCCATGAAGTATGCTGAGTTGCGTTTTCCCTACTCTTATCAGCTCCCAAGTCTAAGCCCCAGACACTGCAGCCCTGCATTTATATATAGAGAGAGTCAGAGATTTGTCACTAAATCCTGGTCCTGTTATGAGGTGACATCCATTCCTGAATAAGTACTTTTCTAGCTATACCATTCGTGTGCCAAACACACACACTAGTGGCACTTAGGGCTGCTTTTTCCAAATATAGCTGCCATATGGAACAGCTGCCATGCAAAGGACACTTAAAGTGTCTGTGACATGACTCCTTTTTTGTGTGAGAAGCAGCCCTTAAATAGTATTCTCCCTAGCTGCTGCTCCAGAGACATTCCAGAGCCTGTGTTAGCTTTTGGAACTGTTTCAAGGCTCTTTCTACTTGAACTGGCATTATGTGATAAGAGTTTCTTTCATCCCTGTTGCACCATTGTGTGTGACATGTAAAGCTCCCTGCCGGGCCTGGTGAATTTTGCAGACAACCGGGCACCTTTTGGAGGGCGTGTATGTCGTACTTGGCTGCCAAGCTATAAGGCAGAGCAACTTCTAAGGAGGAGCATGTGCTGGCTCTCATAGGACTTTGGGCCAGTGAGAACCTGCATATCCTTTTGGAGTTGGACAGTCTTCTCTGGCCTATAGCTTGAAAGTCAAGAACAACAAACATGGAGGTGGATTGGCACCCTAAAGAACGCCCACCCTGTGGAATGCCCTCCCATCAGATGTCAAGGAGATGAGTAACTATATCACCTTTAGAAGACATCTGAAAGCAGCCCTGTATAGGGAAACCTTTTAAGGTTTAGTGTTTTCATATACAGTCAAACCTTGCTTTGCGGACGGGATCCGTTCCAGAGGCCTGTCCGCAAGCCGAAAATGACGTACATCGAAGTGCTGCGTCTGCACATGTGCACGGCGCGATTTAGCACTTCTGCGCATGCGCAAGCGGCGAACCCAGAAATACTTTCTGCTTTGCCGTGGATGTTCGCCGAAGCGGATGCAAGTGGAAGCCTTGATTTCCCAATAGCCTTGTAAATGAGCCCACAACTAGGCACAGACAAGTGTGACTCAAACATCTGAAAAGGCGAACCCAAGGGTCAGATCGGATGAATAAACGAAGCTACCTTAAATTGAGTCAAGCAGGTGGTCCGTGCAACTAGGGTGTTTTTCCTGTTGCCTGATATTTTAGTAGGGCATGTCAGGGATTGAACATGGAAACTTCTACATTCAAATCACGTATTTTACTCACTGAGCTATGGTTAATTTCACTATACAGTGGTACCTCGGGTTAAGTACTTAATTCGTTCTGGAGGTCCGTTCTTAACCTGAAGCACCACTTTAGCTAATGGGGCCTCCTGCTGCTGCCACGCCGCCGGAGCACAATTTCTGTTCTCATCCTGAAGCAAAGTTCTTAACCCAAGGTACTATTTCTGGGTTAGCGGAGTCTGTAACCTGAAGCGTATGTAACCTGAAGCGTATGTAACCCGAGGTACCACTGTAAATGAAAAGATCCTGAATGGCTGTTCACAAGCCAAAACCCAGGTAAGACCCATAGGTTTGGCAGAAGAGGACATGATCTTGCTACAAATGGTCTGTTACCAGGAAAATCAAAGCAATGGTCCAGGATAGGCAATGCACTACGTGGAGGTCTTGAATGCAAGCTTCCGTATGAGCTTGTGCCCACAAGTGCCCACTGCCCGGCATCCTTCCCAAATCTGCTCTAGAGGGTTGGGGAACCCTTACAACAGATTTAGGGGGACTTAGGGCAGGGGAGGAGGAAGTTCTATTGTAAAAGTGGAAATATTTGCATGGATGGAGGAGCAAAATAAAATCTTTATCTGCTTCTTTTTGCTGTGGTAATGGTATTTACATGCATTTCAAAGTTTTGTAAGCCACCTTGAGGACAATGTGCCATGAAAGGTGGGTTAAAAAACACCCACTCCAGTTTAAAGAAAGAGAGGATCATAGCTATTGCTGATGTACATGTAAGCAAATTACAAGAAGAAAGGCAAAACCAGGCTTCCTCATCCTCGGCCCTCCAGATGTTTTTGAGACTACACTTCCCATCATCCCTGACCACTGGTTCTGCTAGTTAGGGATCATGGGAATTGTAGGCCAAAAACATCTGGAGGGCCGAGGTTGAGAAAGCCTGGGCAAAACAGTCATCTTGGACTTAACCCCTAACCAGCCTGATATAGATGTTGGTGGTGTTGGTGTTGGTGGCGTCACCCACCTCCACCCAGCTTGGTTTATCTCTACTACTGACTGTAGTTAGGGTGCCAGCAGCATCAGTGGAAAACGATGCCACCTTGGATGGCTGGGAATACTGCAGACCAGCATTAGGCCAAAGGTCATGTATGTAGTTGCAAGCATCTCTGGACTTGTGGAAGCAAGGTTGTTGGAAGAACTAGGCACAAAATTAATTAAGTATGTGTCTAGAAGGGACGCGTTGTGGTCTAAACCACAGAGCCTAGGGCTTGCCAATCAGAAGGTTGGCGGTTCGAATCCCCACGACGGCATGAGCTCCCGTTGTTCGGTCCCAGCTCCTGCCAACCTAGCAGTTTGAAAGCACGTCAAAGTGCAAGTAGATAAATAGGTACCGCTCCAGCGGGAAGGTAAATGGCGTTTCCGTGTGCTGCTCTGGTTTGCCAGAAGCGGCTTAGTCATGCTGGCCATATGACCCAGAAGCTGTCTGCAGACAAACACCAGCTTCCTTGGCCTATAGAGCTAGATGAGTGCGCAACCCCAGAGTTGTCTGCGACTGGACCTAATGGTCAGGGGTCCCTTTACCTTTACCTATGTGTCTAGAGGAGAACGAAGCATTTCAAGACTGTTTCCTTTACGTTGGTCTGCAGAGATACAAGAAAGTTCAAATGAATAGTTTGACATGGAGGGGTGGGGAAGGGCGCCTGTGCTTTTTTGGCTAAAACTTTCTAGTAATGTCCAAAAGTGCCCCTGCCCTCCTGTAGTGATATTTTGGGTATTGCCCTAAAAGCAGGTGAAAATTGCCTGCCCTTTCATCCTGAGGGCAATGCTGATTTTTGGATTTCTGCACCTCAGCTCTAAGGGCTGCTATCCACCTAGTAATTCTCAGCTCCTGCAGCCAGTCCAGTTAATCAGCCTTTGAACTAGGATTGATTTCCCTCCTCATTTTGATCCCCACTCCTCCATTAAAAAACACTGAACTGATTGTAGAGTAACGGATGGAGATCACCCCAGATGCACACACCTGCTTGACTCTTCATGAATCACAACAATAATTAGATAACCTTGCAACCTGTCTCCATCATCAGCAACACCATCATTATTTAACGTCGCGCACATGCCTAAGTTTCAGCAAATGTCCTTCTGGGAAACAAGATTTTGAGAGAGGAGTAAAATGTCTATGAAGGAAAAAACTGAGAGAAAAAAGAATGCCTGGTTTTGGCCTAAAAATAAATCCGGGGAAGGGGGTTGGGGGGAGAGAAACCGAACTGCTGCATTTGCTACAGACACATGCATACATATATATTCATTCTCTAGTTCTGTTGCCTTGCAAACGAGGGCAGTACCATTTCAACACTTCCCTGGGCGTCCTCCCAGACAAAGGCAGAGAGAAAATTAAAAGGGAGATGCGGAGAGGGGCGGAAGGGGGGCTGAAAACCCCTCTGTAGGTATTTCACATTTCAACACACACAGGTGCTTTTTAATCCCCCCTTGGCCTACAGTGCCGACACCTCAAGGAATAGAAAGAATTGTGATGTCATGCTCTTTTTTTCCCTCACACTCCCGGCTTTAAACACAGATGGAAGTTGTTGTCATGTGTTAGAAATGTCACCAGTAATATAAAAGGCAGGCTCCTTCTTTTCCCCTTTTCTGTGCTGTCAACTGCCGCCACCAGCTTATTCTGTCTCTCTCCCCCGCCCCACCTTCCTCCAAAACCCTCTCTTCTTTTTTTCTGTCATGTGGCAAAAGCTGTGATGCATGTAAGCATCGACCACCCCCATCTGACCCCCTCCCACTTCTGAGTCTTGCTTTTCCCTGTCTTCCTGCCTGCCTTCCTTCTTTCCTTCCTTTTTTATTTTAAAAAAATAAATCCCCCCCTTTTTTACTGCAGTACTGTTGAGGATCATTACATGCACAGGAGAAAATATCTCACAAAGGAAGGATTAATCTGGTAGCGGTGCTTGAATTTCGAAGGACCCAGGCAAGTCAGAATGCTGGTTTGTGTGTGTGTGTTTGTGTGTACATGTTTCTGGGTGTGGAATGCTCTCTGTCTCTCTGTGTGATGCCCAAGCAAGAGATGCTTAAAAGCAGCAAGTGGTGGCGGTATTTTAGCGAGCCAAAAGCCCAGGTTCTTCCTCCTGCTCCAGGGGGAAAGGAGAAGCTGGAAATGGGGAAATTTGGGTTGTGATGGGGAGAAGGAGAGGCAGCTGGAAAAGGTGGAGGGTGGTGGTGGGGGAAGGAGGTACAGCCCCTCTGCCACCCTGTCTGAGTTCAGCTTGGGAGGACAGATGGCTAGTGCTGCTTCTCCCCCCCCCCCACTCCACTCTTCTCTCTCACCCCCCCCCCGCCCCACAATTCATCAAGCAAGCTTTACGTGAGGCCCATTCGCGAACGGGTTGCGCTGTGAAAAGCGGGGTCAATGGGCACGAATAGGTTGAGATCAGGACCAGATGCCTGCTGAACAATGGGGCTTTTGAGCGAGATGCAAGGGGAAGCGTGGCGCTCGCTTTGTCTTGCCTCCGCATTGCAGGTTGGAATCGGGCAGCTATATTTTAATGAAGTGCATTCCGAAATGTGGTCGTCAGTCTGTAGCTGGGGGGGGGGGGGAGGGTTCCGCACACCCCTGCCAGGGAGGGGGGGGGAAGGAACATGTCAAAAGCGGCTTGGGGTTGCAGGGGGAGGAGAGCGAAGGAAGCCCAGCAGCCCAATGGATTGCACACTGGCAGAACAATGCTGTCTCGGTTGTTGTTGGCGGTGGGGGGGGGGGGGGGAGACAAGGGAGGGGGGCGGGGAACCCATCCATCCATCCCCGTGCATTTCAATAGGGTCCGGCAGGTGTTGTGCAAAACTATTTCCTCGCGCTGTGTTTTCCCCTGCAGCTTAGCCAAAGGATGAGCGTGGGGTGTGCAAGGGAATTCCTTGTGTGTGTGTGTGTGTGAAGCAATTCAGTTGGAATAGAAAATGCAGTTGTTCTTCAGGCATCGTTGTGGGCTTTGGCTGGGAGGGAGGGGTGCAAATATCAGCCCCCTTTTTTTAGTTCTCCTGTGTGGTCGGTATATATATAGAAATGAGGAGCCTTTGGTTTGTGGGGAGGGATGAATGTGTGTGAGAGAGACAGACAGCAAGGAGCACTTACAGAAAGAAGCTTGGATCTGTGAGGGAGACAGCTGTGAGCTGCTACACTGATCGCCTGCTTTGGGTGCCTGATTCTGGCAAGCAAATTATTGAAGCGGGAAGAGACTGGATGTTTCCTTAAAGGGACAGCAGAGGCTTTAATTTGCGGTGCATAATCCTATAAATGCAGTAGAACCAGGAAGGCTGATATCAGTTAGGAATGCTGGGCTGGTGCTGTTGCTTGGGAGATCCTAAGTAGATCTGCTAACATAGATCAGGGTTTCTTGTTGGCCGAAGAATTAAAACCACATCTTTTATATATGCTGTTCTTCTGTTTTTACTTAAAAAATAAATTGCCTTGTGTTTTTACCCACTGAACGCTGTGTGATCTAGAATTCTCAAAATGATATTCATGTTAAATAAAACATTAAATGTTATTTTTCTCCTGGTTCTGTTCAGGATGGGGTTTTAGGTGGGGGGTGGGGGTGAGGGAGGGCAATTTCTCTTTGCCCTAAGTAGTAATAGGTATGTTAACCAGTTTTATAATGGGTGATTATAGGAGGAAAATGTGTGTATTGCTGTGTGTTGACATGTCTCCTCCCACTTTCACAAATGCGCGGTTGCGACTCTGAGATATTATGAGCATCAAGTTCCATTCTGCTGTTGGGGAAAGACCCGAAATGGCAAATGGGCAGCTTTGTTCCTGCAACACAGTCTCCCCCCCCACCCCCCACCCCGTTAAAAACAGAATGCTTCTTTGCAAAGCTTGCTTAACAGGTTGTACCTATACGGAGGATGCCTATAGGTTTTTGGATGCTCAACAGGGCTTATGCTGCTTTCAGTTATGAACATTGCAAGTATTTATCAAGGAAACATACGGGACTTTTGTGTGCATTAAGTGCAGTGGGAAAGGAAATGAATATATAGCCATGCATGGTAATGTCTGTTAGTAACCTTATGCACTTTGTTTTCTATGTGAATTGAATTCACATAGGAAAAATAATGCAGTTATGACTGTAGCAGACCACTGGTTCTTCCTCATTGGTCAGCACTGAACTTACCAGCAAGGGTGGTATTCTGTCCCTCCACCGCCACCCCCGCTGCCTTGTGAGCTTTGCCTGTGAGGATGAAGATTGATCACACCTTTCTTCTCAGAGATGAGTTATGATTTGCGGATCATATTGACTTGGTGAGACTAGCTCTGATTACGGCCAAGCCACTTGAGATCCTCTGTAATCAAATCCTGCACATCTCACTTCATATCACCTAGTACTGCTTATTGACCACCCCGCTGAGCTACTTAAATATCATTCTTGTGTGCAAGCAGGCAATATTTCCAAGCGTGATGTATTTTTAATGCTGACACCAATGGCAGTGGCTTCTCAAGATTAATAAGCCCTTGCCTTTGCACATCTATTTCTTAAATGCTTTGCTTTTAAAGTAGAAGTGGGTCATTAAAAAGGCAAAGCTGGGGTGGCATATAACAAACTGCTTTATGGCGACCTCAAAAAAAATTATAGGGTGCTGTCTATCCATCCACCTATTTGGATTTCTAGACCTTCTCTATCAATTGTGTTGAGCATTTATTCATTTAAGATGGTAGCTCGTTTGGCCTCAAAAGGTGGATTAGACATATTCATGGAATACAGCCATTGTATCCATGGCTCTTATCCATGATGGCTATAAGATGGTTATATAGCTCCAGTTATATGCTGGCTCTATTTTCAAAGGCAGTATATTGCTGAATATCACTTGCTGTGAGCAACTGGGGGACTCGGTTGCTGTCAAGCCCTCTTTGTGGGCTTTTTGGAAACATCTTCTGGACAATTTTGGGAAGCAGGATGGAAGACCTGTTGGACCTTTGGTCTGCCCCAGCAGGACTCTCTAGTTCTTAAAAAAAGCATCGAGATGGAGGGGACTAAAGCAAGCATTAAAATGTCCTAAAGGAAACATGTATAAGTCATATAAAAGCAAACTAAACTAGATGGCAATTTAGCATTTGCTTGGACCTGTGACTCCTTTTATGGCCTCACTATGGACAAAAGCCAGACAAAAATGTTTGGTCTTTGGGCTAAATCCACAGTTGCAGTGGATGTGCTTCTACTTGCCTCTGGTATCTCAAGTTGGCAAATGGGTGGTTAACTCAAGAGGGGATTCTTTGTCAGTCTTTTAGATCAGGACAAGATAATAGTAAAGGGGAGGTAATTATGGGTATGATAAGCTGGAGGGCAACTTTAAGAATAGGTTATAATTTGCACCTTTAATTGTGCAAGGTATTTTGAAGTTAAGACTTTGAAACTGGTATGCTATTGTAAGATGATCCCATTGACTCATACCTATCAGGAGGTGGGCCGTGATTTTCCACATGAATTGAGCAGTAGTTAAAATGAACTATATTACAGTCATCTGCCCCTGTTGACTGACATATTCTAGTGTTTTTGCAGCATGGTGTTATTGGAATGTGCCTGCCCTGTTCTTAGCATTCCAGGTGCAGCGATGAATTCTAGGATGACCTCGGCCACATGAGAGTGCAAAGCAAAAGTTGGACAAATGGTTTCTTGCTTAGACCTGGCCGCTGAATACCATTCCACATATTTACCCTGCATCTTTTCCTGAAGATTCTTGGGTTGTGGAAAAGCTTTCAAGGGAGCAGGGGCAGAGATTTCCAGAGCTAGGAAGCTGCTTATCTCTGTGCTTTCATTGTTTCTTTGAATGGCCAGAGTGACACAGGTACCGGTAATTCAGAGAAAGACATGGGGAGCAACCCTAAACTCCTAGAGACAGCAGTTGAGGATCCTATAGGGTACTGTGGACCTCCTCCTCCATTGGTGGAAGGAAAAGTCAGTGCAGCCATTGCCAGCTCTCCTGCTGGCACTTCACCACCAATGGGGCTGTGTGGGCAGTGGGTATGTGGAAAGAGTTACAGGTATGTGAAAAGCTGTTGGGGTGGCATTGAATCTGATGGACTTCTCCAGTTCACCCCTAGAAATGCTGAAAAGTGCTAAACATGTACAGATGGTGACCGTTTCGCTTGGGGGGTTCTTTTCCTGGTCCCCACACATGCCGGCAGAGCACGTATAAGAGTATCCCATCACGTTCCACCTCGCCCCTGTTCCGTACCCTGTTCCGCCTTATTCTGGGTCCAAAGGGACCCACACATCAACAGTTGCACATCAATTGGATGCCCCTAACATGGTCACAAGGTAAAGGTACCCCTGACCGTTAGGTCCAGTCGCGGATGACTCTGGGGTTGCGGCGCTCATCTTGCTCTATAGGCTGAGGGAGCCGGTGTTTGTCTGCAGACAGCTTCCAGGTCATGTGGCCAGCAGGACTAAGCCTCTTCTGGCGTACCAGAGCAGTGCACAGAAACGCCATTTACCTTCCCGCCAGAGCGGTATCTATTTATCTACTTGAACTTTGACGTGCTTTCGAACTGCTAGGTTGGCAGGAGCAGGGAACGAGCAATGGGAGCTCACCCCATTGTGGGGATTCAAATCGCCAACCTTCTGATCGGCAAGCCCTAGGCTCTGTGGTTTAACCCACAGCGCCACCCGCATCCCAACATGGTCACTACCTGTATTTAAATACCAGTTACTGGAAATCACAAGACGGGAGAGCGCTGCTGCACTCAGGCACTGTTTCTGGGCTTCCCATTGGCATCTGGTTGGCCACTATGAGAACAAGAGGCTGGACTACATGGGCCTGAGCCAACTAGGCTTATTTTGCAACTGGTGAAGTTATTTCTGCTCCCATTGGTGTAAATTAAAAAGTTTCTATGTTTTTTGAATGCAGAAAGCAGTTTAAAAAAAAAAAGGGAAAACTCCCACTCCCCCTTCACCATGGAAACTCTCCTCACTCTTTCTGATCACCATAGGCCTGTAGATCTGTAGTTAAATCAACATTTCCTAGAAGTAAAGGCAATGAAAGAAAAGCAATTGGTGGTTTTCAAGTTTGAAGGACATGGATGATCTACTGTGAAGCTGTGAATAATAATAATAATAATAATAATAATAATAATAATAATAATAATTTATTTATACCCTGCCCATCTGGCTAAGTTTCCCCAGCCACTGGGTGGCTTCCAATAGAGTGTTAAAAACAATACAGCATTAAATATTAAAAACCTCCCTAAACAGGGCTGCCTTCAGATGTCTTTTAAAGATAAAATAGCTACTTATTTCCTTCACATCTGAAGGGAGGGTGTTCCACAGGGCAGGCACCACTACTGAGAAGGCCCTCTGTCTGGTTCCCTGTAACCTCACTTCTCGCATTGAGGGAACCACCAGAAGGCCCTTGGCGCTGGACCTCAGTGTCCGGACAGAACGATGTGGTTGGAGACTCTCCTTCAGGTATACAGGACCGAGGCTGTTTAGGGCTTTAAAGGTCAGCACCAAGACTTTGAATTTTGCTCGGAAACGTACTGGGAGCCAATGCAGATCTCTCAGGACTGGTGTTATGTGGTCCCGGTGGCCACTCCCAGTCAACAGTCTAGCTGCCGCAGTTTCTGGGTCACCTTCAAAGGTAGCCCCACGTAGAGCACATTGCAGTAGTCCAAGCGGGAGATAACTAGAGCATGCACCACTCTGGCAAGACAGTCTGCAGGTAGGTAGGGTCTCAGCCTGCGTACCAGGTGGAGCTGGTAGACAGCCGCTCTGGACACAGAATTAACCTGCGCTTCCATGGACAGCTGTGAGTCCAAAATGACTCCCAGGCTGCGCACCTGGTCCTTCAGGGGCACAGCTACCCCATTCAGGACCAGGGAGTCCCCCACACCCACCCGCCCCCTGTCCCCCCAAAACAGTACTTCTGTCTTATCAGGATTCAACCTCAATCTCAATCTGTTGGCCACCACCCATCCTCCAACCGCCTCCAGGCACTCACACAGGACCTTCACCGCCTTCACTGGTTCTGATTTAAAAGAGAGATAGAGCTGGATGTCATCTGCATACTGATGTATGTATTAAATAAGTGAGAGAGTTTCCTTAGACTCCAGATATTTTCCTTTTTCCTGTCAGTAGCAGATAGAATCCCTGAAGGCTTCTTAACATACCTGATACAGGTGATTCTTTGCAGCTTGGTGTAGACTAAGTTTAATCCACATAACATCAAATCAGCTTCCCATAATTAGTGTTGCGGGAAGAAGTGCTTTAATTGCAGAGGGAAGGGACAAACCTCTGTTAAGAAGAACTCCAAGAGAGATGAGATTTCACAAGCTCTGTTGCTGGAGCACAGCTGGGGAGAGCAAGAACAGAAATTTGGTGAAACTGAACAAAAGACACCATCAAGGGTGGCTATGGAGTCGTAATTCCCAGAAGTTAATTATCATTGAATAAATATCTGTTGAGGAAGTTTAAAAATTATTTTCACCTGACCTTGCCTAGAGGGTATGACCCAAAGAACCCATAAAATGTTACGGCTTTATTTAAATACAGTGCTAAACAAACCTCATTGCTCAGAATAATATAATTCAGAAGTGGTAACGCCACCTTAGAATCCTGAAACCTATTTTCAGAGTGCTCACAGCAGAATCAAAAGGACCATATCCTGAACTTTCTTTAAGCTGGGAGCGGATGCTTCTACTCCATCCCACATTAATAACAAACAGGTGTTCACGCCTTTCCAGATTCTATCAAATCAACTATATCTGCAATCAGACAAACACACTGATTGATCTTAAAAGTGTATGCTACTTAGATTAATATCCAGATTCGTAAATTCAGACTGAGCATATACCCTGGTGAATACAAATAGCATGCTGTGGTAAAAGCAGGCTTGTCATAGCATTCAGAGTGTCTCAAAAAGGGGCGGGTGGCTGGGACACAACAGCACAAGGGATTAATTCAGCAATGCAAGCTGATTAGTTAGCTCAGGGTTCTGACTCCTTGCCTGACAGTAAGAATGCTTACATTGGATTTTAGTCATTTTTTAAAAATAAAAAGGAAAGAAATCAAGTCCTGTCGGTGTGGCTCATGCATGCACTTTGAAGATCCACTCCGATGCCTTCCTTGACAGCCTTTCATTCACTCCTTGCCACTGTGCCTGGGAAATAATTTATGCTACAAATGCCTGCAAAAATAACATGCATTATAATAAAAAAAAAATCTCTGCTGTTGACAAAGACGGTTGGATGTGATGTGTTGAGAAATGTGGTGCCATTTCTTTGTCACTCAAATCTTCTCCTGAAAATCCGCTGCATAGATCCCCCTCTTGAATATTCTAGTAGGTATGATGGCTGGTTTCACTTTGTTAATCCCACATACGCTCCCTGTCTGCAGCTTATCCTGAGCTGCTGTCATTTGCATACAGGAATGAGTCAAACCCTCACCCTATTTTTAATATCCATTAGAATTTCAGAAGGCTGCCGTTTTCCACACATATATTATATATTGTCGTCGTCCTCCTTAATTCATACTTTCAGGTTCCAGTGTAGAACCAAAACGCCATGTTAAAGACTTTTGCTTAAAAATGGGTGAAGAAAGCTTGCTCATTCTAACTGAAGATATGGTTGCGTAAGGTTGGTTTACCAGGCTCATGGCTACGTAAAAACCACTGCTGGAACTATGTCAGGATTCGTCTCTGTTATGTAGTGAAGTTTCACCCTGGGCCAGCAGGGGGATACTGTATATAGTTTTCACTCAGGTCTGTAGATAGTTTTCACTCAGGTCCACGTCAGTTATTTTAGGCGGGAACTCTGGGCTGTTGTTGCTACAATGTTGACAGCCGGCTGCCTATAAAAGCAGGCCGGCTGAGCTGTTTGCAGTCAGTTCTATTCCAGCTTACAAAATAAAGAGCTACTTGGAGAAATCGCTGTGTCGTCTGCTATGTCAACCCACAACTTAACACTGGCGACGAGGATGGGATCGATGGACATCAGAGCACAGCCAGATGCGGCCAGCCTCTGAACTGAGCTGAATCACAGAGCGAAATCACTGAGCGAAATCACTGGACAGAACCAATTCAGAGCTGACTGTTCTGGCTAAGAGCACTGTGTTCCATCCATCGCCCTTCACGCCGGCATCGGAATCATGGCTTCACTTGTGCCTCTACCGCCGTTTGCGCCAGCCTCTGAATCATGGGACTCCTACCTCGCTCTGTTCAACTGCTACCTCCAAGTCAACGAGCTGACAGCAGTATCAAAGGATCAGAAGCGGGGCCTATTCCTCAGCCTCTGTGGGCCTGAGGTGTTTGAGACATTGGTTGCGCCTGAAGCAGTCCAGGCAACACCATGGGACACGATCCAAGAGAAGCTCCGCAACCACTACGCACCAAAGCCGTCCAAGATTGCTGCCCGCCATGCGTTCTACCACCGGAACCAGGCAGAGGGGGAGTCAATCAACAACTACACCACCGCCCTGCGACAGGCTGCAATGCACTGTGAGTTCCGAGACTTAGACGATGCCCTGATGGATCGAATCGTCTGCGGGGTCCGGGACATCCATCTGCAACGGCGTCTCCTCGCCAAGCCAGACCTCACGCTACAGAAAGCCATTGAGGAGGCTGTGGCCTCAGAAGCTGCTGAACGCTCCGCCCAGGAGATCCGCAAGTCCAGCAGCCCGCGTCTTGCTAGGGAGCCAGTTCTGGTGCATCATGAAGAGGCCAGCAGTGATGAGGCATCCTCCAGTGAAGACGATGACGTGCACCAGACAAAGCGGGAGCGCAGGAAGTTCCAACAGAAGTCCAAGGGCCAACCGGAATGTGCCGGCTGCGGAGGCAACCATTCCCGTGCCAAGTGTCGATTCAGAGACGCCATCTGTAGGAAGTGTTCCAGAAGGGGCCACATCGCTAAGGTCTGCCGATCGGCTCCGTCTGACACCCCCCCTTCATCGACTCGCAAGTCCAAGTCTTCACTCCAGTCTGCCAAGGAAAGTTGTTTCGCTCTCACCAGCTGCCGCTGCCCGTCTGGAACCACGATTGGCCAAACCGACTCGCCTACGCGACGCAAGCTGAACGTCACGGTGCTCATTGAAGGAGCTCCATGTGACATGGAGATCGACACCGGGTCTGCCCTGTCTATCGTGTCATGGAGCACCATCAAAAGACTGGTACCCAGAGTGTCCAAAAGGCAACTCGACTCTCACCGCGTACACCTGAGAGACTACCAGGGAAACGACATTCCTGTGGTAGGCGTTGGCCGGTTCCGGATCGCCTTCAAGGATTTTTCAGGCCTGCTCCGGTTGGTGGTGGTCGAAGGTCAGCGGCCAAGCCTCCTAGGGCTAGACTGGTTTGATGCCCTCGGCCTGGAAGTCACCGGCATCAACTGCATCTCTAACGCAGAGACTGAGGGTCTGATCAAAGACTTTGCCGAGGTTTTTGACGGCACCTTGGGGCAATGTACAGGTACGCCCATCTCCTTTAGCCTTGATCCACAAGTCGCCCCCATCAAGCTAAAGCCACGCCGGGTTCCCTTTGCTCTCAAGGCTAAGGTGGACGAACAACTGGACAAACTGATCGCCCAAGGAGTTTTGGAGCCGGTTGACCACGCCAAGTGGGAAACCCCCATCGTCACGCCTGTCAAGCCAGATGGGTCGGTGAGAATCTGCGCTGACTACAAGTGCACGATCAACAAGGCACTTCAGCAGCACGCTTATCCGGTTCCTGTTGTCCAACACCTGCTGCATTCCCTGGGTGAGGGTAAGGTCTTCGCTAAGCTGGACCTTGCCCAAGCCTATCAACAACTGCCAGTCGATGATGCCACTGCTGAAGCCCAGACGATCGTCACCCACCGGGGGGCATTCCGTTGCCGCCGGTTGCAGTTCGGGGTGAGTGTGGCTCCTGGCATCTTCCAAAGCCTTATGGAGCGTCTCCTGCAAGGGCTTCCGGGCGTGGTACCATATTTTGATGACGTCTTGGTGTCTGCAGACTCACACCAGCAGCTGTTCGAGCGCCTCCGTGCCGTGCTGACCAGGTTCCAAGAGGCCGGGCTCAAGGTAAAGAGGGAGAAGTGCCAGATCGCCGTTCCACAGGTAGAGTTCCTGGGCTATCTTATCGATGCCTCCGGCCTTCACCCGACCACATCCAAGATCCACGCTATCCAGCAGGCCCCCACCCCAAAGAACAAGACGGAGTTGCAGGCGTTCCTGGGGCTGCTGAACTTTTATAACATGTTCCTGCCCCACAAAGCCACAGTGGCTGAGCCTCTTCACCGACTCCTTAGCACTAAGACGCCTTGGGCCTGGGGTCATCGGGAGACGGCGGCTTTCAACACGGTCAAGGCTCTCCTTTCATCAGACAGTGTGCTGGTACAGTACAGTGAATCCAGGCCGCTGGTCCTTGCCTGCGACGCCTCACCTTTTGGCATCGGTGCTGTCCTTAGTCACCGTTTTCCAGACGGAAGAGAAGCACCGCTTGCCTACTTTTCCAGGACGCTATCTCCGACGGAACGGAATTACAGCCAGCTCAACAAGGAGGCACTGGCACTTGTGGCTGGAGTGAAGAGGTTCCATGAATACCTCTATGGCAGGACTTTTGACCTCATCACTGACCACAAGCCACTCCTGGGCCTCCTCGCCAGTGATCGTCCAACTCCACCGGTCCTCTCGCCACGCATGCTGCGATGGACTGTTTTCCTGGCTGCCTACCACTACCGGCTCATCCATCGCCCGGGGAAATCGATGGGCCATGCAGACGCCCTCAGCCGTTGCCCTCTTCCAGCATTTGTGGAAGACCCGGCTCCAGCTTCATCGCTCCTTCTGATTGAGGATCTTCCGGCAGCGCCTGTATCGGCTGCCACTGTGGCCTCCGTGTCTGCCCAGGATCACACCATCAGCCGGGTGATCAACTGGGTGTGGAGGGGGTGGCCACAAGGGCCTTTTGCATCGGAGTTCCAGCCTTTCGCAACCAGACAACATGAACTCTCAGCTCATCGCGGCTGTCTGCTGTGGGGAGACCGCGTCGTGATTCCCCAGGGACTCCGTCAGCGCGTCCTGGAGGCTCTGCATGTTGGCCACCCGGGAATTGTCAAAATGAAGGCGTTGGCTCGGTGTTACGTCTGGTGGCCTAATATGGACGATGCCATCACTGCCTGGGTGTCCGCCTGTCAAGCGTGCCAAGAGTCGAGGCCTGCACCACCGGCAGCTAAGGGACACACCTGGGAGACGCCAAAGACACCCTGGTCGAGGGTGCACATCGATCTGGCTGGCCCCTTTCACGGCCGGACCTTTATGGTAGTGGTGGACGCCTATTCCAAATGGCTGGAGGTCGCCCTGATGCCCTCCACCACTACCGAAGCTGTCATCCAGGTGCTGCGAGGCCTGTTTGCAACGCATGGGTGTCCTGATGTCCTTGTCTCTGACAACGGACCGCAGTTCACGTCAGGCACGTTTGAGCGGTATCTTTTGGGACTGGGCATCCGCCATGCCCTAACGGCACCTTTTCATCCAGCCAGCAACGGGCAAGCGGAAAGAATGGTGCGCTCGGCAAAAGAGGCACTGGCGCGCCTGGACCGGGGAGACTGGCATGAGCGGGTCGCCGAATACTTGTTCGTGCAACACATCACCCCTCATGCGGCCACAGGGCGGAGTCCTGCTGAACTGCTTATGGGCCGCCGCCTCAGGTCACCGCTCGACCGGCTACACCCGGACTTTGCCGTGGCTGAACCCCCAGGCTGTGCCAACGCGCCACGGTCATTTGTCCCAGGAAACCAGGTCTTTGCCCGGAACTATGTGGGGGACATTCCTTGGGTGCCAGCCACAGTAGTGGGAGTCACTGGACCTCGCTCGTACCAGGTGGCACTCGAAGACGGATGCTTGTGGCGACGGCACATAGACCAGCTTAGGCGCAGGGTTGGGGACTTGGACACTACCGAGGTGCCCCCAACTGCGCTTGCGGCTCCAGAAGAGACACGTACAGATGGCGAGGCCCCACCTACACCTCCCTCGCAAACTGCCAGCATGGAGCCGAACCAAGCCGCTTCAGAGGGTCTGCCAGACTTACCACAGACTCAGACCACTCCACTTGCGGAGGCTCCACCCACAGCAGCAGATCCAGGGGAGTTGGTTCCAACGCCACCTAGGGTCGCACCACAGCCTCAGCAAGAACTGTGTGGCCCTCCGGACTTGGCTACCAGTCCCCGGCGGTCTGGCAGAGTTCCCAAGCGCCCAACTTATTTAAAGGACTATGTTGTTGGACATGTATCACTGTTGGTCTAAGTATGGGAAATGTAACCGATATGCTTTTGTGCCTAATTGAACCATTACGCGTAGTGCTGTATATAAGGAAACCATTACGATTGTAACTAACGCCTTATCTCGGTGGGGAGGGGTGTTATGTAGTGAAGTTTCACCCTGGGCCAGCAGGGGGATACTGTATATAGTTTTCACTCAGGTCTGTAGATAGTTTTCACTCAGGTCCACGTCAGTTATTTTAGGCGGGAACTCTGGGCTGTTGTTGTTACAATGTTGACAGCCGGCTGCCTATAAAAGCAGGCCGGCTGAGCTGTTTGCAGTCAGTTCTATTCCAGCTTACAAAATAAAGAGCTACTTGGAGAAATCGCTGTGTCGTTTGCTATGTCAACCCACAACTTAACAGTCTCATTCATTTGAAGTTGAGTGTTGGAACACAAAGTAATTTCACTCGCGGTTTCACTACGTCAAGGAGTAACACATTGTGCAAAGGAAGTTGGCTTGGTAGGAGAGCATGTTCTTGGATGTCAGTGTATGTAATATTGTAAGAATACATCAATACACATCCATGGATCTCATAAGCACATTTATGCATTTATTTATTTTGTCTGCCACATTTCACCTGCAAATCTCAGGGCGGTTTATCAAAGACATGCTGGATTTTAGACAAGGGTTTTGCGTTCTGGGTCCAACTAAGAGTTCTGCTTGTAGCAAAATATCATGGAGCTGTTAATGTGCCGGGTCATCCACAGGGCAGGCACACACATGGAAGGGACAGAATGCAATTAGCTTTTCATTAGTCGAAAAAACAATACAGCAGTGCCCCTGGTTCATCGTAACTCAACGAAGGCGTTTCTGATGCTAAGCTCTAGACATACCCTTCCCCTCTAGCCTCTCACTCTGGCTCCCTCCCAAGCAGACGAAGGCTTCATCAAGTGGATGGGCTCCTCCTCTGGGCCTGTTTGGTGCATTGCTCAGCAATGTGCAGGTTCCTCCTTGAGTGGGGAGTCTGAGGAAGAGGAGAGTCAGCAGGACTGGGAATGTCTGTGCCCACGCTGTGACTTTCGGCTTCCAATCCTCTCCTGGAGGGCCCTCCTTCTCCTGACACCTTCTCAAGTCTCCGGTTTCTATCGGCTCCCAGCTCATCCCTTCTGCTGACTGCTCCTCGGTGTCCCACCACCAGGCTCTGGGCTCTAAGGTGTCATCTTCAGAGCCCTCCCCTGTGAGGCAGGCTCCCACCAGTCTTCTTCATCCATCCAGCAAGTCCGAATCCGCCCTGGGGTAGGGTTACCATCCATCCAGAATTTCCTGGACATTGCTGGCAATCGTCCTTCGCAAACAGCGTCCGGGCAGAAAACGCTGAAACTGAAGAAACCTCGACAACTTTTCTGTCAGGATTTTTTGAAATATGGCAACCCAACCTTGAGGGAGGCTCTTGGGCTAGCCTCCCACCACTCCTCATTATCCAGCCTGTCCCTGATACAAATTACAAAGGTAATTCGTGGACAATAAAATGGCTCAATGGTGCAATGAATTGCCAGGCAATGAATTGTTCATCGAAAGGAGACAGGAAGAAGAAAAATTGTGCCCCAGATGCAGGAGCTTTGGGCAAGGTCCTATGAACCTGCTTTCTTTCTGGATCCATCTAACACTGTGTTGTCTTCCATGACTGACATTGGCCCTCCAGTCTCCCTAGCAGAAGTCTTTGCTATTGCCTGCTACCTTACTGCTTAGCTGGAGATGCCAGGAGTCAAACTGGGGACCCTTCTGCATGTAAATCACATGTTCCACTTGTGAGCTGTGAGCTGTGACCCTTCTGCAAGTCCTGTGTCTCAGTTGGGCATTCTATGACCATCCCAATAAGACTTATTATGGAGCAAGCGCAGCATATACCTTACATAAACCATATTACAAGTGCCAAACTGCATGTACCCGAAAGTGAAGGATCCAAGCTCTGACACCCATATTCCAACATGGTCTTGATTTTTATATCCTTGTGATGAAACTGAGTTGTATGTGTTTAAAATTCCTCTCAAAAGCTGTTGAGTCTTAAGATCTTAAAGGAGATGCATCCTGGTGTTAAGGCCTGATATTCAGACCTTTTGAATGCAAATTTTCAGTCCTCTTGAGATATCCAAAGCATAATTGCTGATGCTTCTTGATCCCTGTAGCTTAATTGCAGTTTCCGTTATGAAAATCTTTTTAAATATAATTAATATCTATTCAAATATTTTTTGGTTAGTTGCATATGTTTATAGGAACCTGAGCGCTTACAGATGTCTGGTGTAATTTTTATTTTTAAATAAGAATTGGTTTATCACATATTGCTTAACCCCTGACTGACCAGGAAGGTTGATGCTGCTGAATGGTCTGGTCCCTCGTCATGCAACTATGGTTTTCCTTGTATAGCAAGGAAGAGTTAGTAAGAGGATTGATGTGAGAAATGTGTCAGTGCCTTTCTTGTCTGACAGTCTTTTAGAAGACATCTGAAGGCAGCCCTGTTTAAGGAAGCTTTTAATGTTTGATGGACTACTGTATTTTAATATTTTGTTGGAAGCCTCCCAGAGTAGCTGGGGAAACCCAGCCAGATGGGCAGTGTATACATAATAAATAAATTATCATTATCATTATCATTATTGCCTGCTTTGTCTTTTTTTTTTAATCATAAGATTGCAGAGTGAGCCCATAATGGAGGCTGTAATCTTAGGGATTCCAGTCCATTTTAAAAAAATGTTTTCCAGTTGAGATTTCATGTAAAACTGTGGGGTTCTAGAGTTGAAGTCCTGAAGCAGCTGAAGAGTTTTCTGACGGGCTTTTCTCATGATTAACGGTGTGCTAGAGATGTTAAAAATAAACTCATTCTCTGGGGAAACTTAAAAGAAAAAGCAACGTAAATTATTAAATAAAAAATAGGTTCAGATATGTTCTACTTAGCAATGGACAAAACTCACCCATTTGTCATTCAGAATGGGCTAGGTCTTTTCAAGTCATGGGATAATTCTCAGAAAAAGCTCACCTATTCCTCCCAGGTGGTTTTTCGTCTTTTTCTAGACAGGAGATTTCACAATCCCTCTAGGCAGCATGTACATACCTACAAGAGGAGTTCAGCAATAGAACTGAAGTTTTTTTCTTTTTAAACCTGTTGTTCAGTAAACCAAAAGTGATTAAAAAGAAATAAATCTGATCTTCATGGAATGTAGAAAACAACTCCTTCCTAACATTTGGTTCTAAAATTGTATTGAGATTCTGAGCCACAACAGTGATGGTGATGATGTAGCAATCCTTACAAGAGTCCTGAAAGGTATGCCAGTATTATTATCATCACTTTATTTCCAATAGGGAGCCAAGACTGAAAAAAACATATTTGCCGAGTCCATACCTATGGTGACATTTGAACCTGTGACTCCAGTTTCACAGCCTGTTCTTATTTATTTCTGTTCTTCCTCTATCATTACCCTATGTCTGTTTTGATAATGCTGTTCCCTAAGCCTTTGTCTCTCATCTTTTACATCACTGGAGACTTTTGGCAATGTGTTCTTCACTTCATAATAAACTGACCACCTTATTAAAGTTTTGTAAATATTAAATACTGTATTAAATATAATACAAGCATTATAAAATATCATACAAACATTACCTATTATTAAAGCCTCAATCTGCACTAAATGCAGATTTCTCAGTGTCCCAATTAATTCTGTGTTTCCTAAGCAAAACAAAAGCTACTTTTCGCTCTGTGACTCAGCTTTTCCACTAGTTAACTTGCCACAATTATTTTTCTATTTGTTTAACATCCTAAGAGAGTGATATATTATTATGAGATGTCAGGAACCCATCCAAGCTATAAAAGCTGGTGCCAGCTGCACTGATTGCCAGTTCGACGTCTTCAGAGTTCCCCAGTTTTATTGTAAATTGCCAAGATGTGTGCCGCTCTTGTGTACGGATCTACTACACTTACGGCTGAAAGTGAATATTACGGTGTGTAGCAGAGGTTCATCTATGACCTTGATGCCCCATGTCATTTAGTCTCCATTGGAGTTGGACAGTAACTATCAGCAAATCAACAGCTGATGCTGCTTTGTGAGAACACTTCTACATTTTGTACCAAACTGTGTGAGGCATTGAAGCATTTCTCCTGTGAGAAACTTTTGCCCCATTTGGGTCTTTTTTGTTTAGAGCATGAGAACATAAGGATAACTCTGCTGGATTCAATTACCAAGGGTCAGCAAACTTTTTCAGCCATGGGCTGGCCCACTGTTCCTCAGACCTTGTGGGGGCCCAACTATATTTTGGGGGAGAAAATGAATGAATTCCTATGCCCCACAAATGACCCAGAGATGCCTTTTTAAATAAAAGCACATATTCTACTCATGTAAAAACACCAGGCAGGCCCCACAAATGACCCAGAGATGCATTTTAAATAAAAGGACACATTCTACTCATGTAAAACCCGCTGATTCCTGGACTGTCTGCGGGCCAGATTTAGAAGGCGATTGGGCCAGATCTGGCCCCTGGGCCTTAGTTTGTCTACTCATGCAATCCATCATCCTATTCTCACAGTGGCCAACCAGTTGCCCATGGAAAAGCCCACAAATAGGACCTGAGCAAAAAGACAAGTAAGAAGGGACTTGGTCTGCTGCAGTAAATGTTTCTCCTTTTCTCAAAATGCTCACTGCCCAGAGATCCTTAAAATTAATTTCATAAACAAGTAACTCAGTAAACAGAACTCAGGGCCATCTGAATGTTGGAAGATTCAGTTCAGGAAAAGAAAAGTACTTTACACAGCGCACGGTTAAACCATGAAGTTGACTGCTACAAGTTGGCCACCAACTTGGATGACTTTAAGAGAGGACTAGACAAATCCATTGAGAGCAAGACTATCTTGTGGCTACTTGCCTCCACTGTCTGAGGCAGTGTGTCTCTGAATACAGTTGCTGTGAATCACAAGTAGAGAGAGCGCTGCTACACTTGGGTCCTGCTTGTGAGCCCCTTTATATTCTACTTGGTATCTCATAACAGACAGAAGGCATCCTCTTTATGAAAAGCTGTAAAGGCAACTGATTTGAGTTGTGTCACAGTTGGCTTCCTCCCTTGCCTTGCCCTTTTCAAATGCCAAAGCAGCCCCCCCCCCCCCGTGCCTACAGGTTCAAATTGGTTTCCTCCATGGAATTTCACATACAGAAGAATTGTGTGGACATGGCTTAGGAAACAGTGGGTGAATTCTTCTCTTCCCCACTCCCCCGTCTATAGACATGTTTGCAAGGATTTAACACTTGAGAAAATTGGGCTGTTGGAAAGTATTGAAAATGAGCCACACACAACAGGCAAACAATTATTCCACTGTGTCTCCTGCTTTTTAATTTCTGACCTTCTTGGAAGACAAGAGTGTGTCATTCAGACAAGCTTCCTGGGAAATCTTTTGGGAATTTGTTAGTATGGCTCCAGTTTTGGAAGGTTTGACAAACTATGGCCGGTATTATCCTGCAAGTTACACACTGACTGGGAGCTTTGTGCAATCCCTTCTTGTGTTTCAACACTGTGTTTTTAAGCTGTTATGGAATAAACCTTAAGAAGAAAAAGAAGAGCAGTTAAACAGGGATAAAAACACAAGGATTGTCTGGAATTTGTACCTGCTAAGCTTGTCAGTCAGGGAATTTGATGCAGGGCTTGTTAACCACCTCAAATTTTGTTGTTGCCACCAGTTTTCTCCTCTTGGATTCTGTTCCCTAGGTTGGGGACCTTTGAAGGAGGTGCAAGCCAGGCAAGAGAAATTAACTGTGTGAATTATAACCGCGTATATATGTTTGGGACTGGATGGAAAAGGGAAACTCATGCTCTGCTAAAAATTACCAGAATGGTAGAAATGAAATACTAATCAGTGCAACTGGCACATTTGTTTCGAGGTTGGGGGGGGGGGACACTCTGGAACACAACCAGCTACCAATAAATTGTAGATTGCATGCCTGTGGACAGTGTCCATAATGTTCTTAATATTTTGTACAGGATTAGGATTTTGGGTTTTTAATGCTGATTTAATTCTAATAATATATAAGCATGCCAGTGAGCTTTTATTGAGAAACTGGAATAAGAGCATTGAGCCACAGCTGTGCATAAGTAAGCAGTTCACGAACCTCTTGAGACCCCTGAGTCATCTGGCTATCCAATTAGAAAATGCGGGTTCCTGATTGAAAGATCCCTGGGTAACAGAACATGAAGCTTGAGTGCTGCCTTTCTAATTGCTCTGAAGTTTTTTTTATATAAAAAATAATTATTATTGTGGCACGGCAAAGAACTTTTAATTCCATTTTATCTTTAGACTTTGTAGTAGCTATTTGATTGGAAGCCTCTTTATCAGAATTTCCCCCCATTTATCTCTCTAATAATTCCTTGTGTTTTTATAGTTTTATTAGTTCCGTGGTCTTTGATGTCTTCAAAGGCTAAGCGTACCAGCCTTTTAAGAAGATCTTGGTAAGAAATTGTCACTGATGGCAAGAATTTTCTCTGCCTTCCTCCCTGCTCTGTTTGCTTATAGTTCTTCCAAGCCATGTTCGTTCAGATGATAACGTCTGAATCTCTTGTGCTGTCTGAGGCGGTATCTGTTAGCCTTTTGTCTTGACTAATCAAATACAGATATTTTATAAACGATGGATTTTGTTCACTCGTTCCTTTTACACAGTTCACTGCCTCAGTGTTTGGGGACGGGGGAGGAGCATTTGCTAGATTTTGTCTAACTAATCAGCTGCAGATTCTTTTCAAAAATATGGATCAATCAGTTTGCTATTTCAGTGTGAGGGTGCAGAGGAGGAATAGATTTCCTATTCTACATCTTCCACACCCCATTAGTTCTGCCAACAAAACTGATACAAGCAAATGTCAAAGGCTCCAATTAGATGCATATATTTTGAAAAATGCTGACAGGCCCAGGGTGCTAAGGAAGACTACCAGACTAGTATGTTTTTCCAGTGGTTTTCTGAACTCGTCTTCTCTGTCATATGTAGCAGAAGTTCAGTGAAAATGGTAAAGAGATGAAATCTGGATGTTGCTGTAAATTCTCCCCAAATCCTACAATGAGCTACATTTTAGGGCCGTGAAAATTGCCATTGTAAATAAGCACCCCCCCCAAAAAAAAAGCTGCTCATTTTCTATAATTAGATGCAGACAGAACTTTCTGTGAGATCCCTTGGGTCACCAAAGTGGCCGGTCCAATGTGCATTGTGGCTGGCAAGGGCACGAGGCAACAAAATTAAGCCGGCATTGATGCAGCGTTCAGCAGTAATGCACACTCTGTTATTTGGAATACCATGAGAAGGAATTCTAGGCAGGGTTCCACAGATTCTGGTTTGGCTTGCTAGCGAACTACCATATTTTTCCGTCTACAAGACGCACCAATGTATAAGACGCCCCCTATTTTGGGGGACTATGATTTAAGAAAATGGGGGGGAGATGGTCCCTGTGTATAAGATGCCCCCAAATTTTAGGGGGGAAACCTAGTCTTATACACGGAAAAATACGGTAATATTTGTAGCTGCCACCAATCTCAATCTCTTGGTTTCTGTCCTTTAGGCTGGGCACACCAAGCAAAAGCCCAGCAAGCAGAGGAAGACAACTCCTTTCCTCCAAGGAGATGACTGAGCAGAAAGGCTGTTTTCCTTCCCATATGCGAGATTTCTCTTGGAGGCACCAGGAACAAACTGGCCTTCCTCTGAATGTTTTAATAAAGTAGGGCGAGAGGAGGTAAAATAAGTGATGGGAAGAGAAGCCTGTGATGTCATATGTTTTTCAGTCAAAGCCCACAATTTGAATTAGGCCCAGAAGCTTAGGGTAAACAGTAGAGGCAGCTAAGTGACATTCCGTATCTGCTGAAGTTTCCAGTGCCACTCTTTATATATAGCAAGTGCTGGTGTTGATTTTTCTCATGAATAATAGCAAGATCCCCATTTATAAGAAGAGTTCTAACAAGACATGCCACTGGCTCATTCACTAACAAAGGTGAATCAAGAAGCATCCATCTTCTTGAGTAGGATACATAAGGAAACCCAAATAGTCAGTGCTTTTTTTTTTTAAATAGAAAAATAGGTGTCGGTACTCACCATGAAGTTGTTACAGTAAGTGCCACACTTTTTAACAACAACAACAAAAAGAGGTGCTGGTACTACATATCCTTGAGTACCTCCTGAAAAAAAGCACTTCAGATAGTAAACACTTCTTTAAATGGTTCCAATGGGGATCATTCTCCGCCCTTTATATGCCATTAGGGGCGGTGTTGTCAAATGGACATTAGTTTTATTGGGGGGTGGGATTGCCTTTAAAATGGTGGCTGTGACCTAACCAAGAGAGCCCAGGATGCCAGCATACCAGGTTGGGTATGCAGAGCCTGTTTGCTTGGTTTACTTATAAATAAATATTTGTTTTCTCACGTGCAAGCTTCTGCAGATTTAATTGACTCTCATGTGATTAAGCAGATATGTTTATTGAATTGGTGGCTGCCCTAGTTTGGGACAGTGCAGACGTCTACTACAGAGTAAAGCACATGTGATAATTTCCACAATCTACAACTCAGTAGGAAGGAACACCTGAACCAGGTTTGGGGCTTGCGTATCACTTACCTTTTGTATCCCTCCTGGAAATGATAGGGCACCTGTCAAACAGCCACAGTACTTGATTTTTTCTTTACCACCACCTTGACACAAAAATTTAACATGCTCTCCCTTTCTACATCTAAGTTACAATTTTGCAATTAATATGCTAATATGAGCATTATTTAACATAAAAGCATTCTCCCAGTTTCCTTTTATAACCCAACTCCAATATTTTAAAAAGATATATATATATATGTGTGTGTGTGTGTGTATGTATATATATATATAATGTTTTTGTGTGTGTGTGTGTGTGTGTGTGTGCGCGCGCGCACAATCTTAAAAACCCGACACCTTTTTGGATGCTCTTAAATCCTTTCTCTAGCTGCAAACATCACATTATTATCCTTTGTGGAACGGTCTTTGTATTAATAAAGTTCCATTTTTCGCTTCTCTAAAAAAATCACTATTGGTTATATCAACTTGAAGGGCATGTTGGAAAATGAGAATGTCATTATCTCAGTGGGGTTCCTTTAGTATAAAATATTTAAAAGTAACTCACTCCCATTGAATTACCTGCTGACCTGTTCCTTTAGTAGCTGCATGATTTCCCCTTATTAAGCAGCAGCCTGTTGACGATTTTCCCGAAATTTTAAAAGTATCCGACTGCACTAAGGCCCAAACCAGATATCCCCATTATGACAAAAACTCTTTGTACAGGAACACTTTGATCTGACGATTCCCATGGGTGCTTTCATAATGAGGGACCGACTTGGAGTGACTGTTCTCTGATCCCCTTTTCTGCTCAACCTTATTCCTCCGTTAGGAGGAAGTGGGGGGGGCGGGGGACTGAAGCAGTGCACTGCAATAGTATTTTGGCTTTTTCAAACTGCAAGAATTTATGCAGTCGCACACTGCAGAACCAGTGTGGCAAAGGTTCACAAAGATGGATGCAGTGACTCCAGAATATAATAAAAATTCCTACCTCAAATCATAGCTGATGCAGCAGTGTGCCATCCCAAAAGTTCCAAAATAGAGTGGTCTCAGTAATCAATATCAAGTAACTTAATTCCTAGTGTCTCTGCATGTCAAAGCATTTGAGTAGTTGTGTATATCATTCCTTTTCATGTTGCAATAGGTACAACAGCGTATTCTGCAGCAACTTTGTAAAGTGTGAATACCAAGGGCTGTGTCCTTTAGCAAGCAGGCAGGACATGGGTCAGTTGTGACATCATTGGGCACACAACAAGGCCCGTGCCTGCTCTCTCCTAGACATAGCTGTCAACTTTTCCCTTTTCTTGCGAGGAATCCTATTCGGAATAAGGGAATTTCCCTTAAAAAAAGGGAAACGTTGACAGCTATGCTCCTAGAACAATGGAGAGAAGATACTATAACCTCTGCTTTCCTTATCCTTGCACTCTCTCTTCCTTTCTGGGAGATGGCGTGGTTTGAGCCAGTGGCAGACCTTGGGGTCTCAAATTCTAGCGAAGCCCTATGCAACACCAACATTTGGTGCCTCTCTACCTCTCGCACTCCATTCTAAATCATAGTTCTGGTGCCCCTGAGACTCCACACCCAGTGCGGCCGAACTGGTCGTGCTCCCCCTAAATCCCCCTCTGTTTGGCCCCATATATAGTGGTGAATGGTCAGTGGTGATAATGGTGGGCAAGAAGAGATGGGGGCGCTCAAGAGAGGAGGCCCATTGACACAGCCTTGCCCACAAGCCCCACAAACCCTGGAACTCACCCTGTTCCCAGTCATATAAAACAGAGGAATATAACAGGGGTCAGCAAACTTTTTCAGCAGGGGGCCGGTCCACTGTCCCTCAAACCTAGTGCGGGGCCAGACTATATTTTTTTTGGGGGGAACACCTTATGTTCTTAATACAGGTGTTGACCAGAGGCTTTTCAGATTTCCCAGCACTGCCTTTCTCCTGGCACCAGGTAGCAATTTATTTTATTCCCCCCCCCAAGCCTTTTTAGTGTTTGTTTACATTTTATTTTATTTTATTTATGTGTTGTTAACAACAACAACAAACACTTTCTACATAAATATCCTAAGGTGATTTGCAGGTATATCCTTTAAAACAGCTAAAATAGTTTTAAAAACAGTACAAGAACACCTTTTTAAAAGCAACATGGAATAATATAAACACCTAAGCAGAGACCTTTGCATCTCTAGGTGGAAAAGCTTGTTATGTTTTGATTTTAGTTGCCTAAATTTGTTCTCCGCCTGCCCCAAAGCTGTTGTGGATGCTACAGCTATGGATGCTATGGCTGAAAAAGTGACAAATGTTAAAAAATAAACAACATTTCCCCAGGCCAGATTGAATATTGCACTTCAGACTGAGGTAGCTGGGTATGGCTTATCTCTTGTTGGTTTGGATGTAAATTAGGTAGTCACAGGTTTCAACTATACCTGCTCTGAAATGAAGATAAAACTAGAGCTGCTAGTTAAACTCTAAGAAGTGGAATGTTGGTGGGAGAAAGATCAAACAGTGGCTCAGTGCACTTCACAATAAATTGCATGTAAAGGCTTACTGAAAACAAGCAATGTGCTAAATCGCAGAAACATAGTCCATCTATCTCAGTATGGTCTACACTTACAGGCAGTGGCTCTAGTTTTCAACAACATGATATATCACCAGCTAAACATCACAATATACCAATATATCACAATGTCTGAAATAAGGATGGGACTATGTAGAGGTGAACAGTAGGGCTGGGTGATATCTGGTTTTCAACTTTGTGATAGACCACCTGCTCAACATTGTGATGTACTGATACATCACAATGTCTGAAATAAGGATGGATCTGGTTTTCAACTTTGTGATATATCACCACTGAACATCACAATATACTGGTATATCACAGTGTCTGAAATAAGGGTGGAGCTATGTAGAGGTATTGGCTGGCTTCACAATTTTCCCCCACATTGTGATTTTTGCATAGCACACACAAGCAATGATTCGCAATATATTGCCAGATCAGAAATTATGAAACCAATATCGTGATATGGACTTCAAACCGGTTTTGGATGATATATTGATATATCAACCACCCCTACTCTCCAGAGTTTCAGACAGAATTTTCTCCCAGCCCTAACTGGGAATGCTGGGGACTGAACTTGAGATCTTCTGTATGACATTCAGTCCCTGAGCTTTGGTCCCATCCAGAAGTCACACTGCCTGGTCACATCTGCTTTCCTCCTATGCTGGTGCAAAAGAGATCAACAAGCTATGAAGCTTGCATAGGGTGATGCCTGAGCCTTTGTTCCTTCCAATGTAAACGTATTATTGGAAGTCACAGTTACAAATGGGGCCATGTACATGATTTGTGGCTATCTTTCCTTGACAGCGACAAAGAATTGAAACAGAAAAGAGACAGAAATATCAGGAACATCAAGGTTAGAGTTGAAACAACTTAGATGCAGGAGAAAAATAACAATTACCCAGATTAAGTTATAAAGTTTTGGAAAGTCGATTCTACTCTTCGTTGAAATGTTGAGATTTTGGAGAATTAACTCATTCAGTAATTTTATTGTAATTAGTAATAACCAATGATGATAACCTGCAATGAAATCAAGGGAATAAAACTAATGATGCCTGACAGAGCCACTTGTCTATCCTGGGGTCTTTGGAAATTCTTAACTTGAAAGCTCTCTGCAGCTTTGTTTCCTCCCCTCATCTTTTTTAATGGCCATTAAGTCTGAATGCTGGTCTCCACCACCACCGCCACCCGCCTCAAGGTGAAGGCACTGCAAACTTTTGCAAAAGAGAGTGGCCCATAGATTACAAAGAAAATCCATTTAATGCAATTTGCTGCCTCAAACGTATAGTTTTGAGTGCGTTCAGTGAATCGCCAGATGGTTCAAATGGTCCATTGTATCTCCTGGATATTTTATTGTAGGAAATAGCTCTCAGGAGAATTTGGTTGTGCGCTTGTACATGCTATTATATAGCTGGATTCATCCGTGTCTTTTGTGTTTTGCTGTTCAAGCATTTAAACTGTGTGAGATGGGCATAAGAATAGATATTTTTTCCTGCAGTTTGGTGAGACACAATCACAATTCATTTGAGGTTCCTTCTGAGCTGGCATTTCTTAAGACTGAGAAGGTGGTGTGTTTTCATCAGCATGAGTAGAATGGAGCAGTTACTTGAAAAGAGAGTTGCCTCAGTGAATAAACTTGCCAAAAGGAGAATTCCAAGCCATTTGCAATGCTATAGAGTCTTGTCTCCTCTGCACCAAAACATCAGTTTATGTGCATAAATCCCACATTTAATTGCACGGTTTTGTTCTTTTTATGTTTCCTCTTGGCAAAATGTTGAGTTCTGTAAGATGATTTCAGAGAATTACTTACTCTACCAGGCAAGTTGACTTGAGAACCAGCTGATCAGGCAGTTAGAAGAAAAAGTGGTCAGCTGTGCGGAATGAATGAATGAATTAAAAGCACTTGTATCTTGCCCTTCATCACAAAAGTGATCGCAGGATAGGATCCTGTAAAGCCTAAAACCATCACATAAATTTAAAAACAGCACCATCAAAACAATATCAGATTAACAAGTGCCCAGTACAAACTATGTCAGTACAAGCCTAGGATGAATATACAGTGGTACTTCAGTTTTCGAATTTCTCCATTGACGAACATTTCGATTTTCAAACACCATAAACCTGGAAGTAAATGCTTCAGTTTTCGAACACTCCTTGGAAGTCGAACATGCCACACTGCTTCCGCTGAGTGCAAGATCCTGAGGCCTAGCTGTTGGCTCTTGAGTTTTCGGTTTTCGAACGTTTCAGAACTCGGAACGGTCTTCCGGAACGAAATACAGTATATTCGAAAACCGAGATACCACTGTATAGGCCACTTGGTACACTGGTTGCAACTTTCCTAGGCATTGCCCAGCCGCCACTCACCCATCCATCTTTTGTGGCATCTCCAGAGTGAAAGCACCACCCACATGACTCCCTATGAGGAAAAGCAAGGCATTCTGGGAGGGATGGTCTCAGAAAGTGCTGCTGTGTCTATAAATTCTTCACCCACCCAAAAAAAGAGAGTTAAAAGTAACCAAAGTAAATTTAGAAAGGTGATTCCTAGCCATCATAGCAAAGCACAGCAATTCCGGCATGTGCACTCAGAATGTCATCTCAGGCCACCTCGCTTGGTATGCCTTGCTCTGTGGAAGGGTCCAAGATGCCAGATTTAGACATAATCCAGAATTACATCTTGGAATAATGTCACTTCTATATTTTGAAGTGCAGCATTTCCTGTGTTCTTAATGTTTTCCAAATTTCTGGTAGAATTCATTATGAATTAAAATTTCAGGTGATATTCACTCATTCACTCAAATAACTTCTTCACTTTTAGTTGGGATAAATGTCCCAGAATAGGCACACCTTGCCACTGTCAAGTGGTAAATGCTGAGGGAGGAATGGTAATTGAAATGTTAAAGGTAGACATTTGCTGTTCTTACAAACCTGCAGAGAGGCTTTTCCTGTCATAGTTGATTAGGTCATAGTGACTAATTGTAAATGCTTCCATTGGGAAGACACTGAGAGCCACAAAATAAGTTTGTGAGATTTGCACTATTAGAACAAGAAACAGAATGCATAAATAAAACCTATTTCTGTATGGTCTCATAGCCTGTTCTGGCAGCACTGTCCTTTTCATGTCTTAAGCTAAATCCACAAAACTCTAATGCAACCATTTTTGGAGTTCAGGTGTGAATGGGAACAAAGACATTCTTTCCACTAAGACTGACAAAGTATAATGACTATCACAATGGTGATGTTCAATAAAAGCCTGTGAAAACCAGACTTCCTTTAAGAACAAAACAACCAGCAGCAGCCAAATCCAAAAAAGGAAGTGTGTTTCAATAAATGACTTAAATCTGTCATTAAAAGATTCAGCACACAACTTTTGTACAAGAAGAACAAACTCCAAATATTGATAGAATGAGATCAGTAAGATAGAATGAGATAGAATGAGATGTTCCCTGACATTATTAAATCATTAGTTGTTCCCTGATATTATTAAATCATTAGTTTATGATGCTGACATCAAGCTTCTTCGCCTTAGCAACACATGAGACTGTTTCAGAATAACCTTGCCCCTGCCCCCAAGTCTTGATTCCCGCAAATCAAGAACTCAGCCATATCAACCTCTTAAGTTTAAAGGGAGGCAGCTATAAGAAAAACTTGGCATTAACAGTTCGAATATGTTCAGCTAGAGTTATTATTCTGGTAGTTACTATGGTCCCTGTGCAGTTTCTACATACATGGGCACATGTATTTGTTGGATAACATACGACAACTGCATCTATTTAGGATCTATTACAGCTTCACCCAACATTCAAATTGGGCTTCTTCGCATCTTGGGTTTCTTACAATGAGAGTCCGCCATTGGCTGCTTCTGTTTTTCTCTGTAGCTTTTACAGTTTGCTATTCATTTCACTCTTGACCTAGAAGGCAAGGGTGAGATTGCTACATACATTCCACAAAACACTTGCAACCAGTGAAGTCAATGAGAATTTTTCCAGTGAGGTCAGTGGGTGAAGGCTTGGCAGATCTCCGGCTGATTTCAGCAGGTTTAATATTTCAGCCTTGGGAGTATAGTTTTGAATACATCAGAATTTTTTTTAAGTAACTGTGGAGCAACTAGAGCTAAATTCAGTCGGCAATAACTCGATCTATAACTTGATCTGTACACCTAGGAGCCTTAAAAAGCCTATTAATTTATATTCTTGATACGGCATTGAAATTATTGTTGGCAACTGTCTGTCTCAGGAGACAATGGAGGGGTGTGCCTTGCAGGTGAAGTCAAACTGTTGGAAGGTTGCAGCGCCTGCTGTGGCTATAGAGACTGAGACTGGAGAGACATGTTTTGTTGCAGCTGGGGCAGATGAAGACACCTGGTTGTGCTGCTGCAGATGCACCACGGCATTTCTTCTCTCTGTGCTCCTCCCAGTGGTCATTCCTCCTCTGGTCACTGCTATGGTTACACAACCTGATTGTCTGTCTCCACTCATGGCGGGGTTGATGTTGCCAGCCTTGATGTCACTTTTGCAGACATCTTTGTAATGCAGTTGCAAACCCAGAATCTATTACAGTGGTACCTCGGGTTAAGTACTTAATTCGTTCCGGAGGTCCGTTGTTAACCTGAAAAAGTTCTTAACCTGAAGCACCACTTTAGCTAATGGGGCCTCCTGCTGCTGCCGCGCGGCCGGAACACAATTTGTGTTCTCATCCTGAAGCAAAGCTCTTAACCTGAAGCACTATTTCTGGATTAGCGGAGTCTGTAACCTGAAGCGTATGTAACCTGAAGCATATGTAACCCGAGGTACCACTGTACTTAAGGTTGGGTGTATACTGACCGCGAAAGTGGTGACCATGGTGATATTGCAAAGAGCTAATCTAATGTAGAAAGTTGTCTAATACAATTGTGGGCATCATAAAATTTAACCTCCATACAGTGGTACTTTGGTTTAAGAACAGTCCTGTTTATGAACTATTTAGTAAACAAACTCTGCAAAACTGGAAGTAGTGTCCTGGTTTGCGAACTTTACCTCGGTCTAAGAACAGAATCAGAACGGTGGAAGGGCACTGGTGGTGGGAGGCCTCATTAGGGAAAGCGCGCCTCAGTTTAATAACAGACTTCCGGAGCGGATTAAGTTCATAAACTGAGGTACCACTGTATTGAAAAGAAAATGGTTACATATTTCTTCTTCACATATGTAGGATCTCTTGCTGTATCACTAAGTGGCCCTACATCAAATAAGTTGGGCAGCCTGGATTGTTCTTGATTTCTCCCCAGATCTGGGCCAACTAAATAAAAATTGTGCCTTTTCTCCCCAGATCTGGGCCAACTAAATAAAAACTGTGCCTTTTAATGTCCAAAAGGATAAAGTATAAGGAAGGAAAGTTATTTTTTTAGGGGTGGGGAATCTCATTAGAGCTGAATCTCATTAGTTTCTGCCACCATAAATATTACTATGAATTGTATTCAGGAATTGAGTATGTGTCCTTTTGACATCAAGAGAAAAAAGAAACACGCAATGGATGCTATATTTCATATTAGATAACTTAGAACCATAGAATTTTGTAGAGTTGGAACGGTCGTCTAGTCCAACCCCCTGCAGTGTAGGAATTTCAACTCAAGCATCCATGACAGATGACCATCCAACCTCTGCTTGAAAACCTCCAAGGAAGGAGAGTCCATAGCCTTCCAAGGGAGTCCATTCCACTGTTGGACAGCTCTTACTGTCAGAAAGTTCTTTCTGTTGTTGTTTTTCAATAGGAATCTCCTTTCTTGTAACTTGAAGCCATTGGTTTGAGTCCAATGCTACCCTCTGGAGAAGAAGACCTCTGGGCAATTTGCTATAGTTTCAGACTCTCAGTTGTCGAACAATCACCAGCAACAATATGATTTCCCCCACTTGCTTTAGGCTGCTGAATTGAAGAGATCTAATCAGGTGTGGACTTGGCTAAATGAAAGGATTTTGCGCCTCAAATCGCTGGGTTCAGAATCTCCTCAGAGGCAACTTGTGTCTTTCATTCTCTTGCGCCTGGATCTTGGGGATCAAGTGAAAAATATAGTAGTTCCAAGACGTCAGGACTCTTCCCAACCATGCGATTGAAGCCCCTTTCTATATTCCTTTATCAGTGTGGCTGCTGCTGCTTCTATAGCTGTTCCCACTCCAGTAACAGACTATCTACAGACATCTGCCCACATGTGTTGCTGCTTTAGCATGGTCAGCAACCGCATTAGGTGATGCCTGGGGTCCCTGGAAGCTGCACCCGTTGCGTGGTTGCTATAGCAACCCTCACAGGCAGAAGTATTTAGATGCCCATTTACTGGAGTAGGAAAAACCTGATGACATTTTTTTTTTAAAAAAAGGTCTTTGTTTCTGGAATAAGAGAACTATTAGGTCCCTTGTAATAGACTGGAATTCAGAAATGTTTAATGTGCTTCTTTGGTAATGCTCTGGGAAATGGATTTTCCACCTCAGTGGTGGGTTATCTTTTGGCTCAAGAATATAAGGTTCAGGGTCTGGGAAAATGTTTTCAACTCACATCCCCTCATGAGCAACCCTAGGCATGCCAGTCGTGGGTGGGTCCAGAGATAAAAGTGTAATAGCGGCATAGCATAAGGTTACCAGATTTTTTCCATGAATCCAGGGACGCTTTTGAACTTCAATTGATTTTGTATGGGGACTGATTTGTAAATCTGGGGACTGTCCCCGGGAAACGGTGACGTCTGGTAACCTTAACATAGCAGCCACACAAAAACAGAGGTTCCTTCAAACGCACACACTATTTCCCCATCCATCACAGTTAGAGGCATCAGGATCACGTTTCAGCCAGGAATTTGACCCTGAAGGCTGGGCTTTCCCATGCTTGTCCTATGGGATGCTTTCTTTTACTGCATGGCCAAAATAAGATTTGGAGAGTCCCCATTCGTCCCATGAACAACAGTGCACCCTTAATGCCAAAAAAACGGTTAGCTCCGCTTCTCGTTGTTTGAATCCACGTGGCAATAAACCCAACTTGGTGGCATCTTGTACAGCAGACTTCCCCCAACCCGGTGCCCTCCCTGATACTTTTGCACTACAATTCCCATCGGCCCGACCCAGCATGGCCCGTGATCAGGAATTATGGGAGTTGTAGTACAAAACACCTGGAGGGACACCAGGAAGGGGAAGACTGTCCTTCTGTAGGATCCTCTGGAAACAAAGTATGCCTGCTCTCATTTCCTTCTGTTCAAGCTTTTGTGTAAGGGCACTTGACTAAAATATTGTTCGGCCCTCAGCATGCATCTTTCTGTGTGTGTGTTTTTTATACTCTTTTCCTAATTAAATGGGCTAGAAACAAGTTGTGAGACATAAGGAGTTCTCTCCCTTTTCTTCGCATGACTGCGCAGTTTGCTGACATCTATATAAAAACCTCTTAGGACGGGAAGAAAAATGTATGGTGAGTGGAAACCAGCGTGAGAGACTGAAGCAACTAATTTGTAGGTTATTGGGTTGAATGCTCAGCTCTGAACGCCCTTTCCTTGTAATAGAAGCTATGCAGTAGAATGGTTTGCACACCGTTTAATGCAAAAGCAACACCGGCCGGATGCCCTGTCCTTGCCCTGAATACCTTCATTTTTTGTCACTTGGATCAAAAAGTCTCGTGGGCATTCTCTTTCATGGTAACTTTTCTGCAGGTAATTAATTTCCTAATATGTTCCCAGGAGGTTTGGGGGAGAGGGGAAACTTCATCCTGGCAACGTCTTCTGATAGTATCTTTATTTCAGAGTGTGTGTATTAACAGAGAAACTAAAACGGAAGGAAGTGATAATTTGAGAGCTGCACAAGTTTCTGCTTTGGTTATTCCAGTATAGTTCACTGTTTTGTGTTTGCAAATACAGTTTCCATTTGATAACTCTGGAATAATTAGGAACACTCATTAAGCAGAGATGTGGCAGGCAATCACCCTCGCTTTTTACTTTCAGGTGTCTCTTGAAGATTTTTTTTTAAAAAAATGCTGACAGGCCTAAGTAGTTGTTCAAAATTTTCTTGAGTCGCCTGTCATCTTAATTGATTCTAAAAGTTTTTGTGTTACTGTAGAGAGCCCTGATGTTTTGTGAGACGGCCATATAGAAATACTAAAACCAACTTACCTTGAATCCAGTGAATGCCATTAAAAAAAGACTTTTCAAAATTTTATATTGTGGTATGTGTGTGTGGGAGAACGACTTTAGGCAAGACCCTTTTTTGGGGGGAAAGCACAATGAATGTGCTTCTCAGAATCACCCATGGACAACTCTTAATCAAGGCCCTCTTTTGTCCATATAATTCGTTGTATTCTAAAGCAGAGTTAACCTGCCACAAAATCCATGTGGCTAGCTAGCTTCCTAGTTGGTCTATATTTAGACCGCCTATAAATAATACTTGGAGTGGGGTTGGCTTTTGCTTAATTTGGATTCCTCTTCTTTTGCCGTACAGCTCCAGCCCTGCCATGCCATCCTTATTAGGGAACCTCCTATCTTAAAGATAACAGCTCAGCATCTCCTGATATTCTATACTGGCTATTGTTCATTTCGCAATGCTAGCATAAATCATCCTCTAACTTCAGCGATAGGGAACTTCATTTGTCTGCATTAGAGGACTTATCCACAAAGTAAATGATGTAGTGGATGAAGAGGAGACTTAGAACAAAGGAGGCATTCGCTATTTAAAATATGTAAAATATGACAAATAGAGGGAATGACTCCGCTCCACCCATAAAGACATCTAAAAGGATGGAATGTTTTGTAGTCAGTGGTCCAGTTTGGATGTACTGCTAAGCCAAACCTTGGCTTAGCCCCAGTGAGCAAACGTGTAAGTTCCCAGAGTAAATATCGAGGCCGTAAGTGCTCCTCCTTCAGTCCTGCTGCTGCTATGCCACCCTGGGCCTAAGGCAGTGATTCTCAAACTTGGGTTCCCAGCTGTTGTTGGACTACAACTCCCATCATCCCTAGCTAGCAGGACCAGTGGTCAGAGATGGTGGAAGTTGTAGTCCAACAACAGCTGGGGACCCAAGTTTGAGAAATACTGGTTTAGTGTTGCATCTGAAATCAGGCTTAAGGTTTGTCTCATTTCCAAGGTTTAACCAAGGTTTGTTCTCGTTTTACCCCTCATGGTTTGCCCGGAGGAGACAAGCCACAGTCTGGATTAGGACAGAATGCTAAACTAAACTACAGTTTAGCTGCAGGTAGCACTAGGGCTGCAGTCTTTGATCTGGAAAATGACAAGTTTGCTCATTTGAGCTAAAGTATGTTTCGGTTTAGTGTTGTTAAACACGTGAATTGGGCCAGTGTTTCTCTAGGGTGGCCTTTCTCAACCTCTGGGTCCCCAGATGTTGTTGAACTACAACTCCCATCACCCCTAGCTAGCAAGGCCAGAGCTCAGGGATGATGTGAATTGTAGTCCAACAACATCTGGGGACCCACAGGTTGAGAACCGCTCCTCTAGGAGCTATGTTTAAATTGGACAGAGTTACAGTCCAAGGATAATAAGTATGTAGATGTGTACACACCTGTGTGGGCTTACATGCTCCTACATGTATGGGCATGTAAATTCCTTTTGTTTCTCTCTTGAATATAAACACACACATTCCCCATCCACGCACAACTCCCATCTATACTGGTACTTCACTAGAACAGGGTTCCATACCTTGTGCAGATTATGAACATAAGATGATACCTGCTGGATCAGACCAAAGGCCCATCTAGTCCAGCATTTTATATCAGCCAGATGCCCATGGGAAGGTCATAAGCAGGCCCTGAGTGCAATATCCCTTTCCAATGGTGATGCTCAGCAACTAGAGCTCAGAGGGAGACTGACTCTGGTACTGGAGGTAATATAGACATCATGACTAGCAGTCATTGATAGTCTTACCCTAATCCTCTTTTAAAGCTGTCCAGGTTGACAACCATCATGACATCTTGCAGTAGCAAATTGAATTGTTCAACTATGCATTGTGTGAAGAAGTACTTCATTTTGTCTCACCATTCAGCATCATTGGATGAGCTTTATGAGAGAAGAAAAAGTCTCACAATCCACTTTCTCCATACCACCTCTTGGCTCATTAATCATGCTGATATCCTTTGTTATTTACTATTTATTTACTTCCCAAGACCCAAATCTCTTGGACTTGTTGGTGCATAATCTGCAGAATGCATCTCTGTTGAGCTGCTGTTATTGTTGATTTGAATAACCCACAAATGTTCTGGAGAGATTTGACCCTCTTGACTTCCCCTTTCAACCCAGACCCGTCATTTCTGAGAATTTCCCCTGCTTGAAATCAAATAAAATGTGACTATGTTGGCCTTTTCTTGGGGAGGCTATTTAGGCCAGCAGAGGGGCAAAGTTTCCCTGTTGCTGCAACTGCTCCATTGGGCCCAGACCTGCAGACAGCTGCCTAGAGGCTATAAGTGTGGGTACATATGTATCTAGAGCACTGTGGAAGCTGCTGTGAGTGTTTCTCTTGCTAATAAAGATTTAACTATCAAACTATAAGATAACTGTGTTATTTGGGATGGGCCCTGACACACCAATTTTGATGTCATTTCAGTATTAGACAAATACTCTCCCCTCTCCCCAATATAATGTCATGAATTTATAAGTAGGACCGATCATGAATTTATCTGTTCTACATGAATTTTAGTTTTGCTTTGATTCCCATTTCTGCTATTTTGCTTTGTGGTGGCTTTATATATTATTTTTTTATCATCTTATTGTGTGTTGCTATGAAAGTGTTTAATGTGAAGGGTGGCATAGCTTTCTAAATCAACAATTGGTTAGAATAATGGATATATTTTATTTATTTTATTAAAGAAAAAATGTGTATTGCTTTACGTAAATATATTGCAGCAGCTTGGAAAATTAAAGTAAAAGCCACTAACATACAATACACTAAAACTGAGGTAGGGCCAGAAAAGCAAAAGCAATTAACACAGCAAAGCAAATATCAAGTACAGGCCAAACAAAGTACACTTGTTCCTTCAGAATTACTGTTTATTCATATGCAAATTTAGGCAATTTAATTGGTTTGATTACCTTTATTTAATTGGGCAAGAGCGCTATTTTCCACCCCTTGGAGCAGAGGCAAATTTTGGAATAATTCTTCTGCGTTTATGTCACTTTGAGTCATTCTGTCTGTCTTTTCTCTCTCCGGACCAAAATCCACAACTGTAACACTTTATGAATGGCTCATTTTACAGTAGCCTACATATTTTCTTGTGCCTCAAAAGGTATCTCATGTTTGATGTCATTATATTGGACATGCACCAGTCTACCAGGCTTCTAAGTTGTTATAGATAGCAGCATAGACTTCAGGAGTTCAGGAGAACAGGCTATTTTTAAAGCTACCCATCTAAAGCATATAGAAGTGCGTATTATTTTTTGGTTTTAATTTGGTTCCACATATTTTATTTAAGTTATTTATCTACTGCTCTTCAAGCTAAAGCCTCTCACAGCTAGTTACATCCTTTTTTAAGACAGCCAGATCAATGAATGTACAATAAAACAGTGTAAGACCAATTAGTCAAAGGATTAAAAATTAGATGAAAACAGTACTGAGGTGGGGTGGAGGGAATCTGAATGCACAGGTGTCGGGATGGAGAAGGAAGTCTTCACTGGTATCTCCCTGAGAACAATGCCGAGTTAGAATAGCATAAGAGGGAAGACCTTGTCTTGGGTCTTCCTCACCCCAGTTTCGTCTGGGCCAAGGCAAGTCACAAGTCTTGGTTTGGAAGTACAGTGGTTCTCAAACTTAATCCGTTCCGGACGTCCGTTCCAAAACCAAGGCGCGCTTTCCCATAGAAAGTAATGAAAAACGGATTAATCCATTCCAGACTCTTAAAAACAACCCCTAAAACAGCAATTTAACATGAATTTTACTATCTAACAAAACCATTGATCCATATAACGAAAGCAATAATCAATGGACTGTACTATAAAATGAATAAGACAGTATTGTAGATGATAAAAATTAAAATTAATTCCCCCCCTCACCTGCACTGATGATAGTCATTGTTTGGATGGGGGGCTTTTATCCATTTCCGCAGCCACAATCAGTAGCTGAACTGGGTTCCACACAGTCACAAAAACAAATCAACCGAAAAAGCCTCAAAAACAAAAGCGCAAAATAAATAGCAAAAACAAAAGTGCCAAACTTAATCCGTTCCGGAAGTCCGTTTGACTTCCAAAATGTTCAAAAATGAAGGCGCAACTTCTGATTGGTGCAGGCGCCCCGGAAGCAATAGCCGACTGCCGCATCGGACGTTCCGAAAAACGTTCGAAAACCTGAACACTTACTTCTGGGTTTTCGGCGTTTGAGAACCAAGGTACCACTGTAATGTTAAATCAAACCATAGCTTAGTCCTGGATAGCACAGCAGCAGCAGGAGAAGGAGCACTTCAGCCATGAACTTTGCACTAGGAACCCATAGTATACACTAAACCATGGTTTGACTTAGTATTACATGTAAACTAAGCCAGAAACCAGGTTTGCTTTAGATATCTATATCGCTGCATCCCACGATTGACACAGTAAGTGTGACTGACCCTTTTTAAGTGGGATTTGGGAACCTCTTGTAGAGCAGACTTTGATCATGGCTTGTTTGGGAAGCATAAGCACACAAGACTTGGGTGGTGGTGAGGGTCTCTGTGCTGTTGTAATTTGCCTCAAAGCTTACAAATGTCATGAGCTTTTTAATAACGCATAACAAGCAGTATTAATAAAACTTCCTGAGGGGTTGCGAAAGAAAGAGAAACCAAAATGTGTGTTGAATTATCATAATTAGGCAAACGTCTAATCTTAAGTCCGCTCAGTTATGATTATTGCTAGGAGGGGGGGGGGGAAACCCCCCACACTTTTTCCAGTTTTGATATTCACAAAGATTTATAACCAACTACGTGTGCAATAAAGCCTCCTTGCTCATTTTGTTAAACGAACTAAAAATCCCTTGGTAAATGGAACCTCACATATAATTGGGTACAAACTGCTCTGACTTTCACCTGCAGGAAAGACCTTGATGGGCAGAAAGTGTGTGATGGTTTCTGTACAGAAGGAGTCTGATATAATTACCCTTCATGGGTGAGGTATCTTGCTCATCTCCTGGGAAGCCCATATTTCTGAAAGATCTGACAAGAATTTATGGTAGTCTGCAGTGACTAGAATCAGATGTTTCTTTATTATTGTTAATTGAGCCCTGTGAGAATGTGGACTCTGCCTTTATCTTACCTTCACTTGTCTCTGAGCTGATTGAAATGCTAAAAAAAGAATCACATGGTGCAATTCTTCAGGGACTGGACCACATAAGAATGCAGCTGGGGGAGACGGCTGGTTTGATCGCTCTCCCTACATCTGACTGTACGCAGAAAACTGGCATGCCAAGGGAAAGGCTAGGCTTGGGACACACTTGCTAGCTAGCTTGCCACAGCCAGGAAAAATACATTGCATGCGCTTTCTGAATGGCTGAATCTCCTATTAGCAATATGGAATCAGGCTTACAGTGGGGCAGTGGTGACTGAAAGTTTAGGGCACTGCCCTTAATGAGGTATTGCCCATGTGGAAATATTAAAATGAGTCATTTCTTCCTTACAAATTATCAAGATAAAAAGATGATGATGATGATGATGATATATTAATATCTGAAGGCAGCCATGTTCAGGGAAGTTTTTAATGTGTGACATTTTAATGTATTTTTAATCTTCGTTGGAAGGCGCCCAGAAGCTGGGGAAACCCAGCCAGATGGGCGGGGTACAAATAATAAATTATTATTATTATTATTATTATTATTATTATTATTATTATTATTATTATTCCCTGCCCATCTGGTTGGGTTTCCCTAGCCACTCTGGGTGGCTCCCAATAGAATATTAAAAACACGATAAAACATCAAACGTTAAAAACTTCCTTAAGATGATACCCAAAGTTGAATGTGGGCACCCTAAATTTTGCTTGTTTCTAAACATTAGTAAGTCTCACTGTTGGGTTTTCTTTAAAAAAAAAAAAAAAAAAAAGCCCAACACAGTTAGGAAGCGGGAAAGCAATTGAAGATAATAGTTTCCATTTTAAGTTTCTCAATTTATCTTTTTAGAAAAGGTAACAGCAGCAACTTGGTGTTCAGGCATCTATTTTCCAACTCTAATTCAGGTGACCACACCTGAGTACCACAGCCGTACATTCCCAACATTTAAAAGTAGAAAATTGGGTTATTTTATTGACTTAAGTAAAATATTGAGTTTGTTATATGATAGAAAGCCAGCTTTGCTAATGAGTGCTTTGAATTCCAGGCTTTAAAACACAACTTTTTGTATACTGTCACAATTAGATGTCAAAATTTTTTTGCATATATTTGTTGTTGTGTAGTGTCATTGTTGTTGTTGCTGCTACTGCTACTGCTGTTATTTTCTGTCTCACCTTTCCTTCCAGAGGAGCCCAAGGTGGCAAACAACAAAGTGGTAAAATAATACAAATAAAAATACTATTGAAACAAATCTCAAACACATAAAAAAAATTCTGAAAATATGTAAAAGCTTATGACTTCAGTACTAAGTGTGTGAAATTCTTGTTTCAAATAAATTGCATTATCTGTTTAGGGAAGCTTTTAATGTTTGACAGCCTATTGTATTTTAATATTTTGTTGGAAGCCGCCCAGAGTGGCTGGGGAAACCCAGCCACATGGGCAAGGTATAAGTAAGTAAGTAAATATTATTTGAAATGAAATATAAATATATCCACAAAACATCGTAAATGAGAGATCATAGACCACTGCTAGAAAATTAGGATGTGTTTCTAAATAAGTCTCACGGTATCTATGCCAGCAACATAGGATAGTTTGTTTAAAGGTCTGTAATTTGTTTATAATCCTCTTTAACCCATGCCTCCCTTTGATTTTCTCTCCATCCCAGTAAGAAACATTTCAGTTATAAGCTTCTTGGAGCCTACGTGTTGTGATTAAGTTACCGTACTTAGGAAACTATTGTGTGCATTGATGGCACTCTATAAATGGCATTAGCAGAGATTCAAAATTCACCAGTCTCTACTGAACAGGATAGCTACATACAGGCTTTACAAATGTCAGGAATAAAAGGTGTGAGAGGGTGGAGGGGATGAGCACTCTGATTCTTCCCTCCACCCACCCCAATCGATTCCATCACCTTCCAACTCATGAAAATCCTGCAATATGGGGGAGCCTTTTGGATCCATGGAAGTTCCCCCTCCATTTCAGAACCCTCCAGGGTTCCTTGTATCTCCATGGATACAAGAAAAAAAAATGCTTGCTGCTACAGACATCTATCTGCCTTCCACACATTTTAAATATTGCATTTTAATGTAGTCTCCCCTGGGACCTTATGGTTTTATGGTGATGGAAGGGAAATAAATAAATAAAATAAAGTTGGAAGTTTATGAAACAAAAATCTCTCTCTCTCTCTCTCTCTCTCTCTCTCTCACTCACTCACACACACACACACACAGACACACAGACACATTTATTTCCCAGTATTTGTAATGGCTGAGTAGAGATATTCTGTATCTATTCTGTAAATTTATCTGCAATTTTTAAAAAAATATTCAACAGTAAGCAGTAGACCTGTTTGTTAGGCCACCTGTAGAGTTCAGAGTTGCTTTTTCATTTCACAGCAGTCCTGTGTGTTATTTTTGGCTAAAGAGATAGCAGCTTGCCCAGGGCAGTCAAGGAGACTGTGTGGCTGAGGCTAGGTGCGAACCTCGTCGATCAGAAGGTCGGCGGTTCGAATCCCCACGATGGAGTGAGCTCCCGTTGTTCGGTCCCTGCTCCTGCCCACCTAGCAGTTCAAAAGCATGTCCAAGTGCAAGTAGATAAATAGGTACCACACTGGCGGGAAGGTAAACGGCGTTTCCATGCACTGCTCTGGTTCACCAGAAGCAGCTTAGTCATTCTGGCCACATGACCCAGAAGCTGTCTGTGGACAAACGCCGGCTCCCTCGGCCTATAGAGCGAGCAACCCCAGAGTCGTCCGCGACTGGACCTAATGGTCAGGGGTACCTTTACGGTGACAGCAGTCACGAAATTAAAAGACGCCTGCTCCTTGGGAGAAAGGCAATGGCAAACCTAGACAGCATCTTAAAAAGCAGAGATATCACCCTGCCAACAAAGGTCCGTATAGTTAAAGCCATGGTTTTCCCAGTAGTGATGTATGGAAGTGAGAGCTGAACCATAAGGAAGGCTGATCGCCGAAGAATTGATGCTTTTGAATTATGGTGCTGGAGGAGACTCTTGAGAGTCCCATGGACTGCAAGAAGATCAAACGCATCCATTCTTAAGGAAATCAGCCTTGAGTGATCACTGGAAGGACAGATCGTGAAGCTGAGGCTTCAATACTTTGGCCACCTCATGAGAAGAGAAGACTCCCTGGAAAAGACCCTGATGCTGGGAAAGATTGAAGGCACAAGGAGAAGGGGACGACAGAGGACGAGATGGTTGGACAGTGTTCTCGAAGCCACAAACATGAGTCTGACCAAACTGCGGGATGCAGTGGAAGACAGAAGTGCCTGGCGTGCTCTGGTCCATGGGGTCATGAAGAGTCGGACACGACTGAACGACTAAACAACAAAACAACCTTTACGTTTACACACCCAGTGCATTATACAGAAACCCTAGCCAAATGTGTCAAGTAAGCTGTGCCAGCGTTCATCAGGCTGACTGATGTAAAAACCACCTTGCCAAATTCAAAATGCGTATGGAAACTAGGCAAGGGCCATGCTGTTTGCTTCCTTCTTGAAGCACGTCATCATTGTTGCAGTTAGTGAAGTAGGGCACCAGCAGGTAATAGACCTCCTGGATCCATGATTACTTATCAGTATTCTGTGCTGGCAGGATGTCTCAGGTGCCCCACAGCTAAGCAAAGCAAAAATCCAAACCATATAAGAATAAGTACTGTTAACCATCTGCATGCAGTTGATACAGATGAAATGAGACTTGTTTTTTTAAAAAAAATCAGTCTCCAGGGGGTACTGATGCTCTAAGGCTCTTTGTTTTTGATGAAGGGCACAACAGAAGGCCAGCATCTCTTGTTCTGTGCTGTTTATTCTGTAATAGTGGAGCATATAATGCCCTCGAAGGGATAAAAGAGTTTAGATTAGAAGGCCCAGGAATGTAAAAAGCAGACCTAGTGTCAGTTGTGAGCTAGGTCAGACTCTGGCAAGGGCCCAGTTCTGACTTGGAAGGGGTTCTCACTCTGACTCGGCTACATCACCGGTCTCCTCAACTGACCCAGGTGCTTTTCAGCAGCAGGCAGCAATGACAGGGGATGATACGAGCAACATCTGGAGGGCACCAGTTTCCTCACCATGCCTACTTTAGTTGTATTTGCAATGCATAGGAGTGGGAGAGGACATCTGTGAATGCACAGATGTGATAAAGAAGGCAGACGTCGTATGTAATAGGAGGGTCGAATATTCGTGTGGGATCTTTTCTGCATGAGACATTGCTCAAGCCATTATGAAAGTAGATGTAGAGGTGCCGGATTGCTACATCCTGTGAAAAACTCTTGCCGTGGTGTCCTGGTTCTAAGGAATCTTTTAAGGTTCTTGGGTGTTGCTGCTTGCTTCATTTTCACTTCCAAGTGGACAGTCCGGGAAGCAGTGTGTTTTTACATGAGTAGAATGTGTCCTTTTATTTAAAATTCATCTCTGGGTTATTTGTGGGGTGTAGGAATCCCTTCATTTCCCCCCCAAAAATATAGTCCCGGCCCCCACAAGGTCTGAGGGACAGTGGACTGGCCCCCTGCTGAAGCTGTGCTTAAGTTATTTTCATTTTAACTTTTGTATCCCGCTTGTCATTAAATGTGAAGGTAATAGATAGATGATTCCCACATTTTCTCCCATCCAGGAACTGACCAGACCAAGATTTGCTTAGACTGTATACACACCCCATGGCACATTTAAAGCACTGTAACGACCCCTCAACAGAACTGCAACTCCCAGCAAATCCTTTGTCGGGAAAATGTGCTTTAAATCAGCTTCAGTACCGTGGTTCCACCATGTGCTTTCAGACCACACCTTGGATGAACTAATGGCCACCACCGCTTCTTATGATAGTAAATTTAGTGTGCTAACCTAGGTTCAACATGTATCTCTGCCATTCATTCTTGAGCAAGACACCGTAATTTAGTTTAATTTCCAATGGATAAAACAGGAATAATAATGATGTACTTCAATAGTGTGTTGTTTAACATCAGACTGTAGAATGCTTTGGGGTTGTTGTTTTTTTAAGTATTACAATTAGAATTCCTGATGTGAATAATGGCCATTGAGAAAACATTTCAGATGTGATCAGAATACGTTTAAATGCATAAGTATAAAAGCATCTAAATCAATCTGCTGTTCGGCAGCATATTTAATAATTACATATTGAAAGGGAGTTATCAAACATACTGTCAACTTTTAGTAGAGCTTTTAATGAGGGCTATTTAGTTGCTATTCATTATTGTTTAAGCAGTGCTGTTGCTGTGAAGCTGAATGAGAGCAAAGAAACAGATTTTCTTTCTTGGTGGCAGTTGGTGATATAGTATGTTGGTGATAACATACTGTGAAGTACAATGCTGTCAACAAGTTGAATGGTTCTTGTCTACAAAGTAGCATGGAAAACTGGGTTGTATCCAATTCTAGTCCTACTCAGAGTAGGTCAATTAAATGAATGAACATGACTGCTGTAGGTTCATTAATTTCAGTGCTTCCACTCTGAGTAGAACTTAGTTGGCTACAAGATTAAATCACAGTGATTAAAGAACAAAAGCATTGTGGTTCTATGGTATCTAGCCATCCATCTGGAATTTTTCCCAATGAAGTTATCCCAATTCTTTTATATGTATGATCAATATTATAAATAATATTTTTTATACTATCGCTACAAGTCTCTCTGGTCCTTTGACTAAAACAATAAACTTCTGAACTTGAAGAACATGAATGCATCATGTTTAGTTTTGCCACAACTTCAATGATCTCAGATACGGAAAGTTTACATGTGTGCATTCTTTTAATAAAGGCACAGGAGTGATCATCTCTGGTCTAAACCATGGTTGAATGAGCAACTAAGAGTCTAGCCAAATGAAAGCTTTCCTGTACTCCGGATGTGGGACCCTTCCCAAGTTTTGGGGCTCCACATCCCATCAGCCAATTAGCATGGCTTGATGGGAACTCTGATGCAGGAATATCTGGAAGACCAAATGATTCCCACCCTTTCTGTAGGCTAAGCATCCTTCCATTATCAAGACAAGCTCTAGGCTCACGTTGTTGTTGATGTTATTTTATTCTGAGCTCTGGCTGATCCTTTGTAGTATTTCTCTACCAGTTAGAGGATATAACTCAAATCCACCCAAAGTTGTCTGTTTCAAAATGCTATTTGCAGTGGGGGGATGGGGACTAGCCAATTTCAGTATTTAAAATTTGCATAAGAAAATTCAGACTGTGTTTTATTTTTTTGGTCAGTATCTGACCTTGGCCAAAGATTTGATCATCAATATGATTTTTGGGCCACATTGCCAAGTGTGTCTGCCACTGCTCAGATTGTTTAGAGTACTAGTGAGATCCCTCCAGCGCAGCAGGGGTCCTAATTTGGCCCAGGAGGCTGTTTTCCCCCAAGCCACGCCCACTTGCCCCACACTTGACAACATATACAAAATCCTCCACTTAAAGGACTTATTGGAAATGGAAGGTGCTGAAAAGATAATAGAGGGCTTACCTGTCTGATACAAAACCTGCCTTGAGATTTTGTTTTTCCTTTGATGTATATAAAGCATTGTAGGGCTAATTTAAATAAAGTAATGGAGACAAATAATCTCATCTTGCATAAGGCATCATTGTAATGCATCTGACCAAGGTCCCTAGCCAAAATCTGCATCTCCCTGCCTTCTCCCCAGCCCTACATTTCATGAGGACTTTTCTACCCTGGTGTATTTATTCTCCATTATTAGCCTGTTTGCATTGGCTTCTGAGGCAAGGGTATTGAAAAGCTGATCGCCACCTTTTCCTTTTTTAAACACACACACACACACACACACACACACACACACGTGAATGCTATAACAGGGTGCTTTGCACTTGCAACAGATGGTGGCTGTGCTTGTTAAACAATAGGTGCTGCAATTCAAAGATATTCAGCAAAATTTATTATTTTGATATAGGCACATCATGACCCTACAGAGGCTACAAAGCCAAGGGGTGGAAAAGAGAGCTAGCTGGCGGGCTCTGCAGCGGATGTGCGCAACTTCAGATACTGGTTTTAAACAAAGACAGGTTCCTCATGCAAGGCAAAAATCAGTATGCATAGAGATTTGCCTGTGGCATAGGAGATTGCCTATGGGAAATAGGGTCAGAAGGGTGCGCCTCTCACTCCCAGCCTCTTTTCAACCTGATGTTCCTCAAGCCCACAGATTCCTGCATTGCGGGGGGTGGAGGTGGTTCCGGACTAGATGAACCTTGGGGTCTCTTCCAACTCTGTGGTACCTCAGGTTACATACGCTTCAGGTTACAGACTCCGCTAACCCAGAAATAGTGCTTCAGGTTAAGAACTTTGCTTCAGGAGAAGAACAGAAATTGTGCTCCGGCGGCTAAAGTGGTGCTTCAGGTTAAGAACAGTTTCAGGTTAAGAACGGATCTCCAGAACTAATTACTTAACCCGAGGTACCACTGTATTTCAAGGCAAGGAGGATGAAACCGGTATTTGGTGATGAGTCTCCCAGGAGAGAGGAAACCTGATTTCAGCCCCTTGTCAAAATAATAATAATAATAATAATAACAATAATAATAATAACAACAACAACAACCTCCTCCTCTTGCTGCTGCTGCTGCTGCTGCCTGTTTAATAGGCTGTCTTCACCTATCAGCCCAGCCCAGAGCTTCTCCTCTCCCTCCACCTGCCAGCCGTGGCGCGCTTTGCTCCGTGGCTGCTGTGCCAGAAGAGCCTTGTTTATCCCAAGGCCATGTGGAGGTAGCCGGGCGCTGCTGGCCAGAGGGACGCGGCAGGGCCGGGAGAGGCTCGCCTCGCAGCAGCAGCAGCAGCAGCAGCAGCAGCAGCAGAGCTCGGGGTGTGCGCGCCCACCACCGCGCGGGGGCTCTGGGCAGGGGGACTCCTGGGCTCTCTGCCTGTGGGCTTAAGAAAAAGAAGCAGCTGCTGGCGACCGCTCGCTCAGATGCATGTAGATGAGACGGTGGACTGCGAAAAGCGGGGAGGGAGGAGGAGGGGGAAAGGAGGGACGTGAAAACCTCGCCGGGTTTTTTTTCTCTCTCTCTCTCTCTCTCTTCCTCTCCGCGTTACCTCCGGAATCTCTGCCTCGCGCTCTCGCCGGTGAAGTTGCGTGCAATCAGGTAAAAAAAAAACATTTCCCTTCGCGATTTATTTATTTTTGTTCATATCCTCGTCTGCTTTGCTTCCGATTGAGTGACGGGTGAGCGGAAGGCACGGGCGAAGAATAAGGCTGCGATGCAAAAGGAGATCCGTGCAATATCGGCCAGACCTTTTTCCAACAGGCAGGCGGGCTGCAGTTGGCTGTCGGCGGCAAAACTTTGATTTAAAATGCGAAAGGCTCTTTGCCCTTTTAATGAACGGGGGCGCAGCTCCTGAGTGGCCGTGGGGGGTGCGGGGTGCTGCTGATGTTTGCCTTTTCCTTTTGAATGCTGTGCTGCTCTAAATAAGCCTCAGTCGGTAAGTTCTTGTTTGCATCTGTCGATGCACCAGCCAGCCATGTTTTTCGTGCGATTATCTACTGTGTTTGCCTCTCTTGCTGAGAGAAGCGAGGATGCTCACTGCTCTCTCGGAGGCAGCTTCGCCCAATGCAATATGGGGGAATCGCAATATTCTACTGGTGGCTTACAGATGCACACACACAATATTTTCCAGGGAGAATGAGGAGGTAGCAATATTTACATGGAAGGGGCGAGATGAAACAACCCTCTCCCCCAACGATCTCCCCCTCCCCATTCCCTTTCCTGATTCTTGTACGGCGGCTATTTAGTTTCCCTCCTTTGCATTGTGCTTGCTTTTAAAAATAATAATAATAAAGATGCTGTTTGAATGAAGCTGGGTCTCAGCTGGGGAAAATGGAGAGGCAGGCAGGGTGAGAAGGATGGCCTTTTGTGTTGCGCGCTATTGTGCAGTCCCTTTCCTTCCCTCTCCCTCTTCTCTTTCTGTCCCCCCCCTCTCCCCACCCCCTTCAGCTTCACTAGAGAGAGCACCCCCTTGTGAGTTAACCGTCTATTGCCTGAAGAAACAGGTCTGCTGACCCTTGTGGTCTGGGGAGAAGGCTGGGGTAGGTTTTGAGTCACAATATCAGAAGGATGCGGAAGGCGGCTCAGAAACTGTAGGCTGGGAAAAGGCTGTCAACTTAGCCAAAAGTGTAGTATGTGAACCTGCCTCCTCCTCCTCCGCCCTCCCCATTTATTGACAAGCTGTTCTCTTGGCTTCATGAGCACTGCATTTCTCAGGTTCCTCTTAACAGCAGACTCTGCCACGGTTTTTCTTTCTTTCCTGGAGTGGTATTTGATGTGGCTTTAATAAATCAGGCTCGAAATCGCCTGGTAGTTGATTAAAAAAGAAGTGCAATTTTCTCCTTATATTTCAGCATAGTGTTTGAAGATGTCACACCTCTCTCTCTCTCTCTCTCTCTTTTTGACACACACACACACACACACACACACACACACAGATGTGTGGTATACAGTATTTGGGCAGAAGCGAGCAAAAGGATCCGATATTGAACTTGCATCTGTGGAGAATGCCAAAACTCCCAGCAGTCTGGCTCCCTCCACCTTCTGGGTGTGAACGATTCTGTTGCCACAGGCTCATCATTGAATGCCAAGCAATCGCCAATACTTTGCTTCTATTTCTGGATTGTCAAATCTTTGTACCCTGCTTGCAATAAATGCATTCAAAGGCAAATGGGTGAAATGCAAAGAGCTGCAATTGTATAGTAAGTGGTTTTTGGTGTGTTGTGTGTGTTTTTGCAAGGGGAAAAAATGACACCACTGTGAGAGATTTCTAGGGAATGACTTTTTCTCAGGTTTCGCACGGAAAAGAAATATTTGGCTTTGGTCTAAAATGTTAGCATGAGGTTAGCCTTTAACTTTTGATTACTTGTATGTTTTTCACGTTGGAGTTCTAACGTTCTTTGGTGTTGCTGCAGGGAACAAGAGGGTCCCAATGATAATAATAATAATGCCAGTATATGCCTATTTGCAACTGCACTGGAACCATTCAGTTTAATCAGAAGCTTCCATATCCTTGAAAGATACCTTTACAGTTGCACTTGTGTTTTGCAATGGCAAATGTGCTTCTGTTAAATGTTGTAGGAGAGAGGTAAACCTCTCCCCAGCTGCCTCTCTTCCACTATATACACATAATTAGGCATTGGCAAAAATACATCTTCTCATCCCTTCCATAAATGCAGAACACTAAGCTGCTTTCTCATTGTACTTGCTATTGGTACAGGAGTGGTGTGAATGTGTGTTTTTGTAAGAGGGGGTGGGGGGAAGGGAGGAACAATTTACTAAGAGCCAATGCCCTCAGGGATGTTACCACACTGATGCTTGGGGCCCCCTTCCTTCTCCTTTGTTTCTGCTTGGCTCTGGGCTGAGGACAGGTGTGGAGACTGCCCCATAAGCCATCTGCCTTTGTGGTAATTACACTTGGCCCAAACTTAAACAGTTTTCCTCTGTTTGTATCAAGCCTCTCAGAGAGTGATAAAGGACTCCTCAGGGGAGTCATAGTGATGCACAGAATAATCACAACCAGCTCCTTGATAGGTCTCCCCACCCTCTTCCTCTTAAAATGCCCCATTTGTATTGCATGTCTTTCCTAAACCTGAAAGTACTATGGTCAGTTTTGTGTGCCCCACCTGCCCCCCAGTACCATGTGGGGTTTGGTTAGCACTGGAATTTAACAGTTCCATTTTCTCATGATCCTTGCCTTTGCTTCCTGGTGACCTCTCTTTAGGGGACCTTGCATCATATCTCAATCCCACGTCCTGTTTCTTCCACTGTTTTGCGCTAAATGTTATGTTTTGTTGTTGTTGTTTAGTCGTTTAGTTGTGTCCGACTCTTCGTGACCCCATGGACCAGAGCACGCCAGGCACTCTTGTCTTCCACTGCTTCCCACTCAGCTTGGTCAAACTCATGTTGGTAGCTTTGAGAACACTGTCCAACCATCTCGTCCTCTGTCGGATGCTCATTTGAATTGCATGTCCTTGGTTCTTGGTTTTCTTTAATTTATATCTCCACAATAGCTTGGCAACATGGTATGTCACACTTGAGAATGGCTAGGATTACTATTCTTTTGACCTCAAACATATACTGCCATGTCCAAAGGGCATTGAATGAATTGTTAATGGTGTGGTGTTAGCTATGCATTCAAAAAAATAGTACCAGGTGATCTGTTCACTCTTGCTCAAGAATAGTATTTATTGTTTATTAGTTGGAGGGATAATTGCCTTTTGGCTCTACGTGTCTGGTGTGTGTGTGTTATGTTTAACTGAACCAAAGTGATAGATTTAAGTCCAGATGTGCACTGGTTAAGGAAGAAAACCAGAGTGGCCAACATGAGAGCATCAGGGTCTCTAAACTCATTCTCAGCTGCCGCTTAATTTCTTGTAGCTGGAAGCATCCCACCCCCAATGTCTGCTTAAGAAACTGAGAGTGATCCCAACTAGAATAGCAGTGGTTAGAGCTGAGGGGCTGAAGGGTCCCTGGCAAGTGATGGGAAAGGAAAGGGTTCTCCACTCCTTACCTGTATGAACTCTTTGGTCCTTGAGATAGAACTCATCTGCTCTTGCTTCCCTTTAATTGACAAATTAGAGCAGTTCCTAGAATTCCTGAGAAGCCTAGCATGATAATGGTCAGAAAATGGGAAAATGCAGACTAAAGTGGGGAAATAAATTAACTAGAAATGGGAATTGTACTTAAGCTTTTGCTTCATGCTCGTATTTAACAATTTGTGGGCATTTAAGTCTGAGATTGCAGAACTGCGCTGGGCAATCCTTTGCCCTATAGTGCTTCATTACCAAAGACTGAAAAAATATGAGATGCTCAGCTCTATTAAATCTCAACTACTTACACATCAGCTTCTTCTGTAGAAGAACAATAGGACATGTGTGTTCCTGATTTTGGAGCAAGCTCAGAAACTCTAAGCATTACTGAACCATAATGTTTAAACCTGGAGGATTCTAAATGGAAAATATTGCTATAGCCAATGTGTTACTTCTGTGCATCTTCATCCTGCATGGGCAGCAGGCCTCAAGTGAAGGCACTCAAAGACACCAATACGTAGTAGATTGCCCATCATGGGATAACGGAATAGCAGTTTTTTTTGGGAATCCTGCACATGGTGTTGAATATACAGTACTGACTTTTCACATGAGAGAGTCTTTAAGACAGGATGGGGGAACTTGTTTAGCTCAAGGGCCATGTTCCTATTTGGTCAACCTTCTGAGGGCTGCACGCTGGTGGTAGAGGCAAGAGTGGGTGAAACAACGGTGGTACATTTTCCCTTTGTGCAGTTGGCTGCTTTCTGCACATGCTGATATACACCTCTGTATCCCCCATTCAGAAAAACAAGAAGGGTTTTGAGGTGCAGATAAAAGATAAAGGACCCCTGGACGGTTAAGTCCAGTCACAGGCGACTATGGGATGCGGCGCTCATCTCGTTTTGAGGCTGAGGGAGCCGGCGTTTGTCCACAGATAGTTTTCCGGGTCATGTGGCCAGCATGACTAAACCACTCCTGGCACAACAGAACACTGTGACAGAAACCAGAGTGCATGGAAACGCCATTTACAGTACCTTCCCGCCACAGCGGTACCTATTGATCTACTTGTACTGGCGTGCTTTCAAACTGCTAGGTTGGCAGGAGCTGGGACAGAGCAATGGGAGCTCACCCTGTTGTGGGGATTCGAACCGCTGACCTTCTGATCGGCAAGCCCAAGAGGCTCAGTGGTTCAGACCACAGTGCCACCCGCGTCCCTTGAAGTGCAGATAGAGAGGCCTAGAGGACCACATCTGGCCTGAGGTTCTCTAACCTACTTTAAGATCATTCTCATATAGTAGGAGTTTATATTTTTAGTACCATCTGTATACATTATATTTTACAAAAAGTGATAGCCCAAGGAGCCAACAATCTAAAACAGATTTAGGGAAACAACAGAGGAAGGCAGGGGGTGGGGGGCAGGGGAAGAATATGTGATCATTTCCATTATATGCCTTTTGGCTTATTTACAATAAGGTATAGTGACTTGGGGATGACAGTGACAACTTGAGAGGAAACAGGAAAAGGGAATCCAGGGGAAGGCGGAGAATAGGGATGAGGTATTTGGACCCCTTCTCACAGCATACATAGCCTAATGGTAGCTCCAGTACATAGGTTCATATATTTAAAATAAAATTTGGAAGCACTTATGGGGTGGTGTGGTGCTGACATTTAAAGAAAATAGGGCATTTGGGAAAAAAAGCTTCCAACTAATTATGCCTATCGAGACATGAAAAGAGCCGGTGTAGTAAAATTGCTCACCATCCAGTTGAACTCCTATTTATGTCATAGTAAAACTAAGCTACCACTTCTCATTCATTAATTTTTCACATGATGGAAGCTGTAGGTCAGGGATGGCTAGCACCCAGTTCAGATACATTTCTATCTGTCTCCTTCCCCCTCCCCAAAGGCTCTAACAGCAGCAAAAAAATAAGTATGCACAGTGCTGGGGTGGGCAAAGTCCAGCACCCTAATGGGGATGCAAATTACCACATCCCCAGTTATCAGACTCGCCATTTGATGAATGGAGGGTGGACAGTAATTTCTCCTTCTCAGCTGATCTGAGCTGTGTGTGTGTGTCTGCATGTGAAAGTAGTGGGAGAGAGGGCGGGTGCTCTGCCCACTGCCTTGAGAGTTGGCCAAGGGTGAGTTGGCTGGGGGTGGGGAAAGGTTAACCACCCCCTGCTGTGGGTAGTTGAGAGATTGTAAAGTTCTGGCCCAAATTGTAGCACAACCGCTTACTTACTGGCTGCAGATGCTTTCCAAAATTCCCCCACATCTCAGAATTGCATTGAATTACTCCTTCCTGAAGAATGCTCTACTATCCCTGCTATAATTGTCTCCAGTGACAGTCTGCCATATAGCTTGTTAAATTCCAAAACACAAACCATCATGTGACCTATGATACCATCTGTTACATTGCACTACCAAAATGATTTCCCTTTACAAAGCAAATCTCTTGGTGGCTGTAAAGCTAGATAGTGTCCCCTCCTCCCTTATACACATACTGTATATGCTTTCCCCATCCCATCTCAAAAGAAAGGTGTATCTGTTACTAAAGACTGTAAACATGCACACATTCCCTAACCTTAACTGTCTAAATTGGGGTTTAATTCAAAATGAATTGTGTGCACGCACTTGTTGGTTTTAAGAGAGAAGCTGTCTCTTTCGCCACCTCATTATTTTTGTTCTTAATAACAATCTTAAGAGGCATTTGTACTGCTGAACTATCATTGTTTGATGCCCTTTCTCTTAATACCATTTGGTCCTTTTCACTGTTGTTTTGCCCGGATACAGGAATGAAAAATCATATTGAAAAGAAAATCATTAATGGTATATGATTGACTGAGGACAATGGATTTGTCTGGCACTGAGAGACACCAGAGATTCACTTTCCTAATTCAGGTGTTGCAATCCTGGCCTGGGAAGCCATGGTTTGTTGGACTGGGAATACACAATGTGTCCCTCACCCCCAACTTCCCTCCTTTCCTTACATGCTTGTTTAACAAACCAGGGATTTTTTATTTTAGGTCAAAGCAGTTTGTCATAACATCCAAACCAGGGAAACTGGGAGTGCTCATACTACACACTGGTCTATCAAACCAGGTCGTCTCTCTATGCATGGCACATGGCTGATGCAACATACAGTGGAGTTCTGGGCTGTTGGTGTGACATCTAGACTGGGCCACTGTGTGTTTATGATTAACATCATTTTAATATTATTTATGTCTTCATTTTTATTTCGTAACATTTACGTACCGCTTGATTGTTAGAAAAAAACAAACAAACCTCAAAGCGATTTTACAAAAAGATAAAACAATCAAATTGAGAGAGAGAGAAATCACAACCGTACTGTAAATCATAACAAAAGTTAAAATACCAAAACAGATTCAGATGACCTCTACTTTCTAAGCATCGGGGTAGGCTTGTCTAAACAAGAGTACGATGAAGGGCAAAGCATTGCAAAACACAGGTGCTTCCACACTAAATGGCCAAGTTCTTATTGCACCAACACATTGTGGACAATTCTGAAGAAGTGTGCATGCACACGAAAGCTTATACCCAGAACAAAATTAATTGGTCTCTAAGGTGGTACTGGGCAATTATTTAATTTTTTAATTTATTTCGACTGCGTCAGACCAACACGGCTACCTTCCTGAATCTACATTGTGGACAAATCAAGATAAATGGCAGAACCCATATTCGCTGGTTTGCAAGTGGAATAGTACCATGAGATAATTAAGTAGCAAACTAAAGGCAGCTACACTAACATGTTATCAATATATGATAATACTTGGTAATGTTTATTTTAAAAGGCCAAGGGACAAGACCCTTCTTTACGTTCGAGTGGATGCTAGATTTCCACTGCTCTCTCCTGCCGGAGCTCACCGTCTTCATTTATATATAAATATATTTTTTGTTCTCCCGTGAAGCAACTGCAAACAGCATTGATGATGCAGGCAACGTAGCGCAGTGTAAGCTCTCAGAATTACATTGCATACCCTGTGGATCACAGTCATAAAATATTCAGCCAAGCACTGCAGTTCACAGCTTTCTGTTCACATAGTACAAGCACATCCCTTCTGTACTTCCCTCCCCCACTTCCCCAACACCCCACTGCTTTTGAGTTTTGGAATTAAAATAACTGGAGGCTCTTATTAATAAAAGCAGCAGCATGGGATTTTGTTGCAGGTGCCATGGCTTCCTCACAATTTTGGATTGTGTCTGTCGGTGGGGGAGATCCCACACCAAATGAATTATTTGTAGTGTGGCTTTTGGTGCATTCACTCTGATTTTCTGTTTGCTTTCTGTAAGAACAGCCCCTCTACTAGTGGCATTGGGTGGCTTAGCTTACACACTGTTCTTGCCTGCTAATTTCTCCACACTTCTTTGCGGTCGGGGTAATTCACAATAGCCGGAGTGTTAATAAGGAAGAAATAGCTGACATGATTAGTATGGGAGATAGGTTGGGGATAACATGCACGCACAACACATATTCTATAAAGTATAGGCCATTTTTTTGTGATAGCTTAGAAATTCAGGTCTATTGCCACCCTGGGTTTCAGGTCAGCTTCTTGTAACCCCAGCTATTTTCCTCCAACTTTTGGCAGCTGTGATGAATGACTTGTCAGGATACAGAAACTTACCTTCTGATGCAATCACACAAGACAATTTATTTTGCAATATAAGCAATACCTCTTGGGGTTTGCACTGTCAGCCAGTCTCTTATTTAAACTTTTCTCAGCAAGTTGTAGACTTGCACATTTATTCCTCTTTGTGGGTAACAGTATTCTTCTGTTGTCATTGGATGGGCTGGTGTATCCAAAAATCCCATAAATATATGTAATGGTAATGTTAAGTTATGGGAGACAAAGTGATGGCTAGGTTAGATGGCTTTTCAAAAGGCAATTACACAAATCTGTAGAGAATGTGTGTGTGCAAAAGAATGACAATAACCTTCATACTCAATTTGTGGTGCTTTTTATTTTTTTAACAGCTTCTGTTATGTATCAACAAAATAGGATTGAGATAGAATCACTTGTCTGGTTAGCACATAGCACTAAGTCATGGTTTAACGTTAACCATAGTTAATAAAACATGGTTAAAGTCACTGAAACATTGGTTTATTACATCACAGAATAGTTAAGCACAAGTGAGAACAGCCGATCCTTGCAGGGTTTGAATTTTTAGCTGCTCATCACTTACGGCCCATGCGGGTTGTTTAACTAAACAAAAGTTTATTAACCATAGTTAATAAACCAAACAGTATACTGGGTTGACACGAAAAGCTTAAGCTATGGTTTAATAAACCATAACTTAGTGTTATATTCGAACCAGGCCACTGAGTTCAAAGGGACCTTGGAACTCAGATGGACCAACTTGTATGTTGAACTTGCTTTGTTGAACTTGCTATGTTAAAAGAGAGACTTGGAACATGGCCATCGACTCTCGTGCCACATCTGCATTCTGGGGGATGATGCAAATATTTGGGCCCAGATTTTAAACTGTACTATTGGGGCGAGGGAGGGAGAGAAAGAAATCTCTTGGTAAACATAACGTGGGGAATTAATTGACCGATGCAGTCTCCCCCCCACCCCTCTAAGAAGTTTATTTTCCCCAGCTTACATTGTGCCTATTGTAACTTATTTATGAGCAAAGTTTCAGAATAAAAAAAGTCTAAAATAAGTGAATATGACCTCTAGCTGTGCTTTGGCAACTTCTATGTTTATTCAAATGTTATGAAATTTAAATTATGCCCAGTAAACATATGTAAATTAATGGTGACCTTATAATGTATCCCTCTGAGCCAAACAGGTTGCTCACCTTTCATGTGGTGGAAATGGTTATCGCTTCTCCTTTCCCCCCCTTCTATAAGCAGAAATTGTATAATGTGTTTGATAAGAATAGTGAAAATGTTTAGACCACCAAGGGTGGTTAAAAAGCGCATATGAGAGGGTGTGCCTCCCTTTAGCATATCCTGGAGTTGCATCTTGAATATACCACATTTTTCGCTTTATAAGACGCACCAGACCATAAGACACACCTAGTTTTTGGAGGAGGAAAACAAGAAGAAGAAAAATCTGAATCTCAGAAGCCAGAACAACAAGAGGGATCACTGCGCAGTGAAAGCAGCAATCCCTCTTGCTGTTCTGGCTTCTGGGATAGCTGCACAGCCTGCATTCGCTCCATAAGACGCACACACATTTCCCCTTACTTTTCAGGAGGGAAAAAGTGAGTCTTATAGAGCAAAAATACGGTACGTTCTTGTCTATAGTCATGCCACCAGGAGTCTTAGCTCAATCTTAACTGTTTTCTCCATCAGAAGGAGAGAGATGGGGGATGTATTTAGGACTCTGCTTTCTCTTCGCTGAGACTCTCTCTAGCGTTTAACAGTGGCAACAAAATCGCCTGGCCTATTTTCCTCAGACAAAATAATCCTGCCCTAGAACATCCGGAGAGATTGCACTGGAATTCTGTGACACACACTTAGGAGGATCTTGCTTCCAAGTGTATGAATGGGATTCGAGACTTGACTAGTAGCAAAGTAATGAGTGTCTATAAATAACTCGGCATAGCTCTGCCAAGCAAACACTGGGATGAGCTGAAGTCACAACTGATCCGCCGTGCCAACCCTACTGGGCAACCAGTTGTTTCCATTAACAGCACAAATTCCTGGCAGCGATAGAACGTAAATAGAGCAGTAAGTAGCACACGTAACTTGCGCAGGCTTATTTTGTAGAGAGGTGAGCTGCAGTCATACGAAATGTGTCATTAATAACCATTTCACACCGAAATAAGTTGCGGTTGGATGGCTAGGATAGCTGTGGCTAATTTAAAAGTCTGTCCCTTTCTTTGGAATGTCAGCAGCCCATAGCTACAAGCGGTTGATATTGTACTTAAATCTAATTCTGGGTAACTTCTATCTAATGTGCTGCAAGCTATTTTTGTCAGTTGTGATTTCCAGGGCAGTAAACTATTGGCATGTAAACTAAGGAATTTCTCAATGCAAATTTTTCAATGCAAATCTTTTTAAAAGAGTGCAGCTTAAACGGGATAACCCATTGAGAGAGATTGTTAGATCTACCTTCTCTGCTTGGATTCATATTGAGAAATGTTACCCCAAAGTCCATTAAGATTAAGATTTTGTACATGCAGCTCAACAATAAAAAAAACTTTTATCTGTATTAACTTTTTTATTTTTTACATAAAACTATTTAGAAATAAAATGTGAATTGAGATATCAGATGTAGGTTGGATTGTTCAGCTTTCAGTATTTGTTGGAGAGTGGTGGATCAGATTGATTTCAATGCCACTTACTTCCAAGTGCACAGGTATAGAATAGCAACCTCAATTAGGAAAGAGTGCTCAGTGAATACACTTAGGATCCTTTTAATTCAAGGGGTGTGCTTTGAGCTGTGCTTAAAACTGTATTTTCCTGAAATGCGTGTGTTTTTGGAGAGTACTTGATTTGTGTTATTTCAGTGTGATTATTCTTAACCATAGAAATTATAACATTATTTATAAAAAAGAAAGAGGAACAAATATTAAAGCAATGTTAAAGAATGCACTGAGTTTAGAGATGATATGAAATATTAATATTATTATTAACAACAACAACAACAATAATAATTTTATTATTTCTACCTCACCCATCTAGCTGGGTTTCCCCAGCCACTTTGGGCGGCTTTCAACAGAACAATAAAAACAGAATAAAACTTCAAACATTAAAAACTTCCCTAAACAGGGCTGCCTTCAGATGTCTTCTAAAAGTCAGATAGTTGTTTATTTCCTTGACATCTGGTGGGAGGGCATTCCACAAGGCGGGTGCCACCACCAAGAAGGCCCTCTGCCCTCTGGCGAGACAGTCTGCGTGCAGGTAGGGTCTCAGCCCGCGTACCAGATGGAGTTGGTAGGCAGCTGCCCTGGACACAGAATTGACCTGTGCCTCCATGGACAGCTGTGAGTCCCAAATCACTCCCAGGCTGCACACCTGCTCCTTCAGGGGCACAGTTGCCCCATTCAGGACCAGAGAGTCCCACACACCTGCCTGCTCCCCGTCCCCCCAAAACAGTGCTTCTGTCTTGTCAGGATTCAGCCTCAATCTGTTAATCATTATCCCTCCTGGCACTCACACAGGACCTTCACTGGTTCTGATTTAAAACAGAGGTAGAGCTGGGTATCATCTGCATACTGAGGAACACCCAGCCCAAACCCCCTGATGATCTCTCCCAGCGGCTTCATATAGATATTAAAAAGTGTGGCGGAGAGTACGGAACCCTGAGGCACCCCACAAGTGAGAGCCCAGGGGTCTGAACACTCATCCCCCAACACCACTTTCTGGACATGGCCCAGGAGAAAGGAGCAGAACCACTGTATAACAGTGCCCCCAGCTCCCAGCTCTAGACAGGTCTGAAGCACATGAGGCTCGATTTGCTTCAATGACCATTTATTTATACATACATACATACATACATACATACATACATACTTATTTAAATGTTTATACCCTGCTGTTTTAGGACAATTACTTACAAAGTGGCATGAAGACAAAAGAGAAATGCGGCAGGTGTTAGAAATTAATAAGATGCTGATCAAAATAAAAATGTCTCGAGAGTCTTTAAAAATCACAAATGAAGGGCCATGCGTACTTTCTGGAGCACACTTGTGTACCTCCTGGGGGAACATATTCTATAGGTATGGGGCAACCTTTGAAAGCATGGGAAACCTGTCTCTGATACCCATTAGTCTGACTCAGGGGTGGGGAAGTGGATCAGGCCATTGTTCCCCCACCCCTCAAAGGGCAGGTTCGACAGGTGGAAGGAGCAAATCTCTTACACATGTGTGTGTGTGTTTCCACTCTTTGTACCTTTCCCTCTGATAAAACTATTACTTCTCTAAAATGTGGTATTTCCTGCTTTGCAAGAATGCAGCCAACAGATCAAATTGTGAAGAAACCGAGCCACACGTTATATTTTAATTCTGACATTGTTCAGGTTCTCAAATCAACACTGGTTTGTCCCGACAACATCAATAAAACAGATAATTGCAGTCCCCCCCTTTATTAAAAAACCGTTTGTAACCAAGTTATGTTAAAATGAATAAATTAGGTTTGCAAAAAGCTCAAAATGACTGTGAATGCCAATCATTGGAAACATAGCTGGGTTTTTGTGAGAGAGGGAAAGGAGAGACAAGGAGACAGAGAGACTGCTGGTTTCATTAAAACCCCAATCTTGTTTATTTAGATTACTTAAATGTATATGGAATATCCTACCCATACCTTCAGTGCTCGGTCTCTGATCCCTGGGTGCAATACTGAATGTCTTAATACTTGTCTTTTTGGTTTTAGCTATCATTTGTTCTTAAACACAGATACATATGAAGGTTTATAAGACTAAGAGCCAGTGCGGCATAGTGGTTAGAGTGCCATACTTAGACACTCTGGGAGATCATGATTAAAAAGCAACAACTCCAAAGTTTCTCGTTTCCTGTAGCAAGTAGAATACTGTAGTTTGTGCTTGAGCAGCATGCAAGGTTTTTACTGGCTTTTACTGTGTGGACACAGTTTATAGCCTTTATTGTGTTGCTTACTAGTCTTAATTGAGTGGATTAACCTGTTGAATGTTACATTTTCTGCAGAGGTGATCAGATACCACCCCAATTCAAAGTGTCTTTATAGATCAGAAGCCTCTCTTCTCTAGTCTCTAATGCCCCTTTATGGTTAACTACAAGAGGAGTATCAGAGTTCTAGTCCACAAAGTTTGGTTGGCTTTGAGATTGTTGACACTCTTCTCCTTCCTTTGTATGCCTACTTGGAAGTACCGTATTTTTCGCTCTATAAGACGCACTTTTTCCCTCCTAAAAAGTAAGGGGAAATGTGTGTGCGTCTTATGGAGCGAATGCAGGCTGCGCAGCTATCCCAGAAGCCAGAACAGCAAGAGATATCGCTGCGCAGCGATCCCTCTTGCTGTTCTGGCTTCTGGGATTCAGAATATTTTTTTCCTTGTTTTCCTCCTCCAAAAACTAGGTGTGTCTTGTGGTCTGGTGCATCTTATAGAGCGAAAAATACGTTAAGTCCTATGTGTTCAGTCCCACGAAGTTAGAATAGGATTGCAACCCTTGTCCCTGAGCTCCGCCTGCATATCTGTGGGCACTCACGAAAGATCTCCAGCTCATCTCTTCAGCTGCAAACGTCTGGGCTCGGAGCAGGGACTTGTTACTGTTTCTTGGCAGCCAAGGTATTTGGAGAGCCTTAGCAGCCCATTGCCAAAGTCTTCTCCTCAGACCCAGGATTGGCGCTTGTTTTGGTATTTGTAGTTGGTATTTGGCTGTTGAAGCACTCTGGGCACTTCAGTGAGCTTCCACCAACTTGACCAGCCATTGCTTTAGAACGGAAGAGGGGTTGGGGATCTTGTGCTGAGCCCCATGAAGCTGAGGGTCATTGTGGGATGGTCTCCACAGGTTAGAGCTACTCAAGAAGGCTGGGGGCCCTTGTCAGATGGAACCAAAACATTTGTCACGATGAGTTTGACATGCGGAAGTGTGAATCTACCATTGTGTACTCTTACGGACCCTGAACATAATAGCCCCAGGATGGTAATGTGATACTAAAAAATGATTTGATACTTAGAAAATTAGACATGGTTCTCTAACCGTTTTTGTGAATTTGTTGTTAAAAAATACATAAGTGCTTTCCTAATGATGGTTTTGGCACTCTTTGTGAGTAATTTTCTAAAGAGGTCAGAGATGAAATGAAATGAAATGAAAGTAAGTGAAATATATGGGATTAATTGCTCATGCAGTCTCCAGAGGACTGCTTAGATGGGTAATATTAGGCACCAGGCAAAAACATTCCTCACCTCCCAGGCCTTTGGCTTATTAAACAATCTATGTTTAGGGTTATCAATTTTCTTTGTTACTGTGTTATGCATTTTTGTGTTTTTATATTGTAAAAAGCCCAGTGATCCTGGAATGAAGGGTGGTATATAAATTATAAATTATTTATAAATTATAAATATAAACATGGGTGGCGCTGTGGTCTAAACCACTGAGCCTCTTGGGCTTGCCGATCAGAAGGTCAGCGGTTTGAATCCTCACGACGGGGTGAGCTCCTGTTGCTTGGTCCCAGCTCCTGTCAACCAAGCAGTTCGAAAGCACGCCAAAAAGTGCAAGTAGATAAATAGGTACCGCTCTGGTGGGAAGGTAAACGGCGTTTCTGTGTGCTGCTCTGGTTCGCCAGAAGCGGCTTAGTCATGCTGGCCACATGACCCAGAAAAAGCTGTCTGCGGACAAACGCCGGCTCCCTTGGCCTGTAAAGCGTTGCAACCCCAGAGTCATCTGCCACTGGACTTAACTGTCAGGGCAGGGTCCTTTACCTTTACCATATAAATTTAACAAATAATAATAATAATAATATGATGATGATGATACTATTAAAAGGCATCATTTAGTGGCAGGTCCTCTCAAAACTGGTTACCTTGCCCTCTCCAGACCCTTATTGAAGAAACCTTTCGTGGCTGTGGCTAGGATGTTCCATAAGAGCAAGATATAACAATGCTCAAGAAATACATCACATGAACTGGAACCAAATGGACAGAGCCCTTTTAGTTAGCAACCCAAGGCTATTTTGGACAGCAGCCTTCCTTATTTTGCTGCTAGCATGTGTGTGTTTCTCCTTTTTTTTTTGCTGTGGCATTTGGCTGGTGCATTTATAAACCATGACTAAAACCAAATAAAGTGCTGCTACTACCAAGTTGAAGAAGATTAGGGAAGCAGAGTCTTAACACTACTAATTATTTCCAGTATTATCATTGTGATCATCTTGAACATCCAGGTTGTGCCGTCGAGAGCTGTCCGCCTGTAATGAAGGCATCGTTTTGAAGGTGATGTGTCTGTGTCTTTATTAAAGGCTACTTTTGTGGCAAATGCTTAGCATCATCGTTCCATTTGTAAAAAAGAAAAGAAAAAAGGAAGCATCCTAGCAAAATTGCTCAATGGAAGTTAGTAGTGCTTGGTAGTTAGCTTCTGGGATGGGGAACCTCAGGCTCAAGGACCGAATGCAGTGCTTAGAGAGCCAGTGTGGTGTAGTGGTTAAGAGCGGTAGACTCGTAATCTGGGGAACCGGGTTCGCTTCCCCGCTCCTCCACATGCAGCTGCTGGGTGACCTTGGGCCAGTCACACTTCTCTGAAGTCTCTCAGCCCCACTCACCTCACAGAGTGTTTGTTGTGGGGGAGGAAGGGAAAGGAGAATGTTAGCTGCTTTGAGACTCCTTCGGGTAGTGATAAAGCGGGATATCAAATCCAAACTCTTCTTCATCATCATCTCTTTCCAGCCCTCAACACTGTCTCCCTCCCTCTGCTCCATGCGTTTATCCTGGGGTGGAACGTGTCCTAGAATGGTGACAATCTCACTTGCCTGCCTGGATGGAGCTAGTGGTGTGTGTCTGTGGAGAAACATCTCTCTTTGGGATGTGACCTACTCTGCCCACATTCGCCAAGCACACTTTAGTCTCTCTTCCCACCTACCAACTGGCGTATGCAGATCCCAGAAGGTTGCCAATGAGGGAAATGCTTCTGGGGAGAAAGCACATGCCCCACCCCAGTTTAGCCATACAGAGTGACAGAATCAGCCAGCTCTGAAAGTTGAGTCGCCTCCCAGCTAGGCTATATTTGATTGCCCCAGCAACTACTGACAAGAAGCTGTCACCTCTGTGATACCTCGCCGTAACAGTTTCAGCAACTCATGTTATCAAGGGACAGTGCTGCGAGCTTCAGATACAGGCAATATGAGAGCACTCCCCGAGTCCCTTACTGAATCTCTTCTTGGCCCTCACCCAACAGAGCTGAACAACAAAATGCAATGAAATTGCTAAAACCACTTGTTAACCCTGCTACCCTGGTGCATGCCCATGTTCCTTTCGGCCCCCTTGTTATAGTATGCCCGTGTTATTTGGGTCTGCCATTACTCCAAGCATAAGGACAGCTTACATTGCCATTCCTTAGTTTTCTTTCACCAAACCTGTGAGTTAGTTGCTTTATTTCTGAGCAGGTTTTGAAATCTGGTCTCCTTAAGTCTCTACAGTGGTACCTCGGGTTACATACGCTTCAGGCTACAGACTCCGCTAACCCAGAAATAGTGCTTCAGGTTAAGAACTTTGCTTCAGGATGAGGACAGAAATCGTGCGGCGGTGACGAGGCAGCAGCGGGAGGCCCCATTAGCTAAAGTGGTGCTTCAGGTTAAGAACAGTTTCAGGTTAAGAACAGGAAGGAATTAAGTACTTAACCTAAGGTACCACTGTATTTGGTACTGTATCCACCTGGATCTCAAGCTATTCTTGACTCTAGAGACTGGCATTTCAAAAACTAACAAACATATTGTGGTGTGAGCTTTTGAGGTCCAGAGCCCACCTTGCCAGATGCGCGAAGGAGAGAGCAGGCTGATCTACTGCTTTGCAGAGAGCAAAATGAATGCAGAATCCAGCCATATGAATGCAAGACCCAGCTAGCAGCTACTGATGATGGATAGCAAGATGAATAATGTAAAATGTGCAGAGCAGAGAGAGCTGGTGAGGACTGTGGCCTAGAGTGAGTCTGGCGAGCTAGATTGACAGGACTGGCAGGCGGCAGCCTTCCATTCCTTGGGTATAAATGAGGAACTGAATAGGGACAGCTTCTTATTATAGTGAACTAGCCACTTCCAGGTCCTGTGTGCATAGTCTATTTAGCACTTAAAAACTAGCTGTGTGGAAAGTTTAGTCATGCGTAATCTAGAATAGCCATTGGTCACCTCTGGAAAAAGAGGGAGGAGTAGAGAATTTCTAAGATCCTTTATGAATTGATACTTTGGGATGTACCGAGGTGCTGGATGCGGTGGCGCTCCCTGTAGACAGATGCAGTGGATCTAATTTATTTGTATGCTCTCTTGCAGTCAAAGAATTCAGGGGGCTTTATAAAATTTGTAAATGCCAAATTCTTTGAGGGGTCCCCCCTCCAACTGAAGACATGACAGAAAACTGGATTTAAAGGGGGTCACTTTATTAAAGCAAATGAGGATCTGCGACTAGGTAGAGCAAACCATGATAAGTGTATATGAAAACCATGATAATTTGTAAATGAAAAAGGCTAGGGGGAAGCACCCTGGCTCAGGGCGCAGACCTGGCAAAGGAGGTCACCACCAATCCCAGTTAGGGATGTAAGGAGGCAGGAGTTTCTATCCTGCCCTGTGTTCTTACAATCAGTGCTGTTTCAATTCCGCTGCAGTTTGGCTTCTGCTGAACCCTACATTCACACGGCCACATGGCAGGCAGCTGTCGACAGAAGCGGTCGGCCCATGGCAAGGTCTGCCCCTTTCCTCTGCCTCCAAGGGGTAGGATGGGTTAGGATCTGATTTGCCTTGAGTTGTTCACCAAAAGCACACTCCTACCCCTCAGGTGTTGTTCCCCGGCCCACCTAACATTGAGAATATCGAACAACCTGATAGGCAAAGATAGTGAGCAGCAGGAGAAAAGATGGCTCCCATGGCTGGTTCAGGCCTCGCTAAAAAACCCTGCTCAGACTCTTTAAAGGATGAGCAAGTGAAGTCCACATTATCAGCCATAGGGCAGGAAGATGGGTAGCCACACTGAGAGAAGAGAGACATGGAGGCACCTAATGGGCTCACCTTAAATAGAGTGAGGCCATGCCTGTCCCAGTAATATGTCTGTGTCGCCATTCAACATTGGCAATGTTGGTGGCTTCATTCCATCCCAAAGGGGAGGGGGGCCAAACTTGTGCCAATTTGAAGATGGGGGAATAACAAATTATGTCAGAGCTGCTCTGACATATGTTTACATTTGCGATAATGCCTGAATCTTGCTTGCCCAAGGCTAATAAGTTGTTGTGGCGAGTTCATAAGCATGTAGTCTGTTCAGTGGTATAGTGATCTCCCTGTCGGTCTTGATTATAAACAAGATGCTTTGTGGTTTTGTAATAAAGCATTGATACATCTAGAAGAAAAATGTGTGGTTTAGGGTTTTGTTGGAGGGTGTTTTTTTTTTTTTTGCATTTAACATGCCTACTCTCAGAAGTTGATTCCATTGTTTCAAATTTTAATTTAATAGTGGTGGTCTGTGTCATTGAAGAGGGTGACCACGTGAGCCACTTAAGCCCTTATATAAGAAACTGATTTCTCCTTAATGCGCGTACAGCTCTAATTTTATTGATATATTTGTCCAAAGAAAGAGCAATTTAAAAAAATTCTGTAGCGCCATTAATGAGAATATAATGAAACATATCCGTAAAATGAGCACAGGAAAAAGCAGTAAGTGCTATATTGATTTTTATTTTCAGAGGCTAATCACTGCAAATAAGGTTTGTGGGAAATTGCATAATTCACTCTGAAGCCAACTCTGAATACCACATTCAAAAGGCACAGAGGACCAAAGGCAGAGATCTGAGCCTCATGATGCTGATACACTGTGAAATGTTGTTGCATGCTTTGAGAGAGCAGAGGATGCCTCTCCCTTGATATTAAAGCGCTGAAACACAACGGCAGCCAGGAGAGGAGGAGAAAGAGAGCAGACGAGATTCATGATATTGCATTCCCATCCCAGACTAGCTGGCTGGATGAGCTCAAATGTATCTAAGAAATCTGAAGAGGTGGAATTGTGTGCTTATTCAAAGCAGGAATCTCTTAAAGACAGCAGAAGTTTAAATGCTTAGATTATAATCACTTTCCCCCCCTTTGTGAACACTCCGTTAGGTACTCTGGATATTATATATTTTCTCTCTAAATTTCTTTGCAATGTGATTGTGAATCTGATGTTCTTCTCCCCTGTTGTTGAGTTTCCTTCCTCTTGTCTGCAGTGCGCCCAGTAGTTAGTCAGCAGCAGCTGATGATTGATGTCAAAGCTAGGAGCAAACAGCTGCTGATTTGATTAGTACCGTTTCATCTCATAGCCTTCAGAGCGTTATCGGGGTATATTTGCTCACCTCGGGAAACTTCAGTGCAGTACTTCTCTGGAAGCAAGTGGTGTGTTTTTGTGTGTGTGTGTGAGTGTAGATATGGTTTAGGTATTTCCCTAAAATAAGAAGCATTCTTGTTCAGTATTATTATTTTTAAAGGAAAAATAAGCTGAAAGGCTTGTAGCAGGGGTAGGCAACCTAAGGCCTTCTCAATCCAGCCCGTGGACAGTCCAGGAATCAGCATGTTTTTACATGAGTAGACTGTGTCCTTTTATTTAAAATGCATCTCTGGGTTATTTGTGGGGCCTGCCTGGTGTTTTTACATGAGTAGAATATGTGCTTTTATTCAAAATGTATCTCTGGGTTATTTGTGGGGCATAGGAATTTGTTCACATTTTTTTCTCTCCAAAATATAGTCCGGCCTACCACATGGTCTGTCCTGCCAACCTAGCAGTTCGAAAGCACGTCAAAGTGCAAATAGATAAATAGGTACCACTCCGGCAGGAAGGTAAACGGCGTTTCCGTGTGCTGCTCTGGTTTGCCAGAAGCGGCTTAGTCATGCTGGCCACATGACCCGGAAGCCGTATGCCGGCTCCCTTTGCCAATAAAGCGAGATGAGCGCCGCAACCCCAGAGTCGGCCATGAATGGACCTAATGGTCAGGGGCCCTTTACCCTTTACCTTACCACATGGTCTGAGGGACGGTAGACCGGCCCATAGCTGAAAAAGGTTACTGACCCCTGGCTTGTAGGTATGTGAATGGATGTCATTCTGCCTTGCGTTTTCTGTTTGGGACTATTAGAGGCAGAGGGGGGTGGCTTTCAAGGCAGCATATTAATAAATTAATTGTACAAGGATGCCATAAAAGGACCGGATTCATTATACATCACATGTTGTAATGCTTTCATTATAGCAAATGCATAGCATGTGGAAATAATTTGCATGCAGATAAGGGAATCCAGACAGCTTGCTTGCATAATTACAGTATTGCATAGAGAATGTTACCGATAGGAACTGGAGCTGTTATTGGAAGTATGCTCTTGTGGCTAATTAGGTTGCCTGCGTTATGTGTCAAGATGATAGACAGAAAAATAATAAGGATTTTCCCCAGTACGATGGACATACCATGTGCATTGACTTCAGAAAGACCCTGGACTATTCAAACCATTCTTTTAAAAAAATAGATATCTTAAATAAAAAGGTGTAAGTGCTTTTAATAATGGACAGAGTCGTCCAGCCCATCAATGTGAAGCAGAAACAGAACTTGAGAAATGGTGGAATCACCGATGAGGTGTTTTGTTTGCTGAGCAGACACTATCACAAGATCAATAGCTTGAGTAGTGCTTGTTGAAAACTGATTGCTCATGTGTTGAAAATATGTTTTGTCTCAGATATTTGTGACACAGTACAAGAACTATCAGTACAATTAAGTGTCTGTGTATTACAGTTTCTGCCAGATTTGAAAAAAATTCTGGTGGTGGAACCTACCACAGAATTTAGGGGAGGTTTAGGGAATTCATCAGGGCACGAATTTCATTCATGAATGAGTCAACAATAAAGTTGATCTTTGGAAAGTAGTGTTGGTTTTCTTCATTGGCAGTTCTTAAATGGCTGCTAAATGCTGACTTCTCCTATGGCATTCCATTGCACTTTCATTTACAGCAGATGGCTAACCTATGGGGTCCTCCTGATGTTGTTGGTCTGTAATTCCCATCATCCTTCGTCATTGGCCGTGTTGTCTGGAGCTCATGGGAACCGGAGTCCAACAACTTCTGGAGAGCTGTAGGCTAGTTGCCCTAATGTGGTAAGAATTTTTGAGTTGCTCCTCTTCCCCATCTCACCATAATCTGAAAAGGTCTAGAAAATATTGAGGGGGACATACGTAACAGATAATGCATAGAAAGTATTTGCAAAAGCTATAGGCATTTCTTCAGTTCCTAACCAGGCAGACTTGGGGACCATACAGCTCCTTTCCCCCAGGATTGTGGAGCTTCCTGGCCTTCGGTTATGGCGTGATCAACTCCCGCCCTGGAACCAATGTCCCCACTGTGGAAGGACATGTGGGTCCAGAATTGGCCTCCACAGTCACTTACCGACTCATTGTTAAAACCATGATTATGGAAGAAAATCTTACTCGGCTACAAATGATTGCCAAAGAAGAAGAAGAAAGAAGACCTGTATTCTTAAGAAAATTTCCTTAGCTGTTTTTGAGTACCAATGGGTTTTCGAGACTTAAGCAAAAATAGAAATACACTACCACTCTCTATTCTTGTGCAAAACCTTCTTTAGCATTCTAAACGGTAGAATAACATTAAATTTGTATTTCATCTCAACATTACATGCTAGGAAAATTCCTATTCTGAATTGGGTAATAATGAGGTTTGGGGACCTCATTATTCAGCAGGCCCTGTCAAGATCTAGCCAGGATCCATCCCCACCCTCCCACCCATATGGCAGTGCTAGAAAGGCAATAATCATAGCCACAATGTTCAGATATCTGTGTACCATTTACTGTTGTGTTTTTCAGTTACTTAAAAGGTGAGATCAGTATTGGAACTGATTTGTAGACATATTTTGACTTGATAGCCAGTTGAGTTGTTTAAGCCTCAAAAATCCAGTTTCTCTTATTTGTAATAAGACTTGAGCTGAATATAGGTTTCATTTACAGTTTTTTATTCATTTGTGTCATACAGACGTCCTTTGTTTCTTTAATAATGTGTTATTCCATAAAACTGTTAATAATAAGAAAAAAGCAACAACCGGGCACGTCATGGCTGCAAGTTGGCTCTATAGATGAAGCTGCGTGTGCCAGTTATTATGCCTGATGCCTTTAGGAACGATGGTTCTGCCTTTATGATTGAGCTATAAAGGAATGGCAGACAGAAATGCTTTCCCTGTCATGTGGTACAGCAGGTGAATCACAGTTGTTAATGGAGAGGAGCTGCAAGGGTTATAGGGCATCTGACAGTCACAGGCTCTTGAAGCTGTCCATTGTTGAAGATGGTCTGAAAGGGACAATGTTTGTTCCCTGCTTGTCAACCTGGCAGGTGGCTTCAGCATTTTCCAACTACAGCTTCACAAATCAAAGAAGTTGCTTTGACTCCCATAGTTGATGCTTGCAAAGAGACAAGGAATTTTGATTCATTTGTGGATAGTTTGCTGGGTGTAACCAATTCAGGTTCCCCCAAAGGAAAGCACAAGTAGATGATGGGGAAGACAAAAGTCCTCTTTCTGAAACCTCTCCAAGTGACTCGGTGGGTAGTTATTTGATTGTATGGTTTAGTGATACATATCTTAGTGATGTGTGTGCACCTTACTTCTTTGAGTAGTGATGTTGTGACTGATGACCAGTGGAAATGCCCCACTTTCCCCATAGTTTTTCATGGTCCTACTTGTAATCAATGCAAACAATCCCAATGTCACAAATAGACTGAGGAATCTGAACAAATTCCATGCAGAGGATTATCAGGAAAGGGATTGGAATGAAAACAGCCAATATTATAATGCCCTTACATAAATCTATGATAGAGACACGTTTAGATAAGCAGTTGCAGTGAGCAACCAGCTCTGTACTTAGTTTTCGTTACTCTAACAGAAGCTAAGGGGACACAGGTGGCGCTGTGGGTTAAACCACAGAGCCTAGGACTTGCCGATCAGAAGGTTGGCAGTTCGAATCCCCGCCACGGGGTGAGCTCCCTTTGCTCGGTCCCTGCTCCTGCCAACCTAGCAGTTCAAAGTGCAAGTAGATATATAGGTACCACTCTGGCAGGAAGGTAAACGGTGTTTCAGTGCACTGCTCTGGTTCACCAGAAGCTGCTTAGTCATGCTGGTCACATGACCCGGAAGCTGTACGCCGGCTCCCTTGGCCAATAAAGCGAGATGAGCACCGCAACCCCAGAGTCGGCCACGACTGGACCTAATGGTCAGGAGTCCCTTTACCTTTAACAGAAGCTTAAAGCAGTGTTTATTGCTTGAGATTCTGATTTTACTCCTCAGGCTCTGTACTAGGTTCATAAGCACATGCATAGAAATGACTTTCTGGTTTAAAATATGAAGTCTAGCCTTGTGGATAAGACACTTGGCCAGTTTCCTAGGTGGCATGCTTGAAATGTTAACAGGAATGTTTGTTTCTTCTCTCTGTGAATGTGTTTTCATTATTTCATCTGTGTCTGCACAGAGTTGAATTTTCTTTCCTTGCTGTATAAATGCTGGGAAGTCCATCAGTCTGTTTGGCATTGACAAATGTCATAAATAAATGTAATACACTTTTTACAGCAGTTAGTCCCCATTCTGGTTAAAGCATTTCCTTGGTGGGGAACCAAATAATGCCTGGACTGCATAATTGCATGCAAATGTGAGCACACCCAGTGTTTTCCTGTTGTTCTGGCAAGCTCCTTTTCCAGCAGAAACTTGGCGCTGAGGTGCAGTGTAGGGGATTGTATTCGACTCCCTGTGGAGGTACAGTATGAGGTCAATGCGAAGGGAAGGATGCAATGTCCTGGTAACCACAACTGCTTACAACACAACATTCCTGTACTCTTCCTGCATTGCAGGGAGTTGGACTAGATAATCCTCAGGGTCCCTTCCAACTCTACAACTCTATGATTTCATACCCTCCAACATTTCTCTGATGAAAATAGGTTGCCTCAGCCACTCTGGGCAGCTTCCAAAATATATAAAAACAATAAAACATTAAACATTTTTTAAAAAAACCTTCCCAATGCAGCTGAAGATGTCTTCTAAAGGTTGTATAGTTACTTATCTCCTTGACTCAGGGGGTCACATAACTCCATACCCTCCAGTGAAAGTAGGAATGTCCTAAGGAAAAGCAGGTCATTCCAGGATCAAATAAAAAACTGGGACAGCTTCGGTGAATTTGGGAATGTCCTTGGAAAATAGGGACCCTTGGAAGGTCTGTGATTTGTGAACTTTAAACACACCCACTTGCAAGAAAGCAGAAGCTGCCTGGATTAACTGAGGTCCATGGAGGCTTGAGCAGGAGTCTCTTGAGGCTGCAACAACTTAAATGGAGGAGGGAAATTAGCTGATGTTTTGACCCCTTTAAGCCACCCAAGGCATGGCCATCCTCTGGGAAAGTTCCACAAGTAGGGAATCGTAAGTGTTGCATCCAGTGCTAGTCCTCCTCAAAGCAGTTAATAGAATAAATCAAACTTAGGTTGATTGATTCCTGTGGGTCTACTCTTGAGTAGAACTTAGCTGGATGTCACCCAAAGAGCATAAGAGGCTGGATCAACCCAAAGGCCCATCTAGTCTAGCATCCTATTCTCACAATGGCCAACCAGATGTTCATGTGAGCAACAGCGCTCTCTCTGCTTGCTGTTCCCAGCAGCCTGAGACAGTGGAGGCCGTAGTAGCACGTAATCATATATAGGCCGCCTGTCCTCCATGAAATTTGTCTAATCCACTTTTAGACACTTTGGTTGCCGTAGTTTAATTATGCCCTGTGTGAAGAATACTTTGAACATCCAGCTGCATGTTCTAGTTTTGTGTGAGGAGAAAAATAGCTTTTCTCTGTTCACTTTCTCCACACTGTGCATCATTCTATACCCCTCTATGATGTCCTCCCTTACTCACCATTTTCTCCTAGGCTAAAAAGCCCCAAATGCTGTAACCTTTCCTCATAGCGGAGTTCCTCAAACCCTTGATCATGTTGGTTGCTCTTTCCTGGGGTGATGCCTGCCAGCTAGCATTATATGAGTACCCTTACCATCCTGTCAGAAAGGACTTTTCACTCTCATGCATTTCTTTGTTGAGCCTTACCATTCTGTTTTATAGTTTCAGCTGACCTTTCCTTGAGAAAGGAGTGCTGTTGCCTCAGCCCGGGGTACTTCATTTCAGTAGTGGAGCTGCATCAGCAGTTTCCTCCTAGTTCCATGACTTTGCTGCCATTGACCTTTTAATGTCACAATTCAGTGAGGAATGTGCTGTGGAGATGTACAAGTGTTTCCCCATCAAAACTACTTTTCACTTACATAAATGTGACGCTGAATTCAGGTTCTTAGGTCCCATAGCCCGCGTGACATTTGAGATGCCCTCTAACGCTTTAATTAAACCATATTAAATCTCATTCAGTAATCTTACAGTGCTATATGGTGGTGCTGAGAAAATTATCCCCAGCCATTCTCGAATGCAAAGGTCCATAAAACCTCTAGATGTGTTTCCCACTAAATCCTTCTGTGTCCTTCACTTCATTTCGGAATCGTTTGTGGAACAAATTGGTTATTTCCACACAGCAGCAGGGCTCCTATGTATGCAGCATGCTTAGTTTAATAATAGTGCAGATCCACAAAATTCACAGACCTTTGAATAACCCATATCTATTGGTATTGCTACCTTTTCTTTTCTTCCAAGGAACTATTGAGTGACATGTAGCGATCACTCTCCCACCCGCAATTTAATAGAATCGCAGAATTTGTAGAGTTGGAAAGGACTTGGAGTGTCATCTGGTCCAACATTCTGCAGGGCAGGAATCTCATCTAAAGCATCCATGACAGATGGCCAACTAACCATTTAATCCTCACTAGAAGAATACTAAGAGAGAGATGGTGGGAGACACTGTCCCAAGTTTACCCACTGAGCTTCGTAGCTGAAAGGGGATTTGAACCCTGGTCTCCTTGTTTGTAGTTCAATGCTCTAACCATTATACCACACTGTCTATTGAGTATGAGAAGAGTTTTGACTTCAGTTGTCTTGACTGAGCCATTGGCTCAGTTTCTGAGATGAAGGTATGATTGCTTGATAGTCAACTGCTGGTCACTGGCATTCTTGATGGTGGTATGTGGTGTATTTGTGCGCAGTTTGAATAAATGGGGGAATGTGTGAAACATGGGCATTGTATACACAGAGAAGGTGTTGAATGCCCATGCACAACATAAATTTACCACACAGACTCCACTTGTTTGATGCTGTGTTGCTTTTCCGCCGATTGATTTTAAGCTGATTTTATTAACTCTTCTTCTAGTCCCCTCCCATAAAAACAAAAGTAATTTAATCGAGAGTAATATCAGTTAAGTTCAATTCAATCCGTCCGTTCCCAGCCTTCTAAGCGGCTAACACGGGTTCATATCCTCCTCTGAGAATGAAAATGAACAATCTATTCATCCAGTCTTTCCCCCATTCATTCTCGTTTTGTATTTATCATCTCACTGATCGGGCACAATGCTGCCTGCAGAATTGGCTCAGAAAAGCTCTAAAAGGTTGTTGGCTTTCTTGAAATTCCTCCTCTTCGCCAAGGCTTTGGACAGAAGGTGATTGACCGCGAACTCTGTTGGTGCAATGTGATCCTGAGAAACAGAAGAGCAGTGAGCATTTTTGAATGAACTCTGATATGTTGCATATATGGGAGTGGGGAGTTATTCACTGTAGAGAAGGAGGAGCTGGGGTCTGTAATTCAACGAGGATGGAGAATCAACACGAATTATAGGTAAAAAAGTAATCTTTACCTATTCCAAACACTGGTTGTGCCAATTGAACACTATGGAGCATGACTGGCTGGATTGAGGTGTTTTTTTTTAATGTAGATAATTGTTTTGGTCCTAATCTTCCGACAAACTTCTGAATTTTCAAGCAGTGCAGGAACCAAGAACCTACTCAGACACTTTATCCCTGTGTGAGTGGTAAGGAAGGACCATACAAGGCCACTCTTGATTTTTCTTCTAGTAAAAGTTCTGGGAGGAGGGGTGGTCTGTCATCCCCAGTATGTTGGAGTCCATTCGCTGTTTTATCATGGTTTCTGTTTTCCAGTCATGTTGGGAAAGCAAGTCACTGTTAAATAGAAATAACGCTAAACTGCTTTATACGAGGATGCCAATCCCTGCCCTGTATTTCCATTTACACTGATGTAAGACTGTGGCCTTGTTAACTTTGCCTACAAAGGACTATGAGGATAGAAAGCATATAAATACCTCTTGAGTTCTGACACATTGGCCTATTACTTCATTATTTATTCTGGTGTTTACAGTGATGTTGGCTATAATTAGAAACAGAAAGGATCAAAGCCACGAAGGCCTGATATATTCAGATTTAATTCAGCCGCTCTTTCATTTGTGCTCTTATAGAAACAAAGCTTGTCCAACTGTGCTTTGTTGGTTCCCACTGAACTGGAAAGAAAAGAAGAAAATGTCTTGACAAGAATCCGAAACTCTTACTTGTAATACTATTCAAGTAAATTATTATCAAGTGAAGCTTGTGGGAAGGAAGGCTGGAACAAGGCAGTATTTCCCCCATTCTGAAAGATTATTTGTGCTTCTGGTAGTCGCTTTCAGACTGTGTTCTTGGGGAACCAGGAATCCTTCAGAACTTAGCTGGGCTAAGATGAGTCATAGCAGACAAGCTCGCCTTAAAAATAGCTTGCCCATCTCTACAGTCTTCAGGTGAATGCTGGATGTGTCTAAGGCACTCTGAGGTCGTGCGTCATAAGGGTGAGCCTCACAGGTCTGGCTAGTTCCTTACATGAATTTATCACTCTGAATGTGACCATGATAGATGCTTAGTGGTCCACAGACAAGCTACAAGTAGAAAGTTTGAAAAACATTAGCAGAGGATGATGACACCTATTTAATTTTTCTTTGGGTTGATTCCGTCAGTCGGTTTTGCTCAGAGGTGTGACTGGTACGTTGAGGGTCAGAAAGTGAACGAACACTGACAATTGGCTTTGGTATCTGGGTGTTGTTGTTGTTTTTAACTCTTTTGCAGTTTGTCTGCCCTGTTGTTTGTGACTTGACTTACTTGGGTGAGATACCTTGAGCTATTTGCATTGTACTTTCCTTTCTGCAAAAAAACAAACACCAAAAACCAAAAACAAAAGCTCTCTGCTTGCATAACACATCCTGGGTCTTGTATGGTAATCTGAGAAGGGGATGTTGAGGGTTGGCTGGATCCTTTCAGCATTTGGTTTTGAGTTCTCCCAACCCTGCTTCTCTGTATTTTTCTTGGAGTGGAGAGCTAGCCCTTTATAGCAAAATGTACTGAGTAAAATAGGGCAAGCCTTGTGCCCTATGTTCCATGTAGAACAGGAAAGGGAAATAGTGTGGGTGGAATCCAACATATAGTGCTAAATGAATGTTTTGTCAACATAAGGATTTCTACTTCTGCAATGGAACATTCTCCTTCTCTGCCCCCCACCAACTCCCCAAGAGCACCATCCAAATCTGTTCTAGGGGTTCACCCAACTCTCTGAAGTAGACTAGGAAAGAGCATAGGCTCACACCGGGGGGAAGAGATGGGGTGAAAGTCGCCTTGCGGAAGTGGGAATCCTTGCACTTGTGGGCTGGGTTAATTGAATGCCGCCCTGTATGTTTAAGTAAGGCTGAAGTGAAACGGAAATCTTCTTTAAGTACTCTGTGACTTGCGCATTCTGCTTGACGGCTTTAACTCCCACAGTTAGCCAGTGGCAAGATACACGCCATGTTCTGGTCTTAAATCCTCGCAGACAGGGTAAGACATTTTCAAGCATTATGAATCAAGTTCATTTTCAGAGATGTGAATAACTCAGATTGCGCCTGGCATCCAGGCTCCGGAAAACGGAATTCTCCTGTGTCTTATGCCAAACTTTTCTTTGGCACAGGCATCTAAGCTGGATTCCTAATGAGAGTTTGGCACTCTGATCCTATAGATGTGCTACAGCTGTGACAGCAAAAAGAGTAGCTCACGTCAATTATAGCTCTAGTGGTGTCCAGCACTTGACAAGTGAGGCAAAGCTATCAAATTCCACTGTCTCTTATTTACTGGAGAATGTGATATGTGCAGCATTGTGGGTGGAGCTGATCTGTAGCTCTGAACTACGCTTAGGATGTGTCCATGATATGTGGACACAGCCATGTTAATCACCCAAAACAAATTATATTCTCCACCAAGAGAGGGGCGCAGGCAGCTGTTTGGCACGACTTTGTCATTTACCCAGCAATTTTCTGGGTGGACTATGCTTTGGTTCCTTTACCAGTTGGCTACACTGGTTAGTGAGCACTGGTCTATAAGTATCACATTTACCTGAATTGATAATTTATTAGAAATTATTTGCTGACGAAGATTCATCTTCGAAACAGTTGACTTAATCTGGAAACACTGTTGGTATTCCCCGACAGCAATTCATTACGTTGACTATTTCTTGTTTATGGACTTATACATACATTATATAATGATGTTTATGATTTGTAAATTTTGGATTATATTCTAACTACGAACAATAATACATTTACCATACTTTATTAGCCACGTGTTGTGGCTGTATTTGAGCAGATTGGTTTCTTTATCAGCATGGGAAACAAACCCAACTACCCCAAGTGGATAATTTAGGAAGTCGCTGAAACAGAGCAGCAAGGCTCTTGCAATGCACCCTCAAGTTGCTTCTTAAAAATGCTTTGCATGCATTCTTGGCAATCTGTACAACAACTCTGTAACTGTAATTGTGACAGTATCCTTGGCTTCAAGTTGGGAACCTCTGAGTTTGAGGTATTGACATGACCAGTTGAACAATGAAGTTATGGACCTGATAATGTATTAGGTTTCAGATATGTTTTGAAGAAAGACTAAGGTGTGTGCCATCTATCAATTTAGCTATTATGAAAGAGTAGATTTCTTAGAACAAGAAATGAATGGCTTCTTGCTTAAATTATGAAACAAAACAAAATTACTTCCACAACACTTCGCAGGAGGAAATTGGTGTTGTCTTGCAGGATGTTTATTATTCTTTACATTTACCTGCCAGTTCTTGATTTTCAACCCCACACCCCCAGTGATTTTGTTGAAAATATATTTTCATACAGGAAGCATTGATCTATTGACTATTCTATGTGCAAAACTGAAAATGCTCTTTAGCAATTATTGTATTGAACTTTATTGCAGCTCCTCCAGCTAAATTAATGAAATCTTCCAGACAATAGATTTATTTTCCATTTATTAAGAAGCTTGTACTCCCTCTCCCATGTTAGTCTCACAACAGGCATACTTCAGAGATATTTTAGGTTCTGTTCCAGACCACCACAATAAAGTGAATAAAGCAAGTCACACAGTTAATTAGTTAGTTAGCTAGTTAGTTAGTTAGTTAGTTTCCCAGTGCATATAAAAGTTATGTTTACACTATACTGTAGTCTATTAAGCCAAGGGGTGGGAGTGGGAGTGGCAGGGGGCTTCCTTCCCCTGAAAGCAGCCAAGCTGTCTTCAGCTGCACCAACATCCTTGTAAGGAGGTATGCCTGTATTGGCCGACTGTTGTTGATAATGATCATAGAATAATAGAATTGTAGAACTGGAAAGGACCCTGAGGATCATCAAGTCCAATACCATGCAATTCAAGAATATGCAACTTTCCCAAATGGGGATGGAACCTGCAATCTTGGTGTTCATCCAGTAAGCTTTATGACTCTCCTTTATCCGATCTAATACATTTGTTTGTTGGCTTTGAATGTGTGTCATTATGGTGTGTGTGTGTGTGTGTGTCTGTGTGTGTGTGTGTGTGTGAAGTTGTAGCTGAGCATGATTCAGAGGTAACAGAGAGCCTGGAGCAGCATTTCCCAGCCTTTCGCTTTCTGGAGGTATTGGACTACAACTTCCATCAGGCCAAGCCAGAGCATGGCCAATGGTAAGGGATGATGGGAGTTGTAGTTCTAGAACATAGTGAGGCCACCATATTTGTTACTTCAGCCCCTACAGTACAGGAAACAGTTTAGTAAAGATGCCAGGCCCAAATCATTTGTGGTTGTGTCAGCAAAGGTCCTCCCTTGCCTTCCCCCCCCCCAACCCCATTGCCTACATAGACTTTTTCCTTGGCAGATGTTTAGAAGCATTAATAATTGTGTTTTCCCCTTCACCTCTAAAAGCTGCCTAATTTGGCTTAGCAGTCAGAGTGAAAAATAATAATTAATGTGACTCATCCATCTAGAAAGTGTAACACATAACACAAAATGAATTGAAATAGTGCCCCAGAAATACAATGTGTTATATGTATCATGATATAATTTTTCCCTGTAGAAGGAAGTGATGCAAATGAAGAGAGTTATCAGCTGATGAATTAATTTGCATCTCAGGAAGCCTTGTACGGTTTCTCCCCCCCCCCAAAAAAAAACCCACCTTGTTGTGATTTAATAGTTGTAGAGATATTTTTTTTGTAGCTAAAAATGTAGAAGAATGGCATAGCCTGAAACCAGACTGTAAATAATTCATTTTGCAGGTAAAGTGTTGGTATGTTAAAGCCTAAGAATAGTGGATTATAGCAGTAAATTCCTATCTTCCTGCTGTTCCACAACACTCTGTTGTTTGTGCTTACACTTAAAGGGGCCACCTACAGAGAAATCTGCACTCCCTCTCTCTACCTTGGATGAAATTAACTTCTCATTGCGGAAAGATATACAGTACATGTTTTTCCCCATTCCATGTGAAACCTGGATGTGGCAAGAGAGTAAGCTAAAGTAATTCGTTCTTCCTGTCGCCACTTCTTTAAGTCCCTGCAGAACGTGTCTTCAACCTCTTTTGCTCCCAGCCCAAGTGCTCCCAAGTGCTAGAGCAGGGATAGGGAACCTGTGGCCAATCACATGCTGTTGGACTCCAACTCCCATCAGCCCCAGTCAGTGTGGCCATTGGTCAGAGATGATTGGAGTTGTAGTCTAGCAACATGTGATTGGCCACAGGTTCCCCACCCCACTGTCTAGAGATTTACTTTCTATTATAAGGAGAGAATTTGATCCATAAACTTGTACAGCAGAAGTTAAGGCGAGGCCAGACCTCTGCCCTTTCACTTTCCCACTGCTGGGGGTGGGGGAGAGCGGGGAGACTCATGTCTCCCCCCTCCTGAATCAGTCCAATATTAGCACATCTCTTTCCCTGTTTACCCAGACTGCAGTTTTCAAGTGGCAATAATTAACATTAATGTCAATGATATTAAAATTACTCACAATATAGCGTGAACAATAAAACCCATCTCAGCCGTGGATATGTGTAGCATCGCTAAGTAAAGTGCCAGTCCTATCAGCTTAACCTCAGCAACAAGATCTAATACAGCTGCAAAGGTCTTGAAATGCTTCCATAAGGTGGCCAGACTCTGGATTTAGTAAGCCAAGAGAAAATAATCCAGTGGAAGAGTGTTCTGTAACTGGGGGGCAGTCATTGAGGACACGATGGCATACTTCCTGTTGCAGGTTAGAATGCTGGCAAAGGTGGTATGTTTATTAATATCTGAGATTAGAATATCTAATATCAGCACCGCAATACCTCAAGGACCATCTCTTTCCATATGAACCTACCCGGACCCTGAGATCATCTTCTGAGACCCTCCTTCATGTTCCTCCTCCTCGAGAGGTCCGGAGGGTGGTAACATGAGAACGGGCCTCCTCTGCAGTGGCTCCCCATCTATGGAATGCTCTCCTCAGGGAAGTTCGCCTGCGCCTTCATTTAGGTGCCAGGCAAAAAGGTTCCTTTTTAACCAGGCCTTTGGTTGACCTGATTGACGTCCTATACCCTTTTAAAATGTGGCTCTTTTTTGAGGGGCACTATTGGGTTATTGTTCTTATTTTGATTTTATTTATTGTGATCTTTTCTGTGAACCACCCTCCGGGTATAGGGCGGTATATACATTCAGTAAATAATTAATAATAATAATAATAATAATACCCAGAAATGATCTAAGTAATTGTCCTTAATCATGGGAGAAGAGGTAGTCTCATTGATAATTAAAATAGAAAGTGTCTGCATAAGGAAGAAAACCTTGATAAAAACAGTTCTTTGGCAAGCTGCTGCAATTGCTTGTGAAACTCCCTCGTCGTTGTAACTCAGTTTGGAGTATTGAATGTGGAGAACTACGTAATTGCTTTTCTTTCTGCCCTATCCAACTTCAGTTCCTTTAGTCTTGCGCAAGTAGAAAATTGCAAGTTATCCGAGCCAAGATGTACAATGGCTTCCCTATGAATAAGAGCCAAAAGGAAAGGAAGAGAGCAGATGTCCGTCTTGTTGAAAATTGGCATGTCACAGGAGCTACAGATTTGTAAGAAACCAGTGAGGTTATCCCAGTTGGAAGTCCATTAAGTTTATAGCATTTCACAGCTTCTGCACTGTGGGAAGAAAGCACACTGTAGAGAAGTTGTCTCTAGTGTTCGTTGTTCAGGAATAGGAGCGCACTGAATAAAGGCAACCCTATAAATATGGGTTGTAAATGTGATGCTGTGGTGTCGAGATGCCAGAGACGACGAGAATGTCAAGTCTTCAGTAAACAGTCCTGGTCTACATGTGCGGTAGACCGAGAGAGTGGACAAATGGACAATGCTGTTTTGGACCAGAGGCGGGGAATCACAGCTTTGAACGCTCCGTTACAAAATCCCCTTGCAAATAGACAGCCAGCAGGCAAAGGGCTGGCTTGTATTCACCTTCTAGTTTGAAAATTGTTGGGGGGATTCAATTAACAATTCACCCCACCCGCCTTAAAAATATGAAAGCTTTGTGTCAGGGCATTGTCTGGGTGTGCCAGGAGCTGTGGGACCCAGCCAGTAGTCAGGACTGAAGAGCAAGTCAGGACTATAGGGAAAACCAGGAGGCAGCATCAAGGAGCAAGGGCAGGAGTCAGGACCAAAAGATAACCAAGGATGCAGGAATGTGCCAGAGCTCAGGAACGCTTGGCAAGATTCAGCTGATACAGGATGATTTTGATACCCTTTCCTGTCCAAGAAGATCCAGTGGTCATGTTGGACCGGAAGAGTCTGTCAAATGTTGGAAGGTTCTTCTCTTAGAAGACTGCTGCCTGCAACACAGGCATGTCCAACTCCCAAGAGACTCTGATCTACTCCATATAAAAAAACTGGCAGTGATCTACCCATTGTCATTGAAGGGAGGAGGAGTGCGTGTGAGGTGGGTGGATTGCCCACAAATTGTTAAGCTTTTTGGGGGAAGGATTGCCCATACTTGTTGAGCTTTCTTCCATAACTTTTGTGCATGATAAGGATCCCAGGATCAGCAGGGGATCTACCAGTAGATCACGATCTACTGGTTGGACATCCTTGTACAGATCAGGCAACTTCTGACACCGTGCCCACCTGCACTATGCATTTAAAATAGTAGAATTCCACTTTCAGCAGTTGTGACTTCCCCCAAAGAATCTGGGTAATGGTAGTTTGTTAAGGGTGCTGAGAATAGTTAGGAGACCCCTATTTCTCTCTCTGTTCCCCCCAAAGCTACAGTTCCCAGAGTTCCTTGGGGAGAGGGATTGGTTGTTAAACTACTCTGGGAATTGTAGCTCTGCTCACTATTCAGTATAGTTTGAATTTCCCTTTAATCACGGTGGTCATTTGCTTGTCTGTTTTTCTGTAGATTGTAAAGGTGATCTCGAGATACTCTTTATCCTGTATGTCAGGGATCAACAAGGTTTATCTTGCCTGGGCTGGATGCGTCCCTCAGAGATCCGTCTGTGGGCCGGATCGTGCACGTGTGTGAGCGCGCGCACATGCAATTTTCAGCATCTGTGCATGCGCAGATGTGACTTCCAGCGCTGCAGAAGCAAGTCCTCACGCTGCGCTGCTCTGGTTTAGCGCAGTGCGTGAGTGGGCAACTCAGTTCAGGGGCAGCTCATGGGCCGGTCAAATGACCTCTGCGGGCTGCTTCTGGCCCATGGGCCTTAGGTTGCTGACCCCTGCTCTAGGTCTTCCTGGAAAGTTAGTGACCTCCACTAATCACTTTGTGCCTGCCCTTTGCCTTGGTAGTTTCTTCCCAATCAATCCATTGTTTGTTGTGTATTACATAAAGGAACCTTGAAAGTCTGCGTCTCCAAACAAGTCTTTATGGCCCTAGAGTTAACTAACATGCTTGCTTTCACTGTGGCATTGCTCTGTTGCACAACATTTGGTTTTGATATATTGTGATTTATTGGTTAATTTATAAATAAAGAGCTTGTGTAATGTCTTGGACAAGGTGTCAGACACTAGACGTGGAAACCACTGGGGGACCCCCAGGGCATAATCACAATGTCTCAGCCCAGCCTGAGAAATCAGAACTCTAAACAGGTACACCCAAAGACATTTAGCAAGGGGTTACCAATGGGGTGCCTGTCGGCACACATATTAATATTAATAGTATTATATAGTATGTTTTGACTGGTGCCCAGAGGATTTTCTCCCCACCACCACCACCACTGTAGGCATGGAAGAAGCATGCAGTTGTAACCAATATAATAGATTGCAGTGTGTTCGTGTGTGTGTGTGTGTGTGTGTGTGTGTGTAGCCACAATAGTGTCATCCAGTTTGCATATATGTCCACAACAAGCCCAAAAAGGTTGTCAACCCCTTTGATTTGGTGATCCTAAATGTCTAGATTGCACTCTTAAGATCTTTTGTGACGTTGGAGGGAGATCCTGCGTTTCAACTTTTGGCTCATGCAGTTCAGTCAAAGCTATGCCCCTGCATCTTTTTGTGTCGTCAGAAGGGAAACCTGCAATGCACTCCTTAAATCATGCTCTGCATTCACTTCTGGCCACTTAATATTGAAGGGAAATATTTGGTGTCTTGCCCCAGGTGACCATTTAGAATGCTTGTATGGTTAGCTGGCACTGATTGCAAAAACATGTTAGGAATTATGAGGAGTAGTAATTTTATCTCGCACCTCATCCTAAAAGCCTCAGGCCAGGAAGAGTATTTTTTAAAAAATAATAAAAGAAAACCTGGATCTAAAATGCATGTTTAAAAATGAATTAAATCTATATGAACCCTATTCCACTAAAAGCTTAAAAGGAGTTAACTCTGTGGCACTTATTGTGTAATCCGTTGACTTCTAATTGCTTTCTGTCACAAGGTAGCATTTATTTGGCATATTATTTTGCTGGCAGTTAAGTGCATCCATTCTGCACAATGTTGGAATGGAAACTGATGTTGCTGTTACTTACAAAGGATGTCTAATGTCTAGACACCACGCAAACACTTTTCAATATCTTAACTTTATCCCTTGTTTACAGCATGAGCATTGTTCACCATACAATGGTCATTCATAATTTGGGGAGCAGTCCTCAGTCAAGGTGCACATACAGGGTTCTGGTGTGGGGTGATAGTGTGACATTCCAGGGAGCATTGAAGTTCTGGTACAGGCAATCTCTTTCCTTCCCCACTTGACAGTGATTAGACTCTCACAGATCCACACTGGATTTGTAACCTGTGGAGTGATTTTGGAGGGCGAGAGTTTAAGGAGAGCTGCTTCTCACAATTATTATTTTTTTCTGTAGGATGAGATGAGAGAGATTCTGCTTTGTAACTCCAGCAGGAGATTGCTAACTAATCTACTGAACCTTGCACACAGGAGCAGGCTGTAGACATAGCCACATGCTAGGTTCTCTGTACATTAACAGGTGCTTGTTGGCTGGGTTGGAGATCCTCAGAAGATCCTCTCTCTTAGAGGGGAAGCGGAATTCAGAAAGCTTGAGGAACACTACCAAACACAAAGTTAAACCAGAGATCTGTTTACATCAAAAGAAAGTAGATTCGGTTGAAACACTCTAAAATATTACACAAGTTCAGCAGTACAAAAGCTTTTATATTGTGGTAATTAAACGCAGAAAGGTAGTAACAGGGGCCAAGGCATAAAATCTTGGCTTTCCTTCTAGATCAGCGATCTAGTACCAAGCCGTGACTTCTCTCCCTTCCAGTGATACCGTTGATTTTCCTATTCCTGTCGTAGAACTCATTTTCCGCTTCACTTTGTTCTACTTTAAGCCACTCAGTTGTAGACCATCTAAGACGGCTCACCAACCCTCCTCTTGGCTTGAAACCTTATTGCTATAATCGGTACATTCAACTGGTGGCATTCTATAGCTTGCTTGCTTTCAGGCAAAGTTCCAGGGATATAAATCTAACAGCCCACTGTTGTGATCACACCATTGCCACCATCTTCCCACCCTGTGGAGTCTACAAGGAAAGGATTTGTAGGTACCTGCTAGGGATACTCCCGATATGGGTATGTTCCTTTAGGAGCATGAATTGTAACAGACAACTCTTGGGGTCTGTGTTGTCTCTGCAATTCTACAACATTGTTCTGAATGTCCATTACATAAATATTCTACCAGATTATAATTATTGTTATACATCGTTGTCATAACAAGCCCACAAGTTACAGTGGTGCCCCGCAAGACGAACGCCTCGCAAGACGGAAAACCCGCTAGACGAAAGGGTTTTCCGTTTTGGAGGCGCTTCGCAAAACGAATTTCCCTATGGGCTTGCTTCGCAAGACGAAAATGTCTTGCGAGTTCCTGCGGGGTCCCCCCCCCCTTTTCCTAAGCCCTAAGCCCTAAGCCACTTATCAGCTGATCCGCTGATAAGCCGCTTATCAGCTGATCTGCTAAAAGCCGCTAAACTGCTAATAGCGCTAATCCGCTAAGCTGTCAATGGGCTTGCTTCGCAAGATGAAAAAACCGCTATACGAAGAGCCTCACGGAACGGATTAATTTTGTCTTGCGAGGCACCACTGTATTTGACCTAGTAACAGATTTAAGGGTTTACTTCAGATGTGTGTGTGTGTGTATAATAGCCCTGGGAAGGGTTGTTAATTTATTATTATTGTGTGTGTTGACAGAACGGAAATTCATTGCTTGCTTCTGATTTCTTTGTGGCTTTAGAATGCATTGGTATCTCGTCTACAATGAGGAGCAGTGTTGGATTGTGTGCTGCCATGAAATAATAATAATAATAATAATAATAATAATAATATGTTATTTATACCCCTCCCATCTGGCTGGGCTTCCTATTAGAGACTGGGACAATACAGCTGTTTCCACCAGTTCTCTGTTCCAGAAGGAAGTAGCAGGTACTAGGAACTGTGTGATGGGGAAATAGAAAGCTACCTTATACTAAGTCAGCCCATGTTGCTCAGAGTTGTTTGTCCAGCTGGCAGCTGTCTGTACTGAAACTGGCAGGGTTTCAAGCAGGAGACTTTCCCTGTCCTACCTGGAGATGCCAAGGATCAAAGCTTTTGCTTGCAGGGCGTGTGCTGTCCACTCTGACCTGTGACCTGTTCCTTTAGGTGCATTGATGTACTCAATTAAGAATTCTCAGGGTATGAAACGGCACTCTTTACAGAGGTTGTGAGCACTTGCTGGGGTGTGTGTGTATGTAATCTTTCCTCTTTAATTTTCCCATTCTGCCCAATCCTTCCCCAAACTGGCTTTTGTGTGTCACTTTCAGGTTGGATCCGGATGTGCAGCAGGGGCTTGTCCCATTTCCCAATCAGCTTTGCACCTTTTCTCCCTGCATTGCTTGTGCCTTTATTGCAGGATTTCCCTAGTTTCTCTTTAAAGGGATTGCCATTTCATATTGTCTTTCTTCTCCTCTGATCTGCTTGGTTAGATCCCGGGACAAAAGCGGGCTCTGCCAGTCAGGTCTGGAGGATGTGGAATTGGCATATTCCTCATACAGAGAGAGGCAGGCTTCCACTGTGTTGCATTAACCTGAAGTGTGATGACACATTACAAATCCAAATAAATATATAGCAGATACAGTGGTACCTCAGGTTACATACTTAATTCGTTCCAGAGGTCCGTTCTTAACCTGAAACTGTTCTTAACCTGAAGCACCACTTTAGCTAATGGGGCCTCCCGCTGCCGCCGCACCACCGGAGCACTATTTCTGTTCTCATCCTGAAGCAAAGTTCTTAACCGGAGGTACTATTCCTGGGTTAGCGGAGTCTGTAACCTGAAGCGTATGTAACCTGAAGTGTATGTAACCCAAGGTACCACTGTAGTCAAAATGAGTGGACTGGTAATAAACATACTGTTTTTTTTATCAGATGTTTATAGGTAGAATAGTTACCCAACTGTTTTTAATACTCCAGATCCTGTATAATGAATATCACACATGTTTACTTTTTGGCCCTTTGCTTCCCCTTCTGAACTATTGGGCTGGTGTGGGTGCGATTAATTTGTCAAGCCTGACTTTAGAGACCTGCTCTACAATCTATTCACTCAGCTTTTAGGGAAATTAGGATCAAGTAGTTCTCCTTGCAGAGGGACCAAACTGACAGTAGTTTACAATGTATGGTGGACATTTCTTGGAGGGCAAATGCCCTTAGGAGCCTGAATTGCCTTGGAACAACAGCTGTTGTTCTTTTGTCATTCACAGTCCCTGCCAGGAGTCAAGGAGGAACAGAAGTCTCCCTTCTCCAGACAGCAGCTGTTCCTCTTCATTTGTACACTGGGTTGTAGAGAGAAGCGGGTAGCAGCTGACTCCTCTTCCCACCTGCACATAAACAAGTTTGCATGTATCAAAAGTGAGGGGAAGAGGTCTGGGTTGGAGTCCAGAGTCACCACCCACTCCCACTGTTTCTGCTATGGCTTTAGCACTGCCAAAGTTGAGCTGCTGTTTTCTTCCTTGCTGTAGAATGTATCCACTTCTGCTTCTGTTTTGATGCAGTCACTTATGAAAATTTGAATGGAGGAAAGAAAGATAATAATAATAATAATAATTTATTATTTGTACCCCGCCCATCTGGCTGGGTCTCCCCAGCCACTCTGGGCGGCTTCCATAAAAACCAAAAATACACTAAAATATCACAGATTAAAAACTTCCCTGAACAGGGCTGCCTTAAGATGTCTTCTGAATGTTAGGTAGTTATTTATTGCTTTGACATCTGATGGGAGGGTGTTCCATAGGGCAGGCGCCACGACCGAGAAGGCCCTCTGCCTGGTTCCCTGTAGCTTTGCTTCTCGCAATGAGGGAACCGCCAGAAGGCCCTCGGCACTGGACCTCAGCGTCCGGGCAGAACGATGGGGGTGGAGACGCTCCTTCAGGTATACTGGGCCAAGGCCGTTTAGGGCTTTAAAGGTCAACACCAGCACTTTGAATTGTGCTCGGAAACGTACTGGGAGCCAATGTAGGTCTTTCAAGACCGGTGTTATGTGGTCTCGGCGGCCGCCCCCAGTCACCAGTCTAGCTGCCGCATTCTGGATTAGTTGTAGTTTCCGAGTCACTTTCAAAGGTAGCCCCATGTAGAGCACATTGCAGTAGTCCAAGCGGGAGATAACTAGAGCATGCACCACTCTGGCGAGACAGTCCACAGGCAGGTAGGGTCTCAGCCTGCGTACCAGGTGGAGTTGGTAGACAGCTGCCCTGGATACAGAATTGACCTGCGCCTCCATGGACAGCTGTGAGTCCAAAATGACTCCCAGGCTGCGCACCTGGTCCTTCAGGGGCACAGTTACCCTATTCAGGACCAGGGAGTCCTCCATACCAACCCGCCCCCTGTCCCCCAAAAACAGTACTTCTGTCTTGTCAGGATTCAACCTCAATCCATTAGCCGCCATCCATCCTCCAACCGCCTCCAGGCACTCACACAGGACCTTCACCGCCTTCACTGGTTCTGATTTGAAAGAGAGGTAGAGCTGGGTATCATCTGCATATTGATGGACACCCACTCCAAACCCCCTGATGATCTCTCCCAGCGGCTTCATATAGATGTTAAAAAGCATGGGGGAGAGGACGGAACCTTGAGGCACCCCACAAGTGAGGGCCCAGGGGTCTGAACACTCATCCCCCACCACCACTTTCTGAACACGGCCCAGGAGGAAGGAGCGAAACCACTGTATAACAGTGCCCCCAGCTACAGGGTGCCAACTTTTGGGGGGTCCTTGGCACATTTACAAACTGGAGAAATTGCTGTGGGCATCAAACACACAAACCCTTTCCAACTATATTGGAGTGGGGTGGGGTTCCCATGACTCTTTGACCCAGAATGTGACCCGAATCTATGGAGCAAGACTTTCTTGAGGAATCCTCTGTTGGGATACTGCCAGGGAGACAAAGTCCATCATGCCCCCACGCCGATGCCGGACGATCCATCGATCTCCTGTAGATACAGTATGTCAGTTAGCGACACGAAGCCTCAGAAATAGCTTTCCACATTCCAGAGCTCGTGCCCGCTCTATCAGCAGAGTTCGCACAACGAAAGATGCACTCAGGAGAGCATATTTACAAGTTTATTCAGCATTGGTCAGAACAAAGAAAAAAAAACATGACTGCCTGCTTCGATGTCTCAGGCACAGAGAGAAAACGAAAGGATATACGAAACAAAAACTTCCTGTGAACAGGAAATACGCAGGCTGTGACACAACAACCTGCTCCCTTTTTAAGGTGGAACGGAAATATCCTAACATCCTCTTGGTTTAAGCTTCTTTGAGGGCCTGGACCGTGAATAAGCAAACTAAGGCCCGGGGGCTGGATCTGGCCCAATTGCCTTCTAAATCCGACCCGCAGGCGGTCTGGGAATCACATGAGTAGGGAATTACATGAGTAGAATGTGTCCTTTTATTTAAAATGCATCTCTGGGTTATCTGTGAGGCATAGGAATTCGTTCATCCCCCCCCCCAATATAATCTGACCCCCCACAAGGTCTGAGGGACAGTGGACCGACCCCCTGCTGAAAAAGTTTACTGACCCTTGGGGTAAAAACTGGCTCAACAATGCAGCATCTTTGGGTTGTTAGGCACACAGTCGGCGTAGAGGTGTTGGAGCTGGGTGCATTTTTCAGGGTTTTGTCACAGTTTATTGGGATAGTTCTGATTATGTGTCACAGGTAATTAGTTCATACTTGTGCCTGGCCACTAATCAGGTTTCCTTTTCTGGAAATATGGAGCAGGTTGTCTCTGTCTGTTCCATTTTCGTGTTGCCGTCAGCAGATCTGCAGAGCTCTCCTTCTCCCTTGCCTACCATTTAACTGTGATTTAGGTGACAGATGCAAAAGAGGTAAGGCAGTCTTTCCAAATTATCAGATGACATGGCTGAAGAGGGTGACCTTTAAATGATACAGGATCCCCTGAGCTGTTGAAGATTTTCAGAACCACAAGAACATAGATATTATGTGGAGACCCTCTCAGATGATTCCAAGTTGAATGAGTAAAACTATGTCACTGATTCAAAGAAGTCAGTAGGGAGACACACCCAACTACACTATATGCAAAAATTTAACTTTATACTTTTCGAGTTCTGCATATTTTGGCATAAGGCTTCCTGGGAGATAATAGTCAAAATACATCCATTTACCATTCTTCTACCCAGCTCGAGAATGCAAAGCTTACTAGTTTAAATTGCCGTCATCCAAATCAATTCACTCTACTGACCACAGCCAAAGGTAAAAGGATTATTTAAAATGTACCGGTATATTTAAAAGCACACAGATGGATTGGAAGGGGCCCTTGGTGGGCGCCAAAAGTGAGTTTCTGGGGGTACTGTGGTACTACCCTAGGACACAAAGATTTTTTCCAGAGGATTATTGTTAGGACCTCCCCTCCCCCAAAAAAATCACCCTTGTCTTTCATCTGGGTAAAAGACACTCCTGCCTTTAATTTTCCTGCCTTTAATTTTCTTCTGCTTAAGAAAATGTATTTGATAGAGTACCATTCACTTCTCCCCACCCCCAAAGAGTTGGGAATGTTTACAATATTTTACAAATACAAGCCCAGTTCAGATTATCTTTTGAGGCTTCGTGTCCCTGTGGTTTATGAAGCCAGAAACAAGGGCTGGGACCAAGTTCCCTTCCTCCCCTCCTCCTTTTCGGTTCTTTGGAGTGAAGGTGCTGGCTGAAGTCCCCTGTTAAATCTCTGCTGGGAAACTCTGGATTAATGTCAGGTGACAAACCAGTACAGGGGTCAGCAAACTTTTTCACCAGGGGGCCGGTCCACTGTCCCTCAGACCTTGTGGGGGACCAGACTATACTTTTTTTTGGGGGGGGAGGAACGAATTCCTATGCCCCACATATTTATTTTTAAGCACATATTCTACTCATGTAAAAACACCAGGCAGGCCCCACAAATAACCCAGAGATGCATTTTAAATAAAAGGACACATTCTACTCCTGTAAAAGCACACTGATTCCCGGACAGTCCGTGGGCCGGATTTGGAAGGCGATTGGGCCAGATCCAGCCCACGGCCCTTAGTTTGCCTACCCATGAACCAGTAAAATAAGCCAGGATCACAGCATGGTTTATGAAGACCTGAAAACTTGTCCCAACTACCCCATCATAAACTCTCTAACTATTCTCATTTGTTCATGCACATCCCTAAACTGCTTTCTGAAGACTGTTTATATGCTTTAATTGTGGTGCAATATCAAATAATTGTTTTAATATAATGCAAAAGTAATTGAGGTGACTGAATGCAGGCTTCTTGAAGTGTTGTTCTAATATTACAGTAAGCAAGTTTCTGATTAATTTAGCCTCAGGGTGTCAACTTTTATTAAGCAACCTAACAGGAAACCTTGCACAACAAAAGAAGTGCATAGCTGGGAAAGAGCAGAGAGAGACAGTGAGCAAGAGCTCTGGTTTTTCAGAATAACTTTCTGACTGTGGTCTAATTTTGGATTCCTTTCAAGTGGTTTTAACGAAGTTACTTTTGCTTGGGAACACGTTCTTATTCAAAGTTTTATCATTCAAACGGTTTCAAAATTTTGCAAAATGCTTCCCTGAGCATTTTAAGTGCTTTTCTTTTCTTCAATATCTGATGTTTTAATTTCTCTACTAAATTCCCTATTAATTTAGATCGGTTTTTGCTGAAAGGAAAACTCGAAACTGGAATTTCTTTTTGACAAAACTACTCCTTAAAAAGAAACTGATTGTGTGAAATCAGTTGCTCAACTGGTTTTTATCTCAAAACCTTGCAGAGTAGGTAGAGTCATGGCCTCTGACACTGTTCTTTAGAAATTAATAGTGAAATTTGGGTTTTTCCCTGTTCAGGAACTCAGCAGAGAAAAGGGTGAACTTATTGCTGATGTAAAGATTGCAGGGGAAAAGAGACTGAATTTGGTTTGCCTGTTTTTCTGTGTCTCCTCTTAAATAACATTGAACAGGAAAACCCTCCTGAGTTGGTAGTAAGTGTGGTTTGTAGTCATTGTGTACACCCCAGATGGTTCATAAAAACCCTTTGAAATGCCATCTGTCAGGCGTGTGTCCAGCCGGCAGCCTGTCATTTCGCTACAGAAAAGCGGAGGCAGGAATTCCCTTGCCCCTTGTTTTCTTTACTACCTTTCTGAATTGTCGTTGGGAACATTTGCTTAGATGCAGTGAAGCCGAGAGTAATCCTTGCGCTATGCAAAAATGCAGAATGTGGGCGTTTGCAGCCCCGTTGATCCCACAAAATGAGAGGGACTTGCCAGTGATACTATATCTTAGGCTGCAGTGGAAATTGGTATGTTTTAAGTTACTAGCTTCTTGACGTTACAAGGCTCTTCTAGGTGCGCAAGTAAAAATCTTCAGAGCGCAAGTAAAAAGCCAGATGAGATGCAATGGGTCATCTTAAGTGTGAATGAATAAATCAACATCCTGGGAAACTCTTTGTTCTCTGAGCATCCTGGATGAGCAATGGACTTAATTTGTGCCTACAAGAACAAACTCCATCTGATTCAGATGTGCTTGTTTTTGCTCTGAGCACTCATTGCTGAAGTAGAACATGGAAACTTTAAAGCCCTACAGTTGTATCTCAGTAATAAAGCAAGTATACTCTGCCTTGGTTTGTGAATTTCCCTTCCCCTGAAGGATGTGTGGCGTGCATGTATTTTGGTTGTATGTAGAGAAAACTAATATGTGTAGCTCTTCCACTGAAATTAATGGCAGATGGATGCACTTTGTTGTTGTTGTTTAGTCGTTTAGTCGTGTCCGACTCTTCGTGACCCCATGGACCAGAGAACGCCAGGCACTCCTGTCCTCCACTGCCCCCCGCAGCTTGGTCAGACTCATGCTGGATGCACTTAGTTATATTTAATGGGTTGGATCCAGAGAAACACTGGGTTAAAGGAGTAGGCATGGGAGGTAAATTTTGCACCTCTTGTTCCTCCCTAGAAAAACTCTCCCAAGGATGAGGGGTTCCTGCTGAATGGGGTGGTCTGGGGTGTCAAGAGGGAAGGGGGAGGAATTATTTTTAAATATTAGGAGGAACGAGGAAGCACTTTCAGTGAGAAGCAGCTCATCTTCCAGCCTCCCCTTCCATTTGTGTTCTTTTAGGTCCAGCCCATTATTATCTAAGCCCATCTGAATTCATAATTCTTACAGAGTGTTTTAGCAGACCACCCTACGTTGATAGCAAAGGGCCTCTGCAACATTCAGATTTCAGCATCCCTAGAAGATTAAGAGCAATGGCTTGAAACAAGTAGAACTATTCAAATGCCTTAGAAAATTAGTCTGCAGTTTTGACAGATGTGTTGATGTAATGTAAACAAAGGCGGAGAAGGATGATAAAACGTTAGTAATTGTCATAAAAAGACAGATGGAAAATGTGGGGGTGGATGCCAATAAATATTTCATGCAAGTTCTGGGTTGTTGAGGAAAGCTTTGTGAAATCGAATAAAGCGAGTTTTCACCCAAGTTCCCCAGCATAAGTTGACTCGGAGAGGATATGGGATTGGGGAGAATTTGCATGGTGCTTCCCTGCAAAGGCCAGAAATGGATTCAGTTAAAACGTATCTTGCAGACACCTGGACCAGAGCCAGGGCCGGACCACCCATGAGGCAAGGTGAAGCAACTGCCTCAGGCAGTAGGATCCACAGGGACAACAGATCCAGCTTCCAAGAAATGCATCACCCGCTGCTGCAAGCTTATGCCATTTTTAAAAAAATGCAAATCTTTTAAGGCACTGCTAGACTGCACTGTGCTTGGTGTGGGATGGTTGTTGTCGCAGACAGTCATGTATGGTGCTACTTTACTTTGTCTTTTTCCTTTGGTACGTGGCCTCTTTCCCCAGAAGATCGTGGTTCCATTTCCCTCAGTAGTGTCTTGATGCGATGATACTTGTTTTGCCGTGATGGTGGTAAGGAAGCCTGAAAAGTCATTTTTGTTACCCTTTTTTGTCTCCCCTTAGGCACAACACGTCCTCCACGAGAAGGAGAAGTGCCTGGTGTGGACTATAACTTTCTGACTGTGCAGGAGTTTCTTGAGCTTGAAAAAAGCGGGACTCTTCTTGAAGTGGGAACCTATGAAGGTATGTCGTAGTAATGTGGGCTCAATGAGATGCCCGTGATGAAGGACAGCTTCTAGAAATGCTTGAGGAACTTCTTTGGGAAACTTAGGGCCACCGCTTGCTTTTTATTATTGTAATGGCACCATTTCAATCCCAACCCCTTTAAAAGCTTTAAAACAGTGTTTTGAAAGGTAGGAATTAACATGGCAATGCTGAGGATTGTATTGTATTGTATTGTATTGTATTGTATTGTATTGTATTGTATTGTATTGTATTGTATTGTATTATTTTTTAACTGTTCTTCATCAAAGATAGATCCCAGGGCAATTTCAAAACGTTACACAAAACAGAACCCAATTCACAACAATAAACAGATTAGGAAATTATTAAAAAGCAGCAATAAAAGAGGGGTGTTTCTATGCAAACAGCTGCAGTGCAACATGAGAATAATATTAAACCTAACAACAACAACAACAACAACAACAACAACAACAACAACAACAACAACAAATTCCCCTCAACAACAACAACAACAACAAATTCCCCTCAGGGCTGCATGAGCAAACACTTCTTATTAGGCATAAAGGTAAAGGTAAAGGTACCCCTGCCCGTACGGGCCAGTCTTGACAGACTCTGGGGTTGTGCGCCCATCTCACATAAGAGGCCAGGGGGCAGCGCTGTCCAGAGACACTTCCGGGTCATGTGGCCAGCGTGACATCGCTGCTCTGGCCAGAGCCAGAGCCAGAGCCGCACACGGAAACGCCGTTTACCTTCCCGCTGGTAAGCGGTCCCTATTTATCTACTTGCACCCGGAGGTGCTTTCAAACTGCTAGGTTGGCAGGCGCTGGGACCGAGCAGCGGGAGCGCACCCCACCACAGGGATTCGAACCACCAACCTTTCGATCGGCAAGCCCTAGGTGCTGAGGCTTTAACCCACAGCGCCACCTGCGTCCCCTTCTTATTAGGCATAAGAAGCCTAAAAGTGTAGGGACCATCCATACTTCTAAGGAGAGGGAGATCCACATTCAGAGGGCCACTATAGAGAAGACTCTGTCTTATGTCACTGCAGCCATCATTGAGTATAGTGTCCCCCCGCCCCCCATTTCATGACCTAGATTGGCTAATTTGCAGGGTTGGGATGTGTTCCCTCAAATACTTAGACCCCAAGTTATTCAAGTCAAGCATGCCAGCATTAACACTTTGAAGTGAGCCTTGTTACCTATAGGCAGGCAGCCCACAGAGATCCTGCAAATATGTCTGCGTAGGTTCATCAATGCTGCACTAACCACTTTGGATGTGTTGGTTTGTTAATGGTGCTGCAGCCTGGTTTGACAAGTGCTGCCTTTTAGACTGCAATCCTTTACACACTTACCTGGGAGAAAGTTCTGTAACATTTAGCGACACTTTCTTTGGGTTGAGTTGAATGGGATTGCTTTTCGCTAGCCTGAATTAGCCTGTGTTTGAGCTTTTCTGCCTATAAAGCAAATAGTTTTTCTCCTTCTTAAACTTAGGGAGGCTTCCTAGCTGAGATTTGAAGAGGTAATGACATTTGTCTTTTTAATCTACAGAAAAATGCTAAAATTACAGTAACAAATGCTGAATTATAGGCTGAGAATTTAGAATATACAGGTCCTGTGCCCACCCAACTATGGGAGTTTATAGTTGACAAGTTGCAGTGATGGGAATCACTAGTGACCTGCTTTTCAAGTTTGTTGTGAGAATGAAGAACTATAAATAATTGTAAGGCACTTACTAGTAGTAGTAGTAGTAGTAGTAGTAATAATAATAATAATAATAATTTATTCCCCAGCCACTCTGGGTGGCTCCAGAAAAATATTAAAGTACAGTCATTCATCAAATATTAAAACCTTCCCTAAACATAGCTATTAATACAATTGTTACAACTTTAATGACTTACTCAGCATCTTGGCTTTTGACTGCAAGTTATGTAGGACTTAAAGTTGGACATCTTTATTATTTTCAGGGTGAGTAATAATATTAATAAACAGTAAGCATGTGTGTGTTTGTGTGTGTGATGCCCTCTGGATGTTGAACAACAATTCCCAGCACCCCCAGCCAGTCAGGGATGATAGGATTTGTGGTCCGACAATATTCAGAAGCTACCATGTTGGCTGCTGATGTTCTAGAGGCAGGACAAGAAATGCATTTATAGATTTTTGTCAAGTCACTCAAGGCTTCTTTGTATCACAGCAAAGTACCATCCCGTCCAAGTTTATTTCATTTAAGAGTATTTTAAGATTCTATGATTCATCCTCTGGGCATGAAGCATAGATTTGTCAAGGAGAGGGAGAAGTTATATTTAATTACTTCTGTCGAGGTCTGTTCAAAATGTAATAAGGTGGCCTTTTAAAACAACAAGAAGTCATACATTTTGAACAATGAAGATTTAGTTCTGTTCGGAAGCAATTAACAACTCAGTTGCCTTAGGAATATTAGTCAAGGGTTCCATTGTGTTTCAGAACCTCGTGCTCATTATTTTTTTATTAATAAAATAATTCAGGCCTGAATTCCAAATTTATGGAACTTTGCAAATACTTGCAGACAACTCCTAAAACTGACTCACTCCAGTTTTCATGTTTACACATGAAGCTGTATGCATAGGAGTGTTCAGTTGTGTGCTCTGAGTTTTTCCCATTCTTTGCAAATAATGGAGGAGCCCTCAGATAGTTTATTGTTTATTTTATTTACCATTTAAAAGATTTTTTAAGGCTCTCTCATTCATCAGTTTGATGCCAAGGTGGTGTACAAAGCAAGGCCAAATACACAACTATAAAATATAACAACTGTGGAAATACTGGCAAAGCAGTAAACCATCGTCAGAGAGACTACACGACTGAGATACAGCTGTTATGATACAGTTATGGTATCATAACAAAGAAGGCTTGCTCTTTCATTGAAACATAGCATGTAGAAGCTTTCTCTGACAGAGCTTAGGACACAGACAGGCTGCTATCAGGAGAGACACTCCGCGATTGAAGGGTTTAAAAGTTGAAAAGTACAATTGGGAGGAAAGAGGGGGGAGGGAGAGAGGGAAGAACAGAGGTGGGGGGCTGTTGTTCTTTCATTTTATTGCCTAGTGGGGTTGTGTCAGTATCATGTGGATAGGTCCTTTGTTTATAAATACACACTCAAATTGAATAATTTCCACATAAATCATAATTATATCTAAAATAAAGATACAAAAATTAATATCAATAACAGCAACGGCCCGTCCCCAACAACCCCCACCCTTAAAAAAACCAACAATACCCCAGCCCAATAGCTGAGCCTTTGTAGGTGAATTGATAGGACCCCACCCTCCCAGGCTAGGTGGAAAAGTCCTGCAGGCCAGGGAGCAGGTTTTCCAGGACTCAGAACCAAGGTGGAACAGATTAGGTGGTTGTAGATGTGGCATATATTGCATGGCGAGGCCCCAAGCCCCACCCCATTTCTTAGATAATGAAACACACGGACTCCAATATTTTGGGTTAATGGGATAATTAAGGCCACAACTTTATTGCTTACAGATGTGAGCAGTATTGGCTTAGGCATTGGAACTGAACCAACTATATCTGACTCCTGCCCACCATGCAGGTAGTCTCATAAGGGTCAACTACCAGTAGGGGGAGCTCTGTTGATGCGCATCAACTGTGAGCTCCCCCAGGATCACCGATGGGGTCGTGGCATGGCCCTAGCCCATACTCGGGCTTCGGACAGGATCCACACCCCCACATCCCTTTAACGGAATACCCTTAAAGAGGAGGGGCAGGTGAAGGCCACTACCTCCCCTCCCATAAACCAGGTTTACCAATGCCTAACCGCCAAACCTTACAAAGTTGTGACGATTGCTGCAAGGCAGGCAAAAACCATGTGGCTGGTGCCAATTTGCCAAGTGGGAAAATTCCTACCTGGCCCCCGTACCAGGCGACCAACTGTAATCCATAGCAAGGCCAAGATGGCGAACGCACAAAAATATGGTGGGAGGGCGGGAGATCCGACGCAGAAGGAGAAAAGGAGACTGAACCCCGGCCGCACAGATGTTTAAATCAGGTGAGCCACGTCCCCCGGTCAACCAGTTTGGTTGTGACGCGGCCGGGACTCCCAATGACGCCCCCTGCTGTACACAGAGAGTGCTCATGGCCAGCCTGCAATTCCGCCCCCCTGGGAAGGTGAGCGGTTTTGTCAGGAGCAGAGCAATTAGTTTCCATTCATAGAAAAGATGTACTTACTAATGTTTCTATACAACAGATCAACTCGGTACAGTGGTACCTCAGGTTACATACGTTTTAGGTTACAGACTCCGCTAACCCAGAAATAGTACCTTGGGTTAAGAACAGTTTCAGGTTAAGAACGGACCTCCAGAACGAATTAAGTTCTTAACCCAAGGTACCACTGTAATCCGAATGGCCCTTTAACCCCATTAGATCACCAAGATCTAATTGCAGTGGAATATTTTATTTTCTCCTTATGCTTATGCTCTTTTAAAACTTTTTTAGGCAATGCCAGTGTGATGTAGTGTTTAAGAGCGGTGGTCTCGTAATCTGGTGAACCGGGTTCGCGTCTCCGCTCCTCCACATGCAGCTGCTGGGTGACCTTGGGCCAGTCACACTTCTCTGAAGTCTCTCAGCCCCACTCACCTCACAGAGTATTTGTTGTGGGGGAGGAAGGGAAAAGGAGATTGTTAGCCGCTTTGAGACTCCCTAGGGTAGTGATAAAGTGGGATATCAAATCCAAACTCTTCTTTTTCTTGATAGTTTTCTTTTTGAAATAACATCAGTGTTGTGTAAGTTCTACTTTCAAAAGGTGTTGGTGATTATTATTTCTTTGGTCTTTATTACTTTTCAACTTATTTCCAACACGATGCAATTTGTCCTTGACAAGGGTTGGCAGTGGCCTTTTAATTTCAGAAAGTTGAAGTTATGATGAATGCATTGTTGAGATTTCATTTTGTCCACTGAAGGCCACTCATTCCACCCGCCATGAGAAAGGAGCTATTATGATTCTGCGTTGTTAGAAAGCTGAATGCTGCTCACTGCAGTACTGTTATTTGGGCTATAATTTAATGGTCTGTGGATTCCTGAGATAATATTTGGGGAGCTAAGGTAACTTTGCCTTATCCAAAGGAGCCTAAAGGGTAACAATAAATGTGGATCTGTGTAAAAGGCGTCAAAGGGTAAATTGTGAAATCTAATCCACTCACTAACTTTTGATAAATTACAGTCTGCAACACAGCAACCAATCAAACAGATGGTAAACAATTTTCTACTCCATCAAAACCTTACAAATTATCTTTGGCTGGAACCAAACGTTACCAAAGACTTGAGTGGAGTTTTTCCCACCCCGGCAATTAACTGATTGTCCTTTGCAGTGTAGAGAAAATGTTGATGTGATGATGCCACATCACTTACTATGTTTTTATATACCTTGGACCCAGAGTGCCCGGGGCCACCCAGTTAGATGGGCAGGTTACAAACAATAACATTATTTTGTGGTCCCTCCTATGATATCTGTATTAATGGTTCTACACACCTGCTCATCAAATGTTTCTGAATTGCTATCCAGGCATTGAAGAAGGAAGGGGCACATGTCCGGTGTCCATTTGGTCCAGTGTAGCACAGGGGAATCTGTCGGCTTCCAGAAGTTTCCGGACTCCAGCTTCCATCATTCTTTCCCATTGGGTGGTATTGGTTGGGGCTGGAGGGAACTTGCAAGTCTCAGCAACGCCTGGAAGCTCACAGATTCCTGATCCTGGACACAGTATTAAATCCCTGGTCTAGTGTTACGTGTGAACCACCCCATGTGTGTCCTATGCTATGATCTCCTCTGTTGCCGCTTGAATCTAGTTGAACTTTGGCTGGATGCATATGGCTAGAAACTGCTGTGCAAATGGTCAGATGTAAGATGTTGTGGGTCTGTTTTGTTTTGTTTTTTTGTTGCTCTTGGTTAAAGAAGCTCAGTCAAGCAAGCTTGTCCCTGACATACTTTGGGAACCGCTGTATTACCATATGAATCATGGGTGCGGATTCCCACCCATGTGCTACAATTTCATCTGGAAGAGAAGAGGTGTGCAAAGGCTGGAGAAAGAAGTATCAGTGGAGGGAGTCCTATTTGCCATGAAACAAACACCCCTCTGTAGCCTGGAACTTGAGTGTGCGGAGTGCCACTCGTTGATTGCTGTGGGCAGCCTACAATGAGAGACTAGGATGAGGCCAACAGATTCAGGGGACCCTCTTTGTCGAGAGAGATTTTGGGGTGACTTGTGGGTTTCTTTGGGCTCTGGCTGAGAACCAGGGTGTGTGGGCTGAGTCCTGAGGGAGAGCCAGGAGCATGAGAGGAGGTGCGTGGGAAGGCACATTAGAAGTTCTCTTACTGATACCTGTATATATTTATAGCATTGCATAGATTTGCATTGAGGCTTCATATTTGTCTTTTTAGACTCATACCACACCACTTAGATCTATTTTATATGTCAGGTGCTACAGGTATATAAATGACCTAAAATAAAATAAAATAAAACAAAAAATAAAATAAAATAAAATCAAAGGCATTTTAACTTTATCACTAAATTGTGGCAGATTGATATCCTATAGATGCAGAATGGGCTCCAACTCTTAGGTGCTTCTGTCAACAATTAAAAACTTACCTTGTTACCTGAACTTTTTCTGACCATATCAATTCTTGGCATTTCTGGCTACTACAAGTCATACTGTTTTATTTCTATATTGTATTTTCACGTTGCGAACTGCTCTCAGAGCTACGGATGAAGGGCAGCAGTCCTTACATGTAATTTATTATTCTTATAAATGACAATAATAATATTTCTGCTTTATTAATACGGTTTTTGTGTTATGTTTTCTTATATGCTGCCTGTTGTATTATTCTGTAAACTTGCCTTAGTATTTCTGTGAAATAAAAGGTGGCGTCAAAACGATTTTAATAAATTTGTTTAAATAAATAAAATCACTTTTGCATCCACAGTGAAATGCAAATACATGTGCAAACCAAGACGATAATTAGATATTGATTGGGCATTTTTATTGGGTACCCCCCTCCAAGTACAGTGGTACCTCGGGTTAAGAACTTAATTCGTTCTGGAGGTCCGTTCTTAACCGGAAACTGTTATTAACCTGAGGTACCACTTTAGCTAATGGGGCCTCCCGCTACTGCTGCGCTGCTTCTACATGATTTCTGTTCTCATCCTGAGGTAAAGTTCTTAACCCAAGGTACTACTTCTGGGTTAGTGGAGTTTTTAATCTGAAGTGTTTGTAACCCGAGGTGTTTGTAACCCGAGGTATCACTGTAGTGCTGTGTTTCCTTGAATGCCTTTTCTCTCCTCCCCCTTCCTTCCCCTTGCTCTTTTCTTAGCTTTGAATGAGTAGGTCTCCAGACGGCAGGTTGATTTGTTCTACACGCGCTTTGCTTTGACTGTTCTCCTTATTTGCAGTGGGTGTGTTGTGCTAAATCATAGGGTGGTACTTCTGCTTCTTAAGTGGTTGACAGAGGCAATTTACATTATTAGGAGGTGAAAAGAACAAATGGGATACAATGGAGGAGGCCTTGGAATCAGGATAGCATTCCCATCAACATTCATCGCATACAACAGGCCTCTGGATCAGCTCAGCATTTTAGCTGCCGGATAGTCAAAGTCAGCAAAATAGGAATGTTTCATTTATGAGTGATAGAATTGCCCCCTAGCCAGTTTTATTCTGTCCTTGCATCCAGGGGCCATTTACCTTTACCTTTTTACATTTCCATGCCATTTTAATTTTACGTATTTATTGCTTTCCCCTCCTCCCCATAAGCTTCCATTTTATCTCCCCACCCCCCTCCTGTAAAAATGAATACCTGAAAAGGGATGAAAACCTGAAAAGGAGATAGCCTTTAACAGAGGATGAAGCATGATAACTATTCCACCAGTTAGATGATTATCGAGAAAAAAGAAACAGAATAGACTGCCTCCGAGAAGGTTATCAAGGCTTTGCTGTGTATTTCTGCTTGCAGTCAGTGACATATACACACGGCAGTGAAACATTTGGCATCTGTTTTGACATTTGTGTCTCTACCTTGTTAGAAAACCAAACTTAACCTTTAATTACTGCTGCTGACTGAAGCCAGGTTAACTTCGTTCCCCCTTTTGAAAGGGAAGCATACCGCTTATGCTCTTACGCTCTGGTTGGATCCTCGTCTAATTTTCCGTGATGTTGAATTAAGATGCAAAAGGTGATTCTGACATTCCTAAAAAGGCTATGGGGTTACAGGTTGCAGAACTTCAGTGGTGACCAAAATGGAACCCAGAACCGAACAGCAACAGCAACAACAACAACAACAACATGTTTAACTGCAAATCTAGCAGTAGGAATTTGTGGAGTAAGCTAGGAATCTTGTGTTGGGAGTATTCTAAATTTCATTTGTTCAACCCAGCCCAGGAATGGGAATTGGGATGTAGACATCCCAACTTCTTGTTACCGTTGCATGCATACCATTTTGAAAACTTGTTTTGAAATTTGAACAATGAGTGCAGTGGAGGGTACAGTGGAGAGGAAATCTACTGTGGAAAACTCACTGCTTTGGATACCAACCCTTTTGTTGGCTGCAGCTTCAGAGTCCAGTTGAAACATAATGGGAGCTGAGCTAGAGCAGCACTAGAGGGATTATGCCATTTTAGGAGAAGCCTGCTTGGAGATTTTTTTTTTTCAACAGGCTTATCAGCCTCAGTCTCCTCTATAAAACAGAGCAAAGAAAAGATCAATGAAGTGTTGGTTCTTCCCTCTCTCCTTCCTTCCTTCCTTCCTTCCCTCTCCCCACCCCCACCCCCTGCTTTTTCTGGCTTTATATAGAGCACAGAAATACCTTCTCTTAATAAAAAGTGGGTCTGCTGTACCTTCCTTATTTCCATTAAGGCTTTTAGTAGAATAAGTTGTTTCCTTTCTATCAATAATGCATGTATGTGCATTCAAGATTCAAAATGAAGGATGAGTTAAAGGTGCTGCTCCTCCTGTGGAGATGAAAACTTTATGCTTCATTACAGAGATTTGAATGGGGTGCATTGAGATTTGAAACCATCCTTTAAAAGCAGATTGGGGCCGTTGCCCCACAACCACCTCCACCCCACGGAAACTTGGAAATAAACTTCCTCCCATGGCCCGAGCCTGGAATTCTGAATTTCTCTAAGATGTTAGAGCCAATGTGGTGTGGAACTGAGAAGAGTGTTGGCCTGGGGCCTGGGTTCAAACTCTGCTAGGCCATAACTCTCAAACACTATATCTTACTTAGCCTGGCCAAGCTCAGATGGTGGTTGTGAGAGTAAACAGGGGGAGTCCTTTATGTCGTCCTAAGCTCATTATAGAAAGGAAAGAAGAAAAATGTAATAAGAACAATGTGTTTGCTGTTGTTAAAAACACACACCTTATTAATACTCCCTAACATTTTCAGAACACTGAATATATTAAAGCATAAGACAGTCCCTGTTTGCAGGCTCACAAACTAGTGGACACGATACACAAGGAAAAAGGAATGGGAAGAGAAGAGGAAAGAATGCACCAGATAGAATCCATCTTTGTGCTGCTGGTTTTTCAACATATGTGGCAAAATGAAGCATTCTATCCCAGACTGGACTCGTTTCATATGTGAAAATTATCCGGAGCTGATAGCTTGATTTTGACTTAGTTACGCAACTAAGAGGTTAATTCAGAGCTGAAGCACAGCAGCACCATGCAACATTGTGCAGTAGATCTTGTTCACCTAAAGCACTAGCAGCAGTAAAATCAGGCAATATTACAAATCCTCACCCGTATCAGGATATCCCCTTACTCTGTGATTTTAGTGAAGTCTTGGATCTGCTAAAGGGCTTTATTGAGACAACTGTAGTTCTTCCAAACAACAAACCTCTGCTTGTACAGTAGATATTTCTAATAACTTTTAAACCTGACTCTTTAACTCCTCTGTGCTGTTTGTATTAACCTTTGGCCCAGGGTTCAGTGAAGGTATGTACAGGGAAATCAGGCTTGTACCCATTCCCCCAGTGGCGTAGCGTGGGGGGTGCAGGGGGGGCGCCGCACCGGGCGCAACATCTGGGTGTTAGGGAAATCCACGGGTTAGGGGGCGCAAATCCACGGGTTAGGGGCGCAAATCCATGGGTTAGGGGGCGCAAATTACTTGCCTTGCCCCAGGTGCTGATAACCCACGCTACGCCACTGCATTCCCCTCACATCTTCAACTGGACTTGAATTTTGTACGTAGGTGGATAGGAATCCTGCAAAAGATTGAACCCCCACTCCACCTCTGACCTCATGCTATCTCACATGAGTTTCATTTCTTTCCTTTTGGGGGGAAACTGCGGCACAGTATCACATCTTCACCAATGTTAACACTTGTTAGCTTTAAACAAGAGAGTGTGTGGCCAAAATGTGTGAGCAAACACTGGTTTGCTTACATGCTGTATATATAAACCACACCTCTCTTCCTCTCCACCAAAGAATCCTGGGAACTGCAGTTTGTTAAAGGTGCTGAGAGTTATAGCTCTGTGAGGGTTAAACTACATTTCCCAGGATTCTTTGCGGGGGGGGGGGAGGAACATACTTTAAAGGCACAGTGTGAATACTGTTGTAATCTTCAAGCCTAGTCAGAGGAATGTGCCATTCTCCAGGCACCCGGCTCAGATTACTTGTTGACCTCCCTGTCAGCTACTCCCGGCAGGAGACAGGCGGGGTCTCTATCGGCGATCCTCCTCAAACGTGAGAAGAACACACCACTCTTCCCTCCTCCCTATCTTCCCCAGGAGGGGGAAAGAGACAGACAGAAATGTATTTACATGCCTTTATTTCTGTCTATGCAGCAGTACAGAGAAACATGTCTGCACTCTTCAAACACCAACAGCAGAGAGAGAAACAAAACTCCACCCCTGTACTTCCAGTACATGTCAGGTGACACACTGAGCTAACATCCGGTGCTCAGCACAGTGAATAGGCTGTCCCTTTGCTCCCACGGTACAGTCACAAACATCAACATCCTGTTTGGCTTTCCAGCCAGCTGCAGCTCGCTGCATTGCTCCTTTTTCGTAACATCCTCCCCCAAAAGAATCAATGCGTGTTGCGAGCAAAGCTTGATCCAAAGAGGAAAACAAACAGTTGTTATACACATAACACTCCCCTGTTGTTTCAGTTCCACCCTTGGAACTCCCCGCCACTGGATTCCCCAGTGTACCTCTTTGGTTGTCTGGCTTCCAAGGAATGAGTGCTTCTGCATTACCTTGGCTAGCAACTCTCTGTTGTGCCTTTGTCTCTGACTTAGACACAGTTTCAACCTGTCCTCAGTTGTTTACAACAGCAACACATGCAACAGCTAAGTTGGCAAACTCTTCTGAATACCTCTTAGGTGGTACAACCTTTGTTACTCTCTCAGACCTACGTATGAGGTGCTGATCCTCTCTGCTCACTGGTTCAGTCTCAGGACTCTTTGGAGAACCAGTACCAATGGTAAACAGTGGTTCATCTTCCACCTGTGAAGGTCTAGCTATTGTGTGAGATTTCCTCTCAATGACTGTGACAACTGAGCTCCCTGAGCTATCACTGTCTTCCTCATCGGTACCACTGTAATCAGTAAAATCATCATCATCATCTGAATTGTCCTCTGTGGGAAATGTGTGAACAATCACTCTCTCCTGTTCAGGAGCACTCTCTAGATATTTTGTGAGAATCACCTGACCAGATTCAGACAAAATTACTCTGTAGAGACCCTTTTCATATCCCACAAAAATGCCTTTGACATTCATGTCCTCACATGAGACCCAAAAACCTTGAAATGGGCAACAGAAGGTTTTCTATGGAACAGCTTCTCAAAAGGAGAACTTCCCAATTCTTTTGAAACCTTTCTCAACCACGTATAACAATACGACATTAGCGACTCCGCCCAGAACTCATGTGGCAGATGTGAACTAAGCAATTGCGCTTGCATCCCCTTTTGCAATTCTTTGTTCACCCGTACACATACACCCCTGTTCCACGCTTCCGCTGAAACAGCAACTTTGTGCCTTATCCCTTTCTCCTGCAGGAAGTCCTGAAAATCCTGTAAGAGAAAAACTGGCTTCTCATCTGTGAAAAGACAATCAATGTTAGCATCATGCATATTTTTAACCTTGTCACAAAACTCTTTAAACCTTTCTAAGGCTTCTTGTGGTCTCTCTAAGAAAAAAACCCAGACATAATTTGAGAAACAATCCACACACACAAGGTAAAATCTTGCATTGCCTCTAGATGGTGCTAGAGGACCAATCACATCAGCATACACCCGCTGAAATGCCTTGTCGACTCTGGTGACCTTCCTGGCGTCCTTTGCCACACCTGCGAAAGAAATCATGTTAGAATCAGAAGAATTACATTTCATGTAATCACTTTGATCAAAAGTCAACAAATACAGTCCATCTTTCTCTCTGGCAGAAAGATACAACTCTCCATCTTTGTAGATCTTGCAGCTTTCAGCATCATAGGACAGTTCCAGTCCTTTCTTGGCAATCTGCGAAACACTCAGCAGATTGAATTGCAACTCAGGAACCAAGTACACATTGTCTATAGTCAAGTTCAGACTCTCAAGATATACAGTCCCAACTCCGGTCGCTTCCAGCTCCTGACCGTTGGCCTGCTTCACAGCGAAGGTTTGCTTCTTAAACGACGAAAACAGTTCTCTGTGTGGGGTCATGTGTTTTGTGCACCCCATGTCAATTACAAATGAGTTTTCAACATCTGGTGTGGTTCCTTTCGACATTAAAGCCTTTGCAGGTTTCACCTGTGACTTGGTACGACTTTTGCCTGACGCCTCAGGCCTTGCAGAGCTCCCCTTAGCTCCTTTTGGTTGACGTGGCCTGTTCACTGGGCTGAGCACCGGATGTTAGCTCAGTGTGTCACCTGACATGTACTGGAAGTACAGGGGTGGAGTTTTGTTTCTCGCTCTGCTGTTGGTGTTTGAAGAGTGCAGACATGTTTCTCTGTACTGCTGCATAGACAGAAATAAAGGTGATTGAGAACCCCATCCCTGCTGCTCCAACGCGAGGTTGGAATTCACAGAATGTGAAAGCCAGGACGGCTATAATTCTGTGTGTCTCGGATTGTCAGTTGGTGCATACGAAAAAGGAGCAATGCAGCAAGCTGCAGCTGGCTGGAAAGCCAAACAGGATGTTGATGTTTGTGACTGTACCGTGGGAGCAAAGGGACAGCCTATTCACGTGGCCTGAGACTGTGATGAGGGTCAGAAAGTAAAACAATATGGAACTGGGATTTTACATATGGATACGCTCCGAGTTCCACCCAACATTGTGGGGGGGGGACACAGACCTCATTGTGCACACATGACGTCACACGTGTGACACACACATGTAACATGACATGTCTCTGGAGGAGGCTGCAAAGCCTTGTCTCTCTGCCCATCCCTGTTCCCTGAAGGATCTAAGGCAGGCACCCCCAACCTGTGGCCCTCCAGATGTTTTGGCCTACAACTCCCATGATCCCTAGCTAACAGAACCAGTGGTCAGGGATGATGGAAATTGTAGTCCAAAACATCTGGAGGGCCGAAGGTTGGGGATGCCTGATCTAAGGCAACATCCACACCCTGCATTGAAAGCATTCTTACTTCACTTTAATAGTCATTGCTTCCCCCAAAGAATCCTGTTGTTTGTTAAGGCCCCCTACCCCCCACCCTCACAGAGTTACAGTTCCCAGAGTGGTTTGACCATCTTCCCACAGTGGTTCAATCCCTCTTCCCAGGGACCTGTGGAAATTGTAGGTCTAATGGTGGCCTAGGTTTAAGGATTGGCACCTCGTATGCTTGACTCCCCTATAAACCTGCTCTGATGTAGGTTTTGTTTGCAGTGTCCAAGTAATTGTGTGTGTGTGTGTGCCTCCAAAAATGTGTGTATCGGATGCCTTTTGTCCCTATTCTCCCTGACCTAGCCAAGCCAAAAGCCTGCCTTAGCAAAGCAGATACCACGTGTTGCCATTCCCCTTTTATTTTGGCAAAGTTTTCCTTTTTTTTTGGACAGCACTTTATTTTTTTTAAAAAAATAAAATGTTTAACTGCTACCCATTGAGGATGCCTATTAAAGCAGGTCATGCTAGTCTTGTATTGCTTTTCTGGATGATGTTAAGAACTGAGTTTTTTTATTTATTTATTTCATGCAGGGCTCACTCTCAATCTGGCACAGCATTATGTGGGTGCTTCCGTCTCTGTGTGTGTGTGTTTCAAAGCTACTAATTGAAATTCAAATGTAATGAGATGAAGGCCTCCCCCCCCCCCCGCCGCCCCCAATTCACCACAGTCTTCTTTTGTTTTAGTCCTTGTACGCCTGGTGCACCTCAAAAAGACAGGCTTTGGTTCTTTGGTTTTAAAATTCAAACATGAATAAGTTTCATGAAGGTAAAACAGCCGACATCTTTTGAATGCTTTTTCTTTCAGTTGGTGGGCAGGGAGGGGGGAGGGAACAATATTTGTTCCTGTTGGCTAAGAACGAGAAATGGCTTTGATTATGGCGGGTGGAGCTGAGGAGGGGAGTGGTGGTGGTGGGAGAGAAAAGAGAGAAGAAATATTTAATGACACGAAATCTGCAAAAGCAAACAAACACGCAAATGTCTTTCTGTTGCCTAGGTAACTACTATGGAACACCCAAGCCTCCCAGCCAACCCCTCAGTGGGAAAGTGAATAATACTGATGCTTTGCAAAACCTCCAGTCCGGCTCCAAGCAGTCAACCCCCAAGCGAACCAAGTCTTACAATGATATGCAAAATGCTGGCATAGTGCATACGGAGAATGAAGAGGAAGATGATGTCCCTGAAATGAACAGTAGCTTTACAGGTAAATAAATTATTTGCTTGCCTTTGTATAAGAAGGAGGCGACCAATGGGCGGGGGTGTGGGAAGGAATTGGGATGTGCAAATTGGTGGTTCTTCTCAAGAAAATTCCTGCGCATATATATTCACAAAATCTTTAGCATCTGAGCGATGCACAGCTCACCGTTTACTGCTTTCCCCCTTCCCCTCAACAAAAGTCTGTAGCTATTACTGTTAGGAATTTTCCTATGAATGAGTGTGATCTTAGCAGAACCCATTTCTTTGACTTCACAGTTAAGGCTTTGAACCGCAGCTCTTGGCAGAGCATGTGAAAAGAACTTCAGATAGCTGCCTGTGCGATCTCTTGACTTTTTAGCTATCAGATAGGCTAAAAATTGCAATTGAAAGTTGGCACCTGGCTGAAACGGCTGTGTTTTTCTCATCCCCGCTAGTATATTCCTTTATCAGCTGAGGAACCTGTTGCAAGAATCAGCTGATTTCAGATCAGTTACTTTGAGAGTTAGATGTTAAAAATATCCTGCCATTGATTAAATAAAGGGCAAAATATTTAGGAGATCTGCAGGGTCTTATGATCCTAAGCACACATCTTTGGAAACGAGTGCCACAGAATGCAGTGGGGTTTCTGAGTGAACATGGTTTGAACCAGAATGTATGTTTAATTGATTGAGGTCACATTAAATAGGACTTGCATTTTCATTTGGCATTTTATGCGGCTGCAATCACGTAAGAGCTGTTTAACACCTGTAGAGGTGGTGGACTCTCCTTCCTTGAAGAGTTTTAAGCAGAAGTTGGGTGGCTGTCTGTCATGTATGTTTAAGTTGAGATTCGTGCATTGCAGAGGGTTGGACTAGATGACCCTCAGGGTCCCTTCCAGCACTACAGTCCTATGATTCTATTATTCTAGTGCAATAGCAGCAAGACTGGAGGAGGAGTGCAGTGGCCCTGATCTTCATTTTGGGAACTTGCACCTTTGTTTGTTTGCAAGAAGCAACTTTGCCATAGGCTGCATTCGGATGTAATAGTAAACCACTGTTTAGCCTTATGATAATGAGTCTAGTCCCTTCCTCGGTTGATGTGCCCCCCCCCCCAATCTTTCCTCTAGCACAGGGGTCAGCAAACCTTTTCAGCAGGGGGCCAGTCCACTGACCTTGTGGGGGGCCGGACTGTATTTTTTTTTTGGGGGGGGGGGTGAACGAATTCCTATGACCCACAAATAACTCAGAGATACATTTTAAATAAAAGCACACATTCTACTCATGTAAGAACTCGCTGATTCCCGGACCGTCTGTGGGCCAGATTTAGAAGGCAATTGGGCTGGATCCGGGCCCTGGGCCTTAGTTTGCCTACCTATGCTGTAGAACAATTAAATGTGTATCTCATCTGTGGGTTGGTCAAGTAGCCCTGGGTGGTAGTCAGTCGGATGTATGGTATTAAAACCTGATCTTTCCAATGTGACATGCTTCCATTTCTAACCTCCCCACCCCCCTTTTGCAAAATGCCTGTATGGTTTGTAACAACCCAGTAAGAAATATGGATTAAAATAAATAAAACAGACAAAGGTGAAAACAACAGGACAAGACAGGCATATAATTACAAACTATACAGTAATTACCGTATATACTCAAGTATAAGCCGACTTTTTCAGCACATTTTTTATGCTGAAAAAGGCCCCCCCGGCTTATACTTGAGTGAGGGTCCTTTTGGGCTGCTCCTTCCTCCTCCTCCGCCTTTGCTGCTGGTGGCGGTGGCGGCGAAGGAACCAGCAGCCTGAAAGCAGCCCTTTTGGGCTGCTTGTTCTTCCTCCACCGCTGCCCTCACCACCAGGTTTGTGGTGTGGTGAACCTGCTTATTCTCAAGTCAGTAAGTTTTGTGGGAAAATTAGGTGCCTCGGCTTATATTTGGGTTGGCTTATACTCGAGTATATACGGTATATGCCTCCATTTCTGAATAATCTAATAGTCTTTGTTACTCACTGGTTACTTAAGAAACAGCCCCAGCTTGGTGGATCAAGCTTGCATGTGTTTTTTTTATGAAGCGCCTCAAACAATTATGGAAGCAAGCAGGGTGAAAATAGTAATGTACCATTGACTAATAATCACTATGTCTAATTCTCTCTCTGTGTGTGTGTCCTTCTGCAGCAGACTCTGGTGAACAAGACGAGCACAATACACACAGCACAAGAGATTCGGCTCCCCCATCTGTGAATAATAGCAGTATCACCACTGTTCCCACCACGGAACCTTCTCAGAAGCTCCCTCAATACCTACCTCCTTGTGCAGAGGAAAACTTGGGTCCTCTGCCTGAAAACTGGGAGATGGCCTATACAGAAAATGGAGAAGTCTACTTTATAGAGTAAAGAGATCATTTTCTTGTCTGTTCTTTGAACTTGAAGATAAACGATAGAAGGGTTGAACCTTTGCACCATTTTTGAGGCCGAACTAGGCACAGCGCGGGCAGCCTTTGGGGCTTTCTTCTACTGGTTGGTGGTGGTGCTGGAAGTGGCAAGGAGTTAGGCAAAGGACGGCTAAGGGCTGCCTTTCTCCTGGGGCCTTCAGGTTTCCCTCACTTGTGACTTAGAAGGGCATTGCACTGAATGCCATGCTACTAACCCCCACACATTGAACTGCAGTTTAACCGTAACTCATTCGCGCTTATTCTGAAAACAAAAGCATAATTGTTGAGGAATTTATTTAGGAAACACTATTGTCTGCAGCAATCAAACTGTTTTGCCAAACAAACCAGTAGCTAAGTGAGCCCCTGTTAAATTCTCTGTCAGGTCAAAGCATCAACAGTTTGGCGGTAGAGGGTAATGTGTTGCGCTTCTCAAAAGTTAGTCATCATTTCCCTCAATAGTAGACAAATCATAGTGTGGCAAGCTAAAAAGTTGGCTTCTCGTTCATCACAAGGCCCAGAACCTTGTGAAGTTCTGCTGCCGTTTGTCTTAGAAGCATCTTGTTTTCTCACATCTGAAGGCTATCCAAATACTGTATAAAAATCCCTTTATCCCCTTGGGACATAAAATGTTTTGTACCTTGGCAGACCCCTTTTACTCCATTATTGTTAATTTGACTTGCTTGCTGGACTTCTATGCCCCGGTTTACCAGTTAGAGATTAATTGCCCTGGAGTGCACAAAAGAATTAAAACGCTTTTTGCCTTCTGTATTGCGAGGGTGGGTAAAGTAGTGTGTGAAACAGCGACCTTCCACTCCAGCTTTCATATCGCCAATAATCTATAGCAGGGATTGTGAAGCCCGTCCTTTGAGAACGGGTCTGCTGTTTAGTAGTGAAGTCTTCAAAGGTACATGCCCCTCATAATTTCAGAGGAGGGTTAGGTTGTGTTGCAAACCCCCCTTGAGAAGGAACTGTGCCATGCTATTTAAAGTGATACTGGAACCGGAATGCTATGTGGTTCCCTGTTTGTCAGCGGGGGCCGTGTTTGAGCCATCGAGGTTACGGAAAAGAAGGGAGGTGAATGATGTATCCGCTGCAAGAATTAGAATGCCACTCCTTTAGATGTGTCAGAAAGGTGACCAGGCGGATTGGTGGGGGTAGGGCAGTGGCGTAGGAAGGGGGGTGCGGGCCGCCCTGAGTGTTATCACTGAGGTGGGTGACAAAATGGCAAAAATATATGGTTGTGTTGTTTTTTTTTTAAAAAAGGGCTCATTACACTTTTTTTGAAAAATAATAATTCCTGCACTCACCGCAGCCCCCTTCCTACAGCACTGGTAGCTAGGTGAGATGGGGGGCACTGGGCGCCACACCGTGGGGCCTGCAGGGTGCCTGAGCCACGCGTCTTTCCTGAGGGGGAGGCAGTGGGCAGACTGCCTGCAAGCTCCATGCTGCTTTTTCAAGCAGTGTTGGGCATGCATCTGCCCACTGCCTCAGCCGGCCTACAGCTGAGGGGGAGGCTGTGGAGAGGCTCCACGCAACGTGCCCTGCCTTGGCTCGCCCTGCCCCCAGCTGCAGGACGTATGCGCTGAATCGGGCACCGGAGCAGCTAGCCACGCCACTGGGGTAGGGATCATTGAAGGGCCGTGTTTGCATCTGGCCTGTCATACAGTGCCATCCAGCTCAGAGGAGTGCCATGTGCACATTGCTAGCTCTGTTCCTGGCACTTTTCAATAATGCCTGATCAGTGTAAAAGGCATTCCTTTAATCCGACCTGCGTCTTAGAGCTCAGATAGATCATGAGACTCTTAATCTCAGGGTTGTGGGTTCGAGCCCCACGTTGGGCAAAAGATTCCTTCATTGCGGGGGCGGGGGGGTGAACTGGTCCCTTCCAACTCTACAATTCTAACTCATCCCTCATCAATTTTCAAGTGGTCTGTAAAGGGAAAGATTTGCTCCAGATCATTCAGGAACACGGTCTATGAGGGGAGGTCCATCCAAATGGGACCACCACCATTGCATCTTCAAATATCACAGTTTCCTTTTTCTCCAGTGTGAGAGCCAGTGTGGGAACCGGGTTCACGTCTCCACTCCTCCACATGCAGTTGCTGGGTGACCTTGGGCCAGTCACACTTCTTTGAAGTCTCTCAGCCCCACTCACCTCACAGAGTGTTTGTTGTGGGGGATGAAGGGAAAGGAGAATGTTAGCCGCTTTGAGACTCCTTAAAGGGAGTGAAAGGCGGGATATCAAATCCAAACTCTTCTTCTTCCATGTATTTTCAGAGACTAGACTGGAACCCATGTCTTAGAAAGTTTAATTTTTATGCTCCGTTCTAAATGAAAATGGATTTAGCTCAGATGAGTCAAAGTGGTGGCCACAGGCTATTTTTCTGTCACTGATACTTTATTTTTAACAAAGGTCTCTTTTCTTTTTGGTTTGCAGCCATAACACTAAAACGACGTCTTGGCTAGACCCACGGTGCCTGAACAAACAGCAAAAGCCTCTAGAAGAATGTGAAGATGATGGTAAGGGAGTAAACGCTGAAATGAAATCTGGAAAACATTTTACCTAACTTAAGGTTGCAAAGGAATGAGTGGAACCGGATTCTCCTCTCAAAATCACACAGCTGGTTCAGTGGGGCCGAGATTTGTATCATAATGCAGGTGGGGATGCTAAACTATATCCTTGGTAGAGAGTTCCCTTGCTGGGTATGTGCTATGTGTACCAGAAGCATTTTTTAAATGGCAACATGCAGGACAGAATCTTCCTAAGTTCTAGGTGGCATAATTTTTGTATATCCCCTCAGCTATAGAATTCTGGCCACTCTGAAGGCGGACTTAGCTACAATGGCATTAGCAGAAGAAGCATCCTCAGCAATTGTCCAGTTCAGCAAGTTCAGCTTGCTGATTTCCCTTGGAGGTTTTTAAGCAGAGGTTGGATGGTCATCTGTCATGGATGATTTAGCGGAGATTCCTGCATTGCAGGGGTTGGACTAGATGACCCTTGAGTCCCTTCCAACTCTAAGATTCTATGATTTTTCCACTATAATCACCTTGCAGCTTTTCAGAGCTGGTTATTATTACTTTTTTAAAAGAAGCAGCAGCAGCTAAAATCATAGCTACAATTCTCCTGCTTTGAAAATTACTCTTTGGTGAAGCCACTGAAAAAGAAGAAAAAAAGGAAAAGACAATTTAATTCCATCCTTATAGAATACTACAATTAGTCTTAAGACACTGTATAATGCAGTGTATGGGATATTGCAGTTTCATCACTTCATTTTGATCCAATGGTCATTATTGCTTATCTTAGTGAAAATAAAAGGTGTGTATATATACGTTACTCCATTTTTGCAGTGTTATTTCCCAGCAGTTATTGAAATAATAAATCAGATTTGATATTCCCCCCCCCCCCCTGAGACCTTCAGGATGCCAGCCAGTTTCCAACTCAAGAGACCCGGCTACTTTAATTTAACTTGGGAGAAGAAAATGGGGTATGTAACAGCAATTTAAAAAACAACAGGTAGAAAGCTGAGAGGAGAGAAAATGATAGGGGCAGCAACACATGCCTGATTCTTAAGTTCATTTTGAAGCAAAATGAAACAAAATAGTTAAACGCCCTCAACTTAACTTGTAGGTCAAATTGCTATGCGTTAGGACCAAACTAGAGGTGATGGTGGCAGGCACAGTTATTCATACTCTTCCCCATCCACATATGAATCGGGTATTAAGGCAGCTCTGGGGCAAAAGTGACCTGGGAGAGGTAAGGTGAGGAAGGCTCAACTGCATGTCCCATTGGAGCTTAGAATTAAACGCTTACAGCCAGGGCTGCCTAAGACATTTTGACACCTGACGTGGACCCCAAAATGGTGTCCCTGGGGAAGAAGAGATCAGGGAAGATCCACATGAGGAACAAATGGAAGGTAGGGAAAAAGATCAACATTGACCGCCACCTGAGGCAGTCGCCTCAACTTGCCTCATGGGTGGGCTGGCCCTGCTCTCAGCCCTATTTATACAGGCTTCTGAACAAGCAGAAATGATACTGCTACTCTCACATCTAGCCTGGCCCTTAGCTGATCAATGCATTAACAGTTGTTCTTCAGAAACTAGCAATCACAATTTTTTTGAATTTGTTTCCAAAATGGCTTTATAAGAAGCATTTCCGTTATACTGAAATTTGTATTACACCAGCCCGTGAGTGGGAGGTGTCCCTCCAAATAATGCACTGCCCACATTGCCCTACACTAAGTAGTTTCTTTAACCCCAGCCTCCAGACCACATTTTTATGAGAAGCCTCAAGGCTGCAGCCCTGTACTCCCTTCCCTCGGAGCAAGTCCTGCTGAATTCAGTTGGACTTACCTCGGCATTGACGTCTCCTGTCCTCTTGCACAAATCGGCCATTCCCATTTCAAAACTAGGGTAACAAATAGGTGGTGAACCAGTAAATAGGCACAATTAATATATCCCAGTATTATAATTTTTAATGAGTAGACGTGTGATTGTACAGCAACTCCTTTATTCAGCAAATTTACTTTCTGCAGCCTGTTGGGTAGCTAATGAATACATGCATCGGCAGGGAGTATAAATGTCAAAATACTTAACCGTTACTTTATTTTGATGTGCACCGTGATTTTCTTCTTTTTAAATTGTGAAGGATGTCCTGTGGAGAAAATGAAGGGAAATCCCTTTTTTAAATTATTATTATTTCCAACTTTGAGTATGGGAATGTGACCTCAGTGAAATAACACTGGTAACTTTGCATGGTTTACGCATATGAATATATAAAGATGTGATTATGCTTTATATTGAATCAGGCCCAGTAGTTCAGTCTTTGCAAATCTGGTGCCGTGCTGCTGTCTTGGACTGCAACCTATGCTGACTGGGGCTGATGAGAATTGTAGTCCAAAACATCTGCGGGGCAACAGGTTGGTGAATCCTGCAGTAGTTCAACTACTCCACTGTGGTCTCCTCTGACTGACCCTGGTTCTCACTGGTGTTTCCCAGTGATACTCCTTGAGATCTTTGAGCTAGATGTGCCAGCAATTTGCTCTGGGTTAACATACATGAAAAAGTATGTTATTTGGGCCCTCCAACTTGGGCAAGTGTTTAAAAATTATGCAGGTCATTTTTACAGATATAACCATTAGAAAAATATATAAATGGACATATTTTTTGGATGCATTCACTGTCTGTCATATGGCAGCTATCTATTACCAATTTTGAATTAATCTAACTACAAAATACAAATCTTTTTACGTTGACGTATCTCATGTTTGGAGAAATTCTGAGATTCTCTGGCTGACTTGTGCTAAACCGAATCCATTATTCTTTTATCAATCATTTGCTTGCAAGTTTTATCATCTTTCATTTGCTGGCTGCAATTTTGTTTCTTGACAAAATGACATCCCCAGTCATTCATAACATTGTTAGCAGATGGAAATGGTATGCAATAAGTAAATGGATGATTAAATTACGCTTTATTTAATAGAAGCTCTCTGCAAGTGGTTGTCCCTTAATACAACCATAAAGTATAAAGTAGGACTTTATACTTGAGGCATGTAGTTTCTAGAGTAGGACCAAAGTCCAATATGCAGCAATCAACACGTATATTGAACTCTATATATTTGAAAAGGTAGCTGGATGGGTTCACCAACCTATGAGCATGGGCCCTGAGCAGTCTCAATTCATTCTAATGAGGTTCTGCTCTTCTTTAAGAACAAGCTGAACTGGACTGGGGTTTAGTTGTTAATTATTTTGGGACAAAAGAAGTAGTCATTTAAGTTAGATAATGTAATAGTTGAAGGTACACCAACTTTCCTTTTGAGGCTCCAATTCCTTGCATGTGCAAGGGCTCTGAGTTAAGCACTGGAGCTCTGCCTAGTCACAAGGACTTTCCAAATGGGATATGCAGGCAGAGTCATCTTAGACTTTTCACCATTCACAAAAATGAATGGGAAGCCCAAGTTCTAGATTTGGCAAATTAAACTGAGAAGACCAGACAGCCCCCATTGAGCCAGGGGGCAGGGGCGGGAGGAGAGCAGATCCATGTTATTAGCGTTTTGGAATGCCATATATATATATATATATATATATATATATATATATATATACAGTATTATTGTCAGTGGCCACAGTGTCCCTCCTGACTAAGGTGTCGTGGCATATGGGTTTGGGCTAGGTTGGTACCTGGTGTTGGTTCTGCTGTATACTGGAAGGAATTTCTTGCTTGGTGCTGGTGTCTGAATTTTTCTTTTAATTTTTTCCTATCTCACTTACTGCTCTTCCTTTGGAGAAGAAGGGGTACACACGGAGGAACTGGACAGTGAACTAGGTAAATCATCCATCTCTCATTTTTGCACCGTTGGTTGGACTGCACCGTTAACTGCTTTAACATCCTTTTCTTTGTATCACTTTTTTCTTCTTTTAATTTCAAGCAAGATCTAACATAGTCGTATCCAAAGGTGTTTTCTTTTCTTTGTTTGTTTGTTTGCTTGTTTTTGCTTAAGCATGTCATTTTCAAGCAGGGTTGTTGCTGTCCAGTAGATTTGTGGAGCCGTCAACCCTTTTTTCCCTACGTGACTCTGGGTCAAATCCGGCTAAGTCATTGGACAAGCAGAATGACTTCAACTCGCACAATGTAAACTTCTCCGCCCTCTTCTGTTTCTGCAAGCCCCCTCGCTCTGCCCCAAATCTGCTCTGTATTGTTGGGGGAAACCCTGGAGCAGTTGGGGTTGTGTATGTGCAGGGAGATGGAAGCACCAGTGCAGAAACGGGAGTCATTCCACTCACTTAATGACTTGGTTGGATACAACTCACTCTTTGAAAGTGTCTCTGTACTACAGGACATGTGTATATGCTTCTCATTAATGCTAACTGCTATTGCTTTTATGTTCAGTTCGCATTTGAAGTTGGGCACTTGATTTGTGAATCTAACAGTAGTCTGGAATGCCGCCATAATAGTGTAGGGTCCAGTGCTTGCATACAGATTGCTTTCTGCCATGACTCAACTTTGTATCATGCCCTCTCTTGAACCCACCTTTTTTTTGGGGGGGGGGAATATCTGTGGTTCCACACGGCCTAAACCGTACCTGAAACTGCCAGAACTCTGTATATTTCATCAAGCTTGCTCTTAGCATTGGGAATTAAGAATCCAGAACCGATTCCAGAAATTAGGCAGAATCTGGATTATAAGCCTGGTTCTATTTTCAGAGCATGGCCATTTCTAACCCTGATGAGCTAGACTAGATCTGCAGCTGGCATGGTTATATTGCCATCATCGTATCTCCGAAACCATCAAGCAATTATATCTTATTGCTTCGTCCTCCACCCACTATTAGACACTTGATTGTGTTTGGATGTAATGATGGCTACAAACCATAGTTAGGGAGGTTTGTTTGTGAATGAGTTGTATGCTTGTGTTCGCTTCCCAAGCAGGCTCTGCTTTGTTCTCTGAGTGGGCAAAACAAACCATGGTGTGGCTGGGTAGCACCTGCAGCTGAACCAGTGCTTGCAGCTTGTTCGAGATGGCCTGTGGTTTGCTTCCTGACTCAAGGAAGGGAGGAGCAGAGAGCTGAGTGCAGCATCACACACCTCCTTCACAGACTTGATTTGCCTAACTATGGAGCTGGCCAGCGGTTTGTCCAAACATCTCTCCCTGAAGTCTCTTTGTTGTACACTGCATCCGTTTACTGCACAACAGTTAGTCCTTCACTGATACAGCAGCCACGAGTGTAGCTTTTCTTTAAAGCGTATTAGGAAACATGGTTGTCCTACAACATGTTATCACCCTTTCAAAATGTAGCTCGGCAGCTGCAGTGTATGAAATGACAGATTGTGCACTGTGCAGTGGCTTAGTATTCAGATACATGCATGTGTGTGTGTGTGTGTGTGTGTGTGTTTACTAAGGATAAAATGCATCCAATCCCACTTAGAGAATGAACTTTTACAGAACCCGAGGTGGAAGCTGATCCCTTAAGACTGACAGTGTTGGTAACTTACTCTAACAAAATGTTAACAAGGTGAATATAAATAGAGCAAAACAGTGATACACTTAGGACAGGTACCCGAAAAGAGGAGCTGCCTCTGGCACTTAGGGTTATATAGGATGGTATTCAACAAAGTTCTTTTTTCCCTCAGAGTAGAAGCATTCAAATCAATAAACGTGTATACTCAATAAACAGATGTACTCTGAGTAAAACAGAAGTTGATTTCCACCGAACATGTTTTCGAGATTTGGTATACAATGCAGTGTTGCGCTTTTAGAAATGTTCCATCTGCACAAACCTATCTGCATATCAAACATATCCACTTGCCAGATGGAGGAGCAATCCCCCTTACGTTCTGAGGGTTTCTCCCGCCCCACCCACCCTGAGCCAGTTTCAGGAGTAGCAGAGGTGGGGAAAGCCCCCTTGCGCAAGTGGAAAAACCCTCGCGGAGATCTTCTGCTAGCAGGGTTTGTCAGGTGCACCCCGCCCTTTTGACTTGTTCATCTCCCACTTGTGGCTGTTCTGTTTGCTGTTGATATTCATGGGGCCTTCTACTTCATGAACAATTCTTCTTCCATACTCTGAGCAGCAGGCCTGCTTTGCAGCATGCGCCCTGGTGTTCGAAGCACTAAACTCTATGAAAGGTAAAAGAGACGGTTTATGTTTCCAAATGCTCTAGGACAAATGTTGGAGAGCTGCAGCTGGTCCATGGCTCTCTGGCAGCTCAGCTGTGCGTCCCTGACTATTTGGAGCTTGTACTACTTTATCATTCACTCATTTGTTATATTTCTAAATATACATCCCAAAGGGGTCTCATGGTGCTGTGCAGCAAGTAGTAAATACTGTAACACGGCATATATATGAAAACATGAGTAGGCAAACTAAGGCCCGGGAGCCGGATCCAGCCCAATCACCTTCTAAATCCGGCCCACAGACGGTCCAGGAATCTGTGTGTTTTTACATGAGTAGAATGTGCCCTTTTATTTAAAACGCATCTCTGGGTTATTTGTGGGGCATAGGAATTCGTTCACCCCCCCAAAAATATATATATATAGTCCAACCCTCCACAAGGTCTGAGGGACAGTGGACCGGCCCCCTGCTGAAAAAGTTTGCTGACCCCTGTATTAAAACCACAAACTACATACCTTAACGCAGCGGTTGGCAGCCTAAGGCCTGGGAGCCAGATACGGCCCAATCGCCTTCTCAATCCAGCCCACGGACAGTCCAGGAATCAGTGTGTTTTTACATGAGTAGAATGTGTCCTTTTGTTTAAAATGCATCTCTGAGTTATTTGTGGAGCATAGGAATTCGTTCATTTCCCCCCCTCCCATAAAAATATAGTCCGGCCCCCAACATGGTCTGAGGGATGGTGGACCGGCCCACAGCTGAAAGAGGTTGCCAACCCCTGCCTTAACGGTTAGAAGTCATGGTGAACAAAGCAATGCTCAGCTCACCCCTTCCCACATGCTTGACCAACTTTTTTAAAAAATGGCAGTGTTTACAGCTGCAAAAAACAACAACACTGATACACACATGGCCAGTCTGCTTGTCACACATGTTACTAATTAGCCATAAGTTTATCCAGGGTGAGGACAACCAAGAAAGCCAATGTCACTACCTTCTGTGTGTCTGCGCATGGGCAGAAAGAAGTAAAATAACATATCAGTCAGTCAATCTCAGTTGGTTAGAATGTGGTGCTGATAACGCCAAGGTTGCAGGTTTGAGCTAGTCCAGGAGGTGATGCCCAGATGATACTCAGGGACCCTTCCAACTATGTTTCTGTGGGTCTACGAATCGTTTTGTTTGTATGCCACCTCTCCAAAACTAAAACCACGCTCAAGGTGGCGTACCACATCCAAAAATTGCATAACTACAAACAGAAAAGCAGTCGTAAACAAAACATCAAAAAGTACACAACAAAATTGATCAGTTTCCACATAAATCATAATAAGATGCAAAATAAAGATACAAAAAATAAACAGCAGCAACCCCAATAAAACCCCTGAGACAATACTCCAGTATGAGAAATTTATTCTCCAATTGGCTTTACAATTGCCCCAATGTTGCGTGTGCAACATTCCCTAAGTGCGAATTTCCAGAGAAGCCGCATGCAAACCTGTGCACACCTGTTAAAATGCAAATCATTCAAGATAGAAAGAAAACAAACGAAAGAAAGAAAAAAAGCTTCTTTTTTTGGTAATGTTTTAAGTAGCAACCTTTCACCTTGGTGGTGGATTATCAACAACATTGCTTACAATTTCAATATTGATGTTTGTTTTTGGAATTTAGCACTTGTTTGTCAAAATGCTTCAGATCAAAGGCAAAGAAAAGGCAGGGACAAATCTCTCCAAGGTGAATTTTAATAACATTTTATTTGGTACATTTTAGAAAAAATGGCACAGGTACTAAACACAGAGACCCAGAGCTGATTTCACTCTTTGGTGACATTCCAGCCAGCTTCAACTTCCACATTTTGGAAGTACTCTGGACACCCAGACATTGATTTTTAAAGAGGTATAATATCTTTGGAAGCACTTTTAAAGCCCAGATTTTAAGCTCACATGTGACTCTAAAAAAGAAAACAAACAAACCATATTTTGTTCGGTTTTCTTTGCTGAAGGATTACAGAGCAAAATTTAGGTCTTCTGTTGTTTCCCCCCCCCAAAAAAAATTAAAATATTTTTTCACAAAATTATAAACAAACATAAATCATAACCTTATTAAAATTACACTTATTAACATTGTTAAGTGACTTCCTCGCTTCCCCTTGGTTGAGTTTCAATGTATATCCAGATCAGAGATTTGCAAAATTTGGGTCTTCTGAGAGGCAATTTTATTGTCTTCTAATGCTGTACCCAGAAAGCCCTTGTTTCTGGTCTGCAGCAAAGACCAGTTTATCATTTTTGCCAAGTGTTTCCTTTCTTGCACATGCACCTCCAAACCACTCATCCTCTACCCCCAATCAGTGCTGGCTTTCATTTCCTTTCTTTATATCTCAAGGAATCCAAAGATGCTTTAGAAGGATAGCATAAAAAAAAAAAGATCTGGGTGGGGGAAGTTGGAGGGAAACCTGCCTTTTATTTGCAAACAAGGAACATGTGGAGCAGAACTCATTAAATAATTTCTCTTGATTTTCAGCCAGTTTCCGCATTGCAAACATACATTTTGAGTAATTAGCCCATGTGTGTTTATAAGGGTTTCATTGCTGTTCAGTCTGGAGCTATTTGTGTCCTTATGGCATTGTAGCTGGAGCCTGTCGAGAGCACACTGGATAACTCTTTCGTGTTGCGCAACCATTTGATTGTACAGACTACAAAATAGGGTTTGGGTGTTTTTTCTTTTCTTTTCAAGGCTGCAATCCTATATGCGCTTCTTGGGAACAAGTCTTATGGGGACGTCCTTCTAAGTAGACATGCATATGATTGTGCTGTTAACTAATGCTCGTTTCACAAACATTGCTTCTTGCTGTGGTCTTAGAATAATTCTCACACTGGTTATTTTTTACCATTATAGGTAAGCTCAATGAAATGGTCTGATTCTGAAAAAGACACTGATATGCTGAGCATATCATTCTTTGAATTCACCCTATGAGTTTAGGAAAAGCCCATGGTTAAAACCCTATTTGGAGTGTGCAGGTGGCGCTGTGGGTTAAAGCCTCAGCGCCTAGGACTTGCCGATCGAAAGGTCGGCGGTTCGAATCCCTGCGGCGGGGTGCGCTCCCGCTGCTCGGTCCCAGCGCCTGCCAACCTAGCAGTTCAAAAGCACCCCCGGGTGCAAGTAGATAAATAGGGACCGCTTACCAGCGGGAAGGTAAACGGCGTTTCCGTGTGCGGCTCTGGCTCACCAGAGCAGCGATGTCACGCTGGCCACGTGACCTGGAAGTGTCTCCGGACAGCGCTGGCCCCTGGCCTCTTAAGTGAGATGGGCGCACAACCCCAGAGTCTGTCAAGACTGGCCCGTACGGGCAGGGGTACCTTTACCTTTACCTTTATGTCAGAATTCAGGTGGGGTGTGTGTGTGTGTGTGTTTGTTTTAATATTCCCTGCTGAGGATGAGAAAAAGGATGTTGGACTAGATCAGCGTTTCCGAAACTTGGGTCTCCAGCTGTTTTTGGAATACAACTCCCATCATCCCTAGCTAGCAGGACCAGTGGTCAGGGATGATGGGAATTGTAGTTGAAAAACAGCTAGAGACCCAAGTTTCAGAAAGACTGGACTAGATGGATGTTTGGCTTGCTCCAGCAAGGTAATTCTTGTTTTGTATTCACGTCAAAAACTTCCTGCCTGTGAAAGCTTGGCTTGTTGAGGAGTGTAGCTCTGATCCAAGACCGTGCCTTCCTGATGTTATTGGACTGCAACTCTCATAGCCCTTGCTTGCTTAGGCAGCCAAAGTCCAGCAACATGTGGATGGCACCACATTAGGTAACTCTTAAGAACCTAATATGTTGGTGGATGGTTTTAATAAATGTTATATATGTATGTAGCTTTGATTTTTTTTCAATGTTTAATTGTATTTTTAGTGGTTCTTATTTTTGTCTGTAAGCTGCCTTGAGTCCCATCGGGGAGAAAGGCGGGGTATAAATAAATATATTACAGTAATAATATGAGCCTGCAGGATCAGGACAGTGGTTCAGCATCCTGTTTTCACAGTGGCCAACCAGATACCCTTGGGAAGCCTGAAAGTTGACCATGAGCATTGTGCACACCTAGGAGAACCAGCAAGTCTGAACCAACTTTTGCTATACACAATGAGTGCCCCCCCCCCCAATATGGGAAGTGTTCAGTCAAGTAACCCTCCCCACCCCTACCTTCTCGAGTGGAGTATCAGGAGCTTTATTCAAAATGAAACCTCTCTTAGTCCTGGCTTGTGATGTTCACATAAACTGGGGAAAGCAAAAGTGATTCATTGGAAAAGGTTTCCCGTGAGCTGGAAGAATTGCTCTTATCATTCAGACTACACAGCCCACACAATTGCCCTCATCTGTATTGTGTCCACAGAGGACAGATGATGGATTTGTGTCTTCTGAGGTTGTTCATGGCTGCCTTTCGAAAAGGATGGCACATCCCATCCTCCTTAAAGCTACTAGGCCAAGTTAAGCTTTTTTCCCCCTTCTTTTTTTTTTTTAAAGGTAGCAATTTGCTTCTGATAAGTAGAGCTTCTTCAGAGCAAATCTCATGTTTTGGTGCCTGTGGCCCTTTTGACGCGCCATTCTCTTTCATCGAGAGCAGGAGAAAACAAAACAGACAAGTTAAAAAAGCAAACTCCGATGTACGCTCAAATGGTTTTTCTTCATTGACTAATTATGCTTATAGAAGTATTTACGCCTCCAGCTTTGCAAACCTGCAGGCGTGGAGCTCTTAGCTTTTCCTGAGCAATCTTCCTCTTGCTGCATTCCCCCATCCCCCCACCCTGCAGTTGTAAAACTGAAAATTACTTTAAGGTGCGATTAAGGGATAATGATTTTGTGACAGGTTTTGTAACATGATAAAATGACTGCACGTGCACAGAGATTTCTGCTGTCAGCACCGGAATTCTGATCCCTTTCAGTTGTGATAGAAATGTGAAGTGCTTAGATAGAGCTAAGAGACAATTGCTGCAAGTTGGGCCACATTAGCAGTTTGCCGTGTGCTGCGCTAGCTCGCCAGATGCAGCTTGTCACGCTGGCCACGTGACCCGGAAGTGTCTGCAGACAGCGCTGGCTCCCGGCCTATAGAGTGTGATGAGCGCACAACCCTAGAGTCTGGCAAGACTGGCCCGTACAGGCAGGGGTACCTTTACCTTTACCTTTTTTAGGTGCTGCGGGAGGATGTGCCTTTTTGGGGGGTGCTCACATGGACATCAGCTGGGCATGTTGACAGACACCAGATCATGTGACGTTGCTGGGAACGCTGCCCTTATTTTGCAATATAATTGTATTACTCTCTATTGTAAAGAATTTCAAAAATCTCGCTCTGTAGACGTAGCTAATGAATATGAGCCTGTTGTCATTTGATCCTTGTTTCAGGGCCCTGTTACCTTCTGGGCTCTGTAAGCCTTTTTGCCATTAAATGTCCATCCAAATGCATTTCGACAGCCATAACAAAAACTTCTGACACCGAACTAAGTGCTGCACGTAAGCTCCCAGGAGATTGACCTGTGAAAGCTGATGCTGTACCTTAGGACTGTTGGGGTTGCATCTAGCGAAGTTATTCCTATTAGTGGCAGGGCTCCCCACTTGCACAAAATTACATATTCAGCCCACATGCCTCCTGTGCATTTGGGGAAAGGGATCACCAGGAGAAGAAAACAAAATTTCTGTTGCACAGGTGGGAGTCCTTTGCACTAAAGGAATGACATATTTGGATCTTGGTTCATTTTACTGCAACAGATTACCTTTTGGGGGGAAAGGAAATGTGTGTGCCTCGCCCTTTAAGCTGCACAATGTGTCCTGAGAAGCCATTTCCATGAATGTGTTGTCCAGTGAGTGAATAGATGGTTTTAGAAAGCGTATTCTTAAAAGTTGCATGCTCTAGGATTGCAGCAAGCGTTATGTGAAAACGTAGTTGGGGGCAGCGGGGGAGGATAAATCTGCAAGTGAAAGTAAAATGCTTTAAATAAGTAATATCCATTTGTTTCCAGAACTACCTACTGGTTGGGAAAAGATTGAAGATCCTGTATATGGTGTCTACTATGTAGAGTAAGTAACTTTGTCGCCGTAATGATTTTTATGTTACCCTTAACACGCTGCAGATAGCGGCATCCAACCACTGTGTGGAAACCCACTTGAGCTGGGCATTTGTCATTGGAAATTTAGCCACCTTGACTGATTTATCGTTAACAGGCTGTGGTGCTATGTGCCAATATGTAGCTAGCAGCATAAAACTGCACATACTTGGCTCTTTTTGTAGTATGGATGCTTGAAAAGGGAAAGAGAGAGAGGAGGGTACCTCATGCATTGCTCTTGTGCACCCCCTAGTGATAATTAAGGGAGAAAACACAAATTCAGCCTGAGAGATGGGAAACTCCATTTCCTGTATGCTTTGGAATGATATCCTAGCGGTCTGGTATAAGCTGTTTAATGAAAACGAGTACTGAAAAGAGTTGCTGTGAAATGAAGACAATACAGACCTCAGTTTTAAGTCCTGGGTTCCTAAGTAAATGCCAGTTCAGAAACATTGCCTGTGTCTGAAAAGCAGGGGCACAGGATTCGCAGATTCAGTATCTGAAAATGGCAGCAAACTGGCATTCTTAATGACAGGAATCTTCTTAGATTAACTGAACAGGGTCACAGTTTTGGGCTTTAATTCCTGCTTTTGCTAGCGTTGCAGTGTAGCCAAAATGACTACTGTGACTTTATTCCAAATGTATGGAAACAAACATTACCCAGAAGGAATCCTGCAGTGAGCAGTTGCTTAAAGGGGGGCAACATATTTATGAGGATGACTTCCTTCTCTCCCCCACCCCCCAATTCTGCCTTGCTCTTGATTTAGACGGCAGCTCTCTCCCTTAAGAAATTGAGATTCCATTTTAGTTTCATTGCTAACCCCCACAAGAATGCATATTTAATTATATGTACGAATGAATAGATGAGCTCCCTGGTATCTCTCAGCTCACAGTGTTTTCTTTAGTTGGAAGAGTTAACCTTTCATGGTGTATGTTTGTTTTTTTAACTCATGGCCTCGATGCCTTGGACTCCAACGTTAGCAAACCGTATAATTAAAACATGACATTTATTTCGCTGGAGACATCAAGGGGAAATATTTATCTTTTCTCTTTCTTTTTCTTTTTTTTTTGCTATTAAACACCATACTAAAAAATCTCTCCAGTATCTTCCAACCCACTGTGTGTGTGTGCGTGTGTGTGTGTATGTATGCATGGTGCACAAATAATCCATTTACCGTACTTTTCGCCCCATAGGACACACCAAGTTTTTTTGGGGGGGAAATAAAGAAAAAAAATTATTTTCCCCCCCCCAGGCGCTTGTGGGGCCGGCAGCGGAGAGAAGTGCTCTTCTCCCCGCCACCCACCTGCAGACCAGGTCCGGGGACAGCAGGAAGACGCGCTGCGCCTCCCAGCTGTCCCCAGAGCTTTGCGGGGCAGGCAGCGGGGAGAAGCGCTCTTCTCCCTGCCACTCGCCTGCAGACCAGGTCCGGGGACAGCAGGAAGACGCGCTGCGCCTCCCCGCTGTCCCTAGAGCTTGCGGGGCTGGCGGCAGGGAGAAGCACGCGTCTCCCCGCCGTCAGCCTCCAAACCACATTGGGAGACAGTGGGATGGCGGCGTTCCGCCTCCCCGCTGTCCCCCGACCTTGTGGGGCTGGCGCTGCGGCTCTCCTGAAGCCTGGAGAGCGAGAGGGGTCGGTGCGCACCAACCCCTCTCGCTCTCCAGGCTTCAGCGAAAGCCTGCATTCGCCCCATAGGACGCACACAACATTTCCCCTTCATTTTTGGAGGGGAAAAAGTGCGTCCTATAGGGCGAAAAATACGGTATATTAAGTCCTCTGCTTCATTGAAAAATTGGCTGGCAGCATGAGAAAGCAGCACAAGAGAAACAATGGTTTGGGATCTAAAGAGCTGGTCTGTAGCATTGGACACACGTGCTTGGGCCTCTTAGTCTTCCCTTTCCACAACAGTCCTGTGTGCCTCTGAAAAGTTACTCTGGAAGTCAGGGACATCTTTGGAGTGTTTTTCAGCATGGGATGATGGGCTGCTGTGGAAAGAGGAACTACACAAACATTGCATGAGTATGTACATGTTTACCTCTGGAAGTTGTTGTTATTATCATCATTCCTGCCTAATTTGCTAAGAAAAGCTCGGGGTGGCTTACAACCCAAAACATAAAGCAATAATAAAATACATTACAATTTCAATAACAAATATCGACATACATTCATATGTTTTAATTGTCTTTCTATAATCAACACCATGCTCAAGGCGGCTTACAACATAAAAAGTAGCCACAAAGAATAAATTAAACACATCAAAAAGCACACAACCAAACATAACAATTTCCACATAAATCATACTAAGATCTAAATTAATAGTGCAAAAAATTAGCAATAACATCAACACCCCCTCCTGCAACAAAAATCCTGAAATGATACCCCAGCCCAAGAGTTTGTTCAGTAGCCTCAGCTTTTGTAGCTGGAGTCAGTCGGGGCCCTGCCCTTCCACTCCAGGTGGGAAAGGCTTGTAAGGCCTTATAAGATCTTCCAGGACTCATGGCCAAGATGGACATAAGAACCAAGCTACCCCATGCTTCATAATTGCCACTGAAACTATGCCAGAAAAATCACGTAAAGGCCTTTTGAAAGAGCCAAGTTTTTCCCAGCCACCTAAAAACAATGCAGTGATGGGGGCTGACATACCATACTTGGCAAGGCATTCCACAGGTGGGAGGCCACAGCCAGGAAATCTTTGCTGCTGCTTTGTTTACCAGGATCAAGGAATCTAGAGAAAGGCTCTAGGCCAGGGATGTCCAACAGGTCTGTCCCCGGGAGGTTGCAGTCGATCGTGGGCTCATTTTCCTTTGCTTTTGCCTAAGAGCACCCAGTCCTCTCTCCTGCTTGGATTTTCTCCTGATATCTGTAGCTGAAGAGTGAGTTTCACAGCGCTGTTTTAGTGAGTGACTAATCCTGTTCCCCCATAAAAGTCCCCCCCAACAGAACCCCAACAAAATGGGCATAAAAAAGGTCAACAACTTTTACCTGACCCCTAAAAACGGGGGTAGATCAGTGTCAGATTTTAATTCTGAAAGTAGATTGCAGTCCCTCAGGAGTTGGCTACCCCTACTCTAGGCGATGATCACAGCATGCAGGGAGGAATGTATGGGATAAGGCAGACCTTAAGTTACCCTAGTTCCAAGCCCTTTGGTACTTAAAATGTTAACACCAGCTCCTTGAATAGAGCTCAGATAGAAAGTGGTAGTCATGCTGGCCACATGACCCGGAAGCTGTCTGCGGACAAACGCCGACTCCCTCGGCCTATAGAGCAAGATGAGCACACAACCCCAGAGTCGTCCGCGACTGGACAAATCAGTGCAAATCTTAGAAAACTGGCATGGTAGAATCAAAATGGCTAGCACTTGTCGGCATCCTGGTTTCAACCTTTGTAGCCATTTTCAAACATTTTTCGGTGGCAACCCCACACACAGCGTGTTACAGTGGTCACAACGTCTGAAGGCCATTAGAGGTATGTCTGACTTTGTCAGGGTGGACTGGTTGACAAATCAGTTGAAGCTGGAATAAGGATTCTTTTGTAACTGATGCCACCGACACATTTAACAGCGCTGGGTGAAGGAGCACACCCAAGCTACAAACCTGAACTTTCTGGTGGACTATAACCACACTCAGAACATGCTATAGCCCAAATACCTAGATGCCCTCTCCCAGCAGCTTCATTTAGAGGTTAAACAGCATTGTGCCAGCAAGACGGAGCCTTGCAGAACCCCATTAGCCACTGGCCAAGGAGAAGAGCAACAATCTACCAGATTCACTCCTTTGGGCCTGTTTCCCAGGAATGCGACTGCAGCACTGAACCCCTAACTTAGCCTCAGAAGGATGCCCATGGTCGATGGTATCAAAAAACACTGGGAGAACCAACAGAGTCACACTTCCACTGTAGATCATAGAGCATCCAAATCAGTTTCCATGCCAAAAGACCAGCTGGCTGAAATCTGTATATGATAAACCCACAACATGTGCTTAACACAATCACAACTTCATGCTGCTGCTGGTGGTGGGAGGACAAATAAATGAATGCAGAGTGAGAGAAGCCCACTGTCCATTTATTTTATTTCATTTTCCCACACATCCAGTGGCTTTTCCTCACTTACTGGGTTTTGGGAAGGCAGTACGAGGGCTCCTGACAGCGTTCCAGAGCCTGTGTGCATCCTTCCTAAAGTCCTGTGCTTTGATTACTGGAATCTGGGAAAGTCACGGGTACCAATGTGACTTTCCTCAACCTTCTCTGACCCCAGTAAGCACCCCTCAGCCTTGCAGAGGATGGGGCAGTTCCAGGGGTTCCTGACTTTGCACAGTTGTGCCTTTGCGCACAAACTCCCACAACGGAGCCCTTGTGTAAGTGGCAGGCCCGCCATCGTTCATTTCACCAGAAAACTCCAGGAGCTAGAAAGGTAGGATTCACACAATTCTGCTTTTCGCACCGTAATTTCACTTCTCCCCCGATACCCTGACCATTTGATGCTTCACTATATTGCTGCTGTTCTGGGATAGCTTTTTTCAACACACGTTATTTAGATAGGGGAAATATATTGCTTAATGAGACTATCAAATCTGATGAATAGTATGAATGCATGTTCAGAATAATACAATTCCAAGCCTGTCTATTGTTATTTCCTCCTTTGAATCCACAGTTGGTTCTGTTTCTCCTTATCCGGCCATTCCTACCTGCAAGTAGGATCAACGTATATGTAAGAGTTGTGTGGATGATGAAGATAGCAATAGGTCTGATAAGGTCATACTGATATTTTTTCACTTTTGCCTTTGTCTTTTTTGTAAAAAATGACCAAATATAGCCACCAGGCCTATTGCTCCTAACTGCTACCCATGAACCCGAGAACCTCCATGCTAGTGGCAGTTTAAGCACACGGAGAGAATACTCATTTTGCGTATGCATTCATACCCCACCATGATGCATGCACATCCACATGTACCCTGGTATCTCATTTTCCTAGTATTTCAACCCATTATAAACACTTCAGCTGACTTTTCTGGCCTTTTCCTGCCTGTTCCAAGGCCTCCGTCCTCGTCAGAGACGGCATTTGTAACCTATTTTGAGGAAGTGCCGAGTGCAGTTAAGAACTAAGACAAAACTTTATCACCATTCACTCACTATTTTGCGTTTGAGAGATTTGGATTATCTTCAGCTGGAAGGTTTCCACCTTTGTTGTCCAAGATCCATTCTCAGTATAGGATGGTAAGGCATTATTTCTCACACTGAGCTTTTGGAGAGGCGTCTAAACATTGTTTGCATGTGTGTGTGTGTGGTAGGGAAGCAGACTTTTCAATTAGTCAGCTTTGTTGCCTGTACAGCTGCTTCTCATACACCAGGGATGGGGAGCCTTTTCCAGCTTGAAGAACACCTTGCATTTTGGGGAACCCCCAGGGGTGAGCAGGGCCATAGGCAAAACGGGTTGGAGCAACAGGTGCATGCAGTTGGCTGCATCCCAGCCATGCAAATACCAGCAGTTTTAACACCCACACATGTTTCCACATGCAGAAAACAAGAGGCATTGTCATAGATCAAGGACACCTTCTAGCCAAGAGAAACAGCTTAGAGAGGGCATGGAGCAGGGCCGATGAGCAGCGTGGCCTGAAGCGGGGGATGGATATGTGGCCTGGAGGTCTGCATTTGTTCCCCAGACCTGAGCCTTGCAACCCCGTCCATCTACCCCTTCCAGCAACCAAATGGAAGGACGCCCTGAAGGCCAGCTCCAAAGCATGCATAATAGCAATATGGGGGCTTGCTAGACTTAGATGAGTGAGGTCTGCCCCAGGAGGAAGCAAGATGTACATCCTCTGAAGGAGTATTTCATACTTCATAAGGCTAGCGCTTTGCAAGACCAGGAACAACATCATCCTTCACACTGACACCAGCTCATCTGTTCATAATATGCAAGCGCATCTGCTGGTCCAAAACTGGACTTGCGTCTCCCATGAGAAGCTGCAGAAGAGCCAACAACGGCTGTATTACTCATCTGGTGCATCTACCAGTTGAGGTTTGTTTTTTAGCTGGAGGAAGAGAGTGGACTTTCTCCTTCCAGTTCCATCCATCTGTGTGCCAATAGGGAAACCAGTTTTGCTCATTCTCCCCACTTGCTCTGCGTGGCCCCACTTAGGAAATGGGAGAGAATGACAAAGAGAGTTACGAATAACCTCATGTGCCCTCACCCACCAATGTCTGGGGGTGGAAGGTCTGGGTCACAGCACTGGAGTCCCAAGGAGGCTCAAGAAGGGGCTGCTGGCTTGCAGTGACACTGAGACTCTCATGAATCGGCCCAAGCCCTGTTCTTCATAACCAAGAGGAACCTGGGAAGCTTTTATTTCCTTCACATTTATTGCACTCATTTAATTATTGTTGCTCTGTCAAATGCAGCCCCTCTCCCTAATAGCTTTTTTTTACGTTGCGAGCTTCTATTACGAGCCGAGCCAAAAGAAATCTGAGCTGGACCCTGTGAGTGCAATGCTGTTGTTTGATAATAGTTTTTGTTTATATATTCTATAACTGCTACAAGGACTGGAGTCCAGATGGACATGAGGGTAAACTTTGCATTGGGCTCAAGGTTTGTATTCAAAGAATTCATGTGAATAATGCACAGGCACAAACAGGGGAGTAATAGGGGATGTCTTTCAGCATTTAGCTTATAAGGAAACCTGCACTACTCTTATACTTAGTGGCTCAAAAGCTGCCAGGGTGCCCTTGACAAGATGCTGGCAGCCTTGTCTCCTCCCTGCAACGGTGCCCCACAGCCTTGGCAAGTGCAGTGATACGGGTGCTGCTCCAGCCATTCACACAGCGCCTTAAACCTGTTCCATCGTGGTGCTTCAAAAAGTCTAGGGCCTGATCCTACCCACCACTGCACCATCATAGCAGATCAGGCTCTAAGATTGCATCCAATTGCATCCAGCCGATCCCCAGGTGTTCGCACTTTCCTATTGTTTTCAATGGAGCTGTGCCAAAGGCAGACAGACACCGATTGTGTTTCTTTTTCGTTGGGTCATCCAGGCACGCCCATGTAGTAATTCAGGAAGTGCCAGTCGGACTCTAGCTCAGGTTCGTTGAAAACAATGGAGCACCCCAGGGAAAATGAACATGCTCAAAAGAACTCTTGCCTTTGGAATCACGAAGCTGTGTTTTGTTTTTGTTTTGTTTTTAAAGTAACCTATAAGCGAGATCTCCAAGTGGCTGTAGCAAGACTACTAATGGCTTAAAGTTATTGGCTTAACTTTTTGATAACAGAGTTGCTTTGTTCTTCTAACCTTTTCACAGGTGTTTTCAATTTTCGGCCATCCATCCTTTATTTATGTGGCAGACTTTGGAGTCCCCATATGCTGATTTTTTTTGGAGATTTCTGCTAGGGTTATTAACTCGCAGCGATAGTGTCCGTGGCTTGTTTGTGGTCTTTCAGCTAAGCCTCTCTGCAGTCCGCTTTTGCAAAGTTTATTCCGGAGCCTTTATAAGTAGCTTGCATGTACTGTGATGATATAGCATGTTGTTCAGATATCTTAGAGATATCGCTGCCGTATTAAACTCTGCTGAACCCAACAATGGCTGCACATCTGAGAATCTGATGACTGTCTTGCATGGACTCTCCTGCCTTAATATCATTGTTCGCAGATAAACTGCTACTTTAGAGTATTTGAAAGAATTAGCCGTACCTCTTCAAGATGCCATGCCAGATAAGAAGCTGTGAACATTTCCCCACCCCTTTAGAGCAGCTTTCTGACACATAGTCCACAGGTCTTGCATTTGACTTCTCTCCTCCCCCTGCCACGTTTCTGTTAGAGGAGTCTTTGAGCTTGCTTAAGGTTTCTTTTTCTTTTCAGTTTTCGCCAAGTATTCCCTTATTTAACGGTGATCTTTCTTTTTAGCCACATCAACCGGAAAACACAATATGAAAACCCAGTTCTGGAAGCTAAACGGAAGAAACAGCTTGAGCAGCAGCAGCAGCAGCAACCACCACAACCACCAGAAGGTTGGCAACTACTCTGCAAAATTGTCAGGGTTGAAATATTTGCTAAACACCACATGTACTTCCTTAAGGTTTTGTATTGTTTAATTATTGAATTCCTGGCTAGGCCCAGCTGCCCTTCCATACAGAGCCAGGCGCAGTTGAATAGAGATAACAATGCATGGACAGAAATACACCAGAACTGATTAATAATCCTGGCCTGCAAAAACCAGTCCCAATATAACTACATTTGCCTCTATTATGAAATATATGCAGCCTTTTCAGAGTCCCCATACAGAGTCCTGCAGGTTGTGATTTACCGTATTTTTTGCTGTATAAGACTCACTTTTTCCCTCCTAAAAAGTAAGGGGAAATGTATGTGCGTCTTATGGAGTGAATGCAGGCTGCGCAGCTATCCCAGAAGCCAGAACAGCAAGAGGGATTGCTGCTTTCACTGCTCAGCGATCCCTCTTGCTGTTCTGGCTTCTGAGATTCAGAATTTATTTTTTTTCTTGTTTTCCTCCTCCAAAAACTAGGTGCGTCTTGTGGTCTGGTGCGTCTTATAGAGCGAAAAATACGGTATCTATCAAGAGTACTGTTCTGAGAGCATCCACAGGCAGCTTAGCACAAGCAAGCGAAATGGCAGGTTCCCAGAACTGCGTACCACGGGCTGTAACCAACATTTGCCACTCACAGTTTGTTTTGCAGAGGCAAACCATGAGCCTGGGTTCAGACATAATGCTAAGCCAAACCACAGCTAAGCCCCAAACAGCAGAATCAGTTAGGAGTGCAATAGCTACGATCTTCGCTTTGGGAACCCACACTTTTGTTCATTCACGTTGGCATCACATTGCTTGCATTTGTGCAAACTGAGCCAGCATATTTAGAGTGTCTTTACTCTATTGGTTTATTGGGTTAGGATGCATAGTAGAATACAGAGTATATGTGAATAGACGCTGACGGTTCAGATATCCTTTTTGTTTGAATGCGTAAATGCTTCATGCAGCTGACCATTATTGCAGCGCCCAATGACAAAATTGCAGGCATTAGGAAGTAGAACAAGCAGGAAGCTGTCGTTGAAAATGGCTGGCCCTCCCTTCGGTGTCTGTGGATGAGAAAGAACTTGTCTAGTTCCTCAAGTTGCTGCTGTGTGTTCACAATAGGCAAACCAGTGAATACTTTCGGGGGGGGGGGACTGATATGTGCAACTGCTTTAAAGCACAGAGCTGCTCCAGAAGTAATGCAAGTGCGATGCAAGGCATTCTCTCCTGTGTGGATTTCAGTATCTATGATCTAAAGTTCCAAATGTAAAGGATGCAAACCCATGTGGGTGTTTGCGCAAACCCATCCAATGTGGACAACTGAGAGGTGGCCAAAGAAAGATCAGTGATTGCAATGAACAGAGTCCTGTGGCACACATCTTGCAGGCAGGAAGCCCAGCTTCAATCACTGGCATTTCCAGGTGTGTGTCGTTCGTTTTTTACATCGTATCAGGATGAAACATCTCTGTGAGAGAGCTTGGAGAGCAGCTATCACAGGTAGTAGGATCAGGCTAGATAAAGCAGTAGTTATACGATATACAATATCTTTATTGTCATTGTCCCATGCAGAACAATGAAATTGAAAAACTACATAAAACATTCAAAACCCCCTAAAAACTCTGAAACCCAATTTTAAAATACACTATACTATAGAGACCCCTTATGCTGCATTTAGAACCAGAATTGCATTTGCGTAGAAACTGTTTCTCAGGCGGCTAGTCCTGGCCTTTATAACCCTATACCTTCTTCCAGAAGGCAGAAGCTGAAATAGATCATTTCCGGGGTGCGTACTATTCTGCACTAACTCTGCCGCTTTCTTATGGCACCTGACAGCATAGATTTGATCTAGGGTGGGAAGAGTGCACCCAATTATTCTCTCTGCAGTCTTTACAACCCTGGACAGCATTGTTTTTTCCCTGGCCGTGCAGCTCCCAAACCACACACACAGACCATAAGTTAATACACTCTCCACAGTGCAATGGTAAAATGCCATCAACAGGTTTACCTCTGTTTGAGATAGTTTCATAATCTCACATGTTCACAGATGAATTTGAACTATAATCAGCTTAGTTGAAATCAGGCATATCATGAGGAGCTGCAATGGGAAGGAGAAGCTGTCCCCACCTGCCCTGATCCCCAGAAAAATGGCAAAGGCAGCAGACAGCTCGGTTCCAGGCATTGCCTGGTTAATGGGCAAGTTGTATCTAAGCCAAGCAGCACTAAGTGCCTCTCCTTTCCTTACAGTTATTGTTTATTTCATCTGTTTGAACACGTATACCCTTCCCCACCACTCAGGGCATTTTACAACGTTTAAGATTACGATGTCATCAACATAACCAGTATAAAACAGAGCCAAGGAGACTGGATCATTCTTTTAAAAAAACCAAGCATAAAAACATGATCTGCCACATACAACAAAAGCTCACTCTCCTCCATAGATTTGTCTGAGATTCAAAATAAACAAAGGCCCAATAAAAGGCAAGGCAATTTCAGACAGGAGGTTGAACGAGTTGTAACGGGGACTGAAATGCTGTGTGTGTGGCCTTACGGTGTAAGCATGGGCGGTTAACCCCAACTACTGCATCTGTCCATCCTCTGTGACCACAAATATCCATTCGCTAGTCAGGCATTGCTCCTCATTTTCCACACTCCCAACGTGTGGTTAATCTTGCGCTCTCATCCTTGATCACATTAGGCAAGGATTCCAGATTCCAGATGTTGTTGGACTGCAACTCCCACCATCCCTGACAGTTGGCCATACTGGCTGGGCCTGGCAGATTCCAGCAACATCTGGTTTAGGGAGATAGATCACTTTCCCCCCATAACTTCCCATGGTTGGGCAGGCTCTGAGAGACTCCCATTGTGACAAGTCTTCTGTAGGGTTGCAAATAAAGTTGACTAGGCACTTGAAGAGCCATCATGGTCGGCATGTCGAGTCCCTCTTGATTGCTGATTTTCCCCTGGTGTCAACAGAGTAAAAGCCAATGCACATCTGTTTTCTTTTCTCAGAATGGACAGCGGAGCACCCGCCACTTGCCCCTCCTGCTGTTCCAAACCACACTCCCAACAACCAGGAGACAGTTCGAGATGCTCCAGTACAAGGTAAGTTGCTGTAATAAGTATTTCTCTTTTGCATAAAAAATAAAAATGATTCAGATAGTGTCATTATCAAATAAGATATCCTTCCTTGGGGGTGTGGTGAAGTGCTTTGGGAAAGGTTTTGCCTGATTTACAGTTAGAGGAAGGGTCTTCTTAGCTCAGTGGTAGAATCATAGAATCATAGAGTTGAAAGGTGGTCCCTTCCAGGAATCTCAGCTAAAGCATCCATGACAGATGACCATCCAACCTCGGCTTAGAAACTTTCAAGGAAGGAGAGTTCACCACCTCTTGTGGGAGTCTGTTCCACCGCCAAACAGCTCTTACTGTCAGAAAGTTTTTTCCAAATGTTCAGTTGGAATCACCTTATTTGCAACTTGAAGCCATTGGTTCTAGTTGTACTCTCCAGAGCAGGAGCTTGTTCCCTTTTCCATGTGACAGCCTTTAAGATATTTGAAGATAATAATAATAATAATAATAATAATAATAATAATAATAATAATAATTTTTATTTATATCCTGCCCTCCCCAGCCAAGGCCGGGCTCCGGGCGGCTAACAAGCAATAATAAAAACAAGTTGAATGAATACAACTTAAAAACAATTAAAATACAACATGAAAATATTGAAACATTAAAATATTAAAATGCAGCCTCATCACAGGAGGAGAAAGGAAAAAGAAAGAGGGGGAGGGAATCAAATTGGCTCCAAGCCAAAGGCCAGGCGGAACAACTCTGTCTTACAGGCCCAGCGGAAAGAAATCAGATCCTGCAGGGTTCTGGTCTCATGAGGCAGAGCGTTCCACCAGGCCGGAGCCAGTGTTGAAAAGGCCCTGGCTCTGGTTGAAGCTAATCTAACTTCCTTAGGGCCCAGGACCTCTAGGGTGTTGCTATTTATAGACCTTGAGGTTCTCCGTAGGGCATACTGGGAGAGGTGGTCCCGTAGGTACGAGGGTCCTAGGCCGTGAAGGGCTTTAAAGGTCAAAACCAGCACCTTAAATCTGACCCTGTACTCCACCAGGGAGTCATATCTCCTCTCAGTCTCTTGTTTTCCAGGCTAAACATACCCAGCTCCTACAAGCACTCTGTGATCACAACCTTGTTGGGGGGGGGTGGCTAAGTAGAGCTGCCCAGAGTAGCTGGGGCAACCCAGTCAGATAGGTGGGGTTTTCCTCGCTTACTGTTCTTTGGGAAGGGAGTCATATCTCCTCTCAGTCTCTTCTTTTCCAGGCTAAACATATCCAGCTCCTTCAAGCACTCTGTGATCACAACCTTGTGGGGGGGGTGGCTAAATAGAGCTGCCCAGAGTGGCTGGGGCAACCCATTCAGATAGGTGGGGTTTTCCTCACTTACTGGTCTTCGGGAAGGGAGCAGGAGGGCTCCAGCAGCATCCCAGAGCCCTCACACTGCCTTCCCAAAGCCCGATAAGCATGGCTGCGCCTTCCTTACCAACCTCTGGGAAGGAGATGTGAGGGCTCTGAGAACATCCCAGAGGCAGGCAAAAAAGACATCTCCTTGATTACTGGGCTCTGGAGAGGTCGTGGGATGCCACTAAGATGGCTTCTGGCTCATGGTGGTTTCCAGGCGTTCCTGACTTTGCACAATTTCCCCTTTGCGCACCAACCCCCAGAACTGAAGCCTCTCACAACTGCTAGGTCCACACTAGTGCTTTCTCGTGCTCAATAGCTAACCATGACTTAACGAGAAGTGCTAGTGCATGTGACTGTGCAAAGAAATCTCTCTCACACACAAACTAGCTTGAGACTAGGTCACTTCCTGTCCTGCAGCGTTTGCCTCCGCCCGCAAACAAATACACTGGTGGAGTTATCCATTGTATGAGAAGCATGAAGATGCTGGTAGCTTGCTGCTCTCAAGCGCAAGGAAAGGTGCTTGCCTTTCTCACGCTTGTTCGGCACACTTGCCAATGCCTCTTTGGGACACGTTGAGTCAGGATGGCGGCATGTGTTGAGACCACTCAGAAAACAAGTTCAGCATGTGCCAGTCCGTGGAAAACATGTTGAGTTCAGCTCATTGAAAAGAACCATTGTGTGAACTAGGGCCTAAGCTGCACAGGCTGAAATGAAAAAATGAAGTCAGGTCGGAAAAGGCACTAAAATAGTACCGACTCTGCTGCCTTCTTATTATTTTATTAACATATTTTTATTGCTGGTATGTAAAGATGCAAATGGTAAAATTGCTAATGAATTTAAGTGAATAAATACATAACTTATCTCTTCTTCAGAGGTTCCCCATGGCACACTCATCTCCTTGCTTGGTGATTTTATACTTTCAAAAATCCATTCAGGCTCAAAAATAATTAGCACCGCTTAAAGCTTTGGTGTTCTGAGTCACCCTTGGGAGTCATATTATGTATCACCTTGTCGTCTTGGCTGGTGTGTGCAAAAACCTGTTTTTGTAAATACCAAATTCACCCTTGCGGTTTTGAAAAGTATTCTCCTTCACTGTGTGTAATTCTTTAGCAGCTTTCAGTTCCATAGCTGTCCTGTGGGGAAGACGTATTTATCATGGCTATTTGCGAGGGGACAATGCCAACATAACATTATCTGTGGTTTGTTGGTCCCTCCTATGCATTTCGCCTGTGCGTGTTTCCAAGCAGTTCATCCTTGTATCCCCTTCTCAGTTTTCATCAGATATGATGCTCTCAGTTTCAGCTGCACAAAGAACAAAAGCATTCATCTGTTTTGATACTTCCATGAGGCTGCAGCCCTATAAGGCAATGGGAGGAAAAATGTTATTTCTAATACTAGTGTGCAAATCTGTTCCTACGGATGTTGCGGGCATGGGTGGGGTTGGAATTAAAGGGGAAAGGACTCCATAGGTCAGTGGATGAGCCCATGGATAAAGGCCTAGATTCATTCCCCAGCGCATGCTGTAATATCAGGAAATATCTCAGCTCAAGAACTTGAGGAGCAGCTGCCAGACAATACTGTATCTGGTGAACCTGTGTTCTGACTTGGTGTAAGGCAATCTAGCATGAGCTAAGCCATTACACTTGCCATATTCTTACACCTGCTATGTCTGTAAATGTATGCTGAGCCAAACTTTGGCTCAGCCTGTGCCTGGGTTCATGGTTAAGCACTCTGCAGACTAACCATGACCTGTAACCAAAAGCCAACCTTGGTTACTGCTCATGGTTAGTTTGAAGAGAGCTTAACCACGAGCCCTCTTAGCTCCATACAGTACGGTATCAGTTTATTGTTCTAGCCACAGGCAACGACAAACCCACAGCAACAGTACCAATAAAACAATACAGATTATGTGTCCGTAATGAGAGCCATTAGGGACGCGGGTGGCACTGTGGGTAAAACCTCAGCGCCTAGGACTTGCCGATCGTCAGGTCGGCGGTTCGAATCCCCGCGGCGGGGTGTGCTCCCGTTGCTCGGTCCCAGCGCCTGCCAACCTAGCAGTTCGAAAGCACCCTCGGGTTCAAGTAGATAAATAGGGACCGCTTTATAGCGGGAAGGTAAATGGCGTTTCCGTGTGCTGCGCTGGCTCGCCAGATGCAGCTTGTCACGCTGGCCACGTGACCCGGAAGTGTCTTCGGACAGCGCTGGCCCCCGGCCTCTTAAGCGAGATGGGCGCGCAACCCCAGAGTCGGACACGACTGGCCCGTACGGACAGGGGTACCTTTACCTTTACCTTTTAATGTGAGCCAACATCCATGATGTAATTCAGAGGTTACCAGAGGCACCAGCAAAGTCAAATCCACCTTGATTTCAAATGAAACCTCGGAATCACCACAATAATTGCAGTGATTTTATCTAGCACCTTTCACCTGATTTTGTTTTATTATTATTTTTTACAGTTAGTGCATAGAGGGCCATTCTGTGTGTTACAAAGCTATTATTGTCACTCAAAATAAACCAGAACACACACCCCACTCCTTAGTTCAATGTGGCAACCAAAAGGACCAGGGGGGATCAAAGAGGAGATGCCAAACAATCAATCAGTCAGTCAATTTATTGTGCATAGCCTTTACAATGCACAGCAAAGGGCAAGGCAAGGGTATGCTCTGAAATCGCATGACATACCCTATAAAAGTTTACAGCATAAAATTTAAAAAATTAGAGACCATTCACATACCCAGAATGAGCTTCTTAGCTGCCAGAGCAAATTTGGTTGCCAGGTGTGTAATCTCTAGATCTTTTATCAGCTAAAAGTTCGACTGTCACCTCCTGGGGCGATTAGTTAAGAATAGATTATTTTTTTAAAAAATCTCTGTGCAATGTATATAGGGGCAAATCCGCAGGTAGCACATGATATCCTTGACCTGATTGCTTCTATAAATGCATTTGCGTTCCATATGGGGAATTCCCCTCTTAAGTATGCTGATGGCATCTGCTGGAACCTTAGTTCAACAAATGCCCTACGCAGTTGCAGGAAAGTCAGCGTCTCAAGTTAGTGGGGCCTTGAATGGTTGATCTGAATTTGGGGATACCAAGTAAAGCTATGGGCAGCTGCAGTGGATGCTCTATCTTGATTGGGATCCTGATCAAAGAGCCAATTTCTAAGGTCACGTGAACTGAGGGCCAAATATTTCTCCATTTGGAGATTGTAAGCTCTGAGCTTATTGTAACACTTTGGCGCCAAGCCAGCTGTCCTTGGACACCCATGAGTTTGCACTAAGCCATAGTTTGGCTAAGTGTGATGTGCAGGCCAGGCCTTTGACGATAACCGGCTGTACTTAATAAGGTTGTCTTGCTTTAAAAAGAAAAGCACTTTTGCAATTAGGATGTGCATTACAGTGGGAATTAACTTGTATCACTGCCCTTTAATTTCCTTTTGGATTGGATGTTACTCTACTAATCGCTGTAACAGTTCCAGCCGAGGAGAGATGATCACGGCGATGCATTTTAATTGAGCCTCCTTCTTGGGGGAGAATGTACTCCCACCTTTTGAGCTTCCCGGGAGTTTCTCACCTGCTTGGGGGAAAAAGGAGCTCTCTGAAGCTTTAAAGCTTGTTCATCCTTAGAAGTGAGTTCATAGTGTTGCTGAGAGAGGTTAAGGAAAGGGGGTAGTGGAGAGGCGTGCTTGTCTCTTTTTTCTTCTTTCTTTCCTTCCTTGGCATGTTTATAAACTTCTGAAACTTCCACAGCAGGAAAGCCGTTTTTCACACGGAACCCATCTGAACTGAAAGGAAAGTTCATTCACACCAAACTGAGGAAAAGCAGCAGGGGTTTTGGTTTCACCGTCGTCGGCGGGGATGAACCGGATGAATTTCTTCAGATAAAGAGTTTGGTGCTTGATGGGCCTGCAGCTCTGGATGGCAAAATGGAAACAGGTAGTGTTGTCAATCTGGCTTCAAAAACACTCCCAAAATGCTTTGCGCTCATGTAATATTAGCAGGTTCGGGCAGCTGGTGTGGCCCAGAGAATGGAGGTTTTTGAGCTTTTAAACCGTGAAGATCTGAGGTCAAATGGCAAGTTAAGACACAGAATTGTTGGGGTGGGGTGCGCCTGGTGTATCGGTTTGCTGTGACTTCAGTTTATAAAAAGGTAAAGGGGCCCCTGACCATTGGGTCCAGTCGTGACCGACTCTGGGGTTGTGGCGCTCATCTCGCTTTATTGGCCAAGGGAGCCAGCGTACAGCTTCCGGGTCATGTGCCCAGCATGACTAAGCCGCTTCTGGCGAACCGGAGCAGCGCATGGAAACGCCGTTTACCTTCCCGCCAGAGCGGTACCTATTTATCTACTTGCACTCTGACATGCTTTCAAACTGCTAGGTTGGCAGGAGCAGGGACCGAGCGACAGGAGCTCACCCTGTCGCGGGGATTCAAACCGCAACCTTCGGATCGGCAAGTCCTAGGCTCTGTGGCTTAACTCACAGCGCCACCCATGTCCCAAACAAGGCTAATAAAGCCTCCCATGCTATAAGTGTTTTAAAGCACTCAGAAGCATGCAATAATTTTTTGGCCACTTGATCAATGAATCTCTGATGCTCAACAGAACAAGCAGGCTTGTCACAGTGTCGTATGCTTGACAAGTAATATTTTGTACCTAGATGGGTACAAAAATGGGTACCATTTGAAACACGGCGTTCTACTGAAAGGGGTTGGCAAGCATTTGATGACCCCTTTTATGTAGCTCCTAGACATCGTCCAGATGTCGATGGACCACAACTCTTTATTGGCCATCCCTGTTTATTGGCTGAGGCTGATTTGACTCATACCGTTTTACAGGAGGCTATATTCCAGCCATATAAAAGCTCCACACACCCTCTATCCAAGCGAGCAAGGGGATTATCACAGTTATAAGGCGGGTTTGGGGTTTTTTTATTTGGGGCGGGGGGTGTAATTGAAGAGTTTCTAATCAGCAACATTGAATGGCAGTTAAGTGCGTTGTAGTCGTCTGGAACCCAGCTACTTTGTTTCCAGAAATTAAAAGAAGATTCCACTGCCTTTTGGAGTTATTTCTCAGTAAGTTAGTCTTCTTATAAAAGTTTCATTGCGTTGGGGATATTTAGGGATTCCCATCTTAAAGCAAACTTATGGTCAATATTTCATCCTTCACCTTTGATTTTCATGGTGTTTCTACTTTAAAGATAGGGAACCGAGGATTCAGAGAAACCCAGGTCCGGACTCTGAATTCTGCCCATTTGACCACATCGGCTTGCTTGTTGTTCGCACAAAATTCCATTTTGGTTTTCCTGTGCTTTTCCTCTTCACAGTTGCTGTTAAAAAGTCATTAAAAAATCTGAGGCATCCAAAGACAAATGCACTTGATGCTTCATGCCCAATAGGTTTGTGCATAACGTTTCTTAAAACAGCCACCACCCACGACACAAAATTTAAAAACTTGCCATAAAAGTGGTGGGGGGTGGGTGTTTCAGACAGCTTTTGACATAGCAAAATGTGTTGAGTGTTTGCTGGTCAAATGTATGTTTAAAAAAGATGACTGGATATGCACTTCGGGAAACCTAAGGTAGTCCCCATGCCATGATATGCTGATGCAGCAGGCTTGGGCGTGTAAATTCACAGACTTTTCCTCCACTTGCTCCCTAGGGGACGTAATCGTCAGCGTGAATGACACATGCGTGCTGGGCCATACGCACGCTCAAGTTGTCAAAATCTTCCAGTCGATCCCCATCGGCGCCAGCGTGGATCTAGAACTCTGCCGAGGCTATCCTCTGCCTTTCGACCCTGACGATCCCAACACGAGCCTAGTGACCTCTGTGGCCATCTTGGATAAAGAACCGATCATTGTGAACGGGCAGGAGAACTATGACTCCCCGGCGAGTCACGGCAGCAAAACGGGGAAAGTAAATGGGATGAAGGAGCCCAGGCCCAGCAGCCCGGCTGAGGTTTCCTCAAACGGATCCCACGGCTACCCCAATGACACCGTCTCTTTGGCTTCTTCTATAGCGACGCAACCTGAACTCATTACTGTACATATAATCAAAGGGCCCATGGGCTTTGGCTTCACTATAGCAGACAGTCCCGGGGGCGGGGGACAGAGAGTGAAGCAAATCGTTGACAGCCCAAGGTGCCGAGGCCTAAAAGAAGGGGATCTTATAGTGGAAGTCAGTAAGAAGAATGTCCAGAATCTAACTCACAACCAAGTGGTGGATATGCTTATCGAATGCCCGAAAGGAAGCGAGGTGACACTGCTTGTACAGCGAGGAGGTAGGTGTGAAGTGTATTTTCTTTTGGTTCACACAGAACAGCACGGACTTTAAAGCAGCCTCTCCCAGCCAGGATGTTGTCGAACTTCAGTTCCTATCAGCTGCCAGTGGTCAGGGATGATGGGAGTTGTAGTCCGACGATTTCTGGGCAATACCAGGTTGGAGATGCCTGGCTTCAAACATATATGTTTGAATACACGCAGCCACCTGAGACTGATGAAAACTGATAGTCATTTGCCTCTTCATTTGGATCATTGTTTTGAATAACCCTGTAGAAATATAACAAAAGATGTGTCCCTGGTATTCTAAGCTTATTTTAGATATGGAAGAGTCTCAAGTCAATATGACTCAGAATTGCTGAGAAGCGTTTTCTCGCCGAAAGTGGAATAGTTAAGCAAGCTCAATATTGAGATTCTTCATCATATACTTAGAAGCCTGGCAGTTTCGATTTTTTACTTTATTTTAAATGCAGCCGTACCGATGCATTAGAAAAAGAAAATGACACATAGTATTAATCTTCCCATAGCAAACTGCATATGGAAATGGGAATCATGGTTGACATTTAAACTTCCTCATTATATATCCTGGGTATAATGAGATGGTGTGATCAGAAACTGCAGGTATCCAGTTTTAATGAGAATCTGAAATGATGAGTCAGCTGATTTTTGATTTATTTGTTTTTAATTAATCGGTCTCATTTCTGTCTTATATTTTAGTCCCACATCAGTCTATCACCTTATTGCAGAAACAAAGGAAAGGAATTGCTATGACCTCGCTTTAGTTGCCATGCTCAACTTTTTGCATCCCCAGAAAGGTTTCTTTGATGCAGGGTGGATTTGATTCAAATCCATTAAAATCACGATTTAACTCATGATTTAAATCACTAGTCAGTAAGACTTGATTTAAATCATTATTATTTTTTACAGAAAGACTCATTCTTGCTGGTATAATCTTAATATTTACAACCAGATGAAGGTTTCATTTCTGGAATAATAAATTTCCAGAGTAGTTTTTACAGTTATATCAAAAATTACTGATTTGGTTATACTATTAGAAATACATAGACCGATAGTTATGAAATTATTGTGAGGTTTAATAAGTTAACTGTTTATATTTGGACAACTTTTCTGCTGTACTTTATTGGAAGGAGAAAAATCATCATTTCCTTAGTAACAATTGAAACAATTCATTTAAGTAAAACAATAACATTATAGCATATGTATCCGTGTTTGTTAACTGATGTGGTTAAACAATTTTTTAAAAACAAACAAATCCTAGACTGCATTTTAGCACACATGAAAAACTTAAATCCTTATTTCTTGATAAATAGCCTTTGGACTATAATGTAACTTAAATAGAAAACTATCTTTAGATAGATTTTTTCTCTCCAAAAGCATTTTATTTTAAAAATCCAATTTAAATTAAAAAAAACCTGATTTAAATAAAACAATCATTTTTCTTTTTAAAAAAATCATTGATTTTTATGCACCCTGCTTTGATGCTCAGTGCTTAATTATGCTTTCCACCTGCTGGGAAAGCGATCCAGTACTTTTCTGAGAGGAGGGAGGGCTAATCACCTCCGAGTTGTGTCTCTTACCATCTCATAACCTGCCTGACATCAGCTGTCTACATTCACGTGATCACAGCCAGGACATACATATGCAGCTTTCACTTACATGCAGCCCTTTTGCACCTGCTTCCTGGGAATGAGCAGGAAACAAACCAGGAAGCTACAGGTGAGCTTAATGTGGACTTCCAAATCCAGGCTTGTTCGGAAGCCATTAACCCTATCCCCCCCCCCCCACTTTGCACATCCTGGGAAGCTGTGGTTAACTGCAGCTTCTTGGTTTACCTCCCCACTTCCCCGAAGGGAAGTGCAAAGAGAGAGAAAAAGACTACTTTGTGAGTGGGTGAAGCTCATCCTTACTTGTTGAGCTAGAATTTGGATACACGGGCCTTTGCTCAGCCTTAGATTCACCCAACAGGTTGCCACATGGACTGTGCTCCTACAGACTCGCTGCACCCATGGGCCTGCAACCTTTGGGGGCTTGTTCCATCCCTATTTAGGAAATCTCTGCCAACCGTTTGACTTTCTCCCAGCAACAGGGCAGGAACCATGCCGCCATGTTTACAGGGGCTTTTTCTTTCTCTCCTATCTTCCCTGTGTTTCCCTGCCGCATTGCATCCATCCCAGTCCAGGGGTTTCTCAACTCAGCCATATACCGGGTGGGCTGTGCCTACCTGCCTGTGCTCTATCATAGGCAAACCCACGTCCTCTTTATGCAATGCATACCTTCTGAGTATCTCAGAGATTTTATAAATCATTGCACAGTAAATGCATCAGTTCTCGACATCAGGAGATCTGACAATTCACAACCACAGAACGTGCCCCTCCCCCCCCCCAAAAAGCAGCAGTAATGGCTTGACCCATCTCAGATTTCTAGAGTTTTTAATGATTTGGTAACTTCTATGTATACTGTATGTATACTAGGGACGCGGGTGGCGCTGTGGGTAAAACCTCAGCGCCTAGGACTTGATGATCTCATGGTCGGCGGTTTGAATCCCCGCGGCGGAGTGTGCTCCCGTCGTTCAGTCCCAGCGCCTGCCAACCTAGCAGTTCGAAAGCACCTTCGGGTGCAAGTAGATAAATAGGGACCGCTTACCAGCGGGAAGGTAAACAGCGTTCCGTGTGCTGCGCTGGCTCGCCAGATGCAGCTTCTCACGCTGGCCACATGACCCGGAAGTGTCTGCGGACAGCGCTGGCTCCCGGCCTATAGAGTGAGATGAGCGCACAACCCTAGAGTCTGTCAAGACTGGCCCGTACGGGCAGGGGTACCTTTACCTTTACCTTATGTATACTGTATGGGGCACTTTCACAAGGTTGGAGAATAGACAATATGGGCTAGAAGTCACCTTGCGATGACTCCATTCCAAAATGGGGAGAAGATATTATGACAGATTTTATGAGCTGCTAATGGTGTCTGCCTCATTTTTGCGTGCATTTCTGCCTTTGCATGAAGGCAGGGAAAAGGGCAGGCTGGAGAGTTGGCACCTGAAGTATAATTTGGCATAGTATTGTCATGTACACTGAGCCTGAGCTAACTAGAAGAATAGGCAATTGCACATGCAATTTGTATTGTAAAAAATTATGTACGCACACACAGAGCAAGCCCAAAGTTTTGAAATGATTTTTGTGGTTTCTAGACTTCCTTTATGACTTGTGCCTCTGGCGATCAAAACAAAGAGTAGCAAAGAGAAACGAGTCTTTTAGTAGTTGTATAGGCAAGGAAGCGTTAACTGTTGCGGCTCATGTGGGGATAAGAAATATTTCACCTTCTGAAGAACCCAGTTCCACAAAACTATTTTAGGTTTCAGAGTCCTCTTCTTTTCTTTTCTTATTAAAACCACCTGCTGTTTCCTGTTCCTTTTCTAGAGCCATAGGTCCCTGATACGGGTATCTGTATTCATAATTTTGCTGCGCTTCTGAGAAGTGTGTGTGTGGCTCCCCCTTTATGATCAAACTCTTTCCCCATCTCTCTTGAAGGAGATGATTCTGCGGGTTACATTTCCCTCCTTCTCCCTCTGCTGTCCACTGAAGAGAGTGCCGGGGCGACGCCTTGATGTCAGGCATTTATTTTATTAACACGCTGCTTGTGTTCACGCCGGCTTCAGTAGGCATCCTCTGCTACGTGGCACAAAAGGCTGGTGTTCAGAGTTGTCGAAAGACTTTGTCAGCGGTGGTTACTAAGGCAGAGAAATACCAGAAATGGATGAGTAATAGATTTGAAAAGCTCAGCCGGCTCCGGGCCGCTCGTGTGCTCTTGACAATTATGCCTGATTGTTAAAATGCAAGGCGCATAGCCAGGGAAAGAGCAGCCCGTAAAATATTTACTACAATGCATCTTCATCTGGAGCTGTGACTTGCGATATTAGACTTGCTTGTGCCCACAGACCCTGTCAGGTTAAAGGACAGGAAGAGGGAGGTAAATGAAGGAGATGCGGAGGAAAAATAAAGCACCGTGTGAAAATAAAACCCTATAACCCACAATATTGTTGCGTATGCTGTCTCAAAGTTACTCATCGAATAAAGCGAGGTTTGATTCATAGGTTACAGTAAGTGTCTGAAAACAGAACTATGTGGGTGCTGTTTTGGATAAAACAATTCTCTGTCTTATTTGTTTGGTTTCAGCTATGCTGTTGTATTTCCACAAAAATGAGGAGTCGGAATGTATGACTGAACTGTTATTGAACCATAGAGCTAGCTGCTTTTGTACCATCAGCAGCCATGTGTTCTGAAGTATCCGTTGCATCAAGATTATAATGTATGAATCAGGCAATTGGAAGAAGAGTTTCCTGCCACACTTTTAATGCACTGTGGTGCTTCTTTATAAACAGCCATGGCTTCCTCCAAGGAATTTTGAGAGCTCTAGGTTAGACTAGATGACCCACAGGGTCCCTTACAACTCCACAGTTCTATGATTCTATTATTTAAATTGCAGATACAGTATCTCATACCATTTCCTAAGCTTGCACAATTGGCATGAAGTTTGGAATGCTGGGAAGACTGTTGTAGAAAATTAAGCAAATAGGCAATTAGTATAATTGAGATGGAAAAATAATTTTAGCCCGCAGGGAATATGGCGGAAATAAATTCTCTTCCATTTGCTTAACACTGTTGTTGTGCAACATGTGCAAAATTTGGGTATGCAGCTGTCGTCTGGTTATGTTGGCAGTTTGTTGGTTAAAAGTACCAGGAAGTGGGAGAGGATTTTCTTTTGAGTAATCGATCAGATGTTTTAAATAGACCCTTGAAATGAGGATAAGGAAAAGGTGGCCAAAGCCAGTCCTGTTTCTGTTGGGTTATACAACAACAGCAACAAAAAACCAAGTTCTTTGAACAGACCTCAAGTATTTGGTGCCAATTCCATAGGGCTAGTTGCGTTAAGTCATTGGAACTCCCCCCTCAGGGGGAAAAAATACCCAGAATTTCGTAGCACCTTAAAGATCATCTGATTTATTGTGACATAATCTTTCATGGGCTAAAGCTCACTTTATCAGATACATCTGATAAAGTGGGCTCTGGTCCATGAAGGCTTATGCTACAATAAATCTGATAGCCTTTAAGCTGCTTCAAGACCCTGTTCCTGTTCTTGGTGCTTAGTGGACAATACCATCTAGCTAACACTGTTAAATTTCAGTAATGGGCCCTTCTGCAAAATAATAATAATTCAGTTATTATCTGTGTTTTATTGCTAGGCATTCCCTAGCCTTGTGCTGGTGTTTTATATCAGATGTGATTTGATATAACACAAGGTGGCACAGCAGAACCTTATATTGTGCATTAAACAAGGCAGATTTAACTAGAGATGATATTCTCCATTCTCCCAGCTATTCCTTACATGCCGGTAACTCAAGCAGACGTTAAATTGTCTCTGCTAAGAGGACAACCATATTTTATCCTGGCTTGCTGAGAGCAGATTGCCATGCTATGCTCAGCGCAAGGGGCTTCTGTGCATAATTTGGGAAGCATGAAATACTGAGGCCGCAGCTGAGTTTGGATGGAAAGGTTGCAGCTGAGTGATTGATTAAGCATCCCCGTAAACACCCGACGCCAGTAGCCTCAAGGAGGTGCCTAGGCATAGCTGTCAACGTTTCCCTTTTTTAAAGGGAAATTCCCTTATTCCGAATAGGATTCCTCGCAAGAAAAGGGAAAAGTTGACAGCTATGTGCCTAGGATTCAAGGAAATGGCTGTAGTAGTTGCTCAGAGTGAGTCACGGGACCGCTAGTGCACATCCGTTGTCCGGGGAAGGCATAAATGGATTGCAGGTGCATTCTGCTTCTTGAGAATGGCTCTGCAGCGTCTTGGGATTTGGCTATTACCGGATACTTGAATTTAACTGGTCACATTTCTGAAATACCTTGGTTTAATTCTTCCTCCCTGCCTCATCTACAGGATGGTCCTTTCCCTTTCAGCAGAGGGCTAGAAAAATGCAAATATGAGGAGGCTCGCTTTTGTTTGTGGTTGCTGCTTGTGTTGCTTACATTAATATAGGCTAACCATTGGGCCCTCCCTATAGGATCATAGGATTTTAGGGTCAGAAGGGACCATCAGGATCATCTAGCCCCTGAAATGCAAGAATCTTTTGCCCATGATCCTGAGAATAAAAGTTTCATGCTCTACCGTCATCCTAACCTTTGGCCGCGCTGGTTGGGGCTGATTGGAGTTGGTGTCCAACAGTATCTGAGGAGCCACAGGCTGCCTATCTTTGTGCCCGAGCTTTAAGCTGATATTGTGGCTTTGTGAAAAGTGGGAGAAATTTCTCTCTCTCCCTCCCTCTTGGGGATTACCTGTTGAACAGACCGGCCACAGATGGAGTTCAGGCAAGACAATCCCACTTAATACAACACATAATGTATTGTGTTCAGCATCATAAGATGTAGTTAGCTTCGATGCCTTTTTAAGGAAGACCCCCCCCCCTCCCCAATTAATCAAGTTAATGGAGCATGGATACCTATTAGCAATTAGCCATAAAAGGTGGCTTGCAACTCCATGTTCTGAGGCATTCTCCTCAGTCTGGTCCCCTGCAGATGTTGTTGGACTTCAGCTCCCATCATTCTCAGCCAGCATAAGCAATGGCCAGAGATGATGGGAGTTATGGGTCTAAAACACCTGAAGGACACCAGCTTGGGGAAGGTTTTTCATAAGCAAGAAATAAGTGGATTCTATTGGTAGAGGGAGGCAAACAACCAAGAAGGGCCTTGTGTGCTGTCTGAAGCCTGGCCATTCTTGAAAACAAAGTTTTATCTCATACAGTTTAATTGGTAAACTGCTGTCACTATTTTGCCCTTCTCATTTTTTCTCTTTTGGAGTTGCCTCATGATAATAACATGAATGAGAACTCCAGGAAACAACACTTATCAGAGCTTGGCCTCTGTTTTATTTATGGTATATCAGTAAAAGTTATAAAGTGAGTATTGTGAGAATTTTTTGAAAGCCCCTTTGAGAACTTATTGGGGATATAAAATGGGATATACCATATTTTTCCATGTATAAGACTAGGTCCCCCCCCCAAAAAAAAAATTTACAAAATTTGGGGGCGTCTTATAGACGGCTAGATCTCCTCCCATTTTCTTAAATCGGAGTTGTCTTGTACATGGGGGCGTCTTATAGATAGAAAAATACGGTAGTTAGTTATTCTAAATTAAATAAATAACTAAAAAGACTGCATGTGCATTAACACAAAGATGCTGTGCAGCCTGTGATTTCACACACTGCAGCTGCTGCTGAGGTGTATTTTGAATGCTGATAATATATTCTGAGGTAATTTCGTTTTTCTGGTGTCTCTTTAATTGAGGGAAAAGAGGCCACAGCATAGTGGTAGAACAAGTCCTTTGCATGTAGAAGACACCAAGTTCCTGGTGTCCTGATTCCTGCATAAAACCAACAACAGGTGCCCTTGCTTACAGGTAAAGAAGTTGATTTTTATTATAGCAGCCTTACTGGTACAAACTCCATGACTGGGAAGGAGCAAAATCTAGTCTTACAAGGCAAAGGAGTGATATCTACACATCCAGTCTGGGAATAAGGAGCAAGATTCAGGAGTTCACTATTAGCAACTGCACAGGAGCTGTCAGGTTGTTCCAACAAGTTTCCCTGCCCTACCCACCAAGCTTGTAAGCAGAGGTGGCAAATGGCCAAGCTACGCATGGAAATCTGTGTCCCTGTGGGAATTCTTGACCTGTAGGTGTAGAGTCCCTGAGAGACAGTACATCCCTTTCTGAATCCCCCCCTCCCCGTCAGAGCAGGTCATGCCCGTGAGCCGTCCTCATCCTTCACAGGTAGGGAAGAAGGCAGGGAGTCTCCTGCCTTGTCAGTAGATCTGGGAACATCCAAGGGGACAGGGTGGGGGGCATCATCACAAAGCCTGTGCTTTGTCGACTCCTTCCAAGTTCTCCTCCTCAAATGCCTCCCACTCCTGGTCTGAATCAGAGTGCTCCATGGGAACCATGACCCCCTGCATCAGGGGAAAGATCTCTGCATGAGAAAGTAGAGTCACCACCAGCCAGAAGAGACAGCCCTGGAGTAGATGGAACAGTGGTCTATCTCAGAATATGACAACTTCATAACAAGCATCCTCTGGGATTTTTTAAGCCGTTTTGGACAGTCTGTTGTATAGTGTACAGCAAGTGGCGTACTCACCTGTTGCTGGGTGAGTCCTTGAGGCAGCTAGCCTGTGTATCCCTAAGCAAGTGGGCAAGCAACTGTGTCCCTCCTCCACCGTGAAATATAAAAGAGTATGCTTCCATCCTACTTGAGTCCAACAGTCCATCAGTGGTTTGAGCAAAGCAATGATTTAGTGAAGCACCAGGTTCAAGACAGAAGGCTGACACCTGGATCCAGGTACAAGCATGAGTGGCTGCTCTGTTTCTGCCCATTCCTGCCTGGTCCAACTGTTTGCAACTGGTGCGAGAAGAGAATGATTCTAAGCACACAAAGAAGGAGACAACTGAAGTCAGTAGATGGTGATTCACAACTCTTATGTTGATTACCTTGGTCTTTTCCTGTTGAATATGAACTGCATGGTGGAAAGGTAGCCATTTCCCTGTTCGATGTGATCACTAGCCCTTCAATGAAGAATTATTTGCAAGAAATTGTTCTTTCAGCTCAGTTCCACTGATTCTACACCTTGAAGATGCAAAAAAATAATAATCAAACTTTGAGGAGTTCTGAGCTCTGGCTTGGGATAAGTGAATGTAGAATTAGAACCAGAAACGAGTTGCATGCATGTATCTTCTGGACCTGCATTCTCTTGACAAAGCTAACACTGTGCTTCATAAGTTATGATGTATACTTTTTGTTTCTTTAAAAAACACACTTCTAAAGGACTTGCTTGCGCAAGCAATCAAATCCCCCCCAAAAAACCCAATCCATACAGACTTTCTGTCTTCTTTCCCCCTCTTTTTATTTTGTACCAAGCCTGGAGTCGTTTTGACTTTCGCAAAGTCCTTGAAATGGGGCTTTATTCATCTAATCTTTTATTAAAATTCTGCTGGCAACGTTTTATGCAGAGTTAGTTTAGTATCCTCCTGCCTTCTCCACCAAAGAGCATTATTGACCATTAGTGTTAATAATTAAGAGCTCCTTGTTTTGCACTTGGAAGTCAAACATATTGATGTGCATTTCCTGAGTCACAGGGAGCTTACATTGGCTCCCTGGCCACGTGGTGAGAGATTTGTTTTACACTTTTATTGTCTGTCTAGAGTAAGATGGATGCCCCTGTTTTAAAAATACATAGAAATGTCTCCCTTTTTCAGGTACCCAGGGAAGCTGAGAGGCATCCCTTATCTCGGAATGTACCCAGTGTTCTAAGTTTCTGTAGAATCGCCAACCCAGCTCTGTTTGCCTTTCATCTTGAAGTCTTGATCTGCCAATACAGAGGTCCATGAGCTCTCAGGGTTGATTAGTTTTGCATTAATATCAGGGAAAGGGGGCATTCAAGAAGGTCTTAAGTTCCGTTGGTTAATGAGCTTGATTATTAATTACTTTAGGTTATTATATTGGTAGCTGCCAGCATGATTCATGGAACTCCAGACTGACCATCTATTTTAGAAAGCAATAAAAAATTTCCCGTTCATAGAGCAGCAGAAATGTTGTGCAAAGGGAATTTATTAACATAGCAAGAAACTCTGTAGCTGATAGTTTCCCCCCGTAATATAGTAAAACATCAAAGTCATTATGAAACAGTAAAAGTATTACATACGAAATGCTTAATAGTGCGTGATTATCCTTTTTCCCAAAGTGTCATTTGCTAAGTAGAAGAAGCTGCTCCCAAACACGGCTTTAAGAGCACTGAACAATGAGAGAAATGTTTTGGTTCAGATGTTTATGATAATCTCAGTGATAATTAGTTTCATTTAAATGCTCTATTCCCTTCTTTTGGGAGGAACCCTATGCATACACATGATTCCTTTAACTGATAGGAATATTAAATTAGTCTTGGGCATGAATTCCCTTTTGCAAAGAAAGTAAGTTTTAACGTATTACACTGATAGCTAAAATGAATATAGCCTCTATTTTATTTTATTTTATTTCTGTGAGGAGCTGGATTTGTATGTAATTATTTGCTGTGAGACTTCCCGTCCAGTAGAAGGCACTATTTCGATTCACTCATGTCTCCATTTCTTTGTGCTCAAACCACCTCTATCTACTCCTAATGCTTCTCTCCTACTACAAAAGGACCATTGCTCAGTGATAGAGCTCATGCTTTGTATACACGAGCCCTAGTTCAGTCCCTAGCATCTCCAGGTAGGGATAGGAAAGACTCCTTCCTCCAATGTTGGAGGCCCACTGTCAATCAATGTTGACAATCCTGAGCCAGATGGATGCAATGGGCTGACCTGGTAGCTTGTAGCCATGGCTAGTCTTATCCACCATGAAATGGTCTTGTTATGTACTGAAGTTCTCACCCTGGGCCAGCAGAGGGATACTGTAGATAGTTTTCACTCAGGTCCACGTATGCAAATAAGGGATTGAAAGTGACGTTCAGTGATTGGATAGTTACAGAAAATGGTTACTGTTGCGTTCTAGTGGAGCCCTATATAAGCAGGCTGGCTGAACCCTTTAGTTCAGTTCTGTCCTGTGAATAAACAAGAGCTGTTTGAAGATTCAACTTTGGGAGTGAACACCATACTTTATTTATGCGCTGTGTGAAGAAATCTTTATTTTCTCCACCCTGCATCTTCCAGCATTCAGCTTCATTGAATGTCTGCAAGGTCTAGTGTTGCGCAAGAGGGCAAAAAAGGTTTCCCTATTCAGTTTCGCCATGCCATGCTACACTTTTCTGGAGTGTAATGATCCTGCTGCACTTTCATTTTCTACAGCACGCCCCTTCAGGTCATGTTGCAGGCTAGCCTTGATGAGAGATGAATGCAACTTTGCAACAAGCGGTAGCTTAGCACACTATGCATGCAATCATTTTCAAGCTGGACATTTATAACACCTCCAGAGTGAACATTTTGCCATGCATCCCTGTTAAATCAGAGAATGGGGGAGGAACATCAGAATATCCAAACTTAGTGATGATGACCAACTTACTATATAAATGCTAAAGTAAGTTTTCTTGGGTAGATGGCTATATTCCCCAAAGACAATGACTGATGGCAGGAGAAAGGCTAAGTCTCATCTTTCACTGCATGACATTTACAGCAAGTTACCTTCTTGCTGCTTGCTAATGAAATCTTCTCGGGGAGTTTCTGTTTGTTACCCTAGCAGAGACAGTTCTAATCTGTGGCATTCATTAGCTTAAAAATACTTGTTTGTGAAACCTAGCCCCCTTTCAGTCTTGGTGGCGATGCAGTTGTTAACCTTGGGCTGTATCCAATGCTAATCCTACTCAGAACAGACCCCCCCCCCGAAGTTAATGGATGTGGCTCATTAATTTCAGTGGGTCTACGGGTGGCTCTGTGGGTTAAACTACAGAGCCTAGGACTTGCTGATCAGGAGGTCGGCAGTTCGAATCCCCGCGACGGGGTGAGCTCCCGTTGCTCGGTCCCTGCTCCTGCCAACCTAGCAGTTTGAAAGCACGTCAAAGTGCAAGTAGATAAATAGGTACCACTCCGGCGGGAAGGTAAACGGCGTTTCCGTGCGCTGCTCTGGTTCACCAGAAGCAGCTTAGTCATGCTGACCACATGACCCGGAAGCTGTCTGCGGACAGATGCCGGCTCCCTCGGCCAATAAAGTGAGATGAGCGCCGCAAACCTAGAGCTGGTCACGACTGGACCTAATGGTCAGGGGTCCTTTTACCTTTACTTTGAGTAGATCTTGGTTAGATACAACCTTTTGCATATTTATTTCTGTATGTTTGATTAAGGGATGTGCTCAAGCAGAGTACACAAAGGAGGAAGCGCAAGTGTGATACCTTCCCAATGTCATTGGACAACAGCTTCCATCATTTGTGATCGTTGGCCCTCCTTGCTGGGATTGATGGAAGTTGTAGCACAGCGTTTTCAGAAGGGCATCACGTTCCTACCCAAATAAAGGACAGCAGTGTCTATGGAAGTCAGCTAAAGAAAGGCAGTGTTAATACTGCCAATCTTCAAATGCACAGGGAAATCCTCAGCTGTGGTTTCTTGTTGGCTGGTAGTACTGCTCCTTGTCCTTCAGTTGAGAATACACAATGCAGATTGCGGCACATTTATTTCCTGGCTCGGTCCTTGGCAGCTAGAATTCCTGTTGTAAATATGCCCTGATTTTAAATTACAAAGCACCACTCTATAGGCAAGTATTAACAAGAAAGTCTTCTCCAGGCTGTTCCTTGTGATGGTACGTTTTGTCTGGATGCAAACCGCCTGTGTTGTATATGTGTGTTTTTTCATACAAATTGTGTGTGTTAGCTTGTTTTGGTAAGAAGTCAATTACTGCTTGTTCTTCAACAAACTCTGGCAAAGAGCAAAACCCCTGCAAGATTCATGGGCCCTTGAAACGCCAAGCAGTAGCTTGTGTATATTTCCCACCAATTTTCCCCAGCTATTTTCATTGGGGGGGGCAGCTGGAATTAATGGCAAACATTGAGAGGGAAGGTTTTTTCAGTCATTCATGTTTATTACATTTTAACATTTAATAACCCTGGTGCCATAAGCAAATCCCTTGTTCATTTTAAAAATGCAAAAGTTTTTCTTTGCTGTCATATTATTATTAATTAGGGAATATCTCATTGCTGAGATTGCTCTGTCCAAATGAGTGACCAAATGTATGTGTGTGTGTGTGTGTGTGTGAGAGAGAGAGAGAGAGAGGACACAATTCTATAAAAGGTGAACCCATGCATGTTAATAGAATATTAGGAGTCTAAACCAGCTTCTATTGGTACCCCGGTTTGGTGCTTGGGCAAACAGTTTCAGAGCAAGACATGTCATAGTCTGCCCAATTTCTCCTTCATTTTCTCCCTCCATTCATGATTGAGGTATCAAAAATGGCTATCACTCCCCCTCCTGCTTTTGACAGAAGTGCGTGAAATAATACAGGCATACTAAATGTCTCTAAACTAAATAAAACCTGCAGAATTACTGAAAAATAGGGGATTTTGTGCTGGGCATCTTTAAAGTTTAACTTGCTTTTGGGGGGGTGGGAGAGAGAAAAGAAAACTTCCATAATGTGTTTATTTGGGGGATGAAATTTACAGGCAAGGTTACCTCTTCTGAGTGCATGAATTCTGCCAGGTTTCAGAAGGATAGCTTCAGTGGTTTTCCTGCAATGGCAACCATTTCAGTTTTAGGGTGTGCGTGTATGCGCGCATGTGTGTCTCCCTGCTTTGTGGGCAATTGTTCTTACATTTTCAGAGATGCCCCTGCGTAAGAATCCTGAAAATTGTGAGAGATATAGGTAAAGGGACCCCTGACCATTAGGTCCAGTCGTGGTCGACTCTGGGGTTGCGGCGCTCATCTTGCTTTATTGGCCGAGGGAGCCGGCGTACAGCTTCCGGGTGATGTGGCCAGCATGACTAAGCCGCTTCTGGCGAACCAGAGCAGCGCACGGAAATGCCGTTTACCTTTCCGCCGGAGCGGTACCTATTTATCTACTTGCACTGCGTGCTTTCGAACTGCTAGGTTGGCAGGAGCAGGGACCGAGCAACAGGAGCTCACCCCGTTGCGGGGATTCGAACCACCAACCTTCTGATCGGCAAGTCCTAGGCTCTGTGGTTTAATCCACAGCGCCACCTGTGGCCTTTTGTGCTAGATACTTTTAAATATTTTTTGTGGGGAAGAGCTAAAAATGTTTAGCTTTCTGGGTACATTCATCCCCTCTGATTACAAGCTTGACCTATCAGTTACAACCATTCCTGCCACTTTGCCCTCTGTCCATAACGGTGGTGGTCTCCCTCTCCCCATCATCCCACTCGGATGCTATCATTCGTCGAGAGGCATTCCTTCTGCTTTCAGCAGATTCTGGCCTGAAACTTCCCCAAACCCCCCTGTCTGGATTGCCAGTTTACCTCGAAGTGCTTGCAGTGCTCCCCATTTTGACTTGCACTGCCTTTGTAGAGAGCCCACTTTTTCTTGAGCAAGCCACCAATCTCTCTCGAGGCTTGCTTCTGGGATTTATCCAATGCATGAAAACGTTCCGAGAATGTTACTATTTATGATATGTAGAAAGCATTTATAATTTACACGACACCTCGCAGTTTTAATCAGATTCACTGATAATCTAATTCTATACATATGGGAAACCGCAACTGGGAGGAACTTATAGAGGTGGAACTTGCACTGAATTTTGCTGCAACCTGGTCCAGCTCTTTAGATAGTGAGTGGCTTTTGCTGGCTTTCCTAGAATTCCTTGTGCAAGTGTGGTGGACATATGGTTTCGTTTCAGAGGGCAGCAGACCTTAGTGTCAACCATGTTGGCGAAGGCTGGCTTAGATAAAGGCAGCTCAGGTGCCAATGTTCTGTTCTGTTCTGCTTCCTGGTGCATCAGCTGTTAAAGTTGAACAGACACTTGGAGACAAGGATTGTTCCTCCATTGTAGAGCTGCAAGCTTTCTCACAAGCAAGCAGCAGGTCAATGAGTCAGTTCACACACTTTTTAATTAGAAGTTGCGTTAGGTGTCACACTGCGCCATAGGTTCAGAGCAGGTTGAGATGACCCTGGAAACAGAAAGGTAAGCTTTGAAAAGGAAACACAGCCAAAGGCAGCCTTCTACAATCTTGTGCCCTCCATCGTTCCTGGCCGTTGGCTATTTTGACCAGAGCTGGCGGGAGTAGTAGTCCAACAATGTCGGAGGGTGCCAAGTTGGGAAAGCTGCTTCAAGGCTTAGATTTGTACCAACCATCTAATCTTTGACCCAGAATGTCTATGCTAGAACCTAGCTAGCTAGCTAAATCAATCAATCAACCAACCAACCAACCAATCAAGCTGAGAAATGGCTTTTCAAGCATTTCTCCTTAAATTTCAAATTTCCCTTTTGGGGACCTCCCCTCCCCATCCCTTTTTGTTCACCACACCATGCCTCTTTTTTCCTTTTTGCTGATTTAGGTTTTCTCAAAAAAATCAAGGAAATTGTTGGGGGTATTGCCTTTCCTTTTTGGCGAAAATCAACTGTGTGTTCATAAAAGCGTAATTTTTCTTATTTCTCATTTAAACAGATAATTTCAGTAAAGGCAAGTGAGTGTCATATGAGGAGCATGTTACCAAAAAAAAGATGGCTGACTCCTGACTGAGGAGGCTTGTGGTCCAGTAGATAGGGGAAAGTGGGGACCACGATGAGTGTGTGTGTGTGTGTGTGAGAGAGAGAGAGAGAGAGAGAGCTGTGTTCCTCAGTTTGTATGCATTTTTGAAGTGTGCCAGAAGTGTCTTCACATGTGTTTTGTGTGGAGAGGTTGTGAAATTTTCTGTGTGAAGGGTTTGTAGGTTTGCAGGTGATGGAGGTGTGTTATGAAGGGACCTGCCCAAGCAGGGACCTTAGAAAGTAAGTCCCACTTAGTTCATTGAAGTTTATTCCCCACGTAAGTGGATATAGGCTTGCCACCTAAGTAAGGAGTTGAAGGTTTGAAACTTTACATACACCAGTTGATGGAAACTTGTTATGTAGGAAATGACCTGTTTGTTGACATGATTAAGATCTACAATACGCTCCGTACTGTTTTGTGGTATGCTTCTTTTTTAAAAAAAAAAAAATATTCACTTGTATCTTTTGTAACATAAGATAAATTTGGAGGTGCTTTTTTTTGTCTAAAGCGAGTCAAGAGGCCTTCCCAGCTAAAACAATATACGATGCCCAAATCTATACTCCTTCCAGCTCATTTTTAGACCTATTATTATAACAGATCCATGGAATTAAATTTTCTGCCCTCTTCCTCAACAGGGCTTATGTGTAATTAAATTTCATTTAAAAAACAGAAAACCTTGACTCTTTCTCAAACCAAAGGTTTTTTCGATCCTAGAATTTCTCTCTGAAAGTGGACTTGAAAATTTTGCGGGGACTGAGAACACCCTTTATTAGGAAATAATAATGAGGGAGGCTCTCCCTCAGTCCCTGGCTGGGATTGTGAGGTCTAAGGTGAAGTGAAGATTTGTGTGTGTGTGTGTGTGTGTGTGTGTGTGTGTGTGTGTGTTGCAGGGGTGTATATTATGTGCACCTGTTGGAGTGGAGTGGCTAAGAGTATGACACAGGACTTCTATGTATTTGGTTCAGATTTTACCTCCAGCTTCAAACTTTCCCAGGTGGACTTAGGCAACCTATTCTGTATGAGCCTCAGTCATTTCATCTGCAATATGGGTAACAGCCCATTTTAAGGATGTTGTCATTAAAAGACAGTGAATATGAGCTGCTTTGCATGCTTTATATGTAAATGCTCAGTTATTAGCAGTGTCATCTGCAGCTTTCATCAGCTGAAGCTGTTGTATGTAGACTGTCCATCACTAGTGACTTGTCAGAAGAATTCAGCCTCTCAGTGTGTATATTTAAACCAAACTCTTTGCTTGCGTTTTTGGACAGTGCTTTTGCTTTGCTCCTTTTTGTGGGCCACCACCTTTGCTTTCCTTCTAGCAGCCTACTTTGTGGAAAGGGCCCTTGACAGGTTTCCTAAGTAAAATGTGGCTCCAGCAAACAGATTCATCTGTTGTGTGTGCACTCCAGTAAAAATAAAATAAAATAAATGAACATATGAGCTGGAGGAGGGTGGGGCAAAAGGAAGCCCTTATTGGGTGATGTTTAGACAGTGTTAAGCTTGAAGGTGCACCATGTCAACAAGAATTTTTTTCAGGGGCCCACTTGTATTTAAGGAAGACCATGTATAGACAAATATCTCAGTTACTGGCTAATACCAGACATGGAACATTTGCAGTGTAATACAGCGCTTTTAGTACAACTGCATCAGTGTATAAAGGGCCATTCTAGTTCAGCATTTCTCAGGTTTGGCTCCTATATAGTAAGTATTTGATATCATGGACTAGCTTTGTGCTCCTGTATATCAATGATTTCTAAGGTTTTAGAAATCACTGATATACAGGAGCACAAGCTGACTACTCCATATTGATCCTAAAGATCCATTATATATCAATAAGCGAAAACGAATTTATTGTGGACATCTGACATCATGTTGCATGTCACCAGAAGCCATTCTTCACACACATTATTATTATTATTATTATTATTATTATTATTATTATTATTATTAATTATTTCTCATTCATACAACATGCTTCATTCTCTGCGTAGCATTGGATTGTGAAGCTATTTATCACATTAATGCATTAAAGGAGCAATAGAAAGAAAAGAGAGCATAATGTTATGTGTGTGTGTTTTTTTAAAAATGGGAGCAGTTTTCACACTGTTGAGTTGCTTTGCAGGTTTTAACACATAGTTGAAACAGCACTTCTAGCTATTTGCTCCACAGTTCCTGTTTCCCGGATTTCTAAAGTAATTTGTTTCTTACCTTCACACATCTGCTTAGGGACATTGTCTTCCTTTATTAAGACTCATTTCCCTTATGCATGAACTCCATTTCCAATGGGACATTGTGCTACCAAAAAAGAAAAGAAAATGCCAATGGCAGGGACTGGGAGAATCCTTTTATCCAGTTTCCCCACTGTCAGAGAAACAATGATATGCGGCAGCGTTCAGGGTCTGTCTCCAAAATGTAAAATCTCCTCTAGGCTTTCCCTCTCAGCATTAAATGCTTTCTCATTTGCATTTTCATCACCATTAATGCCCAGGACAGTGAAAGAAAGAAAAAAATCTCTCCCTGCCTCTGCTCCCTGGCCATCCATTCACCTCTCCCTATCCAAAAATAACATTGCATTCATTGTGAATCTGCTGCACTCTTAACTAGTTGATGGTGATCGCTGCCTATAATCATGCAGACTGGACTTGCAAGCAAACTTAAAGGGTTTGCCAGGAGCATCTGTATTTATAACTGACCCTTCTTAGAGATAAACCTTACCCTTCTTTGTTCTCTTGCTTCTGCTTTTGCTTTCCTAAGCCTGTGGTGGGGAAAACATACACCCCCACCCCCCAAAAAGGCTTGCGTTATTTTATTTTTTTTAAGTATGTAGAAGCAGATCATCTATCTTATCTGCCTGTCTGTCTTGTGTTTCTGCACTACCGTTCCAATTGGTCTGATAAATTTGACACGCCGGCCGTGTCAAAAGGTAATATCCTTGGCTTAATTGTGAGCTAAGTCCCTCTTAATCCAGGGGAGCGTTTGAGATTCTGTCCAAGTGTTCAATTTCCCATGCCGCTGAGGTCTGTGAATTTCTTTCTCCAGCCTCCAGGCTGCTGCAGCACAAGTCAGCATAGCTAATGCAGATAGATCTCCTCCCTTCTCCAAGCTCTCTCTCTCTCTCTCTCTCTCTCTCTCTCTCTCTCTCTTTCCCCTCCCCTCTCCGACTCCCCCCCCCCCTCCACAAACCTCCAACGCTGTGCTTTGATTCGATATGAACAGACTGGCAACTCTGATGCTAGAGCAAAATCTGACATAACTCTGCAGATGGCTACGTTCGGATGATACACCTAGGGATTTCTCCCCCCCACCCCCCTTAAGGAAGGTAAAGATTTATATGCTGCTAATGGTTTGTTGTTTTTTTTCTCCCCCCCCCCTCCTTGTTGCCATTTTTTTCCAGGACTGCCAGCCCCTAAGAAGAGCCCAAAGTCGGTAAGCACTTTTACAGAGCTACTATACCTGTTTGATTATTTTCGTCCGAGGCATGGGTGGGCGTTTCTGGAAATGCGAAATAAAAAAAAAAAAATACGGTGTGGGTCCGCGGGGCTCCCCTCTTTCCCACCCCCCCTTCCCCTCCAACCCCACCCCGGTGGTTGTCATCATTCCGTTTGAAAGTTGCGGTTCTGTCGCTGCACTTGATCGCTTTTGCATGGCTTATGTGCTGACCAGGGCTTAGCCGGGGAAGAATGCGGCGCAGGAGAGGATTTGGCCAGCGAGCTGGAGGCGATGGGCAGGCGGAGGGGTGTGTGGGCTTGGACGAAATTCAGCCTTACTTCTGCTGGACTGCTCGTCGCAGGCATTTAACTTGCCCGTGAAAATGCCATTGTTTCCTTCTTGGCACAATTGCGCGTGGAGACTCCACCTCCCTTTCAGATGGCATTCGCTAGCAGCGGGCTGCACTCCTTTTGAGCCTTATCATGCACTATATGGTGGATAATTGGGGGAGAGGGAATTCCTGAAGCTTGTTTCCGAACAGCGGCAACAGAGGAGGGGGGTGGGGAGAGAACCCTTTTTGTAAGGGTATCATCCTAGTTCCCTGCCTGCGCCTTTCACATGTCCCACGGTCTCTTCTGCTCTCTGTAGGGCATCCTTTGTTGTTTGCTGGCTTTGCCAGGGTTTAGCAGTATTATGCTGCAGGTGTAGGTTCCCCCCTCAAACCGCCCCCCCCCCCGCCCATTGCCTTTTTAGAGGAAAGATGGAGGGTTGCGGGAGTGTGGGGGGAAGGGGAGAGAATCAATATTCCCCTGTCTCCGTCCTGATCTTGTTTCCCTGTGGAACAGTTACCTGGTTGACACGCCGGCTAATAGCTTGTAGGCTGTTGTCCGGAAAGTACAATTAAAAACAGAGGACTCTGCCACTCCAGGGAGTGACACAGATCAAGAAGCATTATAGGGAGTTAACTGGCTGCAGAGTGAAAGTTTCTCCATTTGTTTGAAGAGTGTGCAGTGGTGGGGGAGAAGCAGAAAAAGCGGGTCGGGGGGGGGGGGCAAAGAGCTGTAACCAACCAGTTTTCCGAAGATGGAGAGATTGCAAGATGCTGTAAAACTTCCCTGGCGGTCAGCTCTGGGGCTCTTCCTGCACCTTTTACAATGCCCCACCTTTTTCTGAGAAGCTACCCAAAGGGGAAGGCTGAGCAGAAGCCTCCTCCTCTTGATATACAACTTTCCCCCCACCCCACCCCACCCCCTCTGCCCATGGAAAAGAAAGCCCCGAAATAATTAATGTGGTTCTGCTGGCTTAGGGCCGCGCTGATTAAAGTCACATGACCTCGGGCCTCTACTATTGTCAGTTTGCATTAACGTTGGCAAGGGAGGAGAGCGCCGTTCGCGCTCAGCCTCAAATCCCACAAATGTCAAACCGTATGGGGTTTACTTCTGTGTCACAGTCAGGGAGGAATTTAGCCTTTGGTTAAAATAGAAGCCAGTGTGTAAAACATGTAGAAAGCGGATCAGATTTATTTGGGAAGAAGAGAGATAGCTGTTAGCTTTCAAGCAAAACAAACAAACAAAAAACCAACATTGGGGGAAGGGTATCGGTTCCCCATCTTCTTCCCGTCGTCCTTGTCTCACTGCCCCTGTTAATTAAGCCGCATCTAATGAATGGATTAACAAGGTTGATTTGGAAAAAGAAAAGAGGGAGAGGAAAAAAAGCAGTCAACTGCAATCAACTTATAGAAAATCTCCTCCAGTCATTTGGAGTTGCCGTGAACCGGCCTCTCCAGTGAATGGCGATAACATTAGGAGCTTTGAAATCCTGTGTGTGGATCCTAAATCCGTTTAGAGATAATCCTCCCCTAGTGAACAAAGAGACTGTTTACAAACAGGTGTCGTTCTGTAGCCCTTTCTCTTCCCATTCCTCCAACACTCTTCTCTCTCTCACGCACACCCTCAAACAGAATTCAGATTACCTCAGGAGATTGTATGGGATTTTTGTTTTAATTTTTAAAAATTTTTTGGTCAGTAAAGGAAAATGGAATCCTTGGATTCCTTCTACCTCTTCTTCATTTCCTTCACAATATTTTGAAACCTCAGTCAGAGCCCATCCTCTTCTAGGAGGAACACCCCCCCCCTCCAACATAGTTTTTCCTTGTTTAAAAAGAGATTTCTAAAGAGGCCGTTGTTCAGCTAATGTTATAATGCTATTGTGTTGAGGGTGTTGCTGCTTTCTTTTCTAAACAATACAGTGCTTAGAGACAGTGGTATCCTGCTGTAGAAAAATGAGCAGGTCCGCACCAATCCAGGGCACTTATATCTTACTGAGATGAAATCACACACAGTATTATATTCAGCAATCCATTGTTTGTTTTTAAGGGAGAGGTAGAAAAATAATAATGAAGCTTCGGCGTTGCTGAACCCTGTGAACAGCAAATTGGTTCAAGTTTTCTGTGGACATGTTACGCCCAGTGCCAATCCATGTGGGAGTTCCCTGAATCCAATTCTTGAAAATGCCATGAAATATTTCCACTGGCTGTTGCTATTCAGAGAAGCCTGCATGTTGACAGCTTAGTGTGATGACGCAGACCACGCAAATGCCAAGCGTCAGCCCTCGGAAGGCCCCTGAGGCTTCTTACGTGGTCTTGTGGTCGTGCTCCTTTTCGCCTTCCACCTTTCCGGTTTTTCTCCAGGAGTCCCTTAAAGCACTAATTATTTCTTGATCAATAATAGATTAGCTCCTTTGCTATGAGCAATGTGTAGACGCCCTTTGCGGCATTAAAAGGGGTGGGGGATCTTCCTCTTCTCTCCCCACCCCCACCCCTCCATCCTCCTCCTCTGAATTAAATTCAAATAAAGTTCAGCTTGACCCTTCCTTTGCTGCCCCTGCCACTGATCAGCCATAGGCCTGGTTCACACAACATCCTAAGACAAATCGTGACCTAGTGAGACTGCATGAACTTGCAGCCTCCCAGATAAGATTCCGCTGCCACTTTGCCCTGGTTCTTGTGGCTGCTGTGCTGTGCTAAGCCAAGGTTTGGTTTTGTGTGTTGTCCATGCGAGGACTTGTGATGAAGGACCCCCTACTCACTAGCCATCAGCTGGAGCCAGGAGTTGTTCATGGCCACAGTTTACTGGTTAACCAAGAGTCCTAAGTTGGAAGATGCACCAAGCCAAGCCTTGATTTAGCTCACCACAGTGTGGCAGCAAAACGGACTAGCAAAGGCAGCTGCAAAGCCCTCTCCAGGAGCCTTCTTTTTTCGTGTGGCCTCACTACATCTGGGGTAGAAAACCTTTTTTCAGCCATTACCTTCTGGGAGCTGCATACTAGTGGTGGGCGGGGCCAGAGGCAAAAGTGGGCAGAGCAATTAATTCAGTTTTTTGTTTTTTGTTGTTGTTTTTTTTTTTTTTTGCCTTGGTGCAGAAGGCTAGATTCTGTGCACACTTAAATACACTGCTGTTTCCTCCATCCAGCCAAGCAATAGCCATTATCAAAGTTCAAGGAGCCAGGCAAAAACACTGAAGTACAATGTGATACAGGACCAGTGAGGGGTCTGGCTGCAGAGGGTCTGTGGCCTGGGGAGAGGGCCAAGGGCCAGAGAGAGAGGTTCGGAGGCCGCTAAGCTAGGGATTCTCTTAGCACATCATGTGAACTGGGCCATATTTTGCAGGTAATGATTATCACTGGAAGGCCAAATTGGCATGTAATGTATCAGTATGGTTGATGCCAGGACACAAACTATGTATGTATTGTTGTTGGCGCCCATCTGTCTCAAGAGGTGGGGGAGTCAAACTGCTGCATTAGCATCACCAAAGTGACCTCCCCGGGGCGCAAGCCTGGGCAGTGTGGATGGAGGTCCCAGGCCGTCCAGGCGATGACCCTCCTCTTGGCCTCGCTGATGGGTAAGCAGAGCTATATGTTTGGTTTGCAGGAGTTGCCGGAAGGCACCATCAACCATTTTAGGGACTCCACTCCAGATTTGTGTGGGGTTTACCCCTTAGTCTTTTCTTCTCCTGAAGATACCCCGCGAAGCAGTGGAGGTTTAAGATCAGAGTTTTACTTCTCTTAGATGGGCTGCCTTCTCAGGTTGATGAGCCCCATCTGCCCCTCAGTTCCCTCTATGGCACATGCAGAAGCTGCCTTCTTGAGACCTTAAGAAGCAGGCTTACAGCCTTGCAAGTATAGCACTGCCAGGAAAATATGGTTCTAGTAAATCTCATAGAAGCACCTGCCTCCTAAGGCGTCCTATCTACCCCTGCGCACCTGTGATTTCAAATTAAGTAGCAAGATTTTCTAAAGAAAATAAAAGATGCCTGTCGAGACATAAACATGTGGAAGGATCATTTCCCCTTATCATGCATGTGCAGGCTGTCTCTTGCCAATCAGCGGTGGGAAACTTTAATCCCACACCTCTTTATCTGGCCCTTAGGATGCACCCCAGGCTGTGACCCTCCCTTGACTCCATCCCACTTGCTACATGCCCTCCTTGAGTCTTTTGTCTAGCCAGAATGGCCCCTGGAAGATTACCCACAAGGGAATGTGGCCCTCAAAAAAGTGAACAAGAAGTACGATATTGAATTTTTCTCGTCTCCAGGAGGGTCCACGAGCCTGTTTTAAGACTGGCAAGCTGTTGTGGAATACCCGCCTGTGCCAATAGCTAAATTCCCAGCTGCCACGATCCAAAATATTGGTGTCAGCCCATTCCACAAAGACCCAACTGTCTTTTGCTTCCTATGAATGAATGGATGTGTGAATGGAAGAAGAAAGATCGCGGCTGCCAGTCTGAGACCCCAGCAGCTGGGAATCTCAGTGCCGATAGTTCTTTGCAGTACAGGAAGAAAGGAGGGTCCGTAGGCGAATGAAAAACAACAGAGAGTAGTCCACCAAGAACTATATACCGAAGATAGCTGATGATCTGGGGGAAAGAGAGCAGTTCAAAGAGGGCTGCTTCATTATCAGTTTGCAACCCAAATTCTAGTAAGGGAGACAATGAGTGGGGAAGGTAGCTTTCCTTTAAGAAAAAATGCTGCACCCCTTCTCCTCTCTCACAATGTTTATCATTCTGAAAGTGGCCTTCATTTGAATCTCGGTGTAGTCACTTGCTAATATGTCTACTGAGCCCTCATCCATTCTCCTATAGATGCGCAGCTCTGCTACGCTTTTCTAGGTAGCAGCATGTTCGGAATGTATCACAACATCAGGCAAAAACTTCTTTAGCTCAATAATTTGTTGCAGACCTGTAGGGTAGCTCTGCTGCATGGTTTCAGCTTACAGAAAAGAGAAGCGTTAGAAATTTGGCTGCAGTGTATCTTGATTCCATTTACTTCCCCCCCTCCCATCCCAGTCAAAATCTCTGGTGACACTAAAGTACACAGAATGTTACCAACATTATTACTATGCAGAATCATATGAGTTGAAAAGGGAACTCAGTGGTCATCTAGTTCATCTTACTACCAATGCAGTGGTTTGAAGGGTTGTAGCCAATGTTCAGCCTACACAGAATGGACCCACTGAAATCAACGAGCATTATCAACTGGCATCTATTACATTCATTGGGTCTACTCTCAGTAAAAGTTAGTTGCTTGCAATCCTCTGTATTTGTCTATAGCTTTTGCACACCAACAAATATTTTTATGATATATGTGTGTGTATACACACATACACAGAGAGAGAGAGATGAATTCATCCCACACTCCCCTGGCTCCCATAGCATGGTCACCTCACAACTGGACTAGAGCTTCCATTGCACCCTATCGTGCTTGGATGATGCATGCTGCTCCAATGTTGGCCCACCACAGCATTGGGCGTTTGCCAATGGGCAGCACCCTTAGGAAGGTCCGCTGCCAAACCAACCAGGCCTCTCAGCACTTGGCAAAGGAAAGGTTTGCACTTGCCACTTTTAATTCTCTGACACCCCTCCTCTGGAGCTCGTGACATAGTGTTGCTCCAGAGGTATATGGGGGAACTAAAACGGCCAGAGTCGGCTGCAGTACTTACTAATATGACAGGCGTTTTTGCTTCTGCTATGCCCACCTGATACTGTTAAGGGTGGGTCCTCCTTCAGGACACCTACTGTCCTCTAATGAGTACATGCTAACTGCTGCTTACTTTTCTCCATAGACATGAATGGATACCACTCACTTAAAAAGCAGAAAGTGAAGTGATGTTCTTAGGGACCTTGCTGAGTTTAGGGAACAAATCCCTCTCCCATCTCTGATACTGGGCAGTCCATCCTTTGCTGACAAAGCCCTCTTGGGACACCCACAATTCCCTTCTGTGCATCTCCCATGGATTCCTACAACTATGGGCTCTCTTCCACTCCTCAACCATGGTGGGTGTGTTATTTTGTGTGTGTACAGTATATATATGGTCCATAAATATACAAAATGAAAGAAATGGGGTCTTGGATGAAGTGAGACGACTAGGTGTGATAGTAGATTAGCAACCTTGGAGACAGACAACTTGTCAATTTTATCTGCAGACCGCACTTGATTATGTGCTTTGTGGCAGAAGTGAACTTCCTTAGATCAGGGTTTGAAATAAGAGTCCACAGATCACAACTGGATATCTGGCACATCTGAAAGGATATCCCAGTGTGGACATGAGGAGGCATTTCTTCTTTCTCCTAGCCAAGTATAAAAATAAAACGACCCTTTGCACTCTTCCTTACATCAGTAAGAGTAAGACAGACTAGTAGCACCTTATTTAAATACTCCAGTATTTCTTAGGTGTTTCCTGTGCCACCCTTTACAATAGTGGCCCCTTCCTGTCCATATGATGCATCTTGTGAAGTGGGATAAACCACTGTGGCAGCTTAGGGGAGCATCTGTTTTGCATGCAGAAAGTCCCTGGTTCAATCCCCGGTAATCCCCGGTTGGGCCTGGCTATGGCCCCTGCCTGAAACCCTGGATAGCCACTTGCAGTGTGGATAATACTGAGATAGATGTACCAGTGGTCTGAGTCAATATAACGCAGCTTCCCATGTTCCCCTGAAGATTTATATGTGAAAATTCAGTGAATTGTTTGGCGTTTCCACATTATCTTAATTTTTAATTTCTCTTAAGTATGGTTTCTGTTGCTTAGTCTTATGACACAAAATCTAGATTTGCAGATTTCGAAGAAATGATCTCTTGTGAGAGGAAAAACACATTTCATGGATTTATTTATGCAGCTGGTAATATGCCTTTCTGTATCTCTCCATTTCCAATTTAATGAAGTTTCTGCCTTGACTGTATAAACAGGCTGCTGCACACACACAAAAAGGATCTCCAGCCTTTAAAAGCAGCTTCTCTTTTCACTGTATGTCTAGTGTGGGTGCCTAACATCTAATACGGCTGAGTTAAAAAGGGACAGTATCTAATAGAAATGTTTCTAGCCCTCCAGAGTGTGCACATGTCCCACTTGGAATGCATGCTAAAATCATTCTAAAATAGAAACTTGCTATCACATGGGCAAAGTAAACTGTGTCCCCTTTCACCCTTTCTAATGCCATATTCTGCTGTGTGGTAAGGACCCATGAAATGGGCCCCACCCATAGAGGCAGACCTTTCAATGTTAAGTAGCCACATGAAATAAACCCATGAGAAAGTGGCTGCCATACCACTGCAGCAGCGTCTCAAAGAAGAAAAGCCTCACATGGTGTGTTAAAATGTAAGCCCCCAGTTCATGCTGCCTTAAAAATAATAATTATTTTTTATTTATTTTATCAAAACCATATCATTTAGTACACCCTTGAGTCGCTCAGAGGCTTGATGTGGTGCAGGTACCCCCTTCCCACCCCAAAGATAAAGTGATGTGTAAGCTGCATGCTCCAGGAAAGTTTTGAGCTCATGGTAGCTCTGCTGATTCAGCGGAGGGGGGAGAATGATGCAAAGAGTGCCTTAGTGTGATTGGGCCCTTCTTTGGAACTACCAGCTCACAAGCCATCTTAACGACCATGTACTCTGGCCTAAGACACCTAGAGCAGTGATGGCCAAACTTGGCCCTCCAGCTGTTTCTGGACTACAGCTCCCACCATCCCTAGCTAACAGGAGCAGTGGTCAGGGATGATGGGAACTGACTGTAGTCCCAAATCAGCTGGAGGGCCAAGTTTGGCCATCACTGGTCTAGAGGAAAGGCAGGATAATAAAACGAGTTCATACAGGAGAGGAGGGAGAAGCGCCCATAGCACTTCCCTACTTCATGGAGCCTTTTATCAGCCCAGGTGTATATAAGTCAGATCTCAGGTAAGAGATTAGTTAAATGTATGCAACAGTTTGTGCTTATACAAACCCCTGAGTTTTTCTTTATTAGACGATAGCCAATACGTAAGAGTCATATCCAACGCGCTGCCCAACTTTGTCTCTGGCAACACCCGCCATTAGCATGCAGGACCACCACCAAGGTTGCCCTAGGAACATAGCCCTTGGGCTGAAGAAAGCTTCCATACATCTAATGCGGGCAATAGAGAAGGTGGACCTTTATACATCTAGGTAGGGGACGATGCAAAGCATGACTCGGAAGTTCATTGGGGTGGCGATTGGAATTATGCTATGAACCTTTTAGCCAACCCTTTGACTGGACTTCACCATCCACGGGTCCTTTACTATGGAGGAACATACAAGTTCGTAATGTAACAGTCCCATCCTGTTCCTGACTTTGGTCAGTGAGCTGATCGTCATCAGCAGACTCAGCATCTCCTTCCTCCTCATCAGAACCTTCCTGCTCTGAATCAGAAAAACATTCTGAGAGAAAATCATGCCTTGCAGGAGTCTTTGGCCTTTCATCCTGCTCATAGAATTCAGCGTGTTTACTGATCAGCAGCTTACTCTGATCACCTGATGGGTACGCAAACCTCCATGCTTTAGAAACTGGCTCATACCCACAGAAGATCATTTTCTGGAACTTGGGTTCACCTGGCCCTCTCAAAGCCTTAGGCACCGGCACAGATGCAACTGACCCAAAGGAACGCAGAAAGTGAATCTGGGGTTTCCTGCCGTGCAACATGAAAAAAGGTGTGTCACCTACCACTGAATTGTAGATCCGATTCCAGGTGAAGCTCACATACTTAATTACCTCCATCCAAAAGCTTGGAGGTAATCCAGAATCTGACAGCATCACCTGTGCAGCCTTAACCAGAGCCTCACTTCTGAGCTCTGCCACCCCCCTCTGTTGAGGAGAAGTCACTTTGTGACGTATCCCTTTCTGTTGAAAGAACTTCTGTAAAGCAGACCCAGTAAACCGTGCACCTCGGTCACTAGTGACTGCTTGCACCTTGGTGGAGAACCTTAGTTCCACCTCCTCAATCCAACTTTTAATCAGTTGTGCTGCATCTTCCCTGGATTTGAGAGCATGAGTCCAGGAGTTCTGCGAAAAACTATCCTGCATCGTCAGCAGAAACCTGGCCCCTCCCAGACTTGGTTCCTTCATGGGACCCAACAGATCTATGTGCACAAGTTCAAAAGGTTTTGTGGTTACCCTGTCCACCTTTGGGTAACTACACCCTTTTACCTTTGCCTTTCTGCAAGCCTTACAACGTAGGGTCCTTCCACATTCCCTAATTTTACAGCCTTTGGTGTACTCTGATAACACCTGGATTTCTTCAAGAGAACTATGAGCTGTCTTCTTGTGCCAAGCACATGCACATGAAACATGAGTGGGAACTGTAGCACGCATCGCTTGTGCTCTCTCAACCTTCCCCTCACCCTCCAGAGGCATTTTAAGAATGAAGAGATCATTCTGCCCCTTTTCAACTTTGACTAGCTGCTTCCCTCCTTTGTAGATTGTACAAGCATCATTCTCAAAGGAAACCTTAAACCCCTTTTTTAACAAATAAGGGACAGATAAAAGACAGTGGTGCATCCCTGGTACAGTGCAAACCTCCAACTCATCCTGCAAAACAGAAAGAAAGATTTTTGCAACATTAGTTACAATTTTTTTTACCCCATCTGCAAACAGAACAGTTTTCCCAGCTGGAATTGCTTTCTTGTGAAGAGTAAAAACACAGCGGAAAAACTGTTGCTTGCTTAGATCCAGGCAAACACACGAAGCACTTGTGTGTCCATTTTATCCGTCTTTTATTACAGCAGAATATTTACAACTCAGCATTTCTCAGATTTCCCCTGGGCTGCTAGCAGCCATGGCCACCGTCTCCTTCAGCTGCGGAGACGGAACAGTGAGGAAACGACTCCTCCCTCCTTTCGGGTCACGCGACAGGAATTGAGGGACGTCACACAGAACTCTTTAACCCTGTGAGTTCTGAAACCATTCACATAAACTAGTGGTTTGTGATGCTCTTAGAAGGGAAAAGTTTGAATGAGCTGGCTTTAAAAAATAAACAGATGCTTGGTTGGCAGAGGTACTCTAGTTCCCTGGAGTGACTCTTCCCCAGCAGTGGGTGGATACAGAAACTACCTCTGTTTTAGATTCAGGTAGGTAGCTGTGTTGGTCTGATGTAGTTGATTTTTTTTAAAAAAAATGTTCAGTAGCACCTTAGAGACCAACTAAGATGCGGGTGGCGCTGTGGGTTAAACCACAGAGCCTAGGACTTGCCGATCAGAAGGTCGGCAGTTCAAATCCCCGCAGCGGGGTGAGCTCCCGTTGCTCGGTCCCTGCTCCTGTCAACCTAGCAGTTCGAAAGCACATCAAAGTGCAAGTAGATAAATAGGTACCGCTCCGGCGGGAAGGTAAACGGCGTTTCCGTGCGCTGCTCTGGTTCGCCAGAAGCGGCTTAGTCATGCTGGCCACATGACCCGGAAGCTGTACGCCAGCTCCCTCGGCCAATAAAGCAAGATGAGGGCCGCAACCCCAGAGTCGACCACGACTGAACTTAATGGTCAGGGGTCCCTTTACCTTAAGGTGTTACTGGACAATTATTTTTATTTTTATTTTGACTACCTCTGTTTTGTTTGATTGAAGGGAAGAAAGACTCTCTGCAAGGGAGAAGGTCAGACACAGGGTCAGTCTGGACCAGTGGAACTGAGCTGGTCTCTCTTTCCTTCTCTGCCTCCCTACTTTCCATCAGTAAAGGGAAGCGAGAGGGAGAATCAACATCTACCTGTTCAGTCTCCATAGTGATGCTGCTACTGAGAGAGAGGGAAAGGTAGACTGAGGCTGTTTTGCCCCTTGGCTGCCCTCTTGAGAAACAGCACCTGGGTCCTAAACCTGTGTGTGTGTGTGTGTGTGTGTGTGTGAGAGAGAGAGAGAGAGAGAGAGAGAGAGAGAGAGAGAGAGAAATAGTTTCTTCACTGTATTTTGGAGGTGCAAATGAAAGGGAGCAGGATGAGGGAGAAAGGCTCAGGTAACTGGATTGGTTGAACAACTGCCTCCACCCCAATTTATCTGCAAGGCTGGGCTAATCTTTTACTTCCTATTTTGCTACCCAGCTTTCAAAATGGCTGAGAGCGTTTCAAACCATCTTTCTGATCCGGTCATCCTGAAATTTGGCATATGCATTTATAGATGGGGGTTTGTTCCCATCTTTATAACTCCTGTGGCAAGAGTGTGGACACCCAAAAGGGCATCTGCAGGGTCTTATGCTAGCGTACCTCGATAAAAGAATATTTGTCTATATCTGAAGGTGGTTTTCACAGTGTTTGTCCCAAACTTCCATATTATTGTTCTTAGCCAAGTGGGAATTAGCCATATTTGCTGGGGAAATAAATTGTCAACAGCATTAAGGCACCTGAAAAGCACAGGTGGAGAAATCAGAGATATCACACACACTGCTCAAAATGTCATTTGAAGTCGAGAGTTAATTTCAAATTCAAGTCACTTGAGAGTATATCATTTTAAAGAAATGCCATTGGTGTGTCAAAAGCATCAGCAGACATCAATAAAGCTCAATAAAGCGTTCCAAAGCAATTTCTGCTCTCGGGAGTTGCCACGCCCCTCCAACCAACAGCTATATTCAAAACTATTGTTAAATAGAACACAGCGTTTTCGGTCACAAAGAGCTTCTAGTGAAGTGGCAGTAGTCAACGCTACTTTGCTTTCTCTGCCCAGTTCTGCTCCTGCTTGCTAGTATTTAGTATAGTTCAAGTAGAGACGGTGGAGGAAGGGCCACATTGCACGTTCCACTGACATGTGTAGCTATCTCTTCATTTTTCACCTTAATTAGCTACCACTGCAGCAAGGTGATTCTTACTGAGAAGGTAGCACCCAGAGAATGGTGGCTTATCTCTTCCCCGCTCCACTGAGATTGGAACGAATGTTGGGGAATGGCATGGAGGTTTATCACAAGCAGGGCCGGCCCACCCATGAGGCAAGGCGAGGTGACTGTCTCGGGCGGCAGGATTCATAAGGGCAGTTGCTAGTTTCCTCCCACCCCTAGAGAGGAAATGGCAGGGGATGTCCTCTGGAGTTTCCTAGGGTCTTCACCCTCCCAATGTGATTCCAATAGAGTCCCTCTCCCTCCCCACCGTGACAGTTTTGATTCCCACTTCAATCATCGGATGAGGTTGATTTGTTCCCAGTATAGATCTTCACTCACCCCTTCTTCCCTGGTGAGGAGAGGCACCATTTTGTGGTTCACCTCCGGTGCCAAAATGTATTGGGCTGGCCCTGATTCCATGTGCCAACATTGCCCGATGTCCTGCTGAGATGGGCTGGATGAATATTTCGCTCTATTTGCAGATGCTCCCCTAAAGAACAGCCAGAAAAGGAGAGGAGACCTATTGTAGCCCACAAATAGGGCTGCAAAATTAGAGGCCTGTTTTAACTAAGCCCTGTTTTTCTGTTTGTATCTCTTGTAAAAGAGGTCTTGGTTCTAGCCTGCAGTCTTTGTAATTTACATGTGTTTTATCTGTTGGGTGCGCGTCCTCTTCTGTTAATACGAAATTATGTTTATGCTTTGAGGGGACGTGAAGAATATTTGAGCAGTCAGATGCTTAATTTAGTATTTTTCAAGCTCTGTTGATGGGAATTCTTTGGAGTTCTTTGGAAATCCTAGCTAAGTGTCCTCAAGAAGATTAGTGAAGGCAAGCAGGCTTCCCTGAATGACAATTTGCCTTTTATTACTGCTCTCTGCTTACAAGGAGTTGCTGCAGGAAATGATTGGGAGCATTGTTGAGCATGCTGTGTTCCATTGGAAGGTGACCATGTCTGAAAGGAGTGTTGAGCACTCCACATGAACTTAAGCATTAAGCATACCTCAGGGAAATGTTCTGGAATCCTCTGCAATGGTTCCTTGGCAGCTAAATCAGCGATAGATGGAGATTTCCCGAGTAAAGAGTTTGAAAACCACTGGGTTGGTTTTTTTAAATAAAAAAATAAATGGGAATTCTACTTGCTATTTGTAATTTATGTGATACTTCTCAATACCTGCATGGGGCAAACATTTCAATATGGGGACATTGCTCCAGTACTGGCTTATTGTAAAGTCTTGTGACCTTAGAAAGGGCACAGGTCAACCACTTCTAACTTTAAAAAGAAGATAGACAATGCTATGTAAAATGTATTGTCCAAAAGTTGCAGTTTCTAGAGTTGTCAATGAAGTTCCCACAATGAAGTTTTTGTCTGATGCTTCATGTTCTAATAGAAACCGATGGAAGTGAAGGGGGGGCTGTATCTTTTAGATTAATTTCTTCTACTGGAGTTTTGTTTGTCTACTTCTTCAGGTTCAGCACAGGTCCTGGCCAACCTGTCTTTGGTGGCAGGCAAAAAGCTGGGCTGCATCCATGAGAAATCCTGAATGTGCATGAGCATGCATGTATGTCAAAGGAAGCATTTTTATTTATCTGGTATTGTCCAGTTCTGACTGATGCTCTACACCGCTGCTAGATTTTAGATTGTGTTCTTAACTGGGGGCGAAAACATATGGCGATACTAATGCATAAGGAAACCTTGATTTGTGTTGTGTCGGCATATGAAAGCTTGCATGGTTTTCTCTCTCTCTGTGTGTGATGAATGGCTTTCCCTTTTTGTGCATCCTCCTGTCACTCCGTCTGCCTATCCTTGGGGAAATTCACCTGCGCTCAGCACAAACTGGAAATGGTAGAAGCCCAAAGAGGGACGTTATGTATTTACGCAGGAGCACGCAGAAATGCTGAACGTAGAGGAAAAGCAGTGGGGGAATGGCTCAGTTGCAGGCCATTAACCTTCTTGGGATTCCCCCCTCCCCCTCCCCCTTCTTTTCTGGCTTCCTTCCTTACAGCAACCGCTTGAAAGGAAAGACAGCCAAAACAGCTCTCAGCACAGCGTCTCCAGCCACCACAGCACCCACACCGCTTCACCTGTCCGCAGCACCCAGGTGCTTCCCGACTACCCTGCCACCGAAGCACCAGCTGCAGAGCAGCCAGACAACGCTGGGCAGAAGAAGCCAGATCCATTCAAAATCTGGGCCCAGTCCAGGAGCATGTATGAAAGCCGACGTGAGTATCAAAGGAGACTTCATTATTTTGGCAGCTGCTCTAGATCATTGCATTCTGTAACTCTTGGTTTAAGGGGAGTTCCCACTCCTAGAAAATTAGATATATCTATTCATTTCTGGATAGGATGAAAATGAGCAAAGCTGAGCATTGCTGGAGATGGGCATGGGGTGGGTGAATACAAAGCCAAGGAGCCAGAGAGACCAGCAGTTTACATATGGTTGACATTAATCATTTTTTGATGGTGGCAAAGGAGCTTTGCCTCCTGTCAGCCTGGATGGCTCAGTTGGTTAGAGCATGGTGCTGATAATTCCACGGTTGTAGGTTCGATCCCCATGTGGGACAGCTGCATATTCCTGCATTGCAGGGGGTTGGGCTAGATGATTCTCCTTCCAAGGCTACAATCCTGTGATTCTATGAACTTTGCGGCGCAATAAGCAAGTACTGATATCTTTTCTTCTCCTTCAGCATTTACTTCTTTAAAAGAAATCAATTTCTGAACGGGGTAATGTCAGACAAGCATGACATAAGAGGTTGCACAAATTGCTTTCCAAGCTTTGTTCTGCAGACACTTGTGGACCCAATCCTTCTAAGCTCTTAATTCATGAAGTAGTTGAAATATAGCCTCACAGTATTGTAGTATGGCTTGGCAACTTGTAGCAATGTCATGCCCTTTCAATGCCTATTCATTCAGTTATTCCTTCATTCATATAATATAGAGAGAGAGTCAGTGCTTTTTTCTAAAAAATTTTTTAGGGGTACTCTCATTTTCCTACTCGTATTGAAATACTGCCCCTCAGCGAAGCCAAAGTTAGATTCACAAAATGTTTAGGGGTATGCGTACCCCTGTGTCCCCCCCTCCTGAAGAAAAGCACTGTATTAAGTCTTGCTGTTTGCAGGCATAAAGGTTAAGGCCAAAGGAATAATTTTGCTAAATTAATGATAGCATTGCCTAGCTGACCCACATGCTGCCAAGCTATGCTCGCCTTTATCATTGTGCACTATTTCAACAATGCAGAGGTCAAATAGATACAGTAAACAACTTTTATTGTCGGTTATTAATAGATGCACCACACTAATAATTCAGCAGGGTTTTGATTTGCTTCCGAGAATACAAAATGGGTTTCAATCAACCCCCTTTTCTTCAAAGAAAATCAACCTCCTTTTCCTCTTCAGTTGCAATCTGTAGAGCATTAGTTACACTTGTAGAGTTATGTGGCATCCCGTAGAGTGAAGCAGCTCTCAAACAACCTCCCATCACAAAACGCTGCTCACCTTGTAGACTTGGGGTTTCTGCATAGTTTAGAGTCATCTGAATGGCTGAGCAGTTGAATCGGTTACATAAAATGTCATTAAAAAAAGGAAAGGGAAGAACTTGGAAGCAGAGGCTTTGGGAAAATACTGGAAAATGTATTTTAGCAGCATGATATCTTGTGTTTCTTCTGTTTTCCTTCACAACATTCATTTCTTTTCTTATTTTTCTGGGCATGGCATGGATACACAACCCATCCTCACACAATCTTCTGCTCTCAGGAATTGTTTTCACAGAATCTTGTGCCCCCATTTTGTTTGTGGGACTACTTTTGATCCAGCAGGGGCATCTGCTAATGTAAGACAAGAGGGTCGTCCCCCCCCCCCGATTCCTCCTTCAGTCCTCCCTGCCACCTTCCAGTCCCTCAGCCCTATGAAATGGATATTCAGGTGGGGGGTGGGCGGGCTGCAGGGAGCTGCATTGAAAGAGAGAGTTGGCAAAGAAAGAAAAAAAGCACACATCTCCTTCTCATGCATTAGTGGATGCCTCTGTTGCATCAGAAGCCATTCTTCAGAATGGTAGCATTGGATTTCACCCCATGAAAATTATTGCAATGACTGGCCTCTGTGGCCCACAATAATAGCATTTTTAAATTCTTAGAAACAGGATGCCTGCTACTTTTTAATGCAGTAGAAGTCATTCCAAGGAAGGGAGCTCTAATGTTGGTTTTGAACTTTGCTGATCAGCCAATGAGGATTCGCCTTGTCAAAGACAAGCATCCTTACCTAGCAGCAGGGTAGCAGCTGTTCTATTTATTCACAAGTAGGCTATTGCTTCATCTTATGGGCTGTGTCTTGAGTGCCCTTCTCATGCTTTACTAGTGCAACACCTTTTTTGTACAGTGAGAAGAATTAGGACAAAAGCAAAACTAATTCTTGGGCTCTTTGAAAGGCAGAATTGAGTTGGGGTATGTGGAAAGGGTCTGGGCAAAGGGCTTCCTTATCTGCCTGAAGAAAGCAGGTCTCCTAACACCACAGTGCCTCCAACTCAGCTACGCTCTGAGCTGACGTAATGGCCGCTAGAAATGCCACTTTGAAAGTTAGCCACAGGGCGATGGAGGCTAGCGGTCCAAGAGGCATTTTGGTCAGGGTGGTCGGTGCCTTATGTAAGTTCCATGAGGGACATCTGTGTACTGGATAAGGCACCAGCAAGGACTCTCTCTCAAAAAATGCGGTATGTGCAGACGACAGGGAAGCCTGGCCTAGTTTGGATAGCATAGAGGAAAGGGCATTTTAAGGTCGTCAAGTCATGTTCAGGTACAGTCCGAAGGAATATTAATAGCCAAGAGATTCCCGCTGTGGACCAGTCTATGTATTTTTGCTCACACCACTGCACAAATGCTTTGCAAGTGGCTGGGGTTTGGGGCAGGGCGGTTCTTGAAAATGGTGGAGTTCCTCCCATTAACGTTAAAAGTTATTTCCACTTTGGGGCTGAAGAAGGTGGAGCAGACTCCTCCAGGGCCACCTTTAAAAAGAAAGGGGTTCTTGCACTCACGGTAGCTTCTTCTAAAGTGATTTCCCTTGCCCGAGCCTTTTAAGAGACCGACTTTGGCAGAGTGGGACATAAGCGTTAACCAAGTAAAAAGTCCTCAGCAGCCCCACATTTCAAACAGCAGACCTGCATGGATGGATGAACTCACTAAAACCTTGGAGATAGATCAGCACGTCATTTCGATGCATTCAGATGCAGTGCCAAAACCCTAACCCAGCAAAAAGAAGGGAGAGATTGCTCTCCAGCGCCTTTGTGGTTCTACCAATTTAATTTGCAGATCAGTGGCTTCCCTTTCCTGGGGGGCCAGGGCCTCTCTAATGCGGCCTCCCCAGCCTATGCCAGACTAAGATTTGGATGCTGATAAGTTTGGGGATTTACTTAGGAAATGAATGAAGGTCTAGGAAGTGGGGTTTTTCCTCCCCTGATACCAGTTTCTCTGGTTGACATATTGGACTGTAGATAACAATTTCAAGATGCATATTATGAAAATTGTGCATTGGCTGCCTGTTTAGCAGCAGGGAAATGCAAAACAGTGAAATATCTGGACACATGCAAGCCCTACAAGATAATACAGGAGGGAATAAACTGCCCTTTTGCCCTTTTTGGTGGTGGCATCACTTGTGAAGGTTTTTGTGCTCTTGTCCTTCTACTTCCACTGCTCTGGAATTCCCCCTTCCCCAGCTGGATGCTCACATTGTCATTGTCTGTGACCCCCTGCAGCTATTCAGTACCAACTAAACAGTTAATTAGAAATTATCTAATTAGTCATTAGGATTAGCTCAGCAGTATTAACTGCTGCCTGTTCTTCCTTTAAAAAAAATAATAACTTGGGAATGTGCTGCAGGACACAACTGCTTCCTAGCCAGTCCACCAACATGGCAAGTTTTCTGCATTTCAGTAGCAAATTATTTTATTTTATATGTGCAAATAGTTTGGAAGCTTTAAGTGACTACTAATTTCTGAAGTTTTGCATGCATCCCATACCCTTTTTCCGCTGGCTTCTCACTGTACCACTGGGCAGCTTGCACTTCACTGTCCTTCGCTAGCTTACTGTGTTTGGTTGGGGACCAGCTCCTTTCTAGTCTACTGCAGTTGCAAACCACACAACTTTGTATCTTACAGATAATTTGCTTAGAAATTGAGAGGTGGAGAGGTATAATTCTCACTGAAGTTGCAAGAAGAGCCCAGGTTGAAATCAAAGATGGGATTTAGGCTGGCCACTATAGGAAACTGATTGCTGGTTGTACTAGGGCCCTTCTGAACAACCAGGCCATTCCATGGGTTTATAGATTAAATTAAGAGGAGTACCTAAAATATAAAGACCCAGGGAAAGGTTATCCTTCAGAAAATTTTCTTTGAACCTTCTGAATAGGCACTAGATCAGGCACTCCCAGCTAGCTCCCCAAAGCTAGGACCTAGAGTTCCTGATAAAATTTGGATTCAGCCCTTAATTCACCATTATCTTACAGAGCTTGATCCCAAACACATAATTTTCTAAAAATGAGTTGATTAAACAAAAATCAACACCACGCACTATTAAATTACCTGTGCCATAGGTTAAATAAGTCAACACCAGTTCAGTAATTCCAAATTTTCAGGCAAATTTCAGAGGGTATGGTAACCTTGACATGTACGTTTTACTATTAATTCAAGCACTGCGTGTCTAAGATGATTTCCCCCAGTTGATAATTATTTGTCGGTGGTGATTAATTTCGATTTGGACAACAATCCAGAAGGAGACCAATTTGAATTTTGAGAGTTTTCCTGTCACCAGCTGCCTCCATGCAGTCTCCCAACTATCTTTCAAACACTGTCACATTTAAGAGACTGCAGACTGAACTGCAAGGGTCATTTCTCTAGAGCTGAGCATAAATGGCCTCTTGACATTAATAGTGGCCATTTTACCAAATTTCTCAGTGGGGTAGAAATTCTTCAATAGTCTTTTGGGCTGGGGCTCGCCATTTGCCGTTGCGGTAGCACAGCTTCCCTGTCTTTCGGTCTCTCCACCTCTTTTTCCTTCTTTCTTTGCTGCTGCACGTTGGACCATTTGGAACATCCTCCATGATACTCCAGGTCAAATCTCATTCCAAGTTACTGTGCTTGTGTGTCATGGAATGGTTGTTAAATGGTCCCTCCATTAAAAAAAAAATTGCTGGAGAAAATTCTGCAAAGTGGCCTTCTTTTGCAAAGGGGGTGATTAAAAAAAAAAAAAAGCCTTGGCTCAGTGTTCATTTCGCACCTGGCTTTCCTTTAAGCACTTCTCAGACTTTTGAGTTTTAAAAAAGGCATTCTGAGCACAACCTGACTTCAGGTAATGATAGGGAAATTCTTAACAAGCAGAAATCATGTGTGGGTGTCCTGCTTCTGCCCCACTGTTGCCTTGGTCATTAAGCCAGCATTCAGTTGAAGCATTTCTTGTTAAAAGACGGGCTTATTGGTTGTAGCCTTTTTGTGAGTTACACCTATCCATGCAGGAGATCTGCATTGGTATTTGATGTTTGAAATCTACCAAGGCATTGGGAGATAAATCATATTAAGGATGCTGTCTTCTCTGCAAAGGCAAATGAGCCTGTCCTCGAAGGGTGAGGAGCAATGTGCCTCTGCCTCCATCCTGGCACTCTTCCCAGAAGTGACTTTCACTCACAGTCCTTTCCTTATTTAAGACGGAGATACTGGCAATAACATAATCCTGCGGAATAAAAATAGTGGCTCCCTCTTTCTTAAAGCGCCAGGCAGGTTGCAGAAGTACTCCTGCGCAAGAACAAGCCAAGCTGCTTCTGATGGACATGAGCTGCTCCCACAGAAGCAGCTGGCAGTGCAGGATTCAGCCCCAGGAGGCACTTGAGAGACCCTGTTTAACAGAACAGCTCTAAAGTGGGCTGAGTTGTTTGTTTGTTTGTTAAGGAGTTTGGATCATGTGGTTTTCAACATGCCTGCTTTAGGTTCAACTGTCTTTTCCTCACAAACCCTTCTCCAACCCCCCCCCCCCAAAAAAAACTCTTAGTGCAGTTACTGTCTTGCTTGTGTGAAATTGACAACCTGGGACATTATTCATGACTGCAGGGATTAAGATGCTACTTGGTTCTTTAACTGTAATAGGAGGATAGATTCTAGGTGGGATCAACAGACACCTGAGATTGGAAGAGCTATCAGAGAAGCTGGCAGTTTTAGTGGAACCTTTCTAGTAAATATTTGCACCTAAACAAAGTCAGACACTGAGACCTAGGAGGGAATTAGGCATTGGTCCTTAGGATACTCCAGGGCCTTGGAGGTTCCAGGAATTTATGGTGTGGAATAATCCAAGGACAGCAGGAGCATGATTTCCTCTATTTCCAATGCCCAGGCTAAGGAGCACTGCTGCTTCTGCAGCCAACCTGGAACCAGGCACACTCAGGCAAGTAGGCTTTTGGGGGAACCCCAAAGTCTGCAAGAACAAAATAAAAGAATAAATAAATTAAAATGGCCAAAGGAGTGGACGGAATCCTGAGCAATGAGCACCCTTGCACTGCAACATTTTGTTGCAGGTCCCACTGGTTCATTCATATTTCTAAGACCTTCTCCAGTGCTTGAGCCATGAAGCCTCATCTCTTTGCTGTTTCCTCAGTTGAACACACAGGACTATATCACTTCATGTCCTACACATGAAATTGGTTTATTTGGCCTGTATTCAGTTAACCTGGTAAGCTAGCAAAAGGCAATTCAGGGGCTCCCGCTAGTGCCATGGGTCTCTCCCCCCCCCACACCTTTCTCCACGCACACACTTCATGCATCTCGCCCAAAGTCACTCGGCAGAGTCAGGAGAAACCCCAGAGTAGCTCAAGGGATGCAGGGAGGAGAGGGGAAAAGATTGCGCTGACTCAGAAGAGCGCCATGCTGAATTCCTCCCTTGTGGGGGAATCTTTTAATGGTGGAGATAGAAAGAACTACCTTGTTTAGACTTGTCTCAGAGACTACGGTCATCTCTGAGTCTTGCAGTACCAAGATCTAAATCACAGTTTAGTCACACAGTCCGTCATCTTCAGTCAGTCACAATTTTCCCTCAGTGGGATGGGAATAATTATTACTACTTAGTTTGGATGTGTGCCAATCCTATTGGAATGTTGTAAAACTATGCTAAAGCCCATGTCTTTAAAAAAAGGCAAAACAAAGAACCTTTTTCTTCCATGAACCTTGTCCACTAAGATGGCAGCTTCTAAGAAATGGTGGGCTTGTGATGATAGACTGCTGTTTGCCTTCTTCCCCTTAAAGTTCATGCCACCTGTTCTTTTGCATACCTTCATACTGCTTTAAAAATGCTATTTCTGTAAGTGATAATGAGTGACATAATTCTTGGCTTGATCATTTCCAAGAAGTATCCTTTACCTATTCAGAGATTAAGAGTTCTCCAGAGAATAAGGCAAATTTAGGGTCATGAATTTTAAAGTGGACCTATTTCTGGGGAAAAAAAAGAATATTCTCCTCTCTCATTTATTGTTTTAGTCTTAAACTTCCTTGAGGATTGCAACAATCTGTTGTTGTGCTGCCTGCCTGCTTTGCGGAGCTGCTGTATCCTACGCATGGCCATCTGTCAAAACAGCAGTGACAAAATGAATTAATCTGAATTGCAGATGTGTTAATGAGCCCCTTTGAAGGGCTTAAGCATGTTTTAATTAAAAGCAAAGCAGAACAGGGTCGAGGCTTTCTAAAGCTTTTAAAATATTGCAGGTTTTTTAAAAAAAATATTTGGATTTTATTTTCAGTCACACAATAGATAAAAAGCAGCACGCGAAGCTATTCCTTCATCCACAATTAAACAGGCTTGGGAAAAATCTGAGCACCACCTAACTAAGGAAATGCTGATGAGGCAGCCTTTAAAAATGGAGTAATTGTGTTAACAGGGAGGAGTGTTTACCCATTTTATGGCTAGGAAACAAAGCACCTACATTTAAACACCCACAATCTTTGTTAGTTTTGGCCATCTTACCAAAAACAGGCCTCTGTTAATGACCAAGAGGCTGAGTTGTTGCAGAGCTTGCTCATTTATTTTTTTGCTAGTTCAGTTCTAAACTTTGGATCATGGTTGTGTTGTCTAGAGGTCTTTGGGCCTTTTCTGTTCCTTATTTCTATATGATTCCCAGGCATAAGCTTAATATAGGTTCAAGTGTAAAGACCTTAAAATTGCTCTTTGTGACTGGCGGGCCAAAATATATGTACAGTGGTACCTCGGGTTAAGTACTTAATTCGTTCCGGAGGTCTGTTCTTAACCTGAAACTGATCTTAACCTGAAGCACCACTTTAGCTAATGGGGCCTCCTGCTGCCGCCGCGCCTCTGGAGCACAATTTCTGTTCTTAACCTGAAGCACTATTTCTGGGTTAGCAGAGTCCGTAACCTGAAGTGTATGTAACCTGAAGCGTATGTAACCCGAGGTACCACTGTATTCTAGCTATTGAGGTACAGTAAGAGCTTCAAGGTACTGAAAAACATTGTTTTATTTTGGGTACACTAGGGTGGGCTAAAGGGTGAGAGCTCAAATATCTCTCCCTCGAATAACAAACTCGGGTTGTGAGTGCTGCTGTCATGATTTGAAGCCCAAACCCAGAAATATATTGGAACATTTGGGGGAACCCCAGTGATGGCAGAAGTACAACCAGCCTGTTCATTCATTCATTCATTCATTCATTGGGGTGGGGAGCACAACCTAAGGTAGGAACTCTTAAGAGCTCTGTGCAAATTGAGCATCAATGACAGCCAAGGAATGTTGACTGCCATTTGGAAAGGGAAATAGTGGAGTGTCGTGGAGGAAGGCATGGCTGACCGACAAGAACCCTGAATAGGAGTGGTCCTGATAGAACATGAGGATTGGATGTTGTGTTGCAGGTCACACTTGTGTATTTTTTTTTTTTTAAGAATAATTTTTTATTAACCGACCAATCACATCAAATCAAACCAAATTACATAAATTCCAAATTACACAGCCAAATTTTAAATTTTTGTTGGGGGTACCCATATTTCAAGTTCCGAAGGGATCCAATCAACTTCTTGCTTCTTACTGCTGTTTTAATGTCCACAAATCTAACCTTATGATGTTCACAGTACTATCCAGTCCTTTCTTATTATTTTTCCACATCTCTTGTTGTTATTTTCATATATTTTTCCTTTCTCTTTGTGACTTCTGATAGTCTCCGCAAGCTGGTTAGAACAGTTTGTAATCCTGCGTGGATATTTTTTTTTTAATCCAGTAGCCATATCCAGACGTTTTCCATATAACATCAGTTCCATACATCAAAACAGTCTTAGCGTCATTAATCTTCACCAATCTGCCTCCTTTCTCAAAACCTCTGAGGAGATTCACTAAGAATGCAGTCTGAAAACCAAGTCCATTCTTCCTCCCGGCTATAAATCCTTTGGCAAGATGGCGACTCCGAATTAATTGCTGCGCCATTCCCAAAAGCTCTTATTGCTTCTCGGTCTCCATAAAGCATACTTTTGGTTAAAGTTTATCTCCACACAGACCTTAATCATCCTGCTTGGGTCAGTTCGACCGATGGTTCTAATGAGGAGGGGTTCTTGTAAATCACATAGAAGGAAAGTAAAAAAGGTTCCCCCCCCCCATTCAGCCCCGTTGTCAACATACCCCACCTTTGGTGTATCTTCATCGTAAAATATTCCTGTTTCTCCAGCCCGTCGTCTTCTTTCGCAGAGGTCACTTAAATTAGCAGACTTCACTCCCCTTCTTCACTTGAAATATGTGCATTTGCTTCTTTTGTAATTAATTATTCCAAATTGCTGCAACTAGTGCGCGATCAGAGACAGCGTCCAGGAGAGCCGAGGTCCACATGGGGGCATTCTGCCTAGGGCCCTCACCCCCTTCTTTCGAATTAGGGTATGATTTATGGGCACAGCAGGCAAGGGCAGTGTTCCCCATTTCCTTGGGGCAACAAGGGAGGCTGCCTTCTCCCATAACAGCCTCTTAATTACCCCGTGTGGGTCGGAGAGATGGTATTGTCGGCCATCTTCCAATGCGCCCCCTAGTGGGGCCCCCCCACACTTGTGTATTTTGATCCTGATAACGGGAAGCCACATTATGTGAATATCCAATATGCGCACCAATAACAAAACCTTCATGCTATAAGGAGTTGTTGGTTAACTTAATACATGCATTGTGTTAGACTTGCATGAACACATGTGCATGATGAAATAATAATAGAATCCAATTTTCAACTACCGCATGTATTTGGTTTAAGCAGATACTCTAGGGACACAAGGCAAGACTTTACTCAACCTCCTGCTGCTACTGGTTAGCTTTGGTTTTAAAAGTAGCACCATAAAGCAGCAAATTAATGAAAAGCAATCAATATAATTTTCTTGTGTGTATAGTTTTTGTTTCCTAATCCACAAGATAAGTCTGTTGTCAAACGTCTAAGCACTTAAAATAAATAAATAATGGCAAATATTTCCTAGTTTTTCTGAAACCCAGTTTGACTGTATTTACAGTGATGCATATTCTATTCTGGTCAACTGTTTCCCACATCAGATAAGGCCAGTATTGTATACACCTGGCAAAACAGGTAGGTCTGTTCTAATCCTTAGCAGCAGCAATCTTTTCTGTAATAGTAAGGGCATGAAAGCTGAATCAGAGCTGTTATCAGTCAACGCTAAACTGAAATGAACAAACAAGAAAGCAAAATCCCATTAAGCTTTGCAAAATGTTAAAATTAATATTCACAGCTATGTCACCTTCGCCTGCGACTGGACTGAGCAAGGGTGAAAGAGAGAGAGAAATCAATTCCACGAATTTTGGAGAATGTAAGAATGAGCCGAGAGCTTTATATCTGTCTTGTTGTCCATCTTGTGGTAGTGTCTGTGATTGGGGGGCAATTCATACGGGTCAGGTGGGGTTGGAGGGTGAAGCATGATGGGCACTGACGGTTTCATATGCCTTCTTCAGATGTTCCATTGCCAAAGAGCAAGAAGGGAAGAATCTTGTTGTGTTGTGTAAGCTTTACCTGAATAGCGATTGGATAGGGGAGGGTTACCTGTATCCATCTGGGATCATTCTTTCTCATCAGCTGTTCAAAACTCTTTCTATTACTTTTGCAATGAAGCCCTTGAGAGAATGGCAGTAATGAGCCAACACGGATTGCCCTCAAGCCACCACTGGTTTTAGAAATGCTACTTATGTGACGGGGTGAGGTGGGGTTAGAATTAAGAATTAGTTGTGCTAAAACGCACAATTTTTTCCATTGAAATTTTTTTTGTGGAGGTCTGCAGTCAAAATTTTAATTAAGTTAGATTTGAATTAAGTATTTTATGACTATTCGCAGCAGCATCTGAGTGTGCTAATCAGTCTACAAACACTGATTTACAATTTGATGAAACAAATAAATTAAAATAAACCCTGCTGTGGTGGAAAAGAAATCATACTGTGGTAAATAGGCAAACAAAGGGATGCGGGTGGTGCTGTGGGTTAAACCACAGAGCCTAGGACTTGCCGATCAGAAGGTCGGCGGTTCGAATCCCCGTGATGGGGTGAGCTCCCGTTGCTCGGTCCCTGCTCCTGCCAACCTAGCAGTTCGAAAGCACGTCAAAGTGCAAGTAGATAAATAGGTACCGCTCCAGCAGGAAGGTAAACGGTGTTTCTGTGCGCTGCTCTGGTTCACCAAAAGTGGCTTAGTCATGCTGGCCACATGACCCGGAAGTTGTACGCCATCTCCCTTGGCCAATAAAGCGAGATGAGTGCCGCAACCCCAGAGTCGGCCATAACTGGACCTAATGGTCAGGGGTACCTTTACCTTTACCTTTACTGTGTTCGGGCTTCACAGATGTCTTCCGATTTATGTGGCTAGTTTTTGCCACTGCCACATGTTGCATACTAGGCTCTATATTCACATATAGGAAAAATGCCAGTCGCGTGTTTGTAAGATACATAGCAAGAGCAAGTCTTGTGCAACAACAACCAGTGGCTGATCTTCAGTAATCTTATGAGTTCAGGATCACCCGGTTTGCCCAATCCTAAACACGCAGAAACAATATGTGCCGGTCAGAACTGGGAATGAGCTTTGGTTGGCTGGCAGCCTGATCAACTCCTAATGTCAGCCATTAAATTGGGCACATCAGTGCAAAAGTCTTCAAAAAGAATTTTGTCCCACTTTTGTTTGTGTTGTGCCGTATGTTGTGCATGTGTGTGTTTGTGTTTCAGAGTGTTGTTGTCCTCTTAACATAGCATTTTGTTCAGAATGTAGTTTTGGATTATATCAACCTTAATGAAAGAAAGGGGGTATTAGAAGCTTCCTTGCCTTGTTCCCTTGTACTGTATTGATTTAAAGCCCTGGCTGAAAAGTATAGCTTCGGGGTCACACATGCTGGCTTTTTGGATTGGATTGTTTCAAACCAAATTTATCATTAAGTGTTCTAGCCATAGGGTACAACAATTAAAATTCACAACAGCAGGGGGATAAACAATAATTGTGTAGGCAAAGCCGTAAAAGAAAGATTCCATGAAATACACAAGGATCGATGAACGAATCTTTAAGTGGAGTGAGTGACTAAGCATACAAATCCTGAACAGTATACTGCAGACCGAACACCCTTCTTAACCTTGAAAATGTCAACTCCCTTACATAAAATCGCATCCGTATGAACAAAAGTCTGTGTAAACTGTCACTATAGTCGTCATGAAACAAGCTGCCCTGTTTACCAGACTGCTACCTTTACAATTTAAGAATAGCTCTCTGATGAGCTGGAGCCCCAAACAGAGGAGCATTGTTCAAGATGAGATCTAATTCATCCTCTCCAGCTTGAACCTTACAAAGATCGTGATGATAATATGGTATATATGTCGTTCAAGAGAACAGAGCCTGAAACAATAGATTTGTATCTGAACAAGAAACAGAAGGCAACGCTTTGGCTGCGGATGGGAAGCACTGTAGAGTTGACAAATGGAAAGGTGTGAGGAGATGCTGAGACAAAAAGTGTTCCACGCTGGAGTGCCCAGCAGAAGCTCTTTTGCCTCTATCAGACAAGCTGTGTATTCTCAACTGGTTTGGCCCGGGCTCCAACGTGAGTCACTGGACAGAACCTTTGCCATCAATCTCTGGTTTCTTTTGCTTTGGTTGTCTAAAGCCAATGATAAATACCAATTAACTTAGGATGCGGTCCACCTCGTGTCAGAGGTTAGTGTCAGAGTTCGCCAATTTTAATGCAATTGAGCTTGCATTGTTTTCACTGTGCTGCCGCAAGAAGGCAAGAGTCACCGTTTCCAGCAAACCAGCCTTCAAGCAACTAAGGCTTAACTGAGTCCAATTATGGTCTTCCACGATATTTATCACATTATTATTCTGTAATTGTATTTAGAAGATTGTTAAGCCATGGCTCAGTGCACTAATACATGGGAGTTTTAAAAATATCTTAGCTTAATAAACACTGATCAATTAAGATGAGAGTGCATACAAAATGTGCACACAGATCAATGGCTGTAAAACATTACAGAAACTAGCAGATGTCTGCCTTGTTTTTTTGTTTATGCATTTGTTTGGTGTTCCTACTTGAATAAACCCTCTGTTGTGAGCCATTGAAAAAGGATAGCGGCTCAGAAATCTCAGCCAGACCCCTTTTAGGGAGGTTAAACTGTGAGTTCAGTTCTGACAGCATAGCACCTGCTTGGTGTGATATAATCAACAATACACAGAACCCAGAGTACTTGTATTTAAGCTGATTTAAATTCATTAGCTTCCCACCAGAATCCCAGTCAAAGTACAGTAACTTGACTTTCTAAGTGGAAATGTCGAGAAGCTCCTTGGTGCTTCCATGAGCCAGGTGTGTTCAGTCGATGGCAGCTTTCATCCACAGAGCTGATGGGAATTATAATGGTATGATTGTGGATCCAACAATAAGCAAAACCTGCTTGATGTCATGAATGTGGCAGAGTACAATCCCATCTAGAACAGGTTGATCTCCATCTCCTTGAGATTGAGTTTCAGTTTATTGGCCCTCATCCAGACAATTACTGATTCTGGGCACTGGCTCGGCACTTCAATGGCCTCTGCTAAATCCAATGAAAAGGAGAGAGAGATGGAGAGAGAGAAGTGAACATTTTAAACATCACAATGGCTCCTTTTTCCAAATCCCCAAATCTACCAGCAGTTTCATGTAGGGACAAGATGGAACACTGCATTTGAGCCATCTCTCTCTGGTTGGTGTTTCATTTAGGATCATTTCAGTTTCTGAATGAGTCTTTGATCATGGAGAAACAAAAGAGACACCTGGAAATTCAGGGTTGAAACAGATTCTACTGATACGATGCTGGGAACATAGATGCAGCTATTTGATGTTATTATTATTAACCAGGCCACCTCTCACCATAATTCTGTGCAGATTTGATTATAAAAGCTTCAAATTTAGTTTCACAATTGGTGCGACTTAGTGCTGGCTCATTCTGCCAGTGGACCATAATACAAATTGATGAGTCAATCATGTTTTAATTGTCTTTTGCCTAAGTATTATTTTAAGTGGAGTCTTAAAGTGGAGCCTGAAGTCTTTCACTTCCTCTAATTCATCATTTCACAGATTTGGGATAGGAGTGAGTACCATTGTACACTTTTTGTCCTTGATCTAGGAAAATTCTTTGTCACAGTCTCATAGCACATGCTCTAGATCAGTGATGGCCAAACTTGGCCCTCCAGCTGTTTTGGGACTACAATTCCCATCATCCCTGACCACTGGCCCTGTTAGCTAGGGATGATGGGAGTTGTAGTCCCAAAGCAGCTGAAAGGCCAAGTTTGGCCATCACCGGACTAGATGGACTTCTACATTTTGGACTCCTTTATCTGGGCTTTCTCTGATTGGACAGCCTTCAGGGTTGAATGCTTTCTTTGATAGGAAGCTTCTCCTTCAGCTTCACTAACAGAGCAGTTGCTTTATTCACATGTTGGGTTTCAGAGGCCCTAAACATTATTTTACTATAATCACACATATTTAACACATGTTTCTGGCTTTCAAAAATTATGTTGAATGTATTTTGGGGTCTTGAAAAAAACAGTTAAAAGCATGTGTTTATGTTTGTGTTTTAATGGAAATTGGATATCTGGTCTTTCAAAGAGTTGTTTCTCTACCTTTAAGTATACATCATGGAAAAGTTTTACGCATAGACATACCAAAATTAATCAAAGTGCTACAGTCCCCTACAACCCAATAAATAGTAAATGTATTTGAAGTTGTCCCCTGGTGTTAGTTCATAGGCAAAATTAATTTTGCATTTTAAAATAATTAATAACCCGGTTCAAATATTCATCACCTTTGTTAATTGCATTTGACGCTTAGGGCTTTGGTGCATTTTACATTTAATTGTTGACACCTTCTGGAAAGTTGGTGCAACTGGCTTTTACAGTAGCTTATCTCTATATTTCAGTGGTTAATGTGGTACATTGAATGGGATGTTTGGCCCGTAAAATAAATCCCTTACCCTAGAAAACTGTGGCCAATAATTAGCAAATATTGCATGCTGTTGTGAAAATAATCATAAAGCACCACCATATACCAAAAAATTCTTCTATAAATATCTCCTTTCATCCATAATTAGACAAAAATCGAAGCACACCATGTTAGGAAGAAAGGTTTAATGCAATGCAGTGTGTGTGTGGCAGCTCTGGAAAATAATAATAATAATAATAATAATAATAATAATAATAATAATAATAATAATGATTTCTTTATACCCCGCCCATCTGGCAGGGCTTCCCCAGCCACTCTGGCCGGCTTCCAACCAGATATTAAAAACAGTACAGCATCAAACATTAAAAACTTCACTAAGCAGGGTTGTCTTTTAAAAGTAAAATAGTTGCTTATTGACTTGACATTTGATGGGAGGGCGTTCCACAGGGAAGGGGCCACCACCGAGAAGGCCCTCTGCCTGGTTCCCTGTAACTTGGCTTCTCGCAGTGAGGGAACCGCCAGAAGGCCCTCGGCGCTGGACCTCAGCGTCCGGGCAGAATGATGGGGGTGGAGATGCTCCTTCAGATATACTGGACCAAGGGCGTTTAGGGCTTTAAAGGTCAGCACCAACACTTTGAATTGTGCTCGGAAACGTAATGGGAGCCAGTGTAGGTCTTTCAAGACCAGTGTTATATGGTCTCGGCGGCCGCTCCCAGTCACCAGTCTAGCTGCCACGTTCTGGATTAGTTGTAGTTTCTGGGTCACCTTCAAAGGTAGCCCCATGTAGAGTGCATTGCAGTAGTCCAAGCGGAAGATAACCAGAGCAAATTCCATCCTATGGATCATTAGGAAAGGGGTTGAAAATAAAACTGCTAATAATATCGTAATGCCATTATACAAATGTGTGGTGCATCCACACTTGGAATTCTATGTTCTGGTTGCCACACCTCAAAAAGGATATCGTAGAACGAGAAAGGTTTCAGGAGAAGGTAAGCAAAACCATTAAAGGGATGAAGCAGCTCCCCTATGAGAAAAGGTTGGAGCACTGGGGGCTCTTTAGAAAAGGCGAGGGAGAAGGGACATGATAGAGCACCATAAAATTACATATGCTGTGGAGAAAGTCATTAGAGAGAGTTTTTCCCCCCTCTCTAGAGTCCAGCGCCATCCAGTGAAACTCCTTGTTGGGAGATTCAGGACAAAATAAATGGGGAGGCACTGTTGCACTCAGGTCCCACTTAAAGGTTTCCCCGTGGATATCTGGTGTAAGAACAGGATGCTGGGCTCGGTGGGCCTTTGACCTGATCCAACATGGCTCTTTTTACCTTCTTATCATTTAACCAAATCTGGTATGTGGCATCATTGATGCCCTCACTTTTATCACCTGATCCCTGATTGGCCGGATCGCTTGATAAAGGCAAAAGCTGGGTGAATAGAAATGGTTCCAAAGCGGTAGCTGAGAAGGGAAACCACAGAACCGCACTCGCACAATCACCTAAAAGTGCCCGAAGATTTTATGAGGGAACAGTTCAGCGGCCCCCGGAGGGGAAGAGGAGAGATAATCGTATTTCACCTGGAGTATGTTTGCCAGTGACTATTTGGTGTAGGACAGTGATGGCCAAACTTGGCCCTCCAGCTATTTTGGGACTACAATTCCCATCATCCCTGACCACTGGTCCTGCTAGCTAGGGATGATGGGAGTTGTAGTCCCAAAGCAGCTGGAGGGCCAAGTTTGGCTATCACTGGCGTAGGACTACTGCTACAACTTTTTGACATTAATATGATAGCCGGGACATGCTCTTTTGAGGTCACATAATGAATGTAAGCAGGTCTGGTTATGGTCATTGGGCAGACATGAACTTTACAGAAGTAATGTTTAAAACAAATGCAGGTGTATAGAAGAGAGAAGCTCCTAATAATTTCATCGGGACTTACGCAAGAGAGGTTTTGCAAGGGTTATGCCCAGTTGTTCCAGCTATTTATAGCATTATTCAATAGCAGTAATGCTGACAATAAGAAATAATGTCGCGCAGATGTCAATTATTACAACAGCCGTTGCAGCGCAGAGCTCTTGATTTGTTCTCCTCTCTCCGGCCTTATAAAAAGAAAATCAACTGTTTTATGTTACTAATGGAGTTACACTCTTTTTTAGACCCTCATTTGTATAATGACAAAAGTCTATTTGCTCGTGATTTCCAAAAAGGACCCTGGATTTATTACTAACAACAGATGATTTCTAATACTGCAGTGCTAGGCAAACGTCTGATTTGCATCCTGTTGCAAACCTAAAACAAAAACTATGCCTAATAACATGATTGTTCTGAAACTGTTTAGCATAATCACAAAATCCCGAAAGGTGCTTCAGTATTTCTTGGTGGCGGGCCTCATTAAAGTCTGTAAGCAAAAGAAGGAAATATCCAGTAAAGCAGCAATAAAATATTGAGGAACAGCATTCCCGGTTTAACACTAAAAGATGACTTCAAAACTATGGATCTGAGAGATTAACAGACCTTACTTTCCTTGCCCAGGATTCTAATTTCCCAGTGGATCCTCTAACCTCCTCTTCATATTTGCACTTCTCTTTTGCAGAGGAAATAGTAGGTTGCATTTTGTTCCCACTCCTCTCAGTCTTTCTTTTAAATATACTACTAGGGAGTTACAAACTTGGTGCCTCCAGGTTTGTGAGAATATTATATCAGAAGGGTATTATAGCAACTATTCCACAAACCCAGAATCTCAGGTTGGTGCTGTTCTAAACCAGAAAAGAGGAGCGGAGCAATGGCACAAAGCTAATGCCTCAAAAGCAAGAGCATTATTTTGATTTGTCATCTGCAAGGGCCGAGAGACAGCGTGGTTACTGGAATCCCCTTCATCTGGTGTGAACAGTATTCAGGAATCCCTGGCATGTGCAGGCAAGGGGCAGGATATGTAATGGACATGTACAGACAAATGCAATATTGTTTTGACACGACTTTCTCTGGTACCTTAAGCCAGTAGGGGCCAGGGGGACTGTGTGGTGGGGTATAAATAAATAAAAAGTACATACATAAAGGTTTGTTTCCCGCGCTACCCTGTGGAGCTTGGTATGATGCAGAGTTCCTCCCAAGATCAAAGGCAAGTTGTTGGGTCTTTCCTTTCACAGCTGTCCCCCATCTGTCCAGGGAAATCCCCAGAGGCCGAGCCATTTTATAATAGGACATCATAGATAGCTACACATGCATTTTGAGAATTATGTAATGTGGTGCCATTCAGCGTAAGTAAAATGGTCTGCTTAGAAGGGGATTTCATTGTGTATATGTGCTTTTTTTCAATTCAGCTCTGTGGTAAAGCATTAATTCTTCCTATTTTCTTGCAGTTCCAGATTATCAAGAGCAGGATATTTTTCTATGGAGGAAAGAGACTGGATTTGGATTTAGGATTCTTGGTGGAAATGAGCCTGGAGAACCTGTAAGTATTTTGACATTTTTAGGCTTGTTTTACCTTTTTTATCTCTTTACCCTGGAATTTTCAGAGCCACATTCGCCAGAATACGTGTCCAGTAATATTTCATCTGCATCCTTTCAGCCACTTGATTTTAAAAACAAGCAAAACCAGAACAGAGTGCTGAGCTATGTTCTGAATAGCTAAGGTTATGAAGAGTGTTGATCTTTGTTCACATAGAGGCCTATTTCTGCTATCAACTGGCTTAGACCCCCGAGCTGTTTTGCAGCAGCTACTGACCAGAACGTCAACAGATGTTAGCAACTTTGGGTTGCTTTGATTTAGGTCACACTCGAGCCAAGGCTTCTGATCTTATTACCAGCCCCCTGAGCTGAATAAATACAGTCTCATACAGCAGGACTCTCCAAGAAAATGAATGTCATGTTAAATAGAGGAGGAAAGGCACGATCATGGGTAAAGGAAGAGAAGTCTAGAGATTTGTGCTAGTAATGATCTGCTGAGCCTTTCCATGAATCTAGAATTCTAGAATTCGTTTCCCCGGGGCAAAGTCATACAATACATATATTCTTTGAAGAAGGGTGTTCATAGGGAAATATGAAAGCGACTTGTATCAAGTTGGGCCAATGTCCCATCTAGCCTAGTTAACAGCTGCTCTGGCTGGATAATTAATTTCAGTGGTTTTACTCCGCATTGGACTTAGTTGGCTACGGCCCAAAATTTGTAACTGTCATTACAGGTAATTTGTAAGATGCTTTGCATGCCTGTGGCTCTCTTAACTGTGTTGCACCATGGGAACAGTAGTTCATGGAAATGAAAACATTCAGAAGAGAAAAAACATACTTTTTGAGAATGATGGGATGATGGGCTATTTGCTGCCATGCCATGAAGACTGCAGCCTACACAGAAGCCTTCATAAGAGCCAGCATAGTGTAGTGGTTAAGAGCGGTGGACTTGTAATCTGGTGAACCGGGTTCGCTTCCCCACTCCTCCACATGCAGCTGCTGGGTGACTTTGGGCTGGTCACACTTCTTTGAAGTCTCTCAGCCTCACTCACCTCACAGAGTGTTTGTTGTGGGGGAGGAAGGGAAAGGAGATTGTTAGCCGCTTTGAGACTCCTTAAGGGGAGTGAAAGGCGGGATATCAAGTCCAAACTCTTCTTCTTCTTCTTCACATGGTCATCAACTTGTGTGCATGTGAAGAAGCCTCTAGGCTCCTCTGTCATAGTACCGGGAGTGGGGGCAGTGCAGAGATATGCCCCCTATATAAATAAAGTTAGGGCATACTTTTGCTAAGGGGATAATGACCCTGTTGGGAAGCTCTGAGAATATGTACTGCTTCCATGTTCAAAGTTTTGGAAAGTAAGGTAGTTGACCAAAGTATGGCACTGACTGACCCTTTGGGCCTTTTCTGCCATCCCTTCCACTTTGTTGCCTCACTGGTATCATCCATCTGGGTCTGGCCCTTTGGGCACATCTGACATGACCCAGATGTAGTCACATAACAGCCTGGATTACATTGGCCCACTTGGTTAGAAGATGTTTGGGTATAGACCAAGGGCAGGGAACCTCTACCTTGGTGGGCAAATGCAGCCCTCCAGGCCTCTCTATTTGCTGCTTGGGACTTTCCTCAGTCATACCCCAACTCCATGGACCCACAACTTCCCAGAGTATTTTTCCCAGCTGAAACGTGTCCTTAAACCTCTGGGTTGCCTGGGTGGAGAGATGTGAGCATTTGGGCGTGTCTAAGCAGCCTTTGACTTATGTATGGCTGGAATGTCCCCTATGCCCGTTCTACTGCCCCCTATTGCACTGGTGTGCACCCCCTGGTTACAGTTGCCCACAAGGGGATGCAGTCCTTGACCCCGATATAAGGTTCCCTGGCTGTGGACAGTCCTGATTTGCTGCTGTGGAATGAGATTTCACTTCTTCTGCAATTCTGACAGTTATTCTTCTCTCGCACATGCACATGCTTCTCGCAGATTTACATTGGTCACATTGTGCCACTGGGTGCTGCAGATGCCGATGGCCGCCTGCGATCTGGGGACGAATTGATCTGCGTGGATGGGACCCCTGTTGTCGGGAAATCTCACCAGCTTGTAGTTCAGCTTATGCAACAGGCCGCCAAGCAAGGCCATGTCAATCTGACTGTCAGGCGCAAAGTGGTTTACACAGGTAGGTTGCAATGTGACTCGCAGGGTGTGTTTTTTTGTTTTAACTCCTGTCTCTGGATGAAAGTGAACTACTTTCTAAAGATCAAAAGCTTCAGGTTCTAGCAAAAAAATAGCAATGCACGGTTCTGTTATTTATATTTTGCTTTTTAACCTCCGGGGGTTTTTTTCTGGGTTTTGTTTGAGGCTTTTCAAACACGGTATAAATATAGGCTGAAATGTTTTCAAGCTGAGAATTTGACTGCTGGTGATTAGAAGAGATATGTTGCCACTTTCCAAGGGTTTCCCCCCATTGGGTTTAGTTTCAATTTACCATTTTAAAGGATAATCTCTTATAGGATAAAAAATATTGTGAAACTGATAGGCCGGTAAAGTGGTAATCATTTTATAGTACTACCTGCAAGGGAGCACATTATTACCTAGCCATGTTATCCAAATCCTAATGTTGGATGCCGATGGTTCTGCCCTAAAAAAGGACCTTGCTGGTGCGGACTAAACTACATTTAGGCCATAATCATATACACACTCACCTGGATGTGTGTCCCATTGAGCTCAGTGGGTCTTATTCTGAGGAGATGAGCATGGGGTTGCACTATTTATCCAGCAATCTGTATCCAGCAGATGTTTTGGAGAAGCCTCCCTAGCATGAACAGCCACTCCCCGGTTGTTCCCAACAAGTGTCCTGCATATATGACTGTGTGCTAGTGCTAACCCAGAAGTATAGGAAGTGCTCCTGGTGTCGGCATGGCATAGCTCAATATCAAACATCAGGCCAATTGAATTGCATGATCTATGCTGGGCCCCCAATTGAAGTGTCAGTATGGACTTGGAATTGCCAGTGGGTGTGGATTTGGGAGGATGATTAAGATGGGCAGTGTATAAATATATTATTATTATTACTATTACTATTACTATTACTATTATTATTATTATTTCCCCAATGACATTCTCTTAGTTTTGCCTTTGGACCTATAGGAAACTATATTTTATCATATTCAGAGTCAGTGTTGATACATTTCCTCTTCATAAAAATAATAATGGAGGGATAGCCATGGAAATAAAGTTAAGGCAGAATACAAACCCCACTGCATGATTTTGTGCAGGAAAGATTCATTAGCAGGGACAAGCAGGCATCCAGTCTCATGCCTGCATATATTTCCCGCAAAATCTATTTGAAGGAAATTTGCCTTTTGATTTTTAACATACCTCTCACGAATTTCTGCGCAGTATGCCTCCATGGAGAAAAAAAACCTGGCATACAGTTTGGCTATAGTGTGCCTTTTCTTTCTGATGTGGACATGTTTAGTACTAGTGTGGTGGTTGCTTTTCTGTACATAATTATTTGAAGTGACTTTACAAAATAATAATAATAATCAAGGTAAAATACCATAAATAAAATGCGTGAAAACAAAACAGAAACAAGAAATTGGCATGAAAAGTCCCCAAGTAAAAGTGTGATAACCCAGTGTTAATCCACCATGAAATCCACCACCAGAAAAAACTAAATCCCCAGTTAAATATTTTCTTTCCCGAATAAATAGGTCTTCATGCTATCAGTGAGTGAAAGGAGTTGACAGAATGCCCCCCTCTCTCTCTAGACAAAGAGTATTTCATAAGGTGGGTCGTCACTTCTGAACAGACTGTGCTCCAAGCCCCAGCTGACAGAACAGCAGAAAGAAGGGGCATATTTCAAGGAAGCCTCAGATGACTTCAGGGATTGTTGGGGAGGAATACATGGAAGAAAACACTCCCTAAGATAGTCTTATACAGTGGTACCTCAGGTTGCGGATGGGATCCGTTCCAGAGATCCGGCCGAATCCCGAGGTTTTCGCAACCAGAGAGACCGCTTTGGGGCATGCACACGGGGCAAAAACCCGGAAATATACTTCTGGGTTTGCCACTTACGTAACCCAAAGTTTATGTAACCGGAGGAATACGTAAGCGCAGGTACAACTGTAGTATGTAGACCTTGATATTTCCCTCACATAATCAGAAATTCAGCAGCTCGTTCAGTTATCTCTTGGTGTTGAGAGATGATTGCTTTTTTCCAAAACAGTTCCGAAAGCAGAGAACGAGGTCCCCTCCCCAGCCTCATCTCACCACAGCAGCAACCAGCCTGCTTCTCTGACAGAGGAGAAGCGCACTCCGCAGGGGAGCCAGAACTCGCTCAACACCGTCAGTTCCGGCAGCGGCAGCACCAGCGGAATCGGCAGCGGAGGAGGCGGGGGCAGCGGTGTGGTCAGCACTGTGGTGCAGCCCTACGATGTGGAAATACGCCGCGGAGAGAATGAAGGCTTTGGCTTTGTCATCGTGTCTTCCGTTAGCCGGCCAGAAGCTGGAACGACGTTTGGTAAGTGCAGAACATGCTTAGAATTGCTTTGGCTCTTTAATCTGTTTCCTTGGTGGCTGGGGCTCTTTTACCTGCGCTCATAAGCGCCTCTACGTTTCTGAGGTACATAAACTAGCTCGGCACACCGTTGATTTGCACATCCCGTTGCATAGTGCAGGCTTCCTCAGCCTCTGCCCTCCAGATATTTTTGGCCTTCAACTCCCACGATCCCTAGCTAGCAGGACCAGTGGTCAGGGATGATGGGAATTGTAGTTTCAAAACATCTGGAGGGCCGAGGTTGAGAAAGCCTGGCATAGTGGGTCCCATTTTAATGGGGAGTTTTGTCTTGCATTGTCCTGTATCGAGGCAGCGGAATTCAGCAACTCTTTCACTATAAGCATTAATTACCTGGGTGAGGTCTTCTTCATTTCACCCATGGTGTTGTATCTCACGAGTAAAACTCAACTTATTTATGACCAACACTGAGGCAACACTGTGAAAAGAGCCTGAGTTGATGTGCCTCTGTACAGTGAGAATAATAATTACAGTTACCAAACAGTAATTGCAGTACATGAATGTACTCCCTATTCTATTTAATTAATATGTTTAATTGGAAAGTCAAGCTTTGGGAGTTGTTTCCCTCCAGGGTCTTGTTCAAAGCTGTATTAGAGGAGAGGGGCTGTTTTTGTTTTTTGGAAAGCAGACTGACATTTTGAACTCTTGAATAATGACAGTAGTAGAAGAGGTTGTCACTCACTGAACTCTTCTCCAGCGACAAAGCCTGTAGGCCTGAGTTTAACGCAAGTGCCCTCTCTGACAGATGGCTATCCCTGGGAACAAACGGTGCTTTATTCCATATATGTACTTGTGAATAACTTTGGGTTTTTTAAAAAAATAAAAAATGGCCCTTTCACATTTATAAACATAAAAAATATTTTGTTAAAATATTAATTTAACTGATCTTCGGGATGCACTCCCAAGTTCCCATTAAGTGAAACATGCAGACATTTAGTGGGGCCCGTGAAATCACTGAAGGTAATGCTAGACTTAAATTTTGTTTGTGATACTTTTACGGCCCCTTCTCAGTATCTCCGCTGTCTCTCGCATTATGGCCACCCTGTGAGTTTGGGAAATGCCATTTATTTCAAGCTCTGGCAGCCAATAGGCATTCCAGATAAGGAATGGCTCCTGCTGTTCCAGTGAGTCTCAGTTTAACATTTACCACTATAAGCACTCCATGCGGCCAACATCACATTTCAGAAGTGCTTCACCCACACACCAGCATATGTGTGTACATTGTATGTATTCTTGCAGTCTGGATCCCCTGTGGGTTTTGTGCTGGCATGTGCAGCCTGCCCTGCATGGTGCCCGTGCCTGGGGGTAAGGCATGTTTTGGAACATGATGCCAACAAGTGGGATGCTTGTGCCAACGTACTTTGTCTGTGGCCGTGTCTTACGTGTCTCTTCAACATTCAGCTGTGGACCGTAGATGTGACACACACACAGCAAGTCCTTTCCATTCAGGTTTTGTTTCTCCAGGCACCAGAGAAAGCATAATCTAAATTAACTCAAGCATCCATCAATGGTAATTAGCTGCCCCATAAATAAATGTGGCACGGGGATGGAACTGGAGGTTCTCGAAAGGAACCACCCAGACATAAAAAGAAATAGGAGAGCTTCTTTCTTCCACTGTTTTTACCTGAATCTAGATATTACAGCAGAGTCTATTCAAATCAATCTCAATGTTGGGTTAGGGAAGGGCTTCATTTCTTCCGTTATCCAACTCTAACTTGTCTAAACCTAAAACTTACTATGATAGACTTTAAAATATGGTGTGCTTCGTTGCATTGCTTACCCGGCAATGTTTTGTAATCCTGCCTGCAACATATAACATGCACTGCTGTTAATTATGACAACAGGGGTTCCTGAACCACCTGTGCTAAATAGTCCTTTGCAAATTCCGAGAGATAAGAGTTCTTCTGTCCCCAGAGGAGAGAAAAGATCATTTGGAATTGCATGGGATAGCCATTCAGTTTTGAAAGGGCCTCTCTGACCATCTGTGATGGCTATTAAGAAACCATCATTGCAGATGAGACGATGAAGCAAGTACAGTTACGGAACCAGTCAAGACACACCAAATTGGTAGTAACTCTGAGGTGCTGGGGGCTAACATAAGGAGACAGTCCTTCCTTGTGATGGTGTAGCACACGAGCACCCATTCCACATATATATGTATTTTATTTTTTACTCTAAAACTTAATTAACCGTTGTGAAATGTATTGGAGTGGTCTCTTAAATAAGAGTATTCCAAAGCCTCTGCTTGCCCAGATCAGCCAGAATAAGAATGATGAATGTGTTCATTTGTGAAAAGATAAATTTTCGTGGCTAGAAATATGAGCAATGTGGAAGCAAATTTATGTCTTGACTTGACTCCCCCCCTTCTGCTCCCCAGAAAACACTTCTCCCCTATATTTTGCATGAGATGCTTGCCCTTAGCTACAAAGTGTGTGACTCATTCCCATAGGGGTTCTTTGTATCGTTATTCCGATCTCACAGAAGTAGTCTGCTGAGATGGGCTGAGCTACTTCAAAATTGTATTCATTTAGTTGTCTGGGTGTGTTAAGGAATTAGCCAGTTAAAGTTACTCTCATGTGACAAAGCCAGGAGAGGGTGGTACTCACCAATGTAAATTATATAACGACCAATTATCATCAGTTATACTGTCTTCTGTTAGTGAGTAGACTTTTCCTCATGTTGCCATTTTAACTCATCCTTCATTGTGATCTGTTTGATAAAGCACAGCATAAACATGTGTTTCAAACTAGTAATAAAAATGCAGTGCAAGCATATCTTTGGATGAATGAATATTATTTCCAGCCACTTGGAAAAAATTACGTAGGTGTGATGGATAGGACCACATTCAGATTCAACTGCACCCACTTACTAAATGCTAGTCTCTAGATCTGCCTTGTGCAACTTTGCAGAAGTACACACGGATGTGGAAAGGAAGTGTTGTGAAAGCTAAGCAGTGTCAAGGCAGCAGATTTTGACTTTAAAGTTCTCCTCAAGAAGTCAGATCTGGGAATCTCAAATGGAGCTGGTATTCTGAAATCAAATTCCAACGGTAGATTGGAGGAAATAGAGGCAGGTGCCAGAATTGATCGCCAAACCAGAGATGAGAAGCAAGAACAGTAAAACACATTAGGTCTTGCTGAAAGATGAGTGTTGTCAAGATAGCCAGTGGCCCGGGCTGAATCAAAGCAAGGAAAAAAGCCAGAATCCTGCAGCCAGTTAAGTCCAGTTCTGGACCCCATTAAAGTATATATCCGTTAGATTAGTAGTCCATAAAGTGATCACCCTTGTACTGGAGATAAAGTGCTGTTGAATTAAAAAGAAAGAAAGAAAGAAAGAAAGAAAGAAAGAAAGAAAGAAAGAGAATGACCAAAAATATTGCTCAGCTCTCTCTGCTTCTTCCCCGCCCCACACTCTTCTACTTTTAAGTTATTATAGAACAATTATATCACAAAAATATTTGTGGGTGTTGTCCAGATGCAGCGCCAGCCTCGCATTGTGGAGTGAGTTGGGCTTACGCATTGGACTCTTAATCGATGTGATGGTTTTGCCTACTGTTAAATCGTTGCAAAAATTCTGAAGCCGCAACTCTGAAAGGTGCACTGTTTTTTGCAGTATTGTCAAAATATCACTGCGATTTAATGTGCATTGAATAGTTAAAATTTGAAAGCTATTCTTCTTCATCCTAACAATATAGTAAGAGGCACCAAATTTATTTCATTTTCTTGATTGGCTTGTATCCAAAACGTTTGGACAACTGGGCTTGCCTGCCGCCAGTGGAAATAAGTTGCTATATCTCCACTTGTGCTAACTCCAAAGTTTTGCTGGAACGTTGTATGTATTCTTTCTGGTATAAGATACTAGAAGGCATATTTCTAAAAAAGGTTTCTGTTAACTTTACACTGTATATCACATTTTAAGTACTTTTAACAAACCTCTTGTCACACATTGCTCCCATTTTAACAGATTTCAGTCTCCTGTTTGCTACAACTTTTGTTACCCCCTCATAACGCAACATGGTGCCAGTGAGTAGCATATTGAAAATAGGAGGCAGTCGCCCAAATCACACTTCAGCCATAGCCCCACTGGGAAACCTTGAGCTTTTCACTGTTTCTCCACCTTCAGTTAAAATGGAGGCACAATAGAGAGAGAAGAGGGGTGGAAATGCAACAGCATGACCTAATAGCATCGTGAGGATGAATGGAACAGTGGGAAAAATTGAGAAACTTTATTGTTTGTGGATTTCAGGGTAGGTCAGTTAATACTACCTTTGGAACATACCTTGATTTAGGCTGAATCATCCCCAGTGATTTTGTAAAGTTGTAAAGTTGAGAGTTTTAGCTGCACAGTATTTCCTGACAGCAGATCCCTTCTGCTTAAATTATAGTAAGTGGTTCTAGTAAAGCAGTGATGGCCAAACACGGCCCTCCAGCCCTACAACTCCCATCATCCCTAGCTAACAGGACCAGTGGTCAGGGATGATGGGAACTGTAGTCCCAAAACAGCTGGAGGACCAAGTTTGCCATCACTGGAGTAAAGGGAACAAGTAGCCAGTGTTCATATTCTGCTGCAACAAAGAAATAAGAATTCAGCTGTTTGTTAGAATTCACAATATGTGTTAGGTGGTGATAGGAAATAAAATACATTCATCCCAGATCACTTGCTCGTTTTCTCTTGCGCTCTCCAATACCAGGGGTGGGGAACTTGTAAGCCTCCAGATCTGATGGGACTTCCAGCTCCCATCAGCAACCAGTCCTTGTGGCCCGTTGACAGTGATGGTGGAATTGGAACCCAGCAACACCTGGTTAGGCCACAGTTCCCACACCTAATTCTAAGCACAAACACCTGGAAATGAGTTCTACGGAAGCCAGTGTAGCCGACCCTAAAACAAATAAATGCATTTAGTTTTTTGGCTTGCAATTGAGAGCTGTTATGGTCAAGTTTGGGGATTTCCCACCCACTTTTTTACCAAGTTCGCAAAAGGGGAAGAGTTATCAAATGGTTTGGAGGCGAGTGGCTTTGGAAAGCCGTGAGTGGAATTCGTCATAGCGCTAAGTCTCTCGTCCCTTTGACGCAGATTTCTGCTTTTGCAACAAAGTGCTCCTCCCCTCTCCTTTCCCCTGCATGCCCCTTAAATCTGTTTTAGGGGTTCCCCCCAACCCTCTGGAGCAGATTTGGGGAGGGTGCAGTGCGCACGCAGGAGAGGGGCTGGGGAAAGTCCCGTTGCACAAGTGGAAACCTTTGCACTGGTGGGAGGCTGTGGCTGAATGCCACCCCATATATTCCAGTCCTCCTGTCCCTTCTGTAGTGACTCTGCTCCTTGCCTCAGATAGTTCCCTCAGATAGGAGGGGAAAACAACACCCAATTCCCTTCTGCTTTTATCCATGCTGTGTTTATTTTATAGTGCTGATTGCTATGAGGTTTTTTTAAAAAAAATCAAACAAAACTTCCTTATTCCTTGGTAGACATAGAATGATTGTCTTTCAAAATGGAGAAAGAACAAAACATTGGCAGAAGCTTTAGCAGGCACTCACTGAGATGGCGATGATAAGATATTACAAGCTTAGGAAAACAATAGAGAGTTGCATTTCTGTACAGCAGCAAACCTTGAAGTTTGCAGCTAAAATCCTCTGTGATTTTATTTTGGGGACCACAGCCCATCTGAAGAAACTGTGCAATTCTCAACCATGTTAATGGGAGAGAATGTGTGTGTGTGTTTTGGGGGGGGGGGCAGGGAGTGGGGATTACTGAGCAAGATGTAGGAAATGCAGTTTTGTGAGGCTTACTTTGCACTCCCAGAGCCAATTGCCAATGTTTTGAGCACTGGCAGCAAAGCTATCCTTTAATAACTTTTGCTTGATGCATTAATTAATTAACCCTTAACCTTCTCTTTCCCTTTTCAACCCTTTTTCTCCTTTCCCCCTTCACCACGTTCCCAACGTATGTAAACGATTTGTTAAAAAAAAACAAAAAAAAATGCACACGCACACGAAATATATATATATATATCGCAATATCAATACAAAAGCGGGCAATGCATGTGTGGCCATGCCTCACAAAATAGGTCGAATTATTGAGGGGAGCCCAGCAGACCGCTGTGGGAAGCTGAAAGTGGGGGACCGGATACTGGCCGTTAACGGATGCTCCATCACCAACAAATCACATTCGGACATCGTCAACCTAATTAAAGAAGCGGGAAATATGGTTACTCTGCGCATTATCCCAGGGGATGGTAAAGTATAAATTATCTTAATTTTTCTCTACCCACCCTCTCCACTTCCCATCATAGTTGGTCATTGCTTTTTATGGGCTTTTGAGTTGCTTTGAGCTACACTGACTTAGGAGATTGTGGTCCAAGCAATTCTAAAGCCCTAGGCATATTCTGAGAGGAACCTGTGCTGTACTGTTCTTTATTTATTTTCCTTCTATAGAAATGCTACAATGGGCAGGTGGGTTTTTTTAGGGGGGGAGGAGTAGACTTTGTTCCCACAACATTGTGTCTTGTTGTGTGTGGGAGTTGAGTAGTGTATGGGGATTTTCTAGTTGAATAGAAGGGCACTTTACAGTTCTAATTCCTAGCTGGGACATACTTTTCCCTCACACTCATTGTCCATTTCTTTCTCCCCCATTGGGGAGGGCTTCCCAAACTTGGGTCTGCAGCTACTTTTGGACTACAACTCCCATCATCCCTAGCTGGCAGGAACAGTGGTCGGGGAATGATGGGAACTGTAATCCAAAAACAGCTGGTGACCCAAGTTTGGGAAGCCCTGGTGTAGAGGATCTACAAGACATCTCAGTGCTTTCACAGTGCCAGTGATGTGCGTTTTGGCACTAAGCGATCAGATGCGTTCCAAATAGCCACTCCAAAAGCATGCTCAGTGCCAAATGCCTGTGCATGGTTGGAGATGTGAACCACTGAGGATCTTCCTGCCATCTCAGCAAGGCCATTTAAGCATTAGAAATATTTTTGGGTGATTATCAGAAATCAGGGGCATTTGAAACTTGTGGAGCATGTTTTAGATGTATCTCCTAAAGAATAGCTCCAACCATTTGGATGTGTTAACTTGTGGTGATAACTCTAAAGCATTTTGCCAACCCATAGAAGCTGGTACGGCATTACATGCCCTGGAAATCTCAACTTTACTTTAAAAAAACCAAAACCCTCCTTAGTCCTCATGGTTGCTTGATAGTTCAACTGAAGGCAAAAAGGTACATATAGGGAGTACATGGAGCAGGACCAGCTCAGACATGAGAGAAGAAGCTTATATTTTTGATCCGGTGCAATTTGGTCCTTTGCAGTTTGGTGAACCTTCATTCATGACCACTGTTTCCTTTCCATCTACTTGCCTACTGACTACAATCCATATACTCAAGTCTCACCATTTCTCCTCCTTACTTCTTTTATTCTTTGTTAACTTGACTCTAAGAAGCAGAATAAGTAAATTCTGAAGCAGTGCTTGGATTGTTACAGGGGTGTGACATCTTTGTGCTGGAAGCACAACACTGGATTGACTTTGAGACTAAAATCCATTAGGAATGTGGTTGGAATAAACTCTACTCTTTCTACAACATACTCAGAATCATCTGGTAAAGCACTAGATGTGATTCTTGTGGTCCCTTACTCCACTGAGAAGCCATGAATCACACACACTCTTTCTGGAGAATCACTGATACCCCTTTCCCTTCTGTTTGCAGTCTTAAAATACCATCACTAAATCTAATGTACATCCTGCATGTTTTGAATCTGCTTTTGTCTTAAGGGATGGCTGTGCATGCAATGCGAGGGTAGCTGGCTCTCATTCTCTGCCTTTTGCTATGTGTAATCCGGAAGTTTTATGTGTTGCAAAGGAAGGTTAGGAAGCAAAAGGGATAAGCGCCTGTTGAAAAGAAGCTTTGTTTCTTCTCTTTAGATCACTCTAAAAGCTTTTCCGTAGTCACGAGAGTGCTTGCTTTTTAGCTTCAGAAGATAGATCCAGATTGAGGATTTGTAGTCTTACGGACAGAGCACAGGACAGAAAGTTGCATTGTCATGAGTTAGTAGGGTAGGATATTTATTCAGCAAGTTACTTCATCATATCTTAAGATACTGTTTCATTAGATGCATTCTTATTTTGGAGAGTGCTTACATATTCCAGATTCTCAGAGGCCCATAAAAGTTAGCGTATGCCATTTATTTCAGAATAGATGCTACAGAGAAAAGTACCATAATTCGGGTGTCCTTTGATCTCAACGGGATGGTGTTGGTGGGAAGGAGAATTTGTCTGGTCACCTTTCTCCAACTCTGCTTTTAAGTGCTGCAGAGTGATTAAACTGACACACTTCTACTTTTGTTGTAAACTGCCCATGGAATTCTAAGAAAGAAAGAAAGAAAGAAAGAAAGAAAGAAAGAAAGGAAGGAAGGAAGGAAGGAAGGAAGGAAGGAAAAGATTCTGTTATATGACTTCTTTATAAGCTTCAAAATCCATCTATATCCCTAAGAAACATATTTAGACCCATGAATACAATTATCCCTGTCATGGATTCCAAGAAAAGATAACATGGAGGAACTTGAAAGTAGCGCTGTACCATATATTCTTAAATGTATGGCATCATATTTGGGGGGTGAAGCAAGGGCCTTTTAGAGTTCTTCCATGTTTTCTCTGAAATGACTTTGTTACTATTAGCTTTGTCTATGTGATGGGAGTCATCAAACAGACATGACACCCCTGTTTTCAAAAGCCCCCATGAACAATTGCTGAAAGGGCAGTATTATCACAGACTCGAAATATCGGATTGCTTCCAAGATTTGAACTTTATAAGTTTGATAGGTAATAATAATAATAATAATAATAATAATAATAATAATAATTTATTATTTATATCCCACCCATCTGGCTGGGTTTCCCCAGCCACTCTGGGCAGCTTCCAACAAAACACTAAAATACAGTAACCTATTAAACATTAAAAGCTTCCCTAAACAGGGCTGCCTTCAGATAACTTCTAAAAGTTTGGTAGTTATTTTTCTCTTTGACATCTGATGGGAGGCCATTCCACAGGGTGGGTGCCACTACCGAGAAGGTAGGGTATAAACATTTCAAATAAATTATATCTCCATAAACATTGGATTTATTTACTTTGCTTCATTTATGCACCACCCATATACACAACTCTGTCCTCACGAGTGATTTGCAAACTTATTAAGAAGCCCAAAATACAATCCCAAAATGGTAAAACAATAAAACAAATTATTAGCAATGAAGCAAGGAGGAAAGAACTTAAGAAATTACCTTTTTTTTTTCCTTGCTGGAATAGGCACAAATGTCCACTTGTGCTTTGGTGTAATGGTACAAAATGTAATTTAGAAGCATACATTGTTTATTTGTTACATTTTTACCCTGTTGTTTCTTCCAAAGGGAGTCCACCCCTTATGTCAGAACTGCTGGCACCTGCCCTATTAATATCCTTACAAGCTGTAGAGACCTTGATTAATCAGAGATTTGACAGTTTGTATCTTAGACTTCTGAAGAAATCAGGGGGGAAATTAACCTCTGTATTTCAAATGATTTTATTACGCTATGCCAGAAGTCAATAAGTTGTCTCAAAGATTGAGTGATGTGATTTTTACCATATAGATTCAGTTCTTTAAACAATTCAGCAGACTTAGGGTTGCATCCAACTAAGATCTTAGAGTACACCCCTTTAAATTAAAGACCACAATTTGGTTGTGCCTGTTAACTTCAGAGGATCTACTCTGGAGTAGGACTGTTGCTGGATACAACCCTTACTATTTTCTGAGACTATTCAGCAAATGTACCATTTTACTATGCATTAACAAAATAGTCAGAGCTGCCAGTCTGGAGTTTTGCCAGTCAGACCTGCATTGTAGCAAATATACATGTTCAATATACTTTCTGTTTTCAAGTCTGAAAACAGTAGAGAAAACAAGGATTTGTTTTCATTTGAGGCAAATATTATCCTTATTCTGAAATATTCATAAAATTTTTAAGAGACTTGGACTCGCTACATTTTGAAATTGATTGTATATCAGGGGGCTGCTAAGATGCTCTCTTAAACTGGTTCATATCCAACTAAGTTAAACTCAGAGTAGACCCACTGGAATTAAAGGGCCAAAGTTAGTCATGCCCATTATTTCAACAAACCATCTCTGAATAGAACTAAAACTGGAGACAGTCCCTTGTGTGTGCACCCAAACCAGTTCAGTTGTTGAGGGCCTGAATTGCTTGGATTTTGTAGGGCAACAGCCACCAAATGACTTCTACCATGGGTGTGGCCTAACATAAAATGGCTGCTGGCTCCCAAACAACCGGAAAAAGAATTGTTCATCGCTAACATATAAAAAATACCTGCAAGTTTACTAAGGGCTGGTTGAGTCAATCATATAATTCACTTGATTTCTTTAGCTGATGACTGGCAGCTAGTGAATAGACTCATTAAAAATCAGTGTGCTTGAGGTACCATAAGATTCTGCATTTCTGATTTTCTCATCTATTCCTGCATGCCAGTGATGTTGCAGTCATGAAGTGAAGAATGATCCTGGCATTTCAGATCATGTACTCCGTAACCAGCTGCTTGACGTAGTCTGCCAGCCTCTGTAAAAACTGGCTGAACCTCTTCCTCTTTCAAAGGCCCCTCTCTTCTCTCTTGCATGCTACCATTGCAATGAGGTCTTAGTTCTCCTTCCTGGTGTCTTAGTGCTCCTTCCTGTTTCTCAAGTTCTCCTCCTAGCTCAGTGCTGTTATGGGAAAGAAAATCCTTCCCCCAAAGACCAGTGGAAGAACAGGCAGGCATGTCTCTATATGTGTATTTGTGTGGCTGCATGTCTGTATGAGCACTCACACGTGCCAAGACATTGGCCATGCCCTTGAAGGGTTGGCCAACAGCACCCCTGCTTTAGAACTGAAGAACAAAACACATTTTCTCATTCTTTACTATCATTGTTCATGGCATCCCTTGCCTTAATCAGTTTGGCTACAGTCACCTGTGTGATTTTATCAAAGACACCATAATAATACACCAGACAAGATGATGTCAAGGACAAAATCACATAGGTCACCAAAGCCAATTGGAATAAGTGATTGTGGACTGTTATTTTTTATAGTTTATTTATTTGAATACACACTTCCCTAAAATATACCATAAGGGAGCAAGGACAGGGAGGGCAAAGAAAAAAAGAAGGGCAGTGATGTTGAGAAAAGGCTGCCAAACAATATCGAAACTGTGTGAGTGTTCAGCAAATTATTTTTTCAACAACTTGGCTGTGTGCATGTGAATGCTGCTTTTGAAAGTGAATGTTGAAATTAGGGAGCGTTTGTCTCGACCCTTCATAGAATCAGCTTTTTTTGTTTTTGAAAAACAGCTCTTAAACATTATGAAGTGTAACAAATCCCTTTTACCAGCTGTATCATCAAGTCAACAGAAAGCTAAACATGCTGATATTGCTCAGTGTTTCTGTTTAAATCGGGAGTCAAATGGTGAGAGTGAGTCAAAAAGTGACAAAGAAATGTCTTTGGATATGCCAGAATGACAGCCTCTCCACCCCACTCGTGTGCTTGCAACCATGAGGTCTAAAACGTCTTGTGAGACAAATCGAATATTAAAGATATTAGGATCACAAAGCATAAAGATCACAGGATCACAAAGCATAAAAAGCCCTAAACAACAAGGATAAAAACCTAGACATACAACTAAAATTGATGTTGTATGCAATTATGTGTTCACTGCCATGATGGAAGAAGGGGAAATTCCACTATTATTTTCATACATACACTAGTCCACTCCCACCTTACTAATATATTAAAGCTTCGTAGGCAATCTGTTAACCAGTGTGGTGTTAAATAAATACTCAGTGGGCAACCACTTATATAATTCACTGTCTGTTACTGGATTATGTGAGCCGGTACAAATCTTTGTTGGGCAGCGTGTTGTTTAAAAATGTATTTGATGACTTTGGGTTACTTTGGCCAAGGGAAAGCTGTGTGTGAATCATTATCACGAAAATAGCCTGCCTTACAAAGGGCATTGCTTTATTTTGCAGAATCCTCCAATGCAACCTTATTGACCAATGCAGAAAAAATTGCTACAATTACAACCACACATACTCCTCAACAAATGCCGCAGGAGACCAGGTCAGCCTAATGTTCATTTCTGAAAGTGTGTTGATCTTCTCTTTCCCCTTTTACTTCCCATGCATCTTCCTAACCATAACACTGATGCTGTTCTCTCTCCCTCTCTACTCCCCACCTCCGCATTCCTTATCAATTTGAACAGGAACAACACAAAACCAAAGCAAGAGTCCCAATTCGATTTCAAACCACCCACAGCCTCACAGGTAAGGTGTCCTTATCCAAATTGTGTCATTTATGCTGTCCCTTGCATGCCTGCAGGAAATCTGTATTGCTGAGGCCCTACTTCAGGACTGGGGAACCAATGGCCTTCTAGAAGTTGTTTGACTCCCACTCCCATCACAGCTAGAGGGTTAGAGAGAGTTGTACAGCAGCAACATCCAAAAGGCCACACTGCTTCCTCATCTGTGCCCTACGCCCTTCCTCCATCTAGTTTGTCTGAAAAATATAAATCACTAATTAATGTACTCAAGTGCACTAATGGTGCCCCAACCATATTTGTAGTAGAGATGTGTTTGTAGCAGACAAAGCTTACACATGACTGATGAGAAAGGTGGTGAATATTCTGTGATGATACTATTCATGGTGTGTTTGCAAGATTGCTTCAGTTTCACCATGGTGGTAAGTTGTGTTCCAGGCCTACATTTAGAAGGTAAAAACTCAGCGTCGTAAAAGATCCCTAGAAGTAGCTCCCCGGTCATCGCTTCCATAGGTGGTTTTGTGCCTGTTTCATTGACTATTATGGTCTCACATATCTGTTATATCTTCTGCTGACAATTGCTATAGAAACTGCTGCAATTCTTCCCTGTTGAGTGCTAGTTTACAATATGGAAAGGATAAAGGAGGAAGACATTTTTGTATCTTTCTTAGCTATGTATTCCTCAATATATAAAACAATAATAATTAGAAAACAGGATATATGATGTACCCGCAGTATGCCTAAGGATCACATAGGAGACTTCCTAGCAATTATAAGTACAGTGGTACCTTGATTTACGAACTTAATCCATTCCGGAAGTCCATTCTTAAACCAAGGCGTGCTTTCCCATAGCAGCGGGAGACTCAATTTACAAATGGAACACACTCAACATGTTCTGTTTCTAAGGCAAAGTTCACAAACCAAAACACCCACTTCCGGGTTTGCAGCATTCTTAATCCGAGTTGTTCATAAACTAAGCTGTTCTTAAACCAAGGTACCACTGTAATGACTATGTAGTTAACTTCAATTCTGTATACAGAATGAGATTAAGAAAGAAAGGTCACTGTCATTTGCTCTTAATTTGGGATCCTAAATTGGGTCTTTAAGAGCAGATAGATTTCTTCTGAAAACAAGCCTGATTTGATGCACTTTTCGTATTAACTTAAAAATAATGATAATTGTAATCTCTTTCAAATTGGTCTCAAACTGCTTCTTATTACTTCCCTTCTAGTCGGACCAGGATTTTTACACAGTTGAGCTTGAAAGAGGAGCCAAAGGGTTTGGCTTTAGCCTACGAGGGGGCCGAGAATATAACATGGATCTCTATGTGCTGCGGTTAGCGGAGGACGGTCCTGCTGAAAGATGCGGGAAAATGAGGGTATGTCTGTAAAAAGAAAACATTTTCCATGAGCTCCCCTTTTCACTAGATCTAAGAAAAGTCTGTTGAGAACCAGAATCTCTGCCCCCAGCTCCCTGCTTCTTCTCTTGCTCTGTTTGAGGGAGCCGTGGGCATGGGGAAAGAGGATGGTCTCTGGGTACAGCGATTTTTAGGGCCCTGAGATAAGCTTCCTGTATTGCCCGTTATAGAATGGACAATGCAGGAATGCTGCGTCATACAATTCTCTGCAAAACTATCATATGTTTGAGCAGTACTAGTATGTACAGTGAAAGCAGTGCTTTTGGTTTCTGTCCCCTCAACTTTCTGGGGCAGATTTGGGGAGGGTGCAGGGCGCATGTGGGAGGAAAAGAAGGGAAGAGTTCAGTTGTGCAAGCAGTTGTATTCAGTTGTGCTAAGGAAATAAACAATTATCTGACCTTTAGAAGACGGCCCTGTATAGGGAAGTCTTTAATGTTTTACCGTGTTGGGTGTTTTGATTTGTTGGAAGCTGCCCAGAGTGGCTGGGGCAACACAATCAGCTGGGTGACATAGAAATAAATCATCATCATCATCATTATAAATAATTGTGCTAACAGAACAAGGGCATTGGACATTGCCCAAATTCATGTTCTTCCAGCATTTTTCTTTAATCATGGATTATTTTGTTATGGCAGATCGGTGATGAAATCCTGGAGATCAATGGAGAAACCACAAAAAACATGAAGCACGCCCGAGCCATAGAACTAATTAAAAATGGTGGCCGCAAAGTTCGCCTGTTTCTCAAACGTGGAGATGGCTCTGTACCAGAATATGGTGGGTCAAACTATGAAAACATTCCTTTTCTTCCTCCTGGCATCACACCATGAATGATATGTCTCAAGATCTGAAGCGGGGATTCTTTTCTGTCCCCCACCCCTCTCTCTTTCTCTTTTTTTTCCACCAGTGTCTTACCAACCTTGGCAACAAGTGGCTTAATTGCCTTACTTGTGCTGAATTTTCTCTACACATTTTCATCCTTTGCTTGCTACTATGGACTTTTGTGGGGGCACAGTGTGCAGGCAAGATCATCTTCAAAGCAGTATTTTTTTGGTGATCAGAGAGGGCAAAAAAAAAAAACCCCAGAGAGACAAAAACAAAAACCCTACTATCCTGTCCGACCAAACAAGGAATGTTTATTGAACTGTGCCAAACTCTTTCTCAGCGGATGAATTGTTTCTCTCGTCTTCTGATCAATGCAGAAATGGGAATCCTGTATTATACTTCTGAAGCTGTAGCCTTTGTTTGGCTTTTGTCCTTGGCTGTTGTCTGTAACCGTAGGCATGAATTCCAAGATGGTGTCTGGGCTTCTACTGTCCCCTTATATTTATGTAAATATTTATAAATTTATTTTTTAAAAGTATGCAATACAATATATATATATATATATATAAATATAAATATACACACACACTTGGACCCCTCTCCTGCCACCTTCTTTAATGTTTGTTCGTTCACAACTGTGTAAGCTATGAACAAATTCAATTTGCCATTCTCAGTGTTTTGTCATGTCCGGTGAGATCACATAAAATTTTCTTGCCAAGGGTTTAAAAACAAATAAATAAGGTCAATGTTAAATGACCCTCTTTTCCCACCACTGTATTTGAGTTCCCTAGGTAGAGGTTTTGGGTGGCTTAATATTGTATATAATGTTACGCTGTCTTATTTATTTGAGATAATTATTTGAAGGTATGCCCTGGATTGTGGGGTTTTCCCCAGCTATATAACAGGTTTCCAACCAGTTATGAGTTATAAGCACATAAATGAACAGAGATGTCCTTTATGCTTCCCCATATTTGGGCTAATAATATATCAATAAATTATATTCCTTCTATCCCAGTGTGGGAAATTACAATGGTCCCAACCAGTCTCCCTTTATTGTCCTTTTTTTTCCTCCACAAACTGAATGGAGGGGTTGGTTGGTTAGCACAAGGCCACATGTGGATGGGAGCATTCCACATTTAAAGGGTCACAAGCTGGGCTTTTTAGAGTAAATTTGCACCAAGTTGAACTGATCTTATGAATGGTTGAGCGTGTGTCCAGGTGTCAATCCAGCTTGTCCTGAAAAGTTGAACTTGAGGTGTGAGGAGTTACAATCTAGGCCACCCCTCGTCAGCCTTGTTCCGTCCCAGACATAGACTAGAACTTCCTTCATCCCTGATGGTTGGCCTGGAAGACACATGGAGGGCACCAGGAAGGCTGGTCTAGGCCCGTAGATCTAGGCCCAAAATGTTTATAAGGCCAGGTCTAGAAACACAATCACCTCAAAAAGTCAAGCTAACATGTTGGCGTTAAAGGTAAAGGTAAAGGTACCCCTGCCCGTACGGGCCAGTCTTGACAGACTCTGGGGTTGTGCGCCCATCTCACTTAAGAGGCCAGGGGCCAGCGCTGTCCGGAGACACTTCCGGGTCACGTGGCCAGCGTGACATCGCTGCTCTGGCCAGAGCCAGAGCCGCACACGGAAATGCCGTTTACCTTCCCGCTGGTAAGCGGTCCCTATTTATCTACTTGCACCCTGAGGTGCTTTCGAACTGCTAGGTTGGCAGGCGCTGGGACCGAGCAGCAGGAGCGCACCCCGCCGCAGGGATTCGAACCGCCGACCTTTCGATCGGCAAGTCCTAGGCGCTGAGGCTTTAACCCACAGCGCCACCTGCGTCCCTTTTAACATGTTGGCGTTAACATGGTTTAAAAAACAACAACTTGTGAGATTCTTCCCTAAAGGCAACACATAAATGAGTTCTTTCCACTGTTCTGTCAAAGGCAACCAGGTGCTGCTTTGGCGTGAAGTAGCAATGCCGCAAGTGCTGGGATGGGATTTTTTTCCTTACACACAGAGAGAGAATGTCAGAGGAAGCTGTAAGGCTGCTTGCGGACACACTGGAGTGCTTTTCCCCAAGCTGGGCTGGTGTTGATATCTCCACTAAACACCCCACACTCCAGTTGCTAATTATTTGTTGTAAAAAGGAACAGTGCGAATGTATCAAACATAGGTTCATCGTCTATTTTTATTTATGACACACTCAAGACCGTGCACTCAATTGCCCGCAAAATTACACTTTGCCCGAATAGCCTGGCCGATTCCACTCTATAAATTTAAATCCATTTGTAGTACTTAATGAATCGAAGCTCTTTTGTGTTTGCAATTCTCTTGTACAAACCACTCTGTTAGCCATCTTTCAGCAGGACTAAAGTTGTGTAATGTTCTTTCTTACTCTGTCTTTTCCTATGCTCTTTTGGCTGTAAAATCATATGTTAAGCATCGTAAATATATCCTGGGTTGTTGTTTTTTCCTTGGGGGCAAAAAATATTGCTTCACATCTTCAAGAAAGTCTGTTGCACCGAGGATGAAAAATCCTAACACCAGGGCATGGGGTGGGGCAGCTTCTTTTATTTTCTTTGTCTTTTGGCTGCACGTAACAAATGTTAATCACGTAACCAATTCCATTTCTGAGCAAGGGGCTTTGCTGCTGCTGCTGCTGCTGCTATGTGCTTGTAACATTTGGGGAGCTTAAGGCATCTACAGTTCGCTGCAGTCACTAACAAGTTGCTTCGAAAAAATAATATGTTAGGTTCCGATATTTTTCTGACTTGATTGGAACGTGCTTCTCTAACGAGGCTGTATATTTTTGTAATGAGTTTTGTACTTATTTTTAACGTTGTGATCTTTCGTGGGCTTCTTTTTGTCGTTGAATGTTAACTGGTTTTCCTCTAACATTCTGTCTCACTATCCAATTATGTCTCTTTCTCCTCCGTCTTTCTCTCTCCTTTCCTCTTTTCCTCTCTCTCCCTCTCTCTCTCTCAGAATGGATGCTTTAGTTGTCTGGGTTACCTAATCACCTTTTTAAAATGTTTAATTATAATATGTCGCTTTAACAACTGCTATCTCTGCAGCCTTATATCTGGGTGATCCGGACTTGGAAAAAAAAATAAACTTTTCTTTATTCTAAGATAAAACAAATGAAGATTTTTTTTTTCTTTCCTCTTTATTATAGGGTATCTAAACATTCTACTTTTCTCTTTCTCTTTCTCCTACTTTTCTTGGTGCCGGGCTCTTCCTTCCTCAGCGATGATACCTCCTAATATCGCTGCATGTATGAGAAATGACAAGCTCGGGGAGTCTTGCTTCTACCTTATGGGCCATAATCAAACTACGGTTTGTAGCTAAAATCAATACTAGGTGTTTCTGTGCTGTGGCCTAATTCTCTCACATTGCTTTCCGCTTTGCTATACTTCTGTATATACGGCAATTCATTCTGAGCAACCTGCAGTTCCTTGAATTACTGTAAGTACACTCAGCAACACGGTCTCCTACTGTGGACCACAAGATACCAAAATAAGTTGGCATCAATAGAAGAGAAGAACGTGGTCCTCCATATTTTTATTTTTTTGAAAGCCAGCTGATAAGATGAAACTTGAACATGGTTTCCACCTAGAAGTCATCAAAATAATGGCCTGCACAAAACCAAAACTAAGCTGGTTGATCAAGAAAAGAGCTCACTTCTCAGAAGTTTATTTAATATTCAGGAGGAGAGAAAGAAGAGTCTTGGACTCTAATGCATTTGGTCACTTTAGTTTTCCTAAAACACCTGTTGGGCACTTGTTGGGTATCTTGATATAAAAATGTCTTATAGAAGACATATGTGTATATATAAATAACACACACCCCTCAAAGCAACCTAACTGCAATAGTTTGACATTTTTATAATACACAATTCACAACCATCCATTGCAAATGATGTGTCAAATTTTAAAATTCACTCTAGCACCAATTCTTTGCTTTTCATATTGCCATTACAATGTCATTGAGCTTACATCATGTACATTTGTTGCAAAGGAGATTTTAATATTCCTACGAGCTCCATTCTGCACATCTAAACAGCTTTCCATTGCTTTAATAAGATGAGATCCTGTCCTTCTCCATTCCCCATCCTCCTTGCTGCCTCTCATTGTGTGTGTTTAAGTTGAGTCATTGTGGCAAAACCAAAATTGTTCCCACCACACTTCCATGATATATTGAAACAAACTGGAGTTAAGCTGTATGCCTACTGTTTCCAAGAATAGGAACGCAAGGGTCATAGTATAAACGCTATGCCATTGAAATCTGTATCTCCAAGGCACATCACTCAACAAGATGTTTGTACACTTAAAAGAAAACTATATGAATAAAACACTAAGCTTTCCAAGAAGAGCATTTTCTCCCTGCCTCCCATTTTTTCCTAAAAAAATATATAAACACACTCCTTTTCTTTAACAGACATTTAACACAGGGAGGTGGCAATGAAAGGAAAAGGATATGGAGATATTAATTGGATATAAGATTATTAATTCTAAAGGAATTAGGGTAGGGAAGGGCCATAACGCAGTTGTGAGGCGCATCCTTGGCATGTAAAACCTTGCAGAACATCCAGCATCTCCAAGCAGAGCAGGAAATACAGTGGTACCTCTGGTTACAAACTTAATTCGTTCCGGAGGTACGTTCTTAACCTGAAACCGGCCTTAACCTGAGGTACCACTTTAGCTAATGGGGCCTCCTGCTGCCGCCGCGCGCTTTCTGTTCTCATCCTGAGGTAAAGTTCTTAACCCGAGGTACTACTTCCGGGGTAGCAGAGTCTGTAACCCGAGGTACCACTGTCTAAAACCCTGGGGAACAGCTGTCAGTCATTGTAGGTAATACTGAGCTAGATGGATCAATGGTCCGACTTGGCATAATATGTAAACATATTCTCATTTGAACCTGGGAAAGTTTAAAATTCCCCCACTCCTGATGTAGAGGAGACCAGAATCTGGCCTGACTGCTTAACAGTTGTTTGTTTTTGTCACTAATGAAGCCTGAGGAATGAATGACTGGTGTCAGACTCTTAAGACGAAGGTGCCGATACCAAACATGTTTGTTGTCTTTTTTTCAGACCCCAGCAGTGACAGGAACAGTCCAGCCACAGGTTCACAAAATGTATCGGAAGTGAAAAACATGCCATCTGACAGACGACAACACACATCATTGGAGCCCAGTTATCCACCAGATCTTCACAAATCATCACAACATGGAGACAAGCGGATATATGTTAAGGACCCAAAAGGCAGCAGAGAGTTTGGCAGACAATCTAATGAGCACCACACATGGAATGGAACTTCTAAAAACAGCAATAGCATAGCAGGCAGGAAAAAAGACAGGTCCCCGGAAGGCAGGAGAGACCGGCAACTGGAGAGGGTGGTGGTGATCAATGGACAAAAACGGAAATCTCCCGAGAAGAGGAGGGAAGGGACCAGGAGTGCTGACAACACTTTGGAGAGAAGGGAAAGACATGAGAAGAGGAGAGACTTTTCTCCAGAGAGACGGAGGGAGAGGTCACCAGCCCGCAGGAGGGATGGCTCACCAAGCAGAAGGAGGCGGTCGCTCGAAAGGCTTATGGATCAACGAAGGTCACCTGACAGGAAGAGGGAGAGCTCCCCCCCTGAAAGGAGGGCAAAGTCAACTGACAGGAGAAGGGAGAGGACCCCAGAACGGAGGAGAGAGAGGTCTCCTGACAAAAGGAATAGAGATGATAGAGTGGGTTTCAGGGAGAAGGAAGAGCGTGCTCTAAAATACGACACTAATAAAAATAACAGGCACCCCCCTGAGCAAAGGCGGCGACCCTATAAGGAATGCAGTACTGACCTCAGTATCTAGTGGGTTTTGCAAGATCAAGATACAACTGCGGCCTTTCCAGCATTCAGAGTTCCCAAGAGCGCGAAGGTAGCAAGCTGGGAATCCATTTTAGTTCCCCACATCCAATGCCTCCAACAGCAACAGTGCAATGAAATCTAAATCATGAGAGTTTGTGCAAGTCTTGTGCCTGGTTTATGACAACATTAAAGTATTTTCCAATGTATTCATTAAAAAAAAATGTCGCCAAATGTTGGTCTTGAAGGATTATGAAAGTTGTGTTCTTCCATAATCAGTAACCATAATGAGCATAAAACCTTTCATTGATAACTTTTTGTTTCATTGTTGTCCCTTTCCTAGTTATTTGGAGGGCGAGCCAACAACGGTTAAGGGTTTTATGACCAACCACACTGATTTGCTCTCATTGCGATTCACTGCAGTGACGTTATGTAGGATTTCCTAAAAGATGGGTTGGAGGAAGAGTGTTCTCATAAGAGTAGGTTTATAATTAATAACCGAGAAGTACTGTGGTAGAAGGGTGTTCCCCCCCTTTACATATAAAGAACGTATTGCTAAAATTAAGAACTATTTGAAGAGACTACTATTAGGATGAAGGATATTTATACAAATCCACACAGCACAAGATGTTAAAAGGAATTTATAGTGTGTTCCATGAACAATATGTACTTTTGGGTCTCCTTTAAAAGGAAGCAAGGTGGCCAAGGACTGGGAGCCATTGTGTCACACATGGGATCAACCATCTTTTTTTTCCCCCTATCTGGACACTGTATATTTCACAAAGGCAGCACCACTGTGAGTCTTCTTCGACTGGGCGGATGAAACTGGAGTCTGGACAATATCATTTGTCTACTCTGAAGGGAAATTTATATTAGTTTTGGTTCCTGAGTCAAGATGCATTTTGAGGAACAAACTCTCCTTTCACAGACTGGGTTTTGATGCCTTCAGTTCAGGCTATATGTTTTTATTACTATTATTGCCAAATGGAGCTGCCTCTCTAGGATTCTGTTTTTTGTTTTGTTTCGTTTTTCCGATTTGCTGGTCCACACTTACTTGAGACAAAAGAAGTGCATTTGCAAAGGAAATGTGATGTGTCGAGGACTGTTAAAAGAAGCAGTGGCTGGAAAGTTTGGCTTTGGGGTTTCAACACCAAGTATATGCTGTACTTCTGGACTGTAAAGAATGGGGAGAAACCAATACAAGGTTCTATTTTTTTTAATGGCAAAATTGTGTGGTAAGTCTGCTGTAGTACTGATATGAGATATTAATGGATTACTGCCTAGCTGAGCCAAAATGTTTGCCATTACCATTGGACCACTAAAGGTTTAAAGACTGCTGCTTTTTTTTTTTTTTACAGTGCATTGATGTGTACATGTATACTGTTTCACCATCTTTTACACACACACACACACACGAGTAAGGATTACAAGTCTATCACTGTTGTTGCCATGGTACTGTAAAGAAAAAGGAAAAAAAGAGATGGCCAATCATTGTGTGTACAGAGTTTAAATTGTAATTAATAGAGCCTGTTGAAAACAAAACAAAAAAACTGTTGCCTTTTTTCTTATATAAAAGAGACTTTATGACAAAATTTAGCTGTGGGGAATGTGCTAAGTGTTTATATTTCTGGAAAAAATGGAACAAATTGATTCATGAGGATATATTTTAATGTAAACTGAATCAGGTATGTAAAGCTGTTTTAAACAGGAGACTGTATAAGTAACTGAAGCTTTTGTTGGTTTGAATATCATATCTTTCCTCATGGTTGGGGGGGAGGGGGCTGCCTGTTTGACCCTTAGGCACTTGTGTGCGGTCTGTGTTCTTCAGTCCTCATTTCCTGCAGTGTGCTATAGTCATAATGCTCTCTCTTCTGTGTCGATGAAAAGCAGTATGTGGGCCAATCTTTTTTATAAAACACTATGCATATATAAATACTACATTGTTCATAGCTTTATTTGACTTAATCGGGTTTATACATGACATTAGTTATAAGTAGATGTGGACTTTACCCAGTATAAAATTCTTTCCTTGGGATAAAACACAATGTATATGATGTAGCTACTAAGAAGGAAAGAGTCTGTGAATGCTATTTTTATTATCAAATAAAGATTTCCATACAAAGTAATCATACGGCTGTAGTGGTAAGATGAAGAAAGTCTGTGGTACGACTCGGCCAGGTTTGCCCTGCTCTCCTTATATAGTACTTGACAAAAGAAGGATGCAAGACTCCCTTAGGAGGTACAAAGAGGTTTGTATGTGGGTGTCTTGGCTGAACCAGTGGAAGACCAGCAGTGTGTGCAGTTGTGTTCCCAAATCACAATAGCTTTAATAGCCAGTGGAGAAGAGTAAGGGCCATAGGTCAACAGTAGAGTTTCCGGGGTCATTCCTGGCTCCAGGGCTGTCTGAAAACCTGCAGAACTGCTGCCAGAAGTAAATTCTGAGCTAAATAAACCAATGACCTCGCTCAGTGAAAGGCCGCTTTCTTGGTTTCCTATTGTATGCATTTTCCTTTCTTGGGTTTGCGTTTCAGTGACTTTCTGACTAGGGTCCTTTATCAGCAGGGCAACATCTCAATTGATCTCGGATCCATCCAGTATATGATGGAGTTATATTGCTGGAGCGAAGAGGCCTAAGCAGTGCAACCTGCCTGGGGAAGGATCACATCTAAGTCCCTTTGGAGAAAAAGCATGGCATGAGTGGAATAATGGATTCGACCACACATTTAAATATATTGGGTTGGTTACAAAGCAGTAATTGCGTGACAGTTTTCTCATGATTCTATGAGCTAAACTGATAAAAAGGTCAAAGACTCATTCAAATGCTGATGGATATTAAGAGTGGGTCCAAATGATTATTGCTTTTCTTTCACATGGAGGAATAATGGATAAATGAAGCCCTGATGGACACATGCACCCTGTAAGACTTGAGTCTAGTCATCCTCTTCTCCCATAGAGGTAGCTTCTTCTTTCTCAACGCAGCTCTAATTTTATAACATTGAAAATTTAAAAGTGGTTTTCATCCAATATGTCAGAGCTGCTGTTAGTGGGGGTTAATAAAATAAAATAAAGTTGAAATACTAGGTATGTAAAGGTAATACTCTCTCTGTGTGAGTGCATTTAAAATATTACAGGCTGATAGCATTGCTTGATGCTATTTTTTCAGTCCACACAACTGGGGTCACAATTTGCTAGGAATATATTCTGAACAGCCTTGAGGAAATATGTTATGCATGTTATAGGCCTGGGAAAGATGTTCTTTTCTACATCTTTCACTTTACCTCAGAAGAATGTCGTTCAGGCCTCAGTCAGGGACTTTACTCACACCCAAACTTTTAAAGTGAACTCGTCTCTCAAGATCCTATAAACTTATATTTGATGCCCAACATTAAGATGCTGAAATCATGACATTTCCAATAAAGAGTGACTCTTCACAACATGTGAGACTAATTCAAAGAAGGGGGGCCTAGCCTAAATAGAAAAGCACTTGGGATAAGGCATTCCACAATTTGGTGATGCCAGACACTGGAATCTTTTTGTCACCAGAAGCACCTTAGCTGGCGGGAGGACACACAGAAAGGCATATCCAACTAAACACACAGGGTAAAGCTAAAGGAACCCCTGACCATTGGGTCCAGTTGTGGCCGACTCTGGGGTTGCGGCGCTCATCTCGCTTTATTGGCCGAGGGAGTCGGCGTACAGCTTCCGGGTCATGTGGACAGCATGGCTAAGCCGCTTCTGGCAAACCAGAGCAGCGCACGGAAACACCGTTTACCTTCCTGCTAGAGCGGTACCTATTTATCTACTTGCATTTTGACGTGCTTTCGAACTGCTAGGTTGGCAGGAGCAGGGACCGAGCAACAGGAGCTCACCCCGTCACAGAGATTCGAACCGCCGACCTTCTGATCGGCAAATCCTAGGCTCTGTGGTTTAAACCACAGCGCCACCCGCGTCCCCATAAACACACACAGGGTGGATAGAGCCAAAAACACACAGGGTGGATAGAGCCAAAAACCAAGGAGATGGTCCTTAAAATATTCAGGCCTTACATTAGAGACAGGGGACCCATGCCCTCCAGGTGTTGATCTTTGAGGGCCATCATCCCTGAGCTTTTGCCGTGCTGCCTGGGGCCAATGGGAGATTGGAGTCCCGTGACATCTGGAGGGCTATAAGTTCCTCATTCCCATCTTAACAGTCTGGGACTGCCACGATGGTATGGTGAAGGACCAGAGCTAAGTGCTTTGCATGAAGAAGGCCCCAGGTTCAATCCCTGGCATAATAGTAACAATAATAATAATAATAATAATAATTTATTTATACCCCAGCCACTCTGGGTGGCTTTCAACAAAAATATTAAAATACAGCAATGCATCAAACATTAAAAGTTTCCCTAAACAGGGCTGCCTTCAGATGTCTTCTAAAAGTCTGGTAGTTGTTCTCTTTGACATCTGGTGGGAGGGCATTCCACAGGGCAGGCGCCACTACTGAGAAGGCCCCGTGCCTAGTTCCCTGTAACTTCTCACAGTGAGGGAACTGCCAGAAGGCCCTCGGCCGTGGATCTCAGTGTCCAGGCAGAACGGTGGGGGTGGAGACGCTCTTTCAGGTATACTGGACCGAGGCCGTTTAGGGCTTTAAAAGTCAGCAGCAACATTTTGAATTGTGCTCGGAAACCCATCTTCAGTTAGAAAAATCAAGTGGACCTCTGCCTCTGGAGAGCTGCTACCAGTCAAAGTAAACAATACTGGACTAGATGGGCAAAGTGTCTGGCCTGGAATAAGCAAATTCCTAGGTTCCCAACCAGCATCTTTAATTGTGGTTGGAAATGAGCTCAAAAGCTGGCTGAGGAAGGGAGTGACCTCCAGAACAAAAAATTTGCCAGTTCCACTCGAAGCTTCATTTCCTTGATTAGTGCTTCATTAGAAATGGGTAAGTTCTGAATGAAGAGTTTTGCATGACTCAAAGCATGCATAAATGGAAACATAAAAGAGAGTGTGGCTCATTATTCTGGGGTAGAGCCAACTACAATTGTACCTCAGGTTAAGTACTTAATTCGTTCAGGAGGTCCGTACTTAACCTGAAACTGTTCTTAACCTGAAGCACCACTTTAGCTAATGGGGCCTCCCACTGCTGCCGCGCCACCGTAGCATGATTTCTGTCCTCATCCTGAAGCAAAGTTCTTAACCTGAAGCACTATTTCTGGGTTAGTGGAGTCTGTAACCTGAAGCGTATGTAACCTGAAGCGTCTGTAACGTGAGGTACCACTGTACAGTTCCTAAGCTTCAGGGCAGCCAAACGTTTGGTGGTGCTCTACCTGTTGCACCAACAGAAGCCCAGAAGGCTCTTGCTGTACCCAAGTCAGTTGAATCGAATATTCTAATGCAGAATTATATATCAAGGTATTTGGTTTACCAATGAGTAGAGCCTTGACCACCATCACTAGCACACTTTTTTCAATAAGCTCTATAATGGCTTTTGGTAGATTTGTATTTGGAGTGGGATGTGTACTCATTTCCTAACCCAGCCCAACATGACAGCACCAAAGGGGTGCCACAAGACAGAACCCTCAAAAGCAGCAGAAGCAAAAGTCTGATTTTTTTGAACTCTGTGGCATAAATCCTAAATGCAAAAACATTTCAAGCTACCATCTTAATTCAGGGAACAATATTTTTTAAAAAAAATACATGAAAACGATCAATAATTTCAGTTAAAAATTCTTCTCATAAAACATAATGAAATGTATAATGATCAAATAATAATTCAACAAACAACGACATATTAAGAACAAATATATCAAGGATCAATGTTTCCCTCAAAGAAGAAAAGTTATTTCAGGAGCTGGACAATTAGGATAGCAGATGGGCTGCAAACCTATATAGAATCCGTCAGCATAAAGCAACTTGAAATCAAATATAAGCAAACATTTTTCCATTCCTAGATTAAAAACAAATGCTGAACTTTATACACCATATAACATAATAATGCCAAAAAATGAAATAGTATTTCCCACTAGAAAAAACCCAACATCTTTGCTGCTTTATTTAGAAGACTTATCTTCCTAAATCGGTGGTTCCCAATTGGTGGTCCACAGACCCCACAGGGTCTGCATAACTTACCCAGGGTGGTCTGTGGCTCCATTTGCATAGCAAAAACTACCATAGAGATCTCAAAAGTCTTGAAAGTAGGGGGTCAATTCCTTGGCTTTTGAAAAACTGGGGGTCCACAGTACTTAGCTAACTGGGAACCACTGTCCTAAATGAAGCCCTGTGTATATAGTGTACACAGTATATAATTCTATTTGGCCAATTATTTAAGGGCTGTCCTTCCACCTCTACTTACCGTATTTTTCGCTCTATAAGACGCACCAGACCACAAGACGCACCTAGTTTTTCGAGGAGGAAAACAAGAAAAAAAATACTCTGAATCTCAGAAGCCAGAACAGCAAGAGGGATCGCTGCGCAGTGAAAGCAGCTGTTCTGGCTTCTGGGATAGCTGCGCAGCCTGCATTCGCTCCATAAGACGCACACACATTTCCCCTTGCTTTTTAGGAGGGGAAAAGTGAGTCTTATAGAACAAAAAATACGGTATGTTGGATCAAAGGCTGTTATATTGATCTCCAATCTTCTCTAGGTCTCTCAAAATCAATATTTTCAAAAAATCTGAACTGATAGATATACCAGAAGGAAGAAAAGTTTAGTCATCTACAAATGGTCTATAAGCCACAGGGGAGGCAGCGTAGTGCTCCCTAAATGGCATGTTCCCATAAAATTAAATAATTAAATTTAATTTTCAATGCATAATGTCTAAATAGAAGGCTTAAATATATACCTTTATTTAAAATATACTGTGAGGAATGAGCAACAATTAGGTTGATTAGAAATCAGTCTCTCTCTCTCTCTCTCTCTCTCTCTCTCTCTCTCTCTCTCTCTTTGTTCCTGGTGCAAAAATTCAAAGCTTCATGAAGTTGCTCCTGTCCTTTGCTAGAAAAGATCCCTCTGTGGGTTCTTACTGAAAAGAAAAGAAAGGGAGATAAATTGGAAGCAGATGCTCTGTTGTTGTCATCTGAGAAAGCACAGTCTGAATCCTCTATATGTCATCAGAATCCACAAAGGAAAGATAAAATGTGTGTACTGACCGGATTCTTCTTTAAAGAAATTCTGATAAACACTATTATCCTCCTAGTCACTTTTGTGTCTCCGCTTGACATTTTTCCATTCTTGGAGGTGAGAAAAACCCTAGTTCAATTGACTCCAGTGCACCATAAAAGAAAGATTAAATGTGGTTTAAGATCTTCAATATCCGTCTCTACTCTCTGGGTCCTACCAAGTTGAACACACCCACCAGTCACACATTGCGGCAATCTAGATACTTGAAATAAAAACAAAAAGTAACACCAAGAGTGTAAGGCAAGGGGTGGGGGAACCTTTGGTGCCAATGGCCAGGGATGTTAAGGGTTGTAGATCAGCAACATGGAGGATTAAAGCTTCCCTACACCTGCTGTACAGGAATGTCTTTACTGGAGCCCCATGTGTTTTGTGCCAATAGGCAAACTAAGTCATTGTGGGAAACTGAATCAATTTCCGTGGGGGACCTGCTTATTTATTTATTTTTTACGAACTGCTTAGTCATTTCAGCTTCCAGGTACTTGATGATCAGCCTGGCTGTGAAAAAAGGAAAAAGAACAGCCAAATCTGCCGCAACAGGCGACAGCAATTGCAACAATACCCAGCGTGGAACTGCATTCCTATTATTGTTTCATTCCTTCCCAAAAAAGCATTAGAGAATAAGAAGTTCACTGCTGGATCAGACCAGAGGAACCGAGGGAACTGCCTTATGACAAGTCAGACCATTGGTACACCTAGCTAAGGATGATCTGCAACAGTGAACGGGCTGTGTCTTTTCGGATTTTCAGAATAGGCCTTTCCCCACCCTACTTGGAGATCCTGGAGCCTATCTGAATCTGAAGTGTGATATGGCCCTCCCCACATTTGCATTCATCTACTCCAGTATTTTGCTTCCCACATAGATGTCCTAATAGTTCAAGAATGACTAGTAATTAGGATTCCATGGCACTGCCTGCACATGGAAGCTCTGTTCTGCTTTTGTGTAGCTATTGGCAGTTCTGTCCTTTGTGAGTTTGCCTAATCCCCCTTTAAAGCTATCGGAGTTCGCCACCATCACATTTTGTGCACAGCCTCTTCACTATGTCAAGCAAACTGTCTAGTGTTTTCCTGTCCCAGGGGCTTGATCCCCAATAAGCTTGATATTTGCCGCACCTCCTCTGCCAGCGCTGCAACTGCTGGTGTGATAAATTGCTGGTATTCCAACCTAGATTCCCGTCCTCCTCCAGTACCTGCTCCTTCCTCCAGCCACCTGCTCAGTTTGCTGCTAGCAGCATTGATGGTGGCCGAATCTGCTGTGACGCCAATAGCGTCCTGGGGTGTTTTGGCAATCTTTGCAGGAGCATTTCCTGAGTGCTTGGAGAGCACTGGAGCAGTTCTGAGTGCCTTTTTCACCACCACTGACAAGAGATGCCAAGTTGCCCTCAAGATTAAGGGGGCCTGGTGCACATTCCATGCAAGCAACATTGCCTGTCGTCGTGTTGTCTAGGAGGTTGAGCGCTCTGGAGGAGCCAGCCACTGAAGCTGCGCCACACTTGGTTTCACACTCGGCCTGTGTGGTGTAGTGGTTAAGAGCAGTGGACTCGTAATCTGGTGAACCTGGTTCGCTTCCCTGCTCCTCAACATGCAGCTGCTGGGTGTGTTGAATGGTTTCTTTAAATGTAAAGGTTCATCATTGTTCCACCTGATGTGTATGTCTTTAAGGGGCCGGAGCAAGAGCCAGAGCAAAAGAACGAGACCCAGCTTTACAGCTGTGAAACATAGCAGGTGCTGCTGAGTTGTATTGATTAAGCTGTGTCAGCAATTGGGTGTAGTATATAAGGAGCAGCACCTAGCTCTCCCATTACCCTGGGGGATGGGTTGGTGGTTGGGTCTGGTTTGTTGTTGATATATTTAGTGTATAAGGAGTTTTTGTTTTTGTAATTAAAACCTTGTTTAAGTTATTTTTGAGTCCCTTTTTAATGCATGGTCTCCCCAGCAAGCTCTCTGCAGCGCTACCATACTGCAAATAACCAACATCTTTACCTTGGGCTAGTCACACTTCTTGGAAGTCTTTCAGCCCCACTCACCTCACAGAGTGTTTGTTGTGTGGGAGGAAGGGAAAGGAGAATATTAGCCGCTTTGAGACTCCTTTGGGTAGTGATAAAGCGGGATATCAAATCCAAACTCTTCTTCTTCCTCCACCTCCTCAACATAGAGGGGGCCTGGCCACCTTCCAACAAATATTGAGGAGGCTGAAAACACCTTGGCCCCCTAGAGTTGGCACGTCTGACCACTGACAAACTGACCCAGGTGAATGCAGTTGGACAGAAGTCTGTGTAACTCATTGAAGAGGATCTGAAGAGCTTACGTAAAGGTAAAGGGACCTCTGACCGTTAGGTCCAGTTGCGGACGAGTCTAGGGTTGTGGTGCTCATCTCACTTTACTGGCCGAGGGAACCGGCGTACAGCTTCCAGGTCATGTGGCCAGCATGACTAAGCCACTTCTGATGAACCAGAGCAGTGCACAGAAACGCCATTTACCTTCCCGCCGGAGCGGTACCTATTTATCTACTTGCACTTTGATGTGCTTTCGAACTGCCAGGTTGGCAGGAGCAGGGACCAAGCAACGGGAGCTCACCCCGTTGCAGGGATTCGAACCGCCGACCTTCTGATCACCAAGCCCTAGGCTCTGTGGTTTAGACCACAGCGCCACCCGTGTCCCTCTCCACCCGTGTCCCTCTCTGAAGAGCTTAGCAGATGCCATATTCCTTGCTATTGCAATACTGGGGTGCACTGTTTGCGGTCCCCACAGTGGTTACACCCATTGCTGGCAGAGGAGTTGTGGTGAGCTAATGCCGCCCATTCCATTGTGGCCCAGATTCAAAAGCCAAATCTCATATTCATTCTCCTCTTCCCCCTTATACCTTGTGAAAAGCTCATTTGTCACTCCATGTCTTTGAAGTGCATTACAAAATGGTTGAGATTCTACATTATATTTTGTACCATATGCACAGTTGGGGGGTTTTTTATGTTAAATGTGTTGCTGAGACCACCTGCACATTTCAGGTATTCTCGGCAGTTCGTGGCGTTAGCATTTGTATAAAGCCATTAAGCAATTGCTGAGGGGATGTTTGATCCAACAGGCTCTCAAGAGTTCTATTAATTCTAGTATTTTTAACCTGGTGCAATATTCCTTCACATTTTTCCAGCAGGAGACAGTTAAGAAGCTGTAAAATGCCTATTAAGGTATTCCACACACACCAGAATGGCCCCCCTGGGGACAAAGTGATATCCAATGTGTTTTTAAATGCACCATTTAAAAACGAGGAGCCGCCTCACATAAAACCAACGTCGTTTTTAGAATAGCTTTCTTCCTACACCACAAAGACACAGATCCTAAATGGCATGTGGGTGCTGAATTACTCAAGGGACCAACAAAAATGTCAGGATCAATGGCTGTGCAATTTTAATTCCGTTCTAAATATTACATTCGAAGGGAGGGAAATGGAAAGCGATCTGTTGGAATAATTGCTCTGATTGGTGAGGGAAATGGATTTCATGTTGAGCTCTGTGTACTAGCTTATGAAGAGAGCTTTTGTATGTAAAATACAAGCCTAGTTTCCTGTCAGGGACTGAGTAGATGAGGAAGAATGGTGGAGACCGCCAACTCAGGCGTCATCTAGAGAGAAGGAAGGGGCAGATGTCATAGACCTCCAGGAGTGGTTTGGCAGACTTTTATGTACTGAGCTGAGTCCTAGAACAATAGGATCCAGAATGCAGCAGTCTGATTGGTCCACAGGAGCTAACCAATCCAGCTCCAGGTGGAAGTGAACCAGTGACCTGATTGGCCTACAGGAGCAGCCCGGAATTAGCCAATCATGCAGGACCCATTGTGTAAATAATGTATATATAGCTACATGTTTTGGGGAAAGATTCATTCATTGCTACTACGAGCTGAATAAAGAGCATGAAATTCACACTCGACTCCGAGTATATTTCACAGACCTCAGATGGAGTTGAGGGCAAAAGTTGGGAAATAACGGGAGAGGGAGAGGATAGCATTCAGCAGGCAGAGCCTGAGCAGCAGTTGAATGAGATGCTGTTGCTGGAGAGCATCTCAGAACCTGTAAGATAAAGGTAAAGGGACCCCTGACCATTAGGTCCAGTCGTGGCCGACTCTGGGGTTGCAGCGCTCATCTCGCTTTATTGGCCGAGGGAGCCGGCGTACAGCTTCCGGGTCATGTGGCCAGCATGACTCAGTCACTTCTGTCGAACCAGAGCAGCGCACGGAAATGCCGTTTACCTTCCCACCAGAGTGGTACCTATTTATCTACTTGCACTTTGACGTGCTTTCAAACTACTAGGTGGGCAGGAGCTGGGACCGAGCAACGGGAGCTCACCCCATCGCGGGGATTCGAACCACTGACCTTCTGATCAGCAAGTCCTAGGCTCTGTGGTTTAACCCACAGCGCCACCCGCGTCCCTAGAAAGCATGAGACAAGTGGGAAACTCCTCAGACCTGTGCTTTCCCTCCATGGGACAAGCCAAAGTATGGACAAGCCCTGAATATAAGGCCTTATGTTCTTTTATGAGGTATTAGGTCACCAGAAGACAGTATTATTCTCTTGCCCAAACCTTTCCTGTCACATTTTTCTTCATTATATCGCCATAACCCATCTCTTCCTTTCTACTTTCCCCCACTTTGTTTCAAAATTTCCTCTCCAAGCCCCTATTCATTTCTGCCCGAAGAATGGCTGCTGTCTAACTGAGCTCCCTGACTCTCCTCTCAGACCCTTTATTCCTGTGCTCAGTTCTTTCACCGATCTCATCTTTCTTCACTTTCCCAATTTGACCACATTACTCCTCTCAACTGCACCCTCCACTGACTTCCTCTTCCATCTCATATTAATTTTTCAGGTTCTCCTGACCTTCAAGTCTCTCCACGGCCTCACTCCTCCTCATCTTTGTTCCATCCTTGCATCTTTTCCTCCTTGCCTGAACTCTCTTCATTACTACTATTATTCTGAAACTGGAACCTTCTTGTTAAAAAACCTTTTGCCACCCACCTCTCATTTCACATTTGCATTCCTTTCATTTTCTGCTGTTTCCTGCCCCCCCTTTTTGCCGTCTCAGTTTTTCCCTTTTCAAATTATTCCAGTCCAGTTGTGGTTGTTTTTAATCTATCAGTCCCAGCATTTGGCAGCGTGCCCTCTCTCCCCATTCTTTCCAGTCCATCTCTTGATTGGTTTGTTCCAGCAGGAAGCCTGTCTGCTTAAGCTTTGCACCATGCCTAGCACATTGAGCGCCCTAGAAATAATGATATATGTGGCAGTTGGCAAGATGTCACCTATCCACCCGTGTGCCACCCACAAGGGCCAACAGATACCATCTGTCCTTTGGGAAGGGAGAAGAGAGTGAGGGAAGCAGGCAAAGGAAGCACTGGGGCCTATTCCAGTCAGGCTGTCGCCTCGCCTCAGGGCCTATTTTATTTTTATTTTTTTGTATATAATTTTTTATTAAATTTTCTGTTTTACAATTTAAAATACTCGTTTTTACATCCTTAAGATATCAGTGACTTCCCTTCTTCTCTTTCCATGGTTCATTTTACATATCATAAATCCCCACATATTTTACAAAAACTGTACCATTCAGTATTCCACTATTGCATCCATCAAAACTTATTCACACTGTTGAGTTTATTTTAATGCTGCCAACGTTATCAGCTGTACACAATTATTTCCCATACATTCAATGAATGTTTTCCAGTCTTCTCTAAACGTATGTTCTTCTTGTTCTCTTATTCTATATGTTAAGTCTGCAAACTGCGCATATTCTGACAGAATATGCCTCCCAGCTTATTTTACGTATTAGTCCATTTATTCATTTTTGTATTTTAAAATTGTAAACCGCCCTCAGTGCCTTGGCAGAAAGGCGATACAGTAAGCCCACAACTTACACATATTTAACGCCTTCAGTTTTATTTTATTTATTATTATTTTTTTTAATAATATTTATTAAAAATTTTCCAGAATAAAAAGGAAAGATAGCAAGAAAGAAAGAAAAAACAAATATGATTTACACTTGGTTTCAGTGGCATCTTTCCCGGACTTCCCCCCCTCCCCCTCTTGTATTCCATTTCCCTTAAATTGATTCCACAGATTCTTACCCCAAATTTTAAAACCTTATTTGTAATTTTAAATAACCCATTTATTCCAAATTAATTTATCTTATTTATCTTAATAAACCATTTCTCCTTATATTTTATATAATTCCCTAAGATCGACCCCATTTCCCTTCCACGAATTCCCCTATTTTCAAACAACAAACATGAAAAAAGAAAAGAAAGAAATAATATATAATTTTACAGCCTTTGGATTCCAAATCTCCCCCCCCCCATTCCCCGGTTCCAATCCCCAAAGTTCATCCATTGTCTACTGCCAGCCTGGTGTATCCACGTCTATATCTCAACTCCACTTTGCCGTCTTTTGATAGCTTTTAATTTCAGAAAGTCCAATCTCGAAAAAACTCTCAGAAAAAGTCATTGTTCTTCCATCCAGACCTCTATGTTTAAGAGTCTAACTTAAATTCTATTTCTTGGTCCTTTTAAAGTCTGGATGTTCCAAATACTCCAGCTTCAAATTTGGTCCAGCTCTTATTCCTCAGGTTGCTTTTTCCTGTTCTGCTGCAGAAACCTTCTAATTCAGAAACTTCTTGTTCTCCACAGAGGCTTTTGTTATTCAGGAACATAACTTGCGTCAAGTCCCTTCCTTTCTTCAATAGATAAATCCATTGTCTCCTTTAGTATAGAAACCTCTGTAGACAAAATAATGCTTCGTTTTTGCAGCTTTCCCAAGAGATAACAGATCCTGCTCAAATTCATAGTATTTTTCCACTTGCTGCTACTGTTGCAATGTCCCAGCCTCCCTCTAGAGGGAATATGGTAACTTAATTTCTTTCAAAATCAGACCCAAAAGTCAAATAACTTGTTGCCTTTATTTCCAATAATTTATGTCCAAATTGTAACAAATCTAACCAGCAAAGCCATCGTAACAAAGTTCTCTTTTATTTTCCTGCCTTGACAGCTACTTTGACAGCTGTCAAAGTTTCTGTGTCTCTTCACCAGTCTCTCATAGCGGATCGTTCCCGGTTCCCGGGGGGGGGGTTGCATTTTAGTTCCCACAAATCAGTCTTCTCCTCCAGCACAATTATTGTAATTTCCCTTCGTGAAGTTAAATTTTTTTTTTCAGGTAAACAAGTTCATCTCTCGATCTTAGTTGTCAAATCCTTGCGTTGAGCCATCTACAACAGGGGGGGGGCGGACTTCCTTTTTGCACTCCCCCCGCTCGCTCCAAATTCAAAGATCAAATTTCCCTTTTAAGTCCAATCAATTTACTCACGGGTTGTTCCTTTTAGTCCAAATCCGAAATTTTCAAAGAAGAAGTCGTTGCTCTCCGCCGAATGGCATGCGGCTTCGCGGGTCGGGGGGCGCAAACGGTGCCCGCCGAGTCACCAAGTCCATGGGCATCTCTGCCCATGGTTTTTGAGGGTCCCCGCGTCGCCGGCACGGCAGGACCCGACCCCTACCCAGCCGACTCCCTCCGGAGCTCAGAGGGAGTCCGCCATTCGGCGATGGCGCCGACCTGGAAGTGACGCCTTCAGTTTTATGTGCTTGGCAATTTATTTATTTTTTAAAAAGGGGGGCAGAAAGGGGGCGAGTGTCTGGGAGAAAATACTTTGGCAATCCCACCTGCCATTGAACCCAGTGTGTTTTGACTACGCAATTTTGGCTTTAGGCATGATCCCTGGAGTGCACCTCCTGTGTAAATTAAGGGCATATATAAGGAGGAAACAAATAAGAAGAAACCATGAAGAAAAAGAAAACACGAGCCCAATATTCAAACTGGCTTTCTTGCTACTCAAATAATGGATGAGGTTTTGTACATTACTGTATTTTGCTGCTCACTTCGGGTAATTTGATTAGTCCTGTTACCTCAGATCTCCTTCATACAAATGCATTGTAATGTTTAGCCTCCTTTCTTCATGTCCATTTTTGATATGCAACCTCTAGCCAATTCCTTTTCTCTGGGACATTCTTTGTCTTGATCAGCCTTATTGCATCCTCTAATTGTTCATTCTCTCTGAGCCCTCTCAGAAGTCTTGCCTCAGACTTTAATGCTGATGGATTTCAAACGGCAATCATCAAAGCGTCCGTTATGCCTCAAATGCTTTTGGAGCAAAATCCCAGCGTCATGTAAGATCAGGAAGAGGCGCAGAATCAAGGAGTTGCGTTGATTCAAAACCTATTTTGGATTTATCTGAAAGATAACCAGCTGCCTTTCATTTGCACAAAGTTCAGCTAAGCTTCTGTAATAATTACTTTATTCTGTTTATATATGTGAGCATAGAGGAAGAGCTACTTGGTGTGCAAATATTTGAGGGACCATACAGACATATTAAAGATGCAATGGACTGTCAAAAATGTAGGCAACGAAAGCCATAGTTTTGCCAAAGCTTAATTTGAAGCAGGGCTCGCATAACTTGTTTTGAGTAAAGCACGTCTGCATTTGGCCTGGCCAAGTTGGTTGGATGTGCAGGCAGAAAACCTGGAACGTTGTTGTTGTTTAGTCATTTAGTCGTGTCTGACTCTTCATGACCCCTTGGACCAGAGCACGCCAGGCACTCCTGTCTTCCACTGCCTCCCGCAGTTTGGTCAAACTCATGCTGGTAGCTTCGAGAACACTATCCAACCATCTCGTCCTCTGTCGTCCCCTTCTCCTTGTGCCCTCCATCGTTCCCAACATCAGGGTCTTTTCCAGGGAGACTTCTCTTCTCATGAGGTGGCCAAAGTATTGGAGCCTCAGCTTCACAATCTGTCCTTCCAGTGAGCACTCAGGGCTGATTTCCTTAAGAATGGAGAGGTATGATCTTCTTGCAGTCCATGGGACTCTCAAGAGTCTCCCCCAGCACCATAATTCAAAAGCATCAGTTCTTCGGCGATCAGCCTTCTTTATGGTCCAGCTCTCACTTCCATACATCACTACTGGGAAGACCATAGCTTTAACTATACGGACCTTTGTTGGCAAGGTGATGTCTCTGCTTTTTAAGATGCTGTCTAGGAACGTATGAAGGGCTTAAGTGTGGGAAACCGAGTTGGCTACATGCAATCCGCAATAATCACACAATTCCTTAGTGTAGTATTTCTCAGGTCAGGAAACAGTTACGGAGGTGATATGGTGAACAACAACTATTTATTGAGTAGAAAAGCTGCATCCACTGTTTCTTGAGCTTGGGTCCCCGGCTGTTGTTGGACTTTGACTTCCATAATCCCTAGCTAGCAGGACGAGTGGTCAGGGATGATGGAAGTTGTAGTACAATGACAATGTAGTACTACTCTAGGTGTCTCCTAGAGTAGTACACAGTGAACGAACCTCCCAAGCTCTATCCGTGTGACCAATATTCTCTGGCTGAATGTCATCTGGGAGTTTATCCTATAGCAACAGTCACATCTACAACACATAAGCCCCCATCACCTGAAAACTTCTAGCTGAATGGTCAAAATCATTGTCCCTTCTACAACCCATAGATATTTGGCATGATCTGTGGCTGGAATTCTATTGGTTCAATGTTCCTGACAGGCATTAATCTCAGGGAAAGACCAAGGTGAGTTTTTTTTTATTTTGTTTGTTTGTTAAAGGCATTTATATACAGCCCTTCACAAATGTTTATCCCTGTGTAGTTTACAATGCAAGTTAACATCAATCCCATAAAAATAATTATACAGTAAAATACTCAATAAATCAATAAAATGATTAACTCAATTAAACAGCAATTTAGAACAGCATTGTGCAAAACTTCAGTTTTTAAAGAACAGCCTCTCTTCAGCACTTAAAGATGGGAGCTTATTAAAATGCCTAAAAGTGGGTGCCTGGATGGCTTCTTGAGGGAGACAGAAAATTCCTCTTCTTTTTGCCATCTGCTTGATCTTGGATAGTGGTGGCACACTGAGAGAGATGCCTCAGTAAAATATTTTAAGATTCAGGCAGGTGGAGATGAGAGAAAGAAAAGCACATTTAGAAAAGTCCAGTGTGCTGGGGGAACTCACAAGGAATGGATAGTGTGTGCGTGTTCAAATTTGACACTCCTTCTCATTCTGTAGGATGTGAAGTGCTCAATGTATCTTGGCAGTAGTTTTTTTTTGAAAGCAGAAATATTTTCTGCCTTGTAAATGAATTTTCATGTTCTTACTACCTGGGGTAATTATTTATTCACTTTCAAGATTTTTCTCCAAACTTGGACTTCCGGAGGCGGCGCGAACGGCAATGGCTGCCCTTTCCTAGTCGGGAAAGGGAAGCTCCGCCGAAAAAGGGTCTCCCGCTGCGGCGAAGCGGGGACCCATTAAGGAAAACCACAGGCAGCAGAAGCCTGTGGTCTTGGGGTCCGGCGGGCGCCAGGAGCAGCCCCCAAAACGTTGAAGGAGCCCCGTAAGGGGCTCCGGATCGCGGAGGGGGTTGCGGCGCTGAGGATCGTTCCGCAATCGGCGGAGTGAAGCCGCGTTGCTGCTGTCGGTGAGCGCTGTCCTTTCTTCCTAAACTACAGATTCGGAAAACAACAACCCGTGAGTAAACGGACTTTAAAAGTTTCGGGACTTTAAGTACTCAATTTGGCTGAAAGCGGAGTGACGAAAAATAGGAAGTCCGTCTTCCGCTGTCATTGAAGCATTAAGCAAAGAGCCGGAGGAGTGGAGGCAAAGAGTGGACTTTTAATCTAACAGATCTGGGCATTCATGGAAATTATTTTTAAGCTGAATAAGGACTCTAAGTAATTGATTATATGACTTTTATGTGGACTTTGATACCTTTCTTCTATTTGGATTACAATTAAAGCAAGAAACCCAGGTGCTGGAACTGCCTGAGTAATTGAGTAGCCAGCTTGCAGGGCTGGATACTTTTGAACTTAAACTTTGAAACAATCTGAGGGAGTTTGAATTGGTTACTTTGAAGCATCTTTTGGAATACCAGCAAGCACTGTCTGAAACACTGAAACACTGTGACTTTTTAAACACCAACTCTGCTAAAAATTACCTTATTGAAGGCTCTCGGACATTAAATGGGATTACAATATTTTTATGGAAATTGTCTTCTTTTCTAAAGGCATTCTAAGTTCCCCCTAGAGGATTTGGGATTAATAGCAGTGACATTGTTTTACTTTCCCTTTCCCGGCCTCCTGTTTGACTATTACCATCTGGGCCGCTGTTTCTCTCATGGGAACAACTCAGCTTGACCTTGAATTTTAGATAACTCTGGAATGAGTGGCGCAAGAAGAAAGGGACCGAGAACTAGACAAACAACTCTAACCGCAGTCTCCCAGGCACGTAGATCATCTGTGCCTACTGTGCTTACTTTGCCTACTCTGACTTCTGAGAAAGAAGCTGCCTTTCTGCCAAGGGCAGAAACTGAGGAATTTCAATTGGAAGAGATGGCCTCAGGAGGAATTAGCTCTACTTTAGAGAAAATTCTTGAAAAATTGGAATCTTTGGAAAAAAAAGTGGAATCCTTGGATAAAAAAGCTGATCAACAAATAGCTAAAATTGAACAAAATACTGAATGTTTAAATAGACTAACTGGACAAGTTGCACAAAATGTGCAAGCAATTGGAGAACTGAAGGAGACTGCAGGTGAAAATCGGAAATTGGCTGAAGATACCAGCCAAAGATTGGGAAATTTAGAGAAAGAGGTAAGACCACTCAGCAAACAAGTAGGTGAACATCAGACCTATCTTTCTATGATAGAACTACAGAATAGACAGACTAATTTAAGGATAAGGTCGATACCAGAGGTGGAAGAAGGCAACTTAGCTGAGTTCCTGACTAAAGAATTTTCCAAGTTTTGGAACCTAGAGGAAAAGGACTTCAAAATTACATCAGCCTTCAGACTTGGAAGACTTATAAAGAGAGAGAAGCCCAGAGACTGTTTAATAATATTGAGATCAAAGGAGGAAAGGGACAAGATTTTGGGTTTACATTACGGAAAGTCACTGGACATTCTGGATAAAAGAATCGAAATTTTTAAGGATATTCCTAAACAACTGTTGGATCTTAGAGCTGACTATTTGGAACTAACAAGACTGTTAAGGAGCAATACAATTATCTTCAGGTGGGACTTTCCTCAAGGATTATCTTTTACTTTTAGAGGGAAGAAGATTAAAATTAGATCACTGGAAGATAGAGACAAATTTCTGATTGCGTACGGAGAGGACCTTCAAAAAGGACTGGAATTACCCTCGGGGCCTGAAGTACCAGAGGTGCCTGCACCCTCGGATTCTGAAGACCCAGCGAACAAGGTACTACCCCTAGAAAAATAACCAGACTTATCCAGGATGTCTCTGCAACTTTTGAGCTGGAATATAAATGGCTGTAACATTCCGGAAAAAAGAAGGAAAATTTTTCATATATTGAAAAAGGAACAATTGGACATTATTTGCTTACAAGAAACACATGTGACTAGGCTCCACCGGAAAGTACTAATAAACAAAAGACTTGGTCAGGAATTTATATCTTCAGACAAAGTAAAGAAGAGAGGCGTGGTGATATATGCAAAAGAGAGCCTGTCACCCAAATTCTTATTTAAAGATGAATATGGAAGAATTTTGGCAATCGAAATACAACATCAAGGAGAAAAGATTCTGATATTAGGAATTTATGCACCAAATGAAGGGAAGTCGGAATTTTTCAAGAAGTTGCATGAGACTATGCTGGAACATCTGGATTATGACAACATCATCATGATGGGAGATATGAACGGGGTTGTATCAACAAATATGGATAAGTCACAAAGCCAGAATGTTACTAAAGATGGCAGACTACCAAAGACCTTTTTTGAAATGACTGACAATATGGACTGGATAGATATTTGGAGAACGAAGAATCCCTTGGGAAAAGAAGGAACATTCTTCTCTGAAGCTCAGCTGACTTGGACAAGAATCGACCAAATATGGATAACTAGAGGTCTGGCACCGAAGGTCAGAAAGGTGGAAATCTGCCCGAAAACCTGCTCCGACCATAATGCACTGAAAATGGATATGATACTATTACCAACTGGCTCCTTTAGATGGAAGATGAATGACAATTTGTTTAGAGATCAGGAGATTACTAAGAAGGCCCAGAAAGCATTGAAGGATTACTTTGAAATAAATATGAACACTGCGGTGGAAAAAAGAATTATTTGGGATGCAAGTAAAGCTGTGATGAGGGGGTTCTTGATACAACAGAACGTGGCAAGGAAGAGGAAACAAAATGACAGAAAAGATAAGATTTTGGAGAAAATAAAAGAATTGGAGAAGAAGTTAAGATCAAACCCGAAGTCCCTGCCGATCTTGAGAGAAATCAAACTCTATCAAGCACAGTATTCTAAACTGATAAATCAGGAAATAGAGTGGAAGATTAAATTAATGAAACAAAAAACTTTTGAATCGGCAAACAAATGTGGGAAACTGCTAGCTTGGCAGTTGAAGAAGAGACAAAAATTGAATACAGTTACAAATTTGGAAATTGAAGGAAGAAACATTCAGAACCCCACGGAGATTAGAAAGTGTTTCCAGAAATATTTCAAAAAATTATATACTCAAGGGCCGCAGAATGAGGATGAGATAAAGCAATTTTTGGAGAAAAATGGACTTAAAAGGCTGTCACAAGAAAATAGATCTCTCCTGAACAGTAAAATAACATGTCAAGAAATTGAACAAGCCATTCAAAACATGAAACCGGGCAAATCTCCAGAGCCAGACGGGCTAACCTCCAAGTATTATAAGATATTAAAAGACCATTTGATTCAACCACTGATGGAGGTTAGCAATGAAATTATGGAGGGGAGGAGGGCGCCGGAATCGTGGAAGGAAGCTTTCATCACATTGATACCAAAATCGGAAGCTGAAAAGACACAACTTAAGAACTACCGTCCCATCTCCCTTTTAAATGTGGATTACAAAATCTTTGCAGATGTTTTGGCAAGTAGACTTAAAAAAGTTTTAAATGAAGTAATTCATAAAGACCAGGCAGGCTTTCTCCCAGGTAGACACATGTTTGCAAATACAAGAAACATTATTGACATTTTGGAACTTTTGCAAACTGATATAAATACAAAAGCAGTGTTAATCTTTATAGATGCGGAGAAGGCCTTTGATAATATCTCTTGGAAATTTATGAAGGGAAATTTAAAAGAAATGGGAGTGGGTCGGGGTTTTGAGAATGGGATTGATGCAATATATTCAGAACAAAAGGCTAAATTGATAGTAAACAATGTGGTCACTGAAGAGTTTAAAATTGAAAAAGGAACACGACAAGGCTGCCCGATTTCCCCTTTGTTATTTATATCAGTTCTGGAGGTGCTCTTGAATATGATTAGAGGGGACCGGTTGGTGGAAGGGATTCAGGTCGGAGCGAAACAATATAAACTTAAAGCTTTTGCAGATGACCTAGTTTTGACCCTGCAGGAGCCAGAATCTAGTACAAAAAGAGTATTACAACTGATTCAAGATTTTGGTCGGGTGGCAGGATTTAAACTAAATAAACAGAAAACTAAGGTGTTGGGGAAAAATCTGACAGATGTAGAGTCGGAACAGTTTCAGAGAGAAACGGAACTAACTGTGGTTAAAAAAGTAAAGTACCTAGGGGTAAACATAACAGCAAAAAATCTGAGTCTATTTAAGGATAATTACGAAAAATGTTGGGCTGAAATTAAGAGAAATTTGGATAGTTGGACAAAATTGAAGCTTTCTCTGTCAGGCCGAATCGCTGCTGTCAAGATGAATGTATTGCCAAAGATGTTGTTTTTGTTTCAAACATTGCAGATTGTGGACAAGACAGAGTGTTTCCGGAAGTGGCAGAGAGATATATCTAGATTTGTCTGGCAGGGCAAAAAGCCCAGAATTAAGTTCAAGATACTAACTGATGCAAAAGAAAGAGGGGGCTTTGCCCTGCCAGACCTAAAGTTGTATTATGAAGCCGCAGCCTTTTGCTGGCTAAAAGACTGGCTACTTCTTGAGGACACTGACGTATTGGACTTGGAAGGGTTTAATAATGCCTTTGGTTGGCATGCATATCTATGGTATGATAAGGTTAAGATTAATAAGGTCTTTAAGAACCATATTGTCAGGAAAGCAGTTTTTAAAGTCTGGACAAAATACAAAGACTTATTGGAAAATAAAACTCCGAGGTGGCTTTCACCTCTGGAAGCTAAGGCCCGAAAAAGACTCAATATGGAGGCCAACTGGCCAAAATATTGGGAAATATTAGAAAAAGATGGAGACAATTGGAAATTGCAGAGTTTGGAGAAAATGAAGGATAAAGTGCGAGACTGGTTACATTACGCTCAGATTAAAGAAGTTTTTAAAAATGACAAAAAGCTAGGGTTCCAGGTGGAGAAATCGAAGTTGGAAACAGAATTGTTAGAGCCAAAAACTAAGGTTTTATCAAGAATGTATAACTTGCTGCTGAAATGGAATACACAAGACGAAATGGTTAAATCGGTTATGATAAAGTGGGCTCAGGATATTGGGCATAATATTATGTTTGAGGACTGGGAAAGGTTGTGGACCACTGGGCTGAACTTCACTGCATGTAATGCTTTGAAGGAAAATGTAATGAAAATGATGTATAGATGGTACATGACCCCAGTTAAACTTGCCAAAATATACCATTTGTCTGATAATAAATGTTGGAAATGTAAAGAACATGAAGGAACATTCTTTCACCTCTGGTGGACTTGCCCTAGAGTGAAGGCCTTCTGGGAAATGATTTATAATGAGTTGAAAAAGGTATTTAAGTATACCTTTACTAAGAAACCAGAGGCCTTCCTTCTGGGCATTGTCGGCCAGAAGGTGTTAAAGAAGGACCGAACATTTTTTATGTATGCAACAACGGCAGCAAGGATACTCATTGCCAAGAGCTGGAAAACTCAAGATCTACCCACACTGGAAGAATGGCAGATGCAGCTGATGGACTATATGCAACTGGCCGAGATGACTGGCAGAATCCGAGACCTGGGAGAAGAGAGGGTTGAAGAAGACTGGAAGAAATTCAAGATTTATCTACAAAAGTATTGTAATTTGGTTGAATGCTAAGAAGGATGCTAGATCATAAATAATTGCCTACCACTGAATTAGATTGAACCTGACGATAAGTGAGATTGAGGGAAACATAAAATTTGTGGAGAATAGATTAAATTAACTGAACAAAACTTAAGAATATAAACAAGATGATAAATTGCTGGAAAAAATTTATAACGATGTAAGTGGGAGTGGGAGACGTGAGGGAGTCCAAAGAAGTTCTGAAAAATGTGTTATGATCCATGTTATATTGTTTATTATTTTTGCATTTTGTATTTTAAAAAAATCTCAATAAATATTTATAAAAAAAAAAAAGATTTTTCTCCAAACTTACAGTTTCATGATGAAGCACTCAAGGTAAAGTAACGTTATCAAAATTAAATACTCTCACACCAGTGAAAACCGATCAAAAAAGTACATGGGAGGCAAAGGTCTACAAACAAACAAAAAGTAATCTAATGGTGATAGAAGTCTGATAAGGACTGGCTCAATCAAATTCCTATGGCAGTGAGTTCCACAGCCTCGGTGCTGCAGCAGAGAAAGTGCGTCTTCCTTGTTTGCACCAGCCACACATAGCAAGCACAAGCACAAGCACAACAATAGCAATAGCAATAGCAATAGCAATAGCAATAGCAATAGCAATAGCAATAGCAATTAGCAATAGCAATAGCAATAGCAATAGCAATAGCAATAGCAATAGCAATAGCAATACATTAATTGTTTAATAATCATCTTCCACATATATGTCCAAAGGCAATGTATAAAATATAATAAAAAGTATATATATATTTTAAAAAAACTTCCCTAAGCAGGGCTGCCTTCAGATGTCTTCTGAAAGTCAGTTAGTTGTTTATTTCCTTGACATTTGATGGGAGGGCATTCCACAGGGCGGGTGAGGCCACTGAGAAGACCCTCTGCCTTGTTCACTTCTACAGAATGGGGCAGCCACATCGAAAACCCTGCTCCAAGTTACTGTGTAAAGGTAAAGGTAAAGGACCCCTGACAGTTAAGTCCAGTCGCAGATGACTCTGGGGTTGCGGCACTCATCTCGCTTTACAGGCTGAGGGAGCTGGTGTTTGTCTGCAGACAGCTTTTCTGGGTCATGTGGCCAGCATGACTAAACCACTTCTGGCACAACGGGACACCGTGATGAGTGCCAGAGCACATGAAAACACCATTTCCCTTCCCGCTGCAGCGGTACCTATTTATCTACTTGTGCAGGCACACTTTTGAACTGCTAGGTTGGCAGGGGCTGGGACAGAGCAATGGGAGCTCACCCCATAGCACGGATTTGAACTGCCGGCCTTCTGATCGGCAAGCCCAAGAAGCTCAGTGGTTTGGACCACAGCGCCACCTGTTCCCTTTTGATCTACTGTATACTGATACAGTGACTGAATACACAAAAGGACTACTCCCACTGAGCTCAGAGTTTGGGTGGGATCATATGGGAGATGACCCTTAATTCTTGGATGCAACACATTTAGGTCTTCAAATGCAACTGCCAGCATTTTGAATTGTGGCCAGATGCAGGCTTGCAGCCAGTGAAGTTGGCATGAAAGACTGACTGCTTGCGTGCTCCAAGCACCCCAAATTTACAGCCTTGATAGCTGAATGTCTGATATCAGAATGAAAACTGGTAAGATACTTGTGGCGTTTGCCCGTTCTTTTGAAAATGTCTGTATAGGGGGAGAGAAAGAGTTAATAGGTAGACCAATAGAAAAGCCAGAGGCGGAGCCTACCTGTTTATAAAAGAGCTTAGCCCAAGGTTTAGTTAGTTGGTTAGTTGGGAAAGCAGTTGGAAATAGAGAGACAGTTAGTGCAATTGGTTCTTGTGTGAGGGGAGGTAGAAGAGTTAGAGACAGAATAAAATAAGACTAAGAGGGTAAAGGGTAACAGCGTTTCGAATGCATTAAAGTTTATTTGTGTTTGCAATAAACTACAATCTTCATTGTTAACTTAAGAACCTGACTGAGACTAAGTGATTTACCTGGGAGGACCTGGTTGGTGGGAGCGGATTAGTGGTGTACGGGTCAATAGTCCATGAGACAACCAGGGGCTCCATACAAACACCACAATACTCCTTAAGGAAGATGCATATTCAGAATTACATTTGAAAATGCGATGTACAGTGGTACCTCAGGTTACATACACTTCAGGTTACATACGCTTTAGGTTACACACTCCTCAGGTTAAGAACTTTGCTTCAGGATGAGAACAAAAATTGTGCTCCGGCAGCAGCAGCGGGAGGCCCTATTAGCTAAAGTGGTGCTTCAGGTTAAGAACAGTTTCAGGTTAAGAACGGACCTCCGGAACGAATTAAGTACTTAACCTGAGGTATCACTGTATCTGATGCATATACTGTTTCTTAATGCTTTTAGATGGAGCTTCAGCACCCGGGAAGCTTAGGAATCCATATGGATTTACTAATCCATTTTTCCCCTGTTGTGTTTGCCAGGCCTGACAACGTTCATGATATCTGACTCTTGTCAGCTCATTTCCCTGGCAACAACTGATTTTAGACCCTCTGAAGTCGCAGATTCCCTCAGAAATTCAAAATGCCTACTGTGTTTTGCATTTTTCTTTTTAAGATAAACTTTACAGGGGTGGGGGGCTCTATATTTGACAACTGCTGATTGCCATGTTCTGTTAATTAGCATGAAGATAAAATGCCTGTTTCCTCACCAGCTCTAGTCCAAGTAGAATTTTAAAGAGTTCAGGTTATGAATTAACTGAGTGTGCTGCAGTTTGTGGGTCACTCCATATTGCATTAGATCTTGTGGAAAGGTTAGAGCTCTGCAGAATGTTCCTTAATTTCTACATTCACTTTGAAAGTTGCTCATTTCATGTAGCTAAATATCTTAGTGAAAAATACATTGCCAAATAATGGCAATCAGCAGTTGTCAAATATATTCAATATTCAATATTCCTTGAAACCTCGTCGTTCTTCTGGCAGCTGCTTGTTCAGTGTCAAATTTCTCCTCATTGTCCTTCTCCTCATTTGTCCATGCTGCTGCTTAACCCTGTTGGCTATAATGACTTATCCATAATGCCATCATGTCAATCATCAACATGGCCATGTGACTCTCCGTAGCCAATGGCATGAGGGGATATAGTGCAGCGTATATATATCATGGCATCATCAACATGGCCATGTGACTCTCCATAGCCAATGGCATGAGGGGATATAGTGCAGCGTATCGGACTAGGATCACCTGCAGGTAACAGGTTTATTGAGCATTCATTAAGACTTCTTTACACCAAGTTTCCAGGGACGTTAGATGACACTGGCTGTTTACTGAGCATTCATTATGATTTGTTTACAGGAAGGTTAGAATGCATTGTGTCAAGAAAGTGCTGTCCCACGCTTTCCAGTGCCTATTCCCCTCACTTTCCTTATTACATAAAGTCTGGTTTGGGAGAAAATGAGTTTGTTGTGCAAAAGTGCCAAATCAACTTTAATTCCACAACCTGGACTTGCTGGTATATAATTGAATCACACCCCACCAAATGGGAGGCCTGGGTTGAAATCTCTGTTCGTCTATGATGCTCACATGGCCCAGTTACTATCTCTCAGCCTGACCTACCTCACAAGTTTGGTGTGAGGATAAAATGGAGGCAGGGTGGACTATGTATGCTGCCTCGATTTCTTTATGAGGAAAGTCGAGGTATGAGTGTAGTAAATAATAAAGTAACACCGAAACTATGTGAATAGTCTCATTCGCAATGAAAATCTCCTAGGAATACCACTATGCAACATTCATGAAAATGAACACAAAATGAGGTGATTAGTTGTGGTGGTCAGACCCCTCTGGGTTCAATTTGTGTGCTTGGGTAACTGAACTATTTTCTTGAAATGTCACAAAATAAATTGGTTATTTATCATCTCTGTTACAAGGACTCTTTTAGGATTCTGGCATGGTTCCAAGGATGCCACTGAGAGCATGACAGATCCCTTCCCCAGATGCCCTCAGATCTCCTTATCTGGCTGTTGTGGCTTCAATGGCAACAACATACCTCTGGATTTTCTTGATTGATTGAATTTATATCTTATCCTTCCCCAGGAAGGAGCCCAGGGTGCTAAACAGATGCACAACTGAATAAGAAAAAGAAAGCCAACACACACACACACACACACACACACAAACCTTGCAGTTAATTTAAAACATTAATCCATCCAATGAACTTAAGGTTGCCAGGAAGAGTATTCTACGGGCACCGAGTGTCTGGGTGAACAATAATGTTTTCAAATCCACCCTGAAGCCCAATAATGATGAAGAGAGGAACACCTCATTAGGGAGGGCTTTCCACAACAAGGGAACCACCACTGAAAAGGCTCTGTCACAGGTCAGTGCCAGCTGGTGGCAGATACCAGTTGTTACAGAGAAAAAGCAGGAGCAGGATAGTGCCTTTGTGTCTTGCTTTTGGGCGTCCCAGAGGCATCAGGTTAGGCACTGTGAAAACATGATTCTGTGATTAAATAGGGCTTTGGTCTGATTGAGGCGAGTACTTATGTCCATATGCACTAGGATATTGTCTCGCCCCCTACTCCCACAGTCTTTTTAACTATTTATTTATTTATGGAGCTCACCTGGAGATTTAAGGCTTCCCCCTGCTACCTGGGCGCAGGAGGCGGGGTGCAGCCCAATCTGGGAACTTCAGGTCAGCCCTAGAGGGTCTGCCACCCCTATTTGCCACTGTGAGAACAGTGGGCTCTTTTTGTGTTCAACTCGTGCCTGTTTTATCTATCTAGTGTTTGAACTTCTTCATGTCCTTTATTGGCAACTGAAATGCGCCTTTTATGAGAATCTCGCAGACAAATGGCAATAGCAGCGACGTGCGCTTGAATAGGAAATGGGATGTGTTGATAGACGAATGGCAATGGGGCAACATAATCTTAAGTAGAAAAGGGAATGTGTTGAGTACATATATAGGCAGAGCTTAGCCATAGAATGAAGAGAGTATATTAGTAACTCTGCACTGTAAAAGATGCAAGGCTGCATCTGTCATGCTTCATAAGACTGCAAAAGCTATTATCCTTTTTGAAAGGCAACATATTTCACAGGGTGGAACGCTCGGAACATCCTTGCTGTGCTGTGTGCTGTTGAAACGAACTCTTCCACACTCGCTATTGAATCTATCTATCTGGTCTTGGCTAGATGTCTTTCAGCTGCCCTGCAGGTGCTGTGGAACAATATCTCGCTCCATAGGTTTGCATTCTTCAAATAAAGATTTGCTCCAGCCATATGTTTACTGGCAAATGCGCACTCTGGTGCAGCTGCTGGTGGAGTTTGCAGGACTTTATGGGAGAGCTGCAGAAGTCCCACTGCAATATGACAAACAGAGCAATCCTTCCTCGGAGTTAATGTCTGCAGCATTACTAATAAATCCCATCACACTGCCTTGTTGGTGTTGACAGTATCTTCTGCCTCTTACAGCATGGCTTCTGTTATGGATATACACTGCATATTGTGTGATGAATACCAATGCTACAAGTTTGTCTTGGCCCTTCGTCTAGAACGACAAACTTTTGAACTTGAAGTAACAAATCCCATCACACTGGCAGAATATGATGACACACCAGCTTACTGGATTTGCTCTGGATTGATGGTGGAACCCTGATGCTGGCAGGTCTGATGCCAATACAAGGGGTGTGTGCCATTGTTTCACTCAAAACTTAATTGGAACCAGGCCTTTTCCAAATATAGTTATGCCTGCAAAAGAGGTGGTGACTGGAGGCAATGCAGAAGCCCAGATAACTGTCCCTCCTTCGCATCCCAGCCACTTTAGAGGATAGCTTGCTGACTGGTTCAGTAGCTTCTTGAACCTCAGCACTGTAGGTGTATGTAAAGTCCAAACAAGAGAACACAATTCATGTTTCAAGATGTCTGGCACAGGTTTACCTCACTCTCATCTGCACAACTGCTTACTTTAGTAATCAGTGGTGTCCAAACTTTTTTCAAAGAGGGCCAGATTTGATGAAGTGAAGGGCCGTGGGAGCCAACCAAAGTTGTGGAGCTTCTTTTAAGATTGAAGTTGTTGAGAGTTTTTTTTTAGGATTTTACCCCAGGAAGCAAAGATTAAACCAATCGGCGGGCCAGATTAGGCCCCTGAAATGGACTTTGGACATGCCTGCTTTAGTTAATGGCAAGTATGAGAAAACCAACTGGACACACACCGGTTATTGGATGAGAGAAAGCTAGAAAAGTTGAAACCTTCAAGTTACTGGACCTTAATGTGTGGGGTGGAATTTTATCCGACTGGTCCCCACACTTTAAATATAAAGCTTGATAGTCTCATTGTGGCCTTCATACAAATCGACAACTTTGTTGTAAAAAGTTGACTTTGGGAGGGAGAGGCTGAAGAGTTTCCCAAATTTCTGCCCAAAAATACTCACTTTTTTTTGCACCTGTTTGCAGTTCACTGTTCCACAGTTCAGCATCATTTTGTGTGTGTGCAGGGAAGAGTCTCTCTGCTGCCCAGCTTTGCCTCATCAATACATGGATGACAATGTTATTTGCTACAGGAATGCAATGGAGAAGATGGGGCCAACAGGCTTGTCCCTGCTCTGCTTGTCATGTGGTGTAATCATCGGTGGAAGAGAATACCTGATTAGTGCTTGATTTGGAGGGCAGAGAGGAGAGAAGGGGCATGCAATTTAATTGTTGAAGCAACTCATTTCATGTTCCCTAAGTTTCTGAGTTTATAACTGAAGGGAGTCACATGATTTGAATACTATTTATTTAGAATGCATCTGAGTAAAACACCGCTCTTCCTGTTCCAAACTGGCAACTAACACACACTCCCAGCATTATTGAAGGCTGTTTTGGGTCACCATTTCCCTTTGGAACCATGATGAGAAGACATGAAGGATGAATAGCCTTTCCTGCTGTACCTCCTGATTTCCTACACAGCCGTCCCCACACCGTTTTAGCTAACTAGGTATCATTTTATTACAGAAAATCCTGCTCTGGCTTCTTCCTTGTGGACACCATCTCTTCTTCCTCCCCCCTCACTTGTCCTTTCCTCTCCTCCATTTTGCGGTTCCCCTCCATCCTTTTACGAGACAGAGCAACCTGAATGAGAAATGTTCTGTTGGCAGTGATGCCGAGCTTATCCCGAGAGGTTAACTCTTTTTAGAAAAAGCTCTTGGATTATTAATATAACATCCACTTTAAAAGAGCCACTGGCAAAAGATACCAAGAGGGATCTTGGTGTGGCGTTACAGTTGATGAATAGGAAAGTTGAACAGTGCGAAAGCTCCTCCATTATAACTCTGCTGTGAGTTTGAGCACAGTTTGCAAGCTGCCTTTGAACTCTTTATGGCTTTTGAGTTCCGGGTCTGAGATGTTTGACGCTTCTCAGAATTATAATTGAAATCCTGTATCAAGCATTTCTGTTTCTTACCTTGGTGAGCTTTGGAGAGTTATAGCTCTGCCAGCTATGCCTTGATGGAATGGGACAATGGATTCAGCCAATCATCTGGCAGGCAATATATTAAGGCAGGCTTGTCTTTGTGGAAACTAAAGTTAAGAAGGCCCTGTAGCAAGGGGACGAGAGAGTATTTTGCATGCCTAGGTGTTTGGTACCTCTTTCCGTTCGTCTAGCAAGAGAATTCCATTCTGAAGCTGTCTGCTGTATTCGCCTTAGCCAAACTGGAAAGCATTCAAGTGTTTGCTCAAAACTGAAACTGCCATGAGCTCACTTTGAGAGACACCTCTTTGCTCTTCTATTGATTGCCTCGCCTCAGCTCCAGTCTGAGGAGGAGGTGAAGAAAAAAGGAGGTGGATGAAGAAACATTTTTGTTTGTCAGTGTGGAACTTGGATGGGAATATGCAGAAGGTACATTAAAGGTTAGGCATGGAAAGGGGCCACTGAAAGGCATTGCCAAGGCATTGCATCCCAACTCAGTTCTGCTGATGCAATGGAGCTTCTGTTTCTCCTCTCACCAAATCTGCTCTGGAGGATCTGCCAACCCTCAGGAGCTGATTTTGAGAGTGTGTGAGGGAGCGGAGGGAGCAAGAGAGGAAGAAATTCCATTGCACACATGCAAGTCTCTTGTGCCAACAGAGCTGCAGTCTTGGATGTGGCCCACTGTTGGTGGGTATGTTTTGTTTGCCTGGGTGGAAAATAGCCCCTAGAGCAGGTGTGGGAAACCTGTGGCCCTCCAGTGAGGCCAATGGTCATGCATGATGGGAGTTGTTGTCCAGCAACATCTGGAGGGGCCACATTCCTCCTGCCCCCTGACATAGTGGATGATTGTCAGGTTTCTTTCAATATACTCCCGTGTGGCTGATTCAAGCTTGCAGGAAATGAGTCCTGCTAGCTAATGGAAGTGAAAGATGGACCATAAAGAAGGTTGATCGCCGAAGAATTGATGCTTTTGAATTATGGTGCTGGAGGAGACTCTTGAGAGTCCCATGGACTGCAAGAAGATCAAACCTCTCCATTCTTAAGGAAATCAGCCCTGAGTGCTCACTGGAAGGGCAGATCCTGAAGCTGAGGCTCCAATACTTTGGCCACCTCATTAGAAGAGAAGACTCCCTGGGAAAGACCCTGATGTTGGGAAAGATGGAGGGCACAAGGAGAAGGGGACGGCAGAGGACGAGATGGTTGGACAGTGTTCTCGAAGCTACCAACATGAGTTTGACCAAACTGCAGGAGGCAGTGGAAGACAGAAGTGCCTGGCGTGCTCTGGTCCATGGGGTCATGAAGTGTCGGACACGACTAAAAGACTAAACAACAACAATTTATTGCCTATATTTATTGTCACACTCTTCAAGAAGTTCACTGTGGTGTGCATGGACTGCTGCCCCTACTCTTGCACTGCCCCATATGCCTTCAGACTGACTGTTCTCCCCTAAGGGTCACTCAATAAACTCCATGGCTGAGTTTGTGATTTGAATCTTGGATGCGGGAGTCCCCACTACTGGCACGACACAATACTGTGCTACCACTATGCCCACCATTCTACTGATACCCAGTAACATGTTCATAAGCAAACAGCTCCCCCCCCCCCCAATTACATTAGATGTCTTCTGGATCCTTAACAGAAAAGTTCTCATTTGAAATCCTACCTATCCCCAAATCCTGGGCAGTTCTTCTTCACCAGCTGTATGAAAGCCCCCAATTCATACTGCCCAGGAGACCAATGATTAAAAACATCCACTGCCTGGTGCATCCTTAAGCACAATGCAAAGATTGTTCAAGTAGTGAGAAAAAAGCATGAAAAGCAGTGGATTTGTGAAGTTTTGTTTGATGAAGAAAAGAGTCTATGGAACCACTGGTATGGAAGTGTTTTGAGAATGTGTGGGGTGTACCCCTCACGGCTAGCATCGACTCTCCTTTCCATTCCCTATTGAGCCTGCTAACTTGTTTGTTAATTTATCTGAAACATCTAATAGCCTCCTTATAGGCTTTTCTCTAGGCTCTTAAAGCCGGATGGTTAAACAGCCTTAAACCGGTATTCTGGCATGACTGCTTGGTGTGTGTCTAACCAAGTGGGATACAACGAAAGGAGCATTCTGTTATGTATGGTTTTGGGGAAATGCCCAGCTGTGTGGGTCTTTCTGTGGCTGGCACAGATTGTGACAGAATGCTCCATTCTCTAGCCACCCTTTCTATTCTGAACCCACCCACAGTGCTGTTCTCCTCAGAATAGCATAGGAGTTAACGTTCTCTTCTAAATTGTCTCTTTAGCTACATATGCATGGAATTATGACATTCAGGTGGTTGCCCACATTATGGACATTGTTATAAGTTTGGGAGGGAGACCCCCCTAAACCCAATAAAATAATGAACGTCAGAATCTAGCTTATATTTTTTATATTGAAGGGAAAATACAGGCTGCAGCAGTAGACTAGGCCAGGCCACGCTGGTTGAATGAAACAACGGCCAGGCATCCAAACATCAAAGAAGGTGTGTGAGTCTGGGCAAAACAGAGGTTGCCAAGACGATGGGAAGGAGTTGCTGAGAAGAAGAAGGGAGAACAAAGGTCCATGAGCTGTTGGACAGGTTAGAACTCCATGCGGGGGCTGGAGGGCCAGAACCACCTTATCTGCTGGCTGGAGAGACTGCGACCCAGAGACTAGCGAGCATGGCTAGCTGTTCTAGACGCAAGCTTGTTGATTCCATGAGGGAAGCAGAGAGGGACACTTTTGAGATGACAGTGCTTCAAGATCTGCAACTCCCCCCACCTACACTCAGGTTGTACATATGCACATAAAGTCACTAAAGTCTCTGCCCCATCTTGATTCACAATGGAAACATGACCTGGGTGAGCGCCTGGAACTCCCTGGAATTTGGCAGAGGTTGGGGGCTGGTGTGTCACTGTTGCAACAATATACTGCATTGGCCCGAATATAAGCCTCACCCAAATATAAGACACACATTTAAAAGTCAAGGGGGGGGGAGAGAAAAAGACAATACCTGAATATAAGCCACCCCCTTCCTCGCTTTCTCCCTTCCTGGCCTTGGGGGAGAGGACGGGTGACTACGCGTGGGGCGGGCGCTGTTTGCCCCATGCTCCTGGCTGCATACTGGGTAATTTTTGTAAGGTCACAAATATAAGCCGCACTTTAACTTTTCATGGTCGGATTTTTTTTTGGGGGGGGGGATGCGGCTTATATTCAGGCCAATGTGGTACTATAGGAGCTGCTGGGATCTGTGTGCAGCTGCCCCATGGAATACAGCTGGCTGCTTTGTGGTGAAGTACTTCAGGCCCTGGACTGCCTCCATCCTTCCAGGCTGGCCTTTGGAGCCTACTAGACAGAAAGGAGTATGGGCAGTGCCTGAGCTCCACCATGTTCCTATGTCCTTGGTTGTTCTTCAGTCCTGAATTCGGACTTGCTGCTTCTCCTGTCTCCTTCGTCCTTTTGGTTCCAACTCCTGCCTCCCTTCTGCTTTCTCCTTGGGTTCTGACTTACTCTTGGGTCCTTAATACTGCTCTGCCCCACAGCCCCTGGTTCCCAGCTCCTGGCTCACGCAAGACTGCTCTCACAGTGGAGCCCTGAAAACTGGGATGTCAGATTCTCTTACAGCTGAAAACCTGCAGCTGAAAAATACAGTGTGCAAGGAGAAGGGACAGAAACCAGACCATAGCCTTAGATTTCAGTGCCCTCCGCAGCGGTCAAACATTTCCCAAAGCACACCAAGGATGCTGAAATGTTCTGATGCGCAGCAAGGTGACCAGGCAAATTGAGTTGGTGCAGTCCTGAATCTCTGCTAACTCCCACCCTAATCACTATTGCTAGGGCTGGTAAAAGAATCAACATTGCCAAGGAAATTCATAAATAAGTTTTGTGAGGTTTCCTTTATTCCTGGCTCTCGCTTTTTTTTAAAAAAGCAGAGCTCCCCGCAGCGTTCCACTGGCCTTGAAGTACTTTTGAAGATAATGTCACTGGGTAGCCCTGCTGCAAAGCAATACTGTTGATGTGCAAATGCGCTTGGCTGCAGGGAAGCATGCAGGCAACATAAAGCAAGTTTACCTGCTGTGCTGGACTCTTGGAACAATCTTGTTTCACCCTAAATTTAAAAAGGAGAAGAAAAGGAAAAATGGATCAGAGGAAGAGGCTGCTCGTTGCACCGAGAGATCTAACAGACTTCTTCAAGTAGCTGAATTAGTTGGATGACATACTGTGAATACAGCTGTTAATTTATATTTGGAAAGCGGATACTAAATTAAAAGAATTTGTATGCTTTTGCAGCATGAATTGGTGTGTCTGTGTGTTCAGCTACATCATCAGTAGGGAACCTCAGACCTGGTGACTGAATACCAGGAAGATGCAGGTCACCTAGGTGTGTGGGGTGGGATTGATTGTTAAACCACTCTGAGAATTGTAGCTCTGGGAGGGGAATAGGGGTCTCCTAACAACTCTCAGCACCCTTATCAAACTACAGTTTTCAGGATACTTCAGTGGAAGCCAAGACTGTTATAGTAGTACAACAGTGCTTTTAATGTAGGGTGCAGATCTGGCTTAAGACTAAATTAATGCATGAAGGGGTTAAGACCACAGAGTAAGCTGTCCTGCCAGGCTTAGCTCACCTTGGCAGGAACTAGGTTTATCAAGCCTTTGTTCCTCCAGTCTCCCTGATGAACTCAGCATGTGAAGAAGCTAAGCTGATTCCTTCAACTTAGCTGCATGGCTCTCACAAGCCACTCTTGAGTTTCTATACCCGTAATTTAGGAATTTTCTCCACTTTGGAACTAAACTAAGTGTTACTTCCTGTGCAACTTTTTATGAATGCTGTACGGAAAAACACATGAATCTGACCATTGGAGAGTTGGTAAGTAAACTATTTTTAAATTACCAAATGCATGGTCTTTTTCTATGCTAGAGGGAAGTTTTTGGCACTCACAAGAGCATATTTTAAAGGTCTAACAGCCTATATTGGATCTTGGCATCCAGGAATTCTCCTTTCTATATTTTCCCTTGCACCAGCAGTTTGGTCACTGAAAGGACAAATAGATGAAATCTCTGTAGTGGTACCAGCCCGAGAGATTACCACACTATTTCCAGCTCAGATTGGAAAAGCAAAGGTCTATCTAGTCTAACATCTTGCTCCCTAGAATGGTGAAGCCCACAATCTTGAAGATCATATTACCATAGGAGCAACAACCTGCCAGGAGACAGCAGGCAACTGAGCAGGTCAAATGAATTACTCAGGATCAGGAAGCATTATTTCATTTTACCTTTGCATGACATTTTCCCATTGCAATTAACTTCTTGGGATTGCCATTGGATGTTAAAAGATGAAAGAAAATATTCCTTTCAGTACATTGTCTCTACGTTACTCTGCATCAAAGACAGCGCTGGCCATAAAACCAATACAATAGCCCAGTGTTTATCACCATCTGAGCAAGCAAAGCTGCTTTCTCAAGTCTGCCTATCTAGGATCAAAAACAAATTGTTTTGCTCCTTTCATTCACACCCCAAGGTAGGTGGGACTTCCAAGAAAGGTGTTATGCAGTCCAAGTTGTGGAGCAGCAGGAGAGAGTGCAAGGTTGTGGTTGTGGTTGTTGATGTTGTTGTTGTTCTAGCTAAAATAGGGACACTATTTCCTTTCAACCTTTCCTAGTTTCCTAGAGGCTTGCAGTGGGAGAGGAATCCCATGAAGTAACTCCATGACTGAAGTGTCTGAAAGGTACCTTTCTCTCAGTTAAACCTAATAGCTATCAGCATGGAGAATCTTGCTAGGATGGTGTCGTCCTAGCATGAAGAGTCTCTATCTGATTAGACTGGACGATATTAAAAAATGACTTTCGGGGACTTCCGGGTTGGCGCCCCCGGCAATGGTGGAGCTCCTCCGATGGGGAGGAACTTGCTCCGTGGAAAGTTGGGTCTGAACCGCCATGGCGAAGGCGGAGACCCATTGAAATCACAGGCGGAAGAAGCTTGTGAACCTGGGATTCAGCTGGCACCTTTTGCGCCTCCCCTACTCGCGGGGAAACCCTGTTTTGGGGATCCGGAGCGACGTGGGGTGAGCGGCACGGTGCTTTGAATCGACTGCTTCTTTCACGGAGTGATGCCGCATTGCTGTTGCTGGAGAGCGCTGACTTTTTCTTGTGGACAATTGGATTTTAAACAACAATCTGTGAGTAAAACGGAAAATTGGATCTTTAAATATCTTAATTTGGCATCGAACGGGGAAGGTTCAAAACAGGAAGTCCGCCTTCCTCTTTTGTAAATAGACTGAAGCAAAGAGCTTACAAGTTAAGGTCTCGGAAAGCCTTATGTAAAGGATTAAACTTCCATCGATTGAAATTATTAGACCCCCCTTGGAAGCAGGAGAAGAGGGGGGAAATTTTGGACTGTGTATCCTGCAGGAGAGAGTGATTAAAATTAAATTACCACTGCTCTGAACCTGGGAACGGGCTCCCAGTGATTGACGTTTTGGGAGAGTTCATTGACAGCGAAGAGAATGGATGTTGACAGTCAGTTAAATAAGAGAAATATATTGTTTCCATTGTCCGCTTCTGCGTTTAAAAGGGAGGAAAAGTATCTGAAAATTGAAACTATCTTTATTTTTTGATCTGTGTTGGAAAAGATTGATACAAGTGGAGACTGTTCCCCTTTAGAGGGAGCTTTTGAAACTGTTACAAGAGTGGAGCTGGGAAATCTCCAGCTGCTTGATAAGAACTGTGAGAACTAGAGATTGACCTTGGATATTCAAGAATGTCGACAGGAGAAGCCTAATGGACTGCATTTATGGACAGATAAGCCACTTGTTGGAACAGCTTCATAAAAAGATGGATGCTATGACTACTAAAATTGACATTTTGGAACCAAAAGTGAGCACCAATACAGAAATTATTCAGGATTTGGCACAGGAATCTATTTCAACAGGACAAATTGCTGAAAAGGAGAAGGAGAAAGTTGCTGTTGTCGAACCTAAAGTAATACAAGGGGGAGCCTTAGCCTTACAGAGGCAAATTGAGGACTACAAGTTGAGGCCCTTTATGATTGAGACTAGAAAAAGTCAGATTTTGAAGATCGGAGCCTGGCCTGGACTAGAAAAGGAAAGTTGGAAAGATCCCTCTATGCAGGGATTAATTGACTTTTGGAATATGGACTTGGGTCAGGAGGAGATTGGAGTTCTGGGGGCCTTTGGATTTGGAGGAATTTTGAAACATGCCCGGAAATACTTTATGGATCCTAGTTTTAATTATGGAAATCTGGCTGACCTGTCGAGAAGGAATAAAAGTATCGTTGGATTGGAGTTTCCCCGAGATCTGCTCTTCAGCATCAAAGAATATGAAGAAGACTGGAAGAAGGGACGTGGAAAAGAGTTAAGAGCCTCGGACATAAGATCTCCAGGTTGATGGACTGTATGGAGTTGACGGAAGTGGCTGGTAGAGTCCGAGACTGGGGAGAGGAGATGGTGGAAGAAGATTGGAAATTTAAAGTCTCTATATAGAAATATTGTAAAATTAATGAGTGATAGAAAAATGTTGGAAGGAAATTTTATGGCTTTAGCTGAAATGCTATAAGGAGTTAAGTTTAAATAAGTATACTAATTTTAATGGAAATAAGATTAAAAATATGTTAAGACATTTATATGTTAGAAAATAGAGAAAGATGGAAAGGAATTGCTGAAACAATTAATGGAAGTGGAATACAAAGAGGGAGGTGAGAGGAGGTCAATGATACAAGGGAATGAAAGATAGAATATGGAAAAGGTATGATGTATGTTTTTTAATTGTTTTTGTTTTATTTAGTTTAGTTTATTGTTTTAGTTTAATGTGTTAAGGTTGTATTTTCTATTGTTTATGTATTGTATTGTTTTTTCTCTTTTTTGTTCTTTTGTCTTCTTTCTTCCTTTTCTTTTTTGTAAGCTTTAAAAGTAATAAATATTATTTTTTTTAAAAAATGACTTTCAACATCACTTTGATGTCTCATCAAAGGAAATTTCAGCAGCCTCTATGGAAACCATATATTGATTTGGCCCTCAGTTGTTGTGGAGGCCTAGCTTCCCACATGGTAGCAAACACCATGTGGAGCAAGTGAAGCGCCTGAGCCACAATTCAATGCGTCAGTGTCACCACTGCCAGTAGCCAAATGAAAGGATTTCAAAGATGCACCAACACCACCTCCTTGTTTTATACAAACCAGCTCTTGGTCAGATGGGTCTCGATTTTGATGGCGATCCCACCTTGTTTTGGGGTGAAAGTGGTCCCCCACTCTGCTCCCAGCATTGCACACTGGAATATGTAGCCAGGCTGTTAGTTGATTGCTTTATTTCTTAAGTGAAGCATTTTGATTTGAAAAATGTTTTCAGAGTCTTCTTCCTCCCAACAGCCTTGCCAGGGCAGTAGCTGTCAATGTCACAGATGGTGACCTGAGGAAATGTGGCTTGCCCGAGGCCACACGATAACTCGAGCCATGCACATCTGCTAGCGGGTGTGGATAGGATGGATATCCCTATCCAAATGAAAAAAAAACAAACCTCCAGTCAGATCAGGGGAGCCTTGGTGACCATTGCAGTACAGTCTGCAGGTACAGTCAAATCAGCTGCACGCATGGAAACCTGTTTTTGCAAATGTGTCTCCCTTGCTGGATTGGGGTTAAATGAGTACATAGGAGAAGCATGACTTAATGATAGGTTCCTCAAGTTCATGTCAAACTCTTTAGCCGTCCTTCTCCATGTGGACTTTTGACAGTCTACTCAGCCCTCTTTGGGGTTTCATTTTATTCATATATAAACCATCTGTCCACTGTGAATTGAACTATGACAGGCTGGCATTTGCTTGATTCCATTGTCAGATGCAAGAGCAACGGCTGTCATTCCATGTCACGGAAGGATGTTGGGCCAAAGACAGATATGAAGCATGCTTTGCCCGAATGCTTAAATAAAATAGGAAAGGATTCTCTCATGAGCTGAAGTGGCTATATGTGCTAAGTGGGAAATGCATGTGGAAATGGTGGTTCCGATAGGAATGTAAAGCAATACTGCTTTTTCATATATTACAGGTCTTTGGGTTTTGTTTGTTTTTCTGCTGGAAATAAGAAATATAGTGTTTATTGTTGCCCTACCTCCTATTTTTTGAGAGAAACATTGGTTCAAATAAGGGTGCAGGTCAGCTTTCCCTAAGCTGGGACCCTTCAAATTTTCCAGACAGCAATATAGACTACGATTCCCATCAGCCTAATTGCACAAAACTGTTTCTGCCATAGGTTTCTATTTTCCCATGGGCAAACCAATATTTACGTGTCCTGTTCAAACCCAGTTTTCCCGGGGAACTGCCAGTCCTGTCAGTGTTTTGCAGCGTTCCTTCCTACTGGCGTGGCTGGTTTCTCTCCACAAGAAATGGAGGGAAGGAAGAGGCGGAAAATAGTGCCAAATTACCTCTTCCTTTCTCAGCTCCCTGTCACCACTTTGATTCACACGTTGGCCAGAAACTCTACATACCCGGTCGATAACGCTTCCTCACCCCTTTGGCTGAGCACCTGCATAATTTGTCCTCAGCTGCTGCCGAATTCCTTGCTTGCCCTATTTTGTGCTTCGTGCGGTGCTGTGTTTTGCATCACTTTCTGGAAATGTTATTCGGTGCTGAAATCCATGTGTGGTTTGCAAACGCAAACCAGCCCTGTCCTTTCGGTGGTGTTAATTATGTATGCAGCTCCTGACTGCGACGTCCAGGGGAGGACTGTAGCTTACAGAATATACTTGCTTACGTTTAGGAGCCCTGCAACAATGATGCCCTTTATATCACTGCCCAGCACCCTTTGCTTCCCCTGCATGTCACCTTCTGAACAGCTCCCTCTCTCATACACTATTTGGTAATATATGATATTAAACGCCTTGCAAATATGTTGCAGCTGCAGAGAGAGAGACACAGAGAGAAAATCACAGGGAGTGGGGGAAATCAGAATCTGGAGCATTCAAAAACTACTATAAAAATGACACTCTCAGCTTTAGAGTCTAAAGCTTTGGTTTTTTCCTGCCCTAGTCATGAATGTCATCTGTGCTTGTCTGCATAGGGAGCAACCTAGAATAGAGCCCAGTTGGCTCCCTTAAATAAATAATCTTATTATAATTTTAAAACACATTGGAGCCAAGTTAATTCTAAAACCTGGAACATTTTTGGCCAGAGTGTAAGATGGCACAAAAATAGCAGAATATTTTGTTTTGCATGAGAATATTGCAAAATATGAAATTTCTATAATGTCCTTAACCATAGCAGGTATCCTTAGCCATTCTGGGCCGAGGGCCACATTTGGAAAGCTAAGGAACTGTTGTGGGTACCAAAAAAATACCCATTTCACAGGTGAAAAAATGGTGATGCTTAGAACCCCCCCAGCCCAAACTCCTGTATGCACCCCAAAATAAAACAAACAAAAATAAAACTGGGCAACACCCCCTCCAAACAAAAAATCAAGGTGCAAGGGAGAGTGACTGAGGGTGCTGTTGTGCCCATGAGTATCCTGTTAGTGACCTCATAACTATATTATTATGATATGTGAATTGCTATGTTGAAACTGAGGATAGATGGTTGATAATAACACTGCCAGTTGTGGGGAGAATACAGATGGCTAAATACTGTAAACACGATCAGTTGCCAACATTAGAAATATGAAAGGGAAAAAAACCTGGAATATTATGCTAATGCACAAACTGAGCTATTTCAAACATCTTTGGGACTGAAAACTTAGCTCAAGTGAACCTTTCAAAGACAGCAAGTTCTCTCTCTTTTTAGCCAACGTGGTGTTCTCCAGATGTTTCTGGGACTACAAGTCTGATCATCCATGACTATTGACCATGACAACATCTGGAGGTCATCACAATGGCGAACCTTGTACTAGATACAGATTGGACTAAGACACCTGAAAATGGAAGCTGCTACTTTGATCTATGAAGGATTTCTTATAATTAGATTCAACCCCTTTTGTGGCATACAATAGCACCTTGGGTTATGCAACCCTCGGGTTATGTAAACTTCAGGTTGCGAAAGTGGCAAACCTGGAAGTATTTGACCAGGTTTTGCCATGCACGTATGCGCCGAAGCGGTCTACCACTGTGCACATGCGTATAATAGTGATCCCCGGGTTGCGAAAACCTTGGGATCCGGCCGGACCTCTGGAATGGATCCCATTCGCAATTGGAGGTACCACTGTATTTGGAATTTTCCATGGTGTTTTTTTAAAAACAACAGCACATAATTTCTTTCAATGTACATTAAAATGTAAGGCTGTCACTGTGCAGCCCCCATTTAAGAATTTGTAGTACCTCATAACAATCCTAAAGTTAAAGGGGACCCCTGACCATTAGGTCCAGTCGTGGCCGACTCTGGGGTTGCGGCGCTCATCTCGCTTTATTGGCCGAGGGAGCCGGCGTACAGCTTCCGGGTCATGTGGCCAGCATGACTAAGCCGCTTCTGGCAAACCAGAGCAGTGCACGGAAACGCCGTTTACCTTCCTGCTGGAGCGGTACCTATTTATCTACTTGCACTTTGACGTGCTTTCGAACTGCTAGGTTGGTAGGAGCTGGAACCGAGCAACAGGAGCTCACCCCGTCGTGGGGATTCGAACCGCCGACCTTCTGATCTGCAAGTCCTAGGCTCTGTGGTTTAACCCACAGTGCCACCCGCATCCCCATAACAATCCTAGAATTACACAAAGTCAGGGTAGTGGAGGGGAGTACAAGAGTAGGCAGGTTGCACGAGAGCAGTGGCCATGCCATGGGTGTGAGAAGGCCAGGGGAGGGAAACACTGAGAGGGGAAAAGTGGTAGTTTAAAACGATGACAGAAGTTTGAGTGAAGCAGGGATGGAGGCAACTGAGAGGTAAATTGTAGGTTTGTAGGTTTAAACCACAGCAGAAGTTTGAGTAAAGTACTAGAGAATGTTTGAGGGACCCACATCCTTTATTTTTCTCACATGTGGCAGATGACGAATGGAAGAAAGACTCTCCTCCTGCAAAAGAGGGGGGGGTTGTGGGCGGGAGCCAGTCTCCGCCTCAAGCAGGGGGCGTAGCTCCCTGCCTCCCACTCACCTGGCTGGCTCCACACCCACGGGCAAGCACCCAACCAGGTGCCTTCGAGGGGGCATGGACAGCAGCGTAAATCACTGCTGTGCCAGCCATGCGGCCTCATTCTTCGTCATCCCGCCGCGAGTCACAACTTTCGTGGTATTGGTGGGTAGGTTAGGCATTGGAATAAAGTGTTGTGGTGTGTGGAAGGGCTAGGTGTGGCCCTTCGCCTACACCTTCAATTTTTGGGTGTTCCGTTAAAGGAATCCGGCGGTCGTGTATTCTGTCTGATGCCTGTGTAGCGGGGGGCCATGGCACGACCCTCGGTGACATCAGGGGAGAGCTTATAGTTGGATTAGCATCAACAGGCTCCACCTACTGGTGAATAAACCCCCCCTTTTAGACTCACCCCTCTCCGAGTGGGTGGAGCCAACTGACGTAATCCAATGCCTAAGCCAATACCTTTTCACTTGCTGTAATCAATAAAGTTGTGGCCTTTTCTTGCCCATTAACCTTATATCACGTGTCCGTGTGTTTTCATTCCACTATGCGGGGATCGGGTCCTCGAACCACAAGCAGAGGTTTGAGTACAATGAGAAAGGAAAGGACATGGGAAAGGGAGGAAAAAATATGGTATGTTTTAAACAACAGCAGAGTTTTGTGTGGAGCTCCAGGGCATTAATGTCAGGGAATAGCAAGAGGGTTAGTGAGTGGAGCAATCAGTGGCTCAACCCATAGTACTAAAATATCTTTCTAATAAACTTTGAGTTTGGGATGATCCCAGAAAATATGCATGAAATCAGCTTTATCAGTGCCATATATCCTACAATTTTTTATTTTTTTTGGTCCTAACTTTTCTTATCCTTTCAGGTGTGAAATGTCTCTGAAATATAAACTTTAAACATTTACACACATAAACACAGCTGAAGCAGTTATTTTCTCATTTTTCTTCAGATAATTGAGTTCCCAAGACACTTTCCCATCTTATTTCAAAATTACGATCCATGTGCTTTTTAGACTCCAGCAATCTCTTATGAATTCCAGATAATAATTTTTCCTAGTAAACCTTTGTCAGACATTTCATATTTAATATTAGACAATTATATAATGTTGTTGTTTTTTAGAAGACTGGGAATGCTATAAATTAGTTGAAAATATTGGGATCACGAAGAGTTCTATCTCTTCGTATTATTACAAATTCCCTGGCGTGTTCTCACGTAGCTGCAACTCTATTGTATGCTTATATTGCCATCACACTCTTAAAGAAGATTAGGACACCAACTTTGGAGAATAGTTTGTTAAAAATCTTTCAGCTCAGAGGATCTACAAAACATGTAACCTGATTAACCAGATCAAAACATAGTCTGGGCAGGGAGACTCTATTACTGGAGGGATAAAGTCCCTCCATATTCCTGGGCGTGTTTATTGGCATTGCCAGTGGCCTCAGAAAAAAGGAAAGGAAGGAATCCCTCCTACTTGCTCTGAGCACCTTGGGCATAAGAACTTGACAAGCACACTGTGGCCCCATTGGGTCAGTGTGCATGCCAAATTTAAATGCACGCCCAGTAACCCCCGCCCCTGCCTCAGATGACTATCCCGCCAGCTCCTAACTTGTTTTTCCCACCTGGACTAACAGCCACAGGAGGCAATCAGTTCCAGCTAGTTCACCTCCTTCCCAAAACATCTTTATTGAATTAAAATACAAATACATATACTTACAGTGGTACCTTGGGTTACAGCCGCTTCAGGTTACAGCCGCTTCAGGTTACAGACTCTGCTAACCCTGAAATAGTACCTCGGGTTAAGAACTTTGCTTCAGGAGGAGAACAGAAATCGTGCGGCGGCAGCGGGAGGCCCCATAAGCTAAAGTGGCGCTTCAGGTTAAGAACAGTTTCAGGTTAAGAACGGACCTCCAAAACGAATTAAGTTCTTAACCCGAGGTACCACTGTACATACATAAAGATAAAAAAAGAAAAGATTAAGACAACAAACGAAAGGGGGGGGCGAGAATTGGAAGACTTTTATTTAGAAATTCAATGAGCGATTGTATAATAATGCAAATTCTTGTTTTGTATGTGTGTGTTTTTCCCCTTCCCAAAACAAACAATAGCTCAAAAAGAGCTCTCTAAGAAGAGTCTGCAACCCATAACAGAGAAGCAGACACCCACCATCCCAGTAAAAGTGGGGAAGCTCGGAATGGATTGTCCCATGTGGAATGCATGCTCCCTGTGAGACAAAATAAAGCCTTTAACCAGGCTTTTTTGGAGGGCGGAGGGGGGTAGCCCCTATCCACCCTGGTGGGGTGGTCAACCACTTTCCATACATGTCACTCCAAGAGCATCAATGAGACCAACAACGTACCTGGACCCTGTGTCTGGATTCAACATGCTGGCAAGGATCTTGATTCCGGTCTGTTGGATGAAATCAGTCTCACCAAGTCGATGACGAAATTGTGAGGCAAGGTTGCCTCCAGGCAATGAAAGGTGGGCAACAGTCCCTCCCAATGCAACCCCTGCCTTGTCACCCACTGACAAATAGCCTGGGCCGAAAGGTATCCCTGTATCCCAATGGCCAGTGAAGCAGCTGTTCTGTATACCCAGAACAAGATGGAGTGTCCATACAACATGACTCTGGCAGCATCCAGCAACATGCCTAGGCCAGAATGGCCCCCAAAATGCTAACAAAGCAACAGCAGAAAACAACTGCACCTCATATAAAGGAGAACAAAGGAACTAGAACTGAGGCAGAAGCAGCATTAAGACATCGGGTGTGATAGGTCTGCATTTGTCAGGGACAGGCAGGAACGCCTTGTCCCAACCTTCAAAATCTTCTTAACACAGAAGTCACCAGTGAAGCTCTTCACCCCAGAAGCCTGGAACCAAAGAGCTAAAGTAGCAAGATGCCCTGCTATAGTAATGACTGCCCCACCCTTGTCTTTCAAGTGCACCAGGAACTGCCTCAGGTGGCAGGGATAATTTCTGAATTCACAGTCCATTTCCCCCCATTGCCCAGAAGCTTTCATCATACTCTTTGGATGATGTGACAAGTACTAATCGGAGTCTTGGCCTAACCTATTATTAGAACCTTGAGAAAGGAAGTCCACTTATTTTTATTTATGTGCTGGGTCTTAACAACATGGTAACAAATTCCATCTGTCTGTGTAATTAATGCAGAGGCAGTACAGAAGCCTAATGCTAGCAAATGTGGCATTTGACTCAACAAATTGAAAAGTAATGATAAAAGGTGATTAATGTTATAAAAATGCAATTACTGCTTGACATTAGGAAGGTTTTTCAGGGCTTCCCCTAGTTTGGGAAGATGTGAGCTGTATACAAATGGCACTTTACATTGATTGCTAGCACCAAAGAAACTGTAAATGTTTTATGATATGTCTCACCCCAGGAAGAAAAATGGCAGGCAAGGTGTGACTTCTAATTCATTTACTCCTTGGCTTCCTCTTCATTGTTGATTGAATCTATGCCTCTGAAGCCTTTGACATTAAACAATTGGGATGGGTGAGATGGTTTCTAACTAATTTCAGGTTCTCTTGAGCATTTATGTGTTTGGAGGCTCATCTCTGACCTTTCATTCCACCCTCCTGTCTTCTCACCTGGGGGTCAGATGAAAGGCAAGCATGAGGGGCACTCTGCTGTGTGAGGTGGACCATGGGCAAAGTCCTTCAAGGTCATCCAGGTTGTGCCTACTATGGAACTCTTGGGAAGTTCATTGGCTGGCTTTTGGAAATGCTCTCCACTTTCTCCATTGATGAAATGGAGACGCGCCACCCGCTTGGGACGTGGCTGGTGCTGTGGGTTAAACCACAGAGCCTAGGACTTGCCAATCAGAAGGTCTGTGGTTTGAATCCCTGCGACGGGGTGAGCTCCCGTTGCTCTGTCCCTGCTCCTGCCAACCTAGCAGTTCGAAAGCACGTCAAAGTGCAAGTAGATAAATAGGTACCGCTCTGGTGGGAAGGTAAACGGCGTTTCCATGCACTGCTCTGGTTCGCCAGAAGCGGCTTAGCCATGCTGGCCACATGACCCAGAAGCTCCCTCGGCCAACAAAGCGAGATGAGCACCACAACCCCACAGTGGGCCACGACTGGACCTAATGATCAGGGGTCCCTTTACCTTTTACCTTCTCCATTGATGCGGTACCAAGGTCAGTGCACCTGCAAGTTCTTAATGCCCTGGTCCTATCAGACTAAAGGTTCAGATCCAAGAGGTGTCTATCAAGGTGTAATGAAGAAAACAGAACCTACAGCAGTGTGGAACTGTAGCAGGCAGCCAAAAAGGTGGGGGAGGTAAATTGGCATAGATGGCAGTTGCACACAGAGTGCTTTTTACTAAAGTAGCCTTTAAACAGAGAAGTAAGAATTGTTCAGATTTAAGAGCAAAGTAAGTTTCCGTAGAAACCTGAAAACCCACTAGTCATGAGGAAACAGCTCAATCAGCCTGGGCCACATCATGTAGCAGGTGGCAAGATTTTCTTCTGGCTAGATGCCTTGCAGGTGCGCAAGAGGAGAACTTAAGAGGCATGAGGCATCAGTAGCTCCCTTTTATGGCAAATTGCTACCAACCAAATGCAGGGCTTCTGGATCTCAAGGTTTGGGACCCATGGGGATCTGACATTTTGGGAACAAATAATCCTTTGCATTTGCCTGAGATGTTAGACATAAATGCGTCAATCAAACACCCACCCTTCCAAGGAAAGGAGCACTTCACCTTTGCCAATCCTAAGAACTGTTGCGTGTGCAAGTCCCTAGGATGGGCTATGTGCTTCACTTCGTAATTTGTTTTTTGTATGCATGCATGTATATGTGTTAAAGGTACACAGAACTCTTGCCAGCTTGGGAGAATATGGGACATCAGAGCTGTATGCAGTGTTTCTGTAGCAAAGGATAAATCAAATATTCTCTGTGTACAAGCCTCTCTCTGTGTATGAAATGAATATTTGCCTGTGGTTGAGCTTTCCCCTATATGCTTTCTCTGTTCCTTTCCTCAATACTTTACAGGCCTTTGACAAAACAAAAAAAATAGCAATGCTGTTCATTCGAGAGAAGGTAATAATATGCTATTCAGTATCTCTTGCCTTGTAGGAACTCCCCCAGCACAATCTCCTTTTCATCAGAATTTGAAATATGAATACTTAGCTTGATGGATCACATCTGGATGTGTGACAATGCATAATAGAGGTCAAGAAGGATTGTATTGCTTGGTCCACTTCAGTGGCCAGGAGCAACCTGTCTATGGAGGAGGCATACTTATGAGATTATAATGGCAATTTGTAAAGCTTTTGCTTTTAAGCATCACAATTGAATCTGTTGTACAGGCAAAGCCGGTGGCTGCTATCCAAAACTTTGATAAATCACTTTATTGCTGACCTAATGAGTTCTTCATGACAGGAAGATTTCTGCAGTGGCTCACTCAACAACCTGTTTTCTGAACCAGCAGTCATGACTGGAGAGCGAGAGAGTGAGCAAGGGAGAAACGTGCTGCTTTGCAGAGATTAATCTGAGACCTGATTGGTGTAGCTCTTGAATGCCAGATGTTCCTCCCCCAGTAAAAGATCTGTCAGGCCGGGGCTTAATTTATCTCCACCTCATTAGCTGTGAGTATCACTGTGGAAACAACCGTATTTCTCGAAATAATTGCAATTAATGTTTTGGTCCTTTCCAGATAAGGCTCATCTTTATTTTTAGGTATTCTTTCTTTTTTCTAAAACTGCTGCTGCATTGTACTCAGAATTTTAGAAATCTCTTGCTATAGATTGCTGGTTTTAACCTTTAAAGCCCTATACGGCCTAGGACCCTCGTACCTACGGGACAGCCTCTCCTGGTATGTCCCACGGAGCACCTTACAGTTCAATTCAATTCAATTCAAAATCCTTTATTAGGCACCTTACAGTGTTCAAACAAAAACATCTTGGAGGTCCCGGGCCACAGAGTGGTTAGGCTGGCCTCAACCAGAGCCAGGGCTTTTTCGGCTGTGGAACGCTCTGTCACAAGAGACTAGGGCCCTGAGGGACTTGATATCTTTCCGCAGGGCCTGCAAGCAGTGGCGTAGCGTGGGTTGTCAGCACCCGGGGCAAGGCAAGTAATTTGCGCCCCCTAACTCGTGGATTTGCGCCCCCTAACCCTGGATTTGCCCTAACCCCAGATGTTGCGCCCGGTGCGGCCGGCCCCCCTGCACCCCCCACGCTACGCCACTGCCTGCAAGACAGAGCTGTTGCACCACACCTTTGGCCAAGGCACAGCCTTTGGTAATCCTCACAGAACTCTAGCCCAATGGTTGCCATCAATTTGATTTGAACTGATTTTATAATGAATTGATTTTAGAATGCTGTATTATTTTACTGTTGTTAACCGCTCTGAGCCCGGCTTTGGTTGGGGTGGACGGGATATAAATAAAATTTATTATTATTATTATTATTGTTAGATGAACTTCTGTGGAGGTGCAGAAATATCATAAACAAGGACAGGGATAAACTTCCCATCGCCTCACAGTTATATTACCTGAAATGAGCTTTAAAGTTAGGGGATACAATATCCCTTTGGGGTGGCATTGTCTCCTTTCAGGGGACAATTAGAAGCCCAACCCAATCCATTACAGACACAGGTCTTATGAAAGGGTTTAGGGAGCCTCGGTTAATACATTGTGCTATCCCCAATTCCTCTCACTTAATCTCCCTATGAGTTGGCTTGCTTTCACTGGTTCCACTCAATTCTGAATACTGGTTCTACTGGTTTGACCTTTTGTACCGGCTGAAGCATCATACCTCCCTCGGTTTGAATCCCTTTGTGCAACTTACATTGTTTGTTGACCCCCTTATCCTTCAGTCAGTTGAATGGGGCGAAGATGAGCATCGCTAGCCCCCACAGTGGATCTGTGTGACGAAGGCTGCTTCTGTGTACGGACCTCGCTTGCTGGATATCTGATCGTTGCTGCCTGTTTTATGATTATTTAAGAATATGATTGACTCTTGATTATGTGCTCCTTTGAAGACTGTGTGTATTGTGTGCTGGCAGCTTGAAATATCGGGTAGTTTTATTACAGAGAATGTGCGTAGCGGGTTGAATTATGCCCTGGCCTATGGCTTGTGTACTCATAAGTCAACTGAAATTTATCCTGTTTACCTATTTCTCAGCCATAGCTTCATGTTTCAAGGACTAATACTCATTTTATCACTGCCTCCTCCGATATGTATCTTCCTCCACCTGCCTCCTGTATCTCATCACAGCTTGATGCTAGCTGCTGTTGTTTAGTCGTTTAGTCATGTCCGACTCTTCGTGACCCCTTGGACCAGAGCATGCCAGGCACTCCTGTCTTCCACTGCCTCCCGCAGTTTGGTCAAACTCATGCTGGTTGCTTCGAGAACACTGTCCAACCATCTCGTCCTCTGTTGTCTCCTTCTCCTTGTGCCCTCCATCTTTCCCAACATCAGGGTCTTTTCCAGGGAGTCTTCTCTTCTCATGAGGTGGCCAAAGTATTGCTCATCCTCCTGGAGGACTACACTTCCCACCAGCCGCAGCCAGGATGCCCAGTAGTCAGGGATGATGGGTGTTGTAGTCCAACAATGCATGGATTGTCTTAGTTGGTGTTGTCTCTCACTTTTTTGAGAGAGAGACTTCTCTTGTTTGAACCATGCCTTCCTGCACACCCTTCCTCTGGCATCCACCTGGAAGAAATTCACCCGACAGTCGCATACATTAGATCCCTGCTTGATTTAAAAATATCCCCCTCTCTCCAGACACCAGTGAGTGTGCAGATGCTAGGCTGATGTTGCTGTTCTCTTTTTCCCCCCTTCTGCTGCTGCATGCTGTAATAGATGGTACTCAGTGGGTTATAAATATTTTATACGAGCTGCCACATTAGCAAGGTTGTTCCACAAACCAGTCACAGCAACACATTCATTTGGGCCTCTTTTACGTTTTCATTGTTATGTGAAGAATGTTTATAAAGACTTGTCTAAACAAAAGCTTACAGATGCTGCAAGCTGCCCTGGAGATGCTACCAGGATATACCTCTTTGGAGCGATAGCACCACTTAAGATCAGGCTGTGGAAAATTGTGCATTCTTTTTTCCACCTGCAAAACTGAGCCGGAAAATGCATTTTCTTTAACTTCTGTGCAAAATGATATATGCCCACCTCTGCGGGTTCGGTACACACACAAACACACATTTCCTTTTCCATGCCAAGTAAGGCTGAGCTCTGTACTCTAAATAGCTTGTGCAAATTAGATGCATTCTAGTTTGGCTATAATTGTTGAGAAGAGTTTCACCCCTTGTGCCCTGGAAGCACTATTCAGCCTCTCTTCTTCTTCAAGGCATTGTCTATCTTTCCCCAACCCCCATTTCTGAGAAAGTATAGAAATATGCTTTGAAAGATAGAAATAATGAATTTAAGACTGCTGCTTTTTGTGTGTGAGGTTATTGTTGGTGCTTTCAGAACTTGAACAGAACAGAGCACCCAATCCCTGTTGGAGGAGCACTTTACCATCAGAATGAGATTAGCAAAGAAAAAAGACATATTTATTTATTGCAGAAAGCACATACTTGATAAGATCCCAGTTCTATGAACTAAGATGCAAAGAGCCACACTTGCTCTTTCATCTCAGCAGGAGAAACACACAAAGATGCTTCCTCTCCCAAGGTAAGGAAGAAGAAGCAGGACGTAGAAAAGAAGCTAGCAACCCTGAGAGTATCAGTCTAACACTGAAGGAAGAGCAAGAGGTCAGCACAAGTGGGATAGTCTAGGAGGTTTGGAGGTTCTTCTGTATCTACTCTTCCCATGCAGATATGTCAGCCTACAGCGCAAGTTGAGTTGTATCCCAACACATCCAACAGTTGTTGCAAAAGCACAGAATGCTAACATATTGTATGTAAGATTCCTGCCAACACTCTTGCACTGACCACACTCCTAGCTGGCATCTGATTGCCTCACTCTGCTTAGCCAGGATTCCTATCCATCCCATGGATGAAACTATACATATGTTGAGGTAGCTCCTTTCAGATTGTGTCAATCCTGCATCAGCTGGCGGACATTGCTGGTGTTTTGCTGAGGGGATTGTGCTAGCTGGCCTGTCACCATGGGACAGAAACAAATGCCTGAATAGGGCTTTGATAAATGGAGTGAAAATTCAAATGATGGTGTCTCACTTGTCATTTTGTTGTCAAGTTAGAAGAAGTCCATAGGGCAGCAAGACGGGGCAGATAAGAATGAGCAGTGTCATGGAGACCATTCAGAGTAGATTTTTGGAGCAGCTATGAATCACCGTACCTGCAGAGACAGGAGGCCTCTCCATGTAACAAAATGAACCACTGAGGAACCGAGCATGTGGAGGCAGCCAGGAAAGTTGCCCTTCATTTTTAGCTGTTCCTCTTAACGAAGGCAAAGAGCCCGGTAATTGTTAATGCAGAATGGGATTGTTTAAGTGAGGCTGGTAATGTGGTGTCTGAAGAATGGAAACTTGTTACAGAATAAAAGAAGCCCTGAAGTGGAATGTGCAAAAAGCTTTTGAAGGCTCTTTCTTATTACCCAAATCATGTTCTTATATGTCACGAAAAAGACTTGTTTTTTTAGAGCCTGAAAGGAAGGGAAACATTATCTGATTGTCAAACGGGGCAGGGCAGGCAATCAGTCAATGGGCCAATTTTCAATTTGATATCTCGGGATATGGGAATGAGAGTAACCCTGTGAAGATAAGCATGACGAAAATGTACCCCCCACTATGCTAAATTAGGAGATTTCTCATCCCATCCTTGGAGGAAAATGGGCACAACTGGGCCAGTATTGATGGGACTTATTTCTTAGTAGATACAGATAGGAGATTTCAATTAAACACCAGCGAGAACTTTCCGATGGTAAGAGCTGTTCAACAGTGGAGGCCTTCGCTTGCCCCTCCTCAGTAAGGGTATCCTGTTAAAGGGATCTGGGGTGTGAATCCTGTCTGAAGCCTGAACTATGGGGACCCTTGGGGTGTCCCTATTTGATGTAAGTCATAGGGCGCCCCCATCGGCGGTTTACCCTTAAGTGGACTCCCTGCAGATGGGCAGGTGTCAAGATATAGCCTGGCTTCACCCCAATGCCTAAGCCAAACCGCTCACATCTGTAACCAATAAAGTTGTGGCCTGTTTGAACCCATAAACCAAAATACTCAGTGCCAGTGTGATTTATTGTTCTCCTGGGAACTTTGTGGCTCGGGTGCCTTGGTGTGCAATAAGAACTGTTCAACAGACTCCCCTGGGAGACAGTGGATCTCCATCATCAGAGGCATTTTAGCAGTAGTTAGATGGTCACCTGTCATGTGTGATCTAGTTGAGATTCCTGCATTGAAGTGGGCTGGACTAGATGAACCCCTGGAGTTCCTTCCAACACTACAATTCTATGATTCTATGATTCTTTGCTGGTACCTGTAGGTTTGCCTGTATTCTTCTTAATACATAAGGTTATACAAGGTGATATCCAGTAATTATTATACCCAGAGCAGACCTCACTTAAGTCACTTGATTTCATGGGATCTTCTCTGAGCATGACTAACACTGGATTTCACCCACAGTTTTCAGTATGATAATAAATTATGAATAATTTAAATATTAGCTCCCTTCCACCTGAACGAAAGTAATTGCTGTTCTGAGTAATTAAACTGTAGTAGTCAATCATTACCAAAAGTAGTTTGGCTAGGCAGTTTGAACTATTGTTCATAAATCAATTCTAATTACCATCTAACTATATGAAAAGGTGTTTAACTAGCCATTCAGCTATTTTTTTGTTTGATTACTTGGTCATTGAACTACTTCTTGTCACTGTGTACACACCACATATTCAGTCCCATTGATTTCCATGGTAAAGTCTGAAGCATGGAATTAATTTCCCCAGTGAAGTCAATGGGACTTTTTAAAGTGCTGGACTTTGGTTCGATCATAGCTTATATTTCTCATATTAAACTCAACCAAGTCCTTCAGAAATTACTGCAACTGAATGCTGCAATTTTTTTGATCAGCATTTTGTTTGTAGGTTACTGTTGCTATTGGTGACTCTGCTTGTTTTTATAGGGTGGTGTGGTTTTAGTATTACATGATAATTGTTGTAGGCCATTGATTTGCTTTTAAATTTCTGCATGTTTTAAATGCTCTGTGTGTTGCCTCGAGTCTTGTTTTGAAAAATTCTTCTAAAAAGCCTAATAAGATACAACATTATTATTTTTAAAAATACTATTAAATCGTTCTCAACATATACACATATCCTTTCTAGCAAGTTCATAAATCCAGAAGAAAAACTAATTCAAATAAGCAAAGATAAACTATCCAATGAATAACAAGGAAATAGATTTAAAATTTGATGTGGAAGATACATGAACCCTTTCTCTGGAATTTCCATTATTAAGTAGACCCCACATTACGTTCCTGCCATGTGCTTGTGCTAGGGTTTCCTAGGTTGTCTGCGTGAATTTTATAGAGATGGGTTTGTTACTTTAAACACATTTAGTAGCCTTGGCCTGAGTTGGCATCCACGCTTACAGCCTATTGTAGCATTCAAGCAACTATCAACTGCAACGCAACCACTAAAAGCTTTGTGTCTGGCCTTGAACATTACTGGATGTGTACTAGTGGGCCCTGACCTCTAGCACTCGCACCAAACTCTAAGTCACTCACTCAAAACAATTCCCACCCACCCTGCCAAACAAAGACAAAACCTTTTACGTGTATGAACATAAGATGAACATTGCCGTATCAGAACAAGCCCAGCTTCCTACTTCCTTGGTGATTTCATAAAGTGCCTAGTAGGATATGAAGTCAATACAGAGCTCCCACTGTTTGTCCGCAGCAGCTGGTATTCCCATGAAAATTATTTATTTATTATATATTTTAACGATTGATGGTAATTTATAGACCACTAATGCAAAGGGTTTCCAAGCGGTCTGCATCTTATTAAAAGCAACTACGCCATTGCCCTAGTGGAAGTCAGTGCAACGATTTCCCTTAGCACAATGGGACTGTCCCGTCTCCGCCTTCTGCATGTCCCCATGCTCCCCACCCAGATCTGTTCTAGAGGGTCATAGAATCATAGAATCATAGAGTTGGAAGAGACCACAAGGGCCATCGAGTCCAACCCCCTGCCAAGCAGGAAACACCATCAGAGCACTCCTGACATATGGTTGTCAAGCCTCTGCTTAAAGACCTCCAAAGAAGGAGACTCCACCACACACCTTGGCAGCAAATTCCACTGTCAAACAGCTCTTACTGTCAGGAAGTTCTTCCTAATGTTTAGGTGGAATCTTCTTTCTTGTAGTTTGGAGCCATTGCTCCGTGTCCGCTTCTCTGGAGCAGCAGAAAACAACCTTTCTCCCTCCTCTATGTGATATCCTTTTATATATTTGAACATGGCTATCATATCACCCCTTAACCTCCTCTTCTCCAGGCTAAACATGCCCAGCTCCCTTAGCCGTTCCTCATAAGGCATCGTTTCCAGGCCTTTGACCATTTTGGTTGCCCTCCTCTGGACACGTTCAGAGGAGGGTCAGGAGAACCGGGTCAGGAGAACCGCCAATAAGACACATGGAAGAAGAAGACAGAAGATCGTTCTGTCGGACAAGCAAAAATGCTTGTGCTGATGGAACAATCTCCTCAGCACTACTGGGAATACAATGCAAAATACAAAGTGTAACATAAAGATAAATATAAAGCAACTGAAGGACCTACAAAATCAGAATAAAAGGAAGCATCGCCACTCCCAAAGGCTTGACTGAACAAAAGCGATTTAAACGTGCGCTAAAAACAATCAACTGTTGGCACATGCATGTATCAGAAGGGAGTGTGTTCCATAAAGTAGGTTCCATCTCACTGAATACCGTCTTCCAAGTAGCTGCCACACAAAATCTTGCAGGCATGTGGCGTCACCAGGTGGGTGTCTCTCTATGACCTCCGTGATTGAACAGGGAAGTTTTATTGCATTTGTTTAGTTGCAATAGTATAAAAAAAAGTATCGCAATGACTTAACATCGTAAAATACAGATAAAATAAATAAAAGATCAGAAATTTTAAAACCACGTCCAATGCAAAATTCCTAGAATGCTCCTCCATCAACACAATATGGACAGGCCCTATTGTACCTCACTAAAAGATGAGCACCACAGTTGTTGCCATCTATCTGTCTCAAGAGAGCATGGAGTGTGGTGTAGTGGTTAAGAGCGATAGACTCGTAATCTGGGGAACCGGGTTCGATTCCCCACTCCTCCACATGCAGCTGCTGGGTGACCTTGGGCCAGTCACACTTCTCTGAAGTCTCTCAGCCCCACTCACCTCACAGAGTGTTTGTTGTGGGGGAGGAAGGGAAAGGAGAATGTTAGCCGCTTTGAGACTCCTTCGGGTAGTGATAAAGCGGGATATCAAATCCCAACTCTTCTTCTTCTTCTTCTTCTTCTTCTGGGGGTGAAGTCAAAGGGCTGCGTGAACCTCCCTGGGGTGCAAGCCTGGGCAGTGTGTGTGGAGGTGCTGGGCTGCCCAGATGACAAGACCCCCCTCTCGACCTTGTTGATTTGGTCTAAAGGAAAGCCGAGCAATACGTTTGGCACAAGTGTACAAGGTGACATCCAACCGTCTTAGGGACTCCACTCTGGATTTCCGTAGGGTTTACTCCTTAGCCTTTACTTCTCCCAAAGATATCCTACAAGGCAGCGGAGGTTAGGGATCAGGGTTTTCCTTCTCCTAGATGAGCTACCTTCCCAGGTTGAGGAGCCTCACAGTCGAGGCACACCTAACCACCAAAGGCCTGAGCATTTGAAGACAGCTTAGCTTGGCACCTAAAAATTAGCAGTGATGATGTCAGGTTCATGGAGTGGCAGTCCCTGAGGTATTGACATCCTGAGCATCACTTTCAGTTGATCCCAGAAACTAATGATTACACTCGGTCATCATAACTAATAGACACTGGTAGACCAGTCCTCCATACATTTGTCTTAAAGCAGGGGTGGGAGAAACTGTGGTCCTCAAGATGTTAGGTCCTCGAAATGTAGCCTTATGAGGCTTTGCCCTCAGGTGGGAAAAAGTATTGCACCCGGGAGAGGGAGTGGGAGTCAAACAGACACTCAAGGAATAGTTTCGGAGAAAAAGCTTTATTTCTACCATCCATGAACTGGTAGAAGGAGCAAGTGTGATAGATTCACAAAACAAGCACGAGTTCACAGTCATTTGCACAGAGCATATATTCCCCTTCCAGTTCCCTCCTCTTTCTCCTCCTCTTCAGGAGTCCTGCCCTATGTTGGGTTTCCTGAGCATGAACAGAAAGCTCCTGTCTTGGGACTCTAGTGGACTCTTGCCAGGAAAGGGGATGAGAAGCCAAGGGGGTGGGTTGAGGAGCCTTGTGGTTCAGCATGTCCAAGATGTTGCAACTGAATGAGATAAAAGTCAGTTATCAGGCTTGCTCTGAACAGAGCCTATTCATTAGCCTTTTTGAAGCTCTCTTGTACTGATAAAAGAATAACATTTTGCCTTTGCCACAGCATCTTGTGAGAAAACAGAGGAAAACTTTAGTTGTGGATTTTTAGAAGAGAGAAAAGGAATTTTGGACAGTTTTGAGGCCTGGTTGGGGGGGGTGACTTTGGGCCTAGGTGGGGTCACCTGTCCTCACTTCCTTCAAAGATGCTAGGCAGCAATTCCCATCACTCTTGACCATTGGCCATGCTGCAGGTGACTGTTAGGGCAGTTGTAATCGAACAACATCTGCAGGACCACAGTTTTCCCTACCCCTGCTTTAAAGCCGTTCTAGCTCGTGACTGTCACTGCATCATGTGGATGTGAATTCCACAAACCATTTATGAGTTGTGCGAATAAGTACTTTCCTTTGTTTGTCCCCCAAAGTCCTGTGAGCCAGTTTTATTGGATGAACCTGAATTTCAGCATGGAAGTGTGATGAGGCGAGGCTGAGTTTTCATTCTTACTTTTCTGAGGTGTTCAGGTAACGTTCCCCTTACACACTGCCTGAGCCCTCAGTTTAGGGAAAACTGCTGTAACTGTCATTTCAACTGTCACACAAGTTGAAAATTCCACCCTCTCAACTCCCTCTCCACAGAACCGTATGCAAATGAGCCTGCTGGCTGCATACAGCCCCTTACATTATACATTTCCCACTTTCCTTCTCTCATCCTTCTGTGGAAACCTTGACATCCATGATGAGCTGTTGCAAACCATTGTGGAAAGATGGGAAGGCGGGGGCAGGTGAGGGGAAAAGCTCCCAGTTTAATAATTTAAATATTCTCTTTTGGTAGATATTTTCTTAGTTTTCAGTTTGTCCCAAACACCACCCATGTGACATTTGATGGGTGTTCTGTGTATCCTTCAGACTAGTCAAAAGAAGAAGAAGAAGAAGAGTTTGGATTTGATATCCTGCTTTATCACTACCCTAGGGAGTCTCAAAGCGGCTAACAATCTCTTTTCCCTTCCTCCCCCACAACAAACACTCTGTGAGGTGAGAGGGGCTGAGAGACTTCAGAGAAGTGTGACTAGCCCAAGGTCACCCAGCAGCTGCATGTGGAGGAGCTGGGAAGTGAACCCGGTTCACCAGATTACGAGTCTACCTCTCTTAACCACTACATCACACTGGCTCTCCAAAAGACCTACCTAATATTTTTTTCAAAGTGAGAATTTGCATTCTCCAAAAGCCTAGATTCTAATCAACCTGAGAGAAAGGATTGCCAAGCCAGGGTGGTGCCATGGTAGGTTAAAAAAAATGAATGCAAATATGAGATACCCCCATACATGAGGTGATTTGAGAGGAAACAGTTTATACTAAGAGAGTAACAAATGTTCTGTAATGTGTGAAACAAGACAGCCAAATAAAAGGGAAAGCTCACTGATTCCTCCCTTAGTTGGGGAAGGAGCATAGCTCAGTGATAGTACATCTGCCTTTCATGCAGAAGATGGTCCCAGAATCCATCCCAAACATCTCCAGGCAGGGCTAGGAATGTACCTTGTCTGAAACCCTTAACAGCCACTTCCACTCAGTATAGCACATAGATGGACCACTGGTCAAAGCCAGTATAATGCAGTTTCCAATGTTCAGTAGAGAGAATAATTTTATGGTTTTAATTGGAGGGGGAAACTACACTAAACGTTTCATGTTGTAAATTGCTAATTCAATTTCCATCTCTGTTTGTTTAGATTCATGTGATTTGCTTGTGCTTTACTTTAAAAGGAATTATATTGAATTGAGGATCTTCCCCACCCGCCCTGAGGCCATTTCCTGGTTAAAACCATATCAGTGCTACTCAAGACATCAGGTGCTTAAATATGGTTCAGCAAACCATTGTCTTCCTATGTCTGCTTTACATGCCAGGTGGAAAAGTGTGTTTCCTAACAAGCCATCCTTCATGAAATCTACAATAAAAGGAGGCATAGAGGGAAGGCATCAGATGTAGCTGCAGGCAGAAAGCAAAGTGGGTTTGGTGACCTTGATGTGCAGGCTGCAGTTGTTATGGCAACAGGAGAGCAAAATCACTGTTGCTAAGGCACACAGAAGTAAGGCGATTTCCCCCTTACTTAATGGTCATTCGTCTACAATAAGTTAATTCCAAATTGCTGCATGCAAAAATGATTTAAAGATCATAGTAATGATGATAAAAAGTCCTAATGAGTCAGCAAAAGACATTTTTATGCCTTTAAGCAAAGTAGGGTTGTCTAGAGGATGTTCCAAAGTAACACATGATAGTAATGGATAGGGCTGAGCTGTAATCCAAAACAACAGATATGGTAAATCTGAACTATGTGATCAAGCACAGCTTGGGTGCTTTGCTGCCTGGAGAGGCACTGGTGATTAAAAAGCTCACCTTTCAACCTCATGTGGCTCTCCTGCCTTGTCCACGCTCTGAGAAAGGAATATTTTCTCGATGGCCCATATTTTTTCCAGTTTAAGGCACCAGACCTTTCATCTGTGGAGCTGCATTTGGTCACTGAGCACAAAGAGCCACAACTTGCTCTTCAGACTCTGCTCCTTCTCACTTGCTGTCATATTTGTCAATTCTTGACCTGAAGGTGACCGTCATGACATTCATAACTGTGTGGCAGATACAGATTTCTCACAGTTTAGGTAGGTTGGGAGGGAGAAATCCCTATGTGCTTCATCAGAGGGAAAGGTGAACAAGTGAGGACCTCTTCACCAGCCTAACTGCCCCTGTAACTGCCTCATGCAGTGGTCTGCATATGCTCCTCTTCCTTCCTGAAAGGTCCTGTCCCCTCTTTTGTTATGTGTCCCTATTGTCCTGACAACTGGGAAACAGTGGTCTGCAAGCGATCCAATTGGAGAACAGCCTTTACCAAAGGTATCATGGGCTTTGAAGACCCTCAAACTCATGACGAAAGGGAGTAACGTGCTAAGAGTAACATGCTTGGTAAACCTGCACCATGATCAACCTCTGCCTGGAAACCAATGTCCCCACTGTGGAAGGACATGTGGATCTAGAATTGGCCTCCACAATCACTTATGGACTCATTGTTCAAACCATGTTTATGGAAGACAATCTTACTTGGTTATGAGTGATTGCCAAAGAGAAGAGTTCTTTATTACTCAGTGGCTTTTGAATGTCTGAATAGGGTTTGGGTCTTTGCATTTTTTATGTAAGATCCAAGAGAGGAAGCCATGAGGGAGTTATTTCAAGTTCTTCTCCACCATCCCCTCAAAACTGGAAACGAGCAAAAACAGATTCACAATTCACTTCTGTTATCTGAAGCAATCTTTAACAGCTGAAGTGGCTGGAACATCTAAGACAAGTGAGTGGGGCCTGAATTTTCTGTGTCGAGAAATTGTCTTTTAATTTCCATGTGATGCTCCATGCTTTGATTTCTGAGAACCTTCCAGCAATCCATTTAGGAAACTTCCAGCTATCATTTGATTCACTGGCTTTGCAGTCACTATGCGGATTTTCTTCAAGGTGAGTCTGAACCTGCGTCTTGGCAATCCTGAGCCTCCCACTTTTTTAAAAACAACAACAACAAACAAACAAACACATCAACAGCAGCACAGTCTTGGCCACGCACTTGCTTATGATGCAGGTTGCTGTCTTTGTTTAGTATTACAGTATGCAATTAAAGTATTCCTTAAAGGAATTGATCACTTAAATTAACGGTCATTGAAAATGCAATTGTGGTGTTTTTTTTACAGTGCCCAATAGATCGTTAAGTAAAGATTTACAGGAATAGCCCAAATAAGTGTGATAGCATGCTTATCTCTGCTAATTGATGGATTTCATCCTTATCCAAGTGCAGCCATGAACGAATGTTTGCCACTTCAGCAATATGACAAAGCTTGCAAGATCCTAAAGCTCAAGGTATAACTAGGAGTGAAGTACTTTTTGGGTTGGTTAGTGCCCACCCTTTACCCCAGTCTCTTATAAATGTTAAGACTGCATTGGTTAGATAACGGGCAGTGGTGCCAAAGTGCTCCATCAATCCTAAGATGCTGGTTTTAGCTTCAGAAAAAGAAGAAATTGCTAAGTTGCCAACCACTAAGTGCTCACTGTCCTTGCTATCAGGGACAAAGTCATAGCTTGCAACCTGAGATAACAAACTTGTTGGAAACTTCAGCTTGCGAACTTCCTACAGATGTCTGATTGGCCACTGTGAGAACAGGATGCTGGGCTCAATGGGGCATTGACCTAATCCATATAAATGAAACATCATTATCATTGTCCATCAGGCTCCTTTGCTGAGAAGCAAAGTTTTCAAATTGTTAAACAGAAGTTACTTCAAAATCACGTTAAGCTCTGTTGATCTATGTGGCATTTGCCTCGTAGGATGGGTCATAAGGAAAGGGTTAAAATAGGTGTGATGTGATTGGCCAGTGAGAATGCAAGGGGGAAGTCAGTTGAGTTGAGTTCAGTTGAGGTTTGGGAGTTGAGGTTGAGGTTTGGGAGTTGCAGTTGAGGTTTGGGAGTTGAGAGTTGAGGTTTGGGAGTTGAAGAAGGAAGAGGGAGGTTTAGGTGTGGGTTGGTAGACTTGTATTGTGAGAGAGTGAGAGGAATTGTTAGGTGGAGTCAGATAGATAGTTGGAATAATCAGTTTGGAGTAGTTAGGAACTAAGAATAAGAAACTAACAAGAGAAAAATTAACTGTAACCATAAGCTTGTACCTGCATTTAAAAATAAACTTGATTATTTGTTTATGTTAACAACTGACTGGACTCCGTGTGTCTCTGTGCGATACAGAGTGGTGGCAGCAGAAAAAGCAATCGCAGTGGCGGCACAGGGTCAATAGACCATCAAACGTCCGGGGGCCCTGTGTGTGATCGCCACAATCTACTTCATTATCACAGCATAGGCTCCTCCCTTTCTTGTAACTTGAAGCCATTGGTTTGGGTCCTACCCTCCATAGCAGAAAAAAACAAGCTTGCTCCATCTTCCATATGACAGCCCTTTAAATATTTGAAGATGGCTATCATATCTTCCCACAGTCAATGTATTGCTAAATAATAATTGTATGGGTGCATAGCCCAATGGTACAACTTTGGGTGGGTGGGAGGAACACGAAAGTGGAAGCATTTGTGTGCAGGAAATGCAGGGGTATTTGCACTGGGACAGGAATGGATAAAATGTGCTAAACCATTATGAATTGCATCAGTTCCCTCCCTGTGCACACATGGGGATGGTGGGGCAATGAAAGTATGCCTCAAAATGCATTTTTAGCTACAATAACAAGTTTTTTCATTTTCATATATTTGAGAATGTGGGAATATTATGCCAGCTGGATGCTAGATGTTAATTACATAGTGACAAAAAATACACTCTCTTGAATTTTTTTAACATGCCCCCACACCCGTAGAGAGATGTATATATTACATACCCTTCTGAAATAGGCTCGGGGTGTAATGGGCAAATGAAATGACTACTCTGGAAACAACTTTCCACATTTTCTGAAACAGACCACACCACATATGAGCTGAACAAGTTGTCCGAATCACAAGTAGAAGTCACAATTCTGGCACGGCATCTCAAACTTTCCTGATGTGAGTTGAATTGCACAGCAAAATGTTCACTCTGTTCATCATCAGCACATTTCAGACTACCTGTATGCCATGTTCGCTGTGTGATTGGCTTTCCAAAAAAGTGAAAGAAAAGAGCCAGCAATGAACAGAGTGGCCATATGTGAACTGGCCCTATGTCATCATTCAACGGCAAGTCAAATGACACAGTTGGAAAAGCTAATACAGCGTTTCTATGGCCAGCTAGGTTATATTTTAATTAACTGCTGGCCATCTCACTTTGACCGAGAGTCAATGGTTCCTGAAACGCAATGCCTCTGTACTGGCTGGATAATGTATGACAAACTGAATTGTCTGAGACTCCAGCCCTTCATTAATCTGAATGGAGTTTGCAGGCTCCAGTTAGAATTCTGTCTGCCGATCTTGTTTATATACATTCTAAATGGGTATTGAAAGGAAATCACAAGAGGAAGTTGATTGCAATTTGTGGTTAAAAAGAGATAATGCCATCCTTGAAGCTACAGAGGCTGGTGTTTCACTGCACAGTTAATAAAGACAATGCTGGCTTCTGAGAGCAGATATGCAAAATAGGTAAGATATTTTTTTCCTAGGACAGTTTTTTGCTATTGTATGAATGCACAAGCTTTTGAGCTATGGAGAGCTATTCCAAAGTGATCCTGTCCCCGAGTTATAACTACTGGGCAGGCAGGATCACATTTAAAACCCCTTTGAGCCAATCCATCATAATGCTTTGCTGGCAAAGGTGGGGAACATGACAGTACAGCAATACTGACTTCATTAGCACAAGGAAGAAAACTGCAGAATTGAGAGCAGAGCTGGAATAAAAGTGGGGAATCCTATAAGGGATTTTTTCTAGTCTCATATTTCACCTGCAAAGCAGACGATAAAAGTTAAAACACTCCCACTGATGTCATTAGAAGGCCTCTAGACAACTTCCCTACTACTTCTTTTCTGCACCTCCATATGATTCTGAAGGTATGATTCAGACTAACTCTGCAGCCAATCACCACACAGCCCCAGGGAACTATAACCCCCCATCAGGGGATACAGCCTAGGGATACATCATTCTGCTCCCCTGGTCAGAAAACCAGGAAGGCACAAGAAAAGAACTTGGTAGTGAACCTTTGGGTTCACTTTGGGACACTGTGAACTGAGGGAAGACTTTGTTCAAAAACCAAATGCCCAACAGCCAGTGTGGTATAGTGTGGTTAAGAGTGGAAGACTCATAATCTGATGAACCAGGTTCGCGTCTCTGCTCCTCCACATGCAGCTGCTGGGTGGCCTTGGGCCAGTCTCTGAAGTCTCTCAGCCCCACTCACCTCACAGAGTGTTTGTTGTGGGGGAGGAAGGGAAAGGAGAATGTTAGCCGCTTTGAGACTCCTTCGGGTAGTGATAAAGAGGGATATCAAATCCAAACAGCCAGAGTGAATGATTTATTTTTATTTTTATGAAGAAATAAATTTGCTTTGCCAGAACCTGTATAGACACCTTTTATCTCAACAATATCACTTAGGGTAAAGAATATTACTTAGGCTGCAATTTTCTACACCAGAGGCGTAGAACTTGTGGCCCTCCAGGAATAAGTAGTAATACCAGTGGCACAGCAAAGAAGTGTCAGGGAGAAGAGAAAAGTTTGCCTGATGCAGAGAAGACGTGGGCACTGGGAATTTTTATAACCAAACGTTCCTCCTAGATTCACCCATATCACCAAATATTCCTGTATAACACCTATAGCTTTCACACATGTCTACCCAAAGTAGGAGTTAATAATACAAATCCCAACGAATGATGCATATTGCACCTCAGTGCACAAATACAGAACCAAGTAAATAATTCACCGGATACTGTCACAGCTGCACTGTCAAACTGCCATCTACTTCTCTCTTGTAACTCACCACAATCCCTATCCCCTTGTTAGACTCAAGAGAAAGTGGGAAGGATTGCTTCTATCTTCCAGCAAAGGCCAAACCTATGTTGGCACAGCAGCACCCTTGCCGAAGACAAAACTGTTACAACTGTAGGGAAGTAACAAGGAGGGAAATGTGGGGTTGTGATGGAAAAGAAGCACAGCTTAGTAGGAGTGCCAATAGTCCGTCTGTACCAATTTTTACTGTCCATGCCCACCTTCACCCTGGCATAATGCTAACAACTTCAACACTTCGGTTGAAATTAACGCAGGTCCGAACTGCACCACAGCTCCCCTCTTTGCTGCCAGAGAGGTTGTGAACCAACCTGAGATCTGCGGATGAAGGGCAGTATGCACATTTAATTAAAATAACTATTATTCTGCAGGCTCATCCGGACTTTCCCCCACAGAAACCCAATCTTTACCACTGAAACAGACCAAACATCAATAGGGTTTTCTTCTATTTATTGATAAAGAGCTGGTTTTCCCAGGGAAAATGACAGAGCAAGGGCAAAAATAACTTGGACCCATACACATTTTCTAGGTAGGGGACAAGCACAAGTCTGGATGAGCCCTGACTCACACTGCAGACAATCATTGTACAGTGGTACCTTGGTTTACAACAGCAATCCCTTCCGGAGGTCCGGTTGTAAACCAAAACAGGTTATAACCCAAGGTGCGCTTTCGCCAATGTGGCCTTCAAAAAAAGAAAAGAAAAAAGGGTTGTAATCCAAAAAAAAAAAAAAAAAGAGAGACACACACTTCCAGGTTTGACATGGTTGTAATCCAAAAAGGTTGCAAACCAAGGTACCACTGTATTACAGTAGAAATATACAAGATCTGCCTTACATGTCAGCAAGAGGCATGAGACTACAAAACTCTGCCCTCTTAACTAGAAAATTTAAAACATTGGATGATGGGGATCTTTGCAGAAAGGGAACACTGTGTGTTCAGGCATGTGTACACAACAACAACAACAACAAACAGGGCTTACTGTTCAACCTGGGATGAAAAGGGCATCTTCTTGGGAGCCTTACTGCTATCTTACCAATGCCCACTAGGAACCTCCGCTCCCTTTGGCAACTGAGGCTGCAGCGAAAAGGCAATACCCCCAAGTAAACAAGGGAGGCAAGCTCATCGAAGAAGTCAAGACCAAATGTCAATTCAGGTTTCTTGTCCATCCTTCATCACCCTCCGCCAACCCCCATTGCTCAGAAGGTTGTAGTAGCAACTGCTACACAGGCCTTACCTATGCATAATACAGGAAGACAACCCCTATTTGCCGACAGCCCCAGTAATCTTCATGGTTGGATACGCAGAGAAACATGTGATGTGAGTGATTCGAATAGAATTTCTGAGATTGCCATCTCATCCATTTCAGGAAGAATTCTAGAGCTTTGGAGTTCATGAGATTAGGAGCAAATTGCAAATTTGCCGCTTCCATGTGAGTTCCAGCTAAGAACATCAGAAGATCCTGCTGGATCAGGCCAAAGGCCCTTCAAGTCCAGCATGCTGTCCTTACAGTGACGGACAAGATGCCTGTGAGAAGCTGGCAAACTGGACATCAGCGCAACCGCACTCTGCCCACTTGCGATTCCCAGCCACCAGTATTCAGAGGTATAATGTTTCTGACAGTGGAGGTAGAACATTGCCATTGTAGCTAGTTGCTCACACTGAATTATTTTCAGGAGCTACCCTGTTCCCGGAAACTTTTTGTGTGTGTGTGTGGGGGGGGGAAGCATTAATTTTGAGTAGAGACACACAGAGAAAAGTGTTTGCTAATGCTGCTGCTTTCAACTAAATCACCCCTGGAGGAAAGAGACCCTTGGCTCAGTTTTATTTGCAAATTTGTATCAGCCACCCCTCCCCACCAAACAGAGAGGTTTGCAAGCATCTTTCCTGGGCTTGCCAATCCATCACACAAAGACCTTCAGGGAAGGTAAGACAATGCATATTTATTCTCCCAGGCATTAATACTTTGCTGTGCTGGGTTTCTAACGGAATTTTGCCATGCTCATGTTGTTGGAAAGATACTGCGGGTGGTGGAGAGAAAGAGAGAAAAGAGACTCTCACCTCCTTTTGGAATGCAGCCCAGAAAATCCGAGATTCCTGCAGTTAAATATTTGTCCATCTTTTTTTTGCCAACCCAGTTCTATGCAAAGATGTTTACACTTCCTCTACCTCTAGGGTGGTTTCCATAATTGGATTAGTACTGTGTGGATTTCAGATTGCTGCATTAGGGTATGTACTGAAGCTGGTATGTTGCCCTTCGAAGCTAATGCCACAACTTCCCTAGAAATTCTGTCTGGACTGCAAGGTGAATAGAATAGATAAGAGCACTGCCACATCCAAATAATCTTGGTTAGAAGGTTGGGTGGTCACCTATCAGGGATGATGTAGCAATGGATTTCTTGGCATGGGTTGGACTTGATGGCCTTTGAGGTGCCTTCCACGATGTAATTATTCTAAATTTTGTTCAGCTGCTGCTCATCATGTTGTTTCACAGATACCAGGCCTCTAAAGAAAATGCAAATTCCAACTCAAAACCTCACCAAACTGTAATCTGAGGAAATGCCAGTAGAGTCTAGGAGAACAGACCCTTAGGTCACTCGGTTTATATATTTCAGGAGATGAAGTGTCAATTCAACATTCTTGCAATCTGGGCAATCTGGGTGGCAGGCATGCTTCCAACCTGTCTGAGAGTGCCAAGGATCAATTCATTTTTGCAGCGGTTTCACCCATTACTTTGAAGCCTAATTCATACTCTTGGGCTCATATGGCCATGATGAGAGCCACAGCAAGAGGTACTTCCCTTTCTTTCGTTTTAGTTAAGCTTGGTGAGATGGATTTCGTTGGGTGACAAGACAACAGCACTCCAGCAGATGCAGGGCCAAAATGATGGCAGAGGAAAGGCTGTCATGTCAATACAGGAGGCCAACCCCACCTTTTTATCTTCAGATATGTAATAGTGATAGCCTCTACAGTGGATTGGGCACTGGCAGCTATGAACTCTTAGTCTAAAGCTTGCCTGTTTTGCAGCTTTAGCTGTTTTGCCAATGATGGCTATTCCTAGATGGGGATAGTCTGGCCCACAGCAAGTCATGCTCTGGTAATCTCCTGACTGGATTACTGTAATGCGCTGTATATATGGAACGCCCTCCCAACAGATGTCAAAGAGAACAACAACTACCAGACTTTTAGAAGACATCTGAAGGCAGCCCTGTTTAGGGAAGCTTTTAATGTTTGATGCATTACTGTATTTAATATTTTGTTGGAAGCCGCACAGAGTGGCTGGGGAAGCCCAGCCAGATGGGCAGGGTATAAATAATTTATTATTAATATTATTATTATTATTATTATTATTATTATTATTATTATTTAGGGCTGTCCTAGAAGATGACCTAGTGATGTATGGAAGTGAGAGCTGGACCATAAAGAAGGCTGATCGCCGAAGAATTGATGCTTTTGAATTATGGTGCTGGAGGAGACTCTTGAGAGTCCCATTGACTGCAAGAAGATCAAACCTATCCATTCTTAAGGAAATCAGCCCTGAGTGCTCACTGGAAGGACAGATCCTGAAGCTGAGACTCTAATACTTTGGCCACCTCATGAGAAGAGAAGACTCCCTGGGAAAGACCCTGATGTTGGGAAAGATGGAGGGCACAAGGAGAAGGGGACGACAGAGGATGAGGTGGTTGGACAGTGTTCTTGAAGCTACCAGCATGAGTTTGACCAGACTGCGGGAGGCAGTGGAAGACAGGAGTGCCTGGCGTGCTCTGGTCCATGGGGTCACGAAGAGTCAGACACGACTAAATGACTAAACAACAACAACAGAAGATGACTAGGAAATGGCCAGCCAGCGAAAGACTGCAATGTCACCAGCACCTGGTAATTTGCACAACAATATAATGCAGGAAAGAGTATTTAGAGTGTGGAGAGGTTCTGCTCATGTTCAAGCCCCCATGCAGACCTCTCCTGATCAACACACTCAGGGATGGTGAGGCTTGTGTGCAGAACCTTATTGTCACTTTCTTAAACATTGTGTAATGAAGTAAATGTATCTGAACACGGCTACAGTCAGCCACAGTTGTACCCACTCTTAATTCCTCTCTCTTGGCCCTTTTCCACTCTTGCTTTTATCTACAGGTGGCCTCCTTTAAAATCAGACAAATGTTGTTGGCATGCATTCAGCACAACTCCATCTTCCTGCTGTCACTTCTTCACCCTTTGACCAGATGCCTGCCTTCTGCCATAACTGTCCCTTTGTTACATCCACCGCCTAGAAATTCTGTATAATTCTCTGCCGATCGTTGTTTGGAAATGTCTCTTGCATGTGTGATCTTAGCTGTCAAATCCAGCAGGCTCTTCACATTGCTGTTATCTCGGCGCAATTCATTTTTCAGTCTGAGTTGATTTGGGATGTAGGCTTGTGGGTGGCTCTGTCACTCCATTGTGCCTCTTGATTGCTGCCTTGCTATGTTTACTGAATACATATGGCACAAATGCAGGCAGCTCACAGGCTTTGTGGACGGGTCTCTGCTTCTTATTGAGTATTTGGAGAGAACATCATCCCAAGGTGAAGGCACCTTTGGAAAGTTCGTGACATCAGGGCTGTCACTTCAGGCCTTCCATTAATTGACCCAGGGGCAAAATGAAAATATGCTTTCTGTTGTCCTGGTAACCTAGGAAGTTGTGAACACAGATATTTTAGGCAAAAACTGTTTTGAAATTTCCTAAATTTTTGAGTTTGATCCTTGGTCACAGGAAATTGCTAGATATATGCTTTGTTTGAATCTGGGTCTGCTGTAGTTCATTCAGAATCTGAAGTAAATGTGTTACTCATTCCAAAGCAGTTGTAAGTTGTGCTCTTGTAACCTGAGTAGCCTGATGGTCATCTGTGCCAGTTGTTTTCTACTTGCATTCTTTAGACCCCTGGGACTCTTCTAAAGATTCCTCAGTATTTATTTTTGGCAGAATCCAATGTTGTGTGAGTAGATTCTGCTCACGCAGTGGAACGTCGCCTTCCTCTCATCTCTCACATGCTCCGCAAATCTGCTCTAGGGGGTCCCTGCAAATATTTTGAGGGTGTGCGGAGGGCAGCAGAGGGGAAGAGAGGAAGGTGAAATCCTGTTGTGTGAGCTGAAGACTGCTCTGCAAGTGAACAATCAGCATTGCATGCAACACCTTATTTTTTAAAAAGTATTTCTATGCCACCATTCTTTAAAAAATAAAAAATAATCAATGGCTAACTGTATACACCAGTCATACAAAGAGATGCAGAAAGGTAATAACATAAATAAAGCAACCAGAAATGTAAAGCAGAAAGGTTCCCTGAAATACAACACTGCTGATCATCTTGAAAAATGTCCAATTGCAAGGGAGAGTAGGATGTGTGCTAGAACTTGTGTGGAAGAGTGGTGAGGTCCATTAGGTGAACCTAGGGTTCACCTTTTGTGAACTAAGTGTACACCCTGAAACATTTCCCAGAATCCTCTGAAATCTGGAAAAAAATTCTTCCATTGCAGATGTGCAAGAATTTATTGGCAGGGAGGGTGCTGTTCTCTGCTGTGTGGACCAAAACTCACACATTTGCTGCTGCGAGTTAGTGCTTGCATTATAGCAATTGCTTTGTGAATTGTCAGCACAATTAAGCTAGCCTTTTAAAAAGTATTGTTATGTTCTATATACGTATAAGCTGCCCAACCTCAAATCTTCCATTCAGTGGGCTCACCATTTGGTCTTCTAGTTACACTTTATGAAATTGGATTGAGGTCATATAATCGACCCTGTGTACATTTGGGTAAATCAATCATTCCACTACCTTCCTGCCTAGAACTGGCTGTCAACTGGTATTAATCAATTCCTGTCATTCCCCGCTTCCAAAAGTCATTTGCATGCTTAGCCTCATGGTAAATTCCCTGACACAGAAAGAACACATTGTCAATTGCAGTTTTGCTACGAACAACTGTGGAATGCTGACTCCCCCGCCCCCCCTATCAAAAGATATATTTTTCTTTCCCTGAGCACATTTGGCATTTTCTAAATTTGTGCGGTTGTACAGAAGGACTTCAGTGTTTTGTTACTCAGCGATTGTGATGTTTAAATTAAGATCACCCCAAATCTGGCACAAATGCTGTAAGCAAATGAACATGCCCAAAGTATTTGGCTGTTAGAATACTAGTTAGAAATGATAAATGAGACTTTAAAGTGTTGAAGTTGGCAAAGAAGTCATTGTCACTATTGTCACATTTGAAAACTACTTCAACAGTGGCAGTGAGGCTGCTTGGCTGGCAAGTCTAAATGAGCTCCCATATTGTTGGGCTCCGCTGATGGATTATTTTTCTTGCAGCAGAAAACAATTAGTTGGCAGATGCAATTGGCTTACAGGAAAAAGACATTAAGTATTTAGATAGTATCTGTAGCCACAGATTCCAGGAAGTTTTCTTACATGCCATTCCTTAGCTTGTCATTCCAGAATAACTTGGTAGTCTAAACTGAATTTTTACTTGATTTATTGTTAATTGCCTAGTGCTATAATACTGATAGTCTACCGCCTGTTCCTTATGAAATATTATGCAATCCTTATGTCACTTGTCCTATCCTCATTTTTTTATACATTGGATAAATCTGTCTATTTCTGGTGCATGTTACTTTGGCATGTGTTCCCTCATAATTCTATCCCATCATATTTCTGGATTTATCTGCAATTTTAAACAATCAGCACATTTATGCATTTATAGATGTATTTAAATGCTACTACTGTACAAAAAGAACCTCTCTCTCTTTCCACAGCTTCATTTTGTTGCTTCATTTCATTCTTGATCTGTAGGATTATTTTGTTCATATTTTCGAGTAATTAAAAGAGAAAATGAGATATGGCTTTTTTATTGTTAGCAGAATTGATTGACGTTTCTAAGGATGGTTGTCCCCTTTGAGGGGTTGAGGCTTGCCAAATATAAGACAAATGGGTTCAGGAGTCTTTGTGTTGGATATCTTTAAAGTTGGAGTGTTGCTGTTTTGTTTTTGTTTTTTAAAAAAGACATGTCATTTGGGTTTTTTTGTACCACATATTTTTTGCATGAAACTCACAAAGAATGTATACATGTCCATTGGTAAGATTCCCTGCAATTTTTTTTCATGGATATGTGTTGGGGTTCAGAGGTTATCCAATATACACTAAAAAATAAGCATTTGAAGCTATCTCATAGAATCATAGAATCATAGAATCATATTTGTTAATACTATTCAATTATCAAAACTAAAAAAAACCCCTGCTCATTTATAATCAGTGTTAAGGTTTGTCTCAAATTCCATAAAGCTGGAAAACTGGAAGTTTTTATGCCCCATGATCAGCAATGATGTTGTGTTGTGCCATAAATTGTGCTTGCTTATAACTTACCCTCCATACGCTCACACTTTTCCTTGGTCTTTCAGGCCCCAATCCAGATGGAGTGGGTGGAGAATGTGGCATCAGCAGAGATGTCCCATGCTGTCCTGGTTCTATATTCCATTTTGAAGCATCTGGGCCTTGTGGCATTGCTGGAGCAATCCTGCTTCAAGTTGACCTATGCCTGTTTGTTGCCTCCATCAGTAGCTGGTAGAATGGGAAGTGGGAGGTGGGAATCTCTTCAGATGCACTAAGAGAAAGAATGGTACTGCTGTTAACGACTTTGGGGTGTGGCACGTATAGCCGTGTTTCCTAGCACTGTTGTGATTGATGCTGCTGCTATTAATGAAAAATGTCAAAGCGAGCTTGAAAAAAATCCACCTGCTTCATAGAATTTTTGGAAGCAGCAAGGAAAGGCAGAGATGGGGAAGATGCTGATTTTGAGCAGGTATCGGTTCCTTAAATATTAATATTTCAGTACCCTCTTCCCCGCCAAAGGTGTTTACAAGGGCTTACACAGAATATCAAGTTAGACCACTGAGCTCGCAAACCTTAGCCCATGTATCTTTTCTGTTCTGATGTGATCTTGGGAGGGTGCAATTTGAAGCAAATATATTGTGTGCTGAAAGAGAGTGATTAACCCTTCCACTTTTTTTCTAGCACCAACCTGTTTTATCTTCACCTCAGGGTCCTAAGATACCTCAGATATCTTCCACAATGCCTGGTGGTAAAAATACCAACATTTCTCTTGTTTGTCATGTTGCAAGTCCACATCAGAATAATTGTGGAATCCTATATATGTGAAGCCAGCAAAGTGTATATTGGCTTAATTTAAGAACCAAACTATTGTAGCACCCTGCTTGTGGTTAACGCTTAGCTGGAATGAAATATTCAACGCAGCAATAGAGAAATTAAAATAGTAATTTATTTGGCAGACAAATAAATATGAGGCACAGTGGTATTTGGTTACCAAGCTCTGGCCTGGCCTCTTGCCATTCTGGCCAGCACTTATATTTCCTTAATCCAGCCCCCTTGCTCCTCCTGTGGCTGCCTCTGTCCAATCAGCCTGGTTGAAATTCCTATTGGCTGTTTGCTAGAACCAATCACAAAAGATACACCCATTTCCTTTTGCCCTATTATGGGAATCAAAAAGCTATATATTCTTCTATCTATAAATGACAAATAAGTAGTAATATATCTTACATGTGTCTCAACAAGGAATCTTAATTACCAGCTCACCTCTTGCCCTCCTTGCCCTATTGCCTTCCAAAACAGATAATTAATCTTGAATTTTTATCTTATGCATATGTCAAGGATTTAGTTCACATCAACATTGAGAGATCTCCTTCATTTGAAGGTTTCTAAACAAAAGGCCTGACAACCATATATCAGGAGCGCTCGATTGGCGTCTTCTGTCTGGCAAGGGGCTTGGCTAGTGGCTGACTTAATTTCAGGATAGTTACAACTCTTACAACTATATGAAATAAGAATCTAGCATTTCTTAAATCCTTTGCATAATTATATTTAAACTAATATATTTAATACATAAACAACCTTTTAAAAGGAAAAGAAATCTTAAAAGGATCTTAGTTTAAGAAACAAACAGCTTTTGAAAAGTCTTCCCAGAAAATGTTCTGTTTCTGCCAGCTAGATGCTTTTTCACTGCTCTTGACCTTCTTAACCTTAGGAAGAAGATATGGCTCATTTTACTATTTATCCACCCTTAATTTGTAGGGTCAGTGTAACCTTGGCTGTCAGCCTGTAATTCCCTTTTTACGACTTTGAGAATTGTTTTCTGCTATAAATCAGGGGGGCCCCTTGTCTAGGAGTAAAAACATTTTGCCAAGATTCTTAGGCAGCTGGTCTTTTGCCTGGCATAAAACATTTGAAAATCATTAAGCTTTTTAAGATACAGGCCCTGATCAAACATATAAGCTTTAATAAAAATGCAGGCTTATGATTAGATGCCTCACTATGAGTCACAATAAGGGGGAGACTGAGGTAGTTGGAGAGTAGGAGGTGAAAAAGGCACCGTCTGCTGACAACCTTTGTTAGAGCAAGTTGCTTCTCAGAGCTATTTGTGGTCCTCCAACAGCTGCCCTGCACTGCCTCCAGCCTAGCTCAACCTAGCCCTGTGTCCAACCCAGCTTTGCCACCTCCTCTGTGAAATGCTCCACCAGACTGGACAAAGCTTGACAGTAAGCAACAAACAAGGCATGGGCAACTCACAGGATGATGCCAATTAAACACATGCCACACCTCACAGGAATACATGGAAGACAGTCATGAACACAGCCAAGAGTTCCAGGGCAGGCAGATAATTGTTATTATTATTATTAATAATAATAATAAACAAACCTTTATTAAAAGAGCCCCCCCATACACTCAGTCTTGTTCGCACTCTGTGTGCTTGTTGAAAGTCAATTACACCACTAATTTTTTTCCCATTCAGCAGCCCAACAGCCCACAGATAAAAACTGTTCTTTAACCTGTTGGTGCGGCTGACTATACTTCTGTATCTCCTGCCCAAAGGTAGGAGATTAAAGAGGTACTGGCCGGGGTGTGAGTCGTCCCTAAGAATTTTCCTCGCTCTCCTGAGGCAGCAGTCTCCTGCAATGTCATCTAGTGAACTCAAAGGACAGCCCATGATATCATGTGCTGTATTCACCACCCTCTGTAGGGACTTCCTGTCCGTGGCTGTCAAACCAGCGTACCACACTGTAATACAATATGAAAGGACACTTTCTATTGTGGACCGGTAGAAGAAGATCATCAGTTTTTGTTTGACATTGTTCTTTCGCAAGACCCTGAGGAAATGGAGTCTCTGTTGGGCCTTCCTAACCACCTGGGTTGTATTGATTTTCCAAGTGAGGTCTTCACTAAGGTAGACTCCCAGGAATTTAAAGGAAGAGACTCTCTCTACACACCCACCCTGATATACAATGGGCCTAGTTCCCCTCTCTTCCTTCCAAAGTCCAACAACATCTCCTTTGTCTTACTGATATTTAGGTGCAAGTGGTTCTCTAGTCACCATGTTGAGACTTTTTGAACCTTTTCCCTATACGCTGATTCATCTCCACCTGTAATTAGACCTATTATGGTGGTATCATCTGCAAACTTAATAATTACAGTAGATGGATCGGATGAGATACAGTCATATGTATACAACAAGTACAGGTAGGGACTCAGCACACATCCCTGTGGGGTGCCAGTGCTGAGCTTCAGAGAAGTAGATGTAACAGGCCCAATCCTCACTATTTGTGTGCATTCCCTCAGTGCAATCCCTGTACAGCCAAACCTCAGCTCCTGAATGCCTGTTTTGGAATGTTTCAGCTCCCGAATGCCGAAAACCCTGAAGTAGGTGTTCTAGTTTTCAAACGTTTTTCAGAAGCTGAACGTCTGACATGGCTTCCACTTGAGTGCAGGAAGCAACCAATTGGAAGCTACACCTTGGTTGTCAAACATTTTGGAAGCCAAACGGGCTTCCAGAACAGATTACGTTCATCAACCGTGGTTTGACTGTACCACATTCTTCTTTACTTTCTGCAGTTGACTAACAGAGCAACAGCTCCAGCAACATAGAAAAGTCTGTACCTTGAAAACAGGCATTGTGCATAGCACCCACTAGGTGGCTCCCCCTGCAAGCATTGCAGTACTGGTTTAATTCTCACTTCAAGATTTTAGCTGTGCATGCACCATCTTATTTTGCCAGCAGTTGCTGCCCTTAGTTTAATGCCCTTAGTTTAACGGGGCTGGGAAACCTCGATAACTTTTGAACTACTGCTAAGAATTTCACCAAGTCAATGGAAGATTGCCTTCCTTCATCATCTTGAATAAAGTATATCAGTAGTTTTCACCAACATGGGAAAGAACTATATAACATTCCTGTTCAAAAATTGGAGAGGGGTAAGTGTGCCAATTTCTAGGACTTTTTAACTTATTATATCTGGGGCAATTTTTATTGTAGAGATATGAGATTTGGCACATTCATAGATCTCATCAGGTAGTTCACATATGCTGGTTTCAAGTTATTAGCTCAATGGGTGTCTTTTTATAAGATAGAATTTTGAGGCTTATAATGGCGGAAGCATTTTCCTTCTGACTAAACGTTTAATTTTTGTCCAACTGTCATAAAGTCACTAAAACTGTTGCCTTACTAACACAAAGATGGGTTGATAGAGAGGCACAGAAGCTCCCCCAAAGTCTCTACCCAATCACTTCATTGGAAGAAGAACAAGACATGAAAGAGGTAGAACCAATTAACAGGAACCTTTAGAACTGCAAGCCAAGAGGCAGAGGCAGCCATTATTCCATTAAGAGATAGATTTGTCCAATTACAGTACTGGCTTCCTCTCAGTCACTCTTCCTTCCCTCACAGCCTCTTTCTTGTAAAGGAAAGGCTCCAGGGTCAGCTGGAAATCTCCCAAAAAGAAAGCATAGGAAAGGGGAGGGGGAACAGCCTCTACAAGGCAAACATTTTTTTTATTAATCATGAAACGTTTATTTCCAAAAAGTTTGGTTCTAGCTGCTTTGTCCCTCTTTGGTTTGTTTCTTGCTCAGTGTGGTGTAGTGGTTAAGAGCAGCAGACTCATAATCTGGTGAACCGGGTTCACATCCCCGCTCCTCCACCTGCAGCTGCTGGGTGACCTTGGGCTAGTCACACTTCTCTGAAGTCTCTCAGCCTCAGTCACCTCAGCCTGCACTCCTCCTCTGTTCCAAAGCCTCTCTCCTGCTATGTTCCTTGTGATGCGGAGATGCTGCGGGAAGCATTGAGTTCCTCATACTCAGAGGAAAATGCCTGTGATGGACCTGGAATTGCAGACCTTGGTGGTAGGGGAAGTTGCCCTGTAGGTTCCTCCGTGCTCCCTCCAGTCTCCAGGAGCAGGCTCAGAGCCATGAATCTGGACTGGCTCCATAGCCAGAGACACTGCAGCCTCTGGCTCCAGACCTGGATTGCTGCTGGATTCTGGGATTATGACCCCAGTTCTCTGTCTGCTTCTTCTCGCCATACCCAGTCATACATGTCATTGTCTTAGAGCCTTTGTATTCCTTTCTGATTTCTGCCTTGTGAGGACAGACTTCTTGCAAGCTGTACCAAAAATATGTAAGTTGTTTGAATCCACAAGCACGTAGCAAGCATGCTACTGGTGTGTGTGTGTGTGTGTGAAAGAGAGAGAAAGGGGATGGGGAGAGTCCCAGAGATCAAGTCTCCTCTGGATCAAGTCTAATAATCTGGCCACTGTAGTGAGGTGACTCTCTGGGTAGATTTGATTTCATGTAAGCTGCTTTGGGAGCCTTTTTTGTGCGTGCGCTGAAGAGTGGGGTAATAATAATAATAATAATAATAATAATAATAATAATTTATTATTTATACCCCACCCATCTGTCTGGTTTCCCCAGCCACTCTGGAAGTCTTCCAACAGAATATTAAAATACAATAGTCTATTAAACATTAAAAGCTTCCCTAATCAGGGCTGCATTCAGATGTCTTCTAAAAGTCTGGTAGTATCTGAAGAAGTGTGCATGCACACGAAAGCTCATACCAATAACTGACTTAGTTGGTCTTTAAGGTGCTACTGGAAGGAAATTTTTTTGTTTTGACTATGGCAGACCAACACGGCTACCTATCTGTATCTGGTAGTTGTTTTTCTATTTGACATCTGGTGGGAGGGCATTCCATGGGGTGGGTGCCACTACCGAGAAGGCCCTCTGCCTGGTTCCCTGTAACTTGGCTTCTCGCAGCAAGGGAACCACCAGAAGGCCCTCAGCACTGGACCTCAGTGTCCGGGCAGAACGATGGGGGTGGAGACGTTTTTCCGGGTCACCTTCAAAGGTAGCCCCACATAGAGTACATTGCAGTAGTCCAAGCGAGAGATAACCAGAGCATGCACCACTCTGGCAAGACAGTCTGTGGGCAGGTAGGGTCTCAGCCTGCGTACCAGATGGAGCTGATAAACAGCTGCCCTGGACACAGAATTGACCTGCGCCTCCATGGACAGCTGTGAGTCCAAAATGGGGTACAAATGCTCTAAATAAATAAATATTGCTCAAGTTCAGTCATGAATAATAAGACTGTTGAATGTTCTTTCACTGACATCTTTCTCCAGGGTGCCATAATTAAAATTATATCTTCTGGTGGAATGCAGAGCAAAACACACCTATATGATCTTTGGCCTCAGCATGTGCCTGTAAAATGAAATGCACAAGGATGGGGCTGATTTTTTTTTTTAAAGCAGCTCACAGCAAGCAAATATCATAGGGGAGAGAGAGTGTCCCAGTTGCCTTATTATGTGTTAAGTAGGGTGCCGTGCGTATGTTATGGAAGAAGGAAACCTTCCTGACACACATCCAATGTATGTGTGATTCTAGAATACTGAAGTGAAGTGACACTTCAAACCTCAAGGCAGTGTCTGCTGCTGCAGCTGTGTCACTGCTTCCGCACGATGGACTGCCTTATGACATAATGCCCCTATTTAAAGAAAAATTGGATGCTGATTGATTCATGGGGGAGCAGGGGTGCAACCATCCACAGCACGTTGGGTGGCTGGTGCATGTCTGCAGTTGCTGTCTGGAATAGCTAATGGCACCCCCCACCCCACAAGTGGAATAGCTAATGGCACCCCCACCCCACAAGTAAAAGTGCATACTATCCTAGGTTGGCAAAGTTATTTTGGCACCCGAGAGAGAGAGAAAAGCCTATTAGCGCTTCTCCGTGGCAGTAAAAATACAAAGATAATGAATAAAATCAATTGCAATTTGCTGCCCTGTCATGGCTGTCTGTGGCAGGTGCCCCACTCCGTCTAATGACAGGGCCGGTGCTGTGTGTTTGTATGTGTGGGTTTTGCAAGTTGGCTTTGAATATATCCAGGCATGGACTTTTGAACTTGGCTGTGAATCTCCCCGCTCCCTCTGAAATGGTGTCTCCAAGGAGCTTCTGCATATATAGAATTTGGCATATCTCAAGTTAGAAGTGTGAAGCATCCATCTTCCTGTGGCCAGGCACCGAATCTGATGTGTAACGCTAAAAACATCAGCTGTATTCCATTGACATTTTCGCTTGTGTTTGGATGCCTCTGAAATGTTCCTCAGGTTAATAGGGCAAAACATGTTGGAGCGCAAGCTCAGACACTGGCTGCCTTTTCTTCCTATGCATCCAAGCACAACGGAATACTTAGGTGTGCTGGAAAATGTGGATTGGGTATCTAGACCTGGACTCTGACTTAATAAGCTCCAGCCCCCATAATCCATGGGCCAAATAGGCCTGGTTTAAAGGCTGAAGATCCTGATAGACTGTGGCATGTAGACCGAGTCACGACTTTGCATGCAGACCACTGCACATGGGAAATAATGGGTATCACAAATACACCCATGTATGTGCAATGTATGTGCATTGTGCTTGATTCAGCGACATGCCTCTCTCTGGGTCACATGTTATCAGGATCTTCAGTGTCTGTACTGCCTGGATTTCTGTTGTTTTCTAAAAGGGATGTGTCTACATTACCGATACCTTGCCCTGTAGCAATCCAGGAGGAGGAAAAAGCTATTCCTTCCCAGCTACTTCTAATTGCTATGCCCCCTCCAATATCTCAGTGGATTTATTCTGATATTAACTATTCCCCCTTCCTTTCCTTCCTTCCCCTCTCCTCTAGACTTCTGCTATAACAGAGTAGTATAATCAAAACCCCAATTACATGCTCTGTATGTACATACATATCTGAGCTAATATTTCTTTTTTTTTGTTTGTTTTTATTGGAAATTGCTTAGTGCACCAAGGGAAAAGGGTGTTTATTTGCTGCTCTGGCCATTCTGTCTCTCTCTCTTGGTAGAATGAACATTAATCATTGTTGATTTCTTTCTCCTTTTTTGGCACGTGGGTAGAATATGTGATTCCCAACAAGAAGGTTCCATCCAAGCATTCATTAATGTACAATTTGTAATATCTGGTCTCTGAAAGGCGGTAAAAGTGTACCTGGCCTTTCCCATTAGCCTTATTTTTGCAGTGGGCATATTTGTTATTTTCAACCTATGGTACTCTCTGCTCCAAGGAGCCCAGGATAGTACCCATAGTTTCTCCCCACTCTATAATCACAAAAACACGAGGCTGAGACATAGAAAGTGATCTGGGGGCACCTAATAAGCTTCACCCAGGTTTCCTCAGTCATTGACCACACTGGTGTTTGTCTTGACTAACGCAGCAGTCCAAAGAACACAGGAAGCTTGGTTGTACAGAGTCCATCCAGCTCTACTTTCTACACTGACTGGCAAGAGTTCAAACATGGACTCTGTCTCAGCCCTATCTGGAGATTGAAGCTGAGATTTTCTGCGTGCAAGGAAGATGATCCATTGCTGAGCTATGTCCCCTCCCACACCTAATTACTTGGGATCAAGTCTCACTGAATTCAGTGGCACTTGTTTCTGAGTAGTCATGTACAGTGGTACCTTGGCTTACAGACGCTTCAGGTTATAAACATTTCAGGTTTTAGACTCCGCTAACCAAGAAATAGTACCTCGGGTTAAGAACTTTGCTTCAGGATGAGAACAGAAATTGTGTGGCGGCAGCGGGAGGCCCCATTAGCTAAAGTGGTACCTCAGGTTAAGAACAGTTTCAGGTTAAGAACGGACCTCTAGAACGAATTATGTTCTTAACCTGAGGTACCACTGTATTTGGTTGTGCTGTAAGTCCCACTGAAAGCATGACTTAAACTGTTCTGTTTGCTTTACCTAATTTTAGCTAGACTGGGTTCCAGACCTTTCTCTTCTCAAGTTGCCCATCGAGGTTCAACTGCTGCTTCTAAGTATATAGATAAAAACCTAAACTACCAAAATTGCCCAGGAATGGAAAATATGAGAAAATGCCACCAATATTTATTATTATGCACACATGCAAACACACACCCCTCTTTGATTTTAAGCCAGCTTTAAGCAGGGAAAGCCTCTAATGAGAAGAGGCACAAGAGGGCAGTGTTACGTCGAATTAGGCATCGTAAGATGCCATTAGCACCGGCGTACTCTATGGCAGATTACAGCAATCAAAATATTTGAAATAAAATTTTCGCAGTGGTCGTACGACAGGGAAGTTGACTTATTTTGGAGTATGTACAATGGGAGGTAGGGGACAATTTCCAATTGCTGCCATTGCTTTTTGTGGTAGAACACAGTGTGATTAGTACTGAACTTATTTGGGTTCTTCCTGGCCTTGCAGACTGTTGTTTCTGTAGCTGGAGAGGAATATCATGGGAGCCAGAGACAGATAAGGATAGCACAAACATAACCAGTAAGACTGATGGCATTATCATTGGAATGGCATGCCAGGTTCATTCCGTTCAAAATTAGACAGAAGAAATGGGTACTTCTTAAGCCAATTTAAGCCGTTATGCGTCAGCCAAACAGATGCGGCTTGCAAATTTGCTTGAGTATTGGGTTACATACCTGAAATGAGCACTCAATGTGGACAAGGAGATATTGGATGAAAGTATAATGCCATCTTTGTGCTATGATCACAAGCCATTAATTTTGCATCATCCTTGCTGGGGCGGACGGAATGGGTAGAATAAAGACAGCTTCATTTAGCACTCTTGAACAGAATTTCATTGTCTGAGATTGACCGGTAGTAGATGCTTCAGGGGACGACACTTGTTACATATGATCAAAATGAAAACCAGAGATGCTGCTCCTATGTACTGGTTAGAGAAGGTATCCCTGCAGGCCTACCCTAAGCTTCCAGTAAAAGATTGGGAAGCAGAAGACTATGCCGTGCCCTCTGGCAGCTTATGTGACCTTGGGCCAGTCACACTTCTCTGAAGTCTTTCAGCCCCACTCACCTCACAGAGTGTCTGTTGTGGGGGAGGAAGGGAAAGGAGAATGTTAGCCGCTTTGAGACTCCTTAAAGGGAGTGAAAGGCGGGATATCAAATCCAAACTCTTCTTCTTCTTCTTCTTATTTTGGCAAAAGGCAATTGCTACAGGCTTTCTCTCTCTCTCTCTTTTTAATATAATATTTATTAAGATTTTGAAAATTACAAAAAGAAAAAAGAAAAATTGAACATACAAAGACAGAAACAAAAACAAAAACACTACATAAAACATCAAACCAACAAAACAAAACAAAAACAAAAACACTTCCAATATTTTCAAATCTTAACTTTCATACACTTATTTCATTGACTTCCTCAACGCCTCCCTTTTTGTATTCCACTTCAATTAACTATTTCAGCAAGTCCTTTCCATCTTCATCTATTTTCTATCTTAAAGTTAATTTTAACATATTGTAACCTAGTTTTTTCCCTTTTAATGCATTAACAATCTATCTATACCTAGTTCTTTCTAACATTCCTGCCAAAGCCATATAGCTTCATTCCACCTTTTTTCTAACATTCATTAATTTTACAATATTTCCATAGATAATCTTTAAACTTTTTCCAGTCTTCTTCCACCGACTCTTCTCCCTGGTCTCGGATTCTGCCAGTCATTTCCGCCAGTTCTGCTACAGGCTTTCTCTTTGCTTTGCTTTGATTGATGGCCTTGTATTTTATTAGGCGAATTAACCTTTGCACACCACCAATGAGTGGCATATAAATAAAATCTTTCTTACTTAGGTAGTTTCTTTCTTCCTCCTCTGGCTTTAGTGCTTCTCTTAGCCAAAACTTAAGTGCCATAAAATCCCCCACTTTCTGCAATCTCCTGCTGCTTCTACTCCTCCCCACACCCCACACTTATTCTTTAGCTTCAGAGCAGAAGTAGGATGTAGTTTCATCAGCACACACAATGTGATACCAGTTCTCTGTCGATACATTTGGGCAACAGCTTTGCAGTTCCAAATATTTCGGAGGCTGCATTGGCGCATCAGAGTGCTGGTGTTCTATTGCAACATAGTTCAGAGGCCTTCCGATGTGTACATGGAGCTCTGGATGAATAAATGGATGAAGAAGTGCATCCCATTTAGTCCTACTTCCAGAAGAAAGAGGCAAAGCACAGGTGTTGGGTAGACTTGGCCTATAATGTTATTTAAACATTAAGCTCTGCAGTGAAACTCTAGCTGTCCAACATCTGGAGGGCTACAAACTCCCTGTTCTAGAAGTTGGCTCAAAAGACTTGAGAGACATCTGCTCCATCAGGTGACTTGGGTACCAATAACACACCACTTTGCTCTGTAACTTCCTGGATGACCTCAGATCTCCAGCCTTGGCAAGATATGATGAACTGCTGACTTGACTGCTAGATCATCTTGATACCTCTTTTCTGGATTTTTACATGTCCCTCCGGTCTTTCATCCTTCCCTAAAGCTTTGCCCTTGGTCTGTCACCTATGGGCTGTCTTCTGAACTCCACTAGTTCTGATTGTCTCTTCATCTGCTTCCTGGAGCATGTTCCTTGTACGCCTAATCAAACTGCCCACCATCACCACTTGATATTTTCTCAGTTACTTTCAGGCTACAGAAGTTTGTGTTGCCTCCGCAGACCTGCGGAGTTGGGCAGATCAGCAACTGAACTTCTTTGATGAATTCTGTGCTGCAAACCACCATTCTGTGGAAGAGAATGAACAACAACTGCTTCCTAAATGCCTTATAAATAAGGAGAACTCTAGATCAGACATAGATTCCAACCTTTTGGTTGGACTGTGACTCTACAGATGCTCTGGTACTTAAGGAAGATCAGCTGGAGTTATATGATTTGGGTATATAACATTTCCCCTCGAAGCAGTGTCTGTTGATAAGAACCAAACATTGTACTTAATCAAATATCGCAGCCTCCCATTTGCTATTTATTTATTTATTTATTTATTTATTTATTTATTTATGTGTGTGTGTTTAAGTTCCCATTGTGACTATAGCAACTTCGGGGTTAATTTGGGTTGATCTTCTAAGGTGTTTCATTAAGTTTCTTCAGCACTCACAGCAGGAAATAATCAATGCAGGTTTAACAGGAATACAAATGCATGTCACTGCAACCCTCTTGTTCAGAGATTGGCTTGGCTTGGTCAAAGAGCCATGATCTCCAGCAGGAGGCCAAGACTTACAATTGCACATCATGAGTTTTCCTCTAAAATAAGCTGGGCAGTGGTGGCCTGCACAGAAGAATCATGATTGGTGACATGATTCACTTCACCAAAATTTTGTTCATTGTGAATTGATTGCTTCTCTTTTCAAATTTGCTTCTCTCTTCTCTGTCGCCGAAAGATCAGACTAGTGTGCGGTGACAAATATTGCAACCAGTGCATCATGTTTGCAAGCATGATCAGCAAAAGTATGAGCTTTCTCCTCCAAAGGCTCTGAAATCTTTCAGCAGAACCACACCAACAATACATGGCCATAGTTTGCCAGCAAATATTGCATGGTCTGGCTTACCCTTGCAAGTGCTCATGTGATTTCATCTTAAGTACAAGATTCCCCACCTGCAATAAAAAATAGGTGTGGACGGAGGCTTGGCATGGGAAGAGGGCTGACTTCCTTGCTCTGGTTACCAGTCGGACTGCCATGCCTCCTATTTGCATTGGAGAAAAGCTCCCACTGAAGCTAATAAGAGCTTCATTGTTAGTCAGATAGCAGGAGTGGAGTTCCTAATTTGGACTAAGTCCTTGCAGGGCTAGCCCAAGACACTTTATTGCCTGAGGTAAGGGCAAGGTGGCATCCCTCTTATCCTATGTATGGAAGCTGACTGGAGTGGTGATTGGGCAGCATCCTCCACTGTACCTGAGAGCAGCAAAGTTGGCTGTGGCACATAGAGAACTATCCTCCAGCATCTCACTGCCTGAGATGACTGCTTCATTCTACCTAATGGTAGAGCCAGTCCTAAGTCCTTGGTGTTCAGGATGATTGTCCGAGGGAATCTCAGTATCTACACTAAGTCCATTGAATCCAGGGCAACCATTCCAACATGGAAGGGGTCCAACACAGGTAGCAGGACACACATTTGTTTTGGTTTTCTATACTGGACAGAAGGAAGGTGCTCCGGAATTGAAGGCTAGTCTTCCCTTGTTGTGGTCAGATCATTTGATATTGATATTTAGAATCACAATTGCCACTTCCCTTTGCAAGGGTTCTGTGGGATCTTCTAAGCCCATTGGAGTTTATCAGGATCCATTAGCTTCTAGGGTGGACAGCACTGGTTGATCTGTGGAATGCATAAATAACCCAGAGGGTTGACATGACCACTCCTGAGTAATCTCCCCCCCCCCCCCGCAAAGTCTGGACAGCTTCTTGGTGCATATCAGAACTGAGGCTAATGAAGCAAACAGATAGATGTCTACAGCGCAGGTGGAAGAAAACTAATTATGAATCCAACCAAACATTAATATGAGCCCATCACAAGTTTACTCTGTGGTTGTGATGTGTCTTCGCCACCAGCATTACACCCTCTCAATGTCATCCAGTGGAGCTTTCCCCAATAGATTGGGGTGCTTCAAGCTGTGGCTCCAAGGGTGTTGCAGTGGAACTCTCAGTGGGTTGTTGTGAAATGTTTGTGAGACATTATTTGGAGTAAAATCACTTGCATGTGCCACGATTTTTGGCAGGTCAATTTGCAGAGACACCTAGAGTAGTATCTGGTCCTATTTTGTTGATAGACTTTCAGTTTGTGTTACTCAAGGATGTGGACAAGGTGCTTCATTGGATTTGTGCAACCAACCCCTTTGGTTTCCCCCTTGATTCTCATGGTTTATTACCTCTTATAGTGAGCTGGAACTAAGAGGTAGTAAATTCCTCCTTAAGGGAGGGAGTGGTCTCAGTATTCTCAAAGGGGCAGCAGTGTGACCATTCCTGAAGAAATCTTATTTAGACACAGAAGATCTTAACTTGTAGAGCTATAAGTTGGTAGCAAAGGTCCTCTTCCAGTACAGTGGTACCTCGGGTTACATACGTTTCAGGTTACAGACGCTTCAGGTTACAGACTCTGCTAACCCAGAAATAGTACCTCAGGTTAAGAACTTTGCTTCAGGATGAGAACAGAAATCATGCAGCGGCGGCACAGCGGCAGCAGGAGGCCCCATTAGCTAAAGTGGTGCTTCAGTTTAAGAACAGTTTCAGGTTAAGAACGGACCTCCGGAACGAATTAAGTATTTAACCCGAGGTACCACTGTATAAGATTCTTGAATGAATAGTGTCACAGCAAGTCCAATCACTCTTGGATGGGACTGATTTTCTGGATCTATTTCTACTGGAGTTTAGGCCTACATATACTAATGAAGCTGCTTTGTATCATGTTTGTCTGGAGAAAGACAGAGGGAGTGCAACCCTATTGATTCTCCTCAATCACTCAGCAACTTTTGATGCCGTTGCCCATTGCATCCTTCTGGATTGGACGTGGGTGGCACTGCTCTGTGGTTGTTCTACTCAAACCTGGATGGCCATTTTGAGAAGGTAGGTTGACTACTGTGGAATTTATGGGTTATGGGATTTATGGTTCAGGGCTCCATCTCATCTCCCACAATATTTAATATCTACATGAAACCACTGAAGTGAGGACATCCAGGGATTTGGAGTGTGTTGCCATCAGTATGCAGATGAACATGCAGTTCTCCCTCCACATTTCATATATCATCATCATCATCATCATCATCATCATCATCATCATCACTACCACATAAATCAGATGTGGTGGTGGGAGAGCTAGATCATTGTCTGGCCATGGTAAGGGATTGGCTGAAGTCCAACAAACTGATGCTCCTTCCAGGCAAGATGGAGGTGGTTTCTCTACACAGATGAGTGATGTTCAACCTGTTCAGGGAGGTGTTTTGTTTTGAATTTTTGAGGTACACAACGTGGAGCCAATTCGAAGTGTTGCTTTTGACCTACATGGCAGTGTACAAGCATGGGTCCGCCAAACCTAACTCCTATTTTCTACCCATACTTTAAGATCACCCACTAAAGCCCATTTCCAAGTACAGTGGTACCTCGGGTTAAGTACTTAATTCGTTCCGGAGGTCCGTACTTAACCTGAAACTGTTCTTAACCTGAAGACCACTTTAGCTAATGGGGCCTCCTGCTGCCACCGCGCTGCCAGAGCACGATTTCTGATCTCATCCTGATGCAAAGTTCTTAACCTGAAGCACTATTTCTGGGTTAGCGGAATCTGTAACCTGAAGCATATGTAACCTGAAGCGTATGTAACCCGAGGTACCACTGTATCTCCTCCATCTGAAGTACAAAGGATGGCAGCAATGGAGGGTTTACAGTAACACCTTTTCAGCACCAGGTAAATGCCTTCTTGTTCATCCAGGCCTTTTAATAACATCCAGCTTTTTTGTACCATCTGCAATATGTTTTAAAGACCAGATGTACTCTTTTACAACTTTGATATCAATGTTATTTCAGTCTTCAATTTCACAGCATTTTTTTTAACTGGTGGGATGGCCGTCGCTCTCTCTCTATGTGTGTTTATTGATGTCACGTTTTAGAATGTTAGCTTATTGTGCTGCTTGCATTTTTGTATTAATTTTTGCTTGAACTGCTTGTTTGTAACATTGCCTAGAAGACCAGGTTGATAGGCAACTAATAAATGTGAGTAATAAACAAATTAAGCCTGGGGACCACCAGTTATCCATCTCTACCATAGAGACAAGTCAGACACTTTTACGGTTCTCAGCTGACAAGCAAAAAAGAGAAAGGAGGGAGTATGAATTGACATTTTTTCATGTCGTATTCAAACTGCTGCCTGAATATAATGTTGTGTAACGTTGGGAAAGGTACTGGGGCAGCATGGGGTCGGCTGAAGTTGTGTTGTCGGAGGCACTTGTGTGTTAACTGTTTTGTTTTTCGCAGCTGGAGAGGGCAAAAATAACAGCTGTTAATTAGACTTGGGAAAGGAGCCAGTTCTTGATTTTTTTTTTATTTAAAAAATGGATAGGGAAAAGGGGGTATGCGGAAAGCAACTCTCCTGAAGCCACCAACAAAATTTTCATTCAGCTGTTTTGCTAGTGAAGCAACTTCTTTCGCTAGCACAAGCTGAACTCTTTCTCTTTTGGGTCATGTGCTCGCATGCGCACACACCAATTCCCTGTGGACAGTAACTGATGGAGAAAATCTCTGTTGTGCCAGTTTCGATCCAGAGGCAAGATGAATAAGTCATGCGGATTTTATCTGCAAACAGCTGGAGGAGGGCTCTAAATATTTTCGTGATTCTTTGCCTTCCAAACTACCACCTCTGCATGTGTGTAGATCGAGAAATTATTTATTTATTTGGCAGAGGTGCTTAAAATCAAATCAAATCACCCCTTCTGAATATCTCCTTGAAGGTTTCTTCTTCTTCCTGAACAGCTTGTTTTTGTAGCAGCACCAATGCATTAGGGATCTGCTATTCTTCCTAACTTGATGTCTGGACTAATAATTAATTAATTAATTGATTGATTGATTAATTATACTGTCCTTCAGCTGAGGATCACAGAGCAGTTTACAATACAAAAACACAAAATTCCATAACATAATATCAAATGAAACAGTACACCCCACCACGAATTTAAAGGCCACAGATTGTTTAAATAGCCGAAGGTCTGGAAGAAGATGGAATGAAGGTGTCAGGTGAGTCTCCCTGGGGAGAGCATTCCACAAATGGGGAGCCACCACAGAAAAGGCCCATTTATGTGCTGTCAACCTCCAGACCTCCCATGGAGAGGACACATCAATAAGGGCATCAGATGATGATTGCAGGTTCCAGGTCAGTCACAGATTGCAGCTATAACAAAGGCGGCATTTTTTCATCTCCACCAAATTAAGCAGTTGGCTCCTTACCTCTCTCGCCCTGACCTAGCCACTGTTATCCACGTGATGGTCACCTCCAGACTTGATTATTGTAACTCACTCTACGTGGGGCTGCCCTTGAGACTGACCCAGAAACTCCAGTGGGTGCAGAATGCCGCAGCGAGACTCCTTACAGGGTCCTCGCCGTGGGATCACTGGCTCCCAGTGGAGTACAAGATCAGGTTTAAGGTGCTGGTTTTAACCTTTAAAGCCCTATACAGCCTAGGACCCTCGTACCTATGGGACCGCTTCTCCTGGTATGTCCCACGGAGGACCTTACGGTCTTCAAACAAAACATCTTGGAGGTCCCGGGCCACAGGGAGGTTAGGCTGGCCTCAACCAGAGCCAGGGCTTTTTCGGCTGTGGCCCCGATCTGGTGGAATGCTCTGTCACAAGAGACTAGGGCCCTGCAGGACTTGACATGTTTCTGCAGGGCCTGCAAGACAGAGCTGTTCCACTAGGCCTTTGGCCAAGGCACAGTCTGACCCCCTCCTTTGGTAATCGATTTTAAATTTTGAATTGATTTTAAAATGAATTGATTTTAGAATGGTGTGTTACTTTTATTGTTGTTAGTTGCTCTGAGCCTGGCTTCGGCTGGGGAGGGCGGGATATAAATAAAATTTTATTATTTATTATTCTTATTATATGGGAATGTGAGGTCCTTGAGGTATTATGGTCCTGAGCCGTTAAGGATTTATGGGTCAAAACTAGCAGTTTGAAATAGGCCCGGAAACTGATTGCCAGCCAGTGCAGTCAGGGCAGGAGTGTTGCAATATACTCAAATCCTCTTGCCCTTGCAAGCAACCTGGCTGCCAAATTCTGCATCAGCTGAATATTTTTTTGGAAGCCGCCCAGAGTGGCTGGGGAAGCCCAGCCAGATGGGCGGGGTATAAATAATAAATTATTATTATTATTATTATTATTATTATTATTATTATTATTATTATTTTTCAAACTGTCTTCAGGGGCAGCCTCACATATAACGTGTTGCAGCAATCTAGCCTAAAGGTTACCGGAGCATAGTTTTCTTATTTGTGTAGCTTATTCTTCTTTGCCAATGTGCACCAGCCCATATGTGTACTGATTAGATCACGGCATGAAAATAACTCTTTCTGCGATAACAAAATCACCGCTCTGTTGCTGCACTTCCCCTTGACCCCTCTCCCGAACCCCATCTTCTTCTTCCTCCTCCTTCTCTTATTTCATCTTCTATATTTAGGGCTAGACCACATGTGATTCAAGAGATTATGACCAGACCTTTTCCAGTTTTTCAATCCTTTAAAACAGTTGCTGTGGAGGACTCATGTTTTGATCAGAGTAGCATCAGGGCTGGGTAAAGGGTGGCCTAACCCTTCTTTCTGTACAGTATTCCCAGTCTAAATTCACCCCTAGCAGTGAATTAGTCCTATAACAGAAAAAAGGCACCTGTATTTTATGGCAGTATTCCCTGCCCCACCCCCCAGTTAGGCTGATACCAGCTCTGTGCATATGTGTGATTCAGATGGGGCAAACAGCATGGGGAAGAGGTTAAAGGTAAAGGTACAACTGTGGGGTTGTGGCGCTCATCTCGCTCTATAGGCCGAGGGAGCCGGCGTTTGTCTACAGACAGCTTCTGGGTCATGTGGCCAGCATGACAAAGCTGCTTCTGGTGAACCAGAGCAGTGCACAGAAATGCTGTTTACCTTCCCGCCGGAGTGGTACCTATTTATCTGCTTGCACTTTGATGTGCTTTTGAGCTGCTCGGTGGGCAGGAGCTGGGACTGAGCAATGGGAGCTCACCCTGTCACGGGGATTTGAACCGCTGACCTTCTGATCAGCAAGCCCTAGGTTCTGTGGTTTAGACCACAGCGCCACCTTATACCCACACCATTCTTCCACTGAAAATCTGAGTCCGCTTGGCTACTTTAATATAAAACAAAACAATCCCATCTGGATGTCCGATCAGAGATCTCCTGCACCGAATGTGGTTTGTTGCTTAGCCTTTTCTTCTTATCTCTTACTTTATCTGGATGCTTTTCTTCTGGTAGCCTACTGCCTTTTATGTTTCTCTTTCCTCCTTTTGGCTGGGCTAAGGTGAGGATGTGAGACAGGACTGGAGTTGTCTCATCTCTGTTTGTTTCTATGATTTTATTAGGAAGACCAATGAAAAACACGTCAATGGAAAATGTGCTCTGGGCAGCACAACTATTTTCCCGCCGCCAATCCCAGTTCCATGCCATTGGTCCACCCTACTTAATTGTCACGATTCTACAGCACAAGGGTTGCTCACCAACCTCTGAGAGCCTGTAGGCACAACTGCAAATGGAAGAGTTGGTTGTGGGCACCCCTCCGAACAATGTGCATGATGAAACATGCCCTGAAATATAATAGATTTGAAACCTGAGTTCAGATTGGCGGGGGGGTGGGGGTGGCAGAGAGGCTATGGGTGTGGGTGAAGGCCTCTGTAGGCACATGTGGGGCTGTGGATGCCACACTGGCAACCCCTGCTCTAGCAACTTACAGGTGCACGTTCACTCAAAAGAACATCTCTTTGTGTGCCCTAGGACATTTTCTCATGGTTCGTATTGGAGCCTAAGAATCACCGTACCCGTCTATTTCATCATGCATTCAAGAATGCCACCCCTCATGGTTTTATCTAATGTTTTCAGTAATATAAGTAATGTATCCCTCTGTATGTTATCTCCCCCTCTGCCTTTGATGTCTCTCATCGCTTCATCTAAAGACCACTGAGAAGGCAAACCAAACTTACTAAATTAAAGATTTCATAGATCCAGAGCAAGCACTTTTCCAGCTTCACTAATGGGGCCTTGTATGTATTAGTTATTAGGTTGTTTGGGGTGTTTGATGTGTCTAATACCAAAGTAGTGCTGGAAGGAGATAAAGCACAAAGTTTCGTGTACCTGATTGCAACATGCCTTTGTGGAGAAATTAGATCAATGATCATTTTCATTGTACTTGTCAGTTAGAAAGGGCTGCAGTAGTTCATTATGGCGTATTTACAATTCCACACAGTTGGAGCATCTCAGTGTTGGAGTTCTGCCAGAATGCAAAGTAAACACTGCAGCTGTCTGTCAGTGTCCTGAAGTGCTGGTGGTTTTTGGAGCACACTTAGAAAATCTAGTCGTATGGACTGACAGCTTGGGGTGCTAAGAGAGCTTTTAAAATCAAAATGAAAGGTTGTGTCCTGAGAGTCGTGTCCAAAAGGATGAGTCACTTTTTTTTGGGGGGGGGAATCAGGGTGCACTTGTGTTTCTCCAGTGCCTTAGAACCTTTAGTAAGAGCTGTTTCACACATACGGAGCAAACCCAGATTTGGCAATGAGTGCACATGGCAGCCAATCAAACAGTGCACCTAATACAATAGGCACATAAATAATGTAATATACAATGTAATCACATAATTATATAATATCTACAGGTCAGGGACTGCTTGGACACAGAGGAATGGTGACACTTGCTGGTTCCACTTGCTGGTCATTTGGGGTGGGTGTGTTGGGGTGCTCCTAACTGGTGAAGACTGCCCACCAGCAGAGTCTGGTGGAGCTGGGCAGAGGGACACTAGCACAATGAGTTTGGGGTTTTCCATTGCTCTGCCGGTCAGGTTCATGCCTCAGAATTCAATGTTTGATTTAGTAATTAATGTAGCCAGTATGGTTACATTTTGAAGAGCATTCTACTGTGAAAGACAAATATCTTACACTTACGTACTTACCTGTTTAGAAAAAGTAATCTATGCACATTTTCAGCATCTATCTATGGATATATATTTCCCATTTGCATTACATCTGATGCACATCTGAGCTGTGGTGAATGGGTTTTATGTGTCTTTTCATCCGGACAACGTATGTCTACATCTTGGACCACCAAGTACTGTGCATGATTAGTTGCCCGGGATTACATCTGAATCAAAGACATACAAACTCTTCCTATAAAAAAAAATAAAAAAATTGCTTCCAGTAGCACCTTAAAGACCAACTAAGTTAGTTCTTGGTATGAGCTTTCGTGTACATGCACACTTCTTCAGATACACTGAAACAGAAGTCACCAGACCCTTCTATATAGTGAGAAGGTGGGGAGGGGTATTACTCAGAAGGGTGGTGGGATTGGGGAGTAATACCCCTCCCCACCTTCTCACTATATAGAAGGGTCTGGTGACTTCTGTTTCAGTGTATCTGAAGAAGTGTGCATGCACACGAAAGCTCATACCAAGAACTAACTTAGTTGGTCTTTAAGGTGCTACTGGAAGGATTTTTTTTTATTTTGTTTTGACTATGGCAGACCAACACGGCTACCTATCTGTAACTCTTCCTATAAAATACATCTTCAGTATAAAAACAATTGTCTTTGCATATTTAGTGGCAAGAAGGGGAATCAGCTCTCCGTATTGGCTTGCTGTGTGAGATGGATGTTTGTAAACGTCAGAATCCACAATGCCTTCACAACCAGAGAACATTACTGCAAAGCAAATTGATCACTTGAAAATTATAAAGAGCGGCTCTAAGCGTTTATAATTAGTACTGTGTTTGTATCACGTAGGGTAGGTGTTAATCTTCGACAAACACATTTTAAGGAATCAATTTGCATTTAAATAAATACACATGTAGCATCAGTCTTAATATGTCTCAAATGCTTGTATACAAACCTCTACTGTGCTTTGCTGGTGCAGGCTGAGTTTGATGAAGCACAGCAATTGTGTGTTTGAAATAGAATTTGCTTTTGGGTACTTTCCCTAAGGCTTTCTCTTTCTCTATGACTGCAATCCCCTATACAATTATTTGTAAGTCACATTAAAGGCAATGGAGCTTGCTTCTGAGTATATGTGATGATCCACTGAAATTGGTGGGACTCATTCCTGAAGGTCTGCTCTTAATTTGGCAGGCCACGTGTACTGAAGACAATACCTACAGAGGTATGGAATGGAAGAAGTCATTGCTTAAGAACTCTGCCCAAGGGAAGATGAGCATCAATACCACAAGCTGGAATGCCTCCCTCTCACCAGCAAGAGGAGGGCAGTCTAGTGGGGACAGAAGCAATGGAGTGGGTAGGGCACCACCTCTTGTATTTCTGCCGCCTGAGGTAGGTGTTTCACTCCGCCTCATCATTGGGCTGGCTTTCACTGTGCCTCATATACAGCCCGGATTGCCAGTTTTCTGTTGGAAAGGAAGGCAGAGATTTTTATTTTTATTTTTTTAGCCAGGACCTCTGGATTCTGAAATGAGGGGAAAGATAGATAAATGGTTGCTATGGTGACTAGACCTTGTCCAAGCTGTGCCACACTGAACCGTAGCGGAAAGAAGATACGAAGCTAAATAGTCTTTCAGTGACCTTGGGCTCAGAGTGTCTCCCCTGATAAAGGGACCCATATCAGTTTCCCCAAAAGTAAGTGGTGTAATTGTAAAGTGATGCGATGGACTTTCCCTTCCTGATATGGCACTTACCAACATGGAACCAAATTTTAGATGTGAGCAAAGGGGGAATAGAAGGAACCATCAATGTGCAAAAGAAGTTCAAGAAGGTTTTGGAAGCTTGTGGATCAGAGAGATGGGCATTTCAACTCCACAAAACATAATTGGCTGAAGAAACAGCACCCCACCATGCCCTGTAAGTTTGTCTTCAGCATGGAAGAACAGCCCAAGGTCAGCAAAGACCCGATCTTTGTTGTTATAGGACCAAAGTTTCTCTGACCGTGTGCTAACAGCCTGTGGCCAAGATGACAAGGAGTGTGAAGGAAGGAGGCAATTGATCTCCTGTTAGCTGGGGAAAGCTGGTAAGAGCCTGTACCCCAGATAGCATCTATTGGCAAAAGGCAGTGGGGAAGTGTGCAAAGAACTCTGCATCCCTCTAGAGCAGCATGCAGATGCCACAGCCATACTGATTCCTTCCTTCCATCCTTCTATCTAAACTCCTAGACTGGCCATCTAGCAGTCAGAACACCTATGCCTGGTAACTCAACACCTGTGAATGTACGGTAAGTGTGTAGGGGAGAGAGCTCTTGGATTTTCTGAACTGTATTCAATAAATGTGGTTGTTTTGCCTTTGATCCTTATTTAATGCCTTATTTTAATGGTTGGTTCAGCCTCCCAGGACACTGTACTCGACCTTAAAGTGGCCACTGGTGAGCAAAGGCACTCCAAAGGGAGACCAAAGCATGAATTACAGTTCATCGAGAGGTTCAATAGGTGAACAACATGTGAATTAAATCGGCTCATTTCTTTTCTTAAAAAACAACAACCCACACTACTTGTGTTAAATAGGCTTACCAATGCTAGGATGTTTGTGTTATCAACTGCTCTTTTGTGTGGTGTCACTGTTAATAAGGTAATTGTCACCACCTGTACTTTTCTGCACATTATTTCCTTCTGACCTCACTGTTTACACCCTCCCCACTTGTACATATGTGTACCTGGAACTGAGGATAACACTTCATGCATCTGATGAAGTGGGCTGCAGTCCATGAAAGTTTATTCCATGATAAATTTGCTAAAGGTGCCAAAAGACTTTGTTGGTTTTGCTGCAAGCAACTACCGTGGCTGCTACTCTTTATTCATAACAGAAGCACCCGCTCCATTTTTAAACTAACCACAGTTTGTAATTTCGTCCTATCCACCAATTGCACTTAAGCTATTGTTCACCAGAACAAGCCAAGATCATAAACTGTAGTATAACATCCAGTAGCACCTTAAAGACCAACTAGGTTAGTACTTGGTATGAGCTTTCGTGTGCATGCACACTTCTTCTTCCGTGTATCTGAAGAAGTGTGCATGCACACGACAGCTCATACCAAGAACTAACTTAGTTGGTCTTTAAGGTGCTACTGGAAGGAATTTTTTTATTTTGTTTTGACTATGGCAGACCAACACGGCTACCTATCTGTAACTGTAGTATAACATGGTTTTGTTCGGACATACCATAGTTTAAACTAGCCCCAGTTTGGACAAAATAACCAATTCTACTAAGTTGAAACAGAAACAGATGCTCCGAACCTCCTTCTTGCAGCCATGTCAGAGAAGGAGATGGGAGAGGAGGGTGTTTGGTGTCATGTCTGAACGCAGCCATTGTCCATTGACCATGCCCCACGCTACTGTTAGTATGGGCTGTTAAGTGCCTGCATGAATATTCACAGTGTGGTCCTGCTCTTAGGCTGCCATGGGAGTCTGCAGATTATGCTCTAAGGATTTGCTCTGTGAAGTCTGACATTCCTCTTTTGCTTTTATCTAAGTATAAACAAAAGATAAGTCCTGCTGAAGCCAGACTTCCTGTTTTACATTTTTTTAAAAAATCTGCCAAAAGGTCTCTCCTCTCTCTCTCTCTCTCTCTCTCTCTCTCTCTCTCACACACACACACACACACACACACACGAGAGAGAGAGAGAGAGAGAGAGAGAGAGAGGGGGGGGGGCCTAAACTCCCCTCTAAAACTGTTGGGGATATAGCATAACCTCTACAGATAAAGCAAAGTCTGCCTCCGTGAAAGGCATGCTCAGTGCATGAGATTTAAACATGGATACTAAAATTACAACCCTAGTTAGTTTCATACAAAAGGAACTTTCAAAGCAAGGGGCTTCAATTCAATTAAAACCAACCTGTTTGTGCACATGCATAGTTCAAGCCATAATCTCTGTTTTTGATATAACCTGCCCCTTGTTGTCGCAGCACATGCATTCTACATGTGTATTATGGGACCTGTAGTCCTAAAGATACACAAACATTTGTCCCTGTGAATTAATATTCAACTGAGGCCACAACTAGTGGAGCAGGGATGAAGTGCTACTACCACTTATTTCACAGCAAGGATGACGATGCTGTGTGCACATCTTATGCATGCCAAATAAACAAGCCTCTTTTTTTGCATTGCATTCACATTTTTAAAAGCTTGCCTATAGGCCCCCTTCCTCTTTGGAGCTCTGGTGCTTCATCCAACAAGCAGGGAGCTTAAATGAGGATGGAGTGGATGGGAAGATGTAGAAAGATCTGGAGAACTCAGTTTTGACTCTGGGTTTCCCATTCTCTATCAAATAAAACAGGTGAGCAAAGGGCAGTTCCTATAGTCTTAATTCAACATCTTTATATGTCCTTTTAGCGGGGTTGAATAAATCTGGAGTGAGTGAGATAAGCCTGGTTTAAGGAAGTTCTGATAACAGTCACATTTGCTTTGGGCTTTTGAAACACGAGAAATTCATTTTGTCCCAATAATCAACTGCTGCCTTGAACAGCCCAAACTGTCTATGTCTTGGACTGGGGATGTGGAAGACACTGCTGAGAAATTTCATAAACCTTATAATGCTGTTTTCAACTTCCCTCGAATTTTCTGTTGCCTTCTAAATTTGCTTGAGACAAAATTAAGTGGTGACTGCACTGAATCTGGTCCTTAAATATTTATGACACTTTTGTATCAGTAGATTAGAAGCTGCCTTATACCATACATGAACAAAACAAGACTTTTTAGTCTTCATTCCTTGCACTCTCTCAGAGTAGCCAAAGGGTTACATACAGACTTAGTTGAGATTGTCTCATTGACATCAATCTGCAGGGATGGCTCAGTTGGTAGAACGTGGGTCGTGAGTTCGAGACTTACATTGGGCAAAAAGATTCCTGCATCCCAGGGGATTGGACTGGGTGATCCTTGGGATCCCTTCTAACTCTATAATTCTAGGGTTCTAAGTAAAGCCCATTGGCATTTTGACTCTGGGGGGGGGGGGAAGGCAGGATATAAATAAATACCACCACCATCATCATCATCAGTGGGGACAAAGTTCAACTAACCTACTCTGGATTCGATTCAAATATCTGGTGCAAAAGCTGGAGTTGAGCAGGGAATAATAATAATATATATTTCCTTGGAACTCTGCCTTGCAGTCAAGAAACAATAACTTTTCACATTTTAATAGTCTCTATTGCTCATGCAATCATGCCAAGAAGAGTAATGCTACTGACCACAGCTTATTGTTATTCCATATTGGGTTGTAGGAAATACGACTGTTTCCATGTCAAACGGAGGTCATTCTGACCACTGGTGACTCTGGGGATAATTTTAGTGGCGCGTGTTTTTCTTCTTCCTAGTTACAATTTTTTGGTTAAGCAGAAGAAGTGGATGCAGCACACCCACAAATCTCCCAGGGACTTTAGAGAATAAAGGATCTAATCAGCTTTGGGAAAGGGCTGTAGCTCAGTGCTGGGTTCAAGCCCCGGAATCTTCAGGCAGGGCTTGGAATACCCCACACCAGGAATACCCCACAGAGCTAAATGGACCAAAGGTCCAACTTGGTATAGGGTAGGTTTCTATATTCCTAGGGCCACGTTCCATATTTCTAACAAATGGTGTGCTTCCAACTATCAGATTTGTAGCATACAGTGCTCAAGCTAAAGAAAGTTAAGGAAGTAGCAAGAAGAAGCTTTATAATTGTAATAATAGCTATGGGCATTTCCATCCTATTGGGGAAGGTACAGGCTTGCTGGAAAAGGATTTTGGCTTCATCAACCTAGTCCACCCCTCAGCACTGTGACTGGTTGCTGCCACATTTGTTGGCACCTGTCTGTCTCTGGAGATCATGGAGTGCACCTTTGCAGGTGAAGTTCAACCTCTGGAGAATCATAGCATCTGCTGTGAGGTAGGTGATTAGCTGTGGGAGGAGCTTATCAGAGCTTGTAGGGCAGCGGCTGAAGAAGGAGCAAAAAGGGTTTTCTCCTGTGTGTGTTTCTTGTGGCTGATTAGCTGTTCTCCCTGTGCAAAGGTCAGAGGGGGCAGGGTTTCTGTTGAGGTAGGTGATTAGCTGTGGGAGGAGCTTATCAGAGCTTGTAGGGCAGCGGCGCGCGCCTCGTGGCACGTGCAATTTGATCTATCTTTAGATTTAGGGGAGCTAGTCTCAAACGTTTGTTGGGGGAGACCTAGGGTTTTTTTGGGGGGAGTTACTTGTCCTGTCTGCACGCTTCTTATGATGGAGGACCACTGTAGCCAGCCCCAAGGACACGTTCTCAAGATGGAGAGTGAGGGAACAGCTGCAGTCGCCTGTGGTTCCTGCACAATGTTTGCCATCTTGCCAAAGGTTGCAGGCAGCTTTACCTGCAGCAATTGCATGTTGATTGCCCTCTTAAAAGACAAAGTCCAGCAACTGGAGGAACGTGTGGCTACGCTCCAAAGAATTAGAGAGCTGGAGCTCTTCTTGGAAGCAACAGAGCACACCGTCTCCACCAAGGAGGAGACAGGGGACTCCCCTGAGAAGGAGGCTAGTTCACCAACACAGGAGCCAGATATATGGAGAAACGTGACTCAAAGAAGTAGGAGGCCCAGGGTTCGCTCTGATTGTTTAGAAATACACAATCGCTTTGAGGTCCTCTCCCCTAGAATGGAAGACGAAGAGCAGACTCCATTTGAGGATCTCTCCCTCGTTACAGTCGATCAGGTATATGAAGACGAGCAGCAAAGTCAGTCCTCAGGGAATGTGCAGGCGACCTTGGAACGGACAGATCATGGAAGAACCCCGACCAAACCTAAGAGGAGGCGTGTAGTGGTGATAGGGGATTCCCTACTGAGGAGAACAGAAGCAGTGATCTGTGGGCCTGACAAGATGTCTCGGGAAGTGTGCTGTCTCCCTGGGGCTAAGATCCAAGATGTAACTGAACGACTACAAGGAATCATAAAACCCACTGACAAATACCCCTTCCTCTTGGTTCATGTGGGAACCAATGACACTGCAAGCAATAGCCTCCAGAAGATCAAAAGAGACTATGAGGCTCTGGGCAGGAAATTGAAGCAATTAAATGCACAAATTGTCATCTCATCTGTCCTCCCAGTTGAACGACGTGGCCCAGGGAGAGAGAGGAAAATAGTGGAAGTGAACAACTGGCTTCGCAAATGGTGTAAACAGGAACGGTTTGGATTCTTAGATCACGGACTGCAGTTTCTTGAAGATGGACTTCTGGCAAGCGATGGGCTGCACCTCACAACGGTTGGGAGGAATGTTTTTGCCAAAAATCTCAGAAACCTCATCAGGAGGGCTTTAAACTGACTAATGTGGGGGAGGAAGACAGTGCTCCTGAAGGTAGGAGTCTATCAATTGATGAACATGATCATCCAAATGTCATAGACCAAATGGAGCAAACAGCACGCAGACCTAGTGGTGGGAGGAAAAAATCCTTAAATAAGAGACAAGGGGGAATGATTAATGGACTTCAATGTCTGTACACTAATGCGCAAAGCATGGGTAATAAACAAGATGAGCTTGAGCTCTTGGTACAGCAAACTAAATATGACATAATAGGCATCACTGAAACCTGGTGGGATAAGTCCCACGACTGGAATGTAAAAATGGAGGGTTACAATCTATTTCAGAGAAACAGACCAGACAAGAAAGGAGGAGGAGTGGCGTTATATGTCAGGGATGTGTATACCTGTGAAGAGATCCAAGATTTAGAACCTCAAAGCCAAAGTGAGAGCATTTGGGTCAAAATTAAGGGAGAGATGAATAACAGGGACCTCATTGTGGGAGTTTACTATAGATCCCCAAGCCAAACGGAGGACATAGATGATGCCTTCCTGGAACAGATGGCCAAGCATGCAAAAGGAAGGGAGATAGTAGTAATGGGGGACTTCAATTACCCGGATATTTGCTGGATGTCAAACTCAGCCAAGAGCATAAGATCAAACAGATTCCTCACTGGCCTTGCAGACAACTTCATTGTCCAGAAAGTGGGAGAAGCAACAAGAGGAACAGCCATTTTAGATCTGGTCCTAACCAATGTTGATGACCTGGTTAGTGGGGTAGAAGTGGAAGGATCATTAGGCGCGAGTGATCATGCTCTTCTGAAGTTTACTATACAGCGGAAAGGAGCAGCCAAGCATACTAGGACTCAATTTCTTGACTTTAAAAAAGCCGACTTCATAAAACTTAGGGAAGTGCTGGGTGAGATCCCATGGACAGTAATACTAAAAGGAAAGGGAGTTCATGATGGCTGGGAGTTTGTTAAGAGGGAGATAGTAAAAGCACAACTTCAGGCAATACCAATGAGACGGAAACATGGAAGGTGCCTAAAGAAGCCAGGGTGGCTATCTAAAGAACTTTTAACTGAGTTAAGATTAAAAAAGGATGTGTACAAAAAATGGAAAAGGGGGAAAACCACCAAAGAGGAATTCAAACAAATAGCCAGCACGTGTAGACACAAAGTCAGAAAAGCTAAAGCACAGAATGAACTCAGGCTTGCTAGAGAGGTTAAAAGCAACAAAAAAGGCTTTTATGGGTATGTTCGTAGCAAAAGGAAGAACAAAGAAACAGTGGGGTCACTCAGAGGAGAAGATGGTGAAATGCAAACAGGGGACACAGAAAGGGCTGAACTCCTCAATGCCTTCTTTGCCTCAGTCTTTTCCGATAAAGATAACAATGCCCGACCTGAAGAATTTGGAGCAAATGATTCAGCAGAGGAAACACAGCCCAGAATAACTAAGGAGATAGTACAAGAATACTTGGCTAGTTTAGATGTATTCAAGTCTCCAGGGCCAGATGAACTGCATCCAAGAGTATTAAAAGAACTGGCAGATGTGATCTCAGAACCACTGGCAGTCATCTTTGAGAATTCCTGGAGAACAGGCGAAGTCCCGGCAGACTGGAGGAGGGCAAATGTTGTCCCTATTTTCAAAAAGGGGAAAAGAGAGGACCCAAATAATTACCGCCCAATCAGTCTGACATCAATACCAGGGAAGATTCTGGAGCAGATCATTAAGCAAACAGTTTGTGAGCACCTAGAAAGGAATACTGTTATCACCAATAGTCAGCATGGATTTCTGAAAAATAAGTCGTGTCAGACTAACCTGATCTCGTTTTTTGACAGAATTACAAGCCTGGTAGATGAAGGGAACGCAGTGGATGTAGCCTACCTTGATTTCAGCAAGACATTTGACAAAGTGCCCCATGATATTCTTGTAAAGAAGCTGGTAAAATGCGGTCTTGACTATGCTACCACTCAGTGGATTTGTAACTGGCTGACTGACCGAACCCAAAGGGTGCTCATCAATGGTTCCTCTTCATCCTGGAGAAGAGTGACTAGTGGGGTGCCACAGGGTTCTGTCTTGGGCCCGGTCTTATTCAACATCTTTATCAACGACTTGGATGATGGACTCAAGGGCACCCTGATCAAATTTGCAGATGACACCAAACTGGGAGGGGTGGCTAACACCCCAGAGGACAGGATCACACTTCAAAATGACCTTGACAGATTAGAGAACTGGGCCAAAACAAACAAGATGAATTTTAATAGGGAGAAATGTAAAGTATTGCACTTGGGCAAAAAAAATGAGAGGCACAAATACAAGATGGGTGACACCTGGCTTGAGAGCAGTACATGTGAAAAGGATCTAGGAGTCTTGGTTGACCACAAACTTGACATGAGCCAACAGTGTGACACGGCAGCTAAAAAAGCCAATGCAATTCTGGGCTGCATCAATAGGAGTATTGCATCTAGATCAAGGGAAGTAATAGTGCCACTGTATTCTCCTCTGGTCAGACCTCACCTGGAGTACTGTGTCCAGTTTTGGGCACCACAGTTCAAGAAGGACACTGACAAACTGGAACGTGTCCAGAGGAGGGCAACCAAAATGGTCAAAGGCCTGGAAACGATGCCTTATGAAGAACGGCTAAGGGAGCTGGGCATGTTTAGCCTGGAGAAGAGGAGGTTAAGGGGTGATATGATAGCCATGTTCAAATATATAAAAGGATGTCACATAGAGGAGGGAGAAAGGTTGTTTTCTGCTGCTCCAGAGAAGCGGACACGGAGCAATGGTTCCAAACTACAAGAAAAAAGATTCCACCTAAACATTAGGAAGAACTTCCTGACAGTAAGAGCTGTTCGACAGTGGAATTTGCTGCCAAGGTGTGTGGTGGAGTCTCCTTCTTTGGAGGTCTTTAAGCAGAGGCTTGACAACCATATGTCAGGAGTGCTCTGATGGTGTTTCCTGCTTGGCAGGGGGTTGGACTCGATGGCCCTTGTGGTCTCTTCCAACTCTATGATTCTATGATTCTATGTGGCTGCAGAATCTCATAACTGCTGTCTCCCATGTTGTTTTTGCTGTATTAGTAGCACCAAGTGTTCTGTCTGGGGTGCAAGTCTGGCCAGTGTGTATGGAGGTCCTGGGCTGCCCAGATGACAAGACCTCTCCGGCCTTGCAGATGCAGTCCAAAGGAAAGCAGAGCAATACATTTGGCACCAGCTTGGTTGCAGGAGCTGCTGGAAGGAGGTGTACAAGGCCTTTTCTTCTCCCGAATATGTCCCACAAGGCAGCAAGTACAGATTTTTTTCTTCTGTAAGGTAGTGGAGGTTTAAGATCAGCATTTTCCTTCTCCTAGGTAGGCTAGGAGGTTGGCCACCTCATGAGAAGAGAAGACTCCCTGGAAAAGACCCTGATGTTGGGAAAGATTGAGGGCTCAAGGAGAAGGGGGTGACAGAGGACGAGATGGTTGGACAGTGTTCTCGAAGCTACTAGCATGAGTTTGACCAAACTGCGGGGGGCAGCGGAAGACAGGAGTGCATGGTGTGCTCTGGTCCATGGGGTCATGAAGAGTCAGACATGACTAAATGACTAAACAACAACAACAAGGTAGGCTACCATCCCTGGTTGACTAGCTCCATCTGCCCCACATTTGTCTCTACAGCACATGCTGTAACTGCTTTCTTGACTGTTTGACCCACTTTAAGTCTCACCCACTCAATCCACCAGAGCTTGTATTCACATGTAGGAGAAGTCCCTAACTCACTGGGGGTTTGAGACCCATCAGCTACCCTCACTTGGTTTAGTTGGCCAGTCAAAGCCAATTCCTAGAGTGTGGCCGCTGTCACCTGCTGACAGCTTCTAGGAGCCACAGGGGGGAGCCGATGATACAGATGAGTCTGGGAAAATGGGGTATCCCAGCACAACAACTTTCCATTCTCCCAGTTTGGCACTTGCTGGTAGGGACAATCAGTCGTGTAGAAAGTGTCTCTTTCCCTAAGTAGCAACCCCTCTTTTCTCTTTCCTTCACTTTTGGGAACAAAACATTTTATCTACTTATTTAAGCCACCGAATTGTTGCTTTTGAATTATGGTGCTGGAGGAGACTCTTGAGAGTCCCATAGACTGCAAGAAGGGTATGACAGAGGAAGAGATGGTTGGATAGTGTTCTCGAAGATACCAGCATGAGTTTGACCAAACTGCGGGAGGCAGTGGAAGACAGGAGTGCCTGGCGTGCTCTGGTCCATGGGGTCACGAAGAGTCGGACACAACTAAACAACTAAATAACAACAACACGAAAAGTACTATAAGGCATCTACAAATCTGAAGCTGCAATGTTAAAATGAAAACAATTGTGGAACATCTCATGCACAGCTCATCTCACAATTGTACAAAACTGGAAAACAATGTTGAATGTTAATGTCTCGAATTGGTGGCATAACTTATTGCAGTACAAGAGATACCAGGGATCAAACTTGGGAGCTTCTGTGTGAAAAGTAGATGCTCTGCTACTAAACTACAACTCTTCTAAACATCAGCTAGTGAGGTGACTTCCAGTTCTGAAGAAGGGAGGTCCAGATTCAACAGCTCTTCAGAGTCACTGGCCGTGTGGAGGCCTAAGGCAGGGAGGTTCTCCTCCTTCTCCCTGGGTGCGGCTGAGTCCCAACAGTGGATTTTCAGGTGCTTGCATGAGATGTGGTTCTTAAATTATGGAAGAAAGAGAAGCATTTTCTCATGAATTCTTTATTGTTTTCCTCCTAATTCATCCAAGCACTAGCAGCAGAAGACAAAATTTCAGGAGGTGCCCCTTGTTATATTATAATTTGGGGAGCTGGCTTCAGCTTGCAAAAATTTCCTGTTCTAAACACCTGTTAAAAATATAGGAAACCTATTGTTTGAAGTTTGGCCATCATTACTGCCACTGCTATCATTTGTAAAACGAATAAGTAGGAATAATGACATACCCTTTTGCTAATGCACTTATATTTTGCCCAGTACCATTCCCCATGAGGTTCCTGAAACTAACGTAATTATCTTAGACTTGGCATCAATGCAGTTAATATAGAAAAATACAATTCATTTTTCTCATCTCCGAAACTTTATTCCACAGAGAGACCATTATACCCTTGCAAATTTCATGCAGTTCTTCTCCAATATCTACAAATCGCAGACCTCCTTAGCCTCAAACCACCTGATTCTTATTTTCTACTTCTTCATAAATCTTTTTTTAAAAAAACCTTTATGATATCTGGGACTCATAACAGATGGGATGTTTGCCAGGTGGAGTACAATGGAAGGAAATGAAAGATAAAAAATGATTGGGCAGGAATTAAACAGGAGATGAAATTACTCTCAAGTGGTTTGGCCAAGAAAGAGGATCTTTATTTTTGGAATACAAAATAAAATATAGATTTTAAAGACTGAATTTTAGGGGGGATTTTTTTAGGTAGGGAAGAGCTCCTATAGATAAGATGATATCTACCCTCTATTTATGTTCCAAAGTACTACATATGTGCCAGTCATTTTAAGTCCTACTGCTATTCTTGGAACCACATCACAACTGAGGGGGGTTTGCTGACTCTGAAATAGATAAATCTTACTAAAATGACTGCATGGTAGCAGACAGATAAAGTGGCTCAGGATGAGGTTGAGAGGAAAAGTAACTGAATAGCAGAAGACTAGCATGTCCTCTTGAACTATGGCTAGCGGTGAACTATTCCTTGCTTGGAGATTATCACTGCACCTTCTTCACTGTCTCTGGCTACCATTACAGACGCATGAAGCATCACGGGAGCCACTTTAATGAGATCTCACAGAAGCAGGGAAAGAGTACAAATTAAGCAGCCACATGGGCAGAGACCATACTGTGGGTGTGATGAAGACAGCCTCTGTCTGTGACACATACTGGATGATTGCTGTCTCCCACATGAATTCAACATTTATTAAGGTTTGTGGATGGGTTCTTGTCCAAACTCAGGAGCTTGATAAAGAAGGCAAGGACAGTCACCCCCACTGTGTTCACAGTCCTCCTCTGTCTCTGTTTCTAATTTGCTCCTGCTGACTCCCAAATCCTACCATATCTTTGGGCAGAACCCCTTCAACCTGTGTTGGTTCTTTGCTGGGCTGCAAAGCTGAGTCGGATCTATGGCGCTGTGGTCTAAACCACTGAGCCTCTTGGGCTTGCCGACTGGAAGGTCGGCAGTTCGAATCCCTGCAATGGAGTGAGTTCCTGTTGCTCTGTCCCAGCTTCTGCCAACCTAGCAGTTCGAAAGTATACCAGTGCAAGTAGATAAATAGGTACTGCTGTGGCAGGAAGGTAAATGGTGTTTCCGTGCGCTCTGGTTTCCGTCACGGTGTCCCATTGCACCAGAAGTGGTTTAGTCATGCTGGCCACATGACCGGGGAAGCTGTCTGTGGACAAACGTCGGCTCCCTCAGCCTGAAACTTAACCATCCAGGGGTCCTTTACCTTTTTCTTTTTCTTTTACAGTAAGTCCAGTTGTGGCTTCAATGTTTATTCCCTGATTATTTTTTAAAATAATATTTGTTGAATTTTGTTCAGCAGAAAAACTAAAATAAGAAAGGAAACAGAAAATATAACCAAGAATTGCTGGCGTGAGAGGCCAGAGGTAGAATAAAGTAGATCACGGAATCACAGAAGTGACCATGAGGATCATATGGTCCAGGCATCCCCAACCTTCAGCCCTCCAGATGTTTTGGACTACAATTCCCATCATCCCTGACCACTGGTCCTGTTAGCTAGATATCATGGGAGTTGTAGGCCAAAACATCTGGAGGGCCACAGGTTGGGGATGCCTGATCTAGTCCAACCCCCCTGCAATGCAAGAATACTTATTTGTCCAATGTGGGGATTGAACCCATGAGCTTAATATTAATATTCTCATGCTCTACCAATTGAGCTATCCCAGCTGAGCTATCCAGGTTAGGCTGATGCTTAGTCAACTCCAGGCATTTGGTTTTTGTTCAAAATAAAACAAATCTATTTTATTTCAACAGATTTGCAGCCTCCAGCGATGAAGGAGGGCTTGGAACCCTTTTCTCAGATAAGCTTTGGATGAAGGTGGAGACAACAGCATGTTCAAAACTAACCCCTTTAAATGTTTTTCCATTGGGAGAAATTTCCTGACAATGAGAGCAGTGTTGCAACACAACAGGCATTCTCGCAAGGGTGATATTTAAACAGAAGAAGCTGAATGGTCCTCTGTCAGGGACGGTGCAATTGCAACCTGCATTGTAGAAATGCCATTGAGTAAGGGGTGGCTAAATAACCTCTAAGTTCACTTCCAACTCTGTAATTCTTTTTTGTTTAAAAGCTCTAATTCAATTAAATAATTTTACATTATAAAATTGTGCAAAAACTTAGGGTATGTGTATATAGAATGTTATGGTTCTGGGCACGTTGGCATATTTCTTTGGAACCCTAGTGTGACTTCCCTGAGACAGCTCTAATGCTATCAATGTGTAATGATTTTGTTCTTTTGCAGTAGATGATGTTGCCTCTTTAATGATTTTTAAAACTCACAAATCAGGGCTCATGATACATGTTTCAGGCTATAAATTACACCTATTGGATGGTGTAAGACCACAATTTTAAATAGACAAGCCAATGGTTGGATTGGGAACTATAAATGCATAAAGATCTTGGGGAAATCTGAACTTCATTAGTTAAGATTCTGAGGGAGCTCCCTGTGCAGACTGATATGAAGATTAATGCCAGCTCATCTGACATCATTCCTATAAATCTCATAGCAAATAAAACTTCCTTAATAGATGTCTTGATTCCATCGAAATATAACATCACCGCACAGAGAAGAACATAAATTTCAGTTACCATCGGGTGTAGAATGAGCTCAAAATATCTGGAAAGCAGATATTGAAGAAATTCCCATAGTCATCAGAACCACCGAGGTACCACAAAAGAGTATGTTCAAAATTTGACCCATTTTTTGGGATTTATTTTATTTGGAAGCCAGCCACAAGACACATGGTATTATTTGTTAGCTGGATCTAGTGTTGAGAGGCACAGAAACTATACCTGAGTTTCTTAGCAGATCCTGACAATGACCAGAACACCAAAAGCAACGCTTTGGCTCTGGTTCACCTGCCTGAAAATTGCTAACCATGACAATTACAACATTAATAAGAACTCATTATGATCATAGTGTATACAGCGTTTGCCAGATACAGCTCCTTTTGGACAGAAATGACTTGGCCACTCTGCTCTGTGGTCTTGTATCTTCCAGAATGGATTATTGCAATGTTTCCAAGCTCCTCATGTGAGCTGCCCTTGAACCGACAACATGGACCTCACTTCACGGTGCCTGTTTCTGCAAAATAAAGCATGAGCCACTCAACTGCTTTGGGCCTCTTTTGTTCTGTGGACTGAATGCATAAATGATGAACATACCCTCCAACGTTTCTGAGATGAAAATAGGGGCATTCTATTCTACATCAGGAAGCTTCTCCCGCATTTGATCTCGCCGCACACATATTTGTCATATACCGTATTTTTCGCCCTATAGGACGCACCGGCCCATAGGACGCACCTAGTTTTCAGGGGGGAGGAATCAAGGAAAAAAATATGATTTCCCCCCCGCAGCTCTGGGAGCAGCAGACAGGCTGCACGCATCCTGTGCGCTACTCCAAGACCTTCTTCCTGCTTTTGCGGGAGGTGGCGGAATTCCCCCACCTCCCGCAAAAGCCCACAGGAGCCGCGCGTGACTCCTGCGGGCTTTTCGACCAGGAGGGAGAAGGGACTGAAACGGCCAGTCAGTCCCTTCTCCCTCCTTGGGGAAATGCCCCCAAGAGCTGCGCGCTCTTTAAAGGCTGCGCGGCTCTTGCCGGCTTTTCTGCGAGGTGGGGGAATTCCCCCACCTCCTAGAAAAGCCAGCAAAGCCTCGCAGCCGCTTTAAAGAGCGCAGGGCTTTTGCCTGCTTTTACACTGCCCCCCATCCTCTGGGGGGTGGCGGTGGGGGAAGCGCTGCTTTCCCCACCGCCAGCCTCCAAGCCGGGTTGGAGAGTAGCAGGAAGGCTTCGCGCGCCTTCCCACTGCCCCCCATCCTCTGGGGCTGGCTATGGGGGAAGCGCTGCTTTCCCCCACCGCCAGCCTCAAAGAGCAGACTCTCCTGGCTTCAGCAGAAGCAACGCGAAGCCTCTGGAGCGCAGGCTTTGAAGGCTTCGCGTTGCTATCGCTGAAGCCAAGGAGCCTGCATTCGCCCCATAAGACGCACACACATTTCCCCTTCATTTTTGGAGCTGGAAAAGTGCGTCTTATAGGGCGAAAAATACGGTACATGTATACACCAGTCACATTGAGCCAATTGCAATTTCTCTGCCAAACCTACCTCACAGGATTGTTGTAAAGAAAAAATGTGTGTGGATCATGTACAACACCTTCCACAGATAAATGGAATGAAATAAAATTTTAGCTGTAAGCTGCCTTGAGTCCCTGTCTGGGGAAAAGGCGGGATATATTATTATTATTATTATTATTATTATTATTATTATTATTATTAATCATCATCATCAAATGTTTTTTAAAAAATTCTTTTGGATTTTTTGTATGTGGGGGGGTGGGGGTGGGATGGATGTTTGGCTGGGTTTGGGGAATTATTTTTTTTATTTTGATGTTTTTGTAATTTTTAAATTTTTTTGTTTGTATTGTTTTACTGGTTTTGTTTGTTTGTATAAGTTGTTATTTTGTTCTTAGGGGGAGGGATCAGGGCTGCCGGGGAGTGGGCCCCAGCCCACAAAATGGCTGGGGCATGTTCCACAGGGGGGGATGCACTGGGACAACCGATCTCTGTGATCACGGGTAGGAGGAGGAGTTACGCTAAGACCAGACCATGTCATTACAGAGGAGGCAGGTTTAGTCGTTGTCTGAGGACTATTCCTGCCTCCGGGTCTGGTCCTGACCGGATGGATACTAGAATCAGCAAGGGATACCCACATGACCTGAAGGTGCTGCTGTGCAATGCCAGGTCAATGATTCATAAGACCACTGCCATCCATGACTTGATCATGGATGGAGGACTTGACCTGGCATGTGTAACAGAGACTTGGTTGGATGAAGCAGATGGGCCTGTTCTTGCCGCTGCTTGTCCACCAGGTTTCTCTTACGCACAGCAACCCAGGTCATGTGGGCGGGGAGGGGGGGTTGCAGTGATTTTTAGAAAGTCATTAGTTTGCACCAGGCGTCCTATTGGGAAGACCCAGTTTTCTGAGTGCATGTTCTGGAAGTTGGGCAATAGGGGCAGTACAGGATTCCTTTTGGTGTACCGACCTCCCCGCTGCACCAAGGATTCCCTGCCCAAGCTGCTTCAGGTCGTGGCGGATGTTCTCCTGGAGACACCTAGCTTGGTCGTCCTAGGGGATTTTAACATCCATGCCGACACGACCTTACAAGGGGCAGCTCGGGACTTCGTGGAAAGCATGGCCTCCATGGGGCTGTCCCTGAATAAGTCTGGCCCAACCCATAGCCGCGGACATGCCTTGGACCTGGTGTTTACCTCTATGGATGTTGGGGATCTGACACTAAGTAAAAGTGAAACAAAAGAAGTGCCATGGTCAGATCACTTCCTGGTGCAACTGGACTTCTCTGCAACCCATCCCCTCTGCAGGGAGGTGGGACCAATTCGGATGGTCCGCTCCCGCCACTTAATGGATCCAAATGGTTTCCAGAGAGTGGTAGGGGATGCTTTATCCCGTGTTGATGGCCTTTCAGCTGATTCCCTGGTGGCCCGCTGGAATGCGGAGTTAACCAGGGCTATTGACTGTTTGGCTCCGAAGCGCCCTCTCCGATTGCATGGAGCCCGGAGAGCCCCGTGGTTTTCCACGGATCTGAGGGCAATGAAACAATCTTTGAGACGGCTAGAGCGCCGGTGGCGGATAACTCATTCCGAATCTGATCGGACACAGGTTAGAGCTCAATGTCGAGCCTACCAAGTGGCGATAGCGACGGCGAAGAAGAATTTCTTCACCGCCTCTATTGCATCTGCAGAAAACAGCAGCAGGAGACTTTTTCAGGTGGTTCACAATTTAGCGGAACCACCTGTAACATCGGGGCCCAGTACGGGCCACATGTTCTCCTGCAATGATTTTGCAAAGTTTTTTTGCAGATAAAATCGCTCAGATTCGGGAAGAAGTAGACTCCACCGTGGGAGCAGGGCCAGGGCAGAGAGTGCTAGAGTTCTGTCTAGTCAAGTTGAGTGGGATCAATTCCAATCTGTTACCTCCGAGTATGTGGACAGGCTGCTTGGACGAGTGAAACCAACCACCTGTCTCCTGGATCCTTGCCCATCCTGGCTTATAAAAGCTAGCCGGGAAGGACTGGGCGATGGGCTTCGTGGGGTGGTGAATGCTTCCCTCCGTGAGGGAGCCTTCCCAGACCCGCTGAAAGAGGCAGTTATTAAACCGCTTCTTAAAAAACCATCTTTAGATGCGGCCACAATGGCCAACTATCGCCCAGTCTCAAATCTTCCATTCTTGGGCAAGGTGATAGAGCGAGCGGTTGCCGAACAACTCCAGGCACGCCTGGAAGAAGCAGACCATTTGGATCCCTTCCAGTCGGGATTCAGGCCTCATCATGGGACTGAAACTGCCTTGGTCGCACTGGTTGATGATCTCCGGCGGGCTAGGGACAAAGGTGAGAGCTGTTTCCTAGTTCTGCTGGATCTCTTAGCGGCGTTTGATACCATCGACCATAACATCCTTCTGGACCGTCTTGAGGGGCTGGGAGCTGGGGGCACTGTCCTACAGTGGTTCCGCTCCTTCCTCCTGGGCCGTGTTCAGAAAGTGGTGGTGGGGGATGAGTGTTCAGACCCCTGGGCTCTCATTTGTGGGGTGCCTCAGGGTTCTGTCCTCTCCCCCATGCTTTTCAACATCTACATGCAGCCGCTGGGAGAGATCATCAGGAGGTTTGGGCTGGGTGTTCATCAGTATGCAGATGATACCCAGCTCTACCTCTCTTTTAAATCAGAACCAGTGAGGGCAGTGAAGGTCCTGTGTGAGTGTCTGGAGGCGGTTGGAGGATGGATGGCGGCTAACAGATTGAGGTTGAATCCTGACAAGACAGAAGTACTGTTTCTGGGGGACAGGAAGCGGGCAGGTGTGAAGGATTCCCTGGTCCTGAATGGGGTAACTGTGCCTCTGAAGGACCAGGTGCGCAGCCTGGGAGTCATTTTGGACTCACAGCTGTCCATGGAGGCACAGGTCAAATCTGTGTCCAGGGCAGCTATTTACCAGCTCCATCTGGTACGTAGGCTGAGACCCTATCTGCCTGCGGACTGTCTCGCCAGAGTGGTGCATGCTCTGGTTATCTCCCGCTTGGACTACTGCAATGCACTCTACGTGGGGCTACCTTTGAAGGTGACTCGGAAACTACAACTAATCCAGAATGCGGCAGCTAGACTGGTGACTGGGAGCGGCCGCCGAGACCATATAACACCGGTCTTGAAAGACCTACATTGGCTCCCAGTATGTTTCCGAGCACAATTCAAAGTGTTGGTGCTGACCTTTAAAGCCCTAAACGGCCTCGGTCCAGTATACCTGAAGGAGCGTCTCCACCCCCATCATTCTGCCCGGACGCTGAGGTCCAGCGCCGAGGGCCTTCTGGCGGTTCCCTCATTGCGAGAAGCAAAGCTACAGGGAACCAGGCAGAGGGCCTTCTCGGTAGTGGCGCCCACCCTGTGGAATGCCCTTCCAGCAGATGTCAAAGCGATAAACAACTACCTGACATTCAGAAGACATCTTAAGGCAGCCCTGTTCAGGGAAGTTTTTAACGTGTGATTTTACTGTATTTTTGGTTTTTATGGAAGCCGCCCAGAGTGGCTGGGAAGGCCCAGCCAGATGGGCGGGATATAAATAATAAATTATTATTATTATTATTATCATCATCATTATCATCATGAACATACCAGGCAGTAAATCTTATTGAACTCACTGGGACTTAGTTCTGAGTAAAAATGTTCAGGACTGCAGTGTAAGGCTGCACAGTCTTTACCCAGTTACCTGTGAATACAGTGGGACTTTTGAGTAGAAAGTGTAAGGCTCCATTTACAATAATGGAATAAACACCCCCATGTGTTTCCTACAAATGGTTGGCCGCTAAAGCATTGCAATTAAAGAATGTTAAGAGGATTGGTTGCATGTCCCTCCAAAATTATAGGAAGGGCTACGAATGCCAGCTTGACAGTTTCCTTCTTTTGGTGCAGGTATTTTATTTTCAGTATAAACAGGACTCCATTTTTGCAACTACACACACACCTACACACACACACACACACACACACACACACACACACCCTGTTTCCAAAAATGTCTCATCTCTCCACCACTTTTAATTGAGAGGAGGGGAGGAAAAAGGAAGGTGTTATGTACTAAGCTTGGATCCTAGAGCAATAGGCAAGTAGGATCCTACAATGCAACAACTGATTGGTCTGCAGGAAAAGACCAATCAGGCTCCAGGAGGGAAGCAGAATCAGCCAATCAGACAGGACTCATGTGAATAATGTATATAAAAGCCTGAGGTTTGGGGGGCAATTCTGTCACTGTTTTACAAGCTGCAATAAAGAGCATGAAATCACTACAGGACTCTGAGTATATTTCAGAAAAGCAAGACATCCCGAGATCAAATCAGAAACTGGGATGGCTTCTGTCATTCCAGGACCATCCCTTGAAATTTGGGACACCTGGAGGGTGTGGCTTAACTGTTTATGGGAATGAGCCACTGAAGAGCATAGGTGTCATGTCTGCTAATGAGCCACAGATTAAGCCCAGTGTCATGGGACGTTGACCCTCAGTTGATTTCCAGTAAGGAGTTTGTATTTCATAGCCTCGAAAATGCTTTTTTTAACAGCAGTATTTCTGCAGACAGCTTAGTCAGCTGTTAGTGACTCCTTTATTCCAACACGGCTGCTGTAAGGTATAGATTTCCCTTGTAGCTCCCGGTAATGAGGTTCCCAGCATTGCTTCCTTGCCGTGATGCATTATGCATGGTGAATGAGCAGAGGTGAGAACTGATTCCCCAGGAGCAAGTTTGATGGCTCCTTCTGATTTTGTAATTCTGCATATTTTGCAACCATATCTCCAAAGCTCGTGTTGCTTCCGTAGGAAATCGGGTGTGCCTTAAAAGAACCAAGGTTTAGCCCTGACTTTTTGTTAGGTGGCCATACGATTTATTTTGCTACTTTTGAATGTGAACAAAGAACTATGAGGCTAACTAGAATCACATGTTGCATAGAAAACCAACATTTTGGGGGGGGGGGCAGGACTCAATCGTGATTGCTTCCCAGCAAATCTGGAAATGAGGCACTTCCTAGCCAATCTGGAAATGTGGTTATGTGTTGTTTTTATCACTGTTGGCATTCATTAGTTGTTGCTAATGTCTTCGGATTGAAAACAGAACAAATGACTATAAACTCCCTGTGCTGTGAAGAATTAAAAGGGGGAGGGGGACCTGACTCCCCACCTCCAATCAAGTAAGTGGGGCAGTGGTAGCCATTCTACAATAGCTTTAACGTTATAGCTAGTACAGTGGTCTAAAATGAAATTCGGGGCTAAATGTAAATTCTTGCGTTTAGGTGCAAATACATACGTAAAACAAAAGGCACACGTATAGGACAGGGAAGGCCTGATTTGTCAACACCACACATGAAAAGGATCCAGGTACTCAGTGGATCACAAGCTCAACATGAGCCAGCAGTGTGATGCTTTGGCTAAAAAAGCTAATTCAAACTTAAGCTGTGTTAAGTGAGAAGTCATATCTTTCCTCTATTCTGTGCTGGTCAGACTGTTTCACTGTGTCCATTTTCAGGACATGGGCAAAGTGCAGGGTCTAGAAACTAAGTCCTGTGAGAAATAATTGAAAGATCTGGGTATGTTTAGCCTGGATAAGAAAAGATGAAAGGGAGACATGATAGTGGCCTTCAAATATCTGAAGGGCTGTTAGCACAGAAGATGGAACAGATTTGATTTCTGTTGCTTCAACTGGCAGGATGATGGGTAGAACCAATGGGGAGAAATGGTAGAGAAACATCTTTCAGCTGGGCATTGGGATAAACTCCCTAATGTTAAGAGCTGCCCAATAGTGGAATGAGCTACCTTGGAAGGTGGTGGGTTTTCCATCTATGGAGGTACTTAGGTAGAGTCTGGATTATCATCTGCTAGGGATGTTGAAGGTACATTCTGTACAGAGCATGGGGGTTAACAGAAGACCTTCAAGGTGCTTTACAACTCTCTGATTTTGTTGTTGTTGTTTAGTTGTTTAGTCATGTCCAACTCTTTGTGACCCCATGGACCAGAGCACACCAGGCACTCCTGTCTTCCACTGCCTCCCGCAATTTGGTCAAACTCATGTTGGTAGCTTCGAGAACACTGTCCAACCATCTCACCCTCTGTCATCCCCTTCTCCTTGTGCCCTCCATCTTTCCCAACATCAGGGTCTTTTCCAGGGAGTCTTCTGTTCCCATGAGGTGGCCAAAGTATTGGAGCCTCAGCTTCAGGATCTGTCCTTCCAGTGAGCACTCAGGGCTGATTTCCTTAAGAATGGATAGGTTTGATCTTCTTGCAGTCCATGGGACTCTCAAGAGTCTCCTCCGGCACCATAATTCAAAAGCATCAATTCTTCGGCGATCAGCCTTCTTTATGGTCCAGCTTTCACTTCCACACATCACTACTGGGAAAAACCATAGCTTTAACTATACGGACCTTTGTTGGCAAGGTGATGTCTCTGCTTTTTAAGATGCTGCCTAGGTTTGTCATTGCTGGCTAGGATTAATGGGAGCTGTAGTTTGGCAGCTTCTGGAGGGCCACAGGCTCTTCGTCCCTGTGCTGTGGGATTTGAAAGGCTTCAAGCTAAAAGTGTCGTGTATAGGGTTGAATAGGAGCAAAGGATATGGACTTCCTTCAGTCCACCCCAAAGACTGTCTAAGTGGGTTTGACTAACCTGTGTCCCTTCAGATGTTGTTGGACTCCAACTCCCATGTTGGAGCATGAACCAGCAATGGTCAATAGTCAGAGATCCTGAGAGTTGCAGTCTAATAACAACTGGAAGGCCACAGGTTAGCCACTCCTGCCTTAATAATAATAATAATAATAATAATAATAATAATAATAATAATAATTTATTATTTGTACCCCGCCCATCTGGCTGGGTCTCCCCAGCCACTCTGGGCGGCTTCCATAAAAACCAAAAATACACTAAAATATCACAGATTAAAAACTTCCCTGAACAGGGCTGCCTTAAGATGTCTTCTGAATGTCAGGTAGTTATTTATTGCTTTGACATCTGATGGGAGGGCGTTCCACAGGGCAGGCGCCACGACCGAGAAGGCCCTCTGCCTGGTTCCCTGTAGCTTTGCTTCTCGCAATGAGGGAACCGCCAGAAGGCCCTCGGCACTGGACCTCAGCGTCCGGGCAGAACGATGGAGGTGGAGACGCTCCTTCAGGTATACTGGGCCGAGGCCGTTTAGGGCTTTAAAGGTCAACACCAGCACTTTGAATTGTGCTCGGAAACGTACTGGGAGCCAATGTAGGTCTTTCAAGACCGGTGTTATGTGGTCTCGGCGGCCGCCCCCAGTCACCAGTCTAGCTGCCGCATTCTGGATTAGTTGTAGTTTCCGAGTCACCTTCAAAGGTAGCCCCACGTAGAGCGCATTGCAGTAGTCCAAGCGGGAGATAACTAGAGCATGCACCACTCTGGCGAGACAGTCCGCAGGCAGGTAGGGTCTCAGCCTGCGTACCAGGTGGAGTTGGTAGACAGCTGCCCTGGATACAGAATTGACCTGCGCCTCCATGGACAGCTGTGAGTCCAAAATGACTCCCAGGCTGCGCACCTGGTCCTTCAGAGGCACAGTTACCCCATTCAGGACCAGGGAGTCCTCCACACCTGCCCGCCTCCTGTCCCCCAAAAACAGTACTTCTGTCTTGTCAGGATTCAACCTCAATCCATTAGCCGCCATCCATCCTCCAACCGCCTCCAGGCACTCACACAGGACCTTCACCGCCTTCACTGGTTCTGATTTGAAAGAGAGGTAGAGCTGGGTATCATCTGCATATTGATGAACACCCAGTCCAAACCCCCTGATGATCTCTCCCAGCGGCTTCATATAGATGTTAAAAAGCATGGGGGAGAGGACGGAACCTTGAGGCACCCCACAAGTGAGGGCCCAGGGGTCTGAACACTCATCCCCCACCACCACTTTCTGAACACGGCCCAGGAGGAAGGAGCGAAACCACTGTATAACAGTGCCCCCAGCTCCCAGCCCCTCTAGACGGTCCAGAAGGATGTTATGGTCGACTGTATCAAAGGCCGCTGAGAGATCCAGCAGAACTAGGAAACAACTCTCACCTTTGTCCCTAGCTCGCCGGAGATCATCAACCAGTGCGACCAAGGCAGTTTCAGTCCCATGATGAGGCCTGAATCCCGATTGGAAGGGATCCAAATGGTCCGCATCCTCCAGGCGTGCCTGGAGTTGTTCAGCAACCACGCGCTCAATCACCTTGCCCAAGAAAGGAAGATTTGAGACTGGGCGATAGTTGGCCATACTGGCCGGGTCTAAAGATGGTTTTTTAAGAAGCGGTTTAATGACCGCCTCTTTCAGCGGATCTGGGAATGTTCCCTCACAGAGGGAAGCATTCACCACCCCGCAGAGCCCATCGCCCAGCCCTTCCCGGCTTGCTTTTATTAGCCAGGATGGGCAAGGATCCAGGAGACAGGTGGTTGGTTTCACGCGTCCAAGCAGCCTGTCCACATCCTCGGGGGTAACGGATTGAAATTGATTCCATGCAACTTGACCAGACAGAGCTCTAGCACTCTCCCGCCCTGGCACTGCTCCCACGGTGGTGTCTAGCTCCTTCCGAATATGAGTGATTTTATCTGCAAAAAACTTTGCAAAATCGTTGCAGGAGATCTTGGGGTCTTTACAAGGCCCCGGTGGTAAAGGTGGTTCCGTTAAATTACGAACCACCTGAAAGAGTCTCCTGCTACTATTTTCTGCAGATGCAATAGAGGCGGTGAAGAAAGTCTTCTTCGCCGTCACTATCGCCACTTGGTAGGCTCGACGTTGAGCTCTAACCTGTGTCCGGTCAGATTCAGAGTGAGTTTTTTGCCACCGACGCTCTAGCCGTCTCAGCGATTGTTTCATCGCCCTCAGCTCCGAAGAAAACCACGGAGCTGTCCGGGCTCCATGCAATCGGAGAGGGCGCTTCGGAGCCAGACAGTCGATAGCCCTGGTTAACTCCGCATTCCAGCGGGCCACCAGGGAATCAGCTGAAAGGCCATCAACATGGGATAAAGCATCCCCTACCACTCTCTGGAAACCATTTGGATCCATTAAGTGGCGGGGGCGGACCATCCGAATTGGTCCCACCTCCCTGCAGAGGGGATGGGTCGCAGAGAAGTCCAGTTGCACCAGGAAGTGATCTGACCATGGCACTTCTTTTGTTTCACTTTTACTTAGTGTCAGATCACCCACGTCACTAGAGGTGAACACCAGGTCTAAGGCATGTCCATGACTATGAGTTGGGCCAAACTTATTCAGGGACAGCCCCATGGAGGCCATGCTTTCCACGAAGTCCCGAGCAGCCCCTTGTAAGGTCGTGTCGGCATGGATGTTAAAATCTCCTAGGACAACCAAACTAGGTGTCTCCAGGAGAAAATCCGCCACGACCTGAAGCAGCTCAGACAGGGAGTCCTTGGTGCAGCGGGGAGGTCGGTACACCAAAAGGAATCCTGTACTGCCCCTATTGCCCAACTTCCAGAACATGCACTCAGAAAGCTGGATCTTCCCATTAGGACGCCTGGTGCAAGCTAGTGACTTCCTAAAAATCACTGCAACCCCCCCTCCCCGCCCACATGACCTGGGTTGCTGTGCGTAAGAGAAACCTGGTGGGCAAGCAGCGGCAAGGACAGGCCCATCTGCTTCCTCCAACCAGGTCTCTGTCACACATGCCAGGTCAAATCCTCCATCCACAATCAGGTCGTGGATGGCAGTGGTTTTATTCATCATTGACCTGGCATTACACAGCAACACCTTCAGGTCATGTAGGTTTCCCCTGTTGATTCCAGTATCCATCTGGTCAAGGCCAGACCCGGAGGCAGGGATAGTCTTCAAACAACGACTAAACCTGCCTCCTCGGTAATGACATGGTCTGGTCTTAGCGTAACTCCGCCTCCTGCCCATGATCACCGAGATCGGATGTCCCAGTGCTTCCCCCCCTGTGGAACTTGTCCCAGCCATCGTGTTGGCTGGGGCCCCACTCCCAGGCAGCCCTGATCCCGCCCCTTAAAAACAAAACACAAACTATACAGAACCAATAAAACAACAACAACAAAAAGAAACACCCGCTTATGTGGGAGTAAGCCTCACTGAATTTGATAGGACTTTCTTCTGAGTCAACATAGGATTGTGCTATTAAGTGAACAGCTTCCAGCTCACCTAGTCCAGAACCTCAGAAGTGAGTGCTCAAAGGCAATTGCACTACATATATACGCAAATATATGCACACTCACACGTATTATCTCTTCCGTTTTTGTTTTGTTTTCTGTAATAATAGTTTTTTTTATTTTGAACAATAACTCCAACAAAACATACACCAATACTCCAGAGACACTTGTCCAATTACAGTAGTGATCTTCACGTTCATCAACATGCATATGCCATAAATTGGCTAAAGTGTTTTTTATATATACAGAGCTTGCAGGTAACACAACAATCAATATATCTTCCCCACAAGTAATTTCTTCGAGGTTGTATAACTTACTGTTACATTTTCATGAATTACATTTCCTTGAATTTTCATGTTCTGAGGAATAAAGCTATGTTTTACTTAACATGCTTAAAAAAAAAAAGTCACAGAGTGATAACAAAGTGTTTTCATTTTTATTTTGCTCTCAGATAGAATTCCTAATAAAATTTCTGTTGCTCCTTGCCCCCAAGCTGCAACAATCCCCAAACAGAATAAGGGGAGAATGTTATGAATGCAGAATGCAATTATTTTCTGGTGAGACCAGTAGAGAAATGAACTTCCTCAGTCAGAGAACTAATCATGGCAATCCTGGAAAGAGAGGACAGCACGTTACCGTTCTCTCGGGATACTTTGGCACCGCTGTGTTGTTTGCGCATGCAGTGTGTGCACTCGGTCCAGTGAGCGTCATTTTCAAACCTTTTTATAAACAGCCACTTCCGATAAGACGCACGTTACAGGAATAGCTGCAATCCCTGTTCTCCCAACGCAGCAATGTTATGAAGTCATGAATGTTAACTGAGTTCTCAAGATGTTTCTGCAGGGAACGTGTGTCAGAAAGGAATTATGGGTTTGGAATTCCAGGCTGCGTTAACCTTGCCAGAGATGCACAAGAGAATTTTAACTCCAGGAGCACTATCTGCAGAGCGAGTTAATCAAGACAAGAAGAAATCAGTCTCTCTCTCTCTCCCCCTCCTGCCCCCCTCTCTCTCTTACATACAGTGGTACCTCTGGTTAAGAACCTAATTCGTTCTGGAGGTCTGTTCTTAACCTGAAACTGTTCTTAACCTGAGGTACCACTTTAGCTAATGGGGCCTCGCGCTGCCGCCGTGCCGCCGCGCCGCGATTTCTGTTCTCATCCTGAAGCAAAGTTCTTCACCCGAGGTACTATTTCTGGGTTAGTGGAGTCTGTAACCTGAAGCGTCTGTAACCTGAAGCGTCTGTAACCCAAGGTACCACTGTACAATGTTCCACGTGCTTCTGCTCTTCAACTGCATACAGTTAGGAAAAAGCAAAAAGGATGCCTTCTGCTAATGTCAGGAGGATATTTTACATGGCAAGTTTCCATCTGTACAAATATTATTCAATTTGATGTTGGGGAAATACAAAAGTGCCTAGAAGTCTCATTGCTTTGTCTGTGGGGTGTCTGCTTTCAGTTTATGAAGAAGTGTGATGGATGCCCAAAGAATCCAATTTAGAGTTGCAGAGGCTCTTAAAGCATGTTCTAAAGGAAACTTTCATGATTTCGTGAATTCGTTATCTAGTGTTTGGAAGCAGTTTTTTTTTAAAGGAAGAAAACACATTTTTTTTAAAAAAAACGCGCCAACCTTGCCTTATGCTAGAGGGTAGACAGTGTGGTGCTTTCTAGATGTTGCTGAACTGTAGGGCTCATCAGCCCCAGCTAGCATTGTCAGTGGTCAGGGATGATTGGAGAAATTATTATATAAAGAAAAGGGAAGAGAAATTTCAACAAAACTGCAATGTTGACTGAAACCAGGCCTACCTTCATCTTTTTTCAGGCAGGGAGGTTTATGGCTTAGGCTTGTTTTAGGGTTTTATAAACTGTTCTCTTGTTGCAATGGATTGAAAGGGATGCATTTCACATCTAATGCTTCAAGACACAACCCTTCTTTTTCTCTGCTGAATCGCTGGTTCTCAAGGGAAACTTTGTAAAAACAAACAAGCCAAGTATTCCTAGCCTGTGTATGGAGACTGTAAAAAAAACAAAACCCCAAAACCAACTCCTCTTGAAATAAATCTCCTGCATCTGGTCTTGCTGTTTAAATAGTGTTTAAAGCAGAATCCAAGCATGGAAACCAAGATGGAACTTGCATTTCTCTCAGAGCTGGTAACTTATGGGGGCTCAATATGGCAAAATCACAGTCCCAACTTTGTTTGCCCTGTTCTTCCTCTAAACCTCAAATGCATGAGGCTGATTGGCACATGAGTTTCCCATCTGAGCATTTTATGGAGCCAGTCTTTCTCAGTTTCAGCAGCAGAGTTGCATTGTGTGTCTTCAAAGCGTCCTCCTAGTGGTAGGCAGCATACGTCTTACACCTGACTGTACAGAGTTTGGAGCAACTATTACGTTGTCGTTGGCCGCTTTTGGTAGCTCACATCAGTATACCAAACTACAGCAGCTGCCATTCATGAACAGGGAATTTCACCGAGTTACCTTCTTTTTCTCCTCTGCAAAAGCATGAGCACTGCCTTCCCCACACCACGTAGGAACAGGGAACACTTATTTGCATTGAATCAGATGGTTCGTCCATGTGGTTCAGGATTGTCAACATCAGCTTTCCCTAAGCTGCTGCCCTCCAGATGTTGTTGGACCACAAATCCCATCAGCCCCAACCAGCATGGTCAATAGTCATGGGCAGGGGCGTAGGAAGGGGGGCGGACCGCCCCAGGTGCCACTCTGGGGGGGGGGTGTGACAAGATGGCCGCTGCCTCCCCCCAGCTGTAGAGTGTCCGCGGGCACACGCGGTCCATATGGGCGCTGCTCACATGGCTTCCATATGTATGGGCTGCCGCTCTCACACGCCGTCCATATGGGCTTATGCTCTCACGGGCATCTGTATGGGCTGCCTCTCGCACGATGACCATACGGGCTGCCACACGTGCTCACTCTGTATGGGATGCCGCACATGCTCAGTCCGTACGGGATGCCACTCACGCATGGCGGCCGTATGGGCTGCCTGCGCATGTGCGTACAGGCTGCCCTGCCCCGGGTGCCAGAGAGGGTTCCTCCGCCACAGGTCATGGGGTGATAGAAATCATAGTCTAACAATATTTGGAAGGGACTTGGAAAAGGCTGGACCACATTGCCTGACGGTGGCTGTTCTGTGTTGCAGACCTGAGGCTTTTCCAGCCCTAACTGGAAAAATATCAGGGGAAGTGAAGATGGAAACTTTTGCATGCAAAGTAGGTGCCCTGAGCTCCATCCTGCCCTCAACCTCATCTTCTTCCTTTTATGCTTCCTCCTTCAAAACTTCCAAATAGTATTTAATTACGAGAGGGCCGCCATTTATTTCTAAGATTCATACCCTGCCCTTCAGAAGTTCATGAGTATTCCCAAAACAGCTTACAAAAGAGTAAAAAGAAAATACAGATGTTACAAAGCACATAAAATAAACAACAATGGGAAAAAGCAGCTGAGAATAAACATCCACAACAGCTTACAACATTTTTTTAATTAAATGTAGCAAGGTTGAAAGCACTAGAAAAATAAAATAATTTGCCTGGTGCCAAAACTATAGGAAAGCAGACACCAGGTGAAGCTTCCTGGGAACTGAGGTCTTCCATAAGTAGGGCATCATCATTTAAAAAAAGTCTTTCTGGTTGCTTCCCACCTTATTTCTGATGGCAGGGGGCACCTGAGAGATGGAGATGGAGATCTCAGCACAGAGGTAGCTTGATACAGAAGAAGGCATTAGAGCACATTGCCGTAGCAGTAGTAGTAGTAGTAGTAGTAATAGTAATAAATTACTTATACCATAATAATAATAATAATAATAATAATAATAATAATAATAATAATAATAATTTATTACTTATACCCCGCCCATCTGGCCGGGCCTCCCCAGCCACTCTGGGTGGCTTCCAACAGAATATTAAAAACACAATAAAGCATCAAACATTAGAAACTTCCCTAAACAGGGCTGTTTTCAGATGCCTTCTAAAAGTCAGATAGTTGCTTATTTCCTTGACATCTGACGGGAGGGTGTTCCACAGGGCAGGCGCCACTACTGAGAAGGCCCTCTGCCTGGTTCTCTGTAATCTCACTTCTCGCAGTGAAGGAACTGCCAGAAGGCCCTTGGCGCTGGACCTCCATGTCCGGGCTGAACGATGGGAGTGGAGATGCTCCTCCATGTATACTGGGCCGAGGCCATTTAGGGCTTTAAAGGTCAGCACCCACACTTTGAATTGTGCTCGGAAATGTACTGGGAGCCAATGTAGGTCTTTCAGGGCCAGTGTTATATGGTCTTGGCAGCCACTCCCAGTCACCGCATTCTGGATTAATTGTAGTTTCCGGGTCACCTTCAAAGGTAGCCTCACATAGAGCGCGTTGCAGTAGTTCAAGTGGAAGATAACTAGAGCATGCACCACTCTGGTGAGGTGGTGACCTCTTACACATCGCCAACAATATGGGCAAAAGAGGACCCAGGTTTGTGTGGAGCTGGAGCAATAGGTTCTGTTGATCACATTCTTCTTGCACTGTAACCTGTATAGAGTGTAGAAAGACACCAATTTTCCCACTATTCATAACTCTTCTGGGAAGATCCTCTGCTTTGCTTAAACAATTATGCTTAACAGTAGAGCATAGCTGTTGTAGTTAGTAGTCACTGATCACCTTATTGTCCATGAATTTCTCTAATCCTCTTCATCATCATCATCAAATTGCTGCCCATCACATATCGGTGAGCTGTTTGTTTGCTTGGAAGTGCATCAATATAAAGATAGAAACAGTGTGTACGTTAACAGTATGATCCTAAATGGGCTTACTCAAAAGTAAACCCTATAGTAAGGGCGTTTGGCTAAAAAAAATTCTGGCTGATGTTATCCATTATAAGAAGCAGAGTGTTTAAAATAAAATAAAATAAAATACTGTTTTTATTTATTTAATTTATTTATAAAATTTATTTAATTTATTTATTTTCATGGTACAGAAGATACTTTTTGAGAAAACAATTGTTACAACAGTAAACAACAAAGAACTTGTCCTGATAAAACTACTGACTTTTATCGTGCCATGTGTTAAAGCTTCATTTGATTACTCTAAGAGTAATTACGTCACATTTTCTTATGAGTGCTGGGTGGATATTCTTGGTGGAGAAGCAGAGTTTTGAGATGAATTTGCGTTGGACTGAATTTGAGCTCTTGAAATGAATGTTAACGTTACTGCTTCCTTTTTGCTTGCTGACAGATGCGCATGGTGAAATTTGGCATACCACAGAATGACCCAGCAGAAAGCACACGCCAGAAAATCTAAGGGAGTTTTCGCCAGACCGGCTAGTGTTTTCTAAGGCTGATGAATGATGGGATTTAGTAGAAGCATATAGCAATTTGGTCAGTTAAGGAATGCTTACCCCGTGCTACACAATACCAAAGTGTGTGAGGCCAAAGCAAAATGTATGGTTGCATCCACACAATGATTCCCCTGGTGTACAGTTCCCCAGAAATGGTGGTTTGATAAAGATGCTAGGAATTTTGGCTCAGGAGGTGTAAATTTCAATTCCCATGATTCTTTTAGGGGAAGCCACATGCTTAGAACATATGAATGTGACCTGTCTTAAACATAACCCGTGGCGTGACAGAAATCACCAGCGATGAGAAGAACTGAAGAGTAATGGGCAGAACAACACAGTGGCCAAATACTGAGGTAAAGAGAAAGCAAATGAAAAGAGAGCAGGGTGGGGGAAACCTCTTTTAACGAACAGAGAAATGGGAATGAGATTGTAATAGGAAACAGGCCCAAGGGGTTTCATATCCATTATAGGTAAACAAGAGCGGAGGGAGGAACCCCTCCATTTGAACTGAAGTAAATATTGCAAATTTGATTAGATGATTTATTACCTGTTAACCGAAGAAGCAAACAATAAAAGACACACATTTCCTCTTGTATTCCTAATAAGAAACAAAACTTCACATAATTGCATTTCCAGTTTTACATGGTTGGACATAAAGGCTGAACTTGGCCCTTTCCCCTTCTGAATACATAATCAGGTTCTTTGAAATTCTGTTTTCTGATCACGGATTTATTTTCTGGTACAAGAAGAACGGGGGCTGTATGGTCTTGAAGCATCCTTGTAATTTTTATTTTGGTGGACTACAACTAATTGAGGGTGGAGTGTATCTAGTAAGTCTGTTCTGATATTTTGTGGCCAAGCCTTTGAATGCTTATTAGCAGGCTTTGCATTTTGACTAATGATGTGAAATCAACTCAGCTTTTCCTCTCCTGCTGCCAGGCCTCTGGAAGGCTACATTGGAAGGCTATATTGGGCAGCTATTGTCTCTGGAGCAGGAAAAAGCCAAACAGAATCCCCACATGTTGCTCGACTTGTAATGGAAAATAGCACATCCTGTGCACAAAACCAAAAAAAGTTGCTTACTGAGGAAAGCCTAAAGCCCTGCAGCTGTGTATCCTATAGCTCTTTGCTGGTATAATACGTTCTGCTAAACCCATGTCAAATATCAGCATTCATAGAATCCCAGGCCTCCTGGAAACAGCATATATTAAAAAGAAGGGATTGGGGAGGAAGCAGAAAACGTTTCTGCCTGCACTGAATATTGGAAGGAAAGAATACGCCATGTCTCCATTATTAGTGGTTCAGCTGGAATAGGGCTGCCAAGGAAAGCATCAAAGCAAGGCTGTTTTATCAGTTTACATATTTTTAAAGCAATAGTTTATTTCCAGCGTAATCCCCTTTCAGGCACATTTGGAATTGAGCAGAACCATTTCCAGAAACGTTACTCTTCCTGGCCTGCAACTCCCCCTGTCTATCTGAGCAGACCTTTTGAGAGAGCGCTAAGTTCTGCATAAGGTTGATGTTGATGGGAGCTTCCTACATCCAGGATGGGGCCTCTTGGGGGTGCAGGGGACGCAAAACAGCTCAGCACAGAAGGCTTGGTTGGAATGCAGCCCACGATAGCACCAGACCTCCGAAATCAAATGGCCTGTTTCCTTTTCCTCTCATTTCCTGGCACAATATTCCATCTAACATATATATATATATATCACAAAAGAACAACATGATCACCAGCGATAGGAAGTGATTGTTTCAGTTGTACATCCTTAGTCTTAGTTACAGGCTCAGGCTGCAACACTAATCCTATTTCCTGGGCATAAGCCTCACTGAGTTAAATATGACTTACTTCTGAGCAAATATGGTTAGAACTGCGCTATTAGTTGTGTCAAAGACTTGCTGGAGAAGGTGGGTTTTGGGGTCGGAGTTGAAGGCAATCAGAGTTGATGGGTCCATACTTGCAACATAATTAAATCCATACCCCAATCTTGTAGGGCTTGCTGCTCTGCTCACTGTTTTGCTTCCCTCAGCATGTCCTGGAATGATGCCATATAATAAATCTTTCTACGATCCAGAATCAGGGACGCAGGTGGCACTGTGGGTTAAACCACAGAGCCTAGGACTTGCCGATCAGAAGGTCGGCAATTCGAATCCCCGCCACGGGGCGAACTCCCATTGCTCGGTCCCTGCTCCTGCCCACCTAGCAGTTTGAAATCACGTCAAAGTGCAAGTAGATAAATAGGAACCGCTCTGGCGGGAAGGTAAACGGCGTTTCCGTGTGCTGCTCTGGTTCGCCAGAAGTGGCTTAGTCATGCTGGCCACATGACCTGGAAGCTGTACGCCGGTTCCCTCGGCCAATAAAGTGAGATGAGTGCCGCAACCCCGGAGTCGGCCAGGGGTCCCTTTACCTTTTACCTTTATGATCTAGAAAAGGGGGTTCTATGAAGAAATGATCACCACTGTTAATAGAGGCTGCCACTGAGGTAGTTGTTTTTGAACTAGAACTCCCAAGAGTAGGGGAAAACAGCAACAGTTCACCAGGTTATTATTCAGAAATACATTATCCTTTTGACCAATTGACATTTTCCAGCAAAGGTTCCTTCATCTCTTCCTTCAGAGGAGAACCTTTCTTACCTACACGTCTCCTCCTCCATTTGGAAAGGTGGTGATTGCTTACAGAGGTTTATTTTTGAGCGGTGTCCCACTTCTCAGGCTCGCTTCTCTGATGGCGGTCCCTTTAGAAGAAAAGAAATACCATTTAATCCTCTCTGCTAAAACCAAACATGCACCTTCAATTGCTTGGATGAATTATTTTGTGTTGGCTGACAGACTAAATGGGGTGCCTCAAGAGTAACATAACAAGCTAAATGCTGCAAAAAGGCGAGGGGTTGCTGTTTTTGAATACAGGAAGCTTAAAAAAAAAAAATCACTGATAACCAATTTCATTAGTTCATAGGCAATGTCACAAATAACTGTCTTGTGCCAAGTCAAGGTCTTAATGAAAAAGGGCTGAGAGATTAACTAGAGCAGTAAACTGACAGTTTTGACTCTTAAATTATGGAGAGCTTTGAAGTCGGAGGGTTCCTTTTCTCCATTGTACTGTGCACAAGAGATACTCGTCTTCTAAAGCTGAACTTTATGCGTTATTTTAATTTCAATTAACATCCTTTCCCCCACTGTGACTTCTTTCAGGTTGCTCCCATTCATCAAAATGCTTAAAGGCTAGCTTCTTAAAGAATGGAATGATTTGACATTTAGCTCTCCTGTTAACGTTTAGCTTGCATCTTCTCAAAAATCTTTTCCAGTTCTGAGCCAATTTATCTATAACCAGCAAGGAGGGCAACTGTGCACCCACATGAGGTAATCGTATCCCTGGTTTACAGAGCAGATCAGTACTGTAGTTTTGCACTGACGTGTTGCTTTATGGAGCACAGCTTTCAATCAACATCAACCCCTGTTTTAAAAATTACTGTGAAAGCCTGTTGTCACGTTATGTTTGCATACATGCAAGTCCACACATCTTTCATGATTTAAGGCTATTTCACACATTACGTGTTTTAGGTATACACCTAAGATCATTCAAACATATCCTAAAGAATGTAACATGAGAATATGACCATTTCTCCAATTAGAAATTAGAAAGGCAGGATTGGCAGCAACTGCCCATCCCTCTCCATACATATAATAGAAATGTAAGAATGTTGTCACGCTGCAGTTCACTTAGTCACAGACAAGTGCTGCTGTGAACTGCAGCGTTGCAAGAAACTGGGCTCTCAGAGCTGCTGAACCACTGCAGCAGTGTCAGTGGGTGAGGAGGGGGAACCAGAGATGGAGGCTGACAGGTGGATGAGCAGGTGGGCAGGTGGGCAGGTGGGTGGGTAGGCAGCCCAGGCCAGCAAGTGGGCATCACAGGTGAGCTGCATAGGCTTGGAGAGCGGTGGGTGGCTTTGACAAGGAGTAAGCAGAGGGCTGTTTTGGTGAGCTGTGTGTGGAAAGGGAGGGTGGCATGGGTGGTTGAAGGGTTGGGGCTTGGCAAGCTATTTGCATAAGCTATGGAACTTCCCTTAAGAATGGATACCCAAGTGTGCGTACATTCCTCCAGTTCGTATGTAATGAAACAGAGGATTACTTGTCCAGTGTGCGAACCAAGATGAAAAAGAAATATGAGCAGGATAACAAAATGCATGTTGAACACATTCATATTACCAAAAATGAATCAGACCATTGGTCCCCCTAGTGTAATACCTCTACTACCAGCAGGCCTTCACCAGAGAACATGCCTTTTCTCTTTAACCAAGACCATTTTAAGTGGAATTGCTCTGGCCCAAACCTAGCATAAAACCAGGCCCTACCATGAGGCTGAATGAGGCAGCCACCTCAGACAGCAGGTGCAGAGGGGAGGGGAATGGGCAGATCTCCCTCAGGTGCCGGGGATGATGCTGTCTCCTCACCAGTGATGAAGTAATATTCCACTACCCAGGTCTGGTTGGCTTTTGGGCATGAGATGAGGGAGAATTGCCATTGTGTCTTTCACCTCAGACAACAAAATGTCTTGGGCTGGCTACCACGGACTTTTCTGCAATGGACCTTCTGAGTACGGGTTGCGTCCCCGTGCCAGCATCAGAAGTTGTGTGGTACACCTGAATCCTTGATTGTAGGAACAGCTGCAGTCTATTCTTTGTATATTCTAAACTGTTTCATATATTCTACTGTTTGAGCACAGCAAATGTTCAGACCAAGAGGAAGAAACTGAGGAGCAAATTTATGTTCATAACGAGCTTCTTGTTTTCTGGATTTATGTCAACATAACATTGGGGTTGTGGGGGGAGGGGAGTTCTGGAACCACTTTTGGCATTTGAAATAAATTTTTATTATTCTCCTCCCCACAGCCTCCCTAGGTTATTGGAACATCAGATGTTACAACCACAGCTTCAAAGAATCATGCTCAGATTACATCTGGTTATAATAATGCTAACGAAAACAATATAGTAAGACAAACTGGAGCATGAACAACTTGCTTACCACAGGGACACATCGACCCAAAGGTTGCTTGGTTTTCTTAACTATATTTTTAAAATAAAAATAAATAAATAAATAAATAAAGGTGGAAAGGGAAAGGGGTCTTTCCACAAGCTGATCCCTCTACAAGTCCTCTTGTCTTCTCCTTTGTAGCCATTCTGTCCTTGATTTTTCTTCTGACAGAAAAGTCAACATTTGAATGAACACATACATACATACATAGGCTCAGGGTACCAGGTGGATTTTCTGGGCCCTATGTGGCGCTGTGGGTTAAAGCCTCAGTGCCTAGGGCTTGCCGATCGAAAGGTCGGCGGTTCGAATCCCTGCGGCGGGGTGCGCTCCCGCTGCTCGGTCCCAGCGCCTGCCAACCTAGCAGTTCGAAAGCACCTCCGGGTGCAAGTAGATAAATAGGGACCGCTTACCAGCGGGAAGGTAAACGGCGTTTCCGTGTGCGGCTCTGGCTCGCCAGAGCAGCGATGTCACGCTGGCCACGTGACCCGGAAGTGTCTCCGGACAGCGCTGGCCCCTGGCCTCTTAAGTGAGATGGGCGCACAACCCCAGAGTCTGTCAAGACTGGCCCGTACGGGCAGGGGTACCTTTACCTTTATGCATTGTATGGTGATTGGGCCCTCCAACTCTCTTGCCAAACAGGATGTATAAAATGTTCAGGTGCTCTGGGACATATGCCAATTTGTGTCTTCTTTTGGAGGTAGGGTTGCAGATACATGGGGGAAAATCAATGTAATAAAATGTTGGTCAGACAGAATGTGAACAGGCAAAGCTTTCCCCATAATTCTATTTCTGTAATATAAAAGGTTTGAATTTCTGCCTGCCATGCAGCTGCAAAGGATACAGGACCATAGCTGTCATTTTACAGATCTGAAAATAAGGGACCAGCAGCCTCGAAAATAAGGGATCAGCAGCCAAAATAAGGGATTTTCCAAGCACAGGTATGTTCAACTTCTGAGCCCCTCCGAGCCAAAGGCAGAAAGCCCAGCCAGCAGCCAAACGAAGCCTCAAGCGGTGGTTCCCACAGCACAGCAACCCGGCACAGGGGATGCAGAAAGGGAAACCACCATCACCTCTCCGCTGGGAAGCACTGAGCAAAGGCAAGTCCCCAGGGAACGTGGCCGATTTGATCGGCACAAGGCATGCAAGCTCCACCCCCCAGTCGTTCTTAGACTCCTTGTTGGGTGAGCAACGCAGCCAAGCAACACAGTTGGAGCCTCCCTCCTCCCTGGCTGGCAGGGAGGGAGGGAGAGGAGCTGCTTCCTTTGAAACCCGGGAAATTTAAGGGACATCATCAATAAGGGACAGCAGTGGGACACAGCGCTGGGATAAGGGATTTTCCCGCCAAATAAGGGACAGTTGACAGCTATGTACAGGACACCAGCTTTCTCCCAAGGCCAACCCTAAACCACAGCCTAGGCTGTATTCCTGTACCCGCTTACCTGGGAGGAAGCCCCATTAACCACAAAGTAATTTACTTCTGATTAGAGATGCACACCATTATATTGCAAGTTAATTCTCAAGAAGTGCCTGGTCTGCAGCTTCTGCACAGCAGGAGATATGCCTAAACCTCTTAGCAAAATATTTGACATTTTTCATTGCCATTTTGGAGGGGGGAATTCTTTAGCATCCACCCACACTTACTGTGTAATAGTCTTTGCGTAAAGTAACTTTAGGAAGTACCATTGTTGGCAGGGAGTACATGATCTTAAATTGATCTGCCACAGAAAATATGCACCCTTCTCTATTGGTGGGGGGGACTTAGGGATGTTCCCTGTGGTTATTAGACAACAACAGCATCAGTGTTTGTGTGATCTTTATAATCAGGGCCAGCAGGACATGACTGACTTCCCATGGGAAGCATATAGTTATCGGGGTGGTTGTTTACCTAATATTATGTTATGCCATGCCTGGCAACCATTTTGTGTGGTGCCACTTGGCAGCCATTTTGTGACCGGCGCCCCCCAACAAAATCTCAAAATTCAAATTGCCCCCACTAGGTTGATTATGTGGGTACATATTTTAAAACACTCTGGAAACACAGAGCTTTTCTAGTGAAATTTCTATCTCCTCCCTTATTTCAAATGCATATGCAATGTGTATTTGACTGCATGATCAAATACAGGAGGGGTTTACATGATCATCTAGCAGTTGTATTAAAATCATAGCCACATGTGTACCTTTCAGCTGTAGCCATTAAAACTACCAATTACATTTCGGCTGCGCTCAATCTGCAAAACAGAATTTCCTAGGCAAACACAACAAACACCTCCCATTTCTACAATGCCTAAGCTGGACAGCTTGCTTGGATAGCCGTCAAACTATGGTTCTAAAAGTGACCATGTAATGCTTGACTAAAATCACTGAGTTTCAGGCCGAAGTTCAGGAAGAGTTATTTAGACAAAAGCTTGCACAGGGGAGCAAGCTGTCAGTTTATGAATGCAGATTGCAAGGAGAAAAATCAGAGGCAGGCAGGTTTTGTGAGGCTCACCAAAGTGGCTATCTTCCTACTGCCACTTAGATGCAAATGCCTCATGGAAGAATGGAAAGACAAGGGGAACCTGTGGTTGTTCCGACATTGCAGAATTATAACTTCCGTCATCTAGGGGGCGTAGGTGTGGATGCAAACCTGTAAAGTCTAAGACCATATAAAGGTACCTGGAATTTAGCCTTCTGCAATGAAGGTAAGAGACACACCCACCCACATATGCCACTCAATAGAGGGTCCCAGAAGGGTTGCCCATGAGGGAATGCCGGGTAAAGCTATCAATGGCTACTAGACATGATGGCTGTGCTCTAACTCCATCAGGGGTGTCAACTTGAATAAAATATTGAGGGAGCAGGTAAGCTCTACCCTGCGTAATTGATCACATGATGCAGTGCACACACTATTTGATTGGCAATGCCCATCAACTTGGGGAGGGAAAGCCCCTTCAAATATTTTATGGGGGGCGAAGACCCCTCGGCCCCTATGAGTTGGCTCCTATGACCTCTACAGTTGGAGACAATAGTGTCCCAGTCAAGGGAAGTCATAGTGCCACTCTATTCTGTCTTCGTTAGACTACACATGGAGTACTGTGTCCTGTTCTGGCCACCACGGTTTAAGAAGTGTTATGTACTGAAGTTCTCACCCTGGGCCAGCAGGGGGATACTGTAGATAGTTATGCAAATGAAGGATCGAAAGTGACGTTCAGTGATTGGATAGTTTTAGAAAATGGAACAGTTACATTGTTCTGGAGCTCTATATAAGCAGGCTGACTGAGCTCCTCAGTTAGTTCTGTTCAAGCTTACAAATAAAGAGCTGCTTTGGAAGAATCGCTGTGTCGTCTGATATGTTCGCCCACAACTTAACAAGAAGGATATTGACAAGATGGAATCTGTGCTGAGGGGGGTACCCAAGATGATCAAGGGTCTGGAAATAAGGCTGCCATATATCCAGATTTCCCCTGATATTACTGGGATTTCAAAGTTGGAATTGAAGTCCGCAGAGGATTTCCGAAAGACGGCACTTTGTCCTGGATCTTAAGCAAGTCAATTGAAAAATTGTGGGGTGGGGTGGATGGGTTTGGCGCTATATATTTTTAAATAAGCTCAAAAATTCCAGTGGTTTCCTTAAAAAAAAAAAGCTGTCATGATTTTTTACTTTTTGAAAGATGGCAACCCTATCTGGAAACCAAGCCTTATGATGAACGGTTGTTAGTAATGTAATGCTAACATTTAACTAGCACGGTTTTATATAGGAACACTCATATTTATATATAGCACAATTACACTTACCACACTGCAGTTAAGCTGAATAGTTTTAGTAGTCCTATAAGAAATCTAGTAAAAGCATAATTCCAAGAGGCTGTTAAGAAAGAAGATACGCAGGAGGAAACCTGGGTGAGTCCCCATCTTGAGTCCAGTGATTGTTTGGCAAGTTTTTAATCTAGTATTTCCCATATCTACCCTTCCCAAGCATCTGTGCTGTGCTGTCCTCAGGTCAAGGGGAAAGCGCATCATGTAGAAGATTAGGGAGGTTGGGAAGAGCCTCAGCAAAGAGTGCATGATTATAGCACCACCAGGGAATCTCCTGTTAGCTTTATTTTTAACCATGCCCCCACAAAAATTAATTCCCTCCCAATTTTAGCACAAAGTCCCTCAGGAACAAAAGAAAAGAAGAACTGGGAATTAATTTTTTACAGCTGAGCTGGGATATTGAATGAAATAAGAAAAGCTCAAAGGTCACCTCAGGCCCTTGGCAGGAAGCCATATTGTGATGGCAACTGGGAAGGAGAAATCATGCAGATGAGCAGAAGAATGTGAGGCGCAAGGCTGGCTGTTTCCCTCCAACTGCTGCCTGAACTGATGTGCTTTTTTGCTTAGAGGAAAGTGCCAGGGCGTTCAGTGGGACTTCTGAGAAAACGGGCTTCGGAGTCCAGCTTTAATAAAAAATAGATGCAGCCCAGCTTCCCCCCTTTCCTTTAGAATAACGAGACTTTGGTGAATATGCTTTTGCAGCAAGCATTGCAATGATTAGAGATGATGGGAGCCATCGCCAAAAACATCTGGAGGGCACCGGGTTGGAGAAGGCTGCCAAAGACCATCCTACAGACAGCAAAACGTTGAATGTTGCTAAATGACAAAATTATGCAAGATTAATAGAGGGAGAGGTAAAACACAACTAAGCATCACAGCTGTAAACCCATTCCCAAACATTAGTGGTTCCTTTGCATGGTTATCTCATAAACATCCAAAAATGCCATTTTATTATTATTATTATTTTGGGAGACCCATATGTACAAAAATAGTTCTCATGAAGCTTTACAGAGGGTTCCCTTGCCTCAGGGCTTGTTTAATGGCAATGTCACAAGGCAAATGCAGATAGGTTTGCAGCTATTCTTTCTTCTTCTTCTTCCTTTAATATATAGGCCATTTTTGCTGTAAGCATGTGAGGCATCTAATCATAGCCTGCATTTTTATTAAGGCTTGATCAGGGCCTGTATTTTAAAATGAGCTTAAAGATTTTCAAATGTTCGTGCCAGGCAGAAGACCAGCTGCCTAAGAACCTTGGCAAGATGTTTATTCTCCTGGACAAGGGGGCCCCCTGATTTATAGCAGAAAACAATTCTCAAAGTCGTAAAAAGGGAATTACAGGCTGACAGCCAAGGTTACACTGACCCTACATATTACAGAAGATAAAAAAAGAGATAAACATAATTAAGAGTGGGTAAATAGTAAAATAAAACCATGTGCCTCCCATTAAACTTGAGCCATATTTTCCTAAGGTTGAAAGGTCAAGAGCAGTGAAAAAGGCAACTGGCTTGGCTGGAGAAGAGGTTTTCTTTCTATCTTATTTTGAGGCTGGAAACTGTTCCTTCCTTTTTTACTTTGAAAAGGTTTATACTTCTAAAAAGCTATCTATGTTATGTATTAAATATATTGGCTTAAATGTAATTATGCAAAGGAATTAGAAGCTAAGAAATGTTAAATCCTTATGCTAGATTCTTATTTCATATAGTTGGAAGAGATCACAGGGGCCATCAGCCATCAGCCCAGCCCCCCTGCCAAGCAGGAAACATCATTAGAGCACACATATGGTTGTCAGGCCTTTGTTTAAAAGACCTCCAAGAGAAGGAGATCTTTCAATGATGATGTGAACTCAAGATCCTTGACATCTGTTTAAGATAAAAATTTAAGATTAAACCATTTGTTTTGGAGGGCAATAGGGCGAGGTGAGCTGGTAATTAAGGTTCCTTGTTGAGACACATGTAAGATATATTACTACTTATTTGTCATTTATAGATAGAAGAATATATAGCTTTTTGTTTCCCATAAAAGGACAAGAGGAAATGGGTGTATCTTTTGTGATTGGTTCTAGCAAACAGCCAATAGGAATTTCAACCAGGCTGATTGGACAGAGGCAGCCACAGGAGGAGCAAGGGGGCTGGATTAAGGAAATATAAGTGCTGGACAGAATGGCAGGAGGCCAGGCCAGAGCTTGGTAACCATATACCACTGTGCCTCATATTTATTTGTCTGACAAATAAATTATTATTTTAATTTCTCTATTGCTGCGTTGAATATTTCATTCCAGCTAAGCGTTAGCCACAAGCAGGGTGCTACACATGAATGCTGATATGTTTCCATAAATATACAGTGGAAATTACAGGGTAGGTTTTATGAATGGCTAACCTACACTGTGCTGATGCTTTGTTTCATTTTTGTTGTTGAAAAAAGAATATTACTATATAACTGTTATTGCTTTCAGCACATCTCCTCCAGAAGAATCATAGAATCATAGAATCATAGAGTTGGAAGAGACCACAAGGGCCATCGAGTCCAACCCCCTGCCAAGCAGGAAACACCATCAGAGCACTCCAGACATATGGTTGTCAAGCCTCTGCTTAAAGACCTCCAAAGAAGGAGACTCCACCACACACCTTGGCAGCAAATTCCACTGTCGAACAGCTCTTACTGTCAGGAAGTTCTTCCTAAAGTTTAGGTGGAATCTTTTTTCTTGTAGTTTGGAACCATTGCTCCGTGTCCGCTTCTCTGGAGCAGCAGTAAACAACCTTTCTCCCTCCTCTATGTGACATCCTTTTATATATTTGAACATGGCTATCATATCACCCCTTAACCTCCTCTTCTCCAGGCTAAACATGCCCAGCTCCCTTAGCCGTTCTTCATAAGGCATCGTTTCCAGGCCTTTGACCATTTTGGTTGCCCTCCTCTGGACACGTTCCAGTTTGTCAGTGTCCTTCTTGAACTGTGGTGCCCAAAACTGGACACAGTACTCCAGGTGAGGTCTGACCAGAGCAGAATACAGTGGCACTATTACTTCCCTTGATCTAGATGCAATACTCCTATTGATGCAGCCCAGAATTGCATTGGCTTTTTTAGCTGCCGCGTCACACTGTTGGCTCATGTCAAGTTTGTGGTCAACCAAGACTCCTAGATCCTTTTCACATGTACTGCTCTCAAGCCAGGTGTCACCCATCTTGTATTTGTGCCTCTCATTTTTTTTGCCCAAGTGTAATACTTTACATTTCTCCCTATTAAAATTCATCTTGTTTGTTTTGGCCCAGTTCTCTAATCTGTCATTTTGAAGTGTGATCCTGTCCTCTGGGGTGTTAGCCACCCCTCCCAGTTTGGTGTCATCTGCAAATTTGATCAGGATGCCCTTGAGTCCATCATCCAAGTCGTTGATAAAGATGTTGAATAAGACTGGGCCCAAGACAGAACCCTGTGGCACCCCACTAGTCACTCTTCTCCAGGATGAAGAGGAACCATTGATGAGCACCCTTTGGGTTCGGTCAGTCAGCCAGTTACAAATCCACTGAGTGGTAGCATAGTCAAGACCGCATTTTACCAGCTTCTTTACAAGAATATCATGGGGCACCTTGTCAAATGCCTTGCTGAAATCAAGGTAGGCTACATCCACTGTGTTCCCTTCATCTACCAGGCTTGTAATTCTGTCAAAAAACGAGATCAGGTTAGTCTGACACGACTTATTTTTCAGAAATCCATGCTGACTATTGGTGATCACAGTATTCCTTTCTAGGTGCTCACAAACTGTTTGCTTAATGATCTGCTCCAGAATCTTCCCTGGTAGAGTCTTATTTTATTATTATTATTATTTATTGAACTTGTATAGTACCTGATACCCATAGATCTCAGGCTGGTTCACAACATAGAATTACAATATAAAAAACACAAAATACACAATGTCTTATGTCTTATTTTGTTTCTCTGGGGTAATAATGTGTTACCAGATCTGTGCCTACGTGCCTGTGTACCTTCAACATGCATTCAAAGAAATACAATTTGGGGTAATAAACAACGCTGTTTTGGGGATCTGATGATTGTGCACAGTAGGCCTTGCTGCAATGGGCCTGAATACCATACAGGGAGCAAGCCTACATATTAGAAGCTAGCGCGAAGTAAGCTGGCATAAGTTTGGCTGGTATAAAGTTATGCCAAATCCCAAGCCCTGTTTAAGAGCAAGGCTGCTGACTTAATATCTATGCAAGTGAAACCAAGCTGGTGAAGGGCATCAAAGACCAGTAGATACATAAAACCATGTTTCTTGCTCTGATAAAATGCTCTTCTTCATTAGTAAGGTCAACATAACCCTTCCCGGTAAAAACTCCATAACCAGCCAAAGATCCCATTTGTCCTGAAAACTATATAAAAAAGGTAAAGGACCCCTGGATGGTTAAGTCCAGTGAAAGGCGACTACGGGGTTGTGGCGCTCATCTCGCTTTCAGGCCGAGGGAGCTCACATTTGTCCAGACAGCTTTCTGGGTCATGTGGCCAGCATGGCTAAACCGCTTCTGGCACAACAGAGCACCGTGATGGAAACCAGAGTGCACAGAAATGCCGTTTACCTTCCCGCCACAGAGGTACCTATTTATCTACTTGCACTGGCATGCTTTCGAACTGCTAGGTTGGCAGGAGCCAGAACAGAGCAATGGGAGCTCACCCCGTCATGGGGATTCAAACTGCCAACCTTCCGATTGGCAAGCCCAAATGCCTCAGTGGTTTAGACCACAGCACCACCTGCATCCCTCCTGAAAACTAAAAAAACATCTTCACCACCTGCTTCAACCAGTATATCTCTTTCCACTTGTATAGGGGTCAGTTCTTGGGGTCCTTCCTCAGGCTCCGTGGGCAAGTTCGCCCCCTAAGTTGGCACTTAGTTGTGACATTGACAAATGCTGCTTAAAGTAAGCTTAATCTTCGTGGTGAGTTTACAAAATCACTTCAATCTGTATTTGCTGCCATCTTGGCAAAATGAGATTCCCTCTCATCTGCAATGCAATATAAGGATTCAAAGATAATAACTTTGTTTCAGAGGTGGCATTTGACATTTGTTGAGTTGCTAGCCATCATACCCACCCACCCTCACTCACTCACTCACTCACTCACTCACTGACTAATAACGTTCTGAAGCTATTTCTCCTAAATGCTTTGGAATCCTTTGGGGCCTGCAGGATACTTTGCAGGCAATGAAATCTGAAGCCTTTCCCTTCTCGACATTCACAAATCTGTGGCTGGAGATCAGTGCTGGCTCAGCTCCTCTGGCTGTTAAGTGTACGTACATTTTAGCTCCGTGCATTTATGTTTCCATAAGAAGAGGGCTAAACTCTGCTGCTGTCAGAGTTGGTATTTCACAGATGCCTTTCCAGGAATTGGGTCAGTAAGTCAAAACAGTCCTATTTCTTAGGAGTACTTTCAAGTGTCTGTTTTTGGGAAGAGATGATATACATTACAGTAGTCTCTTCTATTTACATTAGCCTCTTCGCTGCAAGAAATATACACTCCACTTTCCCCCTTTAGGAATAGATCAGCTGCTATGGCAAATGCACATTCTGTTCCCTAAGATGTCAGTGGAAAGACATACTGATCTCTCTCTCCCTGCTCCCCCCACTGCCTTTGCACCTCCACACCGCCTTTTCCCTTAAAATATGTCCTAGATACATATGAGCCCTTTTAAGTTCATAGGTCTGTGGGATTTATCAATATCCTTTGTCAGGACTGGAGTGCTGGCTTCCTATTTGCTTCCAAAGTGGGATATGATTTATCATCATTTTAAGTGTAAATAGCAATACCTGATGTATTCCATCATTTGGCACACAAAAACTATTTCCCCACACAATCACCTTCAAAGGATGCTGAAGGAGAACTCAATGGCAGAGCCCAAGATCTCAAAAACCATTCTTAGAATTTTAACTTTGCACGTTAACATGGAGTGAAGATAAAGAGAGGTAAGCTTGACCCAAGTTCAGATTGCAACTTTCATTGCTGTGCTGACTGAGCATTTATCAAGCTTTAGGAACTAGGTACCTTGGAAACAAAGGTCCGTATAGTAAAAGCTATGGTTTTCCCAGTAGTGATGTATGGAAGTGAGAGCTGGACCATAAAGAAGGTTGATCGCCGAAGAATTGATTATTTGAATTATGGTGTTGGAGGAGACTCTTGAGAGTGCCGTGGACTGCAAGAAGATCAAACCTCTCCATTCTTAAGGAAATCAGCCCTGGAAGGACAGATTGTGAAGCTGAGGCTCCAATACTTTGGCCACCTCATGAGAAGAGAAGACTCCCTGGAAAAGACCCTGATGTTGGGAAAGATAGAGGGCACAAGGAGAAGGGGACGACAGAGGGTGAGATGGTTGGACAGTGTTCTCGAAGCTACCAGCATGAGTTTGACCAAGCTGCGGGAGGCAGTGGAAGACAGAAGTGCCTGGCGTGCTCTGGTCCATGGGGTCACAAAGAGTCGGACACGACTAAACGACTAAACAACAACAACAGCAAGGAACCAGGTAAGCTCCCTGGGAGTCAGAGTTAGGATACCCCCCCTGATAAGAACTGTTGCTCTGATCTTCCTTCCTTCCTTCCTTCCTTCCTTCCTTCCTTCCTTCCTTCATTAACTCACAGATTATCTCCCAGGCTCCATTTTAACAGTGTCAGTGATAACCATACACAAGGTGAGTGTTTTGTTTTGTTTCAGGCTTGTTAATCTCATATTGAATCAAAAGAGCCATTGTGGCTCATAAACAGCCTTAAATTCCCTGATTCTCAAAGTTTGTGGGGAGGAACTTGAAGAAAGTTTGTGGGGAGGAACTTGAAGAAACTTGGACACTTGCTTGGACAGATGCAAGCTCTTCCTTGGATTCAGATATTGCTGCAATTTTTTAATTGGATGAAGAAATAAAGCATTGAGCTGATGCAGAAGTCGACTTACATTCCTGCTCCTCTTCTGCCTTTTGGTTGACTCTACTGAGGGCCAAGAGTCAACGTGTTACATTTAAGAGTGAAGACAGACATTCTAAGTGAGAAAAAAATTCCTTCCAGTAGCACCTTAAAGACCAACTAAGTTAGTTCTTGGTATGAGCTTTCGTGTGCATGCACACTTCTTCAGATACCTGAAGAATGCACACGAAATGCATGCACACGAATGCATGCACACGAATGCATGCACACGAATGCATGCACACGAAAGCTCATACCAAGAACTAACTTAGTTGGTCTTTAAGGTGCTACTGGAAGGAATTTTTTTTGACTATGGCAGACCAACACGGCTACCTATCTGTAACTGATTCTAAGTGAGGCAGAAGTGGTTCCAAAGCAAATGCCTCAGAATGCTGTGAACTGGCATTCAAACCATTTGGAATGTATATGCAGCTCTGTGCAGACATTGCAGTGAATTTATGGAGGGACGAGTACAGCGGTGTAGTGCTCTGGGCTCAAGGGGGTGGGGGCTGAGGACTCATTCCTACCCCTGCAGCTGGGTTCTTGTTTCCAACTGCCTAGACCTACCCAATCAGCACGAAAGGAGTGCTTTTTAGCCACTGTATGACACTCCAGCTTCAAGAGAATGGTGTACAAGTTCTGTTATGTACAACAGAACGTCGTGGAAAACACAACGAGTAAAGTAGATATTTGAGTACTCAAATTCATTGGCCTATATATGTGGATGGAACATTGTAGATCAAGCTGAAAAGCAATACATGGAGATCTGCATTGATCATTGCAATACATCCCTCATTATTATTATTTATCCTGATAAGATTATTGTTTAACAAGGGACACGGGTGGTGTTGTGGTCGAAACCGCTGAGCCTATTGGGCTTGCCAATCGAAAGGTCGGCATTTTGAATCCGTGCAGCAGGGTGAGCTTCCATTGCTCTGTCCCAGCTTCTGTCAACCTAGCATTTCAAAAGCACACCAGTGCAAGTAGATAACTAGGTACCACTGCAGCAGGAAGGTAAACGGCGTTTCCGTGCACTCTGGCACTTGTCACGGTCCTCCATGCACGAATAGCGGTTTAGTCATGCTGGCTACATGACCAGGAAAGCTGTCTGTGGACAAATGCTGACTCCCTTGGCCTGAAAGCAAGATGAGTGCCGTACCCCATACTCACCTTTGACTGGACTTAACCACCCTGGGGCCCTTTACCTTTCCCTTATTGTATAATCATAGAAGGTTACATGATCTTAGGAAATGGCATGGCTGTTACTATCACGAAGGGACTCTGCACTTCTGAATTGGTCACTACACTACTGGACACATGGGATTACACAACCTTTCCCGGATCCTGACCTCCACAGCCCTTCAATTCAATACCAGCATAGGTACATAGGAAGTTGCCTTATTCCTAGTCAGACCCGTGGTCCATCTAGCTCAGAACTGTCCACAGTGACTAGCCATGGCTCTCCAGAATTTCAGACAAGGGCCTACCAGTAGATGCCAGAGACTGAACCTATGCTCTACTGCTGTCCTACATCCCTTCCCTCTAGAGATATTATGCATGCACATTTCTATCTGTACAGGCCTCTTTTTGCACAATTGCTTTTCCAGGTTTTACAGTAGCATGCAGAGAGTCATTCCAAGTAGAACTGCCTGCACTTTCAAATGAATGTATCCCCCTACCCCTATGCAGTTATCGTAATATCTGTCAAGAACTTCAGGCTTGACCGTTTACATCACTGTAATTTCAGAGGAGATCTTTCCTTAACAGTTACATTATGTGGAAAGAAAACTGTCACCATGAGAAACTGCTGCAGTTCTTGCTTTTAGGACCAGCAGCACCTTATATACCAAACCATTTTCTACCTTAAGGACAAAACTCCTTGTTTTATTCCAAAGCCTTTCCCTCACAGTGAGTATTTAAGACTTTGTTGTCACATGGCGGAATGATGGTCTTTGCTTCGCTTCTTGGCCATCTCTCTTCTCCATCTTTTTTTTTTTTTAAAAAAAAAATCTTGTCAGGCCTTGTTTTATTGTGACAGGATGAAATTCGCAGGCATTTGCTGCTCTATATAACTTCTTCCGGATTTCTTGGTTGGCACTCAAGTGCTAATGGAATGGAAAAGACACTTCTGGGTCAATAAAAAGGCAATTGAATGGCAGTGGCAGGGAAATAGTATGACAATTCATGGTGATGAGGCGGGAAGCCTGCTCTCAAGAGCGTTCGACCTGCTTACAATTTATTTTCCAGCAGTGCTTCCTTTGGGTTTTCTGAGGGGTTTATTTTGGCTTTGATGACGGGCTCCTTCCCCGATGTCTTATTCGTCAGTTCCGCTAAGCTTAGTCCTCTAAAGCCCTAGACCTGCCTGCTAATCTCATACCTTAACTGCTGCCAGATGTATTTCGAAATCATCTCTGCTCCAAGATTTGATAACATTTGGCAACTTACGTCTCTGTGATGCTTCACCAAGCTTTGCTGGAATCCCTTTGCGTCCTTTGGTTTGAGCCAGGGCTTAACCCTAGAAACTGTCTTTCAGTGGCACGACTCAGCTCTGAGGACATGAAGGAGCCAATGTTTGGCCCTCATCCCTTAATAATTGCAGCCAGCTGTCTTTTTTTGTGTGGTGATCAGATGAGGAGAAGCACAAAGGACACATGTCACTCAGTGAGTTTAATGGCTGATTTGGGATTCAAACATTGGGTCTCCCCATTCCTAGTCTGACACTCTAACCACTGCACCACTGTGATTCTTTGGGTAAAAACTTTGTCATCATGCTTGCTGAGGACAGTGTCTCTGTGTTCAGGGAACAGATCTTTCTGGAGCACAAGAGACTGTGGGGAAAACTAGTCAAGACATGGGAGCACTCATGGGAGCATAGGTGCCAACTCATTGGGGCCCTGAGCACCCACAAAATTCCCCATGAAGGGTCTGGGCACTCACAAATTTCAGTGCCAGGGCCATGCACCCACAGCCCTGGGCACCCACAATTGCAGGCCCAAATTCGCACTTCGGCACATAAGGTAATCAAGGGAGTAATGGAGAGAACAGCAGAACTATGTTTTATTGAGGAAGTATAACAAACTATTAACTGAACCACTGGCTGTTGAAGACTTTCCAGGAATGGAGAGAGGGCGAGATGGAAGGGACTGAGGGTGAGTGATGTGGTTGTGCAGTGTGACTTTGGATCCAGAGCGATTGCAATTTGGAAGCAGTTGGGGAAGAAAAAGCGGGGAAGAGGATAACTACCACTAAAAAAAACAGGTCATCTGGAGGGGTAGTCCAAGGAGGTTTTGGGAAACCTCAATAGAGCGCAACTTCATTGCATGATGCCAAGTTATAGTATAACAAGCGAGGGAGAAAAGCATCCCACTATCCACTTTCTTCACAATATACACGTCTGTTATACCTTCCTGCTTATTTGTTTCTTCTTTTTTAAAAAGAAGAAGACGCTAAAAAGCCCTGAATGTTGTAGCCTTTTCTCACAGGGGAGTTGCTCCATCCCTACGATAATTCTGGTTGTCCTTTTCTGCACCTTTTTTTTTTTTGAGGTGCAGCAACCAGAACTCTGCACAGTTCTGATTCCTTTCCAGATCTTGAGTCCAGTCCAATGAGTATTTGGTCAGGAACTTTGTCAGTATCTGCTGGATCACTCCAACTACATCCTGGTGGACATTCTCAAAGAAATCCAAAAGTTTGATGAGTTAGGACTCACCTGTTACCTGGCTCATCCTACATTTGTTGCCCATTTTTCTTTTCATCCTTGTCTGGTGATTTTTTAGAAAATAAAAATGAAATAAAACAGGAGTGGAGACAGATTTCTCTAGCATACATATGCGTGAATGAAGCACTCATATTCACACAAAGGCATCGTAATGAAAGCTGAACAAATCGCAAGCTGCTGGCGGTGTTCATTTCGAACTGCTGCTTACTTATTATGGGGCAATTATATTTGTAGAATATATTTAATCAAAAGGACATCCTATTTGGTTTTAAGTCATTGCAGTGACTATCCATATATTAATGCAGTGTGCAGCAAGTGGGAAACTATCCCCCAGCAGGGTATTAAGGCAGCACTGAAGGAAGTCCTCAAGCACAGATCTTTGGTGGGAGAAAAGGAACGTCAGAAGCTCACAAATGTGCCCCTATTTTTGACTGTGTAAAGTTAGAAAGCATGTTATTGGCTTGCCATGTATCTTCCTCTGTGGTGGGCAAATAATTTTTATCTAATGCAGATCACACAGTACCAACTGTTGCCTTTTGCACTGTGGTTTGCATTTGTTAGCAACTTTGAATGCTGAGTTTCAACATTTGAAATGGATTGGAGCATAAGAGAATTGGATTGAAGCATAAGAGAAGGGGGAAATCACAGAGCAAGCGATGGGTAGCCTTTGATTTTTTCCCCAAACTGAATTACAAAATGTTGAAATGATACATTATTGGTTGGAGGCAGTATCAGATGCACACATGTTTCAAATATCTAGTTTTATTGCAACGAAGTGGTATATAAATTTTGTTGAATAAATAAATAGACGGTAGTCTGAAACGGGAATGCTGCTGAAATTCTTTCGATAAAAAATGAACAGGGTGGTGATACAGTGACTACTGCAATCGACACAAGATAATATCACCAAGGCAACTATCTGGAAACAAACAATAAACATCCATTAAAATGGCAAAAGTAGTTTCTTTCTCAAATAGGTTTTATCTTAAACAATAGCAAACACAGTAAATAAAGAGCTCACTTGTGGTTCAGTGGTTCAGTGCTCATTTCTTCTCTTTCCAAAATAATTCGTTTTCTTAAACAATTGCAAATGCAGTAATAAGGCTCCACTTGTGATATACCAGTGCTTGGATGTTGTTCCAGTAATCTGACGTTTTGTCGCTAAAGAGCTTAGTCATCAAGCTTTGTAGTAAATAATGTACAAGAAAAGACAGTATGTAAACCACTTAAGGAGGTTTAACAAACTGAAGGACATCGTCCTCTTTCTATGCTCTTCCTGATGGAAACATGCAGATAGGGACAGATATACCCCCTTCCCCCCGCTTGGTGAAATTCTTTCGAGTCAGGTAAATGGGCTCAAAAATTGTACTACCTTCACTGATAAAAAGGGGAATCTGAGACATGTTAATTGTGGGAAAGCTGAGGGGAGCAAAGCATCAATGTGGGTGGGAATGGAAGCTTACGTCAGTGGATATGAATTTGGTCAATTAATTAATTCCATTTATGATCCAGTGCTCATAAAATGCCTCAGAGCAATTTCACAGCCAAACACCAACAATTAAAACAATTGAAAACTATTTCCTATGTTAAAACAATTACATATATAGAAATGATGAAAAGTTGTTAAATCAAGCTCCCATTGCAGTGCTTCTCTCACACTCAACAAGTCTATTTTTACAGCCAGCCTGGTTAAACTTAGAAGGGTATTATTGAAAAGCATATTTGCATGCCTTGCCTCTGCTCTGCTGAAAAAGTGAAGAGATGAAAAGATCCCTTTGGGTGTACAAATTAATAAAGAAGGTGATGTGTACTGATAGGTTCTTCATTATTTCTTTTCAAATAAATTGTCCTTCATTCTTATGATTTTGATCATCGACATGTGTATTAATGAGGAAAAGGAATGGAAAAGGTATTATTAATGGGAAAACATAGACAAAATAGAAGTAGGATATATAATGATTTGCAGTGTTTGGATCTGGTGGATTTAGGGCTTTCCTGGATTAGCCAGGACTGTGCTGGCACAAGTCTCTTACTCTAGCTAAGATGGAGGTACACTGGCATAAGTCCATCACCACAGCTTAGGCAGGGCTCAACCAGAAGAACTTAAGCCAATGGAATTTATGCTGGCATAAATCCACAAAAAGGGGCATTCTGGCAGTGTGGCATGGCATGACTGGAAGCGTACACCGATTCCAAACCCCATTCAGCTTGATCATATGATCTAGGGCATGATCCTCAAAACTTGGGAAGTTGCAAGGATATTCACTGGGAGTTCCTAGACCAGTTTGACAACTTCTTGTGTAAATCGGCAGTTCATGAAAGGGTTTTATTAGTGAATTCAGTTACTAGTGGTTTCATGAATTCCCAAGCCTTTGTGTTATCAACAAGTTGTACAAACATGTAAGAGTCACTCATGCAAGTATGTAGTACCAGTGATTCTGATGAGAGACTTAACCCACCCAACAGTTAACTATACCCTTTCATGTGGGAAACCTACATTTACTGGATGATGCTAGTTGCTTGCCTTATTAAATGATTGATTAAAGGTATTTTGTTGCAAAGCTTTCCTCGGACGTCTCTCTTTCTCCAGCTTTCCTTGTTTATAAGAACGTTTCTTAACAGCAAAGGAAACAGATTAACTTGGGTTAATTATTATTTAACTAAAAAGGTTATCTCATTATTTCATCCCTGTTTTTTAAAATAATAATACACTGTCTAAATACAACATGGAACAAATAATTACGGAGTTAAAGTTCTGCTTTATTGCTCCTTTTATCCTATAAACACACACATACACACACACACAAATGACAGGTGAAGGATTAATGGAGCCTAAAGCTAACATACAAGAGATAAGAAAAAGGAAAGGGGTGTTCAAACATCAGTATCCTTCAGGCTGTTTATTGACTGTTTCATGTGAATTATCAGCAGCTTAGTATTGATGAGTTCTGTTCATACATTGCCAGTGTTTCTTCAGGACTGCAATTCAGCTTGTAGACAGGTACAGTGGTACCTCGGGTTACATACGCTTCAGGTTACATATGCTTCAGGTTACAGACTCTGCTAACCCAGAAATAGTGCTTCAGGTTAAGAATTTTGCTTCAGGTTGAGAACAGAAATCGTGCTCCGGCAGCTCAGTGGCAACTAAAGTGGTGCTTCAGGTTAAGAACAGTTTCAGGTTAAGTACAGACCTCCGGAACGAATTAAGTACTTAACCCAAGGTACCACTGTATAGGATTCAGACATCAGTATTCTTCTGGGGAGGGCCGTAGCTCAGTGGTACACTAATGCATTCTGCTTTGAATGAAGGAAGGTCCCAGGTTCAATGCCTAGTATCTTCAGGTAGGGCTGGGAGAAGAGCTTTTCTGAAACCCTGAAGACTTGCCACCAGTCGATGTAAACAGAACTGAGCTAAGGCAGCTTTCCATGTTCATATCACATGATAAAACCATGTGCTGAAATAAAGACGAAATGCTATCTATCATAATTAATAAAGAACAAAAAGTTACCTACCTGTGTTCTAGCATGAAGTAGTCTTTGCTTTCTCTGTCCCGAATGTATTGGCCCAAATTATTTACATCTCCATTCCTCCAAATCAGCTTCTCTGACCAGTTGTTGAGGTTCCCCACTCTGGAACAGCAAAAGGCGGAGGGCGCTTGGGGTGCAGGTCAACTGATGGGAGTTGGAGGCAAACAAGATGTGATGGGCCAAAGATTAGCTATCTCTGATTTACCGAGATCAGAAGGCTTCTGGTTTGAGAACTGAAAGCTCCTGACAGAATGGGAAGGAATGTGGAAGCTTTGGGGCTCTTTAACTATAATTAAACTTGAGTTACATGGAAAACTCTGGAAATGAAGCAGTAGTTTTCTGTCACAAGATACGCTACAAATTATGCTATTTGCATTATTATCAATAGCAGAACATATGTGAACAGACTGCAGCCTAGTTGCCTATTAGATGCCATCCTGTAGTAATTTGAAACACCCTTAAAATTGCTTGTAAATATACTCTTACATCATTATAACTTTAGAAGAGTATCAGTGCCTTCAGAATCTTTTGTTCTTTTATTCTCTCATTTGCCACATCGTCATTTTCTCTGCCCGGAAGGTAAAAACCAGCTAGAAAACAAACTCCTGGTTTTGTGGTTGGGAGAAGGAGGCCTTCATATGTTTTTTTTAAACTCACCACACAAAAGACAAGGAGCCATTTGCTCTTCTGCTCCTTAAGCATGTTATTGTCATTTGGGCTGCCAGGAGACAAAAGGAAGGTTTTCTCTTACCAAGCATTTTGAACCAAGCATATTACAGGCACAATTTATTTGTCTGCTTGGCCTATAAAGTCTGTGGGGAGAGAGTGAATGTAATTCTGTCATGACTCATTTCTTTACAAATAGCCCTTTGTCCAGTTGCAGCTGTGTGCTAACGTTGTCTCCTCCTCTCCCCAAATCCTTAATAGTCAGGTGATCCCTCTTTTCTTTGTCCTTAAAAATGACATTAGCTTCACTTTTTAGTACTAGGGTTAAATTTTATCTGGAGTCGCCTGCCGGCGTGGGCGGCATTGCTGAATCGGGAGTAAGCTGAGGGCAAAGAGACCAGGCAAGATTTCAGGGCAGAATCATGGATACTGAAGGGGGAAGAACTGCCCCCTGGCTCAAATTAGACAGGCTTGGAAATAAGACAAGCTATTATTTCTGCCTCCCCCCCCCCCCATGGGAAAACAGCTCAACCAATATTCAAGCTTTTTGAATTCAAACTGTATCCATCCCCACCTTCAATAATCTCCAGTCTTCCCATTCCCACTGGCTTGGCTGCTGACAGACCTCTGGTAGATGTGTATGAGCAAGCAGAAAGCAACATCTCTCCTCTATCCCTGCTGCTACACAGCACCCAGGCATAGGCAGCCCTCAACAACATGACATTTCCTTGGGGAACAGCACCACTCCAGCCACAGGGAGAGTCCTCCCTCCTTTTTTATTACTTGATTCCACCTGGGCACATAGCTGTCAACTGTCCCTTATTTGGAGGGAAAGTCCCTTATCCCAGCCCCATGTCCCGCTGATGTCCCTTATTGATGATGTCCCTTAAATTTCCCAGGTTTCAAAGGAAGCAGCTCCTCTCCCTCCCTCCCTCCCTGCCGGCCAGGGAGGAGGGAGGCTCCAACTGTGTTGCTTGGCTGCCCGGCCCGTCCCCCTCTGGCCTCCTCTCACCAGCCTTGGCCCCTGGGAGCCCCTCCCTGCCAGGACTGAGGAGCCTTGAGAGGAGAGCGAGGGCAACCATAGAGAAAGCAGTTCAGAGAGAGGAAGAGGAGGAGGCGCGGGCAGGTGTTCCAAGGGCTAACCATAGAGGAGGAAAGCGGAGGACGGACCACAAGCGCTTTTCCCATAGATTTGTAGTGGTAGACTAGCATAGATGGTCTGATCTGTGGGTTTACTTCACGCGCTATTCCCTCCCCCTTCCTCCCGCCCCGCCTGATGGAACTGAGAGCTGCAGATGGAGCACGAGAGAAAAGATATAGAACTGCAGCAGCATCTTCGTAGCTTGGACTTCGTTTTGCGTGAAAAGTGGTGGCTGCTTGTAGTTATTTAATTGCAGTGTTTCATTAGCTGGTGTCTTGAGCAGCAACCTCTGGAAACGAAGGGCTAAAAACCGGCGCTGCTCTCCCAAATTATCTGGTCCCTTTTAACTTCGTATTTCAGCTGGTTGACTAAAATCCCTTATTTTGGCTGCTCATCCCTTATTTTCGAGGCTGCTGGTCCCTTATTTTCAAATCTGTAAGTTGACAGCGATGCCTGGGCATCCCTGAGATTTTCATACTTTTCAGTGTATGGGTCATCCACCCCAATAAGCGTCACCTAGTGCTTTTCCTGCAATCCATTACTCACAGACTTTGTATCTGGCATCTGTATCTTTCTCATGCATTGACTTTTCTGCCTCACACCTGGTGTTTTGTAAGTGCAGATGTTGTATAGGTTTTTCTTTGAAACTTCAGGTAATGTGCCAGTAAACCAGATGCGGCTATTGGGTGTGAAGAAATCCAAAACTGCTTCTCCATTGCCAGTAAAACTAGCCTGTAGTCTGAGCTCATGCACAGGTCATGTACTGATTTCTTCAAGACAGCTTTTGGGTGTAATTGTGTGTAGAGTTGGAGTTCCAAGTCCAAGAGTGAGAGCCAGGAATTGTGAGAATATGTGTTAACCTGGATTTGAATGTGGGGTTCCCTTCGTAAGTCCTAACCAGTCTTGTGGGTTTTGTGGAGACATCTGCACCTGCAACTATCTATAATATGTGTCCAAAATAAAAGATTAAGGCCCTGCTTTCTGTGCACTCTGTCAATTCTCAACTTCGTATCTGGCATTTGGTGTCTTTGGCACGACTTGTTTTTTTTCTGCCTCACACCTGATGTTTCATAAGTGCAGATGCAATACAGATCTTCTAAACTTCAGATAATGTGCCAGTAAACCAGATGTGGACTTTGGGTGTGAAGAAATACAAAACTGTTTCTCCTTTGCTAATTTCTTAAAAAAGAAGAAGCCTTTTTTCCAGCATCTGCTGAATCAACCTAATGGACAGGAAACCTATGGCCATCCAGATGTTGTTGGACTACAACTCCCATCAGCCCCAGTCAGGTTGGCCAATGGCCCAAGATGTTGGGAGTCTTAGTCCAACAACACATAGAGGATCACAGGTTTCACATCCCTGGCAGTGTGTGTGTGTGTGTGTGTGTGTGTGTGTGTGTGTGTGTGTGTTTGTGTGTTTGCCTGTTGGATGTTATTTATGGCTGCTTGCCATTTTTCTTTAGCTTAGCCCAGCCACTCCCAATGTGCTATTCACAGGTGCACATACACCCACAGAGGCTTTCCTGGGCAACCACAGGATCTCTTTCTGCTGCTGAAATTAAGCTTGAAACAAAGATTCTGTTGATGTCAATAGAATAAGCTGCAGAGTGCCTACGTGTGTAGTTCCCTTGGTTTGCAAATGTCCACAGACCCAAAATTGTTTGGCAACCCCTGGCTCAACTTTCCCCACTAAGTGAACTTGGGGTATGCTAATTTAAAGCAAATAAAAACATTCAAGAATTATTTCTGCTTCCAGTGGAGCAATATTTAAGTGTGAGTGCTGAGCCCTTCATTTACATGCAGGGGAAGAAATCAATAAAATATACCAAAAGCTCAATAGGGAGATGGCGAGTTACATTAAGACCTTCCTGGTATTAAATTTTACCTCAGTATATTGCCTGAAGTGGTTATATCAGCAATAACATCTAATCTGGGTTGTGTATCGCATACTATTAAATAGCCCTATAAGAGCTGGTGAAGGCATCTGGGCTGAAAATAAATAATTACATAGACTCTCTAGGGAGCCAAACTAACTAATTAGACTATGAGAATTATTGTTTCCAGTGCAGAGAATAAATTCATACTGTTTCCACTGACACTGAATATAACCCACCCCGGGGGGCGGGGAGACCCTCCAGGCCCTCAGGAATCAATACAGGACAAAGAAACATAAAAATGAAGGATAGAGAGTGCTTGCATTGATCAGAATGGAAAGCCCCATTCACGAGAGTGTGTATAAAGTCAAAAAGTGTTTTACCTTTGGCTAATTATTACATATGGAGGTACTGTTTATGTAATGTCATGAGTCACTCATTGTCATCCAAAGCCACTTGTATAAACCTACTACATAATTCAGCATGAGCTCAGCTCAGCTTCCCTAGAGAAGTGAAGGCAGTTTACACTTCTCTACCTCCCCAGGGTTTCTCCTTGCGCTATGAGAGTTCCGGGCTTTCAACCATATCAGAAGTCAGTGTGAACTGCCACGTAGTTGACTTTACAGAGGACTGTCTTTCGTTTGAAGGCATCTTCTGCTTCGGAGGTTCTGGAACTTACCTATCCCTAGGGCCCAATTGAGAGGGATAGAAATTACATGGCCCCGCCAGTCACAAAATGGCGGTGCAGGGGCAAAGCCAATCGTAAAATGGGGGCAAATTTGAGGTGGCGCTTGGCACAATCAGTTGGCAGTTACTATTTACTATTGACATTGAGTCCCTCTTTGGAAATTGTTTCTCCTGTTCCAGTCCCTCAGTCCATTTGTTCCTTTTGCCTCTTCCTCTCTCTTCCTTCCCACTCTGTCCGTTTTCTCTTTTTCTTTCCCTTCTTCCGCTCCAGCTTAGCACGCTCCAGGCTTGCTCTCTAATCAGCTCCTGTTCCACAGAAGTCTACATGTCACGGATTCAGGATGCCGCTGCAGCCATTAGTCCAATCAAAAGGCTACAGCACAGCTGAGGGATGAGACCTACTTAAAAGTGGGCTAAAACTCACCAGTGGTCCGGGACTTCCGGGTCGGCGCCATCGCCGAATGGCGGACTCCCTCTGAGCTCCGGAGGGAGTCGGCTGGGTAGGGGTCGGGTCCTGCCGTGCCGGCGACGCGGGGACCCTCAAAAACCATGGGCGGAGATGCCCATGGACTTGGTGTTTCGGCGGGCACCGTTTGCGCCCCCCGACCCGCGAAGGAGCCTTTTTAAAGGCTGCGGAGCGGGTGACGGGGTGTGGTGTGGTGCTGTGAGTCCAATGCTTCCCCTGCCCAGCGAAGCCGCATGCCATTCGGCGGAGAGCAACGACTTCTTCTTTGAAAATTTCGGATTTGGACTAAAAGGAACAACCCGTGAGTAAATTGATTGGACTTAAAAGGGAAATTTGATCTTTGAATTTGGAGCGAGCGGGGGGAGTGCAAAAAGGAAGCCCGCCCCCCCTGTTGTAGATGGCTCAACGCAAGGATTTGACAACTAAGATTGAGAGATGAACTTGTTTACCTGAAAAAAATTTTTAACTTCACGAAGGGAAATTACAATAATTGTGCTGGAGGAGAAGACTGATTTGTGGGAACTAAAGTGCAACCCCCCCAGGAACCGGGAACGATCCGCTATGAGAGACTGGTGAAGAGACACAGAAACTTTGACAGCTGTCAAAGTAGCTGTCAAAGCAGGAAAATAAAAGAGAACTTTGTTACGATGGCTTTGCTGGTTAGATTTGTTACAATTTGGACATAAATTATTGGAAATAAAGGCAACAAGTTATTTGACTTTTGGGTCTGATTTTGAAAGAAATTAAGTTACCATATTCCCTCTAGAGGGAGGCTGGGACATTGCAACAGTAGCGGCAAGTGGAAAAATACTATGAATTTGAGCAGGATCTGTTATCTCTTGGGAAAGCTGCAAAAACGAAGCATTATTTTGTCTACAGAGGTTTCTATACTAAAGGAGACAATGGATTTATCTATTGAAGAAAGGAAGGGACTTGACGCAAGTTATGTTCCTGAATAACAAAAGCCTCTGTGGAGAACAAGAAGTTTCTTTTCTTTTTTCTTTTTTTATAAATATTTTTATTGAGCTCTTTTTCATATGACCAAAAACAAACAAAAAAAAACGAATACAAGAAAAAAAAAACAAGAAATAACAAACAAAGGTATCATATGGCAAAGTTACAAAACCACCAGCACATACAACCATACAGAAAAGAGAATATATATATATATATACCCACCCATCCCAAAACAGTGATTGACTTCCCTTCAAAACGGCTTGAGTTATACTCCCATGTTATTTTCCTGCGGGGTATTTTTGTTACCTTGTTTACACCTCTCAAACTTTATATATCGCCAACTGTGATTTTAACGTTACCTAGATTTGCTTCCATCGTTAATAAATTTTACATTTTTCTGATGCCTGATCTTCTGTGTCATCCTTGCTAGCTCTATATACTCAAATAACTTAGATTGCCAGTCTCTAATGGTTGGAATATTAGGGGTTTTCCAGTTTTGCGCTAGCAGTATCCTGGCAGCTACTGTTGCATATTGAAACATGGTTTGGTCCTCTTGTCTGATCTCCTTCCCCACCATCCCTAAAAGGAAGGCTTCAGGTTTTTTAGGGAAGGTGTATCTCAAAAATTTTTTTAGTTCATCATGGATGAGTCCCCAAAACCTTTTTATTTTTTCACAGGTCCACCACATATGATGGAAATCTCCTTCCTTCACCTTGCATTTCCAGCATGTTTTATCACCCGTCCTGTACATTTTACCTAATTTCACAGGGGTAAGATACCACCTGTACATCATTTTTTGTAGATTTTCTCGAAGGTCAACACATGCCGTAAATTTCATGTCCTTATTCCAGAGTTTCGCCCATCTGTCATAATCTAAGTTATAACCAAGATCTATGGCCCATTTGATCATTACCTCCTTTACCTCCTCATCCTTCGTGTCCCAGTCTAATAGTTGGTTATACATTTTAGATAGGAGTTTGGAGTTTCCTTCTATTATTTCCACCTGGAATCTGGACTTTTTCCTCACTCATCCCTATTTTTTTATGTTCATTCCATAGGGAATTGATTTGGTAAAATTGTAGCCAGGTTGTTAATTTATCTTTAAGTTCTTCATATGGTCTGAGTTTCCACCCTTTATCTGATTTTACCAGTAGATCCTCATAAGTCCATCTTTGACCCCCCATGTTAGCTTTTTTTATTGTCAAAATATCAACCGGTGATAGCCACCAGGGGGTGTCCTTTTCTAAAAGTTTCTTATTTCTATTCCATACCTCAAGTAGCGCACCTCTAGTTATATGGTTATAGAATCCTTTATGGGCCCTCTCCTTATCTTGCCATAGGTACGCATGCCAGCCAAATCTGGCGTCAAACCCCTCCAGGTCCAGCAAATCTACGTTCTTCAGGGTAATCCAATCCTTAATCCAACACAGACACGCGGCTTCATAATATAGTCTTAGGTTAGGAACAGCAAATCCTCCCCTATCGCTGCGGTCTGTGAGTAGTTTAAATTTAATTCTTGCTCTCTTGCCCTGCCAAATAAATCTGGACAGGGTTCTCTGCCAGTCTTTAAATGATGTCGTACCCCCGATCACCGGAATGTTCTGAAATAAGAACAGCAACCTTGGGAGAATATTCATTTTGATTGCGGCCATTCTACCCGACCACGAAAGTCTTAGCCTACTCCAGGTGTCCAGGTCTTTTTTAATCTCTTTCCAGGTCCTTGTATAATTATCTTCTACTAAATTTATATTTTTCGCGGAGACCCAAATGCCCAGATATTTCACCTTTTTCACCACCTTAATTCCAGTTTTTAACTCTAACAGGCTTCTTGACTCTTCAGTTAAGTTCTTTGTCAGCATTTTAGTTTTTGCTTTATTTAATTTAAAGCCGGACAGATTTCCAAACTCCTCAAGTAGTTCTAAGACTTTAGCAATACCGACTACTGGATCTCCTAGCGATATTACCAAATCGTCAGCGTAAGCTTTTAGTTTGTATTCTTTGGCTCCTAATCTGATTCCCTTTATTTCTGAGGTTTCCCTGATCTTATTTGTAATCACTTCTAATACCAAAATAAATAAGAGGGGGGATAGAGGGCATCCCTGTCTTGTACCCTTCGAGATCTGAAATGAGTTAGTTAAGTTATTATTAATAATCAATTTAGCCCTTTGTTCTAAATATATCGCTTTTATACCTTCCAAGAAGGGCCCTTCTATACCTACCCTCTCCAGACCTTTAGTAGAAACCTCCATGATACGTTATCGAATGCCTTTTCGGCATCAATAAAGATCAAGGCTGCGGGGATATCAATCTTAAGTTCCAAATACTCAATAATATTTATTATATGTCTCACGTTGTCCTTTAGATACCTATTAGGTAGAAATCCTGCTTGGTCTTTATGGATAGATTTCGATAAATATTTTTTGAGCCTATTTGCCATTATTTCTGCGAAGATCTTATAATCATTATTGAGTAGTGATATCGGTCTGTAATTTCTTATGTCCAGCTTATCAGGTTCTGATTTGGGGATTAACGTGATGTGTGCCTCTTTCCAAGAGTCGGGCATCGAGCCTCCTTGTAGAATATTATTCATTACATTACCAAGGACCGGGGCCAGATATTCTTCTAGAACTTTGTAATACTTTTGGGATAGCCCATCTGGACCTGGTGCCTTTCCTGGTTAGTATAGAAGTTTCTGAATTAGAAGGTTTCTGCAGCAGAACAGGAAAAAGCAACCTGAGGAATAAGAGCTGGACCAAATTTGAAGCTGGAGTATTTGGAACATCCAGACTTTAAAAGGACCAAGAAATAGAATTTAAGTTAGACTCTTAAACATAGAGGTCTGGATGGAAGAACAATGACTTTTTCTGAGAGTTTTTTCGAGATTGGACTTTCTGAAATTAAAAGCTATCAAAAGACGGCAAAGTGGAGTTGAGATATAGACGTGGATACACCAGGCTGGCAGTAGACAATGGATGAACTTTGGGATTGGAACCGGGGAATGGGGGGGGGGGGAGAGAGATTTGGAATCCAAAGGCTGTAAAATTATATATTATTTCTTTCTTTTCTTTTTTCATGTCTGTTGTTTGAAAATAGGGGAATTCGTGGAAGGGAAATGGGGTCGATCTTAGGGAATTATATAAAATATAAGGAGAAATGGTTCATTAAGATAAATAAGATAAATTAATTTGGAATAAATGGGTTATTTAAAATTACAAATAAGGTTTTAAAATTTGGGGTAAGAATCTGTGGAATCAATTTAAGGGAAATGGAATACAAGAGGGGGAGGGGGGGAAGTCCGGGAAAGATGCCACTGAAACCAAGTGTAAATCATATCTGTTTTTTCTTTCTTTCTTGCTATCTTTCCTTTTTATTTTGGAAAATTTTTAATAAATATTATTAAAAAAATAAAAAATAAAACTCACCAGTGGTCCCTGCTCCACAGAGAGTTTGGCATTGCTTTTAAAACAGTGGAATGACCCAGTAGTCAGTTTGATAATTTATGCTTCTGAAGGACCCAATCCAAAGGCTGAAATATGTCTAAGAACCAAAACTGGCTTACATGCTATACTAGCCATTGAGAAGACCCCTGAAATACTTTTCCTGTCACAAATGCACCTACATAATGGGTGTAATATGTCACCAGGTGCAACTCACTATTGCAGATACTAATATAGTGCAGTTTGAAGTGACTGGATGCATGAAAACTGACTCCTTTTGGAAATAAAGCAATGTACAGACCCATTAGATATTATTCAAAACCTTACTTGCAGAACTTCCTTCAAAAATAACCAAAAGCAGTAAATGATACCTCCAAACAGCTCCATAAGACATATGCCAGCCCAAGGCATAGGCTTAGCATCTTACAAAATATGAAATAATTGCAACAGAACTAGAAGCAGAGGTCTCTCTCTCCCCACAGCCTGCATTCCAGCCTGCGACCCGCCTTAGGCTGTTTACCTTCATTTACATGTCATTACTTCCACGGAGCAAAGAACCTAAGGCAACTCCCTTCAAAATGGAGATTTGCAACCAAATACCTTTGTCACCTGATCTAAGGTTAAACACCCATGTGTTAGCTAGCAGGAAACAAAAATAGTAAATTATCAACTCAGTTATTGCTCAGAGAGCCCATACTTGGCTTTAATATGACCGCATGGAAAATCCCCATGTTAAAGCCTTCATTAATACACATAGCCATTGCCATTTCAGTGTCAATTAAACCAATTATACTTAACACTCACCATACAGATCCTACGAACCACAATGCAAAGGATGCTGCCAGCCCACTGCCTTGCTTTGGTAAACAGCATAAGGATTTATGGTAGGTAGAGTGGAGAGGAAGTAACTTGTGATGACATCACTGAGTTTAAGAACAGGTCTAATGAATTGCTGATAATTAAACTGATAAAACAATATTAATCTGAATAATTTCCTGGATTAATTACACATCAGGCTGGGAGTAGGATATTCCCCCATCTTGGAACTTGTAAATAGATTGAATTTGCTGTATCCACCCCCCACCCCCAAAAAGCCAAAAGAAGCAATTTGGGATTAATATTTTTGGACATTTTTATGTGGAAGCTCCAGCTGCACACAACATATAAACGATCCAGCGAAGACGACGTTCTCTTGGAATTTACTTAGCAAACATAAGCATTCAGCTTCCTTCCTCTGCATTTTAATTGGAAGATTTGAAGGATAATAGGTCACTCTGCTGGGTCTTCCTTCAGTATTAATAACCAAACTGTACTCATAAAGTAGACAGAAATTATACTAAGATGTCTCAGGCTATATTTGCTCAAAACTCTGCGGGTGATGTGTGCGTGCATTTCGTAAGATACAGTAAGAAAGACAGTTAAGATGCATTAATGAATGATAGTGTAGAAAGACTCTAAAAACCTGTGGTGCCAAGAAACTGGAAGCTATGTGCAATATATGGGGCTTTGCTTTATTTCAAATGTGAAAATTTATATGCAGGACCATGATGACACCTCTGGAAAAAGGTCTTGCCTCACAGGGACGGGGACAAGCTACAGTGGTGCCCCACAAGACGAATGCCTCGCAAGACGAAAAACCCGCTAGACGAAAGGGTTTTCCGTTTTTCAAGGCGCTTCGCAAGACGAATTTCCCTATGGGCTTGCTTCGCAAGACGAAAACGTCTTACGAGTCTGCAATTTTTTTCGCTCCCCCCCCCTTTTTCTAAGCCGCTAAGCCGCTAATAGCCGCTTAGCCGCTAAGCCGCTAATAGCCGCTAAGCTGCTAATAGCGCTAATCTGCTAAGCCGCTAATAGGGTTGCTTTGCAAGACGAAAAAACTGCTAGACGAAGAGACTCGCGGAATGGATTCTTTTCGTCTTGTGAAGCACCACTGTATTTCTGCAAACTGTACACCACTGTATTTACACCACTGTATTTCTGCAAACTGTTGGAAGAAAGAAGACGGAGTGAAACCATTAATTGAGATTACATCAGTGTCCTTCTTCAGTACAGTGGTACCTCAGCTTAAGAACTTAATTCGTTCCGGAGGTCCATTCTTAACCTGAAACTGTTCTTAACCTGAGGTACCACATTAGCTAATGGGGCCTCTTCCTGCCGCTGCACCACTGGCACACGATTTCTGTTCTCATCCTGAAGCAAAGTTCTTAACCCGAGGTACTACTTCTGGTTAGCGGAGTCTGTAACCTGAAGCGTCTGTAACCCAAGGTACCACTATACTTTAGGAAAGGATTTGCTCAACCTTTAAAAATAAATAAATAAACTCCTAGGTCTCATTTGCTAGCATCTATCATGCTGCTTTCTACATGCTTGATTCTGATTAGAGCTTAGAACTCAAAGGAGGATAGGAAGTTATTATTCTCGCACCCTGCCTTTGGTTATATATCTTTCCTTCTGGATCGATAAAACTAGGTTAATCTTTTTACAAAAGCAAAATAAATGTTTCAGGGTTTTGGTTTTGCATCTAATGAATTTGTGTGAGCTGCCCAAGTATGATGCTGGTGAGTGCCCAGAAAACAAACTACCAAACTGTTGTTGTTGTTTAGTCGTTTAGTCGTGTCCGACTCTTCGTGACCCCATGGACCAGAGCGCGCCAGGCACTCCTGTCTCCCACTGCTTCCCGCAGTTTGGTCAGACTCATGTTTATAGCTTCGAGAACACTATCCAACCATCTTGTCCTCTGTCATCCCCTTCTCCTTGTGCCCTCCATCTTTCCCAACATCAGGGTCTTTTCCAGGGAGTCTTCCCTTCTCATGAGGTGGCCAAAGTATTGGAGTCTCAGCTTCAGGATCTGTCCTTCCAGTGAGGACTCAGGGCTGATTTCCTTCAGAATGGAAAAAACTACCAAACTAGGAAAGGGCTATAGCTGTTTTAAATAGTAGTTGTTTTTTAGGTTACTTGTAGTATTTTTAAAATTTTACCAGTAGTTCAAAAACCCAGTAATGGTAAACGTGAATTATTGTTTTCTCCTATGCTGAGTTTTCTATTTGTTGACACTGTTTCTTTTAAAAGATTTGTTTCACCAGTTCTTAAGTGTGTGTGACTTCTGTATGTGAGAGCGAGTCATCTATTACTTTTGACAAAGAGGAAGAGAGGAAGGAGCAGCAAAACCCCAAAGGAAATAAAAAACAGGGCAGATCCTTGAAAACAGTGCTGAACAATATCTTTATCAAATAATATCAGTCACTAATGAAACTTTAAAATCCCCCAGTGCATTTCAGCAGATGACCGAAAGAACCAACATGTAAATAAATAAGTCAGCTGCAGTACAACTGTAACTTGTGGCTACCATCGTGATTTCCATGTAGAATTATGGAATCATTACTGCCTATTGTGAAAACAATTTCACACAACTCACTAGTTTGTTCCCCTGAATAGGTTCTCTGTGCCAGTCCTATATTTTAAACTATTCAAGGACTCCAAAATTGTTAACCATTGTGCCCTAAAGTTTTGCAAAATTGGAATAATCTAATGCCTTGAACTCAGCTTTGGTGCAATTTCCTGATTTGTGGCTGGCAATATTAGAAACATGTTGGCATTAACTTCAATGGCAGTACCACATTCAAAAGAAATTGACTGTGGAGTGAGCCAACCTCAAAATAAAAGGGTCTAGACACAGACTGGAAGGCAACTAACATTTATTTCTGAGCTTTGGTACCATTTACAACAGGAGTTTTGGCCCGTGAGAAAGGCTTTCGCTGGCCTTTTTCTGATGTCAAAGCCATGTTTTGGGAGGTAAGAAGAGAGCACAATGGAAGATCAAACATGGGGAATGTACAGCATGCTGTTTAAATCAAGGATGATTAATTGCTTCTTGCAAACCTTTACATGAAATACTGCTAAAAATACAAAATGTGAGTTGGCTGCCCTGTACTCATTGTAAGTTTGCAATTTCTTTTAAACAAAATAACTGGTGGTATTTTTCTTACTGTTGCATTTCAGAACATAAGAATACAATTATCACATAATGAGTCCATAAATATATTCCTCCCTCCACTTTGCTCCTTTAGACATCTACAGTGACTTCTTGCATTGTAGATAGATCCATGGCGTTTCTAAACAACTTTTATTGGGCAAGATCACCAACAGGGGTCCTTTTAAGATTTGATTCTAATTATATCCCTGGATAGGTTCATCCAAACATTCAGAGCTCTGACATCTGAGTTCACTTTTTCTTTGCAATTTCTCAACTTCCAGTTCACCCGCTTCCAGGAGATTGTCTGCTCATTTCCATCACTATATATTATAAGCAACAGTTTGTTCACTACTCTATTCTTAGCACATCTTGATCTTTGCTTGATTTAAAGTTTCAATTGTGATCTTTTTCAGACAACATGCAAGGTAAAATGGTTAGAGGATCAACCTTGCAGTGACAGGTCCTGCTTCAAGCATTTGAAGGTCTATACCAGGCTTCTCCAACCTGACACCCTCCAGATATTGTTGGACTGCGACACTGTCATCTTTACCTTTGACTCTGTTGGTTGGGGCTGATAGGAATTGCAGTCCAACAACATCTGGAGGGCATCAGGTTGGGGAAAGTCTATACATCGTATGTGCATGCAAAGTTGCGTACATATAGGATTGTCTCTGCGTGATCAGAAACCCTGCTTTTTCAGTTGCATATATATAGGCTGCTTATGTCAGGTTCAAAGTCTGAATCAGCCTCTTTACCATGCCTGTTTATTCTTTCCTGTATATTGTGTTTCCTCCCAGGTTCGTAGCTTTCCTCCACGAGACTGCCTTGCCTTACGAACTCCAGCTCTCTCCAGTTTCCATCTCCTTACGTTCCATGTGGCTTCTCTCAAAGATATAGGTGGGGATGCATTTTTAAAGCCACCCAGACTATCGAGAGATTGCGCTAACTGCATAGGATGGAAATGGCACCTTCTGCCTGAGTTCTGTGGCTCACCAAAATACAGAAAAACCTCTCAGAGGAATACAGTTGAAATTCCAAACTGTCACCTCCAGCTCCATAACACTCAGGAACAATCAGGATAAAAGCCATGCTGGAAGAAGAAACAACATGGGTTGAGATGGGTGAGGAGAGATTTCTATGAAGATGGCTTGTGGATTTCTAGAGTATTGTTTCACCGGTAACTCTCTTATCATTGGCTAAGCTTCCTAGGGATGATGAGCTGTTGCCACCAAGGGAAGACTGCTCCCATCTTGGGCTGAGTGAGTTCTAGATGCTTAGCCCTACTCTCTTGTCTCAGAAAGGTCCAGGGTGAGCTTCTTCCTACAGGGGCAGACTTTGGTGCTATGGCACCCTGAGCTAGGCCAAAATTTGGTGCCCCGGTCCACTCATCAAGCTAGGCTTTGGGGAAGAGGTGTAAGAGCTCTGGCAGGGTCCTAGAGCCCTCCCATCTCCTCCCCAAAGCTAGGCAAACCCTAACTAGACTTTGGGATGTAGATGAGAGGACTCTAGGACCCTGTCAGAGCCTTCATACCTCCTTCCTGTAGCCAGGCAATTGATTACGGGGCCCATTGTGGGGGAACTGATCATGCTGCCCTAAAACCCGCCTCTGCTACCTGGTATGACACTAGGATAGAACAAGAATGAGGGCAGGAAATGCTGCTTCCATACAAGCTCCATGTAATTTCTGTTCCTAGAAGATATGTGAACACGATTCGAGTATCTTTTCTAAGTCACTTCAGAGCCTTAGGGGATCTAAACCAGGCTGTAATTATTCTAAATAAGTAATAATAGATTCTGGTAGAGTTTTGTTTGGAGGTAGGTTAGTCTGGAATCAGGAAAGATCTGCTGGTGGTCTAGGATGGTTTTTTTTGGTTATAATTGTAATGTAAACCTTGATTTTCTACTCTGCTTTTGAAAATCACAATTCCTTTTTTCACAATAATTTTAAATATTTCAATCTCAGGAAACCCAGCATAAATCACTGTCTTTTTCAAAGCTGTTGTCATAACTCATTTCTTAATTTGTGTATAAAACCATCAAAAAGTTAGCCAAAATTGCTTTTAGATTGTATGCTTATTCCTTAGAGTAAAATAATTAATCTTAATCAGTGGTAAATAAAATGTATTCATTTATTTGTGTGTGTAAGAAAAAGGAAGAAGCAATCGACTGAGTTTCATGCAACTATGCCCAATGCTCACACTATTCTTTTTAGATAATTTAAAGAAAAAATATATGTTATCAACATTTTGCACCACATTTGTAACTAATAAAAAAAACATTTAATTCCTGGTCGTGTTGCTCGATGTACACAAACCAAAGAAAAAAATCAGGATGGTCTACAGTATGAGCTACATGAGATCATTATCGTGATTCATGAACCAGACTGGGAGGTAGTAGTAGGAAGCAACTCAGTGAATCGGTGCCTGCACAGTGGGATTGCTGGTTTTACAATACAGATGCACGCAGGCTAATTAATCCTGCTGGTCCATTTGAGCTAGCAACAGTCAGCCACATCCCAGTTAGGATTCAGCATCTTGGCCCCAAATAATCTCCACTGTATTCAGAAATAAACTCAGATCTCACTATCCAAACACAATGCGTCCTCAGGAAATGGTTCGTTAGGTGAGCATTTGCACAACAAGTCAGCGATTTCCATTAATTCCTATAGGGAAATTGCTAATGTGTTCCCGACCACAAAATGGGGAGGAAAAAATAATATTCCCAGAAAACCCTCTGAAGCCTTGCAAAAGGCAAAGATGAAGAGGGAAAGTTCTCTTGTTTGTTCTCTTCCCCTTCCTCCTCCACTCCCACCATGGATTTTGGCAAAATGGCTGTCACAGACCAGCAAAACACAAAAAGTAAGGCTTATTTGAGGCAGGTCTGGCTGTTTGGATATCTGAATCTGTGGTGTGTATAGTGAGGTTTTGCATACTACTTCCCCATGTTTGGATAAGTGATTTTTTTTTTTTAAATGAGCATTTGGAGAGCGGGACCTGTGTATATCCTATTTCAGAGGAAAAGTTTATTTGGCTAGTTGGGGACCTTTTTCTGGTAGTAAGTGACTGACAACTTACCAGAAATTAAGAACTGATGGTACAGGATAAAACTGATGCATTACAAGCAGCAACAACTTTGCAATGACCCACAACAGTCCCAGGCAAACAGCAAAAACGGCAGCAGCAGAAAACCTTTAATCAATAAACAGCAACATTTATCATGAACTGTCCAATGTCTGGGAGAAGAGGTAAGTTTCTACATGGTGCCAATGATAGTGCCAGGTGGACTTTACTGGGAGAACATTCCAGAAGTGTGGAGCTACAACAGAAAAGTCTCTCTCCATTGTCACCAGCTGCCAAACCTCCCTGAAACACCTGGATGAGGGCCTCAGGTGAAGACCAAAGTGTTGGGAACATAAAAAACATAGGAAGTGCCTGCTGGATCAGGCCATTGGGCCATCTAGGTTCATATCTTAAAGATACTGGGGTCCAGAATCATACGGGGCTTTATAGGTCAAAGCCAGCAGGTGGGCTTGCAAACTCTACCAAAATTTATGTAATAAAAATAAAAATTGAGATCCAGCGCCGAGGGCCTTCTGGCAGTTCCCTCATTGCGAGAAGTGAGGTTACAGGGAACCAGACAGAGGGCCTTCTTGGTAGTGGCGCCCACCTTGTGGAACACCTTCCCTTCAGATGTGAAGGAAATAAGCAGCTATCCTATCTTCAAAAGACATCTGAAGGCAGCCCTGTTCAGGGAAATTTTTAATATTTAATGCTGTATTGTTTTTAACACTTGATTGGGAGCCGCCCAGAGTGGCTGGGGAAACTCAGCCAGATGGGCGGGGTATAAATAAATTATTATTATTATTATTATTATTATTATTATTATTATTATTATTATGGTCAGCCCAATGTGAGACTATCAGCAACTGGGCAACACCATTCTGCACAAAGTGCCGTTTCCAAACCATCTTCAATGGAAGTCCCATGCAAAGCATATTACAGCAATCCAGTCTTAAGGTTTCCACAGCATAAAGTACTGCAGCCAGGTTATTCCTGTCCAGAGACTTTCTCATGTGTTAAGCTCTTGGTAGTTCCACCACCCTCAGGGCATCCTCCAAGTTTCCTAGCCCCTGATATGGAGGAGGGGGAAATGTAACCATAGATAGCTTCCTTTTCATAGAGGATGCCATGTCTTTCCCTGAGATGTCTAACAACTTGCTCTTCTCCTAGGTATTTATTCCCTTGTGTTTGATCACGCTAACAAATCGCACAATTTATGACAAGCACGGATCTTCCATGCTCTGCGTAGCTTCTGACACAGCTGAAGCAGCATAAGAATGTAAGCTGGGAAGGCAAGTGGTCTTACAAAACCCCAGGTAAATTTGCTAGTTAGCTTGCCGCCAGTGAAAAGGAATGTGTCACACAGTGCAGGGTACAATATTATATGACCTCACTCCTGAGCTGAACTGGCAATGTGTTAAGGTAGGGGATTTTGGAGGGATCTGTTTGTGCTGCTTGTTGAAGTAGTAATGTGTTCTGCAGAGGCAGAGATATTCACGGTAAAGCTAGACTTCCTGTACTGAGCAGTGTGATGTTTTCCCATTTAACTCTGAGATGTCGCCGCCCCCCCCCCAACTAAATTCTCTTTAAGTTTTGCTCAAAATGTTGTGTTTCTCATTCTTCAATGCCATCTGAAAATGTAAGGCCAAAAGGTGACATAATCTGCAAGAGAGAATTGCTTCATCATATCCGTTTCTGGAAAGGATGTCTTTAAAAAGTAGTCATAATGATGGGGAGGAAACCTCAACTAGATGGTGCTATCAGATCCATTATGAGGGCATATTTTTACGAGCTGTGTGGAGGATAAGTAATCTCTTCAGGGTAAGCAATGAGGGGAATTCCATTAGTGGCTGGGAAATGGTCTAGGCTTCCTCTGAGCGAAGAGGCAGTATTTTAACAATGAGCTCCTATGTGCCCAGTCCATCAATGTGCTGAATCACTTTATTTGAGCTTTTATTGCAATTAGAGCATTGCATTCCTCCGGGAATCCATCCTCTCTCTCTGACTCTTCCTTCTTACAGCTTCTGTCTGGAACGGAAAGTCCTGTGAGGCTTGTGCCTTAGCCCTCAAGGACCCAGGATTCTTCCAAATTCCCGTAAGTTACGTTGTTATGAGTAAGAGACCAAATCCTGACTTGCTCAGATTCTGAAACAGTGAATCGGGTGGGAATAAGTGTAGTGAGGCTTTCCCATATGGCAAAGGAAACGGCATAACCATCCTGCAAATTTCACTTAACTCTGCTTCGGATCATTGACTCAGTCAATCCAAGATCACTGGTGCAATTTAACAGAGCGAAAGTCTATAAATATCATAGTTTGCCAGGCCAAATTCCAATTAGTTGAGTTTCTAAGAGATGCTACCATTTTTAGGGAGCTGGACTACCTGCAATTAGGCTATAAGGTGGGGTGTGTCTAGAAGAGAATCTGTGGCATTTAATTGAACTTGCATCGTGCTTTTGTTATTCTGATACTGTGTTGGCTTGTTTTGCAAACCTACACACTGTCTCCCCACCCCCACCCAAGTGCAGGATCAGTTCTTTAAGTCTTCATTAATGCTGAATTTGCACAATTTTGTCTAAGTATCTATTTACATACTGCTAAATGTCATGCTCCGGGCAGAGGGGGAGGGGGGCTTGTTTAAAGAGCCAGGATAATGAAAGAGGAAAGGCAGAAGGCCAATCAAGGGAGACAATCTGTAATATGCATAATGCACAGCATCTATGTATTAATGTTATTGAATCACCACTTGATATTCTAGTGTTCTGTGTGCTTTAAAATAACAACAAATACATTAAAATACAATTGTAGTCATAGTCTATTTATTTATGCACCGCATTTTCAATAAATTCATCCATGCTTAAAGCAAAAAAAAGGGGAGATTGAAATGATAAAGCAAAAAGAATGAAATTATATATAATGCAACATTCAGCCATGGATAATTAAAAAAAAAGTCAAACTTTCAAGCAGCACAACAAAATTTTGAACTATTAAAAAAATTCAGAGGTTTAGGGTGATGTTTCATTCTAGTCTTACTCAGAGTAGACCCACTGAAGTTAATGCACAGTTTTATTCATTTCAGTGAGTCTACACTGAGTGGTACTTAGTTGAATACAGCCAGAAGGAAGCAACCCTAACTATGGGAAGCAAGCTTAATTTATGCCAGTTTAAGTTAAACAAGCATAAAGGACACAATCTCCAAACCCGGTTCAGAAGTGAGACTACTACTGAGCTAGCCGAAGCCTGACAAAGGGAAAACAAGGCTTTAAAATAGAGTTTGACTTGGCACCACCCTTTTTTGCAAGTGCAGTTTCTACTGGGTTGTCGGGTCACATGACGGCAGGCTTAGGAACCAGGATAAAGAATCACCTGCCCAGCCCCCCATCTTCCATGTCCCTTGAACACACCTTTTGGAAACTCCCACTGGACTTGGCTGACCTGAGCTGGCTGAGTGAGCTGAACTCAGCTACCTCTGGCCGAGCCAAATTTCATGACTTATGCCTGGTAACCAGTTGTGGCAAGGTTCTCAAGCTTTAAGGAATGGTTGCAGACCAAGTCTCTTCTGAAAAGCCTGGAGGAAAGGGAGAGGACACAATTTATGGGCAATTTGTACCCAGTGCCTAAACATTCTGGTGCTCTTATGTACTCTAGCCAAGTTCTTGATCCTTCTGTCATGTGTGAAAATGAGAGTCTCCCATCTGCTGGTTATTGGGCATTCCTTTCTTGCCTGCATCTGGGGAAAATATTCCATGAGCCTCTTGGGCTTGCTGATCAGAAGGTCAGCAGTTCAAATCTGCGTGATAGGGTGAGCTCCCATTGCTCTGTCCCAGCTTCTATCAACCTAGCAGTTTGAAAGCATACCAGTGCAAGTAGATAAATAGGTACTGCTGTGGCAGGAAGGTAAACAGTGTTTCCATGCGCTCTGGTTTCCGTCATGGTGTCCCATTGCACCAGAAGCGGTTTTGTCATGCTGGCCACTTGACCCAGGAAGCTGTCTGTGGACAACACCGGCTCCCTCGGCCTGAAGCGAGATGAGCGCCGCACTCCATCATCGCCTTTGACTGGACTTAACGGTCGAGGGGTCCTTTGCTTTACCTTTACCTCAACCTTTCACAGGCTCACCGCACTTTCCTTATTGCTGCTAGACAATAATAAGTCAAGGAAATGCACTTCCAGAAAAACAATTTATCGGATTAATAAAGGCACATCTCAACCAGAACAATAGCAAGGGCTTTAAAACATTGCGATACATGGCAGAATATGATGCTGAGTCTGCAGTAATAAAGCGATCTAAACAGCACATTTTGGCCAACGCAGCAAAAAGAAATGAGAAAGGCAAAACCCACACTAAGTTGTAAATTAAATGCAACTGTGGTCTTGTGATTTCTGTTTATTGGTTGCAGGCCTCTTAAAACATTTCGCTTATCTACATTTCTCTGTAAATTAGACAACTATGATAAACAAGACTGGAACTGGAAAACATCTAAAATTTAATGGTCATGGTGCTATTGGATCTGAAATGTCACATGGGAAATGGCACTTTTTTTGCTCCCAGGGAAGTGGCTGTGGAGGGGGCAAGAGGAACTGTGAAATTTAATTCAGCCTCAGCTTTTCTCTCTTTTTTTTTGAGAAACAGAGTGGCTTCCACACACACATCCCCCAGCTTGAGAATACTTGAAGGGAAAAACGAGGTAAAAGCTCGAAAAATAAGTAAACCATGCCCCTACTCCCGTCAGTTTCCCCCCATTCTCTTTCCAAGCAAACCCTCTTACTTTTTAAGAAGGGAGAAAGGATTAAAAGGGAGTAAGACAGGATTGCTTGGAAGAGGAAAGGCCATGCCAGCCAGCCCTCTCCTGAAGTGGAATGGCACTACTGAACCGAAAGTCGGCAGCATCCTTCCACACACACAATCAATTGATTTGTAATTTTCTCTTCTTTCTTAATTGGACTGGAGGCAGAGAAAACTACAGAACCCATGCAATCTGGTAAAAGTAAAGGTAAAGGGACCCCTGACCATTAGGTCCAGTTGTGGCCGACTCTGGAGCTGCGGCGCACATCTTATTTTACTGGCTGAGGGAGCTGGCGTACAGCTTCCAGGTCATGTGGCCAGCAGGACTAAGCCGCTTCTGGCGAACCAGAGCAGTGCATGGAAACGGCGTTTACCTTCCCGCCAAAGCGGTACCTATTTATCTACTTGCACTTTGACATGCTTTTGAACTGCTAGGTTGGCAGGAGCAGGGACCGAGCAACGGGAGCTCACCCCGTTGCGGGGATTCGAACCACCGTCCTAGGCTCTGTGGTTTAACTCACAGCGCCACCCGCATCCCATGCTATCTGGTAGTCGCCTTCAAATTATTCTGCTGCTGCTAGGACAATTCCTCCTGATCCAATGTGACATTATTTCACTGCAATGTCTCATGGCCCTGGCACTTGGAAGGAAATCACTTACTATATCTAGGGTTTCCTATAAAATACGAGGTTTCATTAGTGAGGAATTATGGGCAAAAAGCTGAGGAAGCCTTAGAATCCCATTTAGTGAGAGCTGTTACATATTTATCCATGGTTCCTTTTCTTTCTTTAAACCCTTATTAGGCACTACAGATATAGACCATCTTAAAACATCCATATACAAAAAATTCAAAAAAACATACAAAGGAACAGCCATATAAGATATACAGTAACATAAATTTTCATTGGAGTGTCTTCCCGCTAAACTGTGCCATTCACCCTATTGACAGGAATTCAGCCACCCTTGCAGTTACTTCCGGGTTAATATCAGACAGATAGAATATGATATTTTCATTGTGCTATGATATTTAACTACCCAGAAAGGAGGATAACACACATTTATGTAGCTGGTTGTACAGTGGACAGTAGAAAAGAATATGTTCTACAGTGTCCGGCACTTTCAAATAACATCCGCAATGTCTATCATTTCTAGGGATGTTTAAATATCTGCCCTTAACAAATGTTCAGTTGGGGTAACATAAATGCCCTGTGTTGGGCTGGAATTATTAACTTTGAGATATAAATGATCCTGTTATCGGCTGTATTTAAACCACAGAAGCTGGGGGAGCAGATTTTATTTACAGCTGGCTCAATGCTTTGTTTTTCAATATCCCTTAATCTAATTTGGATATTTCGATAAATATATTCCTCACTAGAATTATACAATAATTCCAAGTCAATACCAATAGATCTAATTTTGCTGTGTATGAGTTGGAGCCATCTGGATTTATAGGAGTCCTTAAGTAAATCAGAAAGCAGACTTAAAGGTTGGGAACGAAAATGGCAATGCAGCCAGTATTTTATAGTGTTAGTCCATGCCCAATATTCCATCATGTGTATACCGAATTCTACTGCCTAGTTCATTTTCTCTGTAGCTTCAGGATATTGTGCTCAACTACGACCAACTGTTTATGTAGACTGAAGGTCACCCAATCTATGATGCACTGTGACTGCGGTCAACATACACATGTGAAAAATCTCAGGCTCTTAATTAAAATATATATTTGACAGTGCACAAATAGGACTGGGATGAAATCCAGTCTAGGATGACAAATCCAGGATGTGTCATTCAAGCTGATTAGGGGTGGTATCTGTTTTAAGTACAGAAAACTTAAGAAATAAAACATTTGTTTCCATCCCGTACTGACACATCCCTATAGAAAATAAATTCCATCCGTATACCAGAGACTAATTGGGAGCTAACCTTGACCAAAGCCTCAACAAAAAGATCACAAAGTGCACAAGGTTACTGAACTTTCTACCCTGCTAGAATGTAGAATTTGTTTTTCTAGACAAATGGTTTATTAATTCTGGGTTCGATTTCTGGCACTGCATTATCAACTGATGTTTCAAGGACAGGGAAAACTAATGGGCTCTAATGTTGTTGAACTCATTCTCGGGTCAGAAATATTTGTTTTCAGCATGGCCTCCTAATGGTGGTCATCTCATAATGGAGCAGATCAGTATGGGAGAATTGTCCTGAAATGAACCATCTTATTCAAAACTACAGCAGTAACCACCTAATCCTTCACTCAAGGAATGCACTTCAGTATGTTTAACAATCCAGCCCAATTCAAAGCTCCCCAAAATTGGAAGGAACCAAAAAATTAGCTGCAATGGCGTTGGGCTAATTTGCCAATGGACAAGCAATAAAGTAAGAGAGCAGCACATTTGGGAATATGGAGAGGTTTGAGGAAGCTAGGATAGGGAAATTGGACTGAGTGTTGGAAAGAAGGTATTTCTCAGGCCAAAATGAAAAGAGCAGGACTGTGGTGCGGTGGGACGCGGGTGGCGCTGTGGGATAAACCACAGAGCCTAGGGCTTGCCGATCAGAAAGTCGGCGGTTCGAATCCCTGCGACGGGGTGAGCTCCCGTTACTCGATCCCTGCTCCTGCCAACCTAGCACTTCGAAAGCACATCAAAGTGCAAGTAGATAAATAGGTACCGCTCCGTTGGGAAGGTAAACAGCGTTTCCATGCACTGCTCTGGTTCGCCAGAAGCGGCTTAGTCCTGCTGGCCACATGACCCGGAAGCTGTACGCCGGCTCCCTCGGCCAGTAAAGTGAGATGAGCGCAGCAACCCCAGAGTCGGTCATGACTGGACCTAATGGTCAGGGGTCCCTTGACCTTTACACAACAGGACACAGGCAGTTTTTAAGGTAAAGGTAAAGGTACCCCTGCCCGTACGGGCCAGTCTTGACAGACTCTGGGGTTGTGCGCCCATCTCACTTAAGAGGCCAGGGGCCAGCGCTGTCCGGAGACACTTCCGGGTCACGTGGCCAGTGTGACATCGCTGCTCTGGCCAGAGCCAGAGCCAGAGCCAGAGCCAGAGCCGCACACGGAAACGCCGTTTACCTTCCCGCTGGTAAGCGGTCCCTATTTATCTACTTGCACCCGGAGGTGCTTTCGAACTGCTAGGTTGGCAGGCGCTGGGACCGAGCAGCGGGAGCGCACCCCGCCGCAGGGATTCGAACCGCCGACCTTTCGATCGGCAAGCCCTTGGCGCTGAGGCTTTAACCCACAGCGCCACCTGCGTCCCTAGGCAGTTTTTACATGTGAGCAAAACATCTGCAGAGAGCTTCTGGCTCTTTCCTTTCAGATAGAAGAGTAGGCATCTTTCTCAAGCACCACATCCAAGTTCAAAAATGGCAACTCATTTCCATGCATCTGCTGAAATGAAAAAGAACAGCAAAACATCTAAGGCAATTAGTTACCATAATTCAAGAGAGGAGGGTGACGATGTGCTGATGATGGTGGGAAAGGTTTGGTTTTCTTTTAAGTATTTGGGCAGATAAATTGCCAAGTAAACATAATGTGCACTCAGAAAATGTCTACAAAAGAATAATATGACAGAAAATGAGTCTGGCATTTGGCAACTGTAATTCCATTATTCATGACAGAGAGACATGTTGTAGCAAGCAGAGTTGTTCTGAAAAAGGTGAGCTTTAGCACCCACAAAGGAGAAATGTTTTATTATTGAGGGTGAAAAAAAAACATTTCACAAAAGGTTACCAGGTGGCAAGAAGAAAACTGTATCCGAAGTTTTGTCCAATTAAATATCCGATTCTGAAGTGTTGTTTTTGGTGCTCTGGTAAAGAATTCTATTTTATCTGTGGTAGATACAAAAATTGAGTGGGCATGAAAGGTGAAGGAACAGGATGGTTACAAGAATGAATGCTTTCTGAAGATATATGTGCACGTTATATTTCAAGGTGTGATATTCTGCCATTGCTCAAAATGGCAGTGTGGAATTGGCGGTTCTGGAAGGCAAACAGTCTCCTTAGTAGATGTAGTAGCTAAGGGTCAGTGTCAGAACAAACAGGACTGGTCTGAACAAATAGGACTGGTATGATTCTTTATTTACTTACTTACTAGTGCTGCACATATATGTGGTTGAGCATGAATAGAACACATGTAAGTGGGGAAATGTCTGTATTAAAAAACAAACAAAAACAGAGCCCTGGAAATGGTAGCACGAAGTCAACAAATTGAGTCAGCGAAAGGGTAGACTTAATAAATCTTGTCAAAGCGACATTTTTACACTTACTGTATATTTGTACTGACTAACAAACTGACAGGCACTAAATGCACCCAATTAAGCACACAATGAAGATCTGGGCTTGTAAAAGTCCTGCAAAAATGGCCACATCGACATGCCAGAAAAGAGGCCAGTGAATTGCAGCTTTGATCAGACAACATGACTCATCTCCCATATAAAAACCAGCTTTCTATAAATGCGACTAAACAGTCTAAGGCATTAATCCTGTACATTACACACTTTCCTGGGTGCAAACCCCACTCAGGTTGCACTGTAACAAGGGCAGGTTTAGGGGAAGTGCTGATGAAAAGCTTGGACGGGAGAACGTTTGAGAAGGCTTCTTTTAGATGCCTGTATTTATGGAACTTTGACCAAGATTTTATGAGTTGGTTCTTCTGAGTCTCGCCTTGGGGAATGCAGACTTTTCTTTGAGAACCTTTCATAAATCAGGCCCCAGACTATAAGATTAAAAAGAGATTTTGGTCCAAGTTTTGATGTTGGTTTGGAAACACTGTGCCTTTCTTTGAAAGAAGAAGCCATTATTTCCTGATGTAGAAAGTGACAATATGATATATGGTAAGGGATTTACACATAGGTCTCTCGTGCCCAACACTTTTTCCCTAGCACCACTGCAGCCGCAGTAGAATGGCACTGTTTAAACAGGGGGGCATTAATAATCGCTTGAACATTTCTGAAGAACATCACAAGCAGTAAGCCAGCATGAGAGGGAGCAATGACCAGTGTGTGGAAGGAATACTGAAGGGAGTTGTGGAGAAACTAAATTGCTCCGGCAGGCTTCTTCTGTTTGTATATATAGAACATTAGATTTTGGTGGGAATAGATGGCAAGCTTTAAGTCTGCTGACAAATGCATCAGGCTTTGTTTGCATTATGTTCTTTTGCAACTACACCAGACACAGGGCAGATTTGAGGACTGAGTGCAAAGGTAGTGTGCATTCTTGGAAAGGTGCTGAAGATTAAAGATCCTTTGAGATAAAAGGAAATGTTGCACTATTTCTACCCCCCCCATCCCTCAGAAAGAGGATGAAAGAAATAGCAAATCATACCCTGACAATCAGCATAAATATTGCATAGCTAGCAAAAAAAATGAGTGTTATTAACTGAGAAACAAAAAGAGGAGGAGAGATACTTGAATTAGTCATCTCCACATGGTACAAGAGGATTAAAAGAATTAACTTGTCGAATGTGGTGCAACCTATCAAAGATAAGTATGTTAGTGTAGCTCATCAAAGTTATTTCCCCCTTTTTATCTCTTAGCAAAACATGCCAAGTCATGCTAAATAACCTTGGCTAATCTAATCGTATTCTACTCCAAATATAGGACCAGAATAATTATTCACAAGAATTTACTGTTAAGAAGCCCAGTTCAGAAGGCTATAAGACAGAGCTTGCCAAACTTTTCATGTTGGTGACACACTTTTTAGACATGCATCATTTTGTGACACAGTAACTCAGTTTTACTAGCAAACCGAAGGTTAAGCTAACCCCTTTCCAGCCCCAGGAAGAGCATGGGGAGCGTTCACGTGACAAACCTACAAACTGCAGCTGACACACTAACATGTTGCAACACACAGTTTGGAAAGCTCTGCTGTAAGTATTGCTCAAATCTGCAGGCATCTGACCACAACAAACACATTAACACTGTGCCTTGTGTACAAGCTAATAGACAAGTTTCCAAGGGGCATGGCAGGAGTGTTTATGAATGTCTCATCAGATTTCTGGACTGATGTGGTCTCTGCAGGCCCGTCTTAAGCATATCTGGCGCTGTGGTGCAAAGCTCCCTCCGGTGCCCCCTCCCCCCCCCCCGTTTCCCAGAATTGTCCACCTTTTTTTAGGGAGGACGGCGCTGCCAGTGGGGCTGGAGGAGGCGGGCAGTGGCTGAAGGGCGGTTTCTCTGGCAGGGAAGAGACGGAGGCTGGGCGCGGCACCTCCCACATCAGCTGGCAACTTCGTGCCGTGGTGGCCATGGCAGACAGAGGCTCCGGGCACTGCGCTGCTTTGGTGCGGCATGACGGAGGTGGGCAAGGGTGGCAAGCTGATGCCATGAGGTGTTGCATCCAACCTCCGCCTCTTTCCTGGTGCCCTCCAGAACTTGGCGCCCTGGCGCCCCACACCACTAGCCTCTATGGGTAAGATGCCCTTGGGTCTCTGTCCTATTTGGAACCCCAGTACAGCAGAACTCTGTAGGGGTAAGGGAAAGATGACATTTATGGACCTGCTAGTTATGTTAATGGATCTGAAATTAAAATTCTGGATCAGGCCTGTCCCGATGCAGATCATTGTAGCAAGAATATATCTGTCGTTTAGCGCTGGTTTAGGTGACATCTGGATTCTACATATTACTCTTTCCAGGAATGTAACAGGACAGTGTCTAAAGGCTTGAGCTAACAACCCTCTTGGGTTACGGTTCTCCCCCATTTCCACAGTGAAACTGTGAACACAGCTAAAATCCTCAGCCCTCCTTTTAATATTGCCTTGCCCTTCCTTTTAATAGTGGCTGGTCCAATTGTAGAGATGAAGGCAAATTTTAATTCAATTAAATAGAGTACGCTGCCAAAGATTACTATTTCTTCCTGCAACAAATAATGTAAGCTTGTTTTTTGGCTCTGGCTTGATATGTGATGGTGACCTTTTTTCGAACCGTGAAATCAAAGCCTTATGTCTCCCTGAAACCTCCACCATGTGTTTGATCAAAATTCTTCAGTACATTTTTCCATCCAAACACATTCAGGCTTGGGTTTGCTAGCAAGCTCTCCTTAGCCAGAAGTGGACTGAATATTTTCCTATATTGGCTCCAAGGTTATCAATAGGAGGTCTCCCTGAGTCAAGAAAAAAAACGAAACAGAGTCTCCACAACAGAGGTCCATCTGACAATCTTCACTTTTGCCCTTGACAGAAAGAAAAAAGAACACATCAAAAGGTCACACATCTAAAGATTACTTGGTAGTGAAAATCTTCCAAAAGTATACTTTCCATTCAGACACTATTGTATCACACCAATTAGTGAAGGCTGGGCTGGCAGTAAAATGGGCATGCAATGGGAGCAAAGAGTGCCTTCCTAGGAAAACTTGCTTTTCCTCGCTCCAAAAAATTGGGTTGGATCCAGAGGAAGTTGAGTTTAGTTCCCATTGAAATCAATGGGGCAAGTTGGTCCTGAAGTCCTATTGATTTCAGTAAGAACAAAGTTCAACTAGCTTGATCTATGTTCAAGTGTGTACTTAGTGGTATTTGGATGGCATGAAAATATCAAATGTAATACTTGGCTAAAATATGTATTGTATCATTTTTTTTACTCTACACTGTGTGTGTGTATGTGTGTAAGGGGACCAGAACTGTATTCATTAGCTTTATATACAGCACAACTATATTTCCTATACTATGTTGCCAATTCCATTGCCGTTTTGAAAGCTGCATTGCACCTCTCTTTTCTTGGTGAGGGCCAGATCCAAATAAAGCTTTGACGGCTCTCACCCACACTGCTAGCCTCATGCCACCTCCCACAGCACCCTCCTGTAAGGGCACAGAAGCCATTTCCTCCCTTGTTTACTAGTCAATGGCTGGCCTAAAGCCTATTGCCACCACCTGTGACCTGTCTCGCCATCTGCTGCTAGGCCACTCTGCCATGTCTGCCAAAGCTCCATCAATTTAATTCAGGCTTTCTAGCTTCAGGTCTCTGCCGTACACAGCTTTCTGTAAAGACAAGAACAAGGATGGGCCCTCCAGATGTTGGACGACAGCTCTCAGCATCCTTGACGATTGACCATGATGATGGCAGTAGGAACCCATCTGGAGGGCCATCATTTCCTCATACCTGGACTAGAAGATCATATGTATTACACATATTGCCCAAGAAGATGATGAGTTAAGATAGAAATCTAAGATAGCCTTCTCTTCCTAGTGGCCTCCAGATGTTTTGGACAATTCCCACCAACCCTGACCATCTGGGGCTGGAGGGAATTTGGTCTGAAACATCTGGGGAACACCAGGATGGTAAGACTAAGATATATGGAGCTAATGGCTATTTGGAATCTAGTGAAGGTTAAAGGACACTAGTGACATGAAGACAGATGATTATTTGAGGGATGGGGCAAACATTGGGTGGTAGTCAATTCTAGTAGACCCATTCAAGTTAATGGACATGACTAAGGTCCATTAATTCCAATTGTCTGCTTGGAGTAGAACTTTGTTGAATAAAACCCATATGTATGTTCAATAAATAATAGAGCCTGGAAAGAAAGTGCAATATAAGTGAGCCACTGGTGCCATAGGAAAAGATGTGTGTGGGAAGTGTGCCTGTTGGTCCAGCGCCAATTGACGGAACAAGGGAGAAATAACTCTGAGTTAAAAGGATGTTGAAAGTAGAGGCTTCCCTTCGGAAATATCACTTCTGACAAACCGCCTTTTATGTCTGCGAAACCTTTTGGCCACAGGCCTGTGACCTGCCGATCCACCATCCAATAGGAAATTGCACATTTCTATTTGAAAAGGAGTTGGCTTTGTAAGCAGCACTGCATCCGAGTTCAAATATGCTAATCGGAAAATATTTGCCACACCTTCAACCCCCCCCCCCCTTCTTGGAAACAAGCTTCTTCTGAACTCTACACTCTAGCTGCTAAAAACCTCTGCCAAACTTGAGGCTGCATGTTTGGGTTCTGAACTAATCTGCTTATGTAAAAGGCAACACATTGACTTATATTCGGTTTTCTCATATTAGAAGAGATGAAAAGCCGGGTGCGGGGGGGGGGAGGGAATGTGGAAAACAACTTGGATTGCTTGGCCAACTATGCACAGCTGTTGCTGGATGGAAGGAAAAAAATGCTAGGAACATGCCAAGAAAAGAGGCAACAAACAAGGGTGAAGGAAGGAGATCCTATTTGGAGAAGGAGGACTAATGCAGGGATGGGGGACCTGTGGTCCTTCAGATACTATTGGACATTAAGAAAAAGAAGATATCCCGCTTTATCACTACCCTAAGGAGTCTCAAAGCAGCTAACAATCTCCTTTCCCTTCCTCCCCCACAACAAACACTCTGTGAGGTGAGTGAGGCTGAGAGACTTCAAAGAAGTGTGACTAGCCCAAGGTCACCCAGCAGCTGCATGTGGAGGAGCGGAGACGCGAACCCAGTTCACCTTATTACGAGACTAGCGCTCTTAACCACTACACCACACTGGCTCCTGCTGAATTGGGCCAATGGTCCATCTTCCTGTTCACACACTTCCAGCTTCCTGTTCGCAGACTGACCAATCAGAAGCCTGTGGGAAACCTGAAAGCAACGCAACAGCAGCCTTCCCACTTGTAATTCCTAGCAACTGTCATCCAGAGGCATATTGCCTTCAGCAGTGGAGGTAAAACATAGCGGCCATTGTTAGCCTTACTCTTCATGAATCTGTCAAATTCTCTTTTAAAGCTATCCAAGTTGGCAGTCCTCAGGGCCTCCTGTGGATTTGAATTTTGTAAATTTGTTTTTGCCCCCCGCCCCCGAATTGTTATAAGATGACAGCACAGCTATCACTGCACATTTTGTCGTTTCCATGGATTGTAAACTGCCTTGAGTACAGTGCTGTAGAAAGGCAGTATGCAAATGGACTGAAGATGGTGAGGGAATGGCAGGATCTTGGTTTCAAGACGAAGCTACGTTAATGTTATATTTATTAACATTAACATTATTTATTAACATTAACTAGGGTTATATTCTGTCAAGTCTTTGAATGACCCATTCCTCTTTGCTGCTGTCACAATCATCACCCTCAGAATTTGCTCTGGGAATGAAACTCAGTTGGACTAGACCACTCAAACGATACGTACCTCTGGAAACCTGCCATTCTGTCCTTGCTCAGCCAGTGTTAAAAATGCCTACTAGTATTTCCCCTGGGAATAAGCCCCAATCTGTTCCAAACACACACAGCACACATAAGCAATAAATCACAGGCCCAGGATTGTTTCATGGTTTACTGTGATAAATCACCTCAGGAGTTCAACAATAAATGCCCTTGAACCTACTGCTAAATAGAGCTTGGCTGACTGTGTTCCCTTCCAGATGCTTCTAGACCCATCGATTTCAGATTGTGCCAGGGAACAAACTTGGGGTTTACTTGGAAGCTTGTCCGGGGGGGGGGGTCTTCAGTGTGAGCACCCATAATAATGTAGATAAGTTTCCGTGAAAAACCACTAGCTCACCATTACCAATGTGCATCCATTGAATATGATATGCTCTCTTCTTCTCATAGCCGAGTAATATTGTCTTCCATGAACACGGTTTTAACAGTGAGTCTGTAAGTGACTGTGGAGGCCAATTCTGGATCGACACGTCCTTCCACAGTGGGGGCATTAGTTTCCAGGCAGGAGTTGATCACGGTGTAGATTTGCCAAGCATGCCTTCCTCTTAGCACATTTCTCCCTTGCGTCCTGAGTTCAAGATTATATGTTCAAGCTACAGGGAGTTATACAAATTCACACAGGGCAATGCTGAGGCTCAACACAGAGACTGTTTTAGGGTAGCGCAACCGGTGCAGCCACACTGGGTACCATGCTGCAGGGGGCACCACAACAATGCTGTAGAACGGAGCGTGAGAGGTGGGGGGTGCTGAATTTTAGCACCACACAGGACACCACTGAAATTTGAGAGCCCAAAGTCTACCACTGCTCAACAGCTCCTTACGTGAACTGAAGATGCTGTTCTATTGTAGAATTCAGCGATACCTTGGCAGATAAGTCAACACTGAAGAAGGATTTCTCCTGAAAGCAGGAAGTTTGGAAATTACTGTATTGGTGAATAGATTGGAGACTACCTAGAGCAGGCTTCCCCCATTTGGTGCCTTCCAGGTATCTCAGACTACAACTCCCATCATACCTGACCATTGGCCATGCTGTCTGGGACTGATGGGAATCTGGATGCTGTCAGACTGGAGAAGACTAGCCTACTAGAGGATAATCAGTAATTAACCACCTGAGAAAGGGTCTTAGCTCAGTGACAGAGCACAGAAAGGCCCAGGTTCAGTTTCCAGTGTCTCCAGGTTGGGCTGGGCAAGACTTCTGTCTGAAACCCTGGAGAGACACTGCAAATGGCCAGATGGCTTAGCTCAGTAGAAGACCGCTTCCTTTGTGCCACAGAGATGAGGTGGCAGATCAAGGCTAGGTGGGACAGTAAAACAAAAGCAAGATTCTAGGCAGGATGAAGTCAAGGAAGGGGACAGTGTGCTTATGACAGCCCAAGACTAATTGTCCTTTGTACTCTCACATGCTTGGACAGGAAGTGGGTTGCTGAATAGTCTCTGACTGCTGAGTGCGAGTGGACAAGATTTGCAAATGATTTGTAAATGAGAGCAGTGTGATTCACAGGCTGCAGAGCCCCACAGCTCCTGGTTTCTTCAGCACTAATGGACAGCTATTTAGGAATAAGGTAGGGAGCAGCCCTTCTGACCTCGGCCCGCAGAGATCAGGATTTTTTTTAGCAATGCGAAACCTGACGGAGACCTCATAAAGTTTTGGGATGTGACCTGAGTAAAACGGGGAGGCTAAAATAAAAAGACTAGATCCTCAATGTGCCTGTGTTTTAAAACAAAGTCTTAGAATCACTTTGGAAAGAGATTAAAAACAAAACAACAAAACCATGCATTTTCACTCTCCCCCTTTTACCTTGCTGGAAAATCAAGCACACCCTGCAAATAACTTGTGCAGTGTAAAAGTGAAATCCAGATTTCCCTCCCATCACCCCAAGCCTCCAGAAGGGAGTCAGGGAACAGCATCTCTTCATAAATCTGACGACTCGTAGTGCCAGGATGATCCATCACTTTGCTGGCTTTCAATGGCGCTGCTGCTCATTGTGCTTGGGGTATGTTATATCAGGCTGGAACGGGACGGAAGCCAGGAACAAAGGAGGAAGTGAGGAATCTGATTACCCTGGGCCAGTTCTGTACGGGTTGGAGATTGTCCATTTCTCTGCTGTCAGCTCATTTCCCCCCTCCTTCAACCCTCCATCCCACACATGAGGTGAAGTATCCAGCTAGCAGAGGCATCCTGATTAGTTTCGCCACCTCACTGATTTCCTAACAATGCATTTTGTCAGGGGAGCCGAGCTGAATTTCAAATCGGGTTGGTAAGGAATTTGCTGCTGATGCTGCTATCTGCTATAAATCACCATATGCTGTCCTAATGAATCCCTGGCATACCACATCACCCTGGACGTCTGGTGGAATTGCCACCCTGCCCTCTCTGTTATTTCTGGGCCCTGATCCAATCCTGGGTACATGCTGTGGCCAGGGCCGTGCAGGCAAAACTCCCGTCAGTGCCAGTCAGCTGTTTGGCAAGGGCAAGGTATCTAAATCCAGCTCCGGGAGAAATTTTTAGTTGCTGATCCCCATGAGTGATAGTGAAATGAAGCCTCCACATTCAAGAGCAGTTAGCTTCTGATTACAAGATGCTATGGCAAGCAAAATGCCTGTCTCCATCTTGCTTCTCCAGTGAGCTTCCCAGAGTCATCTAGTTAGCCACTGTTGGAGAGTGACTGCTGGGTAAAATGCTCTGATCCAGCAGCGTTGGTTCTTATGCAAACAAAAGCCCAAGGAAGAAGATTTTAACAGTGTAGTAAAGAGTATTGTCTTTGTCCATGGAGTTTTCTTGGCAGGGATACTGGAGTGGCTTGCCGGTTCCTCCTCCAGGTGGATCACGTTTGGTCAAAACTCTCCACTATGACCTGTTCATCTTGGGTGCCCTGCTCGGCATAGTTCATAGCTTCTCTGAGTTATTCAAGCCCCTTCACCACGGCAAGGCAGTGATCCATGAAGGGGTCATTAATTCCCTAGCCGGAATTAAGATTGCTGGAAAAAATATCAACAACCTCAGGTATGCAGATGACACAACCTTGATGGCAGAAAGTGAGGAGGAACTAAAGAACCTTTTATTGAGGGTGAAAGAGGAGAGCACAAAATATGGTCTGAAGCTCAACATCAAAAAAACGAAGATCATGGCCACTGGTCCCATCACCTCCTGACAAATAGAAGGGGAAGAAATGGAGGCAGTGATAGATTTTACTTTCTTGGGCTCCATGATCACTGCAAATGGTGACAGTAGCCACAAAATTAAAAGACGTCTGCTCCTTGGGAGAAAAGCAATGACAGGCCTAGACAGCATCTTAAAAAGTAGAGACATCACCTTGCCAACAAAGGTCCGTATAGTAAAAGCTATGGTTTTCCCAGTAGTGATGTATGGAAGTGAAAACTGGACCATAAAGAAGGCTGATCGCCAAAGAATTGATGCTTTTGAATTATGGTGCTGGAGGAGACTCTTGAGAGTCCCATGGATTGCAAGAAGATCAAACCTATCCATTCTTAAGGAAATCAGCCCTGAGTGCTCACTGGAAGGACAGATCCTGAAGCTGAGGCTCCAATACTTTGGCCACCTCATGAGAAGAGAAAACTCCCTGGAAAAGACCCTGAAGTTGGGAAAGATGGAGGGCACAAGGAGAAGGGGATGACAGAGGACGAGATGGTTGGAGAGTGTTCTCGAAGCTACCAGCATGAGTTTGACCAAACTGCGCTAGGCAGTGGAAGACAGGAGTGCCTGGCGTGCTCTGGTCCATGGGGTCACGAAGAGTCAGACACAACTAAACAACTAAACAACAACAACAACAAGAGTATTGTGTAGGGAAGTCAGCTCAATATATTCACTGGCCTGGCTCTCCTGCTTGCGTCATACTGCTTGCTGATACGCTATTTGCAGATGTTGGGAATTTGCCATTTGTCAACCCATTTCACATATTAGTTAAATTGGAGTTTAGATTTAAGGTGAGTCAGTTCTGCAGGAGTTAATAGGACTAACAATCCTGTGTAGAAGTTGACGGTGGCATAATAATAAGAGCTGACATATTAAAATGGTTTCCTGAATTCATTTCTAGAGCTCAACAAGTCTTTACCGGCCTTAATGTATCTATTTATTCATTCACTTAACAAGCCAAACAATGTGATGAAGCCACCATATTTTGAGTGTTTTGACAAGCCAAATGGCTATTTGAACTAGCTGCTCACTGATGTTAATGAAGCAGCTACTTACTGTAGCACATTCATAAGAATATATTGGATGAATCACGTATATCCTGCATTTTCCACCGAATAACAATTTCCAAGTTGGATTACAAGTGACACAATAATACAAGACAGCAACAACATATATTAAAAAAATAAATAACACGGACATTTCTTTAAATCAGCAACAACAACAAAGCAACACAAAAAATATAAATCTAGGCAACCATGTCTAAAAATCATAATTCTACTGAACCTGAATATTCATTGGAACAAAACAGTTGTCAGCTGGAAATGACATGTTATCAGAGGGTGGGAAATGGATTGAGAACTCTTTGAGTAGGGCATTCCAAAGTCTGGCTGCTGCTACAGAGAAGTTTGATGGTGGGGTGCAAAGAAGCCTCTCCCCCAAAGATGTGTATGGATGAGTCCTGACATGCATCAAGACCTTAACACAGGTAATGATAAATTCTGCCCAAACTACACCATGTCTGAGATCACCCCATCAGTTGCATAGCACATACTTTCCATGCCGAAGGTCCCAGGTCCAATCTTTGGTGTCTTCTTGTAGGTCTGGGGAAGACCCATGCCTGAAACCCTAGAGAGACACTGCCAGTCAGTGTTGACAATACTGAACTGGATGGACTAACTGACTTGGTAGAACTTGGTGGAATTTGGTAGAACTATTGTTCTATGTGGAATAGTTTTTTGCATTATGCTCTACATGGAAGTGTTTTTGTTTGGTTTTTATGCTATTCTTGCTTTAGGTTTCTAATTGTTTCATTCGCTTTCTAATGGTGTATTTTATTGTTGCAATTCACACTAGCATCTTGTGGCGAAGGCCAAGTAAGAAATCCAATAAAATAGATAGACTCAGGCATCTTGACTCTGTGAAATGAGTAAGAAGGACCTAGGTCTCCTCTCTTTTAAAGCAAGTGGAGATTGCTTTGGGCTGACTTATCTCAGCCACATCTGCAATACACGTTTAATGCTGTATCATAACACTGTAAATAGTCATGGCTTCCCCAAAATAATCCTGGGAATTGTAGTTTGTTGGAGTGTTGTTGTTAGGATTCCCCTTAAAAAACTACAATCACCAGTTTCCTGGGAAGAGGCACTGATGGTTAATCCACTCTGATAATTGTACCTCTGCGACTCTTAAAAACTCTCAATACCCTTAGCAAACCAAGGATTATTTTGGGGAAGCCGGAACAGTTTAAAGTGGGATGAAGATGTTTTAAATGTATAGCGCAGATGGGATATTGCAACTCTTCAAGCTGAAGTCTGGAAGTCCCTCGTCTTGTGAACCCCAATTTGTCCAATGTGTCATCCATAGAATAAGGGGGGGGGGTCAATTTTCAGGCAAGAGTTGATGCTGAAGAACAGCCTTTGTTTTAGAATAATGATTCAGTGATTCTGAATCAGATGGTCTGAGTCTTTGTAAGGGACAGAACATCATTTAGATCAGAGACCCTTTTTTTTATTAAAAAAGAGAAAAGGTTAAAGCCAATGAAGGATGTCTCACGGGATGTATCATTGTGTAATTGCTTGCTTGATAAGAAACCGAAATAAAACACCAGAATTTCAGGGCAAATTAACCTTTGACGCTCAGACAATGTCAGTGGAAATCAGCCCAAATTTCCCCACATCCTTGGAACATAGCCACAGCAAATAAGGATATTGTTCATTGTCCACAGTGCTCTGTCTCTAGAGGATAACTTTCCAATGTTAAGCCAAATTGCATGCAGAAGGTCCCAAGTTCAATCCCCAGCATCTTCTTGTAGGGCAGGAAATGTAGGGCCTTCTCAGTAGTGGCACCCTCCCTGTGGAACGCCCTCCCACCAGATGTCAAAGAGAAAAACAACTACCAGACTTTTAGAAGACATCCAAAGGCAGCCCTGTTTAAGGAAGCTTTTAATGTTTTAATATTCTGTTGAAAGCCGCCCAGAGTGGCTGGGGAAACCCAGCCAGATGGGAGGGGTATAAATAATAAATTATATTATTATATTATAAATGTCCCCTGTCTGAAACCCTGGAGAGTCATTAGATGCTGAGCTAGATTGACCATTGGTCTGACTCAAGACAAGGCAGCTTCCTATGTCCTTATGACTTACCACTGCCTGCATGGAAAGTGCCATAGTATGTTTGAGTCACCTGATGGTATTGGACCTAACTGCATCTTGGTGGAGTCTGGCATTTCCTTTGGATGTGCTGTTCCTGCTTCAGAAAGAGAATGGATCCTAAAAAGGGCTGCTCAGTCATGGATACAGCTGCCGAGCTGCTCAACTGCTTCGTTCCTTGAGTCAGAACAACTGAATCTGTATCCACCACCCATGTGCTGATTCATGACTAGGGGCTTCCAGATTTCACAATCCTGCCCCCGTTACCATATGCCGATCACCATGGGACTTTGGGGGTTTGGGTTGGGTTTTTAGAAGATGCCTGTGTGTGAATTTGTTTTATGTGTGTAGATCAGTGCACGCTGACCAACACATAGTCTTGGCAGTAAGGCTCTGTCCCGATAGTCACGACAACCGGTAGATTCTTAACTGCTGTAGCCTTCATCCGCCTTCACAGCTGTTGTAACATACCGCTTGTTATCATCCACCTGTTGAGAATTTCTTGGATTATTCTTTGTCTAGCTCCTTCCCTTTGACCTTACCGCCTTGGGTGACCCTGCTGGGAGTACGAGATTCCCGACGGCTTTGCTCACAAGGGTCATAGGGACGTGCAAGCCCAATCATCACAACAGGGTGATGATCCAGGGACTGAGGCCCCCCGCAGCAGCACCCTCTCAGCTCTATCCCCAGGCTAGAAAAGTGCAGAGCCATTAAGAAACAATACTGGGACATTAAGGGCCATTGGCAGTGCAAAAGAACTGTCCACATCATCACTGCCACCCCAAGTTCTGAGGAGTGAACAGAGACAGGAGAATCAGCAGAGTTGGCAGAGTCAGATTTAGGGCAGCGTGGCTGGTTCCACCACATTGGACACCAAGTCTAGGGGATGCCACAGGGCATCCCAATGATGGCATAGCGAATTGAGCAGAATGGAAGGTGAGAGGTGGGGACACAAAGAATTTTGGCCTCACACAGGACCCCACTGAAATCTGAAAGGTGAAAGTCCCTCCCCCAGAATTGGCAGGTTACCAAGGTGATGGGGGTGACAGAAAAAAAGTGCCTCTTACGGGAGATTTTTTGAAACAGAAGTTACAGTGAGACAGTGGGGATGTTGGAAGCAGAAGTGGAGTCCCCCCCCCCCACCCTGCAAAGAGTGCTGGGAAGAAGAAGGGGAGGTCATGCAGTCAGAACCATCTGACTGGAGAGGCTGCAACCCAGAGACTGTGGAGCATGGCTGGCTTCTCTGGACTCCAGCTGGTTGGAGCTGTGAGAGAAACAAGTAGAGACACTCAGAGGTGTAGGAAGGGGGCTTGGGTGTGGTCCGCCCTGGGTGCCATCCCTGAGGGGGGGGGGTGACATCGCCACCCCACCGCCCCAGATGCTTGCGGCGGGTGGTGCACCCTCTGGGAGGCTCATGGCGGGCCACGCATGCCCCGGGACACTTGTGGCGGGTGGCACACACCCCGGGATCCTTGCCCCGCCCCCTGATGTGCTGGCCGAACCCCTGTGGGCAGCTAGCCCTGCCCCCACAGACAGCTAGCCCCGCCCCCAGTTGCACAAGCAGCTAGCTCCGCCTCTGGAGACACTCTAGAGATGTAATAATGTGAACTCTCTTCCTCTCCATGTAGGTCCAGATGTGTACAGGGCAAAATAAACCATATATCTTAAAACATTCCAGCCTCTGCCATGACCCGAATTCACAACACAGAAACATGACCCTGGGTGAGCTCCTGGAACCCCTGCAAGCTCGGTGGAAACTGGGGTGGTTTGTAACAACAATGTCCTTGTGTAACTTCCGACTGGTGTACCCAACAAACCCTTCCACAGCATTGTCCTTGTCTCGAGGACTGTGCACACATTTCTGCTGATTCTGATATTCCAAGGCTAGTGTGGGAATGTTTAGACTAGAGACCAATTTGCTTTATCACAGCCTTTATTAGGCTGCAGGCTTGGCTTCTTAATTAAGAAGCAGAGGAGTCCCACCGCCAAACATGCCTCCACTGTTTGCTCTGTATAAATAATGCAAAGCAATTATTGTTTGCTCTGTTCTTCCATATATATATATATATATATATATATATATATATATATAGCCTGCAGGCAGGATCTGTTCTTTTTAATTTCATAAATGCACAGTGCGGCGAGTCTGAGGTGCTCCGTGCATAATAAATATTAATTGGGTTAAATGGTTCAATGTAAGGGGACTTGATTGCTTCAACGGGTCTTTTAAAAAGAGATCTGCAGTCAGTGCCAACTATCTATTGGGGAATTGGGTGCCCTCTGCATTGTTGAGTGGGCTTTCCTCCTAGAGAAGGATAAAAGCTGGGAAACACTTTCATCCAGAAACGCTGCAATAAGCAGGAGGGACTCTTGTAAGATGTCTATATGGTCTGCCCAATTTCAGCCAGAACTCAGAGTGATGCTGCTTGCATAGTTTTACATAAAAGCTTTTTGCAGTAGCAGCTTGAAAGGCTTCTGGCATCTATTTCCACAGTAAATAACCGACCAGAACTGAGAGTTTTGAGGGGTTTCCTCCTATGATTTCCTGCTGCTGCAGGGGCAGTCCCTGTGTTTGTCTGCCTTCTCTCTCTCTCTCTCTCTCTCTCTCTCTCTCTCTCTCTTAAAAAAGGTCAACACAAATCCTCACTTTGGTGCCTGTCCTTGGATGGCTTGCTTCAGAGTAATTGTGTTGAATTCAATAGGACTACTCTAAAGAAAATCAGCCCTGAAGGACAGATCCTGAAGCTGAGGCTCCAATATTTTGGCCACCTCATGAAAAGAGAAGACTCCCTGGAAAAGACCCTGATGCTGGGAAAGATGGAGGGCACAAGAAGAAGGGGACGACAGAGGACGAGATGGTTGGACAGTGTTCTCAAAGCTACCAGCATGAGTTTGGCCAAACTGCAGGAGGCAGTGGAAGACAGGAGTGCCTGGCATGCTCTGGTCCATGGGGTCATGAAGAGTCGGACACGACTAAACAACAACTCTAAAGAAAGTAGCTGAAGTCCAGGTACTTACAGAGTCAGTCATCAAAGCAAAGCAGTACAGAGCTAAATCCAGAAGGTGGCTCCCTCTTCTCATAAGGGTATACATACGTTTGATAGGTATAACAGCCCCACTGAAATTTGTGGGTGTTGCACTGCCACAGTGGGACATTTTCATTGGATTCCTCCCCAAAGCAGGCAGAAAGGACTGGGGCATTGTGAGCCAAAGTTCTCTGCAGTTCCGACCCAGGTTGCATTGGGTTCATCCAGCACCTGGCTCCCCTGCTGCCAATAAGCTCTCTCAGATAGCATGTCCCAAAATTTATCTTTGTGGGGAAAAAGAGGTTGGTGGTTATAGCTAGGCATGGGGGAGAATTAGCATATTAATGAGAAACTACCTCATTTTCACCTCTTGAACAAATACGCAAACACAAGTACCCTTTGGAACGCACAGTGCTCCGACCAAACATGCAACAGGGGAGGGTACATAAAAATGCACACATGATTAAAAATAACACACACAAATGCATTATATTAGAGGAAATATGTGTCTATTAGTCAAAGCTGCAAACAAAAATGTATATTTTTGGAGAAATTTGTGCTAAAATGCCAACCAGTTTTTGTTAGCATTATTTTTAAAAAAGAAAACCCACAAATTGTGGTAGAATTGTGGAGAATTGAATTTTTAACTGGAAAAATTAGAAACCAGGAGGCACCCAAATCAACAGATTCCTCCATCCCTAGACATAGCAAATGGAAAGGCCTGGGTGGGGGAGGCCTCATCTTGAAGGCTTCGATGTTCATCTGTTGTGTTCATTAACACCAAGGAGCAGGGGGGTGTCGTCTGTCTACTTACTCAATGGATCCATCTAGGAGAATAATAGAACCATAGAATAGTAGAGCTGGAAGGGACCCTGAGGGTTGGGAATCCTGACCACTGTCATCACCGGGTGGGCTTCATCCACCAACCTTCTGGTTAACAGCCAGACACACTAACCCATTGCGCCACCTGAGATCGGAAAACTATAACTTCTGTGTTCTCCAGGGGAGAAATGGGCAATTCCAAACACACTCAGGAAGCTCCATGCTTTTAATAAGAGGCCTTTGGCACTGCTGCTAGCCCTCCCTCCAGGTAAGCCCTGCCTCACATAATTGATCAATGACACAGTGCAGGCACATCATTTGAATGGCAATGTCCATCAATTTTGGGGGAATGGCCTCCTCAAATATTTTATTGGGGGTTGCCAAAGTGACCCCAGCCCCTGGGAGCTGGGTTCTATGCTTCCCTCCTTCCTTCCAGTACATTTCTGAGCACAATTCAAAGTGTCGGTGCTTCTCGTTAGTGGCGCCCTCCCTGTGGAATGCCCTCCCACCAGATGTCAAAGAGAACAACAACTACCAGACTTTTAGAAGACATCTGAAGGCAGCCCTGTTTAGGGAAGCTTTTAATGTTTGATGTATCACAGTATTTAAAATATTTTTGGGGGGAAGCCGCCAAGAGTGGCTGGGGAAACCTAGCCAGATGGGCGGGGTATAAATAAATTATTATTATTATTATTATTATTATTATTATTATTATTATTATTATTATTATTATGCTGGTCCCCCAGTGTGTCTGTGCATCCAGACTTAGTGCTGGAGGTATGCAATACTCCTGAGCTATGCACAGCATCACATAGGAGTGAAATGCAGCTGTGAGCTTTACAATATACCCCACGGCCGTTGCCAACACTGCAAGGAAAATGTGTCATTTGAAAATAAGCTTGCTAAGCAGCTGGAGAGATGTTTCCCATTGCTAGCCCTGAAAGCACAAAGGACCTCCTTTCAGAGCAGAAGGTGCTGCTTCCCATCCTATCGGCCTTCTTTTTCATTAATTTGCTTTCCATTAAGATATTCATGACATTGTCAAAAACGCTAAATAATGGATGGCAAATGAAAGACAAGGGGGTTCTAAATAAAGAATGCTGAGCTGTCAGCCAAATGCCTCAAATACTTCCCTGGCCTGGACAATGCTTTGTAAAAAGACGAAGGGCAAATGCAGCTACAGCCCCGGTTACCTGTAGCTTCCAGACCAGATCACTGTCACCGATATCAAGGGCTCATATATGAATAGCTTCCATTACTGGGAAGTACGTTGCACGGACTACTTTCACTTAATATTTCATCCAAAGGCACCTGGCAGCATTTATCAGCACTTGGCTGTGGTGAGTGTCCTCGCTTCTGGCCATAACTTTTATTCCGTGGTGTTGCTGCAAGAAAGGTCCCTCGTTTCGCATATCCCTAACCCGCACCACTGCTTCCCATATCTGCTTATTCCAAAGTCAGAAGATGGCCGTGTGTCCCCAACTTCCAGTTGTGGCGAGAAGCCCTGGAGACAGGAGCAACAGTGGTTCGACAGTGACTGCTTAAGAGGTAATAATAATAATAATAATAATAATAATAATAATAATAATAATTTATTATTTGTACCCCACCCATCTGGCTGGGCTTCCCCAGCCACTCTTCCAACAAAACAAAACACTAAAATACAATAACCTATTAAACATTAAAAGCTTCCCTAAACATGGCTGCCTTCAGATGTCTTCTAAAAGTTTGGTAGTTGTTGTTCTCTTTGACATCTGGTGGGAGGGCGCCACTACCGAGAAGGCCCTCTGCCTGGTTCCCTGTAACTTGGCCTCTCACAGTGAGGGAACCGTCAGAAGGCCCTCGAAGCTGGACCTCAGTGTCTGGGTAGAACGATGGGGGTGGAGACGCTCTTTCAGGTATACTGGACCGAGGCCGTTTAGGGCTTTATAGGTCAGCACCAACACTTTGAATTGTGCTCGGAAATGTACTGGGTGAGGAGAATCCGCCATCCATTCCTTTTATGTGTTAAGAGCAGGGCTGGACCAAGGCATTTTACTGCCTGAAGCAAAGAACTAGGCTGAATTCTCACATACACACACCCCACCCCATATACAGAAACTGCCTGGCAGCTGAATGTTACTTCCAAGGCACCTGAGAGCAGCAGGCTAGTCTAGGTGAATGCTGCTCCCCAGGGCCCACCACCTGAGGTGGTTGCCTCACTGTGTCCAATGGTAGGGCCAGCTCTGGCTAGGAGGGTGATGGAGGTAGAGGCTGCTGCAGCCAGCATTGAACAAACGTACAGTATGTCAATATGCAGTGAAGGCCCGTCCATTTGAGCAAATGGGGCACTGCCCCACCAACCTCAGTCTGCTCTCAGCCAGCCCCCCACCTGCCTGTCTTCTTTCTTGCAACCAATGACTGGCACTGACTTACAACTTCCTCTTGCTTGGTCTTATTGTTGCCCATGCAGACCTTGGCAGGGAGGAGGATGGGGTCAAAGCTAGAATTAGTTTTCTGCCATTGGTTCTGGCTGCCCTATGGGGACCTTCCACCACTTCTGGAAAGCTGCCCTAGTACTGCTGCAATCTGCAAAGGCCAGCTCTTGGGAAAGATTGCCCAGGCAGCAACCCATGCTTGCTTGGGGCTGGTTATAATACCCTCTGCCTCCACTACCAGCTTCCAGCATGCAAACAGTACGATGGAGCATTTCTCCCTGCTAAAGGCTAGTTTGGCCTAGCAGACCACATCACTGGTTGCCACTGCAGGCTGTAGTTTTATTGGATGGGTGAATACTGTAGACCTATGGAGCTTTTCCCATCTCCGTAATGTCAGGAATGTGGTTCAAGTCACATAGGCTTGCCATATTTCCTCTTTTTCCAGGACGCGTCCTCTTCCTCATGGGTAGAGCTGTCATAGTGCTCCATAGTTAAAAGGAGAAGTTGACCAATGTGTTCTCTTTTTTGCTCTTCAAAATATGGCAACCCTACAGGTGAGGAGATATGGGAATGAGACCCTATCTCCATCCCTATCCCCACCCGAGCTCTTGGAGGGCAACAACCTGAAGTGAGAAGCCAGCTTCTACTCATGTAGGCTCCTTGCTTGATGCTGAACGCCTGATTTCTACACCAGAACTTACACAAGCAGAGGCAGCCTCACTTCTTCATGCAGTTGGTCTTCAACAACTCACGGAAGGCTACGGGCATGAAGATTGGGGGGCAGGTGGAGCTCACACCTTCATTCCCACCAGTCTTCCCACCTGAAGAGGTCTTATGCCTCAGACTATATACCTGCAACTTAGACAAGAAATCACCTCCTAACATACAATTATTTATTTATTGCTGAGAGGCAGTGACTGGCCACCAGTGACCTTCATGATTGAGTGGGGATTTGAACCCTGGTCTCCCAGGTCCTAGTCCAGTACTCTAACCACTACACTACCCTAGCAGTGAGATGCTGTCAGATGATTAGCAATCTTAGCAAGGAATTGAGCCTCACAACTGCTGTAACACTCATAAAATTTATCCCAAAGAAACTTTGTGCCTGCAGCACTTCCTGTGTAGAAGGCAGTTGCCAGGTTAACAAAGATTAAGGACATACAAGATGATGTCTTGTCAGCCATTCACCTGCTGCTGTGTTGTTTGCTTATCGCCAAGGGATTGGAAACAGAGAAGTGTCTCTTCTGAGTAGAGATGGATAATTCTAAAAAATTCAGTTTCTCCCAGTTTCTTATTTTTTTCGCCCTTCAGTTCAATTTGCAGGGATTTTCCCCCTTTTTTAAAAAAAAATCCACACAAGAATCTATATGAAATGTCACGTGCATTGTATTTTTGTATGCAAATTTACCAAGTTTCTCTAATATAATGTAGCTCTGTACATTATTTTCATGAATGTATACATTTTTGCACACGTTTTGGTTGGAGAATTGCATCACGAAATTTGGGAGAAAGCACTGACTTGGAAGGGCAGCTGTGTTTCAGTTTGCTTATAGGTTTGGGAAGTGTGAAATTAGGAGGACCACATTAAAATGCAAACACAACAAAATTCTCCCCCATCTCCTATTTTTGAGGGTCAAAGCCTGGGGTGGGTACTGAGAGAAAAGGAGGGGGTCCATAAAAAACCAGGTGGAGACTCCTTCTGTGAGTGGAAGACAAAAATGCAGTATTTAGGTCTTTAAGAAAACCCCAGTCCCCAGTGTCTCCTTATTTACAGGAAACCAGACACCCATTTGGCAAACCAGCTTCTTTCTTGCTCTTCACAAAACACCAGTTAGAATTTCCTCAGCCAGACCCCCTCCAGAGTCTCCTATTACATAGGCAATTTCTAAATAAATGGAGTTTTACTAAAATGGGTAGGGCAAGGATTTAAAGAATGCTATTTTGCTACACGTGACTTCCCCCCAAACCCCAAAACAAACACCTCTTTTAAGTATTCTAAGCCATCTTCATTATCCATCTAAAATAGGTTTTTCATATTTCTGTTTTCAGGCATTCCAAATATCCAATAACGTCACACAACTCCAGCAGTTATCAAAACTAAACACTTAATTCTGCAGCCACATTGTCAAAACACATAATTTTGCTTTGACAAGCCACATTTCTCTTTGTCAAGAGACTGCAGAGGAAGACCTCACTTTTGTAGTGATTTTTGCTGCTTAGCAAAGGATCTCGAGAAACATTAATGTGAAGATCCAATCAAATCTCCAATCACAATGAAGTGGTCTTTCACCATGATCTTTGGCCTTGCTTTGAGTATCTCCATGTGCCATGCTGACAAATGTATTTCACCCCTTCTGCATAAGGTACCCCTTTCTTCCTTTTCTTGCATTCCTGGTCTACTCTGGCTGGTATCATGATCTAAACTGCTCATCTAAGGTCTCACATGCCTTTATCCAGTGATAAACCCAGTAGCATCATCAGCTATAGAGCTCATGCTTTGCATGTGGAACATTCCAGTCTTAGTCAGTGGTATCTCCAGCTAAAAGGAGTAAGTAGAAAATCATGGTCTCTGTCTAGAGAGCTCATGCATTCATTCCATAAAATTTAAACATTGCTTTATTGTAAAAAAACCAAAACAAAACAAAACCTCAAAGCACTTTACAAAGATCTTCTGCCAGCTAGACAAATTGTCTGACCCACTGTCTAGAGTTGACCCAACTATTAATCCCTTTCTCTCCACCATCTCAGCCATTAAAAATATTAGACGAGCCCTGCTGGTTAGAAAAGCCACATCTGATTGGCCACTGTGAAAACAGAATGCTAGACTAGATGGGCTTTTGGTCTGATGCTGGTGGGACTCTTCTTACTTTCTCTTGTTTCCTGTGAAAGGTTCTTCCAGCTTTTCATCTCTGTTATTGCTGCCAGGCTCTTTGGACAGACAAAGCTGCTGATTCTCTGCTACTGATTACAATGCTACACCATCAAAGCTCATCAGCTGTCCCTTCATTGTTGCTCTACGCGTGGGGCTCCAAACTCCCCTTAACTGTTGCATCGTGTTCTTCCTTCAGGCTCACTTTGAATATCTCCATTTGCTATTGGAATACAGTGATTTCTGCAAGGAACGTTGTTACCATTTCCCCTATGCGAGCTCAAACGCACCAGTTCACCTTTAGTCTCTCACAGAAACAATACCCCACGTCTTTCACCAGTGTTATAAATGCATACACAAACCACTTCTCTGGTCAGTGAAAACACTGCAAGGCTTAAGTTTTCCTCCAGGGAGGACAGCAGCGGTGATATGCCTCTTTTGGTAACATTTGCTATTACAGTGGTACCTCAGGTTAAGTACTTAATTTGTTCTGGAGGTCTGTTCTTAACCTGAAACTGTTCTTAACCTGAAGCACCACTTTAGCTAATGGGGCCTCCTGCTGCCCCCGCGCCACCGGTGCACGATTTCTGTTCTCATCCTGAAGCAAAGTTCTTAACCTGAAGCACTATTTCTGGGTTAGCGGAGTCTGTAACCTGAAGTGTATGTAACCTGAAGCGCATGTAACCTGAAGCGTATGTAACCCGAGGTACAACTGTATACACAAATGTTCAAGCAAAGCACTTTTCACACCTGCAGGTAAGCAAAACAGTCATTTTAGAGTTTCTGCCTAGAGGTAGCTTAAAATGGGGGTGTGCAATCTGGAAGATTTGCTGCTTGCTTGCTTTGAGGAGCCCATTTGGTTCCATAAATCTCTTCTTGTATATATTCACAAAGAAAGCTTGAGGCTCCAGTATTCTCTCAACTGAAGAAAATTAAACCGTTCCATTTCACCGTACTGCATGTAACAGTAATCTTCCACATGAATGGTAAGCCTTTCTTACTTCTATCAACTTCCTCCCCTCCTCCCCTCCACACAGATAACAAGTAGTAAGTTCATGGCAGTATTTATAGAACTTATTTATGCTACCAATTAATTGGCTAAATTTATTTATTAGGCCTCTGCCACAATTTTATTAGCTATTAATGAGCTGCTCCACTGAGCTTACTCATCAAGAGTTCAGCTGATTATTATTATTATTATTATTATTATTATTATTATTATTATTTTAATAACTGAGACTGAAACTCCAGTCATGTGTGGGCTAAGCCTCATGGAATCAAGTAAATGTTTCCTGGGATTTATTTATTTATCCTGCCCACTTCTATATATAAATGGCAGCTTTCTCCTAAGGGATGAAGAAATGTGAAATTGATAAATACCTCAATTTGAATATGGGTGAGCAACGTTTGTGGAAGAATAAAGTTACCTTTTTTCAGGCATCTAAGCCCCAGATTAATTGGTAGGTTGATCGTTCTTTTCCTTACTTTCATTGGTTACCTTCTCCGCTTTCGTTTTGCATGGTGGGCAAGTTCTTCCACAACCTACAAAAATAAAAGATGAGGATGGGAGGGTTTCATCAGAGATGTAATCCACCCTCAACTATCCCTGAGCTGTCCATTATCTACAATATTTAACCATAACTTTGTGAAACCTCCAGCGTTAGTAATGCAGTCGCTAAACAAGGCACTCCCAACCTAGACTTCCCTTTATGAACAGAAACACAAATATTTCTCCACAGGCTTTCCCAACCCAATATATGCTGTCTAGATTGGGGTGGGGATCCTCTTTCAGTGTGAAGACCACATTCCCTCATGGGCAGCCTTTCGGGGGCTGGATGTTGACGGTGGGCAAAGCCCGAAGCTAAAGGCTTCCCTTTGGGATGCCGAGTTGTGACTGGGAGCATGCGCCAAGGAGAAATAGGCAGGCCTGAAGAGAGTCTGATGGACTGGAGCTTGCTTGAAAGGAATAAGCTGTCACTGCACTGGTGCTGGGTTAAATGTGTTGGGATACTGTCGGGAAGGCGGGGGCATCAGGCAGGCCCCCAGCTGGCTCCAGCCACCGGCCGGCAGCCGGTCTCCCTTGGAACAGCATCAGTTAGCAACACGAGCCTCATATACGTTTAGAGACCCGTGCACACTCTATCAGCAGAGTGCATAAATCTTCTCACAGCAGAAGAAGTGGACGGAGAAATGTGTAAGCATAATGTACAGCATTTTATTCAGCATAGTTCAGGAACAGAGGAAAACATGTCTGCTTCCCTTCGTCTCCAGCAAAACAGCAGTAACACAAAAGCTATATACAAACGGAACTTCCCAACAAGTGCTGGAAGTAAACAGGCATGTGACGCACAACAGCCTGTTCCCTTTTAAGGTGGAATGGAACTATATCCTAACAAAATGTTGGGATAAATTGGTGTTGGGTTAAATTGTGCAATTATTTATTATTTTATTATGTGTGTTCTAATGCCTTTGTTAACTTGTCTGCTATTTTTCCACAGGGAAGCTGTATTTTGCTGTTTCGTTGTACATCTGGGGGCAGATATCTGACTCTTGCAAGGAGGTAGCATTATGGGATGGGGGGTGCCTCCAGGATCCAGCGAGGGTTAAAAGAAACTATCAAGCCTTCTAATTCCTGGATCCAGTGCAGATTTGATTGCTGGAATAGCTTGATAATGGCCCGCTAAGTATGAGTCACTTTCACTGTTAATCTTAGTTATTTTAAAGGGTTTTAATTGCTTTTAACTGTTTTGCTGATAATTGATATGTCTTGTAAAACTACTCAGAGGGTGTTTTTTTTAAAAAATTAAGTGTCATATACATTTTGTTAGGTAAAAATAAATATATAGCTAAAGATTTCCAGGCTTGTTCACATACAGATGATGGCATGAGAAGGTTGTTTGTGAGGCCACAATGCACATTCATACTTTGGCTTATTAAGATGAGATATAATCAGCCGAACATGGTCTGTGCATCCATAACTCTGATTTAACAAGCTCATGAAACATACAGAGTTTCTGAAGATTTTTGTTAATGGCATGGCTGATTGCTTTGTTCATGTGTTGCTGAAATTTGCCTTTTCCAAGCTGCTACTCCGAAAAGCACATTTCCCCCCTCCCCATCGTGCCGATGTTAACGAAGAGTTATGTCAATTAATTAAGGATGCAGTCTTGTGCACTATCACCTGGGACTTACTTTACTGTCGGCATGTATAATATTTGGTTCCAGGTAAATGACAAGGAACTATCAAGCAAAATGCCACTGCTTAGCACACAAATAATAATAAAAAAGATTTAAATTGGGGCTGTGTTGATGATGAGAAATCCGCGAGGAAGTCTAAACTCCTCAGCATTCCTTTATAAATTCTCTCTTCATGAATCCAATACAGCTTTTCATAATATATTGCACACTTCAAGAAGCATTTGCAATATTTGTACAGGGCAAGCACATAAATCACTACTGTTCTGCATTGGCTACGTTGCCCATTTATTTCAAGGTCACTAACCTATGGAGAGTATTTATCTGATTTAAGTATTCTGCAACCAGTTTCATTTCCTGGTTCTTTTCTCTTCTGACGTCCACAGCTCTCCTTTGTAAAGGTTACTGTTCCATCAGGTGTAATGTTATGGATTATTCCTGTTAACAGTCGCACCTGTTAGGAGTTACTGAATGCCTTGTTGATGCAGGGAAAGTGACTCATGGTCTGAGTTAGGATAATGTGGCTGGTGTATCTTTTAACATAGTAATTCTATAACTCAGATACAAAATGCTCCCACCCCCTGCAAAAAAAACCCCCAAGCATTATACTAACTAGACTGTCACTCTAGTTGAGTTCGCAGCTCTCCATGTCAGGAAAGCAACCTTGACATTTCCTAAGAAGCCATTTTCACAATTGGAGTAACAATAACAATTAACACAACAACAATGAAGATGATGACGATGATGGACAAGCCATAGCTCAGGGGTAGGTTATTTCTGGTGCAATCCCCAGACTGTCCAGGTATTGCTGGAAATGTTCCTCAATCCATAGGGAACTGCTTCCAGTCATTGCATACAATACTGAACTATTAAGGCCAATGGTCTGACTTGGTATAAATAAAGCAGTTTCCAATGGTCTTGTGTTCCTAAGGATTTGCTGTCTTCCCAGCACTGGAGGAACCATACAGTGTCGAAAAACAAACAGAACAGCCTCAACAATCAAAAGAAAACCGAAGAGCAGAATCAATCAGATCAAGGAAACTAGCCAGCTGAGCCAAAGGCCCAATAAAGGAGACGTGTTTTGTGCTTCCTTTGGTTTAGAGTTGTCACTGGGAGAAAGTGGGGCTATGCCTTCTGTAGTATGGAAATGTAAATTTGAGGAAAGCTTCACCTGTTTACATTGCGCCTGTCAGACATTTGAATTACATTTATTTATTTTGGGGCCTTTCACAAAATGGCACATGACACGAAGGATACACAAATTTGTGTCATCCTTTGTGAGTGGCTCGGAAGGCTAAATCTACGTATAATGTACAGGGTCCACCCCTCCTTGAAGCTTTCCTATTCCTCAGCAGGAAATTATCCAAACACAAACAGAGAGGGATTAATATCAGCAGCAGAAAAACCCAAGAACAAAAAAAAAGACAAGTTGCATAACAGAGATGGCTCCCAACACGTTTCAGTGCTAATGTGTGTTACGAAGTTGTTTTTAGGATTACTAAGAGAATGGAGGGTGAAGCACCTTGAATATCCCCAAAGGGCTATAGATGATGGTGGTGGTGTTGATGATCCTATGATTTGATGATGAGAAGCTAAGTTGCCTCTACATTCTTCTCCAGCAGTCGGTGAATACAACCATAGTGAATTAGAGCCAGGGGAATTGTTGCAGATGTGGACATCAAATGGTACTGTATGTCCTCATTTCTCCCTACTTTGCTTTTGCCAGTCTGGGAGAGAAGAACAGAAGATTTCTTTCAGTTCCATGCGATTGGCTAGATAGCCTGTTTAGTCTGACTCAGTATAAGACAGCTCATTATATCTGTTCATGAGAAGTTTCTAGGTGTTTGGGGTTTTTTTCCTAGTGGAGTGGAGTGGCATTTACAGCCTTGTTAGCCAAGAGCCATTCTTCTCTCTCCATCTGATGCCTGCTATGTGGGTTTCACAACTTTAGCAAGTTATCTTAGATGTAACTGAAAGGGTTTTGATGGTGCTGTGATCTACCGTGCCCTGGAGCAAATTATGTCACTATCTTATATGTTAGAGGAGTACAAGTGCTTTGAATTAGGGCTTGTAACAATAGGATTTCTGTGCTCATCTTTCTGCCCACTAGAAATCTAACACTGCTCAGGATTGCACCTCTTTTGAAATGGGAGGTGGTGGGAACCATGATCTTACTTATCTGTGAGCTTTGGTTTTCAACTGTGCTATTTCCCCATTGCATTGCAACCAAGACTGAATTCCAAATCCGCCTCAGCAGCTTGCTCTACTGACTTCAAATAGGTGATGACAGAACATGCAGGAGTGGTACTATGACCAATCTTTGACCTCTAAAACAGACAGGATAAAAGTTGGGCCCTTATGCTAGACAAGATCTACAGTTCATCAAGTGATGCAAGTCCTTAATTCAGTCGGGGGCCTTTCCCCAATTCCTTGAACTCGGGGTGTAGGAACAGAATTTGGGTCCTGTTCCAACAGGGCACACTCTTAACACAGAACTCTTGCTAAGAGTATGAGCAGGATTTCAGCCCCAGGCTCCTGGCTGTTATTTAATAAACACGCACCAAGTCATTTCTCATATTTCATAAAGGGCAGTCCCCTATTTTTAAAGGGTAGTGGAGGACAGCCATCTCTCTGAAGGATGTCCTGGTCAAGTCTGGTTTAAAGATAAGGAATCCTAAAAGGGAGAGCTGGAGGGGCCTTGAAGTTGCCCATCAACAGCTCTCAACACCTGGTCAACAGACTGTGCAGGCAGGCAAAGTTTTTCTCCCTGAGGAAGTCTTCTCACATAGTGCCTGCCTCACTGTGGTGAGATTTGTTCTACTACTTAAAGCATAGTAATTATTTTTAAAGTGTATGTCTCTCTCTCTATATATATATATAAATTGCCACATGCAGATTTTACACAAAATGGTATCTTCATTTGTCCTCTCTTTTTTCGGCACTACGTCACTGGCCACCCTAACTCTCTCACACATAGTTTAATGTAACGTGTAGTTTGCCCACATCACTTCCAGTATGCAAGAGTGTTTTACTTCTTTCTTCATTGTCTGGAGAATGCATGAGATTTGAGTCACTTGGTAGCTCTAGGCTTAGCTGCATCTGGATGGAGTCAGTAGCTTCCCTCATTGTTTTGCCCTGGCTTAACCCAACTTCCATAAAGATGCATCCTCAAAGTCTTCCATGGAATCAGGGCTGCCCCGAACGCTTGTTAAAATCAGGTGGCGACCTCAGGCAGCAGATCCTGGAGAGCAGTGAATGACAGTGAGCTGTTGGTGTCACATGGCTTGCCCCTCAACTAGTCTGCTGCCATCAGATGTGGTGAAGGACACTGTCTTATCATCAGTATTGAAGTAGGGTGGGAGGGGGGATAATGAGAACATAAGAGGAGCCTGCTGGATCAGGCCAGGGGCCCATCTAGTCCAGCATCCTGTTCTCCCAGTGGCCAATTAGATGCACAAGACCACTTGTCTCTCCTGTGGTTTCCAGCAGCTATGGAAGAAGAGCAGAGCTGTCATGGCTACCAGCCTTGTCCTCCATGAATTTATCCAATCCTCCTCCAAGTTGATGGTCATCACTGCCTCCTGTGAGAGCAAGTGCTCTGGGGGAAGAGATAGTTTCCTCTGAATTTTCCAACGTCCAGCTTCCATAAATTCTAGTGCCGTCTTGTTATTTACCCCAGGCAGCAAAATGCTTGGGACACAAGTGCTTGTAGCACTAATGCAGTGCTGGGGCATTTGCAAGGAATAATATGGATAATACTTCCCCTCCTTTCCTTTGCTCATGGAATCTTTCCTAAGGCCACCTGTTCATGTTTTCCTACCTGCAGCATGGTGCCCCCATTGGAGACACAGTGAAGGCAAGATCAGCACTCTTCCCTCCCACTGATTTTACATTAAAATGCCCCTCTACCCACTCATGTTATCATGGCAAACATAGGTTTGTGAGCACACAAAGCTCACATCCCCATTTTACAGACAGAAAACAGCCGGGGCTGTCTGCCAAGTTCATAGCTGAGCGAGGATTCAAATGCAAGTTTCTAAGTTTCAGATCTAGTACCCCGGTTGCTGGCCCAACTGTTCTCACATTTAAGCGTGTGTTTTTTTATAATGCTTGAAATTAGATTAAGCACCATTTGTCGTTGAGTGCCAGGATCACAGAATTAGAGTACAGCAAGGGCCTTTTCCAGATAATTGCACTGAGAAAAGTCATTGCAAAATTGTTACTTAGTTGTTGCATTGGATCCAGATGTCTTTTCCAAAGGGGTTTTTTTTTTGTGTGTGTGTGCTTCTGTTGTTGGTGTAGCAAAGTTCATATTGTTTTGTTTTAATCTAATTTTTGTAAATATAACAGGGGAGAAAGAAAAATTGTGAGCTGACATTAACAATAAAAAATATCCCATTGATCCTGACTTAAACTTGGCCACCGACTTGGAAAGCTTTAAAAGAAGATTAGACGCAGTCATGGAGGAGAAGGCAATCAATGGCTACTAGCCACAATGGCTATGTTGTACCTCCCTTGTCAGAGGCAAGATGCCCCTGAACACCAGCTGGCAGGGAATCACAAATATGGAGAGTGCTCTTTGTGCTAAGGTTCTTCTTGCAGGTTTCCTATGGGCATCCGGCTGACCACTGTGAGAACAAGTTGCTGGACTAGATGGGCTATTGGCTGGATGCAGTAGAGCTCTTCTCATGTTCTTCTTACATTAAACATATGAATTAACAGAGGCAGTCTATATCTCCAAATACTGTAGGTATCCAAACAAGATCAGCCACATCGGATGATCTGTGCCGGAATTATTATGTTCCTTTCATTATTCTGCTTAGGGTAGCTTTTCCAATGGGAGCAGGAATGTTGTATTTGAACTTCCCTGGGTCTTTTTTACTTCCTCCTTTCCTGGAATTTTCATTTGTATTTCTGAATTTAAAACATACCAGTTAAGCACACAGTACCCAATAAAAACCAAAGCAGGAGAAGAAGGAGGGTTTTGTTTTTTTGTTTTAGAGAAGGCAGGAGGGAAGAAAGAAAAAGAACCAAACAAAACCCTTTGTTCCCTTTTTAGTTCACCTACATTAGCCAAATTCAGAAGTAATTCCGAACAGCTGAGGTTAGCCTGGGACATCTAATCCCTCAAAAGCTTGGTCTGAATTCCAGAACCAGAATGTGGCGTTGAGTCTCCTCGATGACGAGTAAAATCTAATTCTTGCAAAACCTCTGGAGCAAGGAAAACCAGCTGAGAAATTGCATTTTGAACAGAAGCTCTGGCAGCATCTGATGTGGTGCCCAATGGAGTCAAGGGAAAGGCTGAGCCAGCAGCGGATCACAACCTCATGGAAGGCATTCCCCCGGGCGTGAGATTGGATGTGATGTGGAGTGGAGATTGGGATCAGGCATGCTGCACCAACCCCTCTTCTTGCCCAAGCATCTGGTTGGGCACTGTGAGAACAGGATGTGAGAAGGGCCACTGGCTCTTCCATTCAGCATGGCTCTTCTTCTGATCCTCCGCTCTTAAGCTCTGTGTGTTGGGGAGGGTACATGGGGACCATAATACATTCATTAACTGAGATGATCCTAAGCTCCAAACCCATGACTTGTGACTGCTCGGTTTTGCTCGGGTACTGCCAATCTTGCCTTCAAAGCCTGTGCATCTTGTGCTACTGGCTTCTGCAGCAAGGTTGGTGGCAATGCATGATGGAGCCTTCTCTCCTTGGTGCCTTTACGCCTGTGGAACTCCTTGCCTCAAGGTTATCACCCTCTTTATAGGTGTTCTGCAGGCAATTGAAAGCATCCTGTTACTACAAACAAGGATTTTGAATTACAGTGGTATCTCGGGTTGCAGACGCTTCAGGTTATACACTCCGCTAACCCAGAAATAATACCTCAGGTTAAGAACTTTGCTTCAGGATGAGAACAGAAATCACGCGACGGCAGCACGGCGGCAGTAGGAGGCCCCATTAGCTAAAGTGGTACCTCAGGTTAAGAACAGTTTTAGGTTAAGAACGGACCTCCAGAATGAATTAAGTTCTTAACCCGAGGTACCACTGTAGTTGCTGCTTAATGTTTTGATTCTGAGTACTCCTCTTTGTGTGATTGATTGATTGATTGATTGATTGATTGATTGATTGCTGCTGTCTTTGGTTTGACATTTTGTTACCTTATGTTCGCTTTTATATTTGTAATATAAATCCAAAACTGAGAGCCTCCTTTGTATTAAGAAAGTGGAAATAAAAGAGGCAAGACACAAGTGTGGGGTAAACTAGGGCAGATTTATTAACTATAGCTGAAAAACATATGAACAACAGAACTCAAGAACTTCTAAACTTCTAAGCTGCATAAGGGGGATGAGACCATGTGCAGGAAACCATCCAAAAGCCCTGTCAGACGTCTAAGCCTGTTGGAACTGGATGAGTCCACCCTGCAGCGAGTCAGGCTGGTACTACTCCCAGCCCCTATTCCCCCTGCCACACTCCTAAAGTAAGGAGCGAGGCATTCCTGATTCATACCCTTTCCAAGCTTCTGGACTGACTCCAGCTACCTAGGCTGGACATTGGATCCTTCTAGGCAGGTAGACGTGTAAAGGGCTCCCTGTGCCAGGTAGGCTTTGCTCAAGCAATCAAGGCCTTCTTGAATTCTGGCACCACCCTTGCTTATTTTTCTGGATGGTGACACCTGGCTTTTCCTTCAGTCGTGCTTCCTGGTTTGTCCCTCCCACCAGGGAGCACATGGCCAGAGCAGAGAAAAGGGAAGTCCTGTTGCATGAGCAAAATTGCACTTACACACTGTTGGATACAATTCCGGCGATATCTAACAGCCAACGACGCGGAGAGGGCTGATCTCAGAGCCTCTCTCCCTCTCACCCACCCTCATTGACTGGGATCCAGCAAAGGTTTGTGCAGCTTTGCACTCAAGAGACAATCATACCCATTTGCTTACTCGGTGTACACAACAACATTTTCCGCGGCTGCTATTCTAGCACTGTAGACTGCACCTTGCCTTTCCAGTGAGCAAAATAAATAATTCAAAGCATAAATGTATTTGAATTTCAATTTAAAGGGGGGGGGATTGTTAATTTCAAAGATGACAGTATTATAGTAGGATTGTGCTAACATGGGGAAAATATTTCCTGTCTTCAAAAGTGACTTGAATTCCAACTATGTTCAAACATTTCTCATTTGAAAAAGTTTCCCGAAAGCATTAAAAATAGATTCCAGCTGACAGTCACTTCTTATTGAGTTCCGAGAGTGGGGCAGATGATGGTTTTGGATAGAAGGGGTGGGTGAGGGGAGGGATAGACCTGATCACTAAGAAAAATGAATATTTCCGCTGGAACGTTCATGACAAAAAGAGACAAACTAGACAGAAAAATTGCAAAATAAATTACAGGGCTCTCCTTTTAATCACTAGAAGGTGATAACTTCAAAATTACCTGAGCAAAATCACAAGGACCTGCAGAAATATAGAGCAGAGTTGAGAATTCTGATCAAAGAAGATAAGCAATTATTTGTACCATGCGAAGAGCTAAAACATTTTTTAAAACAGCTCAGGACCAGGATACGTAACAGATTGGCTTAGCACTTATCACTGCACTTTGTAGGGGTCAGCTTCCTGCAGATACCATTTTATCGGGAAGTCCAGTCTGTATGATTTAGGAACCTGGCCTTTAGCGTGCTGGCAGCTACACCTTGGAATGCCCTCCCGTTATGTAGAAATACAGCCAATCACATAAATCAAAACACCTCAAACAAATACCCTCTCCAGAATAACACCGCACCACACAACTGAACCCCTCACTCAATAGATAGCCCCCCAACACCCCATCTCACATTGAAATACCACACAGACTAATCCAAAATAAGTTACAGGTAGGTAGCCGTGTTGGTCTGCCATAGTCGTAACAAACAAACAAAAAATTCCTTCCAGTAGCACCTTAGAGACCAAGTTTATTATTGGTATGAGCTTTCGTGTGCATGCACAGAATAAGAAACTTGAACCCTCATGTCATCCAGTCTTTCTGTTGAGCCACACAAAAAAAAACATTCTGTGTGGTGAGCCAGCATAAGCACAGCGAAGGATGCTGGAAGGGAGACCCTCCCACTGTTCAACCCATCCTGACAGCTACTGATGTAAACAGCAAAGCAGTGTGGGTCAGTTTACAGGAAGGCTCCTCCAGCAATTTGGTAAGGCTCAGAGACTTCAGAAGGCAATATAGGACCAGGACAGGACTACACGGGGCAACTTTGATGCTCCCAGTCACTCCGTCCTCTCCATCTGAATTTCTGTCTGAATGGCCAAAATGTGTGAGTGCTAAGAGGGTAAGCAAGCACAATTTATGACATTACATCGTTGTGGATCATGAGATTTGTTTGTTACAGCATCGGCCTTAGCTTCTAATATTCTAGCTTTGTAGAAGAGGAAGCAACACGAGCCTTAACTCTGATTTTAAGCTGGCAAGGTTTGGTTGGGATGTTTATATTTATTTATATTTATATATAATTGTACATAGTTTTAAGGGCTTCTTTCTTTCTTTCTTTCTTTCTTTCTTTCTTTCTTTCTTTCTTTCTTATTTCTTCAATAATCTCATACCACTAGCAGATTTCCAAAAGCGGGTTTTCTTCATGATGTGGCCATTTTTATGAAACTTCCCACCAGCAACTTCAACACGGTTCCGAGACAGGCAGAACAATCAGTTTGTTGAATTACATGTACATTTAAGTACTCCTCCAGAGCCTGTGCCAGTGCGTACAGAATTCTAAGATAACTGTTGGCTTGGACTACAAACATTTCTAGAATTAACCACCAAAGAGAGGGGTTTTTTTTCAGAAGGGAGAGGGGGGTCAAAGGAGGAAAAAATGAACATATTAAAGAGTAAACAAGCAGTAAAAGGACAACCGCAGCAATGCACACAAATAGGCCTTAGGAAAACACACTCACAAACGCACACACCAGCTTTTGGAGTTGGGAAAATGCTTATAAATACCAGAGGTGAAAGCAGTCTCCTAGTATTTTGTCATCTGCGGCAAGCAAGCAGACTTGCGTTGGGGAGCAGCAACGGACAGCAACAAATGCAATTATGCCTTTCTGAAATACCTGTAGGCTTCACTGAAATATCACCCTAGTTCCTTCAGCCCAAGGGACTGGAAACTGTTTGCATAAAAATAATTAGCCATCAGGCAGCTTCATTGCCAAGACGTGCAAAGGGGCTGTTACATCTAACTGGGCTCAGCCCCATTAGGGTGACAAATTTGTGTCCCTTTCTGTCTTATTCTGATGTTCCTTTCTGAACTCTCACACATCGTGTGATATGTTACAGGTCCAAGACCTCAGCAGCACCCATACTGGACACACATAAGGGTTTTTTTTTAAAAAAAAAGGTAAAGGACCCCTGGATGGTTAAGTCTAGTCAAAGGCGACTATGGGGTGTGGTGCTCATCTCGCTTTCAGGCCAAGGGAGCTGGTGTTTGTCCACAGACAGCTTTCCAGGTCATGTGGCCAGAAAGACTAAACCACTTCTGGCGCAACAGAACACTGTGATGGAAACCAGAACTCATGGAAGCACCGTTTACCTTCCTGTCACAGCGGTACTTATTTATCTACTTACACTGGTGTGCTTTTGAACTCTTAGGCTGGCAGGAGCTGGAACAGAGCAACAGGCGCTTACCCCGTTGTGGGGATTTGAACCGCTGAACTTCCGATCAGCAAGCCCAAGAGCCTCAGTGGTTTAGACCACAGCGCCACCCGTGTCCTACACACATGAGGAGAGGGGTAGGAAAAGCATGTCATTTCATCCCCATGTCCAGTTGCTAGGCCTGAAGGAAAGACACTCATCATGTGCACATATAAGGCTGCAATCACTAGCATTCTTACTTGAAAGTCAGGATGGGGAAGAAATCCAATTTGGTTTGCATTTAAATGTGACTCTACCTAACTCACACTACCTGAAACAATATGCAAGCCAAAACACAGCTGTCTTCTGGAATTCATACTTCTCTGAATTTTGCAATTCCATTCTCCAGCCAAGTAACAAAATGCATCAGCTAGGGTAAAGTTGCATTAAAATGCATGTATTCATGGAAATAACATTCATTATGCATTGTGTTAGGGGAACTTTAAATATTAGGGAAATTATGCTCTACAAAAATGAGTATATCAGGCAAAATTGTGTGTGTGTGTATATATATATATATATATATATATATATATATATATAGTGCAGTTTGCACGAAAATGCAGATGAATTTTAATGAGGACAATTTGTTAGAAAGTCACCAAGTGTTGTGGAAATGTAGCAGCAGACTTACAACTAGAAAAAATGAGAAACTGAGAGAAACCAAAATTGACACGTTCATCTATCCATCCTTACTTGGAAGTTAAGTCCTTCAAAATCACTGTCTTCAGAGAGAATATGTTTAGGGTGAAAGCCTTAATGCACAATACCTACCCTTGAAGGTAAAATCGCATCATAAATAAAATCTCTTAAACATGAAATAAACACTTGAGGCAAACTCAGGCTGCAACCTTTGAAAACCTCTTAGCAAGTAGCTGCTTGCTTAACAAGCTTTAACTTTATATTACTAATGTGTTGCCCCAGACATCTAGCTTACGCTTTGTCATAGAATTTCAGAGTTGGAAGGGACCCACATGGGTCATCTAGTCCAACCCCTTGCAATGCAGGAATTTCAACTAAATCATCCATGACAGATGGCCATGCAACCTCTGCTTATAAACCCCTAAGGAAGGAGAGTCACACATTACAATTCTGAAATAGAAATAACAGTGCATTTGTCAAGATAAGCTTTCCACATTCTTAAAGAGAGATGAAAAATATATTGGCACTGTAGGATGAGATTATTTTTAATTTCAGACCCTAACAGCAGCTTCACTTGACAGGAGCACTCAGTGGTGACCTCTGGGTCAAGGTAAGTAAAGAGCTAACTAATATCAGTGAGTACACTGGGCTTCTACTCTTGCTTGGGTTTAAATAATACTTTTTGGGGGAGCCATTACTTTAATGGCCACTGTTAAATAGGAAGATATTTGCCAGCAAGTTCAGTTCCTATAATATCCTAAGGCTGAGCTATTCTGCAGTTTTTGAAACTGCTTGCAGTGAATGAACTGGTATATGAGAACAATCATATTGGTGAGTGAACTAGGTTCCCCCTTCATTACAATGTACCCAGAAAAAGATACACAATCAAATATTATATCACAGATATTAACAAACTGCAATATTACGTGCAGTGCTATTTTTCTAGAAAAAAAGTGCTGGAACTCACCACGAACACCATGAACTTATCCATTTTTCTCTTATAATGGCAATGGCACCCACCTGAGAAGTGCCGAAACTGAGTTCCAGCGATTTCCAGCTAAAAAAAAGCCCTGATTACGTGTCTGTGTGCTATAGAGAAATTATGTTCTAACTGTTTTAATGGGAAGATGATTATTTGCCAGACTGTTGTTATTTCATAAGCCGCCTCTTCTATTCCTTCAACAACTTTTCTGTTGGAGCAATAATCAGATTACCTTATCAAAATATGTATTTTATTAATTTTAGTAGTTACAATGAGTATTTTTTGAAGCAATGGATATTGAATGATTTTGAAAAGTTTTAACTTTTATGTTGTTGTTTTTCAATTCCCTTGAAAAAGAACACAACTGAAAAAATGTCAGCAGTCAGATTAATCCTGGCATGTGTCTGTGGATAAATACATTTTTAACACCTAAGATTCACCTCTTCTTCTTGTTCAGACTAGCAGTATGTCCACAAATTCCATGCCACTTGGGCACAAAAGGGAAAAACCTGCACACAACCGAAGACAGGTTGGGTCTTCGCTGAAATCAGCGGGGAAATGAGAACTGTGGTAAAATATAACAAACGTCTCCTCAAAAATAAAAATGCCAGACAAAACAAAAAATGCTTTCATTTCACACTCCAAGTACTAGGTGAGTTTCCCTGGGTAAGCATAGAAAAATGCCACCTTTGAAAAGTCTATTATTTATTCCCACATACTGCTCCTCAGATGATCTTTGTGAAACCTTCATCAATCCAATGCCCTCCAAATGTTCTGGACTCAAACTCCCATCAGCCCCAGCTAGCCTGGCCGGTGGTCGGAAATGATGGAAGTTGTCGTCCAAAACATCTGGAGAGCACCAGGTTTATGTATGCGTTCATGTTGGAATACATGATACCTCCATGATAATCGATTGCTTCTGCTTCACAAAATGGTGGCTTGGAATTGGGAGTTATTTTCATATCCCCCCCCTTCATGTTTCTACAGCAAGGCAACCTGATAGAAACAATAGTCTTAGTTGGCAGACTTGTGACAGTGGCTTCACACAAGCAGGCAATTGTGTTACAGCTGTAGTTTGTGACACAGAAGGCAGTTCTTTTCCGTTGCATAAACTTATTTATAACTTGGCTCGTATTTTGACTGTAAGTTCCTTATGAACAGGGGTTGTTTATCCTTTCGGTATTTGCCCACTATGCACCACACTGAGGTCCTGTTTCATGACTGTGGTAACCTGAGCAGATCCCCAATAACAACAATAATAATAACGCACAAAGGAAAAAGGAAAGGGGTGAAGTGTATGAGGTTGTGCTTGGTTGCTTTTGCTCTCCTTTGCCAGATAAAAAGTTTATTGCAAAGTTGCTGCTCGCATGTTGTAACTTTAGGAAGACCCAGTGAAAGTCGGTGACAGCTGCACTGCGGAGGCTGCCAAAAATCGCTCTCGTTGGCTAATTTCCGCCAGTCCTGTTACTACAAGTTCTATCCTGAGCAGCGGTGTTGGCAAGCCTCGAAATTTGCACAAAGTTCAGATTAGTTCACTGCCGTGGAAGTTGCTGGCTCTTCCGCTGCATCTCCGACCGAGTGGAAATCCATCAGATTAGTTTTTAAGTTGTCTGCTTAACTTTTGGAAGAAGCGTTTGTAGTGAGGGCGAACCTTCGCTTCCTGCAAATCTCGATAGCTAGCAATGCAATCCTTCACACAGTAGCGGCCTGTGAGGTGGGGAGGTCACTGATGCTCTCCCGGCTTCTGAACACAGTACGTTGCTGGTGCTTAATGGAATGAAATGGGAAAGGAAGAAGAGTGGGGACCTCAGTGTTGTGAGGTGTGGTTCAGCCAATCCAACAGTCTTGCCTGCACAGAGATGAGATCTCCACATCTCATACCTCCCCATATCCCTTCTGTAAGTACTAGCATCCCTCTTCAACTAGCCACCAGCAGGCTAGTATTTACAAGACTCTACATTGGCTCCCAGTACGTTTCTGAGCACAATTCAAAGTGTTGGTGCTAACCTTGAAAGCCCTGTATACCTGAAGGAGCATCTCCACCCCCGTCATTCGGTCCGGACACTGAGGTCCAGCTCCGAGGGCCTTCTGGCGGTTCCTCACTGCAAGAAGTTAGGTTACAGGGAACCATGCAGAGGACCTTCTCAGTAGTGGTGCCTGCCCTGTGGAATGCCCTCCCATCAGTTGTCAAGGAGATAAGCAACTATACAACTTTTAGAAGACACCTGAAAGCAGTCCTGTATAGCAAAGTTTTTAATGTTTTACTGTGTTTTTATATCCGTTGGAAGCCACTGAGAGTGGCTGGGGCAACCCAGTCAGATGGGTGGGGTACAAATAATAGAATTATTATTATAAGTGAGCCTTAAAGGGACACCTGATGAGAATGCAGGATTTGACAAATAAATCTCAGCGTCTCTTGTTGACTATGGACAGTCCTCTGCATAGGCAATTCACCTGCAAGTTTGGTCATAGTGGGAGCTGAGAGAGAGCAGCGTCTGGAGAACTGGCTGCTTAAACAACACAGAAGCAGGGAGAGACAATAGTATGTTAGCTGAAGCACCTTGGGGCACAGAGTTTCTTGCTCTTTTTCTGAGGACTTATGAGGGTTGGCAGTTCTGCTGCCTCTGCTTGAACATCTGTAAATAAAGTGACTATTGGGTGCTACCTGTGCTCTCTCCTCCAAAGGAAAGTAAACAAGATAGCACTGAACTTCAGAACTTCACCCCTGTTTTCTGGCTCCCTAAATATTACTATGGGTGCCCCAGTTTCTTAAGAATGCATAATAATATACAAGCAACAAGTAAAAGGGTTCATAAAAAGGCAGACCTAACGATGCATATGGAAAGAAGGAAATACTCTTTCTCCACATATGAATATAAGTGAAATTTGTTTTGTAGGTGTGGGGAGTGGCAGCCATATGTCTTGATCTGAAGAAATGGTTTTGAAAGCTTTTATGCAGATGGTATCTAACACCTAAAAGAATGAGCCATATATGGAGATGTAGAAGCATATGGCCCGTGTTTTGGGGGGAATGCATTAGTATCTAAAAGTACTGGATAATATCGAGGAAATCACAGGATACCAACTAACATTCAAACAGTTTGGCAGCATTAAATGACGAGTATGGGGGGGGGGGCAGAGAAATGATTGCCATCCTAGCTGCAGTGAGTAAATGAACAACCAGCTCTAACTGGGAAAACCTCCATTTGTAAGAGATTGGCAAAGCATGATTTGGGATGTGGTAGATAATGCTGAAATCCCATAGACATTATTAAATATACAAAGGTAGATAAGGAAGTTTACCTTTTGTTGAAATTTGGTCTATGTTTATTAGGCACTAGAACAAGATAAACAATTCTGCACTTGTAGTTTTATAATGTGAATTCTTTCTTCTCCTCCTCCTGTAATGAATATATATAGGGTGGAATTGTAGTTTGTGAGGTGGAACAATGCCTCCTCTCCTCTCCCCTTGCACTATTCTGGGGGTTTTCCTGATCCCCCAATTTCAGGGGGCACCAGGGGGCACACAGCAAGGAGGGGAAATCCTGTTGCACAGGGCCGGATTTAGGTTTGATGAGGCCCTAAGCTACTGAGGGTAATGGGGCCCTTTATATGTCCACCTGTCCTTTGTCGAACACACATTGTCGCTGTTTTTTGTGTTGAATATATGCTATATGGTAATTTATGGACCTAATGGGTATCTAAAGCCATTTCCACATGTTGCCCTGCAACCAGTCCATGCAGAATATAGGCACCCTATATATAGAAATGAGCAAACCAGTGATATTTTAGGGAGCAGGCTAGCAGGTGGGGCCCGTTACTTACATCATAGGAGCCTACACAACACAAAACACTGTTGCTGTGTGTAGGTTTTATTTGTTTTTTATCTTATATTTTGGAAATGTACATCCAGGATTTTTTTCTTTAATTTTTCTTGGGGGGCCCAAGAGAGTGGGGCCCTAAGCTATAGCTTGTTTAGCTTATACGTAAATCCGGCACTGCTGTTGCATCAGCAAAATCACTCCTGTAGGGTTTGTGCTGACAGGGCTCTTCACAGGTGAATTGTGCCCATGGAAATTTTTTTGCAACAAACATATAGGGAAAAGGGTTACTTCACTGCTTTTTTATAGACGAAGAAGAAGAAGAAGAAATAATTGCTTGAAAATGATGGCTGGTTGCTGGTGTGCTGTCCCAGCAATGCTATCTGAAACAAAGAAGCAGCACAGCCTTCGTTGAGGGAGATGCCAAACAGCTCACAGACACATCTTTCAAAAGAGGAGGACTCATTATTTTACCAAAAAAAAAAAAAAAAAAAAGTGCAAGGGAGGGGATGGAATAAAGAAAGGATCCTTGTGGAAAGAACCTTGAGTTACAACATAAGTTTAAACCTGCTGATATTAACAAATAGATGCAATAAAAGGTGCCTTTAAAAAAAGAACATTCGGAATTGGCAAGCTTGATGGAAACTGCTGCTTGGTTACTACGGGCAAAATACTGGAAAGCAAAAATAAAAAGGATGGATTGCTGAAATGCGTGACTACGCAGTAACAAGCAAATTGATGGATTATATAAAGGGTCCATCTACATGTTGCAGATCACTTGTAGCTGGTCGTTACCTCTCGTTTTTTATTTTTATTAATTGCAGGTGTGCGAGAGGAGGGCATCCTTGTCAGGAATGCAGCATGCAGGGAGGGAAGGCTTATCTCTTCCCTCCCCATCCTGGGTGAAACTAATATCACCACTCCTGTGTGATTACAACCCTTGGAAAATACTTTTGTAGGTTTGAAAAAATGTGTTCCAAGTACATGGGACCACTGGGGAGAGGAGAGATAAGCCTACCCTCCCTTGCCTTATATCAGTTTTTGCCAGGGTGATTCAGGCTTTTACATTTGTCTTATGGTTCTATTCATTCTGGTGTTATGTAATTTTATCCAGATTTGTGTGTGTGTGTGTGTTTTAATATTTGTTAAGACAAACAGTCCTTTCTTTTTAAAGCAACATGCTGTGATTTGCCAGGGAAATTCAGTATTCTAAGCTTGTTCATGTTGTAATTTATGTGTCCAAGTTAACTTCTGTTTCTTACTTTTGTTCTGTTAAACATTGTTGTTAATAATAATAATAATAATAATAATAATAATAATAATGATAATGGTATAATGACTAGAAATGAATGAATATGATCTACACCACTATAATTTCCCAATGTTGCATTAATTAAAGCAAAAGGAGAGAGGAGCGCCGTTTGATCCCAACAGATGGAAGAAGGCACACAGAAAAATAGAACTGTTTATAAACCATTGGAAGCCATATATACAATTTTGTAAGCCGGTTCCTTTTATATCCATTTTGCAATATTGTTTATTGCAAATAACCATTGTAAGAATTGTGAGAATGGTCATTTAGGCTACAATTGGATATGCACTTACCTGGGAGTGAGTCCCAGTGAACTCAATAGGACTTACTTCTGAGCTGGCATGCATAACATTAGTACTTTGGTCTGTTCATTTTATTTTTTTAGGCCAGCATATATGTTTTTTTTAAAAAATAAAAACTTAAGCTGAAGAATATTACACCAAAGATGCATCTAAATAACTTCCCTAGTGCTATAGGCATCCTGTCAGAGCAAGAAATTTCCACTTGCACAATGGGACTTTCCCTCCTTTCCTCCCCTTCACACCCCTAGAATCTGTTTCTGAGTTTCCCCACAATCCTCCAGAGCAGATCTGTGGAGGGTGCAGGGTGTGGGAAGGGGGAAGAGAGAGGGGAAACTCCCATTGTGCAAGCGGAATTTTCTTGTGCTGACAGAATGCTTACTTCGTGCTGCATCTGATACAAGCCACTGATCTTAATGGGTCTACGTATTCTAAGCTTAATTAAGTCTAGATCCAACCTAATACAGTGGTATCTCGGGTTAAGAACTTAATTCATTCCAGAGGTCCGTTCTTAACCTGAAACTGTTCTTAACCTGAGGTATCATTTTAGCTAATGGGGCCTCCTGCTGCTGCCGCGCTGCCAGAACACGATTTCTGTTCTCATCCTGAAGCAAAGTTCTTAACCCGAGGTGCTATTTCTGGGTTAGCGGAGTCTGTAACCTGAAGCATATGTAACCTGAAGTGTCTGTAACCTGAGGTACCACTGTACTGTTAGAAATCCTATGTGCCTAGGTGAATGCCCAAAGTATTAAAAGGCTCCAAAGGTGTCTCGTGTGAGTCAAAACACACATCTCTCCATGCAAAACTGCTTTCCCTGAATTCTGCAAGTTCCCCATCCTCTGGAGCCTTCATGCCATCCCAGAAGGTCCCCTTAGCCATTCAGAACAGCTTTTCTGAGGGCATGGAGGGGCTTCAGGGGGAGCAAGGAGCTAGGAATCCTCTGCTCTCCCTTCCCCAGACTCAGCCTTTCAATCTGTACATTCAAAGAGTCAGAGGCATATTATCATCTTTATCATTAATAGGTGTTTAGCAAGGTATTTTTTTTTTTTTTTGTAAAAGATGAACAACATTCTGATCCAACTAGACTTGCAATCGCTGTCTCCCCTCTGTGTTCACACATGCAGACAAATTCAGCGTACGTTTGTAGCATCATATGCCGAAACCTCTCTGCAGTCTGGTACATATACGCTTTCTCAAAACAAGGCTTACTCTCAAGCTGGGAGCTTGGCCTGGAGCAGCAGAAATAATCCTGCTCTGCAAATTATCTGATCATTCAAGCCCTAAATTACATTTCGTTCAAAACAGGGTTATAAATTCAGGTCAATTTACCTCATCTGGGCCTCCCAGGTTTACGAACGATCTAAAGCTCTGCTCAGCTCTTAGCTCTTTTTGCGGGGTGGGGGGTGGGATGGAAGGAAATCTATTGCCGTTTCTTTAACTTCCTGTACCATTCACAGCTCTTTTTCCTTGGTAAAGGAAAAATTCAAGAGTATTCTCCCTCAGCGTTTTTGTTGTTTAGTTTTTAGTGTTTTGCATTTTCCTACATTGTAGAACAGGGCCTTGCTTTGTAACCCAGTCCATGGGAAAAGGCAAGTCATGGGGAACGAGTCACAAAACACAGCGTTGCCTTCTTGCCTCCAAACCTACAGGCCTATTTGTGAAATGTAAAGTATGCAGATGGTGGGAGGCATCTTCCTTGGACATTCTTTGAGCATTTTTGTATTTATGCATTTTCTTTAAACGCAAACTGAATAAAAGTTCAACCTTCCCACCCACCCCCCACCCCCGTATTGTGTGGAAAGGGACTAACACAACCACTGAATTGCTAAGTTGGAAGGAATTTCCAGGGGTCAACTAGGAACCACAGCTTTAAAATCCCTGTCAAATGGCCTCTCTCCTCTCCTGCTTCCCCTTCTGCCTCTTAGTCTGCACTGCTCTCTGCCCCAGCCTCTTCCTGCTCACCAAACCCTGTTGCCTCTTCAGCTTCCGACACCTCCTCCTCCCATTCTGTTCCCTCTTCTCCCTCTGACCACTCACTGTCTTCCCACCACCAATCTCCTAGCTCTGAGCCATCTTCCCTTGGGGGTTCCCCAGCTGGTGTCTCCCACCATTCCTGTGTCCAGCGGGTTCATGGCATGACCCACTGAAGTAAGTGCATTCAAATTAGTCACGACTGACTTATGGCCATTGATTTCAATGGGTCTGCTCTGAGCATGAGACAACCCAAATGAAATGCCTTGTGGTTGTCGCTGTTTTCTTGGAATTTGTGGAGCCGGTGGTGGTAGGGAAGTAACATTTCATAGAAATGTAGAGTTGCACTGGACCATGAGGAATCTTTTGCCCAACATGGGGTTAATAATTCAGCTTTCAAGTTTCCTTGAGGAGAAATGCAGATGAGTACTCTGAATATTGTGCTAAGGAACCTAAAACTATCCTCAACTGTACTACCACTGCGACTTATTTTTTGTTAGTCTGGATTGCTTCAGAAACTCATTTAAAGAAACTGGAATGTACAGTATGGGTAATGCAAAGTTAGTAACATATAACTGCCCTAAAACAAACTATGTATTTAATGTTTTCATTGCTTTATTACAACAGCCTCTTCCCAAATAAACATTTGTATAACACAGTATGTAAACAGAAGGTTACAGCCAAGCAAAACTGTGATGGCAGCAGGGACAGAATTAAGCATTTCAAATTGTATTTAGTGTTGTGTTCACTCCATAACCTATATACAGTGGTAGCTTGGTTTAAGAACAGCTTAGTTTATGAACAACTTGGATTAAGAATGCTGCAAACCTGGAAGTAGGTGTTTTGGTTTGTGAACTTTGCCTTGGAATGGGAACATGTTCCGCTTCCTGTTGAGTGTGTTCCATTTGTAAATTGAGTCCCCCGCTGCTATGGGAAAGCGCGCCTTGGTTTAAGAACGCTATGGTTTAAGAATGGACTTCCGGAATGGATTAAGTTCGTAAACCAAGGTACCACTGTACACCATTTGAAAAGATTGAGTGCCCTTGAAAAGAGGTAAAATATTGTACATAAACCGATTCAATGTCTGTTGCCCTCTGAACTCATTGTCTCATAATATCAGTGTTTTTTTCCAGAAGGTACTCAAGAGTATGCAGTACCGGCACCTCTTTTTGTTGTTGCTAAAAAGTGTGGCACTTACTGTAACAACTCCATGATGAGTGCACCTATTTTTCTGGGGGCGGGGGGAAACACTCCATGATATACACAGCCTGATTTGGGGGTTGGAAATGCTTTCACATAAACGCAACTTTAGAACCTCGTGGGAGATTGTTTATGCTGAATAGAGATTAATGAGAAAGCCTGGCATTTTGAAGTTCCTATAGGTATTTGTTTAGTTTTGACTCTTCTCGGCATAGTAAAAAGATATATTCCCCTCACCCAGTAATTATAGACCTGACCTTTCCATTATTGTGTGGGCAAAACTCCCACCAGAATCAAGCGTTGTTTATATCCATCCCAGGCCTTCTTCCTGCTGTAATCCAGTTCCGCTCTTGTGAGCAAGATTCAGATCTTTACTGCCACTTACAGTTTAATACTGTGACTTTTATCTGAGTGGAAATCCCACTACATTTCCATAGGATCGAAAACCTTGCAGCCTGATCCAAGGGCGGAGGAAGGGGGTGCGGTGGGTGCAGACCACCTTGGGTGTCACCACTGAGGGGGGTGACAAAATGTAAGGCGGCACTCACTGTGGGGCCTGCAGCGTGCCAGAGCCACGCATCTCTCCTAGGACAGTTTTATTATGTCCTAGGACAGACACGGTGCCTGGGGCATGCGCAGGCTCCGCACTGCCCAAACAATTTGCCCGCTGCCTCTCCCCCCCCCAGCTGTAGGGCAGCTGAGTTGGAGGAGGCAGGCAGACTCTGAAGGCCCTGCAGTGTGTCCCACCCCTAAGGGCACACCTTGCCCCTAAGGGTGGCTCACCCCAACCCCTATGGGCACACCACCCTGGGTGCCAGAGCAGCTTCCTCCGCCGCTGGCCTGATCTTATCTGTGTTTTCTTCAGACATATGTCTCATTGAATTCAATGGGACTTCAACCAGAATGAGGAGCTACTGGAGGTGTACAGTGGCTGCCAAATGCAGTAACCCAAACCTCCTTTTCCTTTCTCTTCCAGGAACACATAATAAAACGAAGGATGTCAGAGAATTCCAACAAAAGCAGGAACAGGAATGGAAATTATCAGGGTTTGCTTATTTCTCCCATGTGCAGAACAGAAGTCAATCCAGCAGATATGATCTGTGTTCACTACTGCTGCTGTTTTCAGTCTGTAAAGGGTGTGTAATTTATAACTTCCTCCTCCCCATTTGCATTGTTGTTTCCTTTGCAATGAAACAAAAGAGGTGGAATAATGTAACGGGGTAATTTATGTAATTAGTTGCACAAGTTGCATTATTTCGCCACAGCAGACAGTGCGACAAATAGTTTAGTTTTTTGGGTGGAAGATGAACTGCAGCAGTAATCAAACGGTGATGCATGGGACATAGAATGGGGAAAAAACAAAACAAAATGTGGACATTGACATAAGCCTCAGTGGAGTCTCATCTCTCCCTTCTCAGCCAATATTCAGAGCAATATACAACAACTGCAGATAAGGGTCCTGGAGGAATATGGATGGCTAAATAGGAAACATGCACCCACTTGCCACCCCAAACAGTGGTCTGCACTTTGTAGACCTGAGGACTGTTTGGAGATGGCGGCAAAGGGAAAAGGGTTCCATTGAGAAGTAAGCTCATAACCTCCCAAGGTGAAGCTGAACTCATGCGGGGTTAGTTCATGTCTCTTATTTGTCCAATTTGCGAGAAAAAATTAAAATTTTAGTCCAATCCTGCCTTGTATCAGAAAAAAACTCCTGTTTTCAGTTAACATATCAAAGCATTTTGAATGGCATCCCTCCCTTTTCTCCCCGCCCCCCTTAACCAAATGCAAAATGTTAAATTGTTGGCTCGGCATGTAACTCATCAGTCTTTGCAGAACTGGGGGGAAGAAGAAAAGAGAAAGTTAGGGAATTGGTCATTTGTGGTTAGAACAATCAGACTAAAATGGTGATTTGTCCCTCTTTAAGCCTCAACTTTTTGTTATTTCTAAAAGGTTAGAATCTTGCCAGGCCAATTTTCCCTCTGAACCAGTAATCAGCATGTAATTTTTATTGCTATCAGACCTTTTGAAAATGACAGGATTCGCTAAGATCATCAACATGTGTTCTACAAATTGGTACATCCTTCAAACCATCATCTGATTTCTTTTGGGAAGGAAATAATTTCTTTTGGGAAAGAAATGAGTTTTTTTTCGAGGTAGGCCCCATGCATTGCCCCTTTGCAACAAAGAACAGTGTAGGGAAATCAAAATGGCACTAATGATAATAAACAAGCTTGCCTCTCTTTGTGGAGAAGTTCAAGAGATCTTTAACATGATTATGTTTATTGATATGTACTCCTTTTATGGAAACAGGGGGCGAGCTTCATAGCTGCTGCATAACTGCAGTCATATTTGTGGTACAGCAGTTGCCTTGCATGCAGAAGGCCTTGGTTTCCATCCTCCGTGTCTCCCGGATAGATCTGAGGAAAGCCTTTGCAAACATTTTGGAGGGAAAATGTATAAAGCTCTTGTGCTTGCTTGGGACAATTTAAACGTTGATAATTGCAGCACAAGAAAACAAAATTCAAATGGACAAAGAAAAGCAAGCTGTGTTTGGCAACAACAGCAAACGGTTCCCAAGAAATAGATGTGTAAACAAGGGTTATTTCTGAATTCTTGAAAATTGCCTGTAATAAGTATTTTTAAAATACACCAAGCTAACCACTGAAAGTAGCATAGTGCCAATTCTCCCATCCCCATCTTGATGTGGGATAGGCGTTAAGCTTGCTTCAAGCATTGAGAAAAAACAATGCAAACAAAAAACAAAAATCCCCAGCAAGCTCAGAGGGAGAAAAAGGAAATAAATGTTGATTTCCTATACTCGTGCTAGTTATATGTTTTCATTTCCTTATAGCAGAGGACAAAACTGCCATAACTGATAGGTAGCTCTGCCCTGAAAAAGGAAACGGAAAGAAATGAAATTGACAAATCCTTCTACTCCTAGTATGATCTACTTATATCATTGTTGAATAATAAAACACTGACCTGTGCCCTCTCTTTCTCTCTGGCCTAACTCATAGGGTTGTTGTGAGGAGATGAAGGCATGACTCAATGTATCTCCCTGTTGCTCTTTGGAAACAGAATAATCTAACAAATAAATAAGTAAAATAACTTGGGATGGACTTTGACAGTGGGTTCCCCCTCCTTCCAACACCTAGAAGTTACTTATTGTCTATGTTTCATTGCTTTCAAGGAGTAGCAATAAAGAATTCATAGTTAACAGCTTACACATGTAACAAGGGTATAGAAGTTTGTAAGGTGTTACTTAGCAACATTCACTGACAGACCGTCAATAGCTAACTAGAGGAATAAAGGAAAAACTCAGCCAAGGCATCAAAATAGCAGATTTAAGTCACTTACTGTGTCTAAAAGATTACCACTGTTGCTGTGAATTTCTCTTAGTGCTATTCCCATCAAACCACTTGGGTCTGATAACTTGGCTACACACACAGGTGCGGTGAACACGTGAAGCCCACCTTGATGAGTTTGTGGGTATTTTTTTACATGCCTCCATATCACCTATAGCTTGGGCAAATAATCTACTCTACAGATAATTTCATGGCATGGAAATGTAGAGTTGGATGTGAGTTGGATGGAGGCATGTGGATAGAAGGCTCCATATTATTCTACCACAACGAATGAATACATCTACATGTGGTACTTTTTTTTGTAAAAGAGTCAAGTGCCACTACTCATAGCTTGGTGAAAGTACCATGGGTACCACCACAAAATGGCAGCTTGTGGTATTTTTTAAAAAAGTGATGGTGCTCCATACCACTAAGTACATAACTTCACTTAAGAGCACAAGCCAGTTTGAGCATATTACACCAATCCTGGCCCAGTTGCACTGCCAATCAGTTTCCAGGCCGTATTCAAAGTGCTGGTTTTGACCTATGAAGTCTTAACTGGCTCAGGACCGCAATACCTCAAGGACCACCTCTCCCCATATGAGCCAGCCTGGAACCTGAGGTGATCAACCAAGGCCCTTCTTCGTGTGCCTTATCCATGAAGGATCCGGTGGGTGGCAAAACAAGAACAGGCCTTTTTTGCAGTGACTCCCTGCTTGTGGAATACTCTCCCTAGCAGTCTGCATTGCGGAAGTAGTGAGGAAAATATTTCCATTCACTGGCTTCTCCAGCTTTCTGATGTGATTAGGGGCTGCTGTATAATTCTCTTTACTGTTTGGCAGGATGTACATGGATGCAGGTGGTGCTGTGGGTTAAACCACAGAGCCTAGGACTTGCCGATCAGAAGGTCTGCAGTTCGAATCCCTGCGACAGGGTGAGCTCCCATTGCTCGGTCCCTGCTCCTGCCAACCTAGTAGTTTGAAAGCACGTCAAAGTGCAAGTAGATAAATAGGGAAGGTAAATGGCGTTTCCGTGCGCTGCTCTGCTTTGCCAGAAGTGGCTTAGTCATGCTGGCCACATGACCAGGAAGCTGTATGCCAGCTCCCTCGGCCAGTAAAGCAAGATGAGCGCCGCAACCCCAGAGTCGGCCACGACTGGATCTAATGGTCAGGGGTCCCTTTACCTTTAGGATGTAAAAACTGATCAGTTTTGGAGTACCGAAAGATTGCCTGAATTAAATGTGGCTAGCAAGAAATACCGTATTGGCCTGAATATAAGCCTCACTTTTTTCTCAAATTCTGACTGTGAAAAGTTAAAGTGCAGCTTATATTCGTGACTTTATGGTATGCAGCCAGGAGTGTGGGGCAAACAGCACCAGGAGCGCAGCAAAGTGGCGCCCGCCCTGTGCGTAGTCCCCTGTCCTCTCCCCCAAGGCCAGGAAGGGAGAGAGCGAGGAAGGAGAAAGGCCGCAGGCAATATAGCGTGGCTGCCCCAGGATGCAGCCAGGAGCAGTGAGGAATCAAGCAGCCTACATACAGATATTTTTTTTCTCCCCCCCTGCTCCAATTTTAAAGGTGCGGCTTATACGATACTGCTGGAAATGCAATGTGCTAATGGCCATGACCTAATAACCTAATAACTCTAGAAAATCTTCACTTCATGACACTAATAGCACCACCCTCTACTTTATAGGGATTGAGGAAGAAATTTGGTTTGGCTTATACCTTAACACAAACCTACCTAACTGGTACTTCCTGAAACAATTTGTGATACAGAAATGAATATATTAGGAGAAACGGCTTGCGGAAATGTGCGTATTATGGTTTAATGTGCACTAAAACAATTTGAATACTTTTTCTTTAATTGCAAACTGATATGGGCAAGAGCGCTTGTGTCGCCGGCCTGCCTCATTGTCACAAGCTGGCACTGCCTTTCGCCTGGTCTTCCTCTCCAGGACCAATCTTCAGCATTGCTCACTAGGAGAAGACGAGGCAAGTGGAGGTTGGAATTCTTCCTTGCTCTTTTTGATGCTTTCTCCTGCTGCTTGGATAGGGCAGGCGGATAGGAAGCAACAGCAAGGAGGAGATGGAGGGTCTCTGGGGATCAGCAGTGTTCTCCTTGCTGCAGCAGGTGCCCTGCAATACTGACCCTTGATACCAACTCTGAATTCTTCTAATCTCTGCTTGCATGTCCAAGTTAGCTTGCTTTTATCAAAGGCACAAGTGTGTTTCCGCACCGATGAGAAACGCCTTCCCCAATGCATAAAAGAATTGCTCTTGCTCTCCTTCTGATCTCAACATAGCCAGCCGGATCATAACCATCTTGCAGCCAACAAAATCCCAAGATTGTTCATGCCCTGTCACTTCCAGTGGATGAGCCCTGGACCAATAAAATGAATTTCCCTACCCACATCTATCACACTAGGTAAAGGTAAAGGGACCCCTGACCATTAGGTCCAGTCGTGGCCAACTCTGGGGTTGCGGCGCTCATCTCGCTTTATTGGCCGAGGGAGCCGGTGTACAGCTTCCAGGTCATGTGGCCAGCACGACTAAGCCACTTCTGGCAAAGCAGAGCAGCTAACAGAAATGCCGTTTACCTTCCCGCCGGAGCGGTACCTATTTATCTACTTGCACTTTGACGTGCTTTCGAACTGCTAGGTTGGCAGGAGCTGGGACCAAGCAACGGGAGCTCACCCCACCACGGGGATTCGAACCGCCAGCCTTCTGATCGGCAAGTCCTAGGCTCTGTGGTTTAATCCACAGTGCTTCCCACGTCTATCACACTACATTAGTACTATTGACTTAATGCTACAGTAGCTTATCCCAATCATCCTGCCTAATGTGACACATTTTTTGGATTAACACAATCTGCAGGTGTCAGTAGGATAGTCCTACTCCCTTCTCCAAGGCCAGAAATGAAAGTGCTTAATAAACACGTCTTGTTGGCAATATAGCCTGATGGTACTCTCTGCTTCATGGGATAGCTTTCCAGTGGCTGTATGCAAAATAGAAAAGACCCCCTAATTCACAGCAGATCTTTGTGCCAGATTCTAGCAATCTTCATACAGGTTCCAGATCACTTGTGTGAGTACTACATTGTTTGAAGCAGCAGCAGGAGTTTAAATTGTCTTAATCAATGGCAAATGGCTGCTTTTAGTTTTGCTCTATCTATCTATATCTATCTATCTATCATCTATCATCTATCATCTATCATCTCTCTATCTATCTATCTATCTATCTAATCTACCATCTATCTATCATCTATCTATCTATCTATCTATCTATCTATCATCTATCTATCATCTATCTATCATCTATCTCTATCTATCTATCTATCTATCTATCTATCTATCTATATCTGTCTATCTATATCTATCTATCTATCATCTATCTATCTATCTATCTATCTATCTATCTATCTATCATCTATCTATCTATCTATCTATCTATCTATCTATCTATCATCTATCTATCTATCAATCATCTATCTATCTATCTATCTATCTATCTAATCTATCTATCTATCATCTATCATCTATCTATATCTATCCCTCTATCTCTCTATCTATCTATCTATCATCTATCTATATCTATCTATCAATCTATCTATCTATATCTATCTATCTATCATCTATCTATCTATCAATCATCTATCTATCTATCTATCTATCTATCTATCTAATCTATCTATCTATCATCTATCATCTATCATCTATCTATATCTATCTATCCCTCTATCTCTCTATCTATCTATCATCTATCTATATCTATCTATCTATCTATCTATCTATCTATCTATCTATCTATCTATCTATCATCTATCTATCATCTATCATCTATCATCTATCTATTATCTATTATCTATCTATCTATCTATCTATCTATCTATCTATCTATATCTATCTATCATCATCTATCTAATCTATCTACTATCCATCTCTCTATCTATCTTGATTTGGATGTTACTGAACTCACCACAGCAAGGAAAACCTCTGGCCACAGCTTCAGTTTGAATAGCCCCTTCAGATCGGTCTGCCAGAGACAAGCCAAATAGATTGAGCTTCCTAAGGTTTTACTCTATGACAGTTTCTTCTGGGCTTTGTGTCATTCTCGTAACTGCTTTTCTGGACAAAGCCCAGGTTGCTGTTGTTTTTTGAAAGCTTGTCTTGTTTGAAAGCTATGTTGCTTGAACTCTGGATCCAGCGCTTCAGGAATACAGCCTTATTAATGATGCATGCATACAAACAGAAGACATCACCACCAGTTTTATCAGAGCTGGGATGATAAAATGGGAGATTTTTATGAAGCCGCTTTGATTTAAGGGAGACTTTTTAGTTGGTAGGCTTTTCATTTTGAGTCCTTGCTACTGTGCTTGGATTAAATCAGAAGAAATATGAAGCAAGGATGGAATCTTAGGACTGCTTGTTTAAGAATTGGTCCTATTGGAATAAGTAGAATTTGAGAGCTGAGGTTTCAGCCCGGAGATTTCACATGCTCCCTTCCTTTGTGTCTTCCTTCCCCTTCTCTGAGAAAATAGAGAAATACTGGTTCAGCTCTGGCTCTGTCTTGCCAGGCCATGGACCGACTCCTCTTCATCCACAATGATGGGAAGGTGTTCCACTTATGTAAATCAAAATGGCACAAAAGCTTCATATTAAATAGGATTTACTTCTGAGTAAATTTACTTAGGGCTTCAGGGCAAAAAATTCACTTTCCCCTCTTTGGACCATCTTCTGTAATGAGTTTGCGATCCTCTAATAGCAACAGAATTTTCATAGGCATCAATAAAATTTAAGTGGCTAACTAAGTTTATGCATGGCTCTCTCTTTTTGCATTCTCAATGTATACAGCTTGAATGGAGAGCTTACACTGACTTGAGTTTATATACTCTGTTTTCAAAAATATCTGTCACTTTCTTTACATCACTAGCAACATATGTACATGCCCAGGAATTCCTGGGGAATTTTTGGTATTGTACGGAAAGAACGTGAGTCCAGGCGTAACATCAAAACCACTGTGTTAATCATTAATGCAGCACCATCAGTGTGCATGGTGCTTTATAAAAGTACAGGAGGATTCTGCCTCAAGGAGCTTACAAGTTAAACTTCAATGTGAGGACACCGGAAGTAGTAAAAGTAGACCCACTACTATTTCTGCAGTGCAGTGCCTGCAAGGTCCCTGTCTCCAGCAGTCTAGAGTCACCCAATCATCATGAAAGGGGAGTGGCTTTTTAAGCCACTGTGTGTTCCACAGCAAAACATTAAAGAACACTGAAAACATAGGGAGCTTCAGTTTCTAGCGAATGTAGCTCTGCTACATACAATGGAACTTCATGAAAAACACAACCTATCTGGAAGAAGAAATTGGGGCACTAGGGACACGGGTGGTGCTGTGGGCCAAACCACTGAACCTCTTGGGCTTGCCAGTCGGAAGGTTGGCAGTTCGAATCCCCACAATGGGGTGAGCTCCCATTGCTCTGTCCCAGCTTCTGCCAGAAGCGGTTTAGTCATGCTGGCCACATGACCCGGGAAGCTGTCTGTGGACAAATGCCAGAAAGCAAGATGAGAGCTGCAACCCCATAGTCGCCTTTGACTGGACTTAATCATCCAGGGGTCCTTTACCTCCCCTTTTTATTGGAGCACTTAAAATGATTTTCCAAGTTTGCACACAAAAATAGAAAATTTGAAACACATCGAGATCTGCATTGATCTCTTCAATGTTGTTGTTTTGCATAATTATAAGATTATTACATAATCTTCCAAAGGGCTTGGCTGTGACTATCATGAATGGGCCCTACACTTTTGAATTTGCCGCTACACTACTGCCTGAACCTCAGGGTCATATGTCAGAGGGTTTTCAGCCCAAGCTGTGCCCAACCCAAATGTGCACCCAGAACATGACAGATGGTGAGGGTACTGGGCAACAGGCCTGGCATCAGTTGCACTATAATACCGGGCTTCACCAGGACTGGCAATAGTCACAGAAGCATATTTTCTTTCTTCTTATTTAAATAATAAAAATTTAGAGCCAGGGAGTGGCCGACCAGACACGTGCATGGTTACAGATGCTCAGCTTATTATTTATCCCTTCATACAGCGAGACGGTGCTTATTCCTAATTAAATGAGTTCAGCATCAGCTAAAGCAAATAGAAGCAAACTCAATTTACTTCCCGTAGTTGTGACGGTGCCACAATTTAAGTGAGTTAAAAATCTGTTATGCAGAGTATTTGTTTTCCTTCTTTTTCAAAAAATAATAAAATAAAATAAAACCCAGGATTGCAAACTGCTCGCTTTTTTTTTTTTGCTCTAACATACCAGGAATGAAGAAGCAGTTGTAAAGTATGGAATGATGGGGGGGGGGAGGAGGGACAGAGAGAGAAGGGAAATGCCATTGTGTGCTTTGTAACTGAAGTACTACACTTGACTATCTAAAGGTCCCCCCCTACCCCATAAGAACATTAAGCCCTGGGTAGGGATGGGAAAACAAGTCTGTTTTTATTTCTCTTTTTCCCTGTCTTAAATTTAATTCTCCACATTTCCCCACCAGTTAAAAATATATATATTTTAAAAATCGCATGAAAATTCTTCAGCATTTTTGTTCAAATTTTTCCGATTTTGCACGTATTTATATACAACTTTGACTAATATAGACATTTTTGCAAATCAATTTCCCCGATCTAATGCATTTGTGTATGTGATTTTCAGCAATATGCATTTTGATGCACACTTTATCCCAGTATGTGCATTTTGGTACACATAATTTGGCTGAAAAACAGCACTGCAAAATTCATTCAATTGCAAATTTGGAAGGGTGGCTTTGTTTTGATTTGCGTATTTTTTTGGCAAATGCAGATTTGGTAAGTTTTGCCTTCAAATGAGAATTGAATTAAATTGTGCATGGTTCAGGCTGGGTCCAAACCAAAGAATATTGGGAAATTGTGCTTAAAAAAAGAAAAACACCTTCAAAGTAGGGGTCATCACTACCCACTTTATGGAATGCCCTCCCATCACATGTCAAGGAGATAAGTAACTATACAACTTTTAGAAGACATCTGAAGGCAGCCCTGTATTGGAAAGTTTTTAATGTTTGATGTATTACTGTATTTTAATATTTGGTTGGAAGCTGCCCAGAGTGGCTGGGGAAGCCCAGCCAGATTGGCGGGGTATAAATAATAAATGTTTTATTATGTTTTTGTACAGTATATGCTGGAAGTCATGCAGAGTGGCTGGGGAACCCAGCTAGATGGACAGGGTATTATTCTTATTATTTGGTTGTGATTTCAACCAGTCACAGACTTTGAATACATGCAGTTATTCAACTCCAGCTAACCAAGAAAAGAAAACTCAATGGAATATTATTGGGGAAACCCAAGGGGAAAAAGACATGGGGAATTAGTATAAAAAAGCAAGTGAACATAATCCTGAGAGTTGCCACTTCAAACAGCCTGGGCGATGCTGACATTTCAGTTAAGTGGAGTGTCAAGCAGATGTTGGGGGGGGGGGAAGAAATATAGACAAAGGGGACAAAGCAGGGAGGAATTACAAGCTTCCCTTAGTTCAAGACCAGTTTTTATGAGTGCCTTGATTGGACCAGGAGGCTAAATGCTGACCTCTCCCACACCACCATCAAAGTTCATGATAGCGCTTGCAGGAGACATGGTTGACCATTCTCCTCCAGCTCTGTTTATTAGGGCTTTCCAACGCAATACATTAAAAGCAGCCCTCGCCTCTTGGCCTTTGACAGTAAAGATATTTTGTTTTGTGGGAGCCACATCTTGTGCTGAATTTGTATTGTTTTTGTTCCACTTGGAACAGTTTTACTTGTTGTACAGTCACGATGTTTCCATCGTTTTTATATGTATTGTAACCTACACATATGGAACCTTATGGTGAAGAGAGGTTAAGAAGTATAGCTAACTAAATTAAAAAGTATTAGTCTTTGTGGGGAAATGTGGCTGGCCTTGTTCGAAGGCACAATAGTTCTACTATCACATGACTGGTACAGCCTTTGTGGGAGGAGGACTAGACAATTTCTCCTTTAAAAAATGAAATCGATTGAGCCATGATGATGTTTGAAGAAGCTCTGGATTTTCATTCTGCACAGAGGGCCTTTGCAAAGGCGCCAAAACTGATTGGTATCAACTTATCAAAGCAAAAATCTGGATATCCTTGGAAGAGGAACCAACAAGCGGAAGGTACAAAGGATCAAAGGAAGGAGTTTCCCCAGTACTACTTTGCATTTAAATAGTTCAGTTTCTTGAGATGAATCCCCATTCTGTAGGCTGAGGGCTGGCGTGAGGCTCACAACACAGCGCAAGCACATCAACAGAGCTGTGATGATCCTTAAGAGTAATCCACTGGCAATATCCAAAAGGTGATGTGCGCCCACACACACACACATGTAATATTCCAGAGGACATTCCCAATTGTAATAAAAACCAGTAAGATGCCACCATTCGAGAGTTTAAGAAATGTGATAGATAGTCCTCAAATAGAAGCACTTTGTGGAAGGGAGTCAACATCTGGCTCTCGTGCCAGAACTAAGCAACAACTGCACATTTGCCGGGTTATATGTTGTGCAGCCAGCTTCAAAATGATAACACTGACTTTTCACTCTTGTAGGATAAAGGTGTCTACTAGTTATAAACAAGTTTCCAAGAGACAAATCAGGCTATTCTGGAATATTATACTTAGAAGGATTATCATTACGTTTGGTTCTAAACACATTTGGAGGTGGGCCACATTGATCTCAGTTGGATTTACTTTCAACTAAATCAACATTTTGCAGCTATTTTTTATTTTTATTTCAATAGGCAGGCCCCATTGAAAATGAATTAAGCTTAGGTCAGTTATGATTGCAGATGTAATCATGGACATGCTTACCAAGGAATAATTGTCATTAAAGCCAGTGGGGCTTATGTCTCTGTAAACACAGACCCAACCCCACGTGTCGCTATTTTTGAGGGACATCCCTGATTTGGAGAAGCCATCCTGGTTTCTGATTTGATCCCCAAATGTACCACTTTTCCTTAGGATGTCTCTATTTTCATTGGAGAAATGTTGGAGGGTATGGAGTTATCCAACCCCGAGCCGTCTGAAGGCAATCCTGTATAGGGTAGGGCATTTTTAATGTTTGGTGTTTTATTATGTTTTTATATATGTTGGAAGCTGCCCAGAGTGGCTGGGGCACTCCAGTAAGATGTGTGGAGTATAAATAGTAAAATTATCATTATGGAATGGGACGTCCCTGTGGCGATCACACAGGGTCCCCGGACGTTTCACCATCTATTGATCCCTGTGCCACCACTTTATTTCTCGCTGCCACCACCCAGGCCCTACCTAGTACAACACTGAGTCCAGTCAGTGTTAAATTGGAACATAAACTTCTGTTTATTTATTGCAGTTTAACAAGTGTGTGGTTTCATAAACGGTATCAGTCAATTACAATCATGGGGTGACTATCCAGACCTATAACTTCCGCTACCTGCTCTTACTCACTAAACCACCTCTCAAATATTTACTTGTCTTCCTAGCCCCTAACTGTTCCTGACTCAGCTTATTTCGCTACACTAACTCAACCTACCCACAGACTCTATCCCAATTCACTCCCACTCCAACCAACCACCCAACTCCCAATGAACTCTTCCCTTCGCCCCTCCCAGAGCTGGTTTTATAGTCCCCCTGACCCCACCTCCCTGGGTTCTGATTGGGTAACCTGATTAACTATTTCACCTCCAGCACTCTCATATGTTAACGTCACAGTCCCTATTTTCATCAGAGAAATGTTGGAGGGTATGTAAGCATGCCTAACATTGTACTGTAAATGCAACTGCTTCAGTGGAATTTAATATTATTTATTTTTTGCTGATAATGTCAATTAGGTCAAATATAGCTCCCAATATTGACACTCTATTAAAAAAAAATTACATACAGACATCAAATTGAATTCAACTAAGCTTTACTCAAAGTATCCTATTGAAATTAATGGACCTATGTTAATTATGTCTATTAATTTCAATAGGTTTACTCTGAGTATGACTAACTGGATACAAGCCATTGTCATTATATAAACAGAGAGAAAAGCCCTTACAATTTTATGTGGATTTAGCAATCTGGGTAAGTATGCATGTATGTATTTTCTTAACATTGCATAGCACAGTTCAAAAGGAAAATATATTCTGAAAACAGTTTCGTGAACAGACAAAAGTTTAATTCCCATGGCAAAACTATTGGTCTATTGATTTAGAATTTATTTTTGTTTAAAATGAATGGTCTAGCCTGTATTATGCATCCTTTTGTAGATCAGATGTTCAAGTTTAAAGACATACTTTATTGATTTGAATGTGTGTGTGTTTTGTCCAGACTCAGTGTATATCATCAAAAGCAGAATGATCTCTCGAAAGAAGACATGGTATTGGATTTTCAAAATATCACACCATGGTCATTATATCCCATTGTCTAACCTCTCTCTTTTCAGAATATATAATACTGAATTACAAAAATATTTCTATAATTCGTGCCTGTGCTTTTTAATTAATTTCCAGGTGCATGATTTTTCAAATCTGCTTATAAAACCTCAAACTATATTGTTTCACTATTTAATCTTACTATTTGTTTTAAAAACAGAGGACTGGATTCAGCTAACTGGCACTGCCAGCGAAAACCCATGCAATGCCTTCTGCTAGCACAATGGGGCTGTCCCCCTCTCCCTGGGACATACTCCCCCTGCCATTGGCTCTGGGGGAATCAGGAGAACCCCCAGAACAGCACATGACTGTGATGCAACTTGGACCTTAAAAAGTCAGATCAGTGCTTTTGGCTTTTGGTCTCAGTCCCTTGGAACAGTTGCCCACTTTTGTCTTCCATTGCAATAGGGACTCCATTTTGTTTCATCCTCAAAATACGACAAATTCTGTGCAACATAAATTAACCCTTGCTTATGCAATAAATCCCCTGGATTTTATGCAAAGCTAAGCGCAATTCAATACCACACAGGATAGCATCTCTGTGTCCTAAATTAGAAACTAAACTGTACAAGGTGGGTCCATTCCACCTCCGCTTCATTTTCTAACTCCCCACGGTGGGTTGAACTGTTGACCTGACTATTTAATTTTTGTGGTGTTTCACTAGCATTATTTAAAATGATACCTGGTGTAGTGAATTCTCACTTCATCTGATGAAAAAGGAACAACTGAAATTAACAAAATTATTTTGTTTTTTTGGCTTCAGTGCCTCATTAGGAAGATTTATGATCAGGAGCCGAGCAGAGAAACTTCCTTGAATTATGCTGCACTTCTAATGATAAAAAAACCCCTCTGGGAGGTCATGAGCATGGGAGTTTTAATACCCTTTCAGAACCATCTGGCATTAGATTACATGCAAGGAAAGAACAAATTCTGGCAGTAATATTCATCTCCATTAACCTAAAATGCAGGCCAATATGATTATAGTGAAGGAACAGTTTCTATTAGATCTGAGCTAAATTGGTTTATAAAACTGCAGACATCTTACAAAGTGGACTTGCCAACTAACTGTAAAGACTCATTGTGTTTCGCTTCACAATAACAATTTAATTTGTGCTATTTTTAAGGCTGAACTGAAAGAGGACCATGTTTAGCTAAAAATATTCCTCTTTGAAAAGCACCCACATTTTGGCATTTTTAAAGGAAGGACCAAAAAATGGGGAGCAAATGGCTGCCTATTTGGATATATGAAAAGAACTGTTGCCTTTAATCTGCCTTTGTATAATCACATAACACAAAGGCATCATCAGCAAGCCTACTCAGAGGAAGGTGAATGCTTACAGACCTCACTCTTATTTAGCTTTGTAACTTCATCACATAGTCAAATCTGATTGGCTGGGATGGTATGAGACCATCATGTCACTTATATATATTTACCTGTTGGGATTTTTAAATTTTTTTTTTACCTTTCAAACTATTTGCATTTATTTTTGTGAATAGGTTGGGGGGGTACTATATGAGTATCGGGAGGAGAAATTGCCTGTGGATAGCTTGTGTGTTGCAATAGAGGAAAGCAGGGCATTTAAAAAAACTTATTACGTGTGGGTGAAATCCTCTCACCATCCCCCAGGAAGCTCAAAATTCTCCCCAAGAAGTGTCCTTTCGATTCTGCTTGGCATTTACATTTTGGGAAAACAAAATGCAAATATAGATGCTGTTCCTTTTGTCTGGACTCTTGTCATTTTCAATCCTGCTTTAAACAAAACATGTGCTTGAAACCCACCCCCACCAGCTCACGTGAGCTTTCGCTGGCCACACACCCGTGACTTCGTAGTAGCTCCACCAGTGGCATCAGCCACCAATGTGTTCATGTATTGTACATATTTATTTGTTTGTTCATTATATCATTAAAGGCTGTTCAGCTGGAAAAGATTCCAGAGTGGTTTACAAATCACTAAAAATAAGACAGGCCCCACCATCAGGTTTACAACTTAAGCAGTTTAAAACAAGACATATTCTCAAGGCACAGATTTTTCTTTTCAAATAAAGTAGGCTTTACCTCACTCTATTTCAGCGGGCATCTTCACATCCAACACAATACACATGTATCTCCCATATTCCAGACGTCGTATAACAACTTTTTATTTGGACAAACATTTTGTGTTGATTTTGTAAAAAAATATCTAAGCCTATACAGTGGTTCCTTGGGTTAAGTACTTAATTCGTTCCGGAGGTCCGTTCTTAACCTGAAACTGTTCTTAACATGAAGCACCACTTTAGCTAATGGGGCCTCCTGCTGCCGCCGTGCCACCAGAGCTCGATTTCTGTTCTCATCCTGAAGCAAAGTTCTTAACCCGAGGTACTATTTCTGGGTTAGCGGAGTCTGTAACCTGAAGTGTATGTAACCTGAAGCGTATGTAACCTGAGGTACCACTGTATACTGCAAATCTTACACGTCTACTCAGAAGTAAATCCCATTGGGTTTCATGAGGCATACTCCCAGGTAGGTGGGGATAGGGTTGAACCTACAACAATACACGACAAGTTGAAATGTATGAGCGAACGAACGTATGGTTATGTTCTCAATGCAGCTAGGAGACATCATTGGAAAACAGGAGTTCGTTAAAGTTCGTTCAAGGTGGCCTTCCCCGCTTCAAACTTTTCAATGTTATCAAATTGGGGGGTTTCAAGAATCAAAACTATTACCGGAATGTCTGCTGAAATTTTGACTGAGCTCTCGTTTGAGCTATGCAACATTCCTTGGGCGAGAGGACAGAGGCAGCTGGACAGAGTTTCTGCAGTTTATAGAATGACTGTGTACACACGCATTTGTGACACAAGTGCTTCTTTGCATGTACAGATGCTGGTCTGCACCAACATACTAAATAGGTATGCAAATGAGAAGTTTTTTTTAAAAAAACTCCTTGGATATTTGCTAGGAATGAATGAGCCTTGCAGGGGGAGGGGAGGTTCAATGTAGCCAATTTATGGCCCGTCTTTTGAAAAGGAGAGCCCCTTCCTCAAGCTAACTACTCGGTTACTCCATTCCGGCTCTTTGCTCAGAATTGGACAAGAATGGGGATTAAGGTGGCTTTAAGCTACTTTTGCATTTCCTGTGTTCTGGAGCCAGGCAGGAGCCCTTTATGAACCCTGGGAAACAAGGAACAGCCACTGTTTGGTGTGTTCCACCATCTCCCTTCGACTAGGGTGAAGAATGGCGGGGGGGCGGGGCTAACATGGATTCCTTAAACCCCTAAGCAGGGGGTATTCTTGCGGAGAGGGGTTATTTCCATGCAATCCCTTTTTGCTGCCAAGGACAGTGCTAAAGGAGCATCAGCATCGTGAAAAGAGGACCAGATTCCTCGTGTGGCAACTTCACGTGTCTGTGATCTTAATGTGATGTGCATGCGTTTGGTGCCCAGTGCCATGGGCAGACAGCTCTTTCAACCCACTGTGAAGGCCTCGCACCCCTGCAAGAACTGTGGAGAAAGTTTCTTCTCCTCCTCCAGCATGTGTAACTTTTATTCCGACTGATTTATGGTTACAGTTGGAAACCAGAACGCAGAACAGCTTGTTCCTCAGTGCTGTTTACCATAAATACACACACATAGCCCAATTGTATCTGGCTTTTTTCTATCACTCTCTCTCTCTCTCTCTCTCTCTCTACACACACACACACACACACACACACACCACTCAGGGATTTTTTTAATTATCTTTTCTCCAAAGCAGTCTTGAAAGGGAGAGAGAGTGGCTGGCAACAAAAGGAAGTGCTCTAACAGGAACAAGAATGAAAGGGGGCAAAGGGCAGGAAGTTGCTAAGAGACCATGTCAACCCCGAGCAGGGAATTAATGTTAAATATCAAAGTGTCGGCCGGGAATGGCATGTTTTCTTAGAAGGGTTTTAGATACCAAAAATGAGCCCCTGCAAATGGAATCTGCTCGGTTTAAAACGGCGCTTTCTAATGTTTAGAATACTTGGCTCCACTTCCTACCTCTTAACAGCGCCCTTAGAGGAAACAAAGCACAGAATCAGTGGCCATTCTTGATGAAGAACGTCCATGCTGTGAAGTAAAGCGGCTCGTGAACAAAAGTTAAAATATATATTGAAGAAAGAAAGAGAGCGGCCTCTGCCGAGTTTAATGAAGAGACTGCACACTGCCTTCAGTCCCCATGTTTATGTCCAGCTCTAGCTTTGCTTCCTTTTTTCCAGCTCCCAATTTTGGAACATAGGAAGCTGTCTTTTACTGGTCCATGGAGCTCAGAACCATTTACACTGAGTGGCAGTGGCTCTCCAGGGCTTCAGGTGGATATTCCCTGCCTGACCTGGAGATCCTGAGGACTGAAGCAGAGCTGGCTGGCACCAGCATATTCCTGTCAACATACTCCAAAACTCCGGGTATCCCCACCCAGCGGTTTCATGTAGGTATTAAACACTACAGATAATAAACACCATAAAATCCAACCCGGAGGAACCCCATATTGAAGGCTCTATGGGGCTGAAGGGCACTTCCTAAGCATCACCCTCTGGGACCACTGCAAAGCGGTGCCACCCACTCCTAACTCGGACAGCCACTCCAGAAGGATACCATGGTCAATGGTATCGACAACCACTCAAGGAGAATTAACAAGGGCACATTTCCACTTTCTCAACACCCCCTTACCCTGTGATCTTTCCAGAAACAGCAACTTTCCTTGCCTGTGTTTTCTGCTTCCCAGATCCTCCAGTCTCTTCCCTAGGCAGCCTATGGTCTCCTAACCCAATTCCATCCATCCACAATACTGCTTCCTATGAATGACTTTCTACCTGATTACATCATTTCCTGCCCTTTGCTCCAGTTCTCCATAGTAGTAGTGCATTGTATACCAGTCTCCAGACCATATTCTGTTGGGAAAGGATACAGCATCTGAGGCTTTTTGGTTTAGGAAACAAAGACAAGTAAGGACATGAGAGAGTTGTATAGAATAACGAATGCATGGTGTGGAGGCAGTTTTTCCTCCCTCGGCCATAATACTGGAACTTCGGGTCATGCATGAAGCTGGGCGGTGGGAAATTCGGGACAGACAAAAAAACCCTGTGGTGCACAGTTGAACTACAAAATTTGCAGCTATAAACCTGTGGTTTTGGCCACCAGCTCAGACAGATCATATTAGACCGATTCACAGAGAACCAGACTGTCAATGGTTACGAATCATGATGTCTATGCAGTTTCTCCAGTTTCAGGAGCAATTTGCTGCTGACTACCAGTTGTTAGAAAGTCAGAGTGGGAGAGGCTATTTGTCAACGTCCTGTGTGTGACCCTCACACAGGCAAAGCAATGGTTGGTGGCCATGTTGGCTGTGTACTACCTCCAGTGTCTGAGGTAGTATCTTCTCTATACCTGTTTGCTGGGAGACTGAAGTGTGGAGAGTGATGTTGTGCTGCTTAATAGGCTTCTTGTAGGCATCTGGATGTGAAAACATGGAGGCTGGAGAAAAACAGCCTTAGACCTGATCTGTCCTTATGCCTTGTTCTTCAGCTCTTGTGACCTTAGCCATTTATGATTCAATGCTGAAAGCATGAGAGCTGTTAAAACAGAAGTTATTGCCCAAGAACACAAGGCAGTCTACAGCTCTCTGTGGGGCTTATTACTGGCTCCCATTTTCTCTTAACGGCACTGAATAATTATGTTAACTTGCCTGGCCTTGCTTGCGTAAGCAACGCTTAAAATCCTGACGCTGCTTTTCGTTGTTGTTGTTGCTATTTATACCTTATGATCTCCCAGATTACCTTCTTTTCATTAGCAAGCAGCATCTTTCATTGAGCAAGAGGCTGTTCTTAATGATACGAAACTACGTGAGGAGCGCCGCTGATGAATCAGACCCCTGAAGGTTACAATATAAATAGCTTTGGTACACAGGGAATGTTTGCACATCGCGGTCATAAATTATGCGAGTTGAAAGGGTTGCAGCAGGTAAGATTGATTCTGTCAAAGGAGGGGAAGAACCCAGGCAATGGACTTCCTACTTTGATCCCAATGCCTGGGAATAGCTTTTATTGATAAAACACTCTTGTCAGAAGGAGTCCCAGATCATCAATAAAGAGAAGAGAATGACAAGCAAAAGAAATGAAGCCAAGTGGGAGAAAGGAATTTGAGATTGTGGTGGATAATTTATACCGGGGGGAGAGCATAGATTTGGCTTATCTGCAAGCTGACCCTTTTGCATGATAAGAAGGAAAACCCCACACAGTGGGGTATCTGTTGGCAGCGCTTTGAAGACCGGGCTCCATTTTGCTTCAGTTATTTAAGTCAATATTCATCGTTATGTAGTTTGGTGTAAACTTTGATTTGTCCCTGCTCAACGGTACAAGAATAAGGACTTACACATTGTTAAAAATAATTTCTTCCTACACTTCCCTTCTGCTTTCTAAAAGAAATGTCCCCAAGATGGTTATTTACAATAAAACAGTTCACGCATGTATTATATAAATGATAAAAGAATAATAAAAGCACACTTTCCATTAAACCCCTAAATTTTGTTTGCCTGTATTGAATGCTCTATTGCAATCCCAACTGTGACATGATATGGGTCACACCCACACCATATGTTTAAAGTACACTGCTCCCTCTGAAGGATCCTGGGAACTGTAGTTTGTTGTTCTGGGAATTGTAGCTTGGTTCCCAGGGTCCCTATGCTTTAAATGTGTGGTGTGTCAGTGCTTGGAAAGCCCATTTTAAAAATGAATTAATTCCAGTTCCTCCCCTCCAAAAAGCAACTAATAGAATTCCAGTTCAATTCACATGGTCCTCAGCATTCCCTGCCCCAGCCTTCAGAATTTTACAAGCTAAGAAACTAAGAAAACATCAATGTGTAATGTGAACAATTGTTGTATTTATTCTTCCCAGCAATTATGACCTCCATGCTTCAACAGTTTCACTTTTGAGATTGGTAAAAATGAGCAATGCAATGGTCACACCATCAAGCACTGAGTTAAGTGTGATGAACCTACACAGATTTATCGTACATAGATAAATTGTTGACTTAAAATTAAAACTGAAGTGAAAGTTGCCCACAGTTATGCTGCAAAGGAAACTTAATTCACACCCACTTCACCCAGAAATTACAGGAACTGCTTTCATTGGTATTTCAGAGATCTTTAATTAATTTAGTTAATTACTTCATCCAGATTAGTTTGTTCCAAGCACTGGGCATGGCCAAAGCCACTTCCTAGACTTTTCTCTCATTGTTACATTTCCAAGTCACCAATATGTGGAGCGCAGGGTGAAGCCATTCAGATACAGTGACCAGGTCACACAGGTAAGGAGTGACTTCAGTGTGAGCCAGTGTGGTGTAGTGGTTCAGAGGGGTGGACTCGTAATCTGGTGAACCGGGTTCGCTTCCCCGCTCCTCCACCTGCAGCTGCTGGGTGACCTTGGGCTAGTCACATTTCTCTGAAGTCTCTCAGCCTCACTCACCTCAACAAGTTTTTGTTATGGGGGAGGAAGGGAAAGGAGATTGTTAGCTGCTTTGAGACTCCTTTGGGTAGTGATAAAGCGGGATATCAAATCCAAACTCTTCAGTGTTCCCATCGAGTTCTATGGAAAAAACTAAATGAGCTAGAATTCTTAAAACATGGCAAGGATAGGGAAACTGCTGCCTGCCATTTTTATTCATTGGCTTCTTCCATTATTTACAGAGCACCAAGTAAACTCACCATTTATATTAAAACACAAAGCACCATGAGCCTAAGATTGTAAGGTAAAACATAACACATCTACAAAAAGAATAGCAGCAGCTAAAAATAGTACCAGCAGAATAAAACAGATCTTTATTCATTCAAAAACCAGCACAGAGGGTCAGCTGGAGCAGGCTGGACGCCTTTTGGGGGAAGACCACTGAAGTGGATCTTAAAAAACCTCCGTAGGCATGACACTTGGTTATCCAATGAGCTTACACTGAGCAGGGCATTAAAGCGGGAGAGGAAAATATGTATCCATGCAGTGAGAACATGCTCTGGCAATTTCTAAGCTTTCTCTGCACACCCTCTCTGCCTGTCAGAATGACATGCATGTTCGTTCCTTGTTGATAATTCAAAGCTAAATAAAAGAGTGCTGCCTTGATCCTTAGAAAACAACAGAGGGAAAGACAGAAAGCCTAAGGAGCAGACTGGGATGCCTTACACAGATTCAGACTATTGGGTCTATCCAGTGGCGGAACAAGTCGATCGGGCGCCTGGGGCTGAGCCAGCCGCCTGTGGGTTGGGACGAGCCAGGCCAGGACGCTCCAAGGGGCCTCTGCGGAGTCTGCCTGCCTCCTCCCACTCAGCCGCCCTACAGCTGAGGGGGAGGCAGCAGATGGACCATTTAGGGCAGCCTGCAGCCTGCAGGCACCCAAGCCACAATGTCACTTCCAGGAGAGACACGTGGCTTGGGCGTGCTGCAGGCCCCGCGATGAGTGCCGCTGGGCATTTTGTCACCCTCCTCAGTGGTGACACCCGGGGCGGACTGTCCCCATGGCCCCCCTTCCTCTGCCCCTGGTTCTATCAAGCGTAGTAGTGCCTACCCTAACTGGCAGCGGCTCTGCAGGATATATATGAAACTCTGCCTGGAAGAAGAAGAGTTTGGATTTGATATCCCACTTTATCATTACCCGAAGGAGTCTCAAAGTGGCTTACATTCTCCTTTCCCTTCCTCCCCCACAACAAACACTCTGTGAGGTGAGTGGGGCTGAGAGACTTCAAAGAAGTGTGACTGGCCCAAGGTCACCCAGCAGCTGCATGTGGAGGAGCGGGGAATCAAACCTAGTTCACCAGATTACGAGTCTACCACTCTTAACCACTACACCACACTGGCTCTCTTTGGAGTTTTCCCATCATTCCTTGGGACTGCCAGAGATTGACTTTGGGACCGGTTGCATGCAAAGTGACACCTACAGTCCCACTAGGGCCAATGGCTGAAATATACCCTGCAATATATTTTCCTATCTATCACTGCTTCCTCATGGAGGGGTTTCAACAATCTGAACAGAGTTGGGATGCCACATTTGGAGCAAGTCCAGCTGAAACACCCAGAGCATGGTCTTTTCCATCTGTACTTCAAGTGCTATGATTGTTTTTACTAATAATCCTATTGTTTTATTCTTTTGGAAACCACATTGAGATTTTCTACGACCAAGTGGCATTTAAATTTTATGAAATACCGCTAGATACATAGTTTAAAACCAACAATAAAACAATAAGGAATTGTATAATACAAGAAGCATGCATCTCATAGAAATCAAATTGGCAGAATACACATTTAACTACAGATAAATAAAAAAATTCTCAGCAAAAGCAGTTCATCGTCACATGCCATCAACACACCTGAGAGCAAAAGAAAGTTTTAACCTTTCACATGCAGAGCCATCAATTGCACAGTGTATCTGGCACCACTTGTGATCACGGCATAACTTCCTTTATGCAGAGAGGAACTGCTAATGCTGAGACAAGGCTGTTATGAAGCAGTGCTGGTTCCACCTTCTGCAAAGGCTCTAAAACGACCACTTCCCACAGGAATGAGCAGAAACGATCACTTCCACTGACAGGAAATTGCTGGGTTGGAAACACAAGATGTACTTGACTGAATACACCTGTAGCTAGAACCACCCACCCAGTGCAATTTCACACCATTTCTCACGGTGTTCTGCAAGCCGTGCACATCTTGTGCCAGTCACATCAATGGACGGTCTCAAAAGCATTTCAACACCCCCACCCTTTTCTTCTAGGAGGCATTAGCTATAATGGCAGGAGTAGGGTTGCCAAATTCCCCATAGTGAAAATCAGGAGCTTTTTTTGGGGGGGGGGGTTCCCGGATATTTTGCCAATTCAGCGAAAATCAGCCCGGACGCCATTTCGCTGCCCAATTCCCGGATGTGTCCAGGAAAACCCAACCGAATGGCAGCCTTAGACAGAAGCCTAGCTAGGATAGCAACACTGGCTTGTTCTTATATTCATGGAACTCTGGTGCTACCTATGCGTAAACCAGAAGCACCTGTTTACATTACATCCCTCTGAGTTGCAAAGTGTTCTGTGAGCCTTCTAACCTTGCCAGCAAAGCATTGCCTCTTGCTAATGCTTTCTCGACTGGTTCAGATTTGGCAAGCCTGATTCTTGGCAGCTGGATGACCGGAAGGTGTTTGTGTGTGTCTATGGAGGAGGGGACCTGTGCACATGGCAGCTGTTCTAAAGGACTCTAGCATCCAAGCAAATTGTGCTCCTCACTTTGCTGTGTTGATTCAATATCAAGTTCCTGCCCGAGCACCATCTTCCTAACACTATAACTAGCAAATCACTCAGCTCCTTACATGCAATCATCCAGCACCGCGAAACGACAGGCACCGCTTTTCTCCACAATTTGTTCTATGGTACAGTTTGTGGCCCTGCTTAATTCTCAAATGCAAGCAGGTATCTGCAGCAGCTTATGAGCCCATGTGAAAATAATTCCGGTTTAGCATCTAAAGACAGGAGAAAAGGCAAAGAAAACACACGTACACAAAAGGGTGTGTGATGGGGGGGGGGGATGGGGTTGACCCAAACTGTCATCCAAGTCCTGCCTTGAGTAGGGACAAAGAGTGTATTTGGCGGCAGCTGTGTCTTATGTGTGCTGCACGTAAGCTGTGTCTCTGCAGGACCACACAAGTTCAGGGCAGCTCTTAAAATCCCAGCCAAGCAGCACTGAAGCAGCTGCAAAGTCATGTGACACAGGGGCACCTGGGAAGCAGGGATCTAGATATAAGTGCGGCTATTTGTGGAATCGCTGCTTGCTGTGAGGATGCAGGAAATCCCATTAAGGCTGCAGACCTGGGAGTAAGTATCCCAGCTAGACATGCATACGATTGGGTTACGAGATAATTCATTAAATGTCAGGATTTTGCTGCGTCAAGTTTTGATGAACTTTAAATCACTGTCATTTCAAAATGGGGGTTGTAAAAAGTATGTCATTCCCCACCCGAGGAGATGCCTGTTTCATGGAAAATGGGGGTGCAGCCTGATTTTTAAAAATTACCAGCAAGATTTATTGACTAAAATCTATTAAATTTTCATATTCATAAATCTTTTATTGCTCACTTTTCACTAGAGGAACAAAAGAACCTGCCCTACAAAACAGCTTCCAATGCAAACACATATAATCTCTTAAATAAATTAAAAAATCAAAAAATTCGTGTGCATGCACACTTCTTCAGATACCAAATACCAAATACTTCAGATACTTCTTCAGATGTACACAAAAGCTTATACCCAGAACAAATTTAGTTGGTCTCTAAGGTGCTCCTGGACAATTTTTTATTTGTTTTATTTATTTCGACTGCGTCAGACCAACACGGCTACCTACCTGAACATGTAATAGCTTTTCAACTTCATATCACAGGTGTACATTCATACACCCACACAAAAACACAAAAACACATGCATGCCTCTATATTTTGCAGTAGTGATGTTCCAAAGCTAAAACAACAAAGCTCCTTTTGTTAATTCCAGGCATATTTTCCAGGAAAGAAAAAGAAAACTATCACTTTAAGGTTAACATTCTAGTGGCTAGCTAGATGCATTCGCCTCCCCACAATACAACACAGGACTGAGCTTGCACTGTCAGAAAAGTTATTCCAGAAAAAACAAAATTGCCTGTTCTCAGCAATGGCCAGCCAGATGCAACGTGTGAACACATGTCCATGTGCACATGCTTACTGCCCTCCTCTTCAGCCTGAATATGGGAGAAGTGACAAATGCCTTATATGAGACTGCAGCTAGGCATAGGGAAGACCTGTATGGCTCCGTTCTGTTTGCAATTGATAGGGAAAACAAAGGCACCCATTGCATAGCAGAGGCAGATTTAAGGCAGCAAGACCGGTTCCACCACACTGGGCACCAAGCCTAGCGGGTGTTGCAGGGCATCGCAACTAAAATGTAGTACACTGGGCAGAATGGAAGGCAAGAGACAGGAGGCCCCAAAGTTTGCCCTGCACAGGGCGCAGCTGAAATATGACCAAAGTCTGCCCCTGTACCCAGCTGCAGGGTGCTACCTTAGCTTTATAGCGGCTTCTTTGCACCAAAGTGTCATTGAGAGGGTGCTATTGCGGTGACAAAGTGGAAGGGTGTTTAGCTAAAAGGTAAAGGGACCCCCGACCGTTAGGTCCAGTTGTGGATGACTCTGGAGTTGCAGCGCTCATCTCGCTTTACTGGCTGAGGGAGCTGGCGTACAGCTTCTGGGTCCTGTGGCCAGCATGACTAAGCTGCTTCTGGCGAACCAGAGCAGTGCACGGAAATGCCGTTCACCTTCCTACCTATTTATCTACTTGCACTTTGACGTGCTTTTGAACTGCTAGGTTGGCAGGAGCAGGGACCGAGCAACGGGAGCTTACCCCATCGCGGGGATTCGAACCGCTGACCTTCTAATCGGCAAGCCCTAGGCTCTGTGGTTTAACCTACAGCGCCACTCACGTCCCACGGTTTTAACTATGCTTCCCCAAAGTCATTTTGGGGAAACTTCCCCGAAGTCATTCCCCAAAGCTCACAAGATGCCAGACTATGTTTGTGATGTAAAGGTAAAAGCTGCTGGGGAAAATTAGGTGTAAAGTGTCGGGGGGAGGTTTGAGAACCTCCCTCATGCCACTTCTCCAGTGCAAAATGCCCACAATAAAACTTTGGGGCAGAGAAGTTGCTGTCAGGTTAATGCTACATGCAACGGTAGTGTAATATAATTTTGTCCTAAGCCGCAGGAGAGCAGATCTCTGTTTCTGCAGGTGCAACTGACAGGGTCCCTTAGGAGTGGTATATAAATGGAACTCCTCATTAAAGAAAGAGGCAGGGAAATCTATGGATGGCACGCAGTAAATTCAGTTACCGTACCTAGAAGTTTCAATAGTGGGGTATTTCCCCCCCCCCCACAAACTCTTTTCTCTCTTTTTCTGTGTAGGTTCCAACTGAATTAATTTCATAGAAGTCATTAAAAATTAGCTCTGATAGGCATTGAAAATCTGATTGCGAAGCCTTCAGCGAAGGGGCCCTTATTTTATTTTTAAAAGAGAATATGCTTTCATGTTTAATTGCATCTGCAGTTCAAACATTTACCCCCTCTAACTATAAACCTGAGCCAGCTGGTGTCCTGCCCATTTGGCATGGACAGGAAAGCCACACATCTCATTTTGCAAGTAATACAGCGAGTTGTCGTTGAAATCTAAGGTAAAGAAAAGGCACACCAGGTATATACCATGTCTTTACATAATATTCAGAAGAAATCATACGTTGTAGGATGTGCTGAAACTATCTCTCTGGTAAAATCTTAAAAGAGTTCCTTTCACAGTTACAATGGTGTTTATTCTTGCCTCGCCTCCTTGGTAGTGAAAAATGTTTAATCTGTTTTTGTGTGTGTCCAGGTTGATATCAGGGATGGAAGAAATATCGAGTTTGGTTCACGTTCTGATTCACCCTTCTGAAATCAACGAGCGAAATGAACACAGCTGTCCTATGAAATTCACACTTCTATAGATTTTGCCGTGTAGTTCTCCAACAAAAAAAACAAAGATTTGCATGGCGGGGGGAAGGGGACTGCCTGTGGAAAGATGTACATCAGAAGAAATGCACTTATTTTTATGAGAACTTTAAAAAAAAATTACAAAGTGATGTGTAAATGTGGCAAACTGAACTCAACACTGGAAAAGCGGAAGCTGAGAGAAAACGAAACTGACAGATCTATCTGCCTCGTTAATATAGGATAAACTAGTGAATTATAGTGGCTAAGAGTGTGAGCTGTGAAGTTCCTAGTTCAAGTCTTGCTTTCACACTTATGAGATAGTATTAGGCAAGTGACTGTCTTCTTCTTCTTCTTTGGCGATCACTTGTTGCCGAGTAAGATGGTCTTCCATTAACACGGTTTTAACAATGAGTCTGTAGGTGACTGTGGAGGCCAATTCTGGATCCACACATCCTTCCACAGTGGGGACATTGGTTTCCGGGTGGGAGCTGATCACAGTGTGGATTTGCCAAGCATGCTTTCCTCTTAGCACATTTCTCCCTTGTGTCCCGAGTTAGAGTGCCTTCAAGCCTATGACACCTTTGGTAAAGGCTGTTCTCCAGTTGGAGCACTCGCAGGCCAATGTTTCCCAATTGTTGGTGTTTATACTACATTTTTTCAGATTTGCCTTGAAACAGTCTTTAAACCTCTTTTGTTGACCACCAGCATTACGCTTTCCATTTTTAAGTTCAGAATAGAGTATAGTGGTACCTCATGTTAAGTACTTAATTCGTTCTGGAGGTCCGTACTTAAGCTGAAACTGTTCTTAACCTGAAGCACCACTTAAGCTAATGGGGCCTTCTGCTGCCGCAACGCCGCCAGAGTACGAATTTTGTTCTCATCCTGAAGCAAAGTTCTTAACCTGAAGCGCTATTTCTGAGTTAGCAGAGTCTGTAACCTGAAGCAGATGTAACCTGAGTTAACACTGTAGTTGCTTTGGAAGACGATAATCAGGCATCCAAACAACATGACCACTCCAACAAAGTTGATGCTAAAGAATCATTTCTTCAACATTAGTTATCTTTGCTTCTTCCAGTACACTGGTATTAGTTTGCCTGTCTTCCCAAGTGATGTGTAAAATTTTTCAGAGACACCGTTGGTGGAATCTTTCGAGGAGTTGGAGATGGCGTTTATAAGTGATCCATGTTTCACAAGCATACAGTAAGGTTGGTAGTACAATAGCTTTGTAAGGCAAGCGACTGTATACTTAGCTGGCCTACCTGCAGTGTTCCGTTTGTTTGGCACCAGCTGCACTGGTTGCCGGATTGCACCCGGCCTTAAGTCAAAGTATTTCCCTCCCCTACCTTGAGGAATGCATCTCCCCATATGAGCCCACTCACTAATTTACTGAGCCTACCTTCCCATTGGCAGGTTTGAAGAGCAATGGACAGAGGTCAAGCTTTTGGAGCAACATCGCCTGCCAGCATCACAGACGGATGGATCAGCCCATTCCACTTCACACACCTCCTTTCATAAGTCTGTCCTATGCAATGCCTGTAACAGTCTGCAAGCGAGAGAGAAATCCACAGGGGGAAATTGATTTCAAATATGTATTTTATCACTAAACACACATTTTATTTCAGTGTGTGCATTTCTAAGCAGACCTCCAGGAATGGCACCACAACTGCTACAACCAGCCACCAAAGAAACCCCATGAAAAAACAGTCCGGGAGAGGGGTTGGAAGGCATTTTGGTAAACCCCTTTTTTCATCTTAAAAAATGTCTGAGCGTGAAATTTTGCACAGTGCTAGGAGATGTGCCCTAAATCTGTCCTCTTCCATCAGCAATACTGTTCTAGAGATCCTTTCAGCAACACATGTCAACTCAGATCATGGCTAAGAGCAGATCTGTGTAGATGCTACTAGGTGATGACCTCAAGGACTGGTATATTTTAAGTATTTGCTAACCCTTTAAGAGTGAATTATCTTAATATTTTATACATCCTCCCCCCTCCTCCCCCCCAATGTGATAGGGCTCAACGTTAGCCTGTTTTGACATCAGCTGTCTGGGACAACTGAACCTTTTACATCGCTGTCAAAAATGGATCCAGAGGTATTTGTAAAGTGCAGGAGCCATAGGCAAGAAACAAAGGAGTGCATTGACATGTAAATAGAATACAGGCTCCCCACAATTTATGCACAATCGACATGTGTGTAGCCGCGTATATGTGTGACGCTGGGAAATAAATAAATAGGTTCAAACCAGGAAATGGCAGGAGAGAGCTGGAGACACCCTTCCTGGAGCCTGAAGAAGAGGAAGAGGAGGAGGAGGAGGAGGAGGAGGAGGAGGAGGAGTTTGGATTTGATATCCCGCTTTATCACTACCCGAAGGAGTCTCAAAGCGGCTAACATTCTCCTTCCTCCCCCACAACAAACACTCTGTGAGTTGAGTGGGGCTGAGAGACTTCAGAGAAGTGTGACTAGCCCAAGGTCACCCAGCAGCTGCATGTGGAGGAACGGAGACGTGAACCTGGTTCACCAGATTACGAGTCCACTGCTCTTAACCACTACACCACACCGAAGAGGACTTTGGTAAGGGTGGAGGAAGCTCAACAGAGACCAGAGGCATAGCAGTGCTTTGTTTTGGCTAGCCAACCCACCTAGCAGCTGGCGTGCATGGCAGTGCAGCAGCAACAGCCACTTTCCTGCATGTGCTCCAGCAGGCCCCAGAGCTTCATCTCTAGCTGAAGAGAGACTTATGTGGAGAAAGAGCAGGAGAGAGCAAGAACTGGGGAGTATGAAAAAGAATGGGCACTTAGAAACTTTTTAGAGGGTGCTCCCCACTTATGCGCATGGGGGCACGGGATATAACCCCTGCGTAAATGGGGGGGAGGTGCCTGTATAACAAAACTGCACAGTAACACGACAAAGTATAGTTTTACATACACAGAAGTACCTTATAGATCATGGGTAGGCAAACTAAGACCTGGGGGCTGGATCCGGGCCAATCGCTTTCTAAATCTGGCCTGTGGACAGTCTGGGAATCGGCGTGTTTTTACATGAGTAGAATGTGTGCTTTTATTTAAAATGCATCTCTGGGTTATTTGTGGGGCATAGGAATTCGTTCATTTCCCCCAAAAAAATATAGTCCGGCCCCCCACAAGGTCTGAGGGACAGTGGACCGGCCCCCTGCTGAAAACGTTTGCTGACCCCTGTTACAGATCATTATGATTAAAAAACACAACAAGTCATGTTTGTGGGATTTTTTAAGTCAGTATCTATTCCAGGCCAATATATATTGATATATAAAATCTTCATTGACAACATAATGTAAATTAATGCAATTACAGTGCAAAGTTTTACATTCCCACTCAGAACTAAGTCCAATGAAGGTCAATGGGGGCTTTCAGTAAGGATTTTAGCTTAATCTTGTTTAAGATTAGCTTCATTCTGTTTAAAATAATATTCAAGAAAGCAATTTGGAAGCAACCCAAAACACAACTTTCCTTATAGACTGCAGCAGAGGCAAAGACAGAATTATTTAAGTTTGTTGCATGAGTTGGATGTAAGAAGTAACCCACTTTTAAAAAACCACACAAATCTGACATTTGCATGCCCAGTATAGCCAACCCTGCCTTTGAGGCCAAATATCCATGCAGCCACAACAACAGAGTTTTACTTGATTATCAAAATAGCTCCGCCTCCAATAATCCATCTTCTTTTAAACATGGTGTATAGCCACCAGGTCTCACCTTTCCCCAGTTTAGCATTCCAACATATCCTGGAAAAGGCTGTGGCCATGTGGCATGAGAACTCTGTATTTGCATTCTTTATTTGCGGGTAGCATGCAGGATCTGCACCGCTCCTGCTTTAACTCACAGCCAGAGGAGTGCTCTCTTATCAGGAGCGTTCTCTTAGATGAAGGCTGCTGTCAAAGTGCTATCTCGTGGATGAAAGCCACCTAAAAACTCATGGTATCTATCAACTGCTGTTCCAAGTAGTGAGAGAGATTTGCTGTGGGCTTTCTGCATACAACAGGGCTTCTGGGACCTGACTGCACAGCCCTCTTCAGGCATTCATACTCACATCCAACATGTGAGAGGAAGCAGGGACTTGCTGTCAAGCCTCTCCTCTTCTGGCAGGTCCCCTCTAAAGCTAGGGTGGCCATATTTTGAAGAGCAAAAAAGGGACACATTTGCCAACTTCTCATTTTAACTATGGATCGCCATGAGGAAAAAGAGGACGTGTCCTGGAAAAAGAGGACAAATGGCCTTTGATTGAGGACATATATGACCTCTGATTGAGGTCAAAGGTCTGAAGCTGTGGTCCTCCTCTACCCCAGGAGGGTAGCTGTGCAATTTAGAGCTGCAGTTGGGAAGGAAGTGATAGGAAGCAGAGCATAAGTAAGGAATATGGAAAGTTATCTTGGACTGCATTTGAAGATGGGCACCAAAAAGCAAAGCATCCAAGTGGAGCATATTCAGAAAGAAGAGAAGACAGATACCAGGGCATTGGAGGCATTTGCAGGTAAATAAGACGCTTAAATCGGAGTTGAGAGAGAACTGGCAAAGAGAGTACAGTGGTACCTCAGGTTACATACGCTTCAGGTTACAGTCTCCGCTAACCCAGAAATAGTACCTCAGGTTAAGAACTTTGCTTCAGGATGAGAACAGAAATCGTGCTCCGGCGGCGCGGCAGCAGCAGGAGGCCCCCATTAGCTAAAGTGGTGCTTCAGGTTAAGAACAGTTTCAGGTTAAGAACAGACCTCTGGAACAAATTAAGTGCTTAACCCGAGGTACCACTGTAGTACAAAGATGTAATACAATCAAAACAATAAGCTGAAAATATCAAAGGAGCAGCAGCACTTTGGACAGAGGCTTAAGAACAGAAACAGGTATTCTCATTTTATTTCTGCTTTCCGCCCAGTCCACCCAGTCCTTAAAGTATAAGCCTTACAGTCTTCTTCCTGAGTTAACTGGGAATTAGGAAATTTGACATATTGTTGGATGGAAAGCCACAGTGGTTGCATTTTGAAATGTAACTCAGTTGCTGGCTTTGAATACTATTTAAGAGACAAAATTAATAACTTCCCAGCCTGCAAAAGTTTAGTACATGATGAGGAGGGTGAGCACATTTCCCCATCCTTATAGAGTGAGATGCCACTCAATATGAGCCTCACCAATTTACAACCTGCTATTAAAAATCTTAGTTAACATACCAGTTGATCTAAGTTCAGTGTTCAATTCAAACAATTAAAAAAATGTAAAAACAGAAAAAAGATACAACTCTCAAACTTATAAAGAAGAAGTTATTTCCTGTCATGAATTGGCAGCTCAAACGAACTGGAAACATTTAATGTTTAAGGAAGATTGTCATTGTTTGGCTTTGACATACGTCTAAAGAGAATTTCTCATAGCTGTCGAACATCTATTCATTATCTATGCCATTATTGTTCAGGCATCTGTAGTAATACATGTGCATAAGTTTAGGAGAGGATATCTTCATGCAAGGCCAATTATAAGTTGACAAAGAAGAGGCAATGGAGGAGATATTGCTAGATATTCATGTAAATGGTTTTATTATTATTATTATTATTCTAGTACCTGACCATGACATCCCTTTCATAAAACAGAATAATGAGACTGGCGAGAACTAAAAAATGACTGCTCACAGACTGTCAGGTCTAGGCTATGAGCAGGAGTCTGAAGTTAATAAGGAGCCAGGAGTCATGTGACAGGTCAGGGGCCAGAACGGATGGGCAAAAGAAAAGCAAATAACAAACCAAGAAGCAAGATCGAGGAGGATGCCAGGAGGCAGGCCAAAGAGCAAATTTAGGACCTGAGGACAAATTGGGAAGCAGGTCCCAAGAACAGGATCACACTGGAGCTCAAGAAAGCCTTGTTGTATAAGCAGATCTCAGCTGGAAGATGGGAGTCGGTCCAGAAGGGTAGACCTTCCAAATGTCCCTATTGTCCAGGGCCGGTCCTGGATTTACAAAAGCCATCATGGTTTCTGATTTAATCCTGGAATGTCCTGCTTTGATTTGATCCTGGAATGTCCTGCTTTTCCTTTGGATGTCCCAATTTTTATTGGAGGGTATGCTGGAGGGTATCATAGAATCATAGAATCATAGAGTTGGAAGAGACCACAAGGGCCATCGAGTCCAACCCCCTGCCAAGCAGGAAACACCATCAGAGCACTCCTGACATATGGTTGTCAAGCCTCTGCTTAAAGACCTCCAAAGAAGGGGACTCCACCACACTCCTTGTATGGAGTTAGGTAACCTCCAAGCTAAGAGGTATGGAGTTATGTAACCTCCAAGCTAAGGAAATAAGTAACTATACAACCTTTTTGTTGTTTAGTCATTTAGTCGTGTCCGACTCTTCATGACCCCATGGACCAGAGCACGCCAGGCAGCCTTTGTTGTTTAGTCGTTTCTGACTCTTCGTGACCCCATTGACCAGAGCACTTCCACTGCCTCCCACAGTTTGGTCAGACTCATGTTTGTAGCTTCGAGAACGCTGTCTAACCATCTTGTCCTCTGTCGTCCCCTTCTCCTTGTGCCCTCAATCTTTCCCAACATCAGCGTCTTTACCAGGGAGCCTTCTCTTCTCATGAGGTGGCCAAAGTATTGGAGCCTCAGCTTCAGGATCTGTCCCTCAACAGTGAAGTTTTTTAATGTTTAATGTTTTATTATGCTTTTATATATGTTGGAAGCCACCCAGAGTGGCTGGGGAAACCTAGTCACATGGGTTAGGGAAGAAGAAGAAGGAATGTCCCTATTTTCATCGGAGTATGGAAGGATCTTCACTGAAAAGGCTCTCACCTGCATTTCAGTGGTTTGGCACACAGGGCACCTGCACATAGATCCCAGCAAACAAGATGTAAAGCCGAGACAGATATGAAGTACTAAAGGTGGGCTTCTAGAGTAAATTTGTAGATGTACGATTTAAGTTTGTAAATTTCCCATTACATAAAGGCAGCTCTGCATAGAAGGAGAAGTGGGGTCAAATGGCTGGCTTCACCACCAGTGTCATCTGGCTTCCCAGCTCCACTCCCAAAATCTGCATATTTGAGGGCTACACACATAGACGTCTGCACTATTTGGAACTTGGAACGTGCAGGGTTCTAGATGTGTACATACATAGACTTCCTCTATGCAGATGTTGCGGGGTACGGAACTGCACCACATCAAAAAATGCATGAAGGGGACTTCACTGAGGTTAGGGGTGGGGAAATTCTGATCAACGGGCCTGTAAACCCACCACTCCTCCCCATTTGGCCTGGCAGGTCATTTTGGCCAAGCTACGTCCACCTTCCAATCACCTGAGATATATGATGTCAGATGTGGGCAGGTAAAAAGGAGACTGGGCTGGGATAAGAGGAGCTTCTGAAGCCAATCAGCTGATAGTTGGTGCTTCAGAAGACCCCGTGATCAGGTGATCCTTGGGGCTTCAGCAGAACCGCACAGGATCATGTGATCAGTGGCACTTCAGAAGCCCCAAGCACAGGACTCTCTCCCTGTTTGCTCCCCATATTTTTGGATTCTATGACAGTAGTGTGAAGAGGCAATAGCAAAAGTTCACTGAGAACTTGCTGCAGATATTTAATATTATTTCTATCTCATTTTGCAGTCAGGACTCATGAGGCAACTCAAAATCATAAAGCCCAGAACAGCAGTTTCTCTTTAAAAATACCAAAACAAAACACTAAACCATCATGCTGTATATTTTATTTATTAGGTGTTCGTTATTAAAGATTTATATATAAGAAAACTGCTCATCAAACTGCAGGATAAAATAATCTAGAGTTCCTGGCTTATCTCATTCCCCGCTCCCCTGCTTTTGTTGCATCATACATCACACTTTGTAGACCAAGGTGTGAAGCCTATGGTCATCCAGAAGTTGTGAGACCACAACTCCCATCATCCCTGACCATTGTTCATGCTGTCTGGGCTGATGGGAGTTGAAGCCCAACAACAATATGGGGGGGGGGAGAGAGAGTACAAATTCCCCATTCTAGTTATAGGCAATGGCAGGGAACTTAACATGCCTGAGACCTGAACTCACATGTAGGTGAAACAACACCAAGCAAAACTGAACTCTCTACTCAACAGCTGATAAGTGGAGGATTCAAATCCTGCTCTCCCCAAGGGATCTGCTTCACTAGAAGCAGAGCAGGATTGGAGCCTCAACCCACATACGGCAGTAGCTGTAGTTTGGGGAAAATGGGCAAATTGGAACCCCTGGTGGGCCATGACTGACCCATGGGCCAGAGGTTCCCCACCACTGTTCTGCAGATTATTTACAAACACTCCTATGTACATTAATTTATATTACTGGATTTCTTAGCCTCATCAGTTTCATTGTATGATCCTTCTCAAACATATTGAATTAAACCAATATCCAGCACAAGGGTGGCTCATTGTGGGTAGGAAGTCCCATTCCTCTGTATAGTTGTACCTTGGAAGTCTAACGGAATCCGTTCCAGAAGTCTGTTTGACTTCCAAAACATTCAGAAATCAAAGCATGGCTTCTGATTGGCTGCAGGAACCTCCTGCAGGCAATCGGAAGCCGCGGAAGCCGTGCCGGATGTTCAGCTTCCGAAAATCGCTCGAAAACCAGAACACTCACTTCCGGGTTTCGATCATTCAGGAGCCAATTTCTTTGAGATCCAAGGTAGAACTGTATAGTTCATTTTCTCGTTGAAATTGTCTTAAATAAGTTTAAGGCACTGGATTGAGTCTACAATGTGCACATTTCAGAAGAACATCAATATCTATTGTGGCTCAAGTGACAGCTATTTACAGTTTGTAAACGGCTTTGTGAAATCCAGCTGGAGCAATTAGAACTTATTCTGTGAGTACATACTTCTTGAAAATGTGTGATGAAAACACTGACCTGGTGAACCTTAATAGTTTCTTTCGCCCAGGTTTTTTATGATCCATAGGAATGTAGTTATTTACCACAGCAGTTTTAAAAATCTGTATTCATAACCAAAGCAATACTTCCCAATCTGCAGCAAGGCCTCAGCCCTATGCATATTTCAACAAACCTTCTAAAATCTTTATCTCAGTTGGTATGTGCCTTGGCTTGATTTTACGTAGGGGCTATTGTGGTTCCATACTGCTTTTTATATTTATAGTTGGTTTTTTAAAAAATGCTTTCATATACATAATTGTTTTACCTGTTTTTATATGCATGTTTTATATACATTATTATGTAAATTGCTTCAAGTTGCCTCCTGAAAAGCAGCTAATAAATAATAATAATTCATTGGGAGTGAGTGGGATTCATTTCCATGGAAATGCGAATGAGCAGTCACTTTTCTGTGTTCTTGACCGCTGGCTTGCTTTCTTCCTGTCCTTCCTCCTCCTTTTTCTTTTGATATCAAGAGTAATTAGACTTCACCGGGGGCTAATTGAATATGCAGGTTCTGCTTGGAAATGAAAAATGATCCAAGACAAGTTTTAACAAATCCTTTTAAGAAATCTCTCCCACCTTAATACACAATCGTAAAAAAGAGACACAAATATTTTTAATTTGTAAACACTGTACTGGGAAAAGCTGAAGGATAAAAATATGATTTCATCTGTAATCTTTCTCCCCTCTCTCTCATGAGCATGTTAAAGCAAACCTTAGCCTAAGACACCCACATAATAAAATCTGTAGCCAAAGAGATTCAGGGTGAAATCCTATGGTCCCTGGGAGAGTGTCATAGGATGTCATGGGTGCCTGCAACTGGAGAGAGAGAGATGCACCTGCTGGGTGGGAGAGCTGCTGCTAGAGGTCTTCTCTAAATAGTGCTGAGAGTGTTCCACCGATGGCGAGGCCAAAAGCAGGGCACTTTGGGTGCTGGGAGTGACCAAGGTTCCCTTATTCCCTGACCTCTCCAAACAGACGTAGCTGTCAACTTACAGATTTGAAAATAAGGGACCAGCAGCCTCGAAAATAAGGGATCAGCAGCCAAAATAAGGGATTTTTGTCAACCAGCAGCCAAACGAAGCCTCAAGCTGTGGTTCCCACAGTGCAGCAACCCGGCAAAGGGGATGCAGCAAGGAAAACCACCATCACTTCTCCGCTTGGAAGCGCTGAGCAAAGGCGAGTCCCCAGGCAACACGGCCGATTTGATCGGCACAAGGCATGCAAGCTCCACCCCCCAGTCATTCTTAGACTCCTTATTGGGTGAGCAACGCAGCCAAGCAACACAATTGGAGCCTCCCTCCTCCCTAGCCGGCAGGGAGGGAGGGAGAGGAGCTACTTCCTTTGAAACCCGGGAAATTTAAGGGACATCATCAGTAAGGGACAGCAGTGGGAAACGGCACTGGGATAAGGGAGTTTCCCACCAAATAAGGGACGGTTGACAGCTATGTCAAACAGAGCTTTTTTAATGTGAACTCAACAGCAGGTGTTGCTATTTTTCTTCCATTGGAGGCAACGGGAAAAAACGAAGGAGGAGGAGGAGGAGGAGGAGATGTTGCAATATACATTTGTTAAAAAACCAGAAGCCCTTCTATTGGGTATTGTGGGTACATTCATAAGAATGATAAAAAAAAACGTTTTATATGCGACAACTGCAGCAAGGATACTATTAGCCCAAAGATGGAAACAAGAAGAAATACCAACCAAGAGAAACTGATGAACTATGCCGAGATGGCGAGACTAACAGGGAAAATTCGGAACTAGCAGGACCAGAATTTCCTAAAGGAATGGAAGAAGTTTTCGACATATCTGGAAAGCAATTGTAATCACTTGTATCGCTTGTAGGGTTAAAAGAAGTTTTGTAAGGAGTAATTTATAAATTATTGTGAAGAGAATTAAGAATAGATGTATTGGAAATCTGAGTTTATAGCAATAACTATAGTAATAAAATGCATAATTAGAAAGA